>NC_030825.1:0-1379000 GCF_001704415.2 Capra hircus | reverse complement strand
TCTGTTATAAAGCAAGATTACTATAACTAATATAACTGTGCTGTGTAATTGAAATTGTCGAAGAAAGTGGAACATACCTGCGTTCTCTTCAAAAAAGTAAAGGTACACATGTGAGGTGATGACTGTGTTACTGAAGTCAACGGAATCTTTTATATTACATACATAAATGGGGATCAGCAAGATGGTGGTCGGGTAGCTGGACAGGGAATACTTCAAGAATACATGTACGGATGCAGCAATTATCACAGAACACCAGCGGACTACTGGCAGTGGAAAGGAATACATGGATCCAGGCACAATTCAGAAGGATGAAAGAAAGAAGGAAGAAGGTGGAGGAGAGCTAGCTACTGGAAAGGACTTGCATCCGGTGGAGGGGGAGCTGAAACAAGGGAGCGATCCATGCCTTAGGGATAGGTTTAGGTGAGAAGGGAGAATCTGAGGTTGTCAGAGAGTGAAGCAGATGATCTGTGACAGTCTGAATAGAGTGAGAACCACACAGAGAATCTGAGCCTTGGCCATATCTATCTAAGACAGGGTTGGGAGTCCAGTGGTGTGCATGGCGGCTGGGAGCTAGAGCCATGGGGATTGAAGAGCTATCTCGGGTTAAAGACAGCTGTTGACTGTGGCAAGATGGTCTGAGGGAAAGGGAGGGTGGAAATCCGTCATGGGGAATACATTTGGAGGAAACCTGGGGAGCTGTGGAAACAGGGTGCTACTGCTGAGTCACTCCCAAGTATGGAGTTATCACTGTAGCTTCCTTCTTTCCTCATGCAGGTGCCAGCAGCTGAGCAATAAAGACCCAAGTGAGAGTATTCCTTTTAATGCCTGATGTGGTGAACAATAGCAAAGGAGCAACCAGGGAGGCACTTTGAGTACCAGCTGTTAGAAAATAAGCCTAATAGAGCCATATGTCCTGAACCTGTGGTAGCTAGCTTCCTCGAATTTGATGCAGCTGGGGTCTCTGAAATCCCAGCAGGGGCATCACTTCCCATTTGGTACTCATGGAGGCAGACCTATGTCCTCCAGGGGCAAACTCCTATTGATGATCCACAGGCTATTGTGGGAATGAAACCACAACTGAGACCCAGAGATGCAATGACTAAGGAAGAGTATCAGAAATCTTTCCATCAGATGTATAAGCTACAGAAAAAAACCCAAATGACAACTAGGTAGACTCTTAGCCCATGGAATATATAAAAGGGCCATGAATGTTCCATTAAGGAAATGCTCTAGATATAGCAGTTGTGGACACTGAAGGCAAAAACATATAGAGTAGGGCCAAATTAAAGTATGAGCTCTCCACACAGCAGGTCCAGAGAACCACAGTTCATGTCCACAGCTCAAAAGCATCAATTCTTCAGTGCTCAGACTACTTTATGGTCCAAATCTCACATTATACATGACTACTGGAAAAACCATAGCTTTGACTGCTGCTGCTGCTAAGTTGCTTCAGTCATGTCCGACTCTGTGTGACCCCATAGACAGCTGCCCACTGGGCTCCCCCATCCCTGGGATTCTCCAAGCAAGAACACTGGAGTGGGTTGCCATTTCCTTCTCCAATGCATGAAAGTGAAAAGTGAAAGTGAAGTTGCTCAGTCGTGTCTGACTCTTAGCGATCCCATGGACTGCAGCCTACCAGGCTCCTCCATCCATGGGATTTTCCAGGCAAGAGTACTGGTTGCCATTGCCTTCACCAATAGCTTTGACTAGATGGACTTTTGTTGGAAAAATAATGCCTCTGCTTTTTAATACGCTGTCTAAGATTGTCAAAGCTTTTCTTCCAAGGAGCAAGTGTCTTTTAATTTCATGGCTGCAATCACCATCCATAGTGATTTTGGAGTCCAAGAAAATAAAACTGGTCACTGTTTCCACTGTTTCTCCATCTATTTGCCATGAAGTGATGGGACCAAATGCCATGATCTTAGTTTTTTTGAATGTTGAGTTTTAAGTCAGCTTTTTCACTCTCCTCTCTCATCTTCATCAAGAGGCTCTTAATTCCTCTTTGCTTTTTGCCATTAGGGTGATGTCATCTGCATATCTGAGGTTATTAATATTTCTCCTGGCAATCTTTATTCCAGCTTGAGTTTCATCCAGCCTGACATTTCACATGCATGATATACTCTGCATGTAAGTTAAATAAGCAGGGTGACAAAATACAGCCTCGATGTACTCCTTTTCCAATTTTGAACTAGTCCATTGTTCCATGTCCAGTTCTAACTGTTGCTTCTTGACCTGCATACAGGATTCTCAGGAAGCAGGTAAGGGAGTCTGGTCTCATCTCTTTCAGAATTTTCCAGTTTGTTGTGATCCACACAGTCAAAGGCTTTAATGTAGTCAATGAAGCAGAAGTAGATTTATTTATTTATTTATTTGAAATCCCGTTGCTTTTTCTGTAATTCAAGAGATGTTGGCAACTTGATGTCTGGTTCCTCTGCCTTTTCTGAATCCAGCTGTACATCTGGCAGTTCTCTGGAATATGGTAAGATACGTAATAATACTGAAATTCTCTATTGCTCAGTTCCTCAAGGGCCACCAATACTAGAGTCTTTCTCCATTGCTCATCCACAGGCACCAGCATTGACAAGAGAGAAGCTACAGTAGTTGCTCCATCCCATGGGAGTTACTCAGCAGTAGTGCCATATATGTAAGGCCAACTTTCCTCCCAAGGTATTGCCCACCACAGACTTCCTCCATCTGTCCAGTCAGGCCATTTCCCGATAGTCAGAAGCAGTCTTCATCCTGAGATTGCTCTCCAACCCACACAATTCCAATTCCCAGTCACCCTGGACACCAGTGGACTTGCCACCCTATCCAGGATATACAAGATTGTGGCGTGCTTGTCTGTGTGGTTCTTACTCCATTCAGACTACCACAAATCAGCTTCTTTACTCTCCAACAGCCTCAGATGCCTCCCTCTGTCCCAACACATTGCCCCGGATGTGGGGATCTCTCCCCTGCTTCTGCTCCCCCACTCCAAGGACAGGTCAGTCCCACTCACTCTCGTCCTCTTTCCCTTTCTTTACTTCATCCTTTCAGGCTGTGGAGTGGATCCATATATTCCTTTCCAGTGGTCAGGGAATCCTACCCCTATTTAGCTGGTATTCTGTGAGAAATGCTGCATCAATAAATATATTCATGAGGCATCCATGGAGAGAGATGGACTCCATGTTCACCTACTCCTCTGCCATCTTGTTGACCCGAATTTATGTAGTCTTAGAAAAAAAATTTCAATTTCTATTGACTTTAGTAACACCTCACATGTTTACCTTTTGTTTTTTGAAAATAAATTTCCACTTTTTTAGATCATTTCAATTTTCAACACAATCTTATCATTTATAGTTACCAAGCTATACATTAGATCTTCAGACCTTATTAATTTTATATTAGAAAAGGTGTAACCTTTAACAAACCTTTCCCTATTTTCCTACCCTCCAGGCTTTGGCCTCCAGAATTTCCTACTCTGTTTCTGAGTTTCTCTCTCTTTTATTTTTTATTTTTTTAGATTTCATATATTTATGAGACTTTTTAGATTTCAGATATTTATGAGATCATATGGAATTTATCTTTCTCTGATATTTCACTTAGCATAATGCCCTCCAGTTTCATCCATGTTGCCAAAAATGATGGGATGTTTTTTAATGGTTAAATAATACTCCCATATACATACATTTACATATATATATATCACATCATATTGTTTTAATCTGTTCACCTGTTGACAGATGTTTAGATTCTTCTTATACACTGACTGCTGTGAATAATGCTGCAATGAACATTGGAGTACAGATCTCACTTTGAGATAATGATTGTATTTCCTTTGAATATATTCCCAGAAGAAGGATTAATGGATCACATAGCAGAACTCTTTTAAAATTCATTAAAAATCTCCCCAATGGTTTTCCATGGAAGTTACCCAAATACACATTTCCACCAACAGTGTGCAAGAGCTCTGTTTTCTCCAAATTTTCACCAATGCTTGTTATTTCATACCTTTTGGTAATAGTCATTCAAACAGGTATGGGGCGATATCACCTGTGCTTTTGATTTGCATTTCCCTGAAAATTAGTGATGCTGAATATCTTATCATATACTTCTTGACCATCTGTATGTCTTACTTGGGTAAAAAATGTCTATTCCATAGTGCTGTAGAATACATTTTGTATACTTTATTCCAATATACAATATTCAGTTGCTTACCCATATCGGAACAACAAACTAACAGAAAGAGAAATAAAGAAAACTATTCTGTTTACAATTGTATCAAAAAAAAAAAAAGGATAAAATACCTCAGAATGACTTTGAATGAAGTGTTGAAAGATCACAAAAACTTTGAAGACACTGATAAAGGAATTTTTTTTAAAGGCACAAATAAAAGGAAACATATTCCATACTTAAGGATTAGAAGAAAATGATGGTTAAAAATCCATTCTACCCAAAGCTATCTATGGACTCAGGGCAGTCCCTTTTGAAATCCCAAGGAATTTTTCACAGGAACAGAGTAAAACAAATCTAGAACTTGTAAAGAACTACAAAGGACACTAATTAGTCACAAATATCTTGATCTAGAAGAACAAAGCTTGAGGCATCACAGTTGCTGATTTCAAATTATATTACAAAGCTATACTAATTAAAACAAAATGATGTGTGCATGCTAAATTGCTTCAGTCATGTCAAACTCTTTGCAAACATATGGACAGTAGCCTGCCAGGCTCCTCTGTCCATGAGATTCTCCAGACAAGAAGACTGGCATGCAAACAAGCACATAGATCAAAAGAGCATGACAAAGAAATCAGAAATAAACCCACACCCATATATTGTCTGTTACCTTATGACAAAAAAAGCCAAGAATGTCCCATGGGGAAAAGACAGTCTATTCAATAAATGGTACTGGGAAAACTAGATGGTTCTATGCAAAAATAAAGAAATGAACTGTACAGAAAATGAATTAAAAACTTGAATGTAAGATCATAAACCATAAAACTACAAGAAGAAAGATTTGAGGGTAACCTCCTTGACACTGGTCTTTACAATGAGATTTTGGGTTTGACACCAAAAACAAAGGCAACATCTGTAGAAGTAAGCAAGTGGAACTACACCAAACACAAAATTTCTACACAGTAAAGGAACCCATCCACAAAATCAAATGACAACCTATGGAATTAGAGAAAATATTTGCAAATCACATGTTTGAAAGGGTTTTAATACCCAAGAATATATGAGACTCCTATGTCTCAATAGCAAAAACCTTAAATTACCCAAATTTTAAAATGATCATATAAAGAGTAAGGGTTTAGATAAATCTGAAGATTGGACTGTAGATGAGAGACATGGCAAGCTTTTCCTTTCAGAACAACAAAAGCTTATGTCTTCCTTGCATTGCTTTCTTCCATCTCCATTCACTTGCTTGGTGATTACAGTTCATAGCGTACATCCTTCACTTAAAAGCAGTCACCCCATAGTGAGCTATAATATGTGGTAAGAAAAGCCCCACTGGACAAAAACTAATATTAACATATTTACTAATGAAGCATATAAAAAGCAGTGCAATTGCCAGACTTTAATAATCCATTATTCTCTACATTCCAAGCCAGGCTTCAACAGTATGTGAACCGTGAACTTCCAGATGTTCAAGCTGGATTTAGAAAAGGCAGAGGAACCAGAGATCAAATTGCCAACATCCATTAGATCATAGAAAAACTAAGAAAATTCCAGGAAAACATCTGGAACATTATTTGACTATGTCAAAGCCTTTGACTGTGTGGATAAAACAAACTGTGGAAAACTCATAAAGAGATGGGAATACCAGACCACCTGACCTGCCTCTTGAAAAATCTGTATGCTGGTCAAGAAGCAACAGTTAAAACAGAACATGGAACAACAGACTGGTTCCAAATCGGGAAAGGACTATGTCAAGGCTGTATATTGTCACCCGGCTTATTTAACTTATATGCAGAGTATATCATGAGAAATGCCAGGCTCCATGAACCACAAGCTGGAATCAAGATGGCCAGGAGAAAAATCAATAACCTCAGATATGCAGAGGACAGCACCCTTATGGCAGAAAGTGAAGAGGAACTAAAGAATCTCTTGATGAAAGTGAAAGAGGAGAGTGAAAAAGTTGGCTTAAAACTCAACATTCAGAAAACGAAGATCATGGCATCCGGTCCCATCACTTCATGGCAAATAGATGGGGACACAATGAAAACAGTGACAGACTATCTTTTTGGGCTCCAAAATCACTGCAGATGGTGGCTGCAGCCATGAAATTAAAAGATGCTTACTCCTTGGAAGGAGAATTATGACCAACCTAGATAGAATATTCAAAAGCAGAGACATTACTTTGCCAACAAAGGTTCGTCTAGTCAAAGCTCTGGTTTTTACAGTGGTCATGTATGGATGTGAGAGTTGTACTGTAAAGGAAGCTGAGTGCCAAAGAATTGATGCTTTTGAACTGTGTTGTTGGAGAAGACTCTTGAGAGTCCCTTGGACTGCCAGGAGGTCCAACCAGTCCATTCTGAAGGAGATCAACCCTGGGATTTCTTTGGAAGGAATGATGCTAAAGCTGAAACTCCAGTACTTTGGCCACCTCATGCGAAGAGTTGACTCATTTGAAAAGACCCTAATGTTGGGAAAGATTGAGGGCAGGAGGAGAAGGGACCAAGAGAGGATGAGGTGGTTGGATGGTATCACCGACTGAATGGACATGAGTTTGAGTAGACTCCGGGAGTTGGTGAAGGGCAGAGAGGCTTGGCATGCTGCAGTTCATGGAGTCACAAAGCATCAGACACAACTGAGTGACTGAACTGAACTGAACTGATTCTCTACATTCTATTTCAAAATTGAACCACCTAGTAAAGGAACATGAGTTAGGGGATCTCAATAGCATACAAATAGAAAATCATTTAAAATGGGAACATGAATGGATTATAATTTGGAGGGAGCTTACTTTTACCATTGTAATTTTATTCTTTTTAATTCTCTGGTACATCAGGTAAATATTTTATTAAAAATATTAATATAAACACATAGAGACACATAGTACTGAAGTTATAGTGGATAGAGAAGGACAAAGACAAAATATGAGGCAGGAAGTGAAATTACAAAAAGTCAGCAATGGTATTAAAATAAAGGGCTGTATTGCCTAGAGAGAAATCGAAGTTCTCAAAGTTGTTTGAGGTACCAAGAACAAGCCAGATGTGAGGAAGCAGCTTAAGGAGTATACCAGAAACTACATCAGAAAGAAAATTAAGTTCATAGAAATATGTTGATGCTAAAAGTCAAAATTTTAGCAAGAGAATAGGGTAGGGTAGGTAAGATGTAGATATGGAAATTCAGGATTAGAAGTAAATACGAAAGCAAATACACTAATGAACCTAGGGAAAAACAAACGACAAAAGGTCTGAAACACAAATCATCAAGAGGCTTGATAGTCTGGGCAAAAGAACAAGAAATTAAAATTTGAAAACCAAAGTAGAAACACGTGTGTAAATGGTAGAACCAGAGCATGCTCAGGAAACAAAGCTTGGGACTTAGTGGACCAGGAAACAAAAGACCCCAGCATCAAGAACAAAAACTCTGGAGCTAGGCTCCTGTCTATGAGTTTTGGGAACAGCCTCAACTTCAATGCTTGAGCACTACAGAACCTTAAAGTTAATGTAGATAGATTTTATAGCTTGCTATGACACTGAGTCAAAGAAAATAGTGTTTACTAGATTACTTTGCTCATTAAAGTATAAAGTTAATGGATGGTTATCCAGGGATAATTGATGCCATCAGTTTACAGTGTGAATGACTCACTAAGACCCTCTTTGGTCATAAATTGGATATTTGGATATGTTACATGATCACCAAATTATATTTTAACAGAAAACATATAGTTAGCCATCTATGAATAAATGATCAATTACATTAGAACTTAGGATATTCTGCTATACTTATTGCCTCCTATAAAATCTAATTTTGATAAGGCCCAAAGTTGCATGTAGGAATTAAGTATACATTTATATTTATGCATTACACATGTGTACATACACAGAAATATATACACACCAATATGTTTACATTATACAAGCTATTATTCTCCTTGATTGTTGCAATAAGCTCTGAAATGTTGAGAGAAATAGCCTCAAATCTCTCCAACATATTTCTTCTCTTTGAGAGCCTTCTTTTGTTTTCATCACCTAATTTTAAATAACCATTTTATTCTTAGATACCCTGCCCCTTTATAGCTGACTAAGAGCAGTGGAAGTGAGAAAAAGATTTAAGGGACTAGATCTGATAAAGTGCCTGATGAACTACGGACAGAGGTTCATGACATTATACAGGAGACAGAGATCAAGAACACCCCATGGAAAAGAAAAGCAAAAAAGCAAAATGGCTGTCTGGGGAGGCCTTACAAACAGCAGTGAGAAGAAGAGAAGGGAAATAAAAAAAAGGAGAAAAGGAAAGATATAAGCATGTGAATGCAGAGTTCCAAAGAATAGCAAAAAGAGATAAAGTCTTTCTTAGCAAGCAATGCAAAGAAATACAGGAAAACAACAGAATGGGGAAGACTAGAGATCACTTCAAGAAAACTAGAGATATCAAGGGAACATTTCATGCAAAGATGGGCTTGATAAAGGACAGAAATAGAAGAGGTGGCAAGAATACACAGAAGAACTGTAAAAAAAGATTTTCACGATCCAGATAATCATGATGGTGTGATCACTCACCTAGAGCCAGACATCCTGGAATGTGAAGCCAAGTGGGCCTTAGAAACCATCACTATGAACAAAGCTAGTGGAGGTGATGGAATTCCAGTTGATCTATTTCAAATCCTGAAAGATGATGCTGTGACAGTGCTGCACTCAATATGCCAGCAAATTTAGAAAACTCATCAGTGGCCACAGGACTGGAAAAGGTCAGTTTTCATTCCAATTCCAAAGAAAGGCAATGCCAAAGAATGCTCAAACTACCACATAATTGCACTCTTCTCACACGCTAAAGTAATGCTCAAAATTCTCCAAGCCAGGCTTCAGCAATATGTGAACCGTCAACTTGCAGATGTTCAAGCTGGTTTTAGAAAAGGCAGAGGAACCAGAGATCAAATTGCCAATATCCACTGGATCATGGAAAAAGCAAGGGGTTCCAGAAAAAAACATCTATTTCTGCTTTACTGACTATGCCAAAGCCTTTAACTGTGTGGATCACAATAAACTGTGGAAAATTCTGAAAGAGATGGGAATACCAGACCACCTGACTTGCCTCTTGAGAAACCTATATGCAGGTCAGGAAGCAACAGTTAGAACTGGACATGGAACAACAGACTGGTTCCAAATAGGAAAAGGAGTACGTCAAGGCTGTATATTGTCACCCTGCTTATTTAACTTCTACGCAGATATCATGAGAAATGCTGGACTGGAAGAAACACAAGCTGGAATCAAGATTGCTAGGAGAAATATCAATAACCTCAGATATGCAGATGACAGCATCCTTATGGAAGAAAGTGAAGAGGAACTCAAAAGCCTCTTGATGAAAATGCAAGAGGAGAGTGAAAAAGTTGGCTTAAAGCTCAACACTCAGAAAACGAAGATCATGGCATCTGGTCCCATCACTTCATGGGAAATAGATGGAGAAACTGTGGAAACAGTGGCTGACTTTATTTTTCTGGGCTCCAAAATCACTGCAGATGGTGACTGCAGCCATGAAATTAAGGAAAGTTATGACCAACCTAGATAGCATATTCAAAAGCAGAGACATTACTTTGCCAACAAAGGTCTGTCTAGTCAAGCCTATGGTTTTTCCAGTGGTCAATGTATGGATGTGAGAGTTAGACTGTGAAGAAAGCTGAGCCCTGAAGAATTGATGCTTTTGAATTGTGGTGTTGGAGAAGACTCTTGAGAGTCCCTTGGTCTGCGAGGATATCCAACCAGTCCATTCTGAAGATCAGCCCTGGGATTTCTTTGGAAGGAATGATGCTAAAGCTAAAGTTCCAGTACTTTGGCCACCTCATGCGAAGAGTTGACTCATTGGAAAAAACTCTGATGCTAGGAGGGATTGGGGGCAGGAGGAGAAGGGGATGACAGAGGATGAGATGGCTGGATGGCATCTCTGACTCGATGGATGTGAGTCTGAGTGAACTCCGTGAGTTGGTGATGGACAGGGAGGCCTGGCATGCTGCGATTCATGGGGTCGCAGAGTCTGACATGACTGAGCGACTGAACTGAACTGAACTGAACTGAAGAGCAGAGAAAACCCAGGAAATGCTGATATCTTATCCTTAATGAAATTACCCCTCTTCTGATAAATTGGAAAAACAATGTCATGTTCAGAGCTCATTCAAAATGATAAAATCTCATTTGTCAGTCCTTGTCCAAACTAATGTTTGCTCACTTCAGTCTTAAATCCTGATTAATCACAAAGGTCAACAGCCATATTATTCTTTTAAAATGTGGTTTTCAATATAATTACATTTTCAGTTTCATGGGCAAAAATGCATTTTAGTAAAATTTGATGGCAGCATGAAAGTTAGAGCAGATCTGACTCTGGTTAATTTTACAGTGATATTTTTAAAATTCCCTTCTCAGAAATATTTTTATGAAATATTCAAAATAAAATAATTTTAAAAGCAAAAACATTAGCATATTTAGATGAAATGGATATTTGCTTGCTCTCTGATATTCTTTTTTTTACTAAGGCAAATGCATAACCACTTTTGAAAATGATATTGAGAGTTATTTTTATGCAACTGAAATAACACTATATAAAATAGACCATGGTTCATCTAATAACCTTGGGCTGTTTATATTTTTAGTGCAGGATATCAGAAGATTTGAGTTTTGTTGCATTTCCAAAGAGAATTATCCTCCTCAATTTACATATACTTGAAGCTTCTACTATGTTATTTCCCTCTTCTGGTAATAATTATGATCACTAAGGAAAGTAGAGAGTGTGTGTGTGAGAGAGAGAGAAAGGAAGATAGGATGAGAGGAAGGAAGGTAGGAATGCAGGAAGATGGGAGAAAAAAGAGAGGCAGGACAGAGAAGAAGGAGAGGAGAAAGGAAAAGAGGACAAAGGAAGGAAAAGAAACACAAGAAAATCCATACTTGAACATAAATGAAGAGTAACACTAAATGACATTAACTCTAGAGGACAAGTAACGTCAAGAGAAAAATGATACGAGTGATAGTTCTGTACCGTATGGCTCTTAGTCTAAGAGAAGAGTATAATACTATTGTGCTGGGTGGGTAAAACTCTGTTAGGAACTCGACCATCATTCTAGGCAAACCCTGTTTATTTAACTTATATGCAGAGTGCATCATGAGAAATTCCGAGCTGGAGGAAGCACAAGCTGGAATCAAGATTGCTGGGAGAAATATCAATAACCTCAGATACGCAGATGACACCACACTTATGGCAGAAAGTGAAGAAGAAATAAAGAGCCTCTTGATGAAGGTGAAAGTGGAGAGTGAACAAGTTGGCTTATAGCTCAACATTCAGAAAACTAAGATCATGGCATCCAGTCCCATCACTTCATGGCAAATAGATGGGGAAACAGTGGAAGCAGTGGCTGACTTTATTTTTCTGGGCTCCAAAATCACTGCAGATGGTGACTGCAGCCATGAAATTAAAAAATGCTTACTCCTTGGAAGGAAAGTTATGACCAACCTAGACAGTGTATTAGAAAACAGAGACATCGCTTTGTCAACAAAGGTCCATCTAGTCAAGGCTATGGTTTTTGCAGTGGTCATGTATGAATGTGAGAGTTGGACTATAAAAAAAGCTGAGTGCCAAAGAATTGATGCTTTTGAACTGTGGTGTTGAAGAAGACTCTTGAGAGTCCCTTGGACTGCAAGGAGATCCGACCAGTCCATTCTAAAGGAGATCAGTCCTAGGTGTTCATTGGTAGGACTGGTGTTGAAGCTAAAATTCCAGTACTTTGGCCACCTGATGTGAAGAGCTGACTCATTTGAAAAGACCCTGATGCTGAGAAAGATTGAGGGCAGGAGGAGAAGGGGACAACAGAGGATGAGATAGCTGGATGGCATCACTGACTCAATGGACATAGCTTTGGGTGGACTCTGGGAGTTGGTGATGGACAGGGAGGCCTGGTGTGCTGTGGTTCATGGGGTCGCAAAGAGTCGGACACGACTGAGCAACTGAACTGAACTGAGCTGAAATGGACGGGAGACTCAGAAAGGAAAAACACAGAGAAGAGGAATCCCAAATTCCATGTAAATTTCTGGCTGACCTCTGTGTGTGGCAGACTCCACACAGCACAGCTAAGGATTAAATAATTGACACAAGGTTTGCATTGCCATCTAAGAAATGGAGTTTAAAGTGTGAGTCTTGTTAAATTACTCACTAGCTAAAACAAATAAGCAAAAAGCAATTCTTTGCAATAGAAAAAACTAAACACAATATGACATTTACAATGATGAGTGGAAATTGTCATTATGAAATTACTTGACATATGAGGAAACAGAAAAATGTCATTGATTATTTTTTCAGAAAACAATTAGCAGAGATGACTGTCCATCTGCTGAGATAGAAATTGGTGACTAAATCATCTCTGATAACTGCCAAAGACTAAAAGTGAGTGTTTTCTAGACAGAGCAGAACAAGTAGATAATGTCAATTTTCTAGGGTCCCTGCTGTCATGCAAAGACAAAATATTTTTCTTTGCTAGTAATGGCAATGACCTCTGCAAGCACGGGAGCATCGCAGCTAGTGATGTGGTCCCTGTTACACACATGCAGACCAAGAGCTCACATATTTGTGTGATGTGACATGAGGAAGTGAAAAAAGGGCAGTATTGGTGCCCAGTTACTTTCATTCGCTAATCATGGGACTTGGGAAAATCACTTACACTCTCTAAGTCTTGTTATTTCATTAATAAAATTTCACAATAATAATGAACATCATTGAAAAGGACCCTGTTGCTGGGAAAGATTGAAGGCAACAGGAGAAGGGGGCAGCAGAGGATGAGACAGTTAGATAGCATCACTGACTCAGTGGACATGAATTTGAGCAAACTCCAGAGTAAATGACAGAGGAGCCTGGCATGCTGCAGTCTATGGGGTGACAATCAGACAGGACTTAGCTGTGTTCAGCAACAACAGCACAATGAAGGTCAAGGCTATTTCAAAGGGTTAGTGTGAAACACAAATGTTACAAAATTTTTAAAGCTTTTGGCAAAGTATCAGGAAATGTATGTGGACTCAAGCTACAGTATCTTTTTTATTCTTAGAATTCTCTTTGTACTTTATAGTAGCAATATCAGTCAAGTGTTCATTTTTACCCAGCGTGATGGTAAAATCACAGAGATCAGCTGTGCTTTTCTTGCCATTTTAGTGTCTAAAGTGCAACCAGTAGTCAATGTAGAGTGAAAAAATTACGAACTCCTAGAGAGCTTTGCTGCTGAGAGTCTGCAGAAAGTCACAAGACATTAAACTCTTTTACGAAAATGACCTAAACACTCTGGCCCAGGATTAATTTAAGCTCCAAATGTTTGCAGAGCACAAGAGCACTTCTGGGAGAAATACAAAAATGCAGGGAGTAACCAACTTCTCCAGCTATATATCTGTGCAAATATCATCATGCATCTAAATTTACACAGTGGAAGGTTCTGCCTCTTCCCCATCCCACCTACTCCAGCACCAAATCCTGCTCAGAGCAATGGGGAGAGAGAAGTCTTCCCTGGACAGGATGGCTTTTGCTAACCAAAGGTGAATAGATCATCTCAGAGTGGCTCATATTTTTATTTAAGTAGGGCCGCACCTTCTCCTGCTCCTGGTGATGTCAAATCTGCGCTTGTGCCAGAGTGTGGTCTCCACGCTCATCTGTTCCAACTTTGACAACTGTGAGATTCCCCTTCCGAAATGATTTACCTTGTAGTCGCAGTGTCCAACTATATCCATTACCTCTCCAGGGAAATATTCCACAAATTTGTAAGTGCTGTATTTCTTGCTTACTTAGAGAAGGAACCTTTGTGTCCGTGACTGGGCTATATTATCCTTTAAAAAAGAAGGCTGCATCAGCCAAATTTCACATAATACAATTTCTGGGTCAAAGAAGGCATCAGCTCCTAAGATAGGGCAATGGAAGAAGGGATCCATTTTGTGACATTTCAAAGATCCTTAAAGAGTGAAATGGCTGTTTCAATTTCCTTTCATTCATTTTAATGTTTAAAGTTCCAAAATAAATTTAAAGCACCTGTATTTGTCAGCTTGGACTGCTTTAGAATACCATAGACTCAGTGGATTAAACAACAGCAATTAATTTTCTCACCATTCTGGTGGCTGAAAGTCCCAGATCAGGGTGCCAATGAGGTCAGGCTCTGGTAAGAACTCTCTTCCCAATTTGGCTTCTGCCTGTATCCTCACAGGCTGAGGGGGTGGGAAAGAGGGGCAGAGGCAAAGACAGAGACACAGAGATGAGAGATGAACACAAGAAAAAAAACCTGTGTTTCTCTTTATAGAGACACTAGTCCTACTGGATCAGTGTTCCACCCTATGAGCTCATTTAACCTTAATTAATCTTCATAAAGGCCCTTTACGACACACTATGCTGGGATTCAGGGCTTTATCATATGAATTTGGGGGAGACACATTCAGTCCATAACAGTAGCTGACATAAAGGACTCTTAGGTGGGGCTGGGAAAAGGAAGCATGTTAATTTTTTGGTCCTTCTGTGTCTCTCTGGGCATTCTTCACCCAGCCCACCATAAATATCCAATCAATGAGAACTGCATGGCAGTGAACTGGGTGGATGGAACATGTTAGACAAAGCTGAATGCTTGTCATGAAAACAAATAATAACTGTTTTTTAAATGCTATAGTATATTGTTGTAATATTTGCAGTGAATAGGTTTAGAACTAAAGTAAATGGGTGGGTTTAGAATTGGGAATAATTATTCTCTTTCTGATGAAGTTACCTTGAAGTAGTTTGCAAACTCTTTTAGATTAGACTCTTTTAGAGCAGACACCTTAAAAAAAAAAAAGAAGTGGTGCTCAGTGTTTCTATTAAACTCATGTAGGTCTTTTTATTCACTAGCTTTTCTTTCATCCTCCATTTTTGACTGTCATCTTTTTTTCCAAATCTCCCAAGTAATATCTTTAAATGTTCAGAGATTTGTTTAGTTTTTTCCTCTATCAGCATGTTAGCTAGTTTTGTATTCTTATTCTCAATCCACTGCTCAGTATTTCTTAGAACTTTGAGAATTCATATTTTTCTGACTATCATTCTGTCACCATCAACAACATTGTATTCTGCATCTATAATGAACACTAAGATATAGGTATATGGATTCAGAGATTAGTCAAAGAAAAGTTATAATTGTATAACTCCTTTTAAAGGAGTATATTGGTTCCAATCAACAGTAAACAAGAGATTGAATGGCAACATATAGGTATATAGGTACTACATTTGGTTCAAATACTAAAAAAAATGGTACTTAATAAAACATTTACTATTTCATATTTGTGGTATTTTTAGTGTTTGCTATCCAAATATTAACTGTGAGAAGGATAATATTAAAAAAGAAGAGTAAAGAAGGGAAGAGACTGAAATTTAGAGAGCTGGATGAAAAACTGTTTATAGGGATAATGGAAAGAAAAAGTAGGAAAAAGAAAGACTTTCAATTTTTATGTGCTCCTCATTAAAAAAAATTATACATCTATCAAATGTGTTAGTATTCTAGTAATGGGTTTGTTTATTGAATGCCCAACAGTGAAAAGTGAAAGAAAAGTCGCTCAGTCGTGTCCGACTCTTGCGACCCCATGGACTGTAGCCTACCAGGCTCCTCTGCCTGTGGGATTCTCCAGGCAAGAATACCGGACTAGGTTGCCATTTCCTTCTCCAGGGGATCTTCCCGACCCAGGGAGCGAACGGGGGTCTCCAGCATTGCAGACGCTTTACCGTCTGAGCCACCAGGGAAGCCCCATATAAGAGTAACTCTTTGAATTTGTTCGATCATTTCTAGGATACAGTGTATGCCCAGGGAAAAGACTTTGATCTCTTCAATAGTTGCCACACCTCCTCCCTCTCTACCCCTCAAAGCAAACAAGAAGGTGCACAAAGTTGGGTCTTTTATCCAGATTTTCACCCAAGCAACTGAGACAGTACACTTCTGTTACCAGGCTTCAGATTATTAGAGTAATGGTAACCGCACATGCATAGAAAGATAGGAGAAGAATAAGCAATCAAAGAGAAATTATATTATGCAGTTGATAAAGTTTGAGTAAAATCGAGTGATGACTAAAGATCTGCAGCAGCAAAATAAATAACAGATCTATAAATTGTCCATGCAGACAACTTTATTTCAACCAATGCATTAGACCCAAGATTGCAGCTATTACTGTATGAAGACATGAACTGGCTGAAATTTCCACGTATAAAATACAAGATTTGCAGAATCCATTGATATGTAAGAAACACAACCCCAGTTTTGAGTATTCCCTGTTACTATTGACTCCTACCTTGGAGTCACGTTTATACCAAACCACTTGAGCCATCGCTTCTGACTTTCTAGGCTCTCCTGATTCTACTACTGACTCTCTGACACCTCCTTCATTCTTCATTCTCAATGACTCTTCTATCATCTTTTATTCTTAATCATAAGTCTCCCCACCAATGCCCTATAAAATTTTGTCTTGCTTCTCATGGCTGCAACAGTTGCCTCTGTTCTGATGACAACACAATCTCTATATCAAGCTTCAATCATTTATTCCAACTTTTTATCATTATAATCTCTCCTTTTTGATTCCCTGCACTAATCTCAGTCCTGACATTATTTAAAATATTTTCACATGCATCCCCACTTAAATACAATCTGTTCTCTCTCTACAACATTGTAATGATACCAGCATTCTTTCCATCTGCTAAGCTCCTTAATAACGAGGATGATAGAATAAGGAAGAGGAGGAGAAGGAGGAGGAGGAGTTTTCTTTTGTTTTTCTTGTTTTTATTTTTATTTTTTTCAAACTTTTTTTTTTCAATTTAAATTTATTTATTTTAATTGGAGGCTAATTACTTTGTTTTTTTGAGAGCTGTTACATTGCCATACAATTTACAAAGTGCTTTGTGTTTATTACTGTTTTTAATCCTCACAAAAAAAATCCTGTAACACAGTGAATGTTATTATACTTCCTGAGATGTGGAAACCAAGGCTCAGAAAAGTTATGCAAGTTCTGCCAGTCACACAGGTAGTAGGTAGTGAGTCTGGGTTTCATCCAACTCAGAGCTCTCACTCTTCCGCTTTAAGCTACAACACCCCCAGGAAAACTATGCTGGCATTCACCCTAGAGTCTGAACTTCATTTCAGCTCCCTTACTCTCACATCCCATCATGTTTCCATTGCAATGTCTATCTGATTCTTCTCTGCTCTTCATTTATTGTACCACTAAAGTATTTCAAGAAATCAAGCCTTTTAATTAGAGATAGTTCAGTTCAGTTCAGTTCAATTCAGTTCAGTTCAATCGCTCAGTCGTGTCCGACTCTTTGTGACCCCATGAATAGCAGCAGACCAGGCCTCCCTGTCCATCACCAACTCCCAGAGTTCACTCAGACTCATGTCCATTGAGTCCGTGATGCCATCCAGCCATCTCATCCTCAGTCGTCCCCTTCTCCTCCTGCCCCCAATCCCTCCCAGCATCAGAGTCTTTTCCAATGAGTCAACTCTTCGAAAGAGGTGGCCAAAGTACTGGAGTTTCAGATTTAGCATTATTCCTTCCAAAGAAATCCTAGGGCTGATCTCCTTCAGAATGGACTGGTTGGATCTTCTTTCAGTCCAAGGGACTCTCAAGAGTCTTCTCCAACACCACAGTTCAAAAGCATCAATTTTTCAGCGCTCAGCCTTCTTCACAGTCCAACTTTCACATCCATACATGACTACTGGAGAAACCATAGCCTTGACTAGACGGACCATAGTCGACAAAGTAATGTCTCTGCTTTTGAATATACTATCTAGGTTGGTCATAACTTTCCTTCCAAGGAGTAAGCGTCTTTTAATTTCATGGCTGCAATCACCATCTGCGGTAATTTTGGAGCCCAGAAAAATAAAGTTTGACACTGTTTCCACTGTTTCTCCATCTATTTCCCACGAAGTGATGGGACCGGATGCCATGATCTTCGTTTTATGAATGTTGAGCTTTAAGCCAACTTTTTCACTCTTCTCTTTTACTTTCATCAAGAGGCTTTTGAGTTCCTCTTCACTTTCTGCCATCAGGTTGGTGTCATCTGCATATCTGAGGTGATTGATATTTCTCCCGGCAATCTTGATTCCAGCTTGTGTTTCTTCCAGTCCAGCGTTTCTCATGATGTACTCTGCATATAAGTTAAATAAGCAGGGTGACAATCTACAGCCTTGACACACTCCTTTTCCTATTTGGAACCAGTCTGTTGTTCCATGTCCAGTTCTAACTGTTGCTTCCTGGCCTACATACAGATTTCTCAAGAGGTAAGTCAGCTGGTCTGGTATTCCCATCTCATTCAGAATTTTCCACAGTTTATTGTGATCCACACAGTCAAAGGCTTTGGCATAGTCAATAAAGCAGAAATAGATGTTTTTCTGGAACTCTCTTGCTTTTTCGATGATCCAGCAGATGTTGGCAATTTGATCTCTGGTTCCTCTGCCTTTCTAAAACCAGCTTGAACGTCAGGAAGTTCAAAGTTCATGTATTGCTGAAGCCTGGCTTGGAGAATTTTGAGCATTACTTTACTAGCCTGTGAAATGATTGCAATTGTGCGGTAGTTTGAGCATTCTTTGGCATTGCTTTTCTCTGGGATGGGATTGAAAACTGACCTTTTCCAGTCCTGTGGCCACTGCTGAGTTTTCTAAATTTGCTGGCATATTGAGTGCAGCACTTTCATAGCATCATCTTTCAGGATTTGAAATAGCTCTACTGGAAGTCCATCATCTCCACTAGCTTTGTTCATAGTGATGCTTTCTAAGGCCCACTTATCTTCACATTCCAAGATGTCTGGCTCTAGGTGAGTGATCACACCATCATGATTATCCAGGTCATGAAGATCCTTTTTGTACAGTTCTTCTGTGTATTCTTGCCATCTCTTCTTAATATTTTCTGCTTCTGTTAGGTCCAAACCGTTTCTGTCCTTTATTGAGCCCATCTTTGCATGAAATGTTCCCTTGGTATCTCTAATTTTCTTGAAGAGATTAGTCTTTCCCATTCTGTTGTTTTCCTCTATTTCTTTGCATTGGTCGCTGAAGAAGGCTTTCTTACCTCTTCTTGCTATTCTTTGGAACTCTGCATTCAGATGCTTATATCTTTCCTTTTCTCCTTGGCTTTTCACTTATCTTCTTTTCACAGCTATTTGTAAGGTTTCCCCAGACAGCCATTTTTCTTTTTTGCATTTCTTTTCCATGGGGTGGTCTTGATCCCTGTCTCCTGTACAATGTCACAAACCTCATTCCATAGTTCATCAGGCACTCTATCTATCAAATCTAGGACCTTAAATCTATTTCTCACTTCTACTGTATATTCATTAGGGATTTGATTGAGGTCACATCTGAATGGCTAGTGGTTTTCCCTGTTTTCTTCAATTTCAGTCTGAATTGGTAATAAAACGTTCATGATCTGAGCCACAGTCAGCTCCTGGTCTTGATTTTGCTGACTGTATAGAGCTTCTCCATCTTTTGCTGCAGAGAATATAATCATTCTGATTTTGGTGTTGACCATCTGGTGATGTCCATGTGTAGAGTCTTCTCTTTTGTTGTTGGAAGAGGGTGTTTGCTATGACCAGTGCACTTTCTTGGCAAAACTCTATTATTCTTTGTCCTACTTCATTCCACATTCCAAGGCCAAATTTGCCTGTTACTCCAGGTGTCTCTTGACTTCATACTTTTGCATTCCAGTCCCCTATAATGTAAAGGACATCTTTTTTGAGTTTCATGCTCAATCCTGGTAGTAGTGATTCAGGAGAAAAAACCCTCCATTGTGAATCCCACTGATACTGTTACTAAAGACAATACTGTGTCATTTTCCATCCCTACACAGGTCAACAGAACAGACTGCTCTGATATCAGCATGGAGGCTGCTGTTGGGACCATTTGATGAAAGCATATTTAGGAATGTCATGTCTTCTTCATTGTCCCTTGTTGTAATATCATAAAACAAACTACCAATCAGATAATGAATACATTAGTGAGTGATTTGATTCATTAATACAAATGAATCCTTGGGTTAAAATGAGGTAGACACAGGTAGAATTCATGTTTTCTGGGTTCAGGTACTCCAGGCACATACTGAGTTTCAACAAAATACTTAGATTTATCTCCCTGGACAAGTATAGCATTCAAACATAAAAGAACTCACTGAGTGGATGGTAGAATTTTAGAAGGAAAAAGGAAATTCTTCATGTTATAGATTAGAACTTAGCAGAAGGATTAGGTACCAAAATAAACGAGATTTTTAAAAATATTTCTGCAGAGTAGAAACTAATAGTCTTCATTTTATCATGTTACAACTTTTACCACCTTCAGGAATTTTTGCATACACAGATTAATAAGAAACTTTTTTAGTTCAGTTGCTCTGATGAAAACAACACATGTTATGAAACTCACTGAATTGTGCTTATTTTAATGAGATTGTTTCCTATAGTTGCTTAGGATAAAATCCTTCTGAGGTGGGTGCTCATTTCGCTGTGCTCCCGGAATGGCCCTCTGCATCACCTAGTCACAGAACCGAGAGGTATGAAAGGAGCCCCAGATGCTCTCCTACAGATGGCTGGAAGAATTAAGGCATGGAAAGGCATGGAAACTATAACTGACCAGGTGAGCAGACTCCTAAGGCTTCTTTGCTTTTCTCATGAATGAAAGAGGTGACCTCTGTAATGAGGAATGAGCTTTGAAATTTCTCACTTTACAGGAACAAGATTCAGGCCTTCTGTATTCTAGATTTCTAATACATAAAGCAAGAAAATAGTCATTCATAGCGATAGATTCTACTGTAAGTGAATCAGAATTCAACTGCAATTTTTGACCTGTGCAGCCTTCCCTGCAATGCACACATTTCCACCAAAAAAACTTGCCTCTTCCTGGGCACAGGAGATTGAGATATTTTAAAGGGTAAGAGAACCAGAGAACAGAATTTCCAAGATAAATGTTTTCTTCAAAGTATATCCCAGTATGCTTGCTAGTGAAAGTTTACTCATATATTATCTTTGTTCTCTTCGAACCAAAGGATGAGAGTGGGAAGGGAGAAGAGAGAAAGTCAAAATTGAATTCATATTCAATTGAGTTCTGCTTCTAGTTTTTAGATTACTAACAGATATCTGATATGCTGGCTCCAAAACCCATGTCTGGAGACTTTCAAGTCTCTTTCTCCAATCTTAATTTGATAATTAGATGGAAGAAGAGAAAATACTAATAAAACTAATAATAACTCATTATCTTTTGGGTGCTTAGATTCATCCTGGAGTAAAAGAGAATGTGACTTATCCCTTGTGGTCAGGACTCCCATTCCTGCAGACAAATGAAGATGCATGTCAAACTGCTTTTTATAACCTGCTCCAGTGCCTGCACAGTGATTCATGTAAATTAGCACTTACCTCAATCACCTGAATTGCCCAAATCATCTACAAAAACAACTGCTAGTCCACATCCATCCCATTCATTTCTGAGATGATTTTTAGTGATGCATCCTATGCTTGAGTGTAAAGGGTCTTGTCTTAAAAAATAAAAAGACCATATATAAGAAGGCAATTTGTCAAAGTTTCTTGTTTTCATTTATGAGAAAAGCAAAAGAAAATCCCCTACATTTGAGAGAATGAAGTTCCGATTAAAATTCGTCAAAAATAGCAGAAGCTATCATTACAAAGAAGACAATTAAAAGCTTACTTTAGAATTATAGCAAATTATTCTGGGTCAAGTTATTAGAATCAATGAATTAGATAATTATTCATTGCAGTGGTTATGCTAACAAGACTGAATTCACATTCTTTATGAAAGCCAGCCATGTACTGTCAGCTGACTTTCACGGTGTTGTTATATCAGACAATATAAGTGCTGTGCACCTTCCTACCCAAATAGCATGAGGTTTACTGAAATATCTAAAGATCATAAGACTTCTGTCTTAATCCTTCTGGGGTGTTAAAATAAAATATCACAGACTTATTAACAATGGAAATGGATTTCCACAACGGCATCAGGCAGGGCCATCTTCCAGTCACACACTTCTTACTGTAGCCTCATGTCGGGATATGGCTATGGAGCTCTTTGTGTCTCTTACATATGTAAGTAGGATTGATTTCCTTTAGCATTGACTGGTTGGATCTCCTTGCAGTCCAAGGGGCTCTCAAGAGTCTTCTCCAACACCACAGTTCAAAGCATCAATTCTTCGGCGCTAAGCCTTCTTTATGGTCCAAGTCTCACATCCATACATGACTACTGGAAAAACCATAGCTTTGACTAGATAGAACTTTGTTGGCAAAGTACTGTCTCTGCTTTTTAGTATGCTGTCTAGGTTGGTCATAGTATTTCTTCCAAGGAGCAAGCATCTTTTAAATTCATGGTGGCAGTCACCATCTACAGTGATTTTGGAGCCCAGAAAAAGTTTCTCACTGTTTCCATTGTGTCCGCATCTATTTGCCATGAAAAGATGGGACCAAGATGCCATGATCTTAGTTTTCTGAATGTTGAGTTGTAAGCCAGTTTTTTCACTCTCCTCTTTCTCTTTCATCAAGAGGCTTTTTAGTTCCTCTTTGCTTTCAGCCATAAGAGTGGTATCATCTGTGTATCTGAGGTTATTGATATTTCTCCCGGCAATCTTTGATTCCAGCTTGTGCTTCATCCAGTCTGGCCTTTCACATGACATCCTCTGCATATAAGTTAAATAAGCAAGGTGATAATACACAGCCTTTACATACTCCTTTCCCAATTTGGAACCAGTTTGTTGATCCATGTCCAGTTCTAACTGCTGCTTCTTGACCTACATACAGATTTCTCAGGAGGTAAGTAAGGTGTCTGGTATCCTCATCTCTTTCCAAATTCTCCGCAGTTTGTTGTAACCCACACAAAGGTTTTAGTGTGGTCAATGAAACGGAAGTAGATGTTTTTTCTGGAGTTTTCTTGGTTTTTCTATGATTCAATGGATGTTGGCGATTTGATCTCTGGTTCCTCTGCCTTTTCTAAATACAGTTTGAACATCTGAAAGTTCTAGGTTCACATACAGTTAAAGCTTAACTTGGAGAATTTTGAGCATTATTTTGCTGGCATGTGAAATGAGTATAATTGTGTGGTAGTTTAAACTTTCTTTGGCATTGTCTTTCCTTAAGATTAGAATGAAAACTGACATTTTCCACCCTACTGCATAGCTGTTTTTTGTTTTTTTTTTTTTTAACCAGGGAAAATGTTCCCATTCACACAGCTCACCACCTGCAAGTATTCTCCACAGCCCCTCTGTTTCCCTCACTCTGCAAGCACCCTACAGGAGAACATTTATTATCTTAAGGTCAGCTACTGACTAGCTGACCCATAGGAAACCCATGTATCATAAACTCTTCAAACAACTGAATGGCATAAATACTAGTGTGCATCTGACATCCTCTGGAGTCTATGGACAATTCTCCGCCTGGTCACATAGACACAGAGAAGATCAGAAAGTTGGATACATAAAGATACATTTATCTGAGGAGTGAGATTCCATTATCTCCTCCTTTTAGAACCATGAGTAACTATCCTTGTCAATAGTGATTTGGCCTTACAAACATCCCCGGCCAGGTCCTCTGAATTGCAAAACCCTCTTCAAAGACTTAGTCTCTATTGAGACTGGAGCAATGTGACTGGATTAAGGTTGCTCAGCTTGTTCAACTGCCTCCAACAACCTTTGATGAAGGTCAATCTCTTGATCAGCTCACCTGAGAAAGCAATGATGTTGCTGGACTGGTTTTGCAGCATCCTTAGGGCATTAGCAGGAATTCCTAGACAATATACAATGGAAAATATTTCCTCCAACATCCTGATAGTGACAAAATAAAAAAGGCAAAGGGAAGGGGGACAAAGAGTAAAATAAGAAGAAGACAATATAAGGAAAGAAAAACAGAAGAGGGAAAGCAAGTAAAGACTTGGATTATGAAGAATGAAATGCTATTAGAACACTATAATTGGTGAAGACCCAAATACATATGTTTTAACTTTTATACTCTGAGACCAAATATCATCACTGTTTCCCTGGTAGCACAGTTGATAAAGAATCTGCCTGCAATGCTGAAGACCTGGGTTCAATATATGGGTCAGAAAGATTCCCCGGAGAAGGAAATGGCAACCCACTTCAGTAATCTTGTCTGGGAAATCCCAAAGACAGAGGTGTCTGGCTGCCTACAGACCATGGAATCACAAGAGTTGGACACAACTTAGCGACTAAAGCACCAAACATTCTTTCTCCTTTTACTTTCATTTCCTCTTCTCTTTTTCTGAAATTGTGCTTTGTTTATAGGTATTCTTTTGTTGCTATTAACTGAGTTGCCATAGTTCTAGAGATGAACAAAACTTGATACCACTTAAGCTAAGAATTCAAGGCAATTTTCTCCTGTCATGCAAAGGAAGCTTTCATATTCATACAGGAACACTGTCCAGAAAAACCAACCTCTTCGCTCATGTGGGCTTAGTTGCTCAGTTGTGTATGACTCTTTGCGACCCCATGGACTGTAGCCCACAATGCTCCTCTGTCCATGAAGATTCTCCAGGCAAGAATACTGGAGTGGGTTGCCAGCCCTCCTCCATGGGATCTCCCCAACCCAGAGATTGAACCCACTTCTCCCACATTGCAAGTGAATTCTTTACCATCTGAGCCACCAGGGAAGTCCATGAATACTAGAGCAGATAGCCTATCCCTACTCCAGGGTAACTTCCCGATCCAGAAATTGAAGTGGAATCTCCTGCATTGCAAGTGGATTCTTTACCAATTGAGCTGCCAGGGAAGCCCTCTTCCCTCATAGCCAGGGATATTTTTATTTGAGTCCTGTTCCTGCCTCTAGCTGTGATGACCCAAACCTTTCAGAATGTGACAAAATACTCCAAATCAATCTACCAATTTCTTTTTGACTCTTGCATGCATGTTTTCTTATATTTCTTCTGTGAAAGGCAAAATACTATGGGTAATATCCATATGCACTTTCTTCCCAAATCGTCTATTACTGAAAACATTTAATTTTATTGCATTACCCACTTAAGTTTCTTTCCTTCAATGTCTACGTATTTCCAGAAGAAAGGATAATATTTATTAGAAGAGAAATTTGGAAAAAAGGGGAAAAATGAAACTGTAAGAAACATACACTCACAACTTACCAACAAACATCTTCATGTATTCATCTCTTATAAAGTTTATTCAAAGTGTAAAAATAAGATTTTGGATCCATAACAGAGGTGGTGATTTTGAAAGACCTCTCCAAGCTTGACCATGACATATAAACTGAACACTGTAGACTTCAGACAGTATTGAGCAGAGCCATAGGTGTTCTGTAGAGACAGCGAGAAGTAGCTAAAAAGAGGATATTTGGCCAAGATTTAATAGTCACTCCCCTGCTATCTACAGTGCTTTTTCTTTTTTCTTCTTTTACGGATTTCCATGTAAGATTGCATTTGAAGAAATAGCCCTGCTATAGCAAGAATAATAGCAGAAGTTACTGAATGGAAACGACCAAACGAAGAATGCTTGAAGTTCGCTGACCGCATAGATTAGTAAATCAGGTGTCTTGGAAACAACAAGGACTAAAATTGAGGTTTAAATATATCTCTATTTTCCAGATGTTGGCTCTCATGTTTTGGAGAGAGAGGGTGACATAAACACGCAAATTACTATATTATATGGTACAGCAAAGTAAGGATAAGAGGTGATGCCAAATAAGGTGCTATAGTAGATTGAAATACAGCTAGGAGCCATCTGGATGTGAGAACAAGGAGTTTTTGGAGTGACACAACTGCGATAGCTTTATGATGGAGTTTTGAAAGGCTTATTGGATATTGATAGGCAAAAATAGGAGGACAGCATATCTGTCAGTTTATTTAAGATCATCTTATGATGTAAGTATCTACTACATCCGGGACCTAGGGAACTGAGATATTAAAACATATAGCATTAAAGGTGTCAGTGAATAATCAAGTCTGATCAAAACACAATAAATACTCATTTTTATAATAAACATGTAATATCTCTCATGATTATACTCCCATGATATGCTATATACATTACTGCAGAGTTAGAGTGGAGAAAATCTTGCTTGTATGGATTGCTTATGCATTAGGGAAGATCATTTATGCCAATTTGGAGAATTCTAAAGGCAACAGGAAACCAGGAAATTTTATTGCAAGAGAGCAATATGTCCTAAATTAAATAAGAGAAATCTTAACTTGGATTGAGGGGTTGTGAGTGTTGGGGCTAGTAGAGAAAAAGAAGCATCCCAGAAACAGCTGGGAATATTATGACACTAAAGGAGAATCAAAGAGGGGTCTGCCAAGGGAAAAGAAGTAAAGGATGTGAGAGATGCAGGAAAAGAATTAGGCCTTGACTGCACAGAGGGAATGAGGCAAACATAGTCAAAAAGGCATCCAAGAACATGAGACTAGATGAATAAATAAATGACTGAAAAGTCGGAGAGAAGGGAGGAGATAAATTAAGCTTTTGTTCAAAAGCATCTGAACTTTATTTTCCTGTATTTCATCAATGGTACTGACTTAGAAGCATAAGTCATCAAAAAAATGTTAAGTTACTATAGCAAATCACAGAAATAGCTACACTCAAGAGCCTCAGCTAGATTCTGTCAAATACCAAAACTTGCAGTGATAACAAGCAGTAAGTCACTAGTCACTTTCAACACTTACATAAGACATGCATTGTAAAGCATAGAGGATGGATGCAAATAAAATGAAAACAACTCATTCCTTTACAGATCCCGCCTGTTCCAAAACCTAAACAAAGCAGAAATAATGCTCTCCTTAAACATATGTCCACTTGCTCCAAGTGTTCCTCAATCTTTTTGCTATAATCCTACCTTGTTACTGTTGTCCTTCATTTGTCTTACTCTCAGCAGATGGTCAGCTAATAATTAATCAAATAAATAATTTTAAAATGTTAACTCCTAAGATCTTCATTTTGAAAGATTCTGGAAACTGAAAAACTTTCTAATCTCCTGGTCCAGCAGATGGTCAGGTGAGAAGATGTGAATTCTTTTAGTGTTGGAGCTTTTTATTGCTGCCATGTGGCAATCTTACCTGCATAAAAAGGCAACATTTGTTGGACAGATCCAGAAATTCCAGAGTAAAGGATGCAGAACCCCATTTGAACTATCTAAAGCCAGATCTGCCACTGGATGTTTTCAGTCATCTAATAAATGCCTTATGCTTTTCCACTTGTGTTTGGGTTTATGTCAACTGCAATAGAAATTATTCTTGGTCATGTATCTGAAATGACATGTCATTTTGAAGTTATCAGTAGAAAAAAAATGATAATATCTGATTTAAATTTTTTTCATAAATTAAAAATCATCATGTCTGTATGTTGCAACTCCTAACTTAAGTGGGTTTAAACTTGATTCCTGTTAATTATAAACTCTGAAACAAAATGAAAACTTCCCACTTATATAATTAGATGTGATTAGTATGGTAACTCTGAAGAAATGCTACAGACAATTGGCTAACTGCCAGATGTAAAAAAAAAAAAAAATCTAGATGAGCATAATTTCTAAAAAGAAAAAAGTTAGGGTGAATTTACTGTATAATACAGTATTATGTTATCTATAAAATTCATCTGAAATAGTAAGAAAAATAAGATATCAGTTACATTTGCAGAGATGGATACTCTTGCCTAATTATTTAATTTACTATGGAGAAATTAGAGTTGAGGAAAATATTAATACCAGTCCAAATATATTTTCTAGTTTCTTCAAAAATAGATTCTTATAATAATTGTTTCTCTTTCAATTGCACATCTAAAATTGAGTTCAGGCAAGAGACATATTTCTTTATTATTTCTGCCACTAAAAATTATTCTAATTTGGCTAGACTTCCATTCTTTGAAGTCACATGCCAGTACTGTTCAAAGAAATGCCCGAAGTGTCACCCGCTGAATCCCAGGTGAACTGCTAATTCTTTACCTGGAAAAGCTATGACATAATAACTACCAGAATCTACTGCCTAGGACAATACAACAGAATTCTGAGATCATCTTTATTGTATTAGGTAATTTCCATTTATAAGGGGAAAAAATAATCAGCTTCTATTGAAAGAGAAGAGGAGCTATCGACAAGGCCACCTTGTAAAGGAGACTCGGAAAGGAAAGTATTACTGGATGCACAGTATGTATAAAAATCTCAATAACAGTAAGCTGGGAATCTTTATTCTACACCCTGCTGCTCCACAATATGACACAAATATATCCCACAAACTTACTTTTAATATCCTATGAAAAAAAGTAGTTTTCTTATCCTTTGTATTTTTCTCTACCAAACTGCTCTGCTTACTCATAGTTTCTATTACCTCATAACTTTGGCAAAGTTCATTATATCTTTCCAGCTGATTTCAATCACAGTCAAATTTGGTTCTTGCTGCTAAATGACTCATTCTCCTAGAATTTTCTAGTTCAAGAAAATCTCACTAACTGAGTTCATATTTTGTGAGTCAGATCACATCACAGCTTCCTCATAAGCTTTTGAATTGACTGCCCTTGACTCCAGTTGAGGATGACTAAGAAGGTGGCAAACTCTGCAGTAAGATTTTTATGAGGCAGCATTTCCTGGTAAGGGGATAAGCTTACCAAGATAAGTTCTCCATGAAGCCATGGAGAACAAGATACTTAGATAGTTTACCTTTAGACAATTTAGCTCTTGCTAACCACTAAAGCAAACTGTCTACGTCCTCCACAACATAATTGCAAAGTTGCCCTTATCTAACACATTCTATCTATCACATGTATTGAATATACATCCATATCATGCAAATTGAATGCCGTTCATTTTGTGTCAGTTCCATCTCCTGCCTCTGGAGGTGTTGTCAAAAGGTTCTTTCAAAAGTGACTCAATGAGTTGGAGTGTACTGTATAATGGTCAAGACCATTGATCTGAAGCTAGATTACAAAATCCAGCTGCGATATTTAATATCTAGACAACTGAGTTTTCTTTATTTCTTGATCTCCTAGTCTACAAAATGAATATGCTTCTCACCTACATTGTGAGACTTTGGGGGAGATTAAGCAAATCAACAAATGAGCACTTGAAACATGGAACATTAGCTATTTTTTAAAGGGAGTTATTGAAATATATTCAGTTTTTATCTCCTGTCTACATCTGTAAATTTTACACTTCAGTCAGTCGCTCAGTCGTGTCTTACTCTTTCCATCCCATGGACCGCCACACTCCAGTTTTCTCTGTCTATCACCAACTCCCAGAGCTTACTCCAACTCATGTCCAGTGAGTTGGTGATGTCATCCAACCATCTCATCCTCTGTTGTCCCCTTCTCCTTCTGCCTTCAATCTTTCCCAGCATCAGGGTCTTTTCCAATGAGTCAGTTCTTCTCATCAGGTGGCCAAAGTATTTGAATTTCAGCTATAGCATCAGTCCTTCCAATGAATATTCAGGACTAATATCCTTTAGGATGGACTGGTTGGATCTCCTTGCAGTCCAAGGGACTCTCAAGAGTCTTCTCCAACACCACAGTTCAAAAGCATCAATTCTTCGGTGCTCAGCTTTCTTCAGAGTCCAACTCTCATACCCATGCATGACTGCTGGAAAAACCATAGCTTTGACTAAACAGACCTTTGTTGGCAAAGTAATGTCTCTGCTTTTTAATATGCTGTCTAGTTTGGTCATAGCTTTTCTTTGTACACTTAAACACCACTAAAACACTACTATAATATAACAGTAGACTCCCAGAACTGTTTTAATAGTTGGCTGTTATAAATGAGAGAAATGAAAAGAAACCTTTACTTCTCAGGACCTGGAACTATGTACCAGTCATTTGTTCTGGTCCAGAAAAAATATTTCTAGGATAGTTCATTAACTTTGAAACATGTGATTCCCATGGTTTGACACTATAACGTCATTTCTTTTTAGATGGTAAGACATTACTGGACTAAGTAAATAAGAATGACACCCTCTATATTATACGATCATAATTTAGTATAGCTCAGGTTTTAATGGTAAATAGAATAAAGCACTCAATTTTATAATCACTTAGACACTTCCCTAAATGTTCCAAATGTAGTTTTTGTGTGTGTGTTTGCATGTGTTCATTCAAAAAGAAACACAATAACTTTCAATGGCTTATGCATGTCCACATGGTAAGGCCTGTTGGTTTGTCCCAAATGACGTAAGGTCAGATAACCACACTTCTAATCGAGTGTTATAGAAGAATGAACAATACTTGCTTATAGGTCTCCTGTAGATGCTAATGCAATTATTAGAAGGTCAACTTGACCATAGATACCAATCTTACTAATTTCCTGAGGAGTAAAACCTACATGCAAAGGTAACAGAAACTTGGCACATTTCTTTTGCTCCATCTGGTGCTAAATGTTGCTAAGATTCACAAAGGTTCCAAGGATTCACATGTGATGCAGCTATTTGACTTCATTTGAGTCTGAGTGAACTCCGGGAGTTGGTGATAGACAGGGAGGCCTGGCGTGCTGTGATTCATGGGGTCGCAAAGAGTTGGACACAACTGAGTGACTGAACTGAACTGAACTGAACTTATGAAGCAGCTATGATGAAGCTATTTGACTTCACTTAACTTATAAAGCATTGAAAGCACAGACACAAAACAGGTGGCTTACTGCCCTCCTCATTCTCACAAGAAGATATTTTTATTGCACCTTGTATCCTTGGACTCTCATTCAACAGAGTTAAGAATTTATTCTTTTAAGCTCTGATACTGTCAGGGACAGATGGAAGCAAAGATACAAAAAACCCTTGATTATAGTCAATACATCTCATGCTCAAAAACCCAAACAAGACCTGGATTATCCCCACTCATTGTTTTTTTTTTTTTTTTTTTTTTTTTACTATATGTCTCAAAAAAAAAAAAAAAGCCAAAGATAAAAACAAAGACACCTCTAGTGCATTAAAAATATTAATCATCCAATGCCAATACTTCCTCTTTGACTACTGATCAAGACTATTTTATAGGAAAATGGCAAAGAGAGTGAAAGTGAAAGTGAAGTCACTCAGTCATGTCTGACTCTGCGGCCCCATGGACTGTAGCCCACCAGGCTCCTCCATCCATGGAATTTTCTAGGCAAGAGTTCTGAAGTGGGCTGCCATTTCCTTCTCCAGGGAAAGACATCCATTATTCTTGCTAATAAAAATTCACTGACATGAAATAGATTGAGGAGAAAAGTAAAGCTACACCCACTTGGTCTGTATTGAGAATACATGACATGAGAATACAGTCTCAATGACATTTTCACCATCTCTGTTGAATTGACTTCAATATGGTTCCTTTCATCTTCATGTAGGAATGAACAAACCACCTCCCATGGAGGCTGAGACTTACAAGAGGTCTGTCCCTTGCTAAGATCCTTGCCCAACAGAAAGTTCATGAAAACTGCATAGTGATCACATGCTACTCCTTTTCACCCATGCTCCAGTGGAAGCCAGGATTAATGAGACTGATAAACTCTGATTTGCCCTTTGGGGCATTTAGAGAAAAACACCCCATTATGATCATTCAAGGCCAATAGGAGAGTCCATGACTACCCTCAGCTCTCTTAACTGGCTGTTGTTCCAAAGACAGTTTTGACTCCAACAGGCAATGGCAAATGTGCAAACATTCCTTTCTTTCACTTTCCTGGAATCAGAAGGGGACACCATCAAATGTCAAAATTTCCAGAATAAAGCGACAGATTAAAGGTTATTGGAATGTTACAATTTTTAAACTTATTACCAAGAATATATTTTTATCCATATTCTCATTGGGACAATGTCATGTTCAAAGGACCCAGTTATGTTTCATTGTATCTCTAATGTTTTCTTTTATTTCTTCAAGTTGGTTGACAATGGCAATGTCATAAAATGTTCAAAATATTTGAGATAAAGAAAAATCCCAGTTTGACAGAAACCCAGTAGATGTATGTTGTTTGTTAATAATGAGAAAAGCATTTGCTATAGGAGAAAAATGGCTCCCCAAAAATGTCCATGACCAAATTCCTAGAATCTGTGACTGTGTTATCTTCTATGGCAAAAGAGACCTTGCAAGTTGTGACTAAATTAAAATTCTTCAGAAATTAACCCAGATTTGCTACATGGCACCAATGTAATCACAAACTCAGGCCTTATAAATGAAAAACAGTGGCACAAGAGTCAAAGGCAGGGGAGAAGATGTGACAAGAGAAGAAAAGTTGGGAGTCATGTGAATCCTGGCTTTTAAGATGGAGCCAAGAAAGGATAGGGGCTTCTAGAAGTTGGGAAAAGGCAAGGAGTTCTCCCCTACAACCTCCAGAAGGAATGCAGGCCTGTTAGCACCTTGACTGTAGACCAATGAGACCAATGAGACCACATGGACTTCTGACATCCAAAACTGTAAATTTTTCTAGTTTTAATCCACCCAATCGGTGGTGATTTGGTACAGGGGCAATAGGAGTCTAATACATGGTCTAATAACTTTATTATTAAACCATTGTAAAGAATCTATGCAACAATAGGTAATGGACCAGTTTATAGCCCATTGTTAAAATGATTATTAACAAATCTTAACTGACAATCCCTTACTTTTCAAAGAACAAGGCTACCTTTGGACTCAGTGAAGACCCATGACTAAAATATCAAATGATGGACTACTTATAGTCAACATGATCCATGTTATCTGCCTGAAGAAAGTATTTACATCTTTATCATTTTGGAAAAAAATCTAGTGATCTAAAATTAAGCTTTCTTTAATATGTTACCGAGTTTATTGTTGGCAATCAATAAAACAATATTAAAAAATAAAAGGTAATGTCAAAATTCCTTCTTTATTTTGAGATAGGCTATAAAAATGTTCTAAACCTTTGTTTAGAACAAAGATTTCTAAGAACTAAAACAAGTAAATTCACATTTTAAAAAGAGATGATTTTCTAAATTCCTCAAAAGTGAGTGAGTTATTTAAAATAAACAGTGGGGGTAAACAAAATTGATCAAATAACTTTGCTTGTAGTTTTATTTTGAAAGATAATAAGAATGAAAAGTTTTATTATTGCATCAAACAGAAAATTGTAAATATTGCTTTTAAGCATCATGTATAGGAACTCAGGAATATTATCATTGTTTACATATTGTTACATCACTAGTTTACATAAAAGATTTGGTTTTGTTTCTTTTTTAAATCAGGATAGACAAAGCTTTTAATTCACTTGCATTTGCTCAAAAGAAAGTCTAACCTCAGACTATATCTGTGCTTTTGGAGATAGCAATAATATTCTTCCTAACATCAAGGACAAAACAAATATGGGAAAATTCAGATAGATACTAAATTCATAAATGTATACACATTCATGGGGGCTTAACATGGGGAAAAATCATGTTTTTGTTTTTTTTTTTTTTCTATACTATAAGATTTCTGAGTAAGATAGTAAATCTTTACTAAAACTTGGAATAATTATTTGGAAATTTTTAGTATGAGACACTTTCAAAAAGAAAATCAATTGGGTGCAACCAGAGTATCTGACTTGGGTCACGTTTGTAACTGAAAGGAACCTGATAGACATTACACTTTCCCAAGTGGGCAAACTACCTTCAGGGCTGCAAGTGTATCCTAGTTGGCTATATAATTCACTCAAAATTAGCAACTATATTTAAAAAAAAAAAACAACTAAGGTATATGTGCCTAGAGTAAAATGTCAATTATTTCTAGGAAATTTGTGTTTATTTTACATGTTTCAGATCTTAAAAAGCATAATTCATAAAAATTATGATCATAAACCCTTTCATGGATCACAGCCTTGTCCTGGTTAAGGGGATTGTCTAACTTGAAGAAGCTATGAGCCATGCCATTCACGGCCAACCAAGATGGATGGGTCACAGTGGAGAGTTCTGACAAAACAGCTCACTGGAGGAGGGAATGATAAACCACTCCAGTATTATTGCCATGATAATCCTATGAACAGCATGAAAAGGTAAAAAGTTATGACATTGGAATATGAGCCCCTCAGGTTGGAAGGTGTTCAATATAGTACAGGGGAAATGTGGAGGGCATTTACTAATCCAGAAAGAATGAAGCGATTAGACCAAAGCAGAAATGATGCCCACCTGTGGATGTGTTCTGGTGGTAAAAGTAAAGTCTGATGCTGTAAATAACAATATTGCACAGGAACCTGGAATGCAAGGTCCTTGAATCAAGGAAAATTGGAAGTGGTCAAACAGGAGATGACAAGAGTGAACACTGACATCATAGAAATCAGTGAACTAAAATGGACAGGAATGAGTGAATTTAATTCAGATTACCATTGTATCTACTACTGTGGGAAAGAATCCTTTGGAAGAAATGGAGTAGGCTTCATAGTCAACAAAAGAATCCAAAAGCAGTACTTGGGTGCAATCTTAAAACTGATAGAATGATCTCACTTTGTTTCCAAGCAAATAATCCAGCATCATAGTAATCCAAGTCTATTTCCAAACACTGAAGAAACTGATGTTGAACAAGGTTCTGTGAAGACCTCCAAGACTTTCTAGAACTAACACCAAAAAAAGATGTCCGCTTGATCACAGGGGATTTGAATGCAAAAATAGGAAATCAAGAGATGCCTGGAGTGACAGGTAAGTTTGGCCTTGGAGTACAAAATGAAGCAGGGCAAAGGCTAACAGAATTTTGTCAAGAGAACACACACCAGTCATCACAAACATCCTTTTCCAATAACACAAGAGACAACTCTATACATAGATAACACCAAATGGTCAATATCGAAATCAGATTGATTGTATTCTTGGCAGCTTAAAGTGGAGAAGCTTCTTACCTTTAGCAGAAACAAGACCTGGAGCTGACTGTGGCTCAGACCATGAAGTCCTTATTGAAAAATTCAGGCTTAAATTGAAGAAAGTAGAGAAAACCACTAGGCCCTCCTGGTATGACCCAAGTCAAATCCCTTATGATTATACAGTGACAGTGACAAAGAGATTCAAGGGATTAGACTTAAGTCACACAGAGTGCCTGAAGAACTATGGACAGAAGTTCATGACACTGTACAGGAGGCAGTGACCAAAACCATCCTAAAGAAAAGAAATGCAATTAGGCCATGTGCTTATCTCAGGAGAATTTGAAAATAGCTGAGAAAAGAAGAGAAGTCAAAAGCAACAGAGAAAGGGAAAGATATATACAACTGAAGGCAGAGTTCCAGAAAATAGCAAGGAGAGATAAGAAGGCTTTTTTAAATAAACAGTGCAAAGAAGTTGAGAGAAACAATAAAATGCGAAAGACTAGAAATCTGCTCAAGAAAATTAGAGGTATCAAAGGGACATTTTCTTCAAGGATGGATGCGGTAAATGACAGAAATGGTAAAGACCTCACAGAAGCAGAAGAGAATAAGAAGAGGTGGCAAGGATACACAGAAGATTTCTTAATGACCCAGATAACCATGATGGTGTGGTCAATGGGCCTTAGGAAGCATTACTATGAACAAAGCTAGTGGAGGTGATAGAATTCCAGCTGAGTTATTTCAAATCCTAAAGGATGATGTTGTTAAAGTGCTTCACTCAACATGTCAGCAAATTTGGAAAACTCAGCAGTGGTCACAGGACTAGAAAAGGCCAATTTTCATTCCAATCCCAAAGAAGGGCAATGCCAAAGAATGTTCAAACTATAAAACAATTATGCTCTTTTCACATGCTAGTAAGGTTAGGCTGAAAACCATCAAGGTAGAAGTCAGCAGTACTTGAACCGAGAACTTCCAGAAGTACAAGTTGGGTTTAGAAAAGGCAGAGGAACCAGAGATCAAATTGCCAGCATCTGCTGGATCATAGAAAAAGCAAAGGAATTCCAGAAAAACACCTACTTCTGCTTGATTGACCACACAAAAGCCTTTGACTGTGTGGATCACAAAATACTGTGGAGAATCTGAAAGAGACGGGGATCCAGACCACCTTACCTGTCTCCTGATAAATCTGTATGCAGGACAAGAAGCAACAGTTAGAACTGGACATGGAACAATGGCATGGCTCTAAATTGGGAAAGGTGTAAGACAAGGCTGTATATTGCCGCCCTGTTTATTTAACTTATATGAAGACTACATCTTGCAAAATGCTGGGCTGGATGAACCACAAGCTGGAATCAAGATTGCTGGGAAAAATATTAACAACCTCAGATAATTAGCTGATACAACTCTAATGGCAGAAGAGAAGTGGAACTGAAGAGCATCTTGATGAGAGTGAATGAGTAGAGTGAAAAAACTGGCTTAAAACTCAAAATTTAAAACAGTAAGATCATGGCATCCAGTCTCATCATTTCATGGTAAATAGATGGGGAAAAAATGGAAACAGTAACAGACTTTATTTTCTTGGGCTCCAAAATCACTACAGATGGTAACTGAAGCCATGAAACTAAATGAAGCTTGCTCCTTGGAAGGAAAGCTATGATAAACCTAGAAAGCATACTAAAAATCAGAGATATCACTGCTGACAAAGGTTGGTCTAGAAGAAGCTATGGTTTCCACAGTAGTCATGTATGGATGTGAGAGTTGGACCATAAAGAAGGCTGAGTGTTAAAGAATTGATGCTTTCGAACTGTGGTGCTGGATAAGACTTTTGAGAGTCCCTTGGACAGGGAGGAGAGCAAACCAGTCAATTCTAAAGGAAATCAACCCTGAATATTCATTGGAAGGACTGATGCTGAACCTGAAACTCCAATACTTTGGCCACCTCCGACTCATTGGAAAAGACCCTGATGCTGGGGAGGATTGAGGAGAACTGGGTAACAGAGGATGAGATGGTTGGATGGCATCATCAACTCAATGGACATGAGTTTGAGCAAACTCTGGGAGATAGTGAAGGACAGGGAAGCCTGGTGTGCTGCAGTCCATGAGGTCGCAAAGCCTCGGACATGACTTAGTGACTGAACAAACTAGCAAATGTGTGCTAGGTTATTGTTCTCAGAACTGTTCCTTATCACATTCAGTAACAAGGAAACACAATTAAAAGAGAGAGAGAGAGAGAGAGAGAGAGAGAGAGAGAGAGAGGAGAGAGAGAGAGAGAGAGAGAGAGAGAGAGAGAGAGAGAGCTTCAGGACCTCCCTAGTGGCACAGTGGTTAAGAGTCCACCTGCCAATGCAGGGGACATGGGTTTGATCCCTGATCTGGGAAGATCCCAAATGCCATGCAGCAACTAAGCCACCACAACAATTGAGTCTTTGCTCTGCTACAAGAGAAGTTTGTGCACTGCAACTAGAGAGTGGCCCCAGCTTGTGGCAACTAGAGAAAATCCATGCAAAACAATGAAGACCCAGTCCAGCTGGAAAAAATAAATAAATAAATAACAGCGCCTAACTGATACAAAGGCAAACTTAACTTTATCCCTATTCTCAGTTGCATCCGTATTCTCCTTCTCCTGCAGTTAACAAAGCAATATATATACCTCTGATACTCTGCAAAAATACAACATTGACTATGTTTTGTTTTAATCATGAATAAATGAAGTCTTTCTCACTTATTATCATATTTTTTGGCATATATTTGTTTTGGGAGAAAAAAAAACAAATTAAGTAATTTCTAGATCTTTTTCCTTATTGGTCATGAGAGCTAAAAACTGATCATTTTCTGGTGATAATTATGAATTAATAATATCTAATATAGGACAAATGTGCAAATGTGGTATTTGTTTTCCACTGAATGACATGAATGGACATATCTACTCTCACTGTGAGCTTTATATTCAATTGTTTTATTTCTTACAGTTTAAAAGGTGCACAGTAAAGATGCCCTCATCATACTGTAAATTTAATACACTAGGCACATTCTAATAATTGTCTTCAAGGTTTCCTTGTTAAACAAATGCTACTGACATGTTTACATTTGTTCTAGTTAAAAGTCATTATTAATGGGTTATAGCATGCTTTAAAAATGTCTCTGGCATAAATTTCAGAAGTTTGGTATTGTGATATGTTTTCCACATTATTTTTCATTAAATTAAAAGGATGTGACTCCCATTCTCTCTCCAGTTCAGTGATATTTTAATTATTGAAGATGAAAGTGAAAATGTTCATTTGTTGGGTTAAATTTATTATTTGGATGAGGCTGACAGGGCATTTTCAGAGTTTAAGTATCCAGAGCACTTAATCTTCAGGGAGGTCACATGTGTTTTTATGGAGATATTAGAAAACATGGATTATTCTTATTACATCCTGAGGAGTTAAGTCAATGCCTTGCACAGTTAGCACCCTATAAATGATTGCTGGATTAGTGAGTCATGATCATAGTCATTAAGAATATCAAACCTTTCCTATCCTTTGGTTGTCATCCTGTCTCCCATCAGATCACCAGAAATGGTCTGTTTCTTCTGTGCTTAAACATGCAACTATGCTCACCCAGATGGTTGTACTCATGCAGATAAATCCATAATCTATTCACTCCTTAAATCCATTTTAATTAACAACTGTGAGTATTTAATTTTCAACAAAGCCTTGGTGATGCTCAAAGCACCCCTTATTATTAAGAAACTCAAACGGTGGTAAGATTGCTGTATCCATTTAGTTGGAAATTATTGCATTGATTAGAGGTGTTATTTAAATAAACAATCATTCCATGGCACAGCATGGAAGAGCATCAACTATAGAATCCAAGATTTATTCTCATCAGTGTGTTCTCATGAGGTGCTGTGGATCATACAGAAAGTCGTGAAAACCCATGTTCATGCAGCCAGGCTCCATTATGATTGCAGCACAGTTACTACAACTAAGACATTTCACCTGTTTTGAAGACTGAAAAAGCCAGGATGTGGTGGATTTTTCAATGATCCCATCTGTGTGGTGTTTTGTTCTCAGTTGCTGGTGTCTTCCACTAAATCTCCATAACATGCTAGATGGCACAGGCTGGATTACTTATATTAGAAGTCATCTTCTAGTGACCCCACAGGTAGCTGCAGCATAATCAGGAAGCAATGGGTTGATTCTGAAAGGATTTTAACAGGTTAAAAATTAACCATGACTTAAACATGGTCAAGGTCAGGGGCGGCGGCTGAGAGGAGCTACCCCACATCCAAGGAGTTGTGGCTGCATGGGCACAGGTTGTCTGAGAGGAGCTACTCCACGTTCAAGGTCAGGAGGGGTGGCCATGAGGAGATATCCCTCGTCCAAGGTAAGAGAAACCCAAGTAAGACTGTAAGTGTTGCAAGAGGGCATCAGAGGGCAGACACACTGAAACCATAATCACAGAAAACTAGTCAATCTGATCACACAGATCACAGCCTTGTCTAACTCAATGAAACCAAACCATGCCTTGCAGGGCCACCCAAGATGGGCGGGTCATGGTGGAGAGGTCTGACTAAATGTGGTCCACTGGAGAATGGAATGGCACACCACTTCAGTATTCTTGCCATGAGAACCCCATGAACAGTATGAAAAGGCAAAATGTTAACATACTGAAAGAGGAACTCCCCAGGTTGGTAGGTGCCCAATATGCTACTGGAGATCAGTGGAGAAATAACTCCAGAAAGAATGAAGGGATGGAGCCAAAGCAAAACCAATACCCAGTTGTGTATGTGACTGATGATAGAAGCAAGGTCTGATGCTGTAAAGAGCAATATTGCATAGGAACCTGGAATGTTAGGTCCATGAGTCAAGGCAAATTGGAAGTGGTCAAACAGGAGATGGAAAGAGTAAAAGTTGACATTCTAGGAATCAGCGAACTAAAATGGACTGAAATGGGTGAATTTAACTCAGATGACCATTATATCTACTACTGTGGGCAGGAATCCCTCAGAAGAAATGGAGTAGCCATCATGGTCAACAAAAGAGTCCAAAATGCAGTACTTGGATGCAATCTCAAAAACGACAGAATGATCTCTCTTGGTTTCCTAGGCAAACCATTCAGTATCACAGTAATCCAAGCCTATTCCCCAACAAGCAATGTAGAAGAAGCTAAAGTTAAATGGTTCTGTGAAGACCTACAAGATCTTTTAGAACTAACACCCTCCCAAAAGTGTCCTTTTCATTATAGGGGACTGGAATGCAAAAGTAGGAAGTCAAGAAACACCTGGAGTAACAGGCAAATTTGGCCTTGGAATATGGAATGAAGCAAGGCAAAGGCTAATAGAGTTTTGACAAGAGAATGCGCTGGTCATAGCAAACACCCTTCAATAACACAAGAGAAGACTCTACTCATGGACATCACCAGATGGTCAACACTAAAATCAGATTGATTATATTCTTTGTAGCCGAAGGTGGAGAAGTTCTATACAGTCAGCAAAAACAAGACCAGGAGCTGACTGTGGCTCCAATCATGAACTCCTTATTGCCAAATTCAGACTTAAATTGAAGAAAGTAGGGAAAACCACTAGACCATTCAGGTATGATCTAAATCAAATCCTTTGTGATTATACAGTGGAAGTGAGAAATAGATTTAAGGGACTAGATCTGGTAGATAGAGTGCCTGATGAACTATGGACAGAGTTTCCTGACATTGTATAGGAGACAAGGATCTAGACCATCCCCATGGAAAAGAAATGCAAAAAGGCTAAATGGCTGTCTGGGGAGGCCATACAAATAGCTGTGAAAAGAAGAGAAGTGAAAAGTGAAGGAGGAAAGGAAAGATATAAGCATCTGAATGCAGAGTTCCAAAGAACAGCATGGAGAGATAAGAAAGCCTTCCTCAGAGATCAATGCAAAGAAATAGAGGAAAACAACAGAATGGGAAAGACTAGAGATCTCTTCAAGAAAAGTAGAGATACCAAGGGAATATTTCATTCAAAAATGGGCTGAATAAAGGACAGAAATGGTATGGACCTAACAGAAGCAGAAGATATTAAGAAGAGGTGGCAAGACTACACAGAAGAACTGTACAAAAAAGATCTTCATGACCCAGATAATCATGATAATGTGATCCCTCACCTAGAGCCAGACATCCTGGAATGTGAAGTCAAGTGGGCCTTAGAAAGCATCACTACAAAGAAAGCTAGTGGAGGTGATGGAATTCAGTTGAGCTCTTTCAAATCCTGAAAGACGATGCTGTGAAAATGCTGCACTCAATATGCCAGCAAATTTGGAAAACTCAGCAGTGGCCACAGGACTGGAAAAGGTCAGTTTTCAATCCCATCCCAAAGAAAGGCAATGCCAAAGAATGCTCAAACTACCGCATAATTGCACTCTTCTCAACGTGCTAGTAAAGTAATGCTCAAAATTCTCCAAGCCAGGCTTCAGCAATACATGAACTGTCAACTTCCAGATGTTCAAGTTGGTTTTAGAAAAGGCAGAGGAACCAGAGATCAAATTGCCAACATCAGCTGGATCATGGAAAAAGCAAGAGAGTTCCAGAAAAAAAACGTCTATTTCTGATTTATTGACTATGCCAAAGACTTTGACTGTGTGGATCACAATAAATTGTGGAAAATTCTGAACGAGATGGGAATACCAGACCACCTGACCTGCCTCTTGAGAAACCTATATGCAGGTCAGGAAGCAATAGTTAGAACTGAACATGGAACAACAGACTGGTTCCAAATAGGAAAAGGAGTATGTTAAGGCTATATATTGTCACCCTGCTTATTTAACTTCTATGCTGAGTACATCATGAGAAATGCTGGGCTGGAAGAAGCACAACCTGACATCAAGATTGCCGGGAGAAATATCAATAACCTCAGATATACAGATGATAGCATCCTTATGGCAGAAAGTGAAGAGGAACTAAAAAGCCTCTTGATGAAAGTGAAAGAGGAGAGTGAAAAAGTTGGCTTAAATCTCAACATTCAGAAAATTAAGATCATGGCATCTGGTCCGATCACTTCATGGGAAATAGATGGAGAAACAGTGGAAACAGTGTCAGACTTTATTTTGGGGGGCTCCAAAATCACTGCAGATGGTAATTGCAGCCATAAAATTAAAAGATGCTTACTCCTTGGAAGGAAAATTATGACCAACCTAGATAGCATATTCAAAAGCAGAGACATTACTTTGCCAACAAAAGTTCATCTAGTCATGGCTATGGCTTTTCCAGTGGTCATGTATGGATGTGAGAGTTGGACTGTGAAGAAAGCTGAGTGCCAAAGAATTGATGCTTTTGAACTGTGGTGTTGGAGAAGACTCTTGAGAATCCCTTAGACTGCAAGGAGATCCAATCCATCTGAAGGAAATCAGTCCTGGGTGTTCATTGGGAGGACTGATGTTAAAGCTGAAACTCCAATACTTTGGCCACCTCATGTGAAGAATTGACTCACTGGAAAAGACCCTGATGCTGGGAGGGATTGAGGGCAAGAGGAGAAGGGGATGACAGAGGATAAGATGGCTGGATGGCATCACCATCTCTATTGGACATGAGTTTGAATGAACTCTGGCAGTTGGTGATGGACCGGGAGGCCTGGCGTGCTGCGATTCATGGGGTCGCAAAGAATCACACGTCTGAGTGACTGAACTGAACTGAACTGAAACAAAACAATCCAAGTGATATGCTTATTGTTGCTCTTGTGACTTTTTTTGGGTGGGGAGGGGTGAGGGGGAAATCACAATCTATTTCCTCTGCTTCCTGTGTGTGTCTGTATTGTACTGCCAGGCAAATACAAGTGGCTCTGGTGGAAACTAGCAATTATAGACATTGTTAGATTACACAGAATTAAACATTTTGAATTGTATGATTATCAGAAGCTTTATTCCCATTCTCTATTTCAGATCCTTAAAGACCATTAATAAAAAGATATTTTCAACTCATTCATGGTCTATTACTATGGGGTCAGAAGTCTAATTGCAAAGATTATGGGACTTCAGTTGTAAGAAACTTAATTGCAAAAATAGTCCTCTATCTTCAAAGAGTGAAGAAGGGAAAAATTTCTTGGTATGGTGCTGCAAAGTCACAGGAAATGTTCTACAAGAAGATCTCGCTTTTGCCATATTTGACAAAATTTAATTTTTTGGAAGTTAGTTTTTTTGAGGTCTATATTACATGCAATAAAATTCACCCTTTTAGGTGCACATTTGCAAATCCATATAGTCACATCATTACTGTAATAATAACAACAAATCATTTCCATCACATTAAAATGTTCCTGGGTCTTCCCTAACAGTCCAGTGGATAAGACTTCTTGCTCCAATGCAGGGGCCCAGGTTCCATTCCTGGTTGCAGAACCAAGATCCCACACACTGCAATTAAGCCCACATGCCTCAGTCAAGAGCCTACATGTCACAATGAAGACCCAGCACAGCCAAAACAAATAATAAAAATAAATAGTTTTTTAAAAAAGTAAATGTTGCCTTATGCACCTTTGTAATCAATTTTCTCTTCTTACTCCCAGACCCTGCCAATCAGTAGTCTAAATTCTGTCCCTATTATTTTGCTATTCATATTATCAGAATATTATACAAATGGATTTATATACTATTTTGATTTTGTGTCTGGTTCTTTCACAAAAGTCAGTGCATCTGAAATTTATCCATTTCTTTGCAAACATAAGAATTTTGCTTTATTCCCGAATTACATTTCATTATTTGACTGTGACTATATTTGCTGATCTGTTGTATAGTCGATGAACATTTGCGTTATTTTAAGCTCTTGATGACTATTGATAAAGTTGTCATAAAATATGAATACAGGCTTTTGTATGTATGTATATTTTCATTATTTCTGGATAAGTGGAATTGCTAGGATGCACAGTTAGTGTATGTTTAAGCTGGTAAGAAACTGTCCACTATTTTCCAAAGTGGTTGTGCTATTTTTCATTGCCAAAGAATTACAAAGTTTCTGTTGCTCCATGTTTTAGCAATACCTGATATTAGTACTTTTTTTTTTCTTTTCACTATTCTTAGAGGCAAAGTGATATCTCACTGAAGTTCTAATTGAATTTTTCTAGTGACTATTTATGCTGAGCATCTTTTGACTTGTTTATTTGCCATCCATAGAGCTTATTTGATGAAGCATTTGTTCAAGTCTTTTCCCTGTTTTAAAATATCTCGTGGTTCATTTTCTTATTAATAAAATATTAATTAATTAATTATAATGGTTTCTTTAGACATCTGGAAACCAGTTAGCTATCATCATATGTTTTCATAAATATTTTCTGCCAGTGTGTGGTTTTTTGTTCATTTTTTACAGTATATTTCGAAGAGCAAAAGCTTTTAATTTTTATAATGTCCTATTTAACAAATCTTTCTTTTATAATTCATGTGTTTTGTCTCCTAAGATATCTTAAAGCTTTGCTTAACCCAAGACTTCAAGGAGCTATGAAACATTAATATTTGATGGTTTAAGGTGAGTCTGTAAGGCATGGTGATCGTGTATGCACAGCAGGCATGGAAGAGGCAAGCTCTGGAGTCTGGCCCTTGTCACCTCTTAGATGAAGAGAGAATGCAGTGGAAATGACCAGCTCACATAGTCTGATTGCCTAGGAGTAAACAGACATACAGACACAGGGTTCAGAAAAACAGAGCAAGTTCGTTTGCAATCCAGGTAATTGTCATCAACAAGGGGTCAGAGGACAGGTGACTGGAAAGGGGGTGAGTGTTTTGAGGATCAATAGAGTTGAGATGTCATTACTCTGAAAATCTGCACCTTGGTATCAAAAATCTAGCTGACATGATGATTATTTCATTCAGAACATGACAATATTAATTTATGAGAGAGAAAATCAAGAATCACAGGTTTCTGACTCTCTGTTCTGGGGAAGTTTAATTCCAGGAGAGTTGAGATGCAATAGGAAAGCCTGTGATTTACTTCTTTATATAAGATCATGGATCTTATAGAACTGCTTTGCAAAGAACCATCTGCATCAGAGCCACCTGTGAGGTCATTTCATATGAAGATTCTGGGCCTCAGCTCAGGCTTGTCAAAATTAGAAGTATTTGGAGGATGGCCAATAAGGCTCTGGATTTTCTATAAGCTTTCCAGGAGACAGCTTAAAAAACTCTGGAAAACAGATATCAAACACCAAAGGGCTGGGATGGAGGAGAGATATGAGGAGAGGCAGCTGCACTTTCTCTACAATTCCTGCTTTTGAATGGATGGTTTGAGAAGCTGGAGACAGCTGATTCTAGAAGCAGAAAAATTCAGCAGTATTTCTGTAGAGGCAGAAAATGGAAAGGAAAATGAATATATCAATTGGTGATATGCTACATAATATGTAATGTAATATATTACAGATACATAAATAGGCAGATGGATAATTCAGGTAAAGTAATTGTACCAATATGCTTCAGTTAATATGGAAATAATATAAATATAATAATCAGAACAATGTTTTAAGTGAAGAATTTATTTCATCATTTGAAGTGGCAGCAATCACCTTTAATGACATATCAAAAATACATTAGACATTTCACTTGTATATAATACTTGATTTCAATAACATGAAAATCAAGGCATTTAAGTAGCTGAAACCTGGGAAGTCGTTTGATTATAGATGGGCATCTGCATTAATTATTTATCAAAACTCCTAAAGATTATTTCTTGATTTTTCTCTCTCTTGTTTTAGGTATTGTACAGTGCTTATTTATCTCAAATTGGTTCCTAATTCCCTGATAAAATGAATACAATGCAAGTGAAAATTTATTCTGCAAATATAAATAAAAATGGGAATAGAAGTAGGTCTTGCAGAATAAAACAGCAAGTTACTGTTTAAATGGAAAATTGAAACAAACCATAGATGACTCTCTTGAAAGCAGAAAGCCATCAGGCCAGGAAGACTGGCTTCTGAGCTACTTATGTCTATTGCACAAGTGACAAACAGACCTTTGCCCTTGTGGACTGTTTTGTTTCTATGCTCTACTCCAGTAACTCACCCAAAATGAAAAGCAGACTTCGGTTCTGTTATAGCATTCTTTAAAAAGAATAAGTCGTATTACTGCATATAAGTGAATTTGGTTTCGTTTGGTTTGGTTGCAGCAGAAGTTAACAAGGTGTCAGATGATCATCATGACCCCATTTTTATCTCAAGCAGACTAAATTCATAACAGAGAACAGAGCCTCTGTCTGCAGCTCAGTGAAACCAGATTGTGAAGCATTTCATAAGCTCAGCTGGTTCTGGGGGACAGAGCATCTCCTGTATCCTGACTATCATCTGGTAAGAACATTTCCACACTTGGTGACTCACGTGAGCCTTGAGGTCACAGTGCTTTCACTCCCCACTAATCATATTCCCAACCTCTGCCTCCTCCACCGGAGTGTGGAGAATCTACATAAAGAAAGTGCCCTTTCAGCTGTAGCTTTTCTCCACACAGTGCTACCCTGAGTTTGGAAAGAATTCAACTCTTCATCTCCCCTGGGCACACAAAACAGCAGAATAGGAGAGTGAAAGCTGCCAAAATGCTAATCATGGGGAAAAAAAAACAAGATCCAGATGGGAAAAAATGGACATATTTCATTTATCCTGGGAAACTTTACAGTATATCATTTGTGATGCATAATACACCCAGCCCTGGCCCTTTATAAACAAATACTACAGAGGCATATGCCACGAGATTATAAACAGAGTTGTCCGTAAATTTGATGGGACCATACACTCAATGTTGCGCAGATGACTGTGGCTTATTCAGCAGTATCCGGGGGCTGCAGTCTGTTCTCTTGGCTGCTGATCAACTGTGTAATCTCAGCTCACCCATCAGGACAGAATCCCAGTGGACCAATTCACCCGAATGAAACTCAGAGGCATTTCACACCAGAGAAACTAGGGCTCATTTTGACTTGGCCCATGCTTGCGCTGGAAAACCTTGTTTAAGGCAGCCTGGCTTCTGAAGAGCTAGGAAAGCTCTTCACTTTTAGTGGGAAGAAGCAGTTTGTTTAAAAAAAAAAGCAAAGATTTCTACGGCCCCCCTGCCAGTTCTCAAACTCAGCCCACCTCTTCTGATTCTATAAATTTTTCTTTAAATTGGAGTATAATTGATAACGGCTTCACACTCACCTTTTAACAAGGTGAAAGGTAGGTCTGAAATAATAGCTCCAGGAAATACTCTGAAAATGCTAAACTAGATAAATGGTTAGGTATCTGTATACGAGAGCATGAGAGATATTTCTGAGAGTCACTCTTTCAGCTTTATTTAGGAAGGAAACTGCCATCCTCATTCTAGAGGAATATAATAGGGATGTGGTTGTTCTTGTTCAGTCACTAAGTTGAGTCCAACTCTTTGAGACCTCATGGACTGCAGCACATCAGGCTTTCCTGTCCTTTACCAACTCCTGGAGTTTGCTCAAATTCATGTCCATTGAGCCAGTGATGCCATCCAACCACTTCATCCTCTGTTGCCTCCTTCTCCTGCCCCAATCTTTCTCAGCATCAGAGCATCAGGGTCTTTTCCAATGAGTTGGCTTTTCTCATCAGGTGGTCGAAGTATTGGAGCTTCAGCATCAGTCCTTCCACTGAATATTTAGGGTTGATTTCCTTTAGGATTGACTGGTTTGATCTCCATGCAGTCCAAGGGACTCTCAAGAATCTTCTCCAGCGTCACAATTCGAAACGTAGTGTTGGAGAACAAGTGTGATAGGCTGTAACTAACCTTTGAGATCATTGTGATTGGAATACCCTCAGCAATGTGTTGCAAACCACTAAATCCACTTAAAAAAAAAAAAAAAAAAAAACTAGGCATGAAAGGGATTTTCAATGACCAATTTCTTTTTTTCCCCCTAGATTTCTTTCTTTCTTTTCTTCTTCTTCTTTTTTTTTTTTTTTTTTTTTGATGAGGACCATCTTTAAAGCCTCGGGATCTTCCCTGTAGCTTATACAGGCAAGAATCTGCTTGCAATGTGGGAGACCTGGGTTTGGTCCCTGGGTCAGGAAGATCCTCTGGAGAAGGGAATGGCAACCCATTCCAGTATTCTTTCCTGGAGAATCCCATGGACAGAGGAGCCTGGTGGGCTACAGACCATGGGGTCACTAAGAGTCCGACACAACTGAGTGACTAAGCACAGCAGACATCTTTAAAATCTTAATTGAATTTGCGACAATATTGCTTTTGTCTTTTGTTTTGGTTTTTGGCTGCAAAGCATGTGAAATCCTAGATCTCCAGCCAGGGATCAAACCTGTACCCCTTACACTGGAAGATGAAGTCTTAACCACTGGCCCACCAGAAAAGTCCCTCAGTGACCAATTTCTTATACTTTATGTGTACCGCTTCACCTCTGCACCCCTGACCTGTGGCTTCCATGCAGATAAATCTTGTGTATGTTAATACCCAGGATCACTTCTGTCTGTCTTGACCGATTTAAGAAGAAGCAGAGCTGTTGGACCTTGAAGGAGCCAGACTTGGGGTAAGTGAGTTGGACATCTGACTTCATGTAAATTACTTCAACACACCCTTGCAGATCAATCACTCTAAAACTCAAGGCTTATATGAAACTGTTTGCAAGTTGAAGTCTAACTTGGGAAAACAGGAGGTATTTGGAAATCCATCAGGGTAGATCATTGAATCTGTTGCCCTTGATGGCAAAGAACACAGGGCAGAAAGTGTCTGGTAGAAGGTGTGTACCACCTCTTCCCCAAGAAAAGTCAGAACTGATGTATTTATGAAAGCAAACCAAAGATGGAATCAAAGCAATATCTTGCATCTCTATACTATTTATGCTTTGATCATGCCTCTGCCACTTCAGTAATTTATGATTCAATTGTTTAGTTAAAAATGGTTCTTAGTCTTGCAAGATCCCTTTATTGTACCTAATGTGTGTTGTGGTTTGAGCTAATAGAAGAAATTGCCTACTTAGTTGTCTTCTGACTCCCTGCTCTTGAGTCTTCAATCCTATGGGTGTGTGCTTGCTAAGTCGCTTCAGTAATGTCTGACTCTTTGTGACTGGAGCCTGCCAGGATCTTCTCTCTATGGGATTCCCTAAGTAAGATTACTGCAGTGGGTTGCCATACCCTCCTCCAGGGAATCTTCCCAACTCAAGAGTTCCAACCCACACCTCATATGTCTCCCGTATTAGCAGATGGGTTCTTTACCACTCACACCACCTGGGAAGTCCATGTGCTTCCCTAGTGATGACGGAGAAGATAGGATGCACTTGATGCCTTGGTCTACATCCATAAAGAACTATCTGAAACCTCAGCAAATGAAGCATAATAATCACAAGGCATCATGATGCGTCCCTTTAAATTTTCTTGGCTTAGCCTTTTTGTTTTTTGTTTTTTTTTTCTGAAAATGTTCTATAAACAATTATCATAGCATGTCACAGGAAAATCTAAATGTTAATAAATCTTGATATGTTTGTCTAGATCTACAATGGATATAATGTTTGTGTCCCCCTCCCCACCAAAATTCATATGTTGAAACCTTAATCTCAATGTAATAGTATTTGAAGGTGAGGCTTTGAGGAGATGATTATGTCTTGAGTGTGGAACTTCAAAAATGAGATAAATGTCCTTTTAAGAAGAGACCAGAGAGTTTGCTAGCTCTCTTTCCACCATGTGAGGACATTAGGAGAAATCAGTAATCCACAGACTGGAAGAGGGCTCTAGCCACACCCCAGGCCTGCTGGCACCCTGGTCTCCCACTTCCAGGCTCCACATTCTGAGAAAATAAATTTTTTGTTGATGTTTGTAAGCCATCTAACCTACAGTGCTTTGTTATAGCAGCCCAAACCGACTGAGACAAGACCAGAGTTTGTAACTGAGGCAAGAATTACTTGATGTCATTCTCTACAGCCTTTCATTCAATATTCCCAAAGCTCTGAGGCTTAACAAATATTTTAATTTCTTCTTACATTACCTTAATTCTCCCTTTGTGCCTGCTTCCTTGTTGGTGGAAAAAGTGAAGTGGTTGAATTAGGGATGAAAGAGTTTCCCTATCCCTATTTTCTCTCCATGGCATCTAAATTCCAGAGATTTCATGGTGTCTTGCTTGGGGATAAGGAGCATCTGATTCTTACTTATTATCACTGCAGGCTGACATCTCTTGAGCCATATTTCATCTCACCTACTCCATAGATTCCAACTACGGAGATTCCAACTAGATTCCAACTCATTCCAACTCATGGGGATGTCCCCTGCTTCTGACTACAACAACCCTTCAGGTCCAGCTCTCTATCACCTGCCACCAACCACCTATCAGGCCCTGGAAGCATCTATCCGGATACTTTCATTACTGGACTGGGACATGGGGAACTCTGTGAACTTTCGTGGGGGCAATGAAAGACTCTTTTTAACACTTCTTTGTTCCTCTCAGGTGCACAGAATATTTCTTTCCATAAGGTAAAGAACTTGCCAGTTTCCTAGTATGCAACTCTGTGGTTGGAGGGCATACTTCTGTGCTCTTAGATTTCTAAATGAAATTCAAAGGTTCTAATACTCTTCCCACCCCCAAATGAATTGGAGGAGAGAAGTATGGTGCAAGGACCTTCTAACAGATTTTTGTTTCTTTCTTTTTTTCCCTACCAGTTTTTATCATTTTCGTATATGTGACAAATTTTATCCAGACCTTAGGGATTAAAAACACTGTTCTGGTTTTGTATTCTTGTATTCTTTCAAATTTAATTTTTCCTTGGTCCATGTCAACAGCCAAGATTTTTACTCTGTTCATGGAAATCTTCAGAAGGCAATTCTGGCAGAATGTCTTGTTCTACTTTCGTTAGGGCTAGAGTAGGGCTGAGGATGGGGTAAGAATAGAAGTATAGAAATAGTAGGAAAATCATATGGGCTAATTTTATCACCATATTTATTTGTGACTTCATGTAAACATATCTTTAGATTTAATTGCACAAGAGTACAAAGGATAGCAGAGTTGACAGGATAGGGTCAATGAATGTGTGTGAACCAAATTAATGAATTTGATTTTTAAAATGTGCTTTGGTTTTAGGCTTTTGTTTAGTTTCCATAAGCCAATTATATTTAATTTCACAGAGGCATAAACTCCATGGAAAGCTGAGCAGACTAGATAATGAGTACAAGAAAAAGTGTAGGTCTCTTTTGTTTTGGAAATTTCAAGGTTTGAAAGTATATAACTGACACCTGAAGACCAGGCATGACTCTTAATAGTGAACATTTGTCTTAATTTGTGGTGTCCTCATTCATTTTGGTCACGGGCATAACAATTTCTTTTTATTTTCTTTAGAAACATTTTCCTCTTTGTACAACTTCTTTTTTGCACTGATAATTAAGGTCATTAATTGCCTTTTACACTGGCTTTATTTAAATCTAAGTCCCCTAGGTCTTACTAGCCTAGAGTTTCATTTCCTCCATGATGAAGCTCTTGGGGTGAGTATACCGGTTGACAATATGTTCAGTGTCACAGAAGACACAAGACTTGGTGTGAGAAGGAAAACTAAAGTTGAGATCTGGGACTGAGTTTCCCCAAAGCTCAGAGGGTCAGAAATAGAAGCAATTATATCAAGAAAATAAGCTTCCCATTCCACAGTCTATTTTTGGCACATTCAAATTGGAGAGGGAAATTCCAAGAGTTACTATGCAATTTCAATTTTTGTTCCTTCAATTTTGGATAGCTGAATATCTGGAATGTTGCTGATATGCATTGATTAAAATAAATACATGTGCTATGTTGTGCTTGGGGGTAAGGAATAGGGGAAAGAGGCAATTAGATGTGTTGAGTGCTAACTATACAAAAAACATTCACATTCATCCTTTCAGGAAATATTTATTGACTTCAATATGTACCACATATTTTTTAGGGTGTCTGATATAATTTGATGTCCAAAAGTAGATATAATGCCTGTCTTCACTGAACTTACAATCACATACTTTTGAAGGTGTCTGGTATACTTTGATGTGCAAAAGTAGATATAATGCCTGTCTTCACTGAACTTACAATCACTGAACTGGTAAAAAGTTTAATTAAATCATTTTACAAATGAAAGTAAAATAATAATTGTGCAAAATGTAATATAGGAGCAGACTCAGGGCTGTTTATTCTGTAACAAGATATTGAACTGATTGAAAAAGCTGCTGAAATCTATAGGTAAGTTCCCTGTAAGTCTAAATACCATCATCAACCAATGGTAAGTAAAATAATCATAGGACAATAATTTGGGTTACTTTCAGCAGCCATAGTGGTTTTAAATTATTAAAATACTTAGAGTTGATAAATAGTTGATTTTCCAAGTCTCTTAGTGCCTGCCTTCTCTGACTACTATATTATCTCCCAAGGAATATCCCGAATAATCCAAACTGAGACCACAACACAATTCAAAAACTAGACTAGGGTCCCTAGGATGCTTCTCCAGTAGCTGGCTTGTAGTTTGGTTGATTAATTTCCAAGTCTTACTAATTAAATATTTTTAATGTTAATCCAGCCATATTGAAAATTTATAAATTTTTGTGAAAGATCATTATAGATTTTAAACAAAAAACTACAGCTTAGCTACAGCTTCTAAGTGGAAAAACTATAATTAGAAGTTAACTCAGAAAATTGTTTGGTAAAAAGAGTACATAGAATAAATATGCACAGACACTGTGATATAAAGGCTCATTGCTTTTACACTGAATAGAAAAGTCGGCATGCTCAAGCACACAGGATATGCAAAATGGTGAAATATGGCTTGAAAGCAGACAAGAGTTAGAAAACATGAGGCTTTAGAAGTAATGCCAAACTTTTGTACCTCAAGAGGAGGAAGTGGTCATAAGGACTTTATGTAATGGACAGAACAACGGCAAATTTTATGCATCAACTGGAATGGATAATGGGGTGCTCATATAACTGGTCAAACATATTTCTGAGTGTATTTTGGATGGAATTAACATTTGAATCCATAGACTGAATAAAGCAAATTGCCCTTTTCAATACTGGGTCAGCCTCATCCTATCTGTTGGAGGCCTGAATAGGACAACAAAGGTGACTTTCCTTGCGACTGCCTGCTTCATCAACTCTCCTGGTTCTCAGGCCTTTGGGCACAGACTGGAACTTACACTAACAGCTCTTCTAGGTCTTTAGCTTTCTGATTGCACATCTTGGGATTTAGTTTGCATAACTGCATGATCCAATTCTTACAATAAATTTTTATGTATCTCCATACCATATTGGTCTGTTTATCTGAGAGAAAAACACAAAACAAAACAAACAAACAAACAAAAAAAAAACAAATACAGGTAAAATAATCAAATTTGGGTTGCAGATCAACTCTATCTAAGCTAATGCATGCATACACGCTAAATCACTTCAGTTGTGTTCGACTCTTTATGACCCTACGGACTATAGGCTCCTCTGTCCATGGGGGATTCTCCAGGTAAGAATATTGCAGTGAGTGGTCATGTCCTCCTCCAGGGGATCTTTCCAACACAGAGATTGAACTTCTTACTTCTCCTGCATTGGCAAGCTGGTTCTTTACCACTAGCGCCACCTGGGAAGCCCCCATAACTAAGCTAGATGGAATAGCAATGAAGCTGAAAAGACTATTAGGAGGATAACGAATGAAGAACAAAGGTAACTTAGTCTATAGCATCAGTTCTCAATGGAAGTGCTATGCACTTTCCCAGACAATTTGGAAATTAATGACAGTGCTCTTATTCTGTTTTATTTTTTGGCTACTGGCACTGATTGGTAAGTGGGGTCCAGGTTTACTAGGTGTATTTCGCAATATGCAGAATATTTAAAGGGACAATTGTCTGGGTCTCACAAAACTTGAGAATGGTCCTGTAAAAACCCATATACTTTCATACAAATGAAAAAGCTCTCTAGAATCTAATTCAGTTTTAGATATAAACATACAGTATTTTTGCATGATTTAAGTATACACTAAAATTTCCAGGAATTAATCCATTATGTAAATGGAAGCATAATTGTATTTTAGTTTGTTTCAGAAGTTGCCACGTTTTGGCCAGTTTGTAAAATCATCTGGCTGAAGAGAATGCTGTTCCTGGTTTTAGAGTCCAATGCAAGGACCTGTATCTGCCTGCCTTTTTACCTTTCAAATCTGGAATGATTCTTTATGTAGGTGCAAATGTCTGACAACATTGCAAGGCTTTTTTTTGCTCTAGCCATGGCTGATTTTTACATGTTGAAAGATATATTGTTATTATATAATTTCCTCTATTTCAACTTCATATTACAGTTAAAGTATTTTTATTTTATTTACAAATTTTTTCTGTAAGTTTGGTTATATTATATGTGACTTTGTTCTGTATATTAAAGGAAGTATTATAAAATATTTTGTAGGATACATTGATCTGAAACAGTTGGGAATCACTGGGCTTGGATTCATGTTCCTATCAGTAGAGATGGAAAAAGTGAAAAGAACCAAAGATATATAGGAGGTGAAATTAACAAGAAGTGATAAATGATGGAATACGAGGGTGGGATGGGTTGAGAGAAAAGGAAGACTTAAAGATAAGTCATGAATTATGACTTGCACAAATAAATGAAAGGAAGTGTCGTTTACTGTGTTAAGGGAAACTGAAAGATGACCCAGTTTAAGATCAACAAAAATTCAGTTTTTGTGCTCATGCCTATGAGATCAGAAAGAATAGTAGAGACTAAGTACCCAGACCTTTTTTCAGGGCTAGCAAAATAAATTTGTCAGTCACATATGGTCAAAGTGAGACCTGAGATGAGACTCCACACCCTGGCCATGGAGAATTCCAACACATATAGATTTGTTGTTGTTGCTATTTTTCAGTTGCTAAGTCATGTATGACTCTTTGCGACCCCACGGACTGCAGCATGCCAGGCTCCTATGTCCTTCACTATCTTCTGGAGTTTCCTCAAATTCATGACCTTTGAGTCAGTGATGTTATCTAACTTGTCCTCTGCTGCCCTCTTCTCCTTTTGTCTTCAGTCTTTCCCAACATCAGGGTCTTTTCCAATGAGTCAGCTCTTCACATCAGATGGCCAAATGTTTAGCATTAAATTATTTTTTAAAATCTTATTTATTTGACTGCACCGAGTCTTATTCCAGCATGCAGAAACTTTTAGTTGTGGCATGTTCCCTGGCCAGGGGTTGAACCAGGACCCCTGCATTGGGAGCTTGAAGTCTTATCCAGTGGACTGCCAGGGAAGTTCTTACCACACGGCATTAGAGAGGCATTACTTACTACTCTCATTTTATGGCTGAGAAAATGAATGTGGAGATAGCTGGCTGAAGTTAAAGCAAGTCGGAGATTTGGGGATTTCAGATTGAAACAAACATGATCAAAATTATTTTTTCATGCCTATTGAGTACATCTGTGAAGAAATAAAATCATGGATCACTTTAGTTACTGCACATCTTCCTAATAAGGCTTTGACTGTTTTTTTTTTCTCCTGGTTGTCATTAATAAGAATATTTGTACCATGAATTACTTTGGAAGATAGAGATAGTATCTCCCTCTGGAACAAAGGGTAGACATGCTTATTGCACACGGTTCTTTAAGCTCATAGTTCATCTTTTATATCCAGTGTGTGTGCAGGCATCCATCTGGTCCCATCCATGTCACCCTCATGGGACTTAGGGCAAAGAGAAATTATGCAGATATGCTGCTGTTCATGAGGTTCATGTCCTATAAATAATAAAACCCTTTTTCTCTGACCCAGTTTGATGTGTTCTGCCAGCCACCATGCAATGGAGGTAGGCTGACTTGTGAGCTTGCAATTAACATAAATGCTTAAAAATTCTTGAGAATTATTTGGTACACTAACTACTCATACAGCATGCCAAAGGAAGATAAGGGCTATCGAAGAAAAGAAGAAAGCAAACAACATAAGGCAGAACAGATGTCCTGAGGTGGGACTGAAGATAAATAGCATGGCAAAGTATCTCACGTTAAGAGGTGAGCGAGGACTTGAAGGAGTTGCTTTGAAAACGCAGAGCAGGAGAATATACCAAACTGTACACATACTGCACACACACAAAGTCAGTATAAGTGCTCTAAGGCCAGAGAAGTAGTCAGTAAGGAACAGGTGGGTGGGGGTTAGAGCGGCAAGGTCAGCGAAATAGTAGGATCAGAAAGTCTTTGTAGGGCATTTGAAGACTTTAGTTTTACTTCTAAGTAAAATAATCACTGTTGAGCACAGAGTAAGGTGATTTGATTTATATGTTGAAAGACTTGTGTTCACTGCTGCACTGAGATGATAGTGGAAGGAAGCAATAGTCAAAACAGAGAGTCAACCTAGAAGACATTATCCAAGGCCTTTATTATAGTGTGTACTGATATATATTTAGATTATGGTAAGGTAATCCTGCTTTTAAAAGTAGGTATTAATGGAGTATTTGTTCCCCACTGTTCAACTTAGTATACATTTAAAACCCCCTCTTAATAAACACATTATTATGAATATCCATGACAAGGACCATTTTTCTGGATTCTTAGATTAATTCATGGCATTCAGGAGAACAATAAAGCCATAGGCAACATAAATTAACAGCTTTGTAGAGGCTGATGATGGTGGATTAGAAAGCAAACAGCATTTACCAACTAAGTTAGTGTTAACTATACCAGGGATTGGGTCTTTATTAAAATACTAATGATTAACACATTAACTCGGCAGGTGCAATAGATGATTGTGAGCAAGGGAATTGTTTTAATACAATCTACTTTTTCATTTTTTTTGGCCTATTCAGATACAATATGATTGGAATTCCATTTGTGCCTGCTGGCACCTGCAACGTTATCTTTTCTAAACACCTCAAAATAGATTTTCTACCCTCCTCCAACCAGGAGACTTCATTATGATACCTCCAAGGAGCTTGAAGAAGAAATGACTTTAGTCACAGCCTCAGCACTCTGACAACCTCTGAATAGTTGGTTCACTGACTAATTTGAACCAGAATTTCATCAGAGTCTCACAGCAGATTTGGATAGAATGGTTATTGTTATTAAATCAGGGCATGTTCTAAATGCAAGTCTGACTTTACCACAAAGACAGAGCAGGTGGCCGCTCACTCCTCCCCTCCCCACACAAAGCATTACTGGGAACAAAATGCAAAATGACCGGTGTGTGAGTCAACGGATGGGATTTGGAAAGAGTAGGCAATTTCCAGTTTGCCTAAGGTAAGCAAAAATTCCACAGTCAACTGCTGACTAAATGGATTAACAAACTCAAACATTTTCAGGTTAGGGAAAGAGAAGAATTTGCAAATGAACTGACAATGGATTTAACAGGTTTTAGCCTGAGGTAGTTTAAAATTTTGAACAGCACTTGCGTAGGACATGGGGCAATCTTGAGGCAAACACTAGTATTGAATCAGCTTTGCTATTACTTACAGATCCCTTGGTTCACTGACTCTCCAAATTACTGTTGATTATTTCAGCATATTTCTAATTGGGTCACCAGTATAGGCATACTTCATCTGAGAAAGCAATATACACACATAGCAGGCTCACGCAAATCAAATATTCTGTTTTCTGTCCTCTGTTATTCAAAATATTGAAATATGCCATATTCATGACACAATGGAAATATTCAAACTGCAAAGTGAAACATATTCAAATATGGCTTAAAATCTGTTTATGCTGCAAGTATATAGTTCACAAGGAAATATATATGTTCAAATATTAATAAAGCTAACTGGATTCTCTACTTTCTAGCTCAGAAGATTTTCAAGGTATATTGCTAGGTATAAACTATGCCCTGAACACTTTGGCCATTATATTGTATTATAAGCAAACGTTCCACCCAAGTGATTGAATAGGGGGGACTCAGGACAACTTTTTTCTTGATTAAGCTTGTGTCACTCCCCCACCAAGAAGAAGCGGTTTGTGCCTTCCACCTCTAAAGCCAACGCATCGTGTACCAAGACACACATGGCCAGAGCTACAAGCCATGAAACTAGTGAAAATAGGCCCTTATGCTACATCTCATTCAACCTTCCGCTTTGATATATATCCCTTTTTACAATGAAAAAAGTTACATCTTTTAACTTCAAGTGGAAGAAATACTTTTTGGTCAGCCAAGAATAAGATGCCTGTGTTTCAGTAGGGCATGGGTGGAATGGGTCAGTTTGCAGAGGCAATGAACCTTGCCTGGGTGGAGAGAGCATGAGGGACCTTCTCCAGCAGGAAAACCTCTCATGTTACCCTCTCTGTCACTTACAAAGGTAATAGGAGACAGTGAACATGGTTTGAGGTGATAAGTCTCTTATATCATCTCTTAAGTTACCTATCTGGAGGGACACTCCTTACATATATATGTAAACATTGACTCTTAATTAAAATTAAAAAAAACACTAGGATATTATATCTTTTAATAATGCCCTCTCTGGTAATTACATGAAGACTCTTGAGAGCCCCTTGGACTGCAAGGAGATCCAACCAGTCTATCCTAAAGGAAATCAGTCCTGGGTGTTCATTGGAAGGACTGATGCTGAAGCTGAAACTCCAATACATTGGCCACCTGATGCAAAGAGCTGATTCATTTTAAAAGACCCTGATGCTGGGAAAGATTGAGGGCAGGAAGAGAGGGGACAACATAGGATGAGATGGTTGGATGGCATTACCAACTCAATGGACATGAGTTTGGGTAAACTCTGGGAATTGGTGATGGACAGGGAGGCCTGGCGTGCTGCAGTCCATGGAGTCGCAAAGAGTCAGACACTACTGAATGACTGAACTGAACTGAAACCTATGTAATGAAATGGCATAGAACAATAAAATAATCATACACATTGCATCAACAATATCGAATCCCTAGTTTAGATATTGTACCATACTTCTGTCAGATGTAAACCACTGGGTGAAACTAAGAGGTATACATGTTACTTTGCAACTTCTTTTGAATCTATAATTGCTATAAAAATAAAAAGTAAAATCAAAACAATATAGAAACACCCTCCTCTTCACAGAGCTGGTCATATTTTTTGGTGTTTCATGCAAGAGAACAGGAAGCTGTGAATTAAAACTAAAAATGACATCTGTTTCCAAGCTTTCTGTCAATCTTTTAAAAACAAATACTTCAATGATATTGAAAATGAGCACTCTATAAGTTCCATGTTGAAAACATGGTACCAGGCTTTTTGCCAGCAGCCATCTACAGTTGTTCCAGAAGTACATCACCCCAGTTTTACCAGAAAAGGCTTGCTTTATTCATCACAAATCATAGAACAAGGCCCTGAAGCCACTTTTAATTGATTACAAGGGAGTTAAGAATGTTATTTCAGTGCACAAGGTACAGAAGAACGTATAAATTGTTGCCTGAATACTAGGAACAACTATCGATCACTAACTACAATTTGTGTTTTTGAACATAAGGAAGGCCCAGAAGAATATAACCAAACAACAAAGAAGTTTCAAGTCATCTTGTCACAGTTGGTCCCCTCCAATTCTAAAGAAATAAAGTTAAGAAAGCTGAGAAGGTAATATCACTGAGATTTCATCTTTGTATCATCAATTCTACACATAGAAGCCCAGAATAATACACTAATGAGAAATATATGTGTGACTCTTAAAATTCAAATCTCCTAGAGTATGATAGAAAAGGTTTCTGTTGTTTATGTTGGGTGGTTAACCAAATTCAGCTTTCATTATAATTACTGTTCCAGACCCGAATCAATACAAACACTCCTCTGTGTCTATATCTTAGACACATTTCAGACTATGTGATGTTTTCGAAGTGCTAAAGTCTTCTCCGAAGCACAAAATGGTGTCTAAAGTTGTCTCAAAGAGTCTGGTTGAAAGGAATGTTTAATCATTTAAAAATATGATTCTTTCACATTCTTTTAAATATATTTTTCTCAATATTCAAAAACCCTTTACAATTAAAAATTATAATTATTTGGATTTCCCTGGTGGTCCAGCGGTTAAGAATCTGCCTGCCAATGCAGGGGACATGGGTTCCATCCCTGGTCTTGGAAGATTCCATATGCAGTGAGACAACTAAGCCCTAAGTACTGAGCCTGCACTCTAGAGGCCATGAGCTGCAACTACTGAGCCCACGCACCACAGTACTAAAGCCCATGAGCCCTAGAGCCCGTGCTCTGCACCAAGAGAAGCCACCACAATGCACCGTGACTAGGGAGTAGCCCCTGCTCGCTGCAACTAGAGAAAGTCCTCACTCAGGAATGAAGAGCCAGTCCAGCCAAAAATAAATAAAATTAAGAGATCAATTAATTTAAAAAAATTTAATTGTAATTACTTGATGTCTCAGTACTTATCCCACCAGTTGGATGCACATTCCCTGAGTCGAACACTTGGTGTCCCCAGGTGTGCTGAGTTGGCAAGGTGGTCAGGTGTCATTTTATTCTCATTTTCTGATTTTGAGAGAGAGGAAGACACTACAAGTAACAGCTGGAATGTCAACAGATATAATGGCTGATAAATTACTAAACAGTATGTATATTTCTATGAAGTGATGGGAAAACTGCAGAAGTTCCAAAATGTGCCATAGAAAGACAAAAACCCCTAAACTTAGCATTAGCATAGAATGAAGCAGTAACACGGTTGTATAGCTTTAAAGCAGAGTTTATAGTCTACATACCAATGATCCTCCTGGCTGAAACCTCATCTCTAAGCTTCAGATTCATGAATGCAGTGCCTACTCAACATATCCACTTGGATTTCTTTCTGAAACTCATCTCATGTCTAAAACATATTTCCTGATATGCTCCCCAAATTTTCTAGAACTGTACTCTTGCCAGTCTCAGTTGATGAGAAATTGGTTGTTGAAGGTAAACCCCTTGAATCAATTCAGTTCCATTAGGGCAGCATGCTGGTTCTCACTTTAGATAGATCCAAAATCCTATGACTTATCATCTCCACTGACTCTACCTTAGTTCCAGCCACCATTTTTTCTTGCACAGATTGTTGCAATAGCCTTTAATTGTCATGCTGCTATACTAAGGGGTTTGAAGATGGATTCTTTATCACTAGTGCCATCTAGGAAGCCCTTGTTCTTGCTTATATATTCTATATATAAAATATACTCCATATTCTAAAATATATAAAAAATTCTTTGAACTCAATAATAAAAAGACAAACAACCAAATTTTTAATTTTGTTGTTGTTCAATCACTAAGTTGAGTCTGACTCTCAGCGACCCCATGGACTGTAGCCTGCTAGGCTTCTCTTTCCAGGGAATTTCCCAGGAAAGAATACTGGAGTAGGTTGCCATTTCCTTCTCCAGGGAATCCTCTTAAATCAGAGATCTAACCTACATCTCCGGCATTGGCAGGTGGATTCCTTCCCACTGAACCACCAGAGAAGCCCAACTTTTAATTTTATTTATTTTTGTTTTTAAATTGCAGTATAATTGTTTTATGATGTTGTGTTACTTTCTCCTGTACAGTGAAGTGAATTAGCTATATTTTTACGTATATTCCCTCCCTCTTGGATCTCAACCCCCTATCCCACCCATCTAGGCCATCACAGAGCACCGGGCTGAGCTCCCTGTGTTATACAGCAGCTTCTCACTAGCTATTTTTGCACAAGCTAGTGTATTTATCTCAAGTTTTACAATTAGCAAAGAATATAATTGAATAGATACATTTTCAATGAATAGAAATTTGGGAACCAATAAACAAGCATGGATCAGTGATATCAGGCCGGCTAGGTTGGAATTGTATGAAGAGGGCAGCATGAGCAAGTGAACAGGGCACTAAATCCTCTGTGGAGGGAGCATGGAAAACAAGGAGGGCACGAGGATGCTAGGACACATCCAGCAGCCCTATTATTTTGCTAAGGTTCAGCCTTGCTGAATGCTACAAATGTTGATCCTAAAATAGCACATGGTAACTTTGCCTTCAACTGCCCTAGATTGGCTTAAACACTTGATTATGTCACAGAAAGATTCAATTAGCTTAACAAATCATGGATTTGTAAAGTTCCTTGTACATGTAGTAACATGCCCACAAAGCATCTCTCTGTGTGGTCCAGCAGCTGCCCCATCCTTAATTCACAGCGTCATTACTCATGTGCTCTGCTGGCTATTGTCTAAATTACAGAATCCTTTGAGATGGGAGAAACTTTGGAAGGAAATGTTGCTACACTTTAAGAATTGGAAGGGCCACAAATGAGAAGGGAAACATATTTTTGAATCGATGATAGGATACTGTAATTGTTTAATTACAATGTAATATAGCGCCATTTATACATACAGAGCACCAGACCTCCAGCAGTATTTTCATTTTCTTATGGATTCTTCTTTAATGGATGTCAAATATCATAAACTAAGTCATAGAGGAAACTTTTCTTTTGAAAGTGCTTTTGTTTTGTACCTAGGGAAAATTTGATGTCTCTACCACAAACTGATAAACCAATTATTATAGGTTAAGCTCAAGTGCCCTGGATATAGTCTGTCAAGCAAATGAGTTATCTTGCTTCTTGAATTCATTTTCTCCCACTCTTCTGGTGGGGAGTGTTGAAGAAATTAGACTGATCAAATTGTCCTAGTGCCTACTTCTTTTCTGGTCCAGCAGGGTGCAAATGTTGGAAGATTGAAGTGACAAAAACTATAGATTGCCAGAATTGTTCTGGTATCAGGAGGTACAAACTTCCAGAGGAACCGATATTTCCTCACCCCAGGACTGAATCTTGATCAACCTAAAGCAAATCCCAGTTTGTTTCCCCGATTGTCACGGATTTATTTAGAGAGAGGAATGTGATGCAATTCTGATTAGTGATTTAAAGCCCCATTGACTGGGGACTTCTAGGAAAGCTACTCTTCCTCTTAAAAAGGTGCTCAAGTCATGGACAATTTCTCCTCCTTTTTTTTTGCATGTCTTTTGCAATTGCATGATGGCTGGAGCTGCTGCAGCTGAGGTGTGGCCATAGGATGAGTCAGCATGCTCAGACTAGCTGAGGAGAAATGTGGAAAGTACTTGAGTCCCATAGATGTGACTGAGCAGTTGAAATAGTGAAAGTGAAATCTCTCAGTTGTGTCCCACTCTTTGCAACCCTATGGACTGTAGCCTACCAGGCTTCTCTGTCCCATGGGATTTTCCAGGCAAGAATACCAGAGTGGGTTGCCTTTTCCTTCTCCAGAGGAGCTTCCTGACCCAGGGACTGAACCCAGGTCTCCCTCATTGCAGGCAGACACTTTACCCTCTGAGCCACCAGGGAAGCAGTTGAAATAATCCATCCTGAAGTTACTCTCTACCTCTGCAGTTCTTGTTATAAGAACTCATGTTGGTGGGTTTTCTGTTGCCTGTGATTTTTAGATTATTTACTCTTTATTATTTTTCTCATTATAATAAAACAGTGTGGCACAATCTGACACATTAGTAATACTGTGATTCAGTGATTATAAAAAAAAAAATTAGAAGCCAAGGACCTGAGTTTTGATTCTAATTTTCTCAGTTGGAGACCTGAGTCAGTTACTTAACTCCATTCATTTGCTCACTTAACTCCATTCATTTGCTCACTTAACTCCATTCATTTGCTAAATGAATCAGTCATATTCTGCTTTCATTTCTATAGTCCTCAAGGGTAATAAGAAGAACATACAGAACAATAAAAGAAGCAGACAGATTGGAATTGCTCTGAGCTCTAATTTATTTCTCTGAGAAAGAGAGAATTCTTCTTGCCTAAGATGCTTGATTTCTGGGTTCTCTTCCAAGTAGTGATGCTGAACAGTTGATACCAGGTGTATGCATAACTAACTGATTAACTTTTCAAGAGTGACAAGCACTAGATGGGAGAAGTAAAGCTCAATAATATCTGAAGTATCTTTTAAACATATAGGTTCAGGTGAAGCATTTTGTACATAAGGGTTCTTTCCCCATTTGTGTGTTGGAGCTCTACACACAGATGATGGAGAACCAATTGTAAACCAATCAGGACTTTTTCTGCTTTTCCATTCATTTTTTTCTCAAGCAAGCCAGTCACACTCATTCAATAACATCATCAGTTATCGACAGCAAAACTCCTCTCAAATAGTTCTCAGATTGTCTCATAAGTTGGAGAGAGCTAGACTTTATGGAATCCACATTTCTTTTAACTACTGTTATTTTATGATCATTAGTAAAAAATAAATAAAATGGGATGTTGCAACCAGGACAACTAAGAGTAGAAAGATGTACAGTTAGCTTGCTCAAGTCCCTTCTGTGTTTTTGTCTTTCCTTATTATGTGGCTAGAATAATGCAAGAAATTCCAGTTTTATCTTTTTTTCCTGTTTCAGGTTTGTCTCTTTATCTCTCGAAAGGTCTTACTCTGTCTCAGTGACTGACTGATTTAAACATATTCTCCTTTGCTAATAAAATTATTTCTACTATTTATCTTTCAAATCTATTCCTTCTTCTTAGCAATGACATCCTCAATAATGGGATTGATCATAATAAAGATTATTAAAAAGTCTGCTAGTTTATCGTGAGAGTTTGAAGAGATGCATGTATAAGGGTGTTAAGTGTCAATTTCTTAGCTACTAATTTTAACGATTAATAACTAAATTTAACTATTGAGAAGTCCTTAAATAGTAATAAGGCATTCATGACTAAAGGCATCAAGTTTTAACAGAAAAAGTTATTTTATAATCATTAGTAAAAAAAGAAAGAAAGAAAGAAAGAAAGAAAATGGGATGTTATAACCAGGACAATTAAGAATAGAAAGATTTTAAAGTAAGGTAGTTTTGTTAGACTATTGAGTCACTTGGACATAAAATCCACAATTTATCTAAAAGTGGGACACAAAATATTCTAACCCAAGGAGGCTTAATCATTCTCTTACCTCTTCTGCTTTAATTGAAAACAGACATGTCTGCATTTTTCCTATAGGAAGTTGGGATCCTGTATAGTACTGAGCTTAAACTCTTTGTTTAATTTTCTTTCATCTAACCTTGATTTTTCTTCTGAAACCTCTAGAGTTTGGCCCTACAACAAAAGTATTTTAAAATATTAGTTTCTTCCACATGTGCATTATAAGGATAAGATACACAAGAAGCAAAAAGGACAAATGATCCTCATGGCTGGACCAAGGGGGATGCTCAGCCCTACAAAGACAACCTATGGGCTAATGACTAAGTTATGAGGCGCTCCTAATTCTCGTCTCATGAAGTGCACGTTTGCTCAACTGATCTTTTTCTCTGAGTTCTTTTATTCTAAAGCAGCATATTTAGGTATTGTTTCTCTCTATCTGCAAATGTCACCCTGGGATTTAGTCATGATTATATTGTCTCTCAACCTGAACCTAATAACTAGTCTTTACACCACATACAACCTCCACATAAAAGTAAAGTCAGCTTTGCCTGGTGGGCTGCCGTCTATGGGGTCGCACAGAGTCGGACACAACTGCAGTGACTTAGCAGCAGCAGCAGCAGCTTTGCCAAAATTCTGAAAATAACCTTCATGATGATAGTAATAAGAAACACAATAAATCTGCAACTTGGACTTTGGAAGAGGAGCTTGGTAGAATATCTGCAATAAGGGGAAGGGCTTCCCTGGTGGCTTCGTGGTAAAGAATCCACCTGCCAGCTGCAGAAGACAAAGGAGAAGCAGGTTTGATCCCTGGGTTGGGATGATCCCCTGGCAAAGAAAATGGCAGCCCAATCCAGCATTCTTGCTTGGGAAACCCCATGGACAGATGAGCTTGGCAAGCTACAGTCCACGGGGTCACCAAGAGTCAGACCCTACTTAGGGACTGAACAACTGTAGTGAGGGTAATCAGATACAGGTCTTGAGAAATCTTGACTCAGAGGAATGGGGGGCAGTATGGCTAGAGCCTCACTGTGAACAACTGTCTTCTCTACAAGAGTTTCCACCATTGGAGTGAGAAGACAGAGAGTGGTTTGGAAGATCATTAGAAGTGGGCTATGAGATTACCAGGGCCAACTCAATTCTTGCGGCTATTAATAATCTGAATGTCCCAGAAACCATAAAGGCTTGACTTCAGAAAGACCTCATGTAATGGAAAAATTATGTCACTGGTAATGAATGACATATTCTACATGGACAGGTGATGTCAACAAGTAGTATCATCAACATATGGCTCATATGAGAAAGGTGCTTCCAGTATTTGGAGGGTTCCAGGACAAAAGGAAAAATTAAATACAAGTGACTGGAACGACTCCAGTGGGACCAAAAAGGAAGAAGCATGTGAAAATATTGAGATATCACTGTTTTAAGGATAAATTCTAGGAAATGAGTTTTCTTTATTTTGTTTTGGGATATTCTTGCAGGTGATATGAATAAGGAATTCTTGATATTTCACTTGAGTCTAAGGATATTTATCAGGATTAGAGTCTATTTACTTCTTGGTTATTTAAAAAACAAATGTATATTTCTCAAGAAATATGCCTAGAGAGTACTAAAAAGAATAAGGAATTTGTTCATCTTCAAGGACAAGTGGGAAATTAGACAACTAAACAAGCCATAGCTATAGCTAAATGATATACTGAGTAACATGATAGGAGCTGTTTGGGCATATGGTAATTTAGTCTAATTAACCACTGATTGTAGTGTAGAGAGAGAAGTGAAAAGAGATTCTTGGAAGCATAGGTAAGATTTAGACTGATGAAAATCAGAAAATTTTGAATTATTCAGAGGAGATGAAAGTAGAATTGGGAGAGGAGGCTCTGAAAGAGATTTATAGGCAAAATAAATTTTTCTTATTTTTACAGGGCCAATCCAAGTAATTATGTTGTAAGGATATAATTGAGGATTCTTGAAACTATGATTTTATTTCCACAATATTTTATTATAAGGGTTAAAGGATAGACGACCACAAATCTCTAAAGATTAATTTTGTTTTCCATAGAGAGAATTCCTAGTCATTAGCTGATTTCTAGTGATAATCTCATTGCAAGATTGTCCATTCTCTATATTAGAGCATGTGTGTGTGAGAGAGAAACCCAGTGCTGATATGACCAGAGGAGGAGGAAGCTTATGTAATGTTGCCACGTCGTGGAGGGCACCATTCATACCTCACAACAGTGTCCCAGCCACTTATCTGGGCTATTTTTAGGTACGAGGGAAAGAAGAATAATCCCTGACATCATGGAGCTTACAGACTGGGGTGGACTATAATGGCTAAATGAATAATTACAAATTTCAATCAGAAAGCAGAACCTTTACATGCATACAAACATATATATATACGTTTATGTATATGTTGTTGTTGCTTAGTCACTAAGTCATGTCTGACTCTTTGCGACCCCATGGATTGTAGCCCACCAGGCTCCTCTGTCAGTGAGATTTCCCAGGCAAGAGGAACACATTCCAGAAACCAATGGGAACTGGAATGGGTTCCCATTCTCTTCTCCAAGGGATCTTCACCCAGGGGTCAAATCTGAGTCTCCTGCATTACAGGCAGATTCTTTACTTCTGTGCTCCCAGTAAAGCCCCAGGCATGTATGTATGTATATGAATTAGGATGTATATGTATGTATGTATAGATAAATACTTACAGAGATGTCAATTTGCCTCATTATGGAAGCAGACTTCAGCAGGCTGGTGCTGGAGCTTGGGGTCCGAGGGCAGGCAGGTGGGAAAATGGATTTAAAGTAGGAGGAAGAAAGAACCAGCTGGAAGCATGATCCAGAGCCCCAGAGCATGGACTGAAACCCATGTCATGTTTTTGGTTGCCTTTGACATTGGTATACAGGAGTGCTACAGAATCCAGGGCTCCTCATCCCAAAACTAAGTGTACACACTTGACTCAGATGCTGGAGAAGCTGAAGGAGGGTGTAGGGGAGCTGGGTCAGGTACTGAACAGGCTGCTGCCTGGCAGACCGGAGGCGAGCCAGCAGTTAACGACAACGCCTGTGAGCAGCCACATAGCTGCTCCTGCACTTCTGCACTCCTCATCTCCCAGGAGGCCCTCTCCTATTCCTCACCCTAATTGAAAACTTAAAAGAAAATGAATCTGGGATACGAAGGTTAGCAGAAGTAAATTAAAAACCCTTTACAAAGTCATACAATGATGTTAGAAAGCAGATTTCTGGTCCTGGCAAGCAAGTTGTGTCTGACTCTCAGTTGTGTCTGACTCTTTGCAATCCTGTGGACTATAGCCTGCCAGGCTCCTCTGTCCATGAGGATAGGCAAGGCAAGAGAAGATGGTAAATGAAAGAGGACCCAAGGAGGCTTCTTGGATGTGATCATGTCCCGTTTTAAAAATAATCAGGATGCTGTTTACAATAGTGCATTCATTTTGTGAGCATTCTTAGAGGAATGCCCTTATGATTTATGCCTCTTCTCTGTGTAGGTTATATTTTGACAAAAAGTAAATCAAAGACAATACAAAAATCCCAGTAATCACAACCTTGGTGAACATTAGGCATGAGTTAGAAAGATACTATGAGGACTAATCAATAAACATGGAAGCCTGGCGTGCTGAAGTCCATGGGGTCACAGTCGGACGTGACTGAATGACTGAACTAAATCAATAAACAAAGCTGACCTAAGTAGAGGGGCTCAGGAAAGTCTACTTCATACGGTTCATTTTCAAGGTGAGAGTGAAGCTTAAGAGTCAGCTATTTGGACGAAGCTGGTGGAGTTACTAGATGAAGAGTGACAGTGCATTACAAGCCCAGGTGAGTGGAGAACAGCGGAAGGAGCGGGAGAAATGAGGCTTGAAGAAGATGCAGAGACCAAGTAACGGCATCTCAGTTTGCTCAGGCTGCTGTTCAGAACACCACGGCCGAGCGTGTAAGCAACAGAAATGTATTTTCTCATCATTCTCAAAACTTGAAGTCCAGAATCAGGATGCTTGCATGGTCAGGGTCTGGTGAAAGCCCTCCTCATGGCTTGCCAATGGCCACTATGTGTTCCTGTGAACTGGGCTTTGTGCCTATTAAATTATAAGCCAACTTTATGAGCTCTGCTAGCTTTAATATCCTCCTCAAAACACTATCTCCACGTACACTGGGGGTTAGGACTTCAAAATATGATTTCCGGGGCAAGCAATTTATTCCCTAGCAAGTGGAGAGCTCGGTGTGCCACAAAAGAGTTGTTTTTTGTTTTTTGTTTTTTTTTTTTCACTCTGTCTTAAGAATGTGCTTAAGGCTTTTCGGTGCAGGAGTGATCTCTTGAAGTTTTGAAAGAGCACTCTGTTTGCAAGCTGGATGGAGTGAAAGGGGAAGACAAAGTTCTATCAGAAGAAATTGAACTGTTTCAGGACAGAAGGAGGGAACGGTTGCTTAAATTCAATGGAGCAGTTTGTGTTGTGGAGTGGCTATAAACAATGCAGAAAATCATGGGTATGAATCCAGGCTCTACATTTCCTATATGATGCTTTGGGTCAATTATTGCCTAAGGTATGTATTGGGCTTCCCTAGTAACTCAGCTGGTAAAGAATCTGCCTGCAAGGCCAGAGATCCCAGGTCAAGAAGATCCCCTGGAGAAAGGAATGGCTACCCACTTCAGTATTCTGGCCTGAAGAATTCCATGGACTATAGTATTCATTTTTCATGTATTATTTTCATTAGTTTTTTCATCTGTAAAATTAAGATCATAATGGAACATTCTCCATAATATGTCACAGGTTTAGGCTCCTTGGGAGACAGAAGCTCCAACAGAACTATGTGTAGGGAGTTTCTTACAGAGTGCTGTATGGCGGCAGGGGAATGTAAAAAGAAAAGGCATAATTGAGGGGGGCAGGTTTAAGTATAATTAAGTCACAGTAAAGGTCTTGGCCAATTTTAATGAGAGTGCTGGAGGAGAATAGTCTCCCTCCCACTGGAAACCTTTCTAGTTGGGGTGGCAGGGTTTGCAGGTGAACTTGTGCACAGACCAAGCTTTGGGAAGGGTTGTGACATGGGGCCCTTCTGCCAAAGGCAAGTCCTGAAGATGGACTTCACTAAGAAGTGTGGGCTGCCAACATTACCAGCAGCTGAGCGAATGAGTCCGTGAACAATGAATGAAGTGGGGATCTGTGTTACCCAGCTCAGTGCAGCCTCTTTGCGGGGCCCTTGTGGGAATTCACTGAGTTGAGGCTGCAAGCTGCTTAGCATCATGCATATGCATCCTGCTAAGTTTGCTAGGCGATGAAGGATGAAGGTGGTGTCCAGGGAATGGTGTGGATAGGCTTCCAGGATATACAGTTGGCCCTTGAACAACAGAAATTTGAACTATGCAGGTGCCTTATACACTAACTATTTTTCAATATTTACTACAATACTATAGGATCTGTGTTTGGTTGAACCCATGGAAACAGAACCATGGATATTTTCAACTGGATAGAGATTCAATGCCCCTAACTGCTTCTTTTCACACAGCTATTAGTAAGTCCTCCCAGACAGCCATTTTGGTTTTGTGCATTTTTTTCCATGGGGATGATCTTGATCCCTGTCTCCTGTACAATGTCATGAACCTCATTCCATAGTTCATCAGGCACTCTATCTATCAGATCTAGGCCCTTAATCTATTTCTCACTTCCACTGTATAATCATAAACAATTTTATTTAGGTCATACCTGAATGGTCTAGCGGTTTTCCCTACTTTCTTCAATTTGAGTCTGAATTTGGTAATAAGGAGTTCATGATCTGAGCCACCATCAGCTCTTGGTCTTGTTTTTGTTGACTGTATAGAGCGTCTCCATCTTTGGCTGCAAAGAATATAATCAATCTGATTTTGGTGTTGACCATCTGGTGATGTCCATGTTTGGAGTCTTCTCTTGTGTTGTTGGAAGAGGGTGTTTGCTATGACCAGTGCATTTTCTTGGCAAAACTCTATTAGTCTTTGTCCTGCTTCATTCCGTATTCCAAGGCCAAATTTGCCTGTTACTCCAGGTGTTTCTTTACTTCCTACTTTTGCATTCCAGTCTCCTATAATGAAAAGGACATCTTTTTTGGATGTTAGTTCTAAAAGGTCTTGTAGGTCTTCATTGAACCGTTCAACTTCAGCTTCTTTACCGTTACTGGTTGTGGCATAGACTTGGATTACCCGTGATATTGAATGGTTTGCCTTGGAAACGAACAGAGATCATTCTGTCATTTTTGAGATTGCATCCAAGTACTCTTAGGTCATACCTGATCTGATAGATAGAGTGCCTGATGAACTATAGAATGAGGTTTGGGACATTGCACAGGAGACAGGGATCAAGACCATCCCCATGGAAAAGAAATGCAAAAAAGCGAAATGGCTGTCTGGGGAGGCCTTACAAATAGCTGTGAAAAGAAGAGAAGTGAAAAGCAAAGGAGAAAAGGAAAGATATAACCATCTGAATTCAGTGTTCCAAAGAATAGCAAGAAGAGATAAGAAAGCCTGCTTCAGTGATCAATGCAAGGAAATAGAGGAAAACAACAGAATGGGAAAAACTAGAGATCTCTTCAAGAAAATTAGAGATATCAAGGGAACATTTCATGCAAAGATGGGCTCAATTAAGGACAGAAATGATATGGACCTAACAGAAGCAGAAGATATTAAGAAGAGGTGGCAAGAATACATGGAAGAATTGTACAAAAAAAACATCTTCACGAGCCAGATAATCATGATGATGTGATCACTAATCTAGAGCCAGACATCCTGGAATGTGAATTCAAGTGGGCCTTAGAAAGCATCACTACGAACAAAGCTAGTGGAGGTGATGGAATTCCAGTTGAACTGTTTCAAATCCTGAAAGATGATGCTGTGACAGTGCTGCGCTCAACATGCCAGCAAATTTGGAAAACTCAGCAGTGGCCACAGGACTGGAAAAGGTCAGTTTTCATTCCAATCGCAAAGAAAAGCAATGCCAAAGAATGCTCAAACTACCACACAATTGCACTCCTCTCACATGCTAGTAAAGTAATGCTCAAAATTCTCCAAGCCAGGCTTCAGCAATATGTGAACCGTGAACTCCCTGATGTTCAAGCTGGTTTTAGAAAAGGCAGAGAAACCTGAGATCAAATTGCCAACATCCACTGGATCATGGAAAAAGCAAGAGAGTTCCAGAAAAACATCTATTTCTGCTTTCTTGACTATGCCAAAGCCTTTGACTGTGTGGATCACAAGGAACTATGGAAAATTCTGAAAGAGATGGGAATACCCGATCACCTAACCTGCCTCTTGAGAAATCTGTATGCAGGTCAGGAAGCAACAGTTAGAACTGGACATGGAACAACAGACTGGTTCCAAATAGGAAAAGGAGTATGTCAAGGCTGTATATTGTCACCCTGCTTATTTAACTTCTATGCAGAGTACATCATGAGAAACGCTGGACTGGAAGAAACACAAGCTGGAATCAAGATTGCTGGGAGAAATATCAATAACCCCAGATATGCAGATGACACCACTCTTATGGCAGAAAGTGAAGAGGAGCTAAAAAGCCTCTTGATGAAAGTGAAAGAGGCGAGCGAAAAAATTGGCTTAAAGCTCAACATTCAGAAAACGAAGATCATGGCATCTGGTCCCATCACTTCATTCGTAATAGATGGGGAAACAGTGGAAACAGTGTCAGACTTTATTTTTTTGGGCTCCAAAATCACTGCAGATGGTGACTACAGCCATGAAATTAAAAGACGCTTACTCCTTGGAAGAAAAGTTATGACCAATCTAGATAGTATATTCAAAAGCAGAGACATTACTTTGCTGACTAAGGTCAGTCTAGTCAAGGCTATGGTTTTTCCTGAGGTCATGTATGGATGTGAGAGTTGGACTGTGAAGAAGGCTGAGTGCCAAAGAATTGATGCTTTTGAACTGTGGTGTTGGAGAAGACTCTTGAGAGTCCCTTGGACTGCAAGGAGATCCAACCAGTCCATTCTGAAGGAGATCAGCCCTGGGATTTCTTTGGAAGGAATGATGCTAAAGCTGAAGCTCTAGTACTCTGGCCACCTCATGCAAAGAGCTGACTCATTGGAAAAGACTCTGATGCTGGGAGGGATTGGGGGCAGGAGGAGAAGGGGATGACAGAGGATGGGATGGCTGGATAGCATCATGGACTCAATGGACGTGAGCCTGAGTGAACTCCAGGAGATGGTGATGGAGAGGGAGGCCTGGCATGCTGTGATTCATGGGGTCACAAAGAGTCGGACACGACTGAGCGACTGAATTGAACTGAACTCTTTTGTTGACCATGATGGATAATCCATTTCTTCTGAGGGACTCCTGCCCACAGTAGTAGATTAATGGTCATCTGAGTTAAATTCACCCATTCCAGTCCATTTTAGTTGGCTGATTCCTAGGATGTCGACGTTCAGTCTTGCTATCTCTTGTTTGACCACTTCCAATTTGCCTTGTTTCATGGACCTAATATTCCAGGTTCCTATGCAATATTGCTCTTTACAGCATCAGACCTTGCTTCTGTCACCAGTTACAGCTAAGACTCTGATGCTGGGAGGGATTAGGGGCAGGAGGAGAAGGGAATGACAGAGGACGAGATGGCAGGATGGCATCACTGACTTGATGGACGTGAGTCTGAGTGAACTCCAGGAATTGGTGATGGACAGGGAGGCCTGGCATGCTGCGATTCATGGGGTCGTAAAAAGTCGCACACGACTGAGTGACTGAACTGAACTGAACTGCTTCTACCTCCCTCTCCGATATTGTTTGAGTCAACTGTATTCTTAAGGGATAAAAACAAAGAGCACCGTAGTATACATTAAGCAATATGTATTTAGATGTTTCGTGGAAGAAAAGGGAAGAGTGGATTTGGTAATATTTCCAAAAATAAAGGAAAAAAACTAACGAAAGTAATTATATACAGCGAATGTGTATGTTGGGAGTGAGATAAAAGTGTAGCTTCTCACTCCTACAAGGAGTTATGTTTAGATGGATAAGAGCTATGTGGTGAAGATTCAGGAATGGAAGCAAGACTTTGATGTTAGGAACTTTCTAGAGTTTTGAAATTTGAATAATAAAAATACATAATCTGTTTTTACACTGCTAAAAACTGTAAAATGCCTAAAATTAAATACAAAATAAAACCAAACAACCAAAACTTATATTAAAATGTTAATCTATGTACATAAAATACATTCAGGTCAAGTACCATTAGAATAAATTCATTACAACTAAGCAGGGAATAAAAATACTAAATTCATTTCATCTAAACTGAAAATAAAGTTATTTTATCTAAACATGAAAAAGAAATCTTTGTGTGCTATTGGTGGGAATATAAATTGGTACAGCCACTATAGAAAACAGTGTGGTTATCTATTTTATAGATATCTATTTTATCCATAATATCAATAGTGTATATACATCAATCCCAATCTCCCAATTCATCCCACCTCCACTTTCCCCCTTGGCTTCCATGTGTTTGTTCTCTACATCCGTGTCTCTATTTCTGTTTTGCTGTTTTGAACAAATACTGACCATTATTAATACCATTTTAAAATGAGGAAACCAAGGCTTGGGAAAGTTAGACTCTTTCATAATACAACAAAATTCTAAAGCAGTAAAATCAGGGCTTGAACTTGTCTCTTTTGTTTCAACTTAATCTATTAATCATTAGGCTCACTGCTTAGTCCCAGTCACCATTTTCCCTCAACCTGTAAATGGCTACTTAAAATAATCAGCTAGACAGTTAACTCTAGCATGTTTCTCCTTAACCTCTAAGAATGCTCTGTATCTATCTGACAATATGGAGCTCAGGAGTAAGGCGACATTCAAAGGGACAGATCTGAGATAGACTGATATAAAGATAGTAATTGCCTGAGATAATGTGGGATAAGGGAAGAAAGCCAAAGAGCAGAGACAAAGAAATGTGAATAATAAAGGACCTGGCAGAGAGAAGACCCCAGCAAAGCCTCAGGAAAGCCACGGACTGAGAATCTCAAAGAAGAGCAGGTGGGAGGCAATATAAGACTAGAAGCGTGTGCTTTTTTTGAATATGTATTTATTTTTAAATATAAATTTATTTATTTTAATTGGAGGCTAATTACAATATTGTATTGGTTTTGCCATATATCAACATGAATCCGCCATGGGTATACACTTATTTTCTTGTGCTGGGTCTTAGTTGAGGTAAATGGGATCTTCAAGCATATGAACTCTTTAGGTGTGGCATGTGGGATCTAGTTTCCTGACCAGGGATTGAAACCTGGTGTCTGGGGATCGAACCCAGATCCCTTGAACTAGAGTGAGAGTCTTAGCCACTGGACCACCAGGGAAGTCTCTCCTGAAAACGTGTACTTGCATGGTTTATATCAAGATCATTGCTTACGTTGCAGGCAGCATTTCTGGTCAATCATTATAGAGAGCTCTCATTTCGATCATTTATGCACTAAAATTGCAATGAAATTTATGTAAAATATGCACTGCATATAGCTCAGGTAAACTTACAGCAGATTCTTTAAATGAGTGAAATATAATACTTTTATTTTTCTTATTCTCATTTTTTCTGATTATATAATTAATGGTACTATCTAATGCAGTGCATATTTTATATAAATTTCATTGCAATTTTAGTGCATAAGTGATCTAAATGAGAGCTCTCTATAATGACTTAATCCACTCATTTAAAGAATCTGCCAAAAGTGTACCTGAGGTATGCTATGTTGGGAGATTGAAAGAGGTCACGGAAACAGTAAAGCTAAGCTGTTTTCTGCTTCACCACTTTGACCAGAAATGCTGCCTGCAACGTAAGCAATGATCTTGATATAAACCACGCTAGTGCACATTTTCCGGAGAGACTTCCCCTGGTGGCTCAGAGGTTAAAGCGTCTGCCTCCAATGCGGGAGACACGGGTTCGATCCCTGGGTTGGGAAGATCCACTGGAGAAGGAAATGGTAACCCACTCCAGTATTCTTGCCTGGAGAATCCCATGGACAGAGGAGTCTGGCAGGCTACAGTCCACGGAGTCGCAAAGAGTCGGACACAACTGAGCGACTTCACTTCACTTTAAATGAGTGGATTAAGTCATTATAGAGAGCTCTCATTTAGATCACTTATGCACTAAAATTGCAATGAAATTTATATAAAATATGCACTGTATTAGATAGTACCATTAATTATATAATCAGAAAAAACATGAAGAGAATAAGAAAAATAAAAGTATTATATTTAGGGATGAGTCAAAATATTTGTATATAATCATGAAGACTTTGGAGATATATATGCACAAAACAGTCCTACAGAACTGACAGGTTGTTGCCAAAATGAAGATAATTGATAGGAACTATAAAATTAGACACCCTAATATATGTGTCCCAGGAAACCACGACGTTACATACATTTTTACTAAAATTTTATAGAGAAGTAAGATAAGGTAATAAAAATAAATTTTGTGAGGAAGAAAATATTCAGCACCACTTTACAATTTGCAGGTGTTTCCTGGATATTTTTACTACTTCCATCACTGTCAAATTAGTCATTTCCACTTCTCCAAGCTATAATAAAAAGGGAAATTGGTTCTCAGAGACAATTTTTTAAAAATAATAAACACTAATAATAACATTAAGGGTAATGATAATAGCAACAATAGCGATTTAAAAGTTCATTTTTATCAAGAATATTGAATATTTAGGTAGGTTAAAAGAAGTAGGCTTGTATTTACCATACACCTTCAAGGTTTACCTTCCTTGAAATATCTTGCCTCATCCTGATTGATAGTAGACAAATGGGTAAATACTCATAGAATAAGAAAAGATGAGTAACAGCTAAGTGAAAAATACCTATTGGAAGGTTAGAGAAAACATATTTAGTGTGTCTACCATATACTTGCATCCATCTGTCTAGTGTATAAGTAAATCCAGAATTCTGTTTGCTGAATCTCTCTACCAGACATCTGAATGTTCAATGGGGTCTTTATACTTTCTTCAGTGACTATAGGAAAGATTTGGCAGTAGGGAACAGTTGTCATATTAGAACATGCCATAAAGAACATGGTTTTGTTAGCCATTTCCTACCTTTTGCTAAAAATCTCTGAGAGTTGCAAAAGGATCTGTGACAGAGACAGATAAAACTATGATCTATAGGGTTAGATATTTCAATCAATCTTTACATAGCAATTTACTTGTTGGAAATCCAAAGGGCATGGCAACAGAGAGAAAATAAATGAGCTATTACAATAAAAAAAAAATATTCCCCATATCCAGTCATTTTCAAATAAGAGCTAAACTTGAGTTCAGGACATATATGTTTGCAGTAAGATTTCATTTTATCATCTAATGAACCTAAATGGAAATTGTTTAATGCAAAAACTCATAGGATAGTTCATGCAAATAGAGGAGGCAGTCAATTTACAGACTAATATCTTCCAGTAACTGTAATAAACTGAAATGCAAAACAGACACCTACAGAAGCTCCTAGTCTGCTTCTAGTCATTGAACTATAGACACATCATCTCAGTGAAGGGGAACCAGCATTACAGCATATATTTCTTTTAAGTTTAAGAGATCATCTTGATGTGGAACTCATGATGCGTTTCCCTTCTGTTCAGAAGTCAAATAAGCAAAAAAATAATAATAATAACTGGAAGGCCTATTTTACTTCAGAGAAATCTAATTCTGCTTGGAGAAAAATTTGAATAGATTGCTTCAAAAGAATCCATGTGACTTAGTTCTAACATATCAATGATTTTTATAATGCATTGGTACCTTTATCTTGTATTTTGTAAAGATTAATATTTCTATTGGTAAAATTCTTTGAAGCCCTTGGATAAAATGCTGACTAAAGTTCACTGCCTGATTATTTATGTTTCATCTGGCATTGTGGTTTCCCAAATGTAACTCTGCAGATTGTGTGCCATACGTTTTCAAGTATAGGACTTTTGTTTCCAAAAGTATTTGTTTCTTATATTCAACAACAGAATTACTTGTCTGCCAGATACTATGCAATCTTGTTATGAAAATAAAATAAATTTTAAAAGCTGACATTTCTCTCTTTTACAAAAAATAGTTTTGAAAATGGAGAAAGAGAATCATAAATTCTAGCCCTTAGGTCAGAGAACTGTGCACACAACTGTAAACACGACAAAAGATGAGTGTAGTTTGATAGATTGGATTAATCATGAAATGGGATAAAAAATGGAGGGTTTGACTACAAAAAGACCACATGAGGAAATTGTGGGAGGGCAATGGAACTGTTCATGATTGTGTTGATGATTATAAGAGTCTATATGAGACTTTAAACTCAGAAATTTATACACAGAAGAAAACACTGTAATACATATATTAGAGGTAGAGAAGTAGATGGATGGGTGAAACTCTTCGAAAAATGCATGTAGGTGAATTTATTTGTATATAAATTACATCCAAATTTAACTGAAAATATCTTGTTGTTACCTATATATTAAAACTTATGAAGCTACGACCATGGTTCTGTCATAAATAGAGCAAATAATTATACAATGAACTCAATAAAAATTTCAACAACATCAAATATACAATCCCCTGCTTCAAAGTATATTAGTAATTTTAAGTAAGACATCTAAAATAATTAACTTGTGTTTATGTTTCTAATCTAATTGAAAATAGTAATCACACATTTTCTCTTTGCCAGAGTAAGCTCATAACAGACTGGTTCCAAATCAGGACGGGAGTATGTCAAGGCTGTATATTGTCACCCTGCTTATTTAACTTATATGCAGAGTACATCATTAGGAATGCTTGCCTGGATGAAGCACAAACTGGAATCAAGATTGACAGGAGAAATATCAATAACCTCAGATATGCAGATAATACCACCCTTATGGCAGAAAGTGAAGAAGAACTAAAGAGCCTCTTGATGAAAGTGAAAGAGAGTAAAAAGTTGGCTTAAAACTCAACATTCAGAAAACTAAGATCACAGCATCTGGTCCCATCACTTCATAGCAAATAAATGGGGAAACAATGGAAACAGTGACAGACTTTATTTTTGAGGGCTTCACTGCAGATGGTGACTGCAGCAATGAAATAAAAGATGCTTGCTCCTTGGAAAAAAAGCTATGACCAACCTAGACAGTATATTAAAAAGCAGAGACATTATTTTGCCAACAAAGGTTCATCTAGTCAAAGCTATGGTTTTTCCAGTACTCATATATGGACATAAGAGTTGGACTCTAAAGAAAGCTGAGCACAAAAGAATTGTTGCTTTGGAACTGTGGTGTTGGAGAAGACTCTTGAGAGTCCCTTGGACTGCAAAGAGATCCAACCAATCCATCCTAAAGGAAATCAGTCCTGAATATTAATTGGAAGGACTGATGCTTAAGCTGAAACTCCATACTTTGGCCACCTTGTGAAGAACTGACTCACTGGAAAAGACCCTGATGATGGCAAAGATTGAAGGGAGGAGGAGAAGGGGATGACAGAGGATGCAATGTTTGGATGGCATCATTGACTTGATGGATATGAGTTTGAGCAAGCTCCAGGAGTTGGTGATGGGCAGGGAAGCCTGGCCTGCTGCAGTCCACGCAGTCTAAAGAGTTGGACATGACTGAGCATCTGAACTGAAGCTCGTAAATTTAGCCTTTTGCCTCTTTTCCTCATATTTCAGATCCTAGAATTTTTATTGAAAAATAATCCTTGTATGCAACTTTAGAACAAGAGTTCTATTTACTGGACACAGAACTCAAGCAATGCATCCATTTGCGATCCCATGGACTATAGCTCACTATAGCCTGCCAGAGTCCTCTCCCCATGGAATTCTCTAGGCAAGAATACTGGAGTGGGTTGCCATTCACTTCTCCAGGGGATCTTTGCTTCTCAGGCATCTTCCCAACCCATGATCCCCTGCACTGAGGCAGATTCTTTACCATCTGAGCCACCAGGGAAGCCCACTATATTACTACCTGCTAGTAAAGGATGTAGTTTCTTGCTTATATTTTGTCTCTAATGATTCAGTTTTCTCCCAATGCTTTTTTCCCTCAGAACTAACACAAGTCACCATTGGTATAGGGCATTACAAGTCAGTTGCTATCATTAATAGTTTACGTCTCCTAAGTTCTTTAACTCGTTTGACAGTACCTTTGGCATATTTCTTCATTACATTAAACCATTTTCTACTGCACATGAAAATCTAATTTTTTAAATAATTTTTAAGAAGCACAACAATAAAAATAAAATAATCTAAAAAATTAACTCTCTTCAATGTGCAAATGAAAAATTGTAGGTTCCCAGAATAATTTAAACGAAGACAATTACAGACAGAAGATAATTGTTAAGCAAGATGAGGTGTCAGTCAAAGGGCAATTTAGTTAAAATTACCAAACCAGTTGGGCCAATAAGTTCCTTTTGGGAAAAATTTTATCAGCATAAATTTCTCTTTGGAGAATCACTCAACACTTGACATGCACATTTTGAGGACTCTGTGTGTCTATATGGTTATTGCTGCTGCTAAGTCGCGTCAGTCGTGTCCGACTGTGCAACGCCACAGACAGCAGCCCACCAGGCTCCCCCGTCCCTGGGATTCTCCAGGCAAGAATACTGGAGTGGGTTGCCATTTCCTTCTCCAGTGTATGAAAGTGAAAAGTGAAAGTGAAGTCACTCAGTCGTGTCCGACTCTTAGCCACCCCATGGACTGCAGCCCACCAGGTTCCTCCGCCCATGGGATTTTCCAGGCAAGAGTACTGGAGTGGGGTGCCATGGTCATTACATTCTTGCAATTATTAAATAACTCTTATTTTACTTTTGAATATTTGTTGCTTTAATGACCTAAACTTGGCATTTCATTCTTTCCTTTCTTTATTAGTAAGGCTAAGCATTTCTTTTTCTTGTGCCTGTTGGACATCATATTTCTTCATCAGTGAATTTAAATAACATTTGTTCAGCACCTTCTGCAATGAATAAAACATATCTGCCTTCATGAATGGAGAAGGCAATGGCACCGCACTCTAATACTCTTGCCTGGAAAATCCCATGGACAGAGGGGCCTGGAAGGCTGCAGTCCATGGGGTCGCTGAGGGTCAGACACGACTGAGCGACTTCACTTTCACTTTTCACTTTCATGCATTGGCAGAAGGAAATGGCAACTCACTCCAGTGTTCTTGCCTGGAGAATCCCAGGGATGGGGGAGCCTGGTAGGCTGCTGTCTATGGGGTCTCACAGAGTCAGACGTGACTGAAGCGACTTAGCAGCAGCAGCAGCAGCAGCAGCCTTCATGAAACTTAATTTTAATAAGTATTTAATCAAATTATCTGATGATTTTTGGGGACTTCCTAGGTGATCCAGTGGTTAAGACACCATGCTTCCAAAGCATGGGGCATGGATTCTATACATGCATGGGAAACTAAGATCCTACATGCTGCTTGGCCAAAAACAAAGTTATCTCATAATTTACTACTAGTACATTGATTATTAATATATTACAAGTGTATATGTGTCATTTAATTTATTTTTTACCTGTGTTAAATATATGCAGTTTTTAACCCAATCATCTTTCCCAGGATGGTTTCTGAATTAGGGAGTGATGCTTAGAAAGATAGTTCCCACATATATTTATCTTATGATTTATTTATGTTTTGTAAAAGATATTTAGGTCAATTTTACAAGAAATACATTGATATATATTGTAACATCATTTCTAACATTTTTATCTCTTTTAATACTGAGCTAATTATTAATTTCTTCTAATTGAATAATTTTCCCTTTCCCTATTGATTCAAAATGACTATTTTATCATATACTACATTTCAAAACATGTGCCTATATTGGGGATACCCTTTTATGTGTGTTAGTTTGTATATTTTTCACTCATTTCCTACTTATTTAATTGCCCACTATTATATATTTTAATATCTGGTCATAATTCTTTAACTCAGTTCAGTCACTCAGTCGTGTCCAATTCTTTGCTACCCAATGAATTGCAGCAGGCCAGGCCTCCCTGTCTATCACCAACTCCCAGAGTTCACTTAAACTCACGTCCATTGAGTCAGTGACGCAATCCAGCCATCTCATCCTCTGTCGTCACCTTCTCCGCCTGTCCCCAATCCCTCCCAGCATCAGAGTTTTTCCAATGAGTCAACTCTTCGCATGAGGTGGCCAAATTACTAGAGCTTCAGCTTTAGCATCATTCCTTCCAAAGAAATCCCAGGACTGATCTCCTTTAGAATGGACTGGTTGGATCTCCTTGCAGTCCAAGGGACTCTCAAGAGTCTTCTTCAGCACCACAGTTCAAAAGCATCAATTCTTTGGTGCTCAGCCTTCTTCACAGTCCAATTCTCGCATCCATACATGACCACAGGAAAAACCATAGCCTTGACTAGATGGACCTTTGTTGGCAAAGTAATGACTCTGCTTTTCAATATGCTATCTAGGTTGGTCATAACCCTCCTTTCAAGGAGTAAGCGTCTTTTAATTTCATGGCTGCAGTCACCATCTGCAGTGATTTTCGAGTCCATAAAAATAAAGTCTGACACTATTTCCACAGTTTCCCCATTTATTGTCCATGAAGTGATGGGACCAGTTGCCATGATCTTCGTTTTCTGAATGTTGAGCTTTAAGCCAACTTTTTCACTCCCCTCTTTCACTTTCATCAAGAGGCTTTTGAGTTCTTCTTCACTTTCTGCCATAAGGGTGGTGTCATCTGCATATCTGGTGTTATTGATATTTCTCCCAGCAATCTTGATTCCAGCTTGTGCTTCTTCCAGTCCAGCATTTCTCATGATGTACTCTGCATAGAAGTTAAATAAGCAGGGTGACAATATACAGCCTTGATGTATTCTTTTTCCTATGTGGAAGCAGTCTGTTGTTCCATGTCCAGTTCTAACTGTTGCTTCCTGACCTGCATACAGATTTCTCAAGAGACAGGTCAGGTGGTCTGATGTTCCCATCTCGTTCAAAATTTTCCACAGTTTATTGTGATCCACACAGTCAAAGGCTTTGGCATAGTCAATAAAGCAGAAATAGATGTTTTTCTGGAATTCTCTTCCTTTTTCCATGATCTAGTGGATGTTGGCAATTTGATCTCTGGTTCCTCTGCTTTTCCTAAAACCAGCTTGAACATCTGGAAATTCACAGTTCACGTATTGCTAAACCCTGGCCTGGAGAATTTTGAGCATTTATTTACCAGAGGGTGAGATGAGTACAATTGTGCGGTAGTTTGAACATTCTTTGGCATTGCTTTTCTTTGGGTTGGAATGAAAACTGACCTTTTCCAGTCCTGTGGCCACTGCTGAGTTTTCCACATTGCTGGCATATTGAGTGCAGCATTTTCACAGCATCATCTTTCAGGATTTGAAATAGCTCAACTGGAATTCCATCACCTCCACTAGCTTTCTTTGTAGTGATGCTTTCTAAGGCCCACTTGAATTCACATTCCAGGATGTCTGGCTCTAGATTAGTGATCACACCATCATGATGATCTGGGTCATGAAGATGTTTTTTGTACAGTTCTTCCATGTATTCTTGCCACCTCTTCTTAATATCTTCTGCTTCTGTTAGGTCCATATCATTTCTGTCCTTTATCGAGCCCATCTTTGCATGAAATATTCCCTTGATATCTCTAATTTTCTTGAAGAGATCTCTAGTCTTTCCCATTCTGTCGTTTTCCTCAATTTCTTTGCATTGATCTCTGAGGAAGGCTTTCTTATCTCTTCTTACTATTCTTTGGAACTCTGCATTTATATGCTTATATCTTTCCTTTCCTCCTTGGCTTTTCACTTCTCTTCTTTTCACAGCTATTTGTATGGCCTCCCCAGACAGCCATTTCGCTTTTTTGCATTTCTTTTCCATGGGGATGGTCTTGATCCCTGTCTCCTGTACAATGTCACGAACCTCATTCCATAGTTCATCAGGCACTCTATTTATCATATCTAGTCCCTTAAATCTATTTCCCACTTCCACTGTATAATCACAAGGGATTTGATTTAGGTCATACCTGAATGGTCTAGTGGTTTTCCCTACTTTCTTCAATTTAAGTCTGAATTTGGCAATAAGGAGTTCATGATCTGAGCGACAGTCAGCTCCCGGTCTTGTTTTTTCTGACTGTATAGAGCTTCTCCATCTTTGGCTACAAAGAATATAATCAATCTGATTTCGGTGTTGACCATCTGGTGATGTCCATGTTTGGAGTCTTCTCTTGTGTTGTTGGAAGAGGGTGTTTGCTATGACTAATATGTTCTCTTGGCAGAACTCTATTAGCCTTTGCCCTGCTTCATTCTGTACTCCAAGGCCAAATTTGCTTGTTGCCCCAGGTGTTTCTTGACTTCCTACTTTTGCATTGCAGTCCCCTATAATGAAAACGACATCTTTTTTGGGGTGTTAGTTCTAAAAGGTCTTGTAGGTCTTCACTGAACCATTCAACTTCAGCTTCTTCAGCATTACTGGTTGAGACATAGACTGGGATTACTGTGATATTGAATGGTTTGCCTTGGAAACGAACAGAGATCATTCTGTCGTTTTTGAGATTGCATCCAAGTACTGCATTTCAAACTCTTTTATTGACCATGATGGCTACTCCATTTCTTCTAATGGATTCTTGCCCAGAGTAGTAGATGTAATGGTCATCTGAGTTAAATTCACCCATTCCAGTTCATTTTAATTTGCTGATCCTGGAATGTCGACATTCACTCTTGCCATCTCCTGTTTGACCACTTCCAATTTGCCTTGATTCATGAACTTAACATTTCAGGTTCCTATGCAATATTGCTCTTTACAGTATTGGACCTTGCTTCTATCACCAGTCCCATCCACAACTGGGTATCGTTTTTGCCTTGGCTCCATCCCTTCATTCTTTCTGGAGTTATTTCTCCACTGACCTCCAGTAGCATATTGGGTACCTACCGACCTGGGGAGTTCCTCTTTCAGTATCCTATCATTTTGCCTTTTCATACTGTTCACGGGGTTCTTAAGGCAAGAATACTGAAGTGGTTTGCCATTCCATTATCTTGAGTAACCTTGTCCATTTCAATGCTCATTAAACTTTGAAAATACTTTGCAATTTCCTAAAAAAGAATTTTTTTAGGATTTTATTTAAAATTATTTAAAAATTATTTTAAACATGAGAATGAATTCTCACTATTAAAGTATTGTAACATTCATCTAAGATCATGATGTAGCTCTTTTTTAAATTGATATTTTTAATGTATCAATAAATTCTATAGTTTTTTTCATATATATTCTAGAGAGTTTTGGTTAACTCCCTGATGTTTTATATTTTTTGATGATAATACACATGGAGATATTTCTTCATTTTATTTTCTAATTGATTTTTAACACTTTTTATTTGTATTTAGTTCACATGAGTTGTCCCCACAATGGAATGAATTAATTGGATTTTGTAATCTTGAAATGCTTTCTCATGCTGATGCATTTTGAATTTTTTCTTCAGTAACTCATAATATATTCACTGGCTTCAGAAACTATCCTGGTTTATTGTTATCCAAAGATAGCAGTTTTAGTTTAGTTACCTAGAAATGTTCTATTTTTTAATTTAAAAATTTAATATTCCAATGCTTTCACACTGATAAATTTGTGCTGCTGCTCAGCTTACAGATTTTCAGCCCAGATAGCAAAAGCTATTTATAAATGACAAAGCACTGCAACCAATTAGCCCATGTGAGGTATGTTATTACAAAAATTGGGGATAAAGCTTTTAGGCAAACAAACAAAAAGAAACTTTCCCTGGGCTTGACATCTCGAATCCCACATAAGCTTAATTAAAGGTTTGAGGAGAACATAAACACACTTTTAAGACTTCATTTGGGTTTCCCACTGTGTCCTCATTTTTCTCTCATATATGGACACAGTTACTCAATAGTAAGGTGTTGAAAGTATAGCTGAAGCTGTGCAAAGAATTTCAAACATAACAAGAAATCAAGAAAAACTGGGCTTCTTTTTTCTTTCTCCCTGTTTCTGAATGAGCTCTCCCTCTGCAAAATCTGTTCCTTCAGGGTTGAGAAAAACTAATATTGCATTTAAGTATGAATTTCAACTGAAACAGATCTAGACCTATTTTCATATTGAGTCTCATCCCAGTCAGTTATTTTCTCAAGGATCTTTATAAATAGGTTATAAATTTCCTCAATGAGCACTACCCCAGTAAGTTATCTTTTCAAGGATATTTATAAATAGGTTATTGAATAAATTAGTCTTATTGGAATAATTATCTTTCATCACACTCAGGCTCCTGTTCACAGAATCTAAGGACAAAGTTAGAACTACAAGGGCACATTGAAATGGAACCTGGAATGCAGTTTTTAGTTTATCTCAGAATAATAACCCTAACCTATGTCTGTTCAACAGCCTTAGTCTGTTAAAGCAAAACATATAAAACTGGGTGCTCTTGGCAATTACCTAATGAATTCAATCATTCAACAGTCAAGCGGGATCACTGGGTAAATTTTACTATATGTGTAAGTTTGTCCTTGTTTTTGCTTTGCTTGTTTGCTTTTATCTTTCATAAAATCATAGCTGGAAGGGAGATTTCATCCACTTAGATCATATAGTCCCTGAACAATAATCTCTCCAGTTGATTGTAAGCTACAAGTGTCTTCTACATAATGATAGAATTATTCAATGAGGGAAAAAAAACATAAAGTAAAAGATTTTTGAAATACTTTAGTTCAATAATTTTCCTTCCCTGGCTTCTGTAATATACTTTGTCCAATCTCTCTCATGTTGAATTATAAGGTCTTAATTGGTCCACTTGATCATAGAGTACCATTTTTAACTCTAAAGTTAGCTTCACAACTCTTTATTATATACTTTTTATTTTGTATTGGGGTATAGCTGATTAACAATGTTGTGACAGTTTCAAGTGAACAGCAAAGGGACTCAGTCATACATAATCATGTATCCATTCTCCCGCAAATTCCCTTCCCATCCAAGCTATCTCATAACATTGAGCAGAGTTCCACGTGCTATACAGTAGGTTCTTGTGGGTTCTCCATTTTAAATATAGCATTATGTACATGTCCACCCTAAACTCCTTAAATATCCCTTCCCTGTATCTCTCCCCCAGCAACCATGTTTATTCTCTCTCTTTCTGCTTTGCAAGTAAGTTCATTTTTATCATTTCTTTTTCGATTTCACATAGATGTGATACTATATTTCTCCTTTTCTGTCTGATTTACTTCACTCATATGACAATCTTTAGGTCCATCCTTGTTGCTAAAAATGGCATTATTCCATTCTTTTTAATGGCTGAGTAATATTCTATGGTATATATTTGCCATGTCTCCTATATCCATTCCTCTGTCAACGGACAGGTAGGCTTGTCTTGGCTATTGTAAACAGTGCTGCAATGAACACTGAGGTGCATGTATCATTTGAATCATGTTTTTCTCTGGATATTTGCCCAGGAGTGGAATTGCACGGTCATATGGTAGCTCTATTTTTAATTTTTAAAGGAAACTCTGTACTATTCTCCATAATGGCTGTGCCTATTTGTATCCCCACCAACAATATAGAAGAGTTCCCTTTTCTCCACACCCTCTCCAGAGCTTCATGACTCTTAAGAGCTCATTGCAGGGAGATTCTCTAGCATCTGAGCCACCAGGGAAGCCCTGAACTAGTTAAGCATTTCTTAAATCTCCACAGTTTCAGCACCCTGTACACCATTTCACCAGAGGGTAAGCATCCCCTGGTTCTGATTTGCAAACTTTAATAATTTCTTAACCTGACTGTTCCGGTCACCTCACTTTGAATGTCTTATAATTACCTAGCATCTTCCAACCCAGACTGCCATCACAAATCCAGCTAAGGAAAAGAAACTTATTTTTCCTACATAGAGAGAATGACCTAATCTATTTGTTGATTCTAGACAATTTCTAAAACATGCACATTGTGGCCCCTTTCAAAGTAAACAGCTAAGAAAGAGCTAAAATTAATCCATCATGAATATATTTTATTTGCTTTTCTAAATTATTTTTAAGGATGATGAGAAATGAGTTCACTAGAACAGCTTCTGCAGAAGAAATATTAATTCTGTCTACCTCAAAATTTAAAGACTTGCTACTGCTAAGCAAATCAGTGAAAATCTCTGATCACACTGCGTTGAGCTTCCATCTTATATTTAGCCCCAGGAAAATAAATCCTAAGCACAAGAATGGCAAATGAAGATTTGCACTAAAAAAAAATGTTAATAGTGGCCTGAAGATTAGAATAAAATTGATGTTTTTTATTTTATGCAGGACAGTGGTCCCTGTGCAGAGCATTAATGTTGGTACCTACACCAACTAAACTATGAAATAGATTCATTTTGTGTGAGAGCATTCAATAGATAGAGACATGCCAATGTTCAATACATTGGCCCAATAGCTATGCTAAGATGCTTCTTCCTTTGAATGTACCAAGTTAACTAGCTTTAACCTCAGCACAAATGGAAAAGTCAAACTTCTGAAAAGTGTTTAAAATGCAATGAATCTTTGCTCTTTCATCCAGAATTTATACATTTTAAAAAGCATATGTAAAATACTCACCTCTCATAGCAATTTTGCCTGGGTAAAGCCATCTCAAATGGAATCCTTTTCTAGTCAAATTTTCAATTCACAAAGGCTAGCCTGTCTTTTCCTTTCTAGATAATCAGATGTCCTGAATCCTCTTCCATATTAATGATTATGTTTCAAGAATATGAAAGACTAAATATCACAAAAATACTATTGATGTAACTGAAATCATATATTCAAGAAAACTGGAAAGAACAAACATAAGATTAAGAATCAAGATAGACAGCATGTTTCATTTGGATAGAGAACAACACCTGTTTAAATTTGGAACTTAATCTTAGTTTTCTTCTCAGTGGAAAATTTAACTTAGAATTGATGTAAAATAAAAGAACTTTGGATAATTTATATTAGCAAAATTTGAGGATTTTTAATCCCAAATTCCAGTAAAAAATATACTCAGAAGTATTACCTTATTATTCATTTTATTACATAGTTTGCTTTGTAAGAATCCTATGTAATACCCTCATGATTAAACAGAACACAAAAAACAGAGCATTAAAAAAAAAAAAAACTTTATATCTAGTTTGTGCAACCCATACTGGAAGATGATGTTCTGAAATGTCATATACGATAGTATATATACTGAAATGCTTTAATGTGCTACTCAAAATGCAATTCTTAAATACAGAATTCTTCTAATCTTTTAGACTCTGAGCTTCTGGAATGTAGGAAAAATAAACCTGAAATTAAATGATCATTTCTATCTGCTTGTGATATAATAAATACTTGGGAACAATGAATAATTCTTTTTTAACTTCCACATTTTTCTTAATTCTTATATTCTCTTTTTCATAAGCCATTCTTGTCTCCACAATTTATGAGAAAATCTGTTTACTTATTATGTAATTTACCATTTGTTTATTTTTATTTAGGGAGGGGAGTATTTAAAAGTCTCCTAAAAGTAGTATAGTTTAAAAATTATCTTAATATAGGCTTCAATTTTTAAAAGTGGCTCATAACAGGATGCAAAATACGCAACTTTGTTCATGTTTCCAGACACTGTTGATAACCAGATCAATGCTTTTGAGGAGAATGTAACTAGGACATGTATTGTGTCCAGGATGCCAGAGTCAATTTTTATGTCTGGTTCATAAATTGAATAAGTACATAATTGTGGGAAAATTTTTACATATATTATTCATTTTTATGAAAAATACAATGCTTAAGGGGGCAGGATTTGTCCATTTTCTGAGAATTCTGTTAAGAAGCCTATGAAAAGTTGATCTCTTTGAAATAAAATTCACATTAAGAAAAAATAATTACATGCAAATCTATAAATCACTGGAAACAAGAACAACAAAACTTAACAAAATGAACCCAAGCTATAAACAAAATGGCTTCATTTATTAAACTTTACATTAAATGAAGAAACATTAAGCTATCTGAGCTGACAACCTGGCCATCTAAGTGCTCTAAGCTGTAGCACAAAAGAAAAGGAGATATTGAAATGTCAGTAAAAATTCCATTTTGCAATATTCCTGCTAAATGAGAACAGGCATTTGTCTTTGGCATCGAATTATGTAAGAGTGAAGAGGCAAGGAAGAGAAAATAATGACTCCATAAAAAATAGTACAATGTAATTGACCACCCTGGCTACATGGAGAAAGGTCTAGAGGCAGCTGGAGAACCATGCAGAGCCGCTGCAGGATGCAGGATGATTCTCACTCAACCAATAAAATGTGAGTGAAGAATATTACCTCATGTAGAAAAATTCTCATTGATTGGTTAAACAGGGAAGAGGAAAGAAAAATCCTGGCACATTTAGTCTCTTTAGTCAGTTCAGTCCTTCAGTCATGTCTGACTCTTTGCAATCCCATGAACTACAGCAGGCCAAGGTTCCCTGTCCATCACCAACTCCTGGAGTTTGCTCAAACTCATGTCCATCAAGTCAGTGATGCCATCCAACCATCTCATTCTCTGTCATCCCCTTCTCCTTCTGCCCTCAATCTTTCCCAGCATCAAGGTCTTTTCCAATGAGTCAGTTCTTGGCATCAGGTGGCCAAAGTATTTGAATTTCAACTTCAGCATCAGTCCTTCCAATGTATATTCAGGACTAATTTCCTCTAGGATAGACTGATTGGATCTCCTTGCAGTCCAAGAAACTCTCAAGTGTCTTTTCCAACACCACAGTTTCAAAGCAACAATTCTTTGATTCTCAGCTTTCCTTAGAATCCAGTTCTTACATCCATACATGACTACTGGAAAAACCATAGATTTGACTAGACAGATCTTTGTCAGCAAAAGAATGTCTCTGCTTTTTAATATACTGTCTAGGTTGGCCATAGCATTTCTTCCAAGGAGCAAGTGTCTTTTAATTTCATGGCTGCAGTCACCATCTGCAGTGATTTGGGAGCTCAAGAAAATAACGTCTGGCATTGTTTTCATTGTTTCCCCATCTATTTGCCATGAAGTGTTGGGACCAGATGCCATGATCTTAGTTTTCTGAATGTTGAGTTTTAAGCCAGCTTTTTCCACTCTCTTCTTTCACTTTCATCAATAAGCTCTTTAGTTCCTCTTTGTTTTCTGTCAAAAGTGTGGTGTCATCTGCATATCTGAGGTTATTGATATTTCTCCTGGCAATCTTGATTCCAACTTCTGCTTCATCCAGTCTGACATTTCGCATGAGGTACTCTGCATATAAGTTAAATAAACAGGGTGACAATATACAACCTTGATGTACTGCTTTCCCAATTTGGAAACAGTCCAGTGTTCCATGTTCAGTTCTAACTGCTGCTTATGCACCTGCATACAGATTTCTCAGGAGGCAGGTCAGGTGGTCTGGTATTCCCATCTCTTTAAGAATTTTCCAGAGTTTGTTGTGATTCACACAGTCAAAGGCTTTGGCATAGTCAATAAAGCAGAAGTAGATATTTTTCTGGAAATCTCTTGCTTTTTTGATGATACAACGCATATTGACAATTTGATCTCTAGTTCCTCTGCCTTTTCTAAAACCAGCTTGAACATCTGGAAGTTCTTGGTTCACATACTGTTGAAGCCTCACTTGGAGAATTTTGAGCATTACTTTGCTAGCGTGTGAGATGAGTGCAATTGTGCAGTAGTTTGAACATTCTTTGGCATTGCCTTTCTTTGGGTTTGAATGAAAACTGACCTTTTCCAGTCCTGTGGCCACTGCTGAGTTTTCCAAATTTGCTGGCATATTTAATGCAGCACTTTAATAGCATCATCTTTTAGGATTTGAAATAGCTCAGCTGGAATTTCATCACTTCCACCAGCTTTGTTCACAGTGATGCTTCCTAAGGCCCACTTGACTTCGCATTCCAGGATGTCTAGTTCTAGGTGAGTGATCACACCATTATGGCTCTCTGGGTCATGAAGATTGTTTTTGTACAGTTCTGTGTATTCTTGCCACCTCTCCTTAATATCTTCTGCTTCTGTTATGTCCATACTATTTCTGCCCTTTATTGTGTCTATTGCATGAAATGTTCCCTTGGTATCTCTAATTTTCTTGAAGAGATCTTATTCTTTCTCATTCTATTGTTTTCCTCTATCACTTTGCATTGATCACTTAGAATGGCTTTCTTATTTTTCCTTGCTCTTCTTTGAAACTCTGCATATACATAAGTGTATCTTTCCATTTTTTCTTTGTCTTTCATTTCTCTTTGTTCTGCCTTCTCTGATAGCTCAGTTGGTAAATAATCTGCCTACAATGCAGGAGACCCTGGTTTGATTCCCGGGTTGGGAAGATCCACTGGAGAAGGGTTAAGCTTCCCACTCCAGTATTCTTGGGCTTCCCTGGTGGCTCAGCTGGTAAAGAATCTGCCTGCAATGTGGGAGGCCTGTATTCAATCCCTGGGTTAGGAAGATCCCATGGAGAAGAGAACAGCTATCCACTCCAGTATTCTGGCCTAAAGAATCCCATGGACTGTAAGGAATTCCATGAACTGTATGAAAGAATGTTTGCTATGACCAGTGTGTTCTCTTGGCAAAACTCTGTTAGCCTTTACCCTGCTTCATTTTGTACTTCAAGGCCAAACTTGCCTGTTACTCCAGATAAATCCTTGACTTCCTACTTTTGCATTCCAGTCCCCTACGATGAAAAGAACATATGTTTTTCATATTAGTTCTAGAAGGTCTTGTAGGTCATCAGAGAACCATTCAACTTCACCTCTTCTGGTGACTCAGCTGGTGAAGCATCTGCTGGCCATGTGGGAGCCCTGGGCTCAATCCCTGGGATGGGAGGATCCCCTAGAGAAGAGAACAGCTACCCACTCCAGTGTCCTGGCCTGGAGAACTCCAGGAAACTGTATAGGGTCGCAAAGAGTTGGACACGACTGAGTGGCCTTCACTTTTCTTAGTCTCATTGAAGTCTACATTTATTCCAGTAGTGATGTTTTCGAACTTATTGTAAAGAAAGCCTTGCTAACACTCTGGTCTGGACAGAGAGAAATTTCTTTGGAATTTCCATTTGATTCAGTCCCATGAACAAGGGAACTGCCTATATAAATTTTCTCCTAGTTGGTGTAAAGAAAACAGGAGTCATGAATTTCACTGCATCAAAGTAGTGGTAGAAATACATCTAAGTAATATGCAGTGTAATGTATAATTATCATGTTGAGATATACAGTTGATCATTTAAAAGTTCTATAGAATATCTACAGTATAATCACTATATATATATATATATTTAATTTTCAGAAAACTCTGACATTTCTTGAATTTTAGGTAACCAGAGGCAAACATGCATATATTTTTATATTATATTGTTACCTGAATCTTTAATTCTACAGATATGGTGTACAATACACCATTCATGGAAGTATTGATTTCCAAAGTTCTGATTTCCAAATCTGAACTCAATTCAAATGTTTAAGTATTTCTGGTGTTCATAAATATTGAAATAATTAAGGCTTGACCTTTAAAAGACAGAGTGACACACTAAAGTTTATTTTTTGTGCCTACACTTCCCATTGCACTGCTTTCTTTTGTGTAGAAGTCCTTCTCTATGTCTGTCCGTATTTCTGATTTGTAAATAGGATCATCTATAACAATTTTATATATACACTATTGATACTATGTATAAAATATATAACTAATGAGAATGGTGTATTGTACATGGTGTACAATACATTCATGGTGTACCTGAATCTTTAATTCTACAGATATAAAGAGAAGGAAGGGTCCTGAATAAGTGTCAGGGTGATTACATTTTAGGTGAAAACAGAATTTTATCAAAATAAACAATAGATTTCAAAGATCTTTCAAGAACTAAAATACAGACAGAAAGACACTGTCCTAGAGGCCTTTGAATTTCAACATTGGCCCTTCTTTAGTCCTTTAATCAGTTAAATTTTAAGTCAAATAAAATTTAAAAATTAATATGATTTATTAACTAATGAGCATACTTTTGTTCTAAGTGAATTGGGTGGTCTGGGATTCAGAAAACCTAGTGAAAATGTTAGTCACTCAGTTGTGTCCAACTCTTTGTGACCCTATTGACTGTAGCCTGCCAGTTTCCCCTAGTCACAGAATTCTCCAGGCAAAAATATTGCAGTGGGTAGCCATTTCCTTCTTCAGGGGATTTTCCTGAACCAGAGATTGAACCCAGGTCTCCTGCATTGAAGGCAGATTCTTTACCATTCAAGCCACTGGGAAGCCCCCATAAAACCTATGTATTACTTTAAAATGTTTCTATAACCTGAGAACTATCCAGCATAATCACTCTGGGTCTTGTTTCCTTATCTGTAAAGAATTGTTTCTACAGTTGTTACTTTTATCTCTAAAATTCTATCATTTTTCTGATCAGTCTTCTCTTTCCCTTTCACCAATTTTGCTGTTAATTATGGTAGAGATTTCTGATTTCCAAATCTGAACTCAATTCAAATGTTGAAGTATTTCTGGTGTCCATAAATATTGAAATAATTAAGGCTTGACCTTTAAAAGACAGAGTGACAAACTAAAGTTTCCTTTTTGTGCCTACACTTCCCATTGCACTGTCTTCTTTTGTGTAGAAGTCCTTCTCTATGTCTGTCCTTATTTCTGATTTGTAAATAGGATCATCTATAACAATTTTATATATACACTATTGATACTATGCATAAAATACATAACTAATGAGAACCTACTGTAGAGCACAGGAAACACTACTCAATACTCTGGTGACCTAAATAAGGAAGGATATCCCAATATACAGGGGATATATGTATACATATAGCTCATTTGCTTTGCTGTACAGTAAGAAACTAATACACCATTGTAAAGCAACTATACTCCAATAAAAATTTAGAAAAGAAAAAAAAAATCCTTCTCTTCTGCTCCCTTAGGCAATTGTAACTTATTATTACTTTCATATTCCTCCCATAAAATTGAATTCTGAAAAGATCAGATATTATTAATACTAACATCCATCTATTATCTATGGATATACTCTCTGCCTTAATCCAGAAACAGCTCAGTTGAACAAATAAAGCAAATCTATGTAAATCAGGGGTAGTATATTCTAGGGCTATTTTTCATTTTAATTCTAATACCTAAGTACAATAAATGCCTATTTTTCATGGACATTGGATATCAATTGATGATGTAAGAATGCTTTGAGATATTTGGGGAGGGACAGAAATTTCTGGATCGACCCAAGCAGTAGGCTGCTATCTTTTCAATTTTCAGAGGGAAACAGTCCTCTTGTTTGCCTTGCACTCCTATTTTCATCACACATTAATTATGCCTATGCAGCAGTCCCTTAATAAAGATCATCTGTGCATGTTTATGTGTATGTACGAGTATAGGTAGTTTTTTCTCCTCTGCATAATTCTCTGCAAGCTGCAGATTTAGGTTCAATCCTCACTCTATAGGAGGTAAGAAGAGATAATGAATTAGTGCTTTCAACAAAGAAGATTATTCAGTGGGTCTTTGGAATAGGCAGAAAAGTGGGGCAGTAGGCTAGTCTTTTATTAAACACATCATATCTGGGATCTTCTCAAAAAATCATTTCTCTAGTCTCTATAAATTTAAGAAGAAAATACCTAAAATCTGGAAGTTTGCAAATTATAACGTTTTCAGAAAAAGGAACAGATTACAGGAAGCTATGAATAAAACCCCTCTTTCTGCCACAAAAGTGTCACATGGCTTATTCGCTTAAAAACACACAAGAAGGGGTTGTGTGAGGAATTAGGGTAAAATGCAAGGCAAGAGAAAAACCATGCCAGGCAGATAGTTGCCAATGACCTAAAACAGATGCCAAGTTAATTTGGGGGCCAATTTGTCAAACATTTCCTTTGAACTGCAAATTTCCAAACTATGAAAATTTCAGATGGAAATATCAGGCTGTCTCCAGGAAACATCTCTCAGATAATCAAGGTTATAATTACAACGGAGGTGATGAAGCATGTTCTGTAATCTACACTTTGGCTGATGCTGTCTAGTTAATTCAGCAAACTTTTTTTTTTCTTTTGTCCCACTATCTCTCCAAATTTTCTGTGAATTTCTTGGACAACTTGGTTATACCATGTTGCCCATACTACTGTATAAAAGAACATCAGAGCCAAGAACTAAAGAAAATTTGTTATCAGGGGACTGGCAGCCCACCAATAACTCTGTCTAGTGGAAGCAGTTATTAATGCTGTTAAAAAATTGTGTCAAAAGCACGTACAATGAAATCCAAATATACTAATGCTACTAATTCAATTTAGCATCCTAGAGTAGTTTCATGCCTGGACCACAGAACCAGCCACAGGCTATACACAGCTATTTATTTGTTATTTTAGTCATTCATTGGCCTAAGACATTTTATTGGAAAGCTACCTATTAAGGTTAGAATGGGAAGATGGGTGTCAGGGAGTGGGGGTGAAGTTCAAATTAAGATGAAACTATTAGTCATCCCTAAAACACTATCTGTAGCTGAAAACATGCTTAGGGTAGTTAAAAATTGCAATGTTTCCAGGGCAGAGTTTGATAAACAATTTTGAATTAATCAAAAGACTGACTCCCTGAGCAGACACTCTGTTCCCTGCAATCAATCCCACTTTGAAATAAAGAAACAGAATGCTGATCTTTCAAAGCTGGGATAATTCCTCCTAATTCTTCAAGCTAGGATTGTGCATAGATGGTTCTGTGTGTCCTAAATGTCATCTACATGAGATGAGGATGAAATTGTGGACCTTGTAGCCAAATGATTCTATATATGTATAAAGTAATTCATTAATAATGTAGACAATATAAAATACTTGCTGGAAGGAAATAGGCAGGTAGGAGAGAGAGGAAAATGAATATTTATTAAGAACTTGTGGCATTCAAAACATTTTATATGTGAAATACCTAGCTCAGATTTTAATTTAATCATCCATTCCAATCTCAGACTCTATTCTAAGTGCTTGTGAGATAAACCACCAAAAGGAAAAAAAAAAAATTCTGATCCTAAAGGGGTTTATGTCATGTGAAGAAAACAAAGACAAAGCAATAAACATAATAAATAATTAAATAGTATGCTAGACTCATAGGAAAAGAAACAAAAACTAAAATAGCCTAAAAGGAATCAAGGAAGAGAAATCGCAGTTTGAAATAGAGTATCAGGGCAGGCAGCCTCAAGAAGGCAGTAATAGACACAGCAGCATCAGCAACTATGCTCCAATAAAAAGTAAATAAAAAAGAAAGCAAACTGCAAAGAAATATTGTACGACATGGGGAATATAGCCAATGCTTTATAATAACTATGAATGGAGTATACCCTTTGAAAATTGTGAATCATTCTATTTGCACACCTGTAACTCATATAATATTGTATGCCAACTATACTTCCATAAAAAATAAAAATAAAAAAGAAGGCAATATTTGAGCAAAGGCATGAAGGAGATGATGGACTCTCCATATGGCTGGTAAAGGGAAGAATATTCCAGAGGTAATGGAGCGTGAAAGTTCTTAGGAGAGACTGTGCCTAAGTATATGGAGATACTGTAGGGAGAGGTGGATGGATTGATTAAGTGAGGGTAGGGGTTAGGGAGAGGGATTGAAACGAAATAGGGTCCAAGTCACATGAGATTTTGTAGACCATGGTAGGAATGCTGGTGTTTATTCTGAAGAGAATGAAAAACTATTAGCAGGTTTTCAGTAGAGGAGTCATGTGATTTGGCATGTTTATAAGGCTACTCTGTGAAGCAGAAGATGGAAAGAGGGAGGGATAGAAAGAGCAACATTATTCTGAACCTTTTGAAAGCACATTGAGATGAGAAGTTATCTTGATTTCAACCAGGATATTAGTGGTGGAAATGGTATGAAGCGATTGAATTCTGGATCTGTTTTGCAGACAGAGAGAGACGGCAGGATTTCCTGGTCGAATGTGCGTGGTGGATGGGTGTTAAATGGAGCTATCAAGAACAACTAAATGTTTTGTCCCAAGAAATTGGAGGGATTAACTTTTTATTTTTTCACTATTTACTAAGCTATGGGAACAAATGTGACAAAAACTGAGCACTTATCTTTTGAGTGCATTATATTTGAGATACTTACTAAACATTCTGTTGGAGCTGTCTAGCAACTTGTTGGATAGATAAGCCTAGAATGCAGGAGTGAGAGCAGGGCTAAACTTATAAATACAAAAATAAATGAAATAAAGTGGTACCATGAACCTGAGTGAGACAGCCAAGAAGGGAGGACAGTCCTAAAGGAGGAAAAAGCCATGGATTAAGCCTTGAGTCACTCTGAAGATAAGAGACGGATGAGAAGAGGAGGATTCAGAAGGAGACTAAAAATAAACTGCTAGGAAGATAAGTGGAAATGCAATAGAACACGATGCCCACAACACCAAGATAAGTATTTCAAGGAGAATAATGTGATGAACTCTATGAAATGGTGCTGATAGTTTAATAAGATTAGAATTGAGATTTGAACATTGGATATAAGTGTAGTAGAGAACACCAGTGACCTTTGCAAAATAAATTTTAGATGAGAGGAGGGAGACTCTTTGACTGGAGAAGGCTTAAGAAAAACATGGGAAGAGAAAATTGGTGATAGCAAATAATGATAACCATTTGGAAGAGAATTTTTGAGATGGTTCAAAATGGAGGTACATGAGGTGGGGAGGTAAATAGAGTCAAAAGGAGGATTTTAATTTTTTAAGTATACGAGAAATAACAGTGTTTTATATGCCAATGAGAATAACCTAATACACAAGCCAAAAATGACAAGGTAGGAATGAGAGGATCCCTAAGAGTTCATCTATATTACCTGAAGGGAACACACCTGATGTGAATGAAGACTCCGGTGGATGGGGTGGATGTTGTTTTGAACGTCTGTGCAAAAGCTTTTAAATTTAATTAGGTTCCATTTGTTTGTTTTTGTTTTTATTTTTATTACTCTGGGAGGTAAGTCAAAAAAGATCTTGCCATGGTTTATATCAAAGAGTGTTTTTCCTGTGCTTTCCTCTAAGAGTTACATATTAATGCATATATGTGGAATCTAGAAAAATAGTACAGATGAACCTATTTCTAAGATAGGCATGGAGACACAGATGTAGTAAATGGATGTGGTCACAGCCTGAAAAAGGAAGGGTGGGATGAACTGGAAGATTAAGATTGACATATATATATATATATATATATATATATATATATATATATATATGACTCGAGTTCAATCCCTGGGTCGGAAAGATCTCCTGGAGAAGGACATGGCAACCCACTCCAGTATTTTGCCTGGAAAATCCCATGGATGGAGGAGTCTGGTGGGTTACAGTCCATGGGGTCTCAGAGTCGGACACGACTGAGAGATTTCACTTTCCTTTTAGATGGGGAAGGTTTCATGGGATAAACTGCCTCTCACATGATATTCTTTCTGTCTTTTCCCCTAAAATGGCCTGCTCTACGAGGTGTATTATTTAAACTCAAGGCAATAGAGAAAACGTGTGCTCTTCAGTTCTCATCTCCTCCCAGTCCCTAGTCTCTTCGGTTGTCACATTCAGTTCAGTTCAGTTCAGTTCAGTCGCTCAGTCATGTCTGACTCTTTGCGACCCCATGTATCGCAGCACGCCAGGCCTCCCTGTCCATCACCAACTCCCGGAGTTCACTCAGACTCACGTCCATCAAGTCCGTGATGCCATCCAGCCATCTCATCCTCCGTCGTCCCCTTCTCCTCCTGCCCCCAATCCCTCCCAGCATCAGAGTCTTTTCCAGTGAGTCAACTCTTCGCATGAGGTGGCCAAAGTATTGGAGTTTCAGCTTCAGCATCATTCCTTCCAAAGAAATCCCAGGGCTGATCGCCTTCAGAATGGACTGGGTGGATCTCCTTGCAGTCCAAGGGACTCTCAAGAGTCTTCTCCAACACCACAGTTCAAAAGCATCAATCCTTCGGCCCTCAGCCTTCTTCACAGTCCAACTCTCACATCCATACATGACCACAGGAAAAAACACAGCCTTGACTAGATGGACCTTAGTCGGCAAAATAATGTCTCTGCTCTTGAATATACTATCTAGGTTGGTCATAACTTTTCTTCCAAGGAGTAAGCATCTTTTAATTTCATGGCTGCAGTCACCATCTGCAGTGATTTTGAAGCCCTAATAAATAAATTTTGTCACTGTTTCTACTGTTTCCCCATCTATCTGCCATGAAGTAATGGGACCGGATGCCATGATCTTTGTTTTCTGAATGTTGAGTTTTAAGTCAACTTTTTCACTCTCCACTTTCACTTTCATCAAGAGGCTCTTTAGTTCTTCGTCACTTTCTGGCATGAGGCTGGTGTCATCCACATATTTGAGGTTATTGATATTTCTCCCTGCAGTCTTGATTCCAGCTTGTGCTTCATCCAGCCCAGCATTTCTCATGATCTACTCTGTATATAACTTAAATAAGCAGGGTGACAACATACAGCCTTGGCATGTTCCCTATTTGGAACCAGTCTATTGTTCCACATAGGAATAAAAAGTAGTCTGCCATTGCATAAGGTCACAGAACTTGTAAACAGACTTTTGTAGAAATCTTGCTTCTTTCACATATTCTCTGCATGAACCTAAAAGAGAGAATTAACTCTCTGTTTCCCAGTTTCCTAATTGAATAATTAAAAAATATATATATTTTTGCACTATCTTTCAAAATTGTTGGTAGGACTAAATTAAATCATTCATATGTACATATAATTTAGAACTGAGCAGGCCTTCATAAGCCCTACTTGAGAATTAGTTATTTCAATATGGTTTGATCTAAAGTTTGGAATGCAACTGGGACAAGACTTCAAAATCATGATAAATATCCAGTCAGGATATTATGCCATGGGTGGTGGTGATGTGGTGAAAGTTTACAAGATGAGAATGTGACCTTGATCTCAGCCATATACCAGCAGGAATGTAGCTTTTGTTTATTGATCTTTGCGACAAGTGACTATGATGTGTTTCAGTACCAGAATGTTTGAACTTAGAGGATTCAAGTTTGGGTTAGCTAATTTGAAGGAGGATGCTGGGCTTTTCTCTGGACTAAATGCTATCAGGAAACGGGGTAAGATTGGGTATCTTTACAAATCTAATCCAGAGGGAGCAGAAACTAGAGTAAGAATAAAGTCATAATAGGCAAAGACACAACAGTCACACATATTAGCCATTATATGGGCTGCTTAATCATTTTTTGTGGTTGGGGTGATGTTAGTATCTTTCTATGTTGAGGCAAGATTATCAAGTGGTCTTGATTTTGTGTTGATACTCGAGTCCAAGAGTAGCCTTGTCTGATATCGATGTATTGTGAAGTTGTGTATGTTCAGCTGTAGACCAGTAAATTCTACCTGGGAATGCCAGATCAGCATTCACAATTCAGGAGTGAGTTGCTGTGCTCTCCCAAAAGGGATCTTCCCAACCCAGGGGATTGAACCCACATTTCTTATTTTACCTGATATCAGCCATGAAATATCTCCCTTTATTTCAATCACATATTAATTTTTTTGTAAGACCTTACTAAAATAAACAAACAAACAAACACAGGGACCACCTCCTGACTTTTCACAACATGCATGATCTAAAATTCTCCATTCTGGGCAGAGATGACTGTAGGTTGGTTTGGCTGTTGCTTCCTAGCAGGCTGTTTCAAATGTAAATTTTTGGTCCCGACTCAGCCTTTGCCTATGGTTATGGCAATACTTTGTGGAAAAGTGAACAATTATTCAATCTCGGTGCTCACAGCAACCATCACTTTGATAGCTTTTCACCCCATTATGCTCCCAGTATGCTCCATTATTAAGCAGAATGGTTTAAATGAAGAAATGATTACAGCAGGGAACATGGCTTTCCAGTCGTATTTGCTTTGTAAGTTCATTGGTCTTCTAGTATCTTTCAGATACTAATAACTTATCTATTAAGAGATATATCCTGGCAAGAGGACTTCTTGAGCTGTGAAGAAATGGAACTGCATGCTGGTTTTCATGCTTTCACATTTGTCCTCATCGTGCTCACTCAGTCATGTCCAACTCTTTGTGACCCTGTGGACTATCGCCTGCCAGGCTCCTCTCTTCATGGGATTATCCTGGCAAGAATACTGGACTGGGTTGCCATTTCCTTCTCAAGGGGATCTTCCTGACCCAGAGATTGAACTTATGTCTTCTGCATTAGTGGGCAGTTTCTTTACCACTGAGCCAGTTGGGAAGCTTTCACATTTCACATTACTAATACTGAAAATACACTTTCATAAATTTTGTGTAACCAGAAGGCAGTTTCTCTATAGCTGATTCAAAGTGCTAGTTGTGCCTAACTTGTTTTTTGGCCACATCGTGGCACTCAGGATCTTAGTTCCCTGACCAGGAATCCAACCCTTGTCACTGCAGTGGAAATGTGGAGTCCTAACCCCTGAAGATAGCAAGAAGATATTAAGAAGAGGTGGCAAGAATACACGGAAGAACTGTACAAAAAAGATCTTCACGACCCAGATAATCATGATGATATGATCACTAATCTAGAGCCAGACATCTTGGAATGTGAAGTCAAGTGGGCCTTAGAAAGCATCACTATGAACAAAGCTAGTGGAGGTGATGGAATTCCAGTTGAGCTGTTTCAAATCCTGAAAGATGATGCTGTGAAAGTGCTGCACTCAATATGCCAGGAAGTTTGCAAAATTCAGCAGTGGCCACAGGACTGGAAAAGGTCAGTTTTCATTCCAATTCTAAAGAAAGGCAATGCAAAAGGATACTCAAACTACCACACAATTGCACTCATTTCACAGGCTAGTAAAGCAATGCTCAAAATCCTCCAAGCCAGGCTTCAGCAATACGTGAACCGTGAACTCCCTGATGTTCAAGCTGGTTTTAGAAAAGGCAGAGGAACCAGAGATCAAATTGCCAACATCCACTGGATCATGGAAAAACCAAAAGAGTTCCAGAAAAACGTCTATTTCTGCTTTACTGACTATGCCAAAGCCTTTGACTGTGTGGATCACAATCAATTGTGGAAAATTCTGAACGAGATGAGAATACCAGACCATCTGACCTGCCTCTTGAGAAATCTGTATGCAGGTCAGGAAGCAACAGTTAGAACTGGACATGGAACAACAGACTGGTTCCAAATAGGAAAAGGAGTACATCAAGGCTGTATATTGTCACCCTGCTTATTTAACTTATATGCAGAGTACATCATGAGAAATGCTGGACTGGAAGAAACACAAGCTGGAATCAAGATTGCTGGGAGAAATATCAATCACCTCAGATATGCAGATGACACCACCTTTATGGCAGAAAGTAAAGAGGGGCTAAAAAGCCTCTTGATGAAAGTGAAAGAGGAGAGTGAAAAAGTTGGCTTAAAGCTCAACATTCAGAAAACGAAGATCATGGTACTCGGTCCCATCACTTCATGGGAAATAGATGGGGAAACAGTGAAAACAGTGTCAGACTTTATTTTGGGGGGGCTCCCAAATCACTGCAGATGGTGACTGCAGCCATGAAATTAAAAGACGCTTACTCCTTGGAAGAAAAGTTATGACCAATCTAGATAGTATATTCAAGAGCAGAGACATTACTTTGTCGACTAAGGTCCACCTAGTCAAGGCTATGGCTTTTCCTGTGGTCATGTATGGATGTGAGAGTTGGACTGTGAAGAAGGCTGAGGGCCGAAGGATTGATGCGTTTGAACTGTGGTGTTGGAGAAGACTCTTGAGGGTCCCTTGGGCTGCAAGGACATCCAACCAGTCCATTCTGAAGGAGATCAACCCTGGGATTTCTTTGGAAGGAATGATGCTAAAGCTGAAGCTCCAGTACTTTGGCCACCTCATGCGAAGAGGTGACTCATTGGAAAAGACTCTGATGCTGGGAGGGATTGGGGACAGGAGGAGAAGGGGACGACCCAGGATGAGATGGCTGGATGGCATTAAGGACTCGACGGACGTGAGTCTGAGTGAACTCCGAGAGTTGGTGATGGACAGGGAGGCCTGGTGTGCTGCAATTCATGAGGTCGCAAAGAGTTGGACATGACTGAGTGCCTGAACTGAACTGAACTGAACCCCTGAACTGCCAGGGAATTCCCTTGTATGTAGCTTGTCTATTCTGGATTATTAGCCAACATGTGTGTGTGTGTGCATGCCAAGTCTTTTCAGCCGTGTCCAACTCTGCAGCCCCATGGACTGTGGCCTGCCTTGCTCCTCTGTCCATGGGATGCTCCAGGCAAGAATACTGGAGTGGGTTGCCATGCCCTCCTCCTGGGCATCTTCCCAACTCAGGGATCAAACCTGCATCTTTCATGTCTCCTGCATTGGCAGGCAGGTTCTTAATCATTAGTGCCTCCTGAGAAGCCCAACATAATCTTATGTGCAGGTTATAAATATTTTGTTGCTTAGGGTTATTTACTCCCTGGTGTTTATTCTCAAGTACCCAAATTATTATAAAGAATTTGACAATAGGACCATGATCTCCTTTCATCTAAAATCAGTTTTGTTTACATGTATATGCTGGTCAATATCTATATAGTAACTTTGGTGCAGTTTCTGGCAACAAATTTTATTTCAAAAAGTACTCAAGTTCCCATATTAAATTCTTTCAAGGATTTGTCATATGTTCTAGAAATTAAACTTATTAATAATACTTATGAAGTTATCTATGATCTGGATCCCAGATGTGTTTTATGAGCCTCATACCCCTGACACTCTTGATCACCATCTAAAAGGTAAGCTCAGTATTAGGTCACCCATGTTCCCTTCTCTTATTACCATGGTGACCTAAGCCAAGTCTCCCTTGACTTGACTTTTCATCTCCTTCTTTATCCTTAATGACTTTCTGCCAGAACTCCTATTTCCTCCTAAATGAGTACCACTGCATTATTAATCTACTCAAAATATGTGTCTTATCTCCTAGCTTTAATTGACACATCATGGCAGAAAGCAATTTCTCTCTTGGGTAGAGGTACTTGCTTTCTGAAGTGAAAGTGAAAGTTGCTAAGTCGTGTCCAACTCTTTGTGACCCCATGAACTGTAGCCTGCCAGGCTGCTCTGTCCATAGAATTCTCTAGGCAAGAATATTGGAGTGGGTATCCATACCCTTCTCCAGGGGGATCTTCCCAACCCAGGGATTGAACCTGGGTCTCCCACATTGCAGGCAGATTCTTTACTGTCTGAGCCACCAAGGAAGCTTTCTATACACTCATAAACACCTGGTTACAGAGGTCAGTTCAGTGTCCACCTGGGCCAAAACCCCATTTAGATTTTTACTTCTTTAAACTAGAACACCTGTTAGTGTCTTCCAGCTCCCAAACTCTGCTTAGAAAGTTGTGATTCCTACCTTGTTTATTTTTTACAGTAAAGCAGAAACATTATTTAAATTATTTGTGCTTCCTTTTCACACCTGATTAAAGGGAAGCCATCAGCTCCAAGAGTGACCAATTTATGAGTAGACCAGTGACTGAAGATATAGATAAAATTTAACAGAATAAAAGGCCAAGCAATGCCCTCTCTGAATAATTTGAATGATTCATAGAAGTCACTGGAAATCCAGGGGCTAAGAAAGCAATTTAAAAGGCCTAGCTTTGGAAATCCCTACCTCTAAGAATCAGGAAATCAAGGAGAAACCGGTGTCATTTGAAAATTATGCCTTTTTTGAGGTATGATATTTTTCTTAAAATTTTTTTGTATTGTGGCAAAAGTCACATAACATAAAACATACTATTTTAACCATATTTAACTGTACATTTCAGTGGCACTAAGTATATCCACATGGTTGTGCAACTCTCACCATCATTCATCTCCAGAATTTTTCACCTTCCTAAACTGAAACTCTGCCCCTATTAAACTCTAACTCCCTATCCTCCCTCCCCACCGCTACCCCCAGCACCTGGCATCTACCAATGTACTTTCTGACTATGAATTTGACTATTCTAGGTACCTCATTATACAAAGTGGAATCAGACATTCTGCATCTAATTGTCTTACCATCAGGAGCTGGGTGGGAAATAAAAGCTAGACAGATTGATGAAGGCAGAGGAACAGTTATGTCTATAGAAAAAAGTTTGATATTTGAGAAGATTTGAAAAACAGATATGTAGAGAAAAAAGAGACCTTGAATACAAAACTGGGCAGAAATAAAAGCAGAGCAAAGATGCATACAAGCAGGTCTAATTCTTCTTGAAGAGAGTATCAGAAAGGGGTGAGCTGATTTAATGGATATTAAATCAGGAAACTGATCAAGAGAAAAACAAGAAATCTCCATTAATGACCTGAAATTACTCCTCAAATACAGGAAACAACTGAGAGCCATTCTCTCAAAGCAATGCAAAATAAGAATTCTCAGGAAGGAAACCACCCCTTCAAGATGGGATCTACTCCAAGTGGTTACATAATATCTGGGATGGATTGAGAGGTGAAGACAAAACCAGCCTGGGATTATTAAAGCATTAATGTTCAAGCTTCAAATATTTATATAGGGAAGTAGCTATTGCCCTTGATGAATACACTGTAGAAATATATGGAATCGGGGTTACAAAGGCATAGAGAAGATTAGACATATTTTTTTTAAGCTGACGAGTATGGTCAATGCTAGATCGAGCCTATCCCTTTTTGGGTGTTAGTCTAATGGCTGGGCTTCCGGGGTGGCTCAGTGGTAAAGAATCGGCCTACAATGCCGGAGTCGCAGGAGACGCAGGTTCAATTCCTAGGTCGGGAAGATCCTTTGGAGGAGGGCATGGCAACCCACTCCAGTATTCTTGACCATGGAGAATCCCATGGTCAAAGGAACCTGGTGGGCTACGTCCATGGGGTCACAAAGAGTCAGACATGACTGAAGCAACTTAACAAGCACATTAATGGCTACTGAATTTACAGAATGTTAGTTCTACATGTTGGTCCCTGTGTGGTGGTAGATACAAAAGGTTGAACAAGATTAATACTGCATATGTAGAATTGAGTCTACATTTCAGGAAGACAAATGGTGAAAGAGTGGTGGTAAAAGTAAAAATAGAAGCTTGTTATGATGGTTTTCTTTTAAAACCTCTTTGAACCCATTACCTTATAATATCCACATACATACTTTTAGCCAGAACTGGATCTTTCAGTCAGTCTTGCATGAAAGTCTCTGAGAAGTAAGTAGGTTAGCAAAATCGAGGTTCTATTTAATGTATATCATGGGAATAAGGAATATTACTGTGCTCAGTCACTTCAGGAATGTCCAACTCTGCAACCCTACGGACTGTAGGCTCCTCTGTCCATGGGATTTTTCGGGCAAGAAAACTGGAGTGGGTTGCCAGTCCCTCCTTCAGGGAATCTTCCCGACCCAGGGATCGGACCCGAGAGTCTCTTGTGTCTCCTGCACTGCAGGTGGATTCTTTCCTGCTGAGCCACCAGGTAAGCCCATAATTAATGTTATAGTAAAAATTGTGTGAACATAGACTGAGGTTAGCAAAATTAGGGCTCATCCATTCCAAATCTCTCGCTATGAATGATCACACAATACAAAGTCATATGAGTGTGTTAGCAAAAGAATTTCAGATACAGAAGACAAGGAGAAAGAAACAAACAAGATCTAGTAAATAATAATAATAATGCCAGTCCTACATGAGGTCAAAAAGTCAGTTTAAATATCTAAAATCCAGCTGAGTTTTATTCACAGGAGTAAGGACATTACAGGGGAATTAGACCATTGGAGACATCGTTCACTATTGCATAAAAATATGTACCCAAAAAGAAACCCTTCTCCAAACTCAAGACATGAAAGAAAACTAAGAAAAGATCATGCCTTGAAGAGCAGATAGCTGAGTTATTGGTAGTTATCAGGGCTCCCGGGGCATGGGTTTCATAACCATCAAAAACAGCTTTCTATAAGTGATTTGCTGAGGATGCAGCTCTGGCTGTGGGACTGGAGGAACTCTGCCTTGGAGGCTCAAAGCAATTATATTGCAAGAGTCAGTGGTTGCAAAATTATGATGAAAGTAGAGTAAAAATGCATTCTAATCAAGGAAGTGTTGGGGGAGGTGGTGGGGAGGTTGTCACCACACAGATTCCATACCCAGTACAGCACCAGGTCACTGGCTAATCCATGTTCAAAGGAAAACTACAAATTAAGATATTTTGAATGTACAAGATGAAAATAAACCCTGAAGAATGGACTCACCACCCTGCAAATTTGAACTCCCTGAGATAGCAGGATTATTCTAATGCTACACACTGAGGAGAATTTTTCTTCAAGAGGGAGAATATAAATAGTACCATAATTAATTCCATGGTGAGATATTTCTTCTCATTGAATTTTAATTCACGAGTCTTGAAGGCTGGACCCCTGGGATAGAATAATTGCCAAAGTGGTGAACCTGAAATAAAGAATTTTCTTGATTTTCTCTCTCCTCCATTGCTCAGATATAAAGTCTAAGGCAACAGTAATGTGGGTCTAGATTAATTGTGTTTTGGAAGCTTTCATTTGCTTGGGGTAACTGCTATCAGACCTGGGGATTGGCTTATTGTCTTCATTTTGTGTATGTGGCTTCATACTAAGACATTCCTTTGTTCCCAATGCATGCTTCAGACTTTTTACAAATAGGGGCTCATAAGAGACTTGGCAGGAGTAATTCAATCTCAGAGGCACTGCACAGCTACATCCTTTCCAGGGAGAGACAGACAGGTTGAAGCTGTTGAAATTCTTCAACTTCACTCTGGTGTCTGATTTAGAATTCTGCTCTCTGGCTGAGAATTAGCAGGGTTTAAAAAAAAAAAAAGGCAACAATGATTTCTGGACTAAAATGAAGATTTTGGACTTTCTTTGAACTCAATATTTAAAGGCAAGATCATTTTGTTTTGGAATTGGTTTTATTTACCTATTAACCTGAGGATTTTGATCTTTGATTTCTATGGACTTAGACTGGTAGAATCTTATTCTTGGCATCTTAGGTTCTCCCATGCATGATAATGAGGAGTGTTTATATTTAAATTTGGGATATCTCTGTATTGCTGACATCTTGGTATTAGAATAGTTTAATGGTGTCATTTGATTTAACAGAAGGACTTACGGTGAAGTCATCATGCAATGTGGCTGGACATATGTTGAGAATAGGCAAAAATGAGAATAAAGATTACTTTTCTGCTCTAGGGGACAGCAGTGTGTGCATTTAACATATGGTGATGACAGTTTAGTTGCGAAGTCTTGTCCGACTCTTGTGGCCCCATGGACCGTAGCCCACCAGGTTCCTCTGTCCATAGGATTTCCCAGCAAGAATACTGGAATGGATTGACATTTCCTTCTCAAGGGGATCTTAATACTGAACCATTTTAGACTCCTGTGGGGACAAAAGCTAAACTTCTCCTGGAAGCAGAAGGAAACTCAAATAGCAGCAATGGGTATTTGAGGTATGGACCCAGAAAAGATCAATGAAATGGTCTTCATGGAGTGTTGCCTCTCCGGGGAGGACTGTCCACAGTCAGTGGGATAGACCAAAGAGTTAAGTATGATCAGTTAAGCAAACAATTGTAATGCAATTGGGAGAATTTTTAGTTTTCTGATCTACTTTTTCAATATGGGAGAGCTTCCTCTACAGTAACACACCTGCTCTATCTCTCCACCTCTTCTTATTCTCCTTTATGAGAGAAATAAATTACATATTGTAGGGGAAAGTGAAAGTGAAAGTCGCTCAATAGTGTCTAACTCTGCGACCCCATGGGATACAGTCCATGGGATTCTCCAGGACAGAATACTGGAGTGGGTAGCCTTTCCCTTCTCCAGGGGATCTTCCCAACCCAGGGATTGAACCCAGGTCTGCCTCATTGTGGGTGAATTTTTTGCTAGCTGAGCCAGAAGGGAAGCCCATATTATAGGGGTGGTGGATTAAAAGAAACATTTGGGCACAAACAGCCCAGCCTGTAGTGGATTGGATAGTACCACCCCCTCCCAATTCATGGTCCACTTGAACCACTCAGAGTCTAAGAATGAGATCTTTTTCGGAAATATGTTTTTTTCAGGTACAACCAAGTTAAAATGAGGTCATGCTGGACTAGGGTGAGCCTTAAATCTAATAATGATATCCTTTTAAGGAAAAGAGAGGGCAAACAGAGATATCAGGGAAGAAAGTCCATGTGTTGATGGAGGCACAGCTTAGAAGGATACAGCTACAGGCCAAGGAACACCAAGCATTGCTGGAGACACCGGAAACCTGGGTAGAGGCAAGAAGGTGCCTTCTCTAATATCTTCAGAGTGAGCATGGCCCTTCTGACATGTTGATTTCAGGCTTCTCATCTCCACCCCTGTGTGGGAATAAAGATCTATTGTCTGAAGCCAGCAAGTTTGTAGTGACTTGTTACAAAATTAATGAGGTCAGCAACTCTATTTCCAAATATTTTAATTGCTTTCAGGTCTGTTGATATTAAATAACTTTAAAATTTTGAAATAGAATCCGATATTCCCTTCCACTCTCCACTGACTCTTCAAAATTTGAATAATAACTAGTGACGGTATAAGACATTCACCATTTCAATGACACTTAGAGACAATATCCATTTCTTTAGCTTACCAATTTGACCTCATAGTCACTAAGAATATACTGTAGTCACTGAATCCTGACTATCAGGAAGAAGGATTACAAAAATTATTGTCCCAGGAATATTATTGTTTTTCCATTTGCTTTGACCTAAAATGTTTTCATTTACAAGTGACAAATCGGGAAAGTTAAAACTGAAAAAATACTTCCATAGATATTCCTATAGAAAACAAAGAAGTTATTGTTTATAAATTTCACAGGACACTATTGAGGGAAATTAATCTCTATAAAGAAAATCCATTTTCAATACAGGTGTACATTTAAATATGAGTATTATATGCTAAAGGGAGGTGTCACTATGAGTCTGTGCCAGGTTTATTGTTACAGATGCCTATAACAAACAATGGATTTGCATTCCAGAGGATGGAATGCCAGGTGATCTAACAGGGATTGACTGGTTTGTGTCTACTAAGCGAAGTTCCAGAAATGTGCACTAAGAGAATGACAGGAATAATGAGATGAGTAAATTGTTTGGAGATCTGAAAGCAGGATAATCTTATCAGCACTGGAATAGAATGGCCACAGAGGATATCAAAATGAAGAATAGTAACTGACCAGGGGCAAATCAGCTAGGAAAACCAGGAAATGAGAACATCAGAATTGCTGATCAGAAACAAGACACAGAAGATTAAAGGGGATTTTTATGAATGATGACTGAAAATAGTATAAAATGGTGGCTAAGCAACCTGCACAAATATGAATAGGGGTAATATGACCAGGTTAAAATAAGGTTGAGAGTCTCATAGGTTATATCCACCACTTCCAGGTCCTGTAGAAATGTCACAGTTGCTTATCCTTGTCTCAGTCAGCAGACTGACCTCCATGCCAACATCATATAAAACAGGCCATTCACTCCCTTTGTTCTTAGTTCCACACTGAATTCTTACACTGACCCAACTCTCCAACTTTCTATACTATTCCTGTTGTTTCTGAGTTCTGATCTTGCAACTCCTTTTCCAATTATAGTTTCTTTTTTTCCGGATTTTGTCTCAGCATCACTGTCCATGCTCTCCTTTTGTTTTGCCCCTGACCATGAGGTGGATTTCTTCCTTGCCTCAGCTGCTATGAGTTACTCAGGAAACAACCTGGAAGATTCAGCCAGGATTTCAGACCTTATACGTCACCGGACACCCTTGAAGACAGGTGTGCAGGACATTTTCAGAGGAGCCAGGTCATGAGAGAACCCTCAAATCGGAACCAATTTCTGGGGAGAACTTCTAAATTCAAACCTGAGCCCACATTTCGTAGAGGAATAGTGATATGGTGAAAACTCTTTTTAATATTCTTACTTTATCTTTTGGTAAAAGCCCCATGTTTCTACTCTCACAAAATGATCCAAAACCCATTTAAATCTTCAAGTTAATGCATAATTCACAATCAATTTGCTGCCTTTATGCAGCGTTTCCCAGGTGGTTCAGTGGTAAAGAATCTGCCTGTCAATGCAGGAGATGCAGGTCGGATCCCTGGGTCGGCAAGGTCTCCTGGAGGAGGAGGTGGCATCCCACTCCAGTATTCTTGCCTGGAAAATCCCATGGACAGAGGAGCCTGGGGGACTATAGTCCATGGGGTTGCAAAGAGTGGGCTATGACTGAGCATGCATGCATTCAAGCTATAACCTAGCATTCTCTTCCCTGACTTAACTGGATGGGAAAGATATTTAGCAGATAAATAAGAATGTTTCTGTTGTTTGTCAGTCTCTTTCTAGACCGTAGGAAAGGATGCTCCTTTACTACTTTTCAATCTTTTCCTGTAATGATTTTCTATTTTTGGATCCCTTAACTTTATATCCTTGAAACGTTTAAAAACACCTTCCTGAGAATTTGAGGTGAGAGGTAAAATTTAAATGTGGGGAAACCAAGTCATATCTCAGCTCAAGTGGTAGTGTCAACAGCATGATCATGACTTTTTGCATTATTCAATTTCCTACCTTCCAGAAAAGCCATTGTTTCCATTCCGATTCCCACTCCTCAGTTTTTCTGCCTCTGCTTGCATTTATCATTTTCCTAGCTTAAAATTAGTTTTCCACATTGACTGTGGAACCAGTGGTGGAGCAAAGAGAAGGGTATGGCTATATCCTTCAATTCTAAAACATAATCAACTGTAGAATCATGAAGACCATTATTGATTTAATATTAGTTTGGGGACAGGGGTTACTTTATCAGGCACATTTTTTAACATAGATATTTTGGCCACTCCACACAGCATGACAGATCTTAGACCAGGGATCAAACCCATGCCCTCTGCAATCAAAGTGTAGAGTCCTAACCAATGGACCACCAGAGAATTCCCCAACACAAATATTTTAAGTGTGAAAAAAAAAATCTTTGAATAGACACAATGTAATATCTGTAAATTATTATATTTTACTGGGTCAAGCACAGTGCTAGTCACACATATCACATGCATGACCTCATTTCTTCTCAATAGTCTTGTGTTGCACTCAATTTTATCAATTTTGCAAAAGAGAAAATTGAGTGTCTTGTACATAGTGAACCTGCTCAAGATTACTGAGCTACTAAGTGAAAGTCTTGTTTTCTTTAAACTTAACACCAAGTTCGTGTTTTCTTCCCTGGAGCTGTGGTAGATGAAACATTCTACTTACTAACCTCAGGAGCACTGAGAGAACAGAAGCTTAGATGACTTACTGATTCAACCATCTTCCAACCATCTTCTCCAGTGGCTTCTAAGTAATTCACAACCAAGGTTATTCACTTCCATTGCTTGAAATCATTTACTCTTCAGAATTTGAATCTAATGTTCCACCAAAACCACAGCATTGTATTTGTTTACTTCTCATGTCTTCCTCATCTGATTACGCACTTTTATGACCTCCCAGTCCCTTGAAATCCCTTATTTCCTTTCATCTATGTGCATGTATGCCTTCACTTTCTTTTCTACTGAACTTGAATCCACTCACCCATCTCTCTAGTGCTTTTTCATTACAAACTTTTCTCCCTTATCTCTCTGCCCTGCTATTTCACCAATTCAATATTCCCAATTTGGAAACAATTTAATCGTGTCTTGCTCTGTCAAATACTGTGTTCAGAAAACCATTCCCATTGTATCCATTACAAAAGTTTAGTCTCCACCAACAAAACAGCCTCCAACACTGCTGAGAATTTTTTTTGTATTCTCCCTAGTTACCTTCCTCTCACATGTTTCAGTTTCTTCCATACTCTAATTATTCTCATTAGTTTCTTACTCCAAGCCTGCTTTTCAGCAGATGAGCTTATTTCCTACTTTCCAGAGAAAACAGAAGGCTGAAGTCCCTCTGTTTCAATACTCATCCTCACTCATGTATTTATGTCTGTCCACCCAGGTTATTTACCAGACTCTTTCACTTCCTTCAAGACTTGGCTTTTTTTTTTTTTTTTCATTTCCAACCACCTTAGTTAATTAAAAATATCTTCTTCTGCTGACTTAGTCTTCAGGATTCTTCTTAAAACAATTGCTTTCTAACATACTCTCTCATTTATTTGTAAAGTTTATTTTTATTGCTTATCTCCCTCAAGCACAATGTAAGCTCCACTAAGAGCTCTGTCTATTTTGTACACTGATGTGTTCCAAGCACCCAAAATGGTACTTGGCTCATGGTAAAATTGAAGTGAAAGTATTGGTTGCTCAGTTGTATCTGACCATTTATGACCCCATGGACTGTAGCCTGCAAGGCTCCTCTGTCCATGAGATTCTGCAGGCAAAAATACTGGAATGGGTAGCCATTTCCTTCTCCAGGGAATCTTCCCAAGAGAATTGAGCCAGGATTGAAATCAGGTCTCCACCATGGTAGGTACCAGTAATTATTTGTTGGATGAATCAGCGAATATGCACAAGTCGTTTGCTTGTGCCAACAAGTTTTGGTTGTTTGCTTTCTTCCCTATCCTCCCAGAGAAAGGGGTTACTTAACCCATATCTAATTAAGACTGATAACAATAACTGCTGGGCTTCCCTTGTGGCTTGGCTGGTAAAGAATCCACCTGCAATGCAGGAGACCTGGGTTTGATCCCTGGGTTGGGAAGATCTCCTGGAGAAGGAAAAGGCTAGCCACTCTAGTATTCTGGCCTGGAGAATTCCACAGACTGTATAGTCCATGGAGTCACAAGGAGTTGGGCACACCTGAGAGACTTTCACTTTCAAAATAGCTGCTACTGCAGAAGAGATCAGGAAGATGACATAATTTGTTTGTTTACATCGAAGTTATGAATTTATAAGACAGTGCTAAGGTTGCATACTTGGCATCCAGTACGAGAAAGCTTTCCTTATCACTCTGTCTTCTACCTAACTAGTTCAAGGGCAGAGAATACATTTGCTGACTTCCTAATCTCTGATTGTCTCTCAGCAAACCTGGACAGGACACATATCACTGCTGCACTCAACCTCTGTCATTAAATCCACTCCCAAAACAACTGGCCTGCAGGTTGACTCAGAGGTACTGACTTCTGCTGCATTTCATTTCCTTTGATAGCTTTGGCCAATATTTTTTTGTCACTGCAACTGAATTTTGTGCCCATTATAGTCTACTAGAGACTTCACTGACACCAGCCAGTGTATTTCTTCTTGGAACACAAGTTGATCTTGACTTACAGTCCCCAGTGAACAAGAATAGTCGACTGTAGAGCAGTAATATAATCAACTATCCCTCTGGATAAAAGTTGTTTGCCTGGAATCCACAACCTACTAGAAAATGCAATGCAAACACCTGCTATTTACCAATTTCCTGAGATAATATATGATTGCAAAAAATCCTTCATCAGATAGATAATGCTTCCAAATGCTGATCTTCCAGGCTTAATCAAAACAACCCTCTTAGAATATCCATTGCATTTACCCTGAGTGCCTAAATTCCACAGAATAAATACATCTTTTCTTAATGTTTGAAAATGGTATTATGACCTGCCTTCTCATTCTTCTTAAAAGAAAAAATCCATAATAGTTTTGTTCAATTTATTCTCATGAATGTCTTTGAATTTTGTCTGATTCTTACCCTATCCTGGAGTTGGCTTTGTTTTGTCTGTGTCAAAGGATCTTTTTGATGTTTAAGTAGATATTGTAAGAAGTAGAAACTTGTGAGGGTTTTGTGATATATTCTGTTATTTTTTTTCTAAAAGAATGATGATTCAATCTGCAACCTTTATGTATTGCTTAAAAGGAATGAGTGCCATCTGTTTGTCTGCTGTGAGGATAAGGGATTAAAACAATTTGTGGTTAAATAAATTAGGTATGGAATTGCTTTCTTTATTGTTTCCACTGAAGGAGTCTTTCATAGCTCTTTTTTTCCCTCTTTAAAATAAACTATTGGATTAGAGATCCCACTTCACTTAGGTTGTGACAAGGCTGAACAAGCAGTCAGACTCCAAAATGCAAATGGATTATGTTGTTAAAATGGTTCTGTGACTCTCTAATAAATTTTTACATAGAAATGATATTTCTACCCTAGCTAATGAATGTCATTTCTGTGATTTTTTTAATGTGAGAAATGTATACAGGCAAATATTGCAGAGTCTTTGTTTTCATATCTCTTATTATTTCAGTTTTTCTTTTCCATTTTCCTTATACTTTCTCTTCGAACTTTCTGAGATTTTTTGCCTTTTGACTTCTCCAATTTACTCTTAATTTCAGCTGTCTTGAGTAGTTTCACTGCCTTCCCAACCAAGTGTTGACCCACTTTCCATAAATTACACACCCATTGACAATTTCAGCTTCTTTGCCTTCTGCTACGAATGTCTATCAAATCACTATTCCTACATTATCTGTTCTGACATATTTATGGTCTGGATTTTCACCTCAATAATGCAACATTTGGTAATCCTCTTCAAAATTTTCACAATTTTCTTTAGTTCTTTTGCCTTATTCTCACTCCCATTCTTTTACTCTCAGCAGGAAATTTCTATGTGTTCCTTACAGAGAAATTAGAAACCACTCAGTATGGTTCCCTAAACTTGCCACTAATATAAACATTTGTTTATATTATCTTATTTCATCTTATTTCATCTCTTTTAAAGGACAAGTTGTGCTTCCTCTAAGTTTAACCTTTCCATCTGTTCTTTAGTTTTATCCTTCATCTTTCTTAAATATCTTTTTCTATCACTAATGGATGAAACTTATAACTTTTATGCACCTTGAGTTTTCCAGTAATCATGTACAGATGTGAGATGCCAAAGAATTCATGCCTTCAATTTGTGGTGTTGGAGAAAGCTCTTGAGAGTCCCTTGGATAGCAAAGAGATCAAACCAGTCAACCCTAAAGGAAATCAGTCCTGACTATTCATTGGAAGGACTGATGCTGAAACTGAAGTTCCAATACTTGGCCACTTGATGAGAAGAGCTGACTCATTGGAAAAGACCCTGATGCTGAGAAAGATTGAGGACAGAAGGATAAGGATAAGGGGGTGACAGAGAATGAGATGGTTGGATAGCATCACTGACTCAGTGGACAAACTCTTGAGCAAACTCCAAGAGATAGTGAAGGATAGGGAAGCCTGGCATGTTGCAGTCCATGGGGTTGCAAAGAGTTGGAGGCAACTTAGTGACTGAGCAATGACAACATTCTTCATTAAACCTTTTTTGAATTGTATTTAAAGGTATTCTTTGTGAAATAAGAAATAAAACAATTCCTAAACATTTCTTTACATTTTCTCTTATGTCCATCTCAACCAGTCTTCTGAAAAATTAGCCCAGTGGTAGAACATTTTCAGGAGATGTTGAGTTCTGGGATGTGACCAGGAGTATAGGATTGTACAGTACAGGTAAAAAGAACAGGGCAAGAAAACTAAAGAAACTGAAAGGCTATTATGTTAGATGGGTTGTCAAAGTGAATTTTAAAGTCACCTATAATGAAGACCCAATTTAGCCAAAAAAAAAAGGATTATTACTGGGGACTAATTGTATCTAGTATTTCTTAGTAAGTGAGCAAGATTGATCAGAAAGTCTGTGGATAATTTATGTGGTGAATGAATAAAGGTTGGCATAAGCCCTCAAAGAGCAGGAGTTTTTACTCCATGGAGAAGGAAAAATAGTGCAAACTCCAGATTGGAAGTCAGAAGGATGCCAGCTTCAATTCCCAGATGTGAGGTCCATGAGATGTTGGTGAAAGAGCAGAATCTTAATGGAAGAGCAGCAGGGGAAAATGGCTTTCTTGGCAGAGTCATGAAGAGTGTGGAATTTCAGTGAAGAACTCATAAATGAAGGAGAAATTTGTAACTGTGAATCAGGGTCTCCCAAAGACATATGATGGGTAAATGCTCAGCAATGAGGTCAGATCAAGGAAAAAGGAGCCTGGAGCAGTAATATGTTTAAGAATCTAGATTATGGATGAGTAAAAAGGCTCAGATCTTGGGTAATGAGCAGGAGAACAAATTTGAGTAGAAGCAGAATAAACTAGTCAAGAACTCACAGATTTGCCATAACAGTTTTCCATTCATTTGGGAGAGATCAGCCATGGCTTGGGGTAAATATAATTCTGAAAGAAAGGATAATCGATGAGGAAATTCTGGCTTGAGTTGATTGCACTGACTCTAATGACAGGCTCTGGGTGTGAGGGTCCTACGCAGAAACTCCCTCCATGGCAGTATGTGTGCTAAGGAGTGAAGATGGAGATCTAATGGTCAGAGGTGTAGTCATAGAAACTGAGAAGCGCATCATTAGTCCAAGCTGTATAAAACCACAGGAGCCACTGGCCATCAGCCCCTCCAGTAATGGTCCCCAATTTTGTATTAATTGACATATCACACATTGAGCTGCAACACCCAGGGTTCTAAGCAGAAATTCAGGAGATGTGATTGCCTTACATGCAATTATAGAAATGCTGATCACTATTTTTCCCCCCTAGTGGATACAAATTTTTGTCTAAAATACAACCATTCCAAAATTTTCTTGAATCTGTTCCTGGTGCATTTACTGATGAAAACAGAATTGGGCCAACCTTTTTCTGAGTTTGATGTGCTTTCCAGACCTGTTAAGTTTAGTTGAAAGTAATCCTACTCCTTATACTGTGAGATGCCTTAAAGTGCTTTGCTGCACCTAGAGAACAAAATTTTTCACCATGGCTAATCAGAAGGAAAAGATGACATCAGAGAATGAGATGGCTGGATGCCATCACTAATGCAATGGTCATGAACTTGGGCAAACTTTGGGAGATGGTGAGGGACAGGGAGGCCTGGTGCTCTGCAGTCTACGGGGTCACAAAGAGTTGAACATGACTGGGTGACTGAACAATGACAATCAGAAATAAACAAAGGGACAGATATAAAGTTGGCAAAATGGAGAATATCAATGAAAGAGCTCAACTTAGCTAATGTGAATATAGAAATCAAATAAAACCAGGAGGCAAGGTAGGAATAGCCATGTTAGAATTTCCAGTTTTCATCCAGATATTGTACTTCAGGTAGACCTAGTGACTAGTATCCAGCATGCTAAAAGCATATTACAATCTCTCTCATCTGCAAATTTTATTCATGCAGATTTTACATGTCATATGATGGAAAGAATTCCAAAATGGGAAAGTGGTTTTCTTCATGTCAAATGTAATAAACCCAAACCAGGTAAGTCGGCTTTGCAGCCTGGAATCCTATTTGTTTGCATTAAGTTGACTTCTCTCATATATCTTTCACCAGTAATATCAGACTGTATATCCATTCTGATGATGTATACATGGAAAATTTTCAGCACAAAATCACATGGGAAACTCCATAAGATTGCTCTGACATGCTTTTTCTCTTAATTTTTTTCCTGCTGCAATTTTGGAAGGCTGAACTTTTCTCCTGTTAAAATGATTAGTGCTTTAAGTGAATGAGATCACTTACTGAAATAAAAGTCCTGCCAAGCCACTCTCTCATATCATGATCTCATTTGGGCTCAGCCTCAAGAGAGGCCTCTAGAGAGATTTCACAAAATTGTTCATCCAATTGTTGTATGCGGCCTCTGTTCAGAAAGGAAACATGGTTGACAAAATCAAGTAAAAAGGGGCCGGAGATGCCAAAAACAATATAAACCCATGTGTGCCTTAATATAGGCTGCTATCTTGCAAAAATAATCTTCCTCTGTTGTACATATAAAACCCCTGGTGCATGAAACACCTGAATACTTATGTAATTCTCACTCTCTGTGAAGTGAAAGACCTAAAATGCTGAGCTCTGCATGTAGCCCTGTGCCCACAAATAGTCCATGCAGCAATTGGGGATGCTGAAACGTAGCCTGCAAGCTTCGCTTGGCTTCAGAGCTTTTGAATTGCTGTCCATCTGACACAGACTTCTTTTTTTAAAAATTAAAATCACTTATTTATTTTTGGCTGCACTTGGTTTTGATTGCTGCATGTCAGCTTTTCCCTAGTTGTGGTGTGCAGGCTTCTCATTGTGGGGGATTCTCTTGTCAGAGAGCGTGGGCTTCAGTAGTACCCGTGTGTGGGCTCAGTAGTTGTGGCACATGGGCTTATTTGCTGCGTGGCATGTGGAATCGTCCCTGACCAGGAATAGAGCTTGTGTCCCCTGCTTTGGCAGGCGCATTCTTCACCACTGGACCACCAAGAAAGTGCTGATATGTATCTGTTGATTTTCCACTGACTAAACATTCACAACTAAGGACACTGATCATTGAATATGTCTCAGATTCTAAGGAGATTCAAAATGATTATGAAAATGTGAGATAAAGCAGTAATTGTTGCCTTACCTGCAGGCTCCCATCTAGAAAACACTGCAAAGTACCACTTACCACTTCACTAAGTTCTCAGTTCTCCCTACTTTCTTTCCTCATCAGAGACTTTCTCTTCCCTCTCTAACTTCCCTCTCCAGCTACTTTCCTTTCTCCTCACTAGCTCTCTCAAATCCTCTTCCAAAACACAAACAAAAAAAAAAATGCACATCACTTTGCTTATTAATCTATATTTTTTGTACTGAGGCAGATTCCTCGAAAGACACATGCCATTAGAATTCATTCAGGGTGAAATGGATAATCTTATACAGCCCAACCCCAATATTTATTAGAGAAATTAAATGCATAGTTACAAAGAATCCCCCAATAGAATTTCCAGGCTTAGATGACATCAGTGATAATTTCTTCAAAATTTAAAAAGGAACCAATACAAATTCTACATGAAATTTTCTAGAAAAATAAACGAGAAAATCCTATACCTTTCCAAAATTTAATAAAACCTGCAGATTGATGAGTCAAAGACCAGAAAGATATAACAAGAAAATTACAAGCCCATATCACTGATGAAAATAGATATAAATACCCATCATGCTGCTGCTGCTGCCGCTAAGTCACTTCAGTCGTGTCCGACTCTGTGCGACCCCATAGACGGCAGCCCACCAGGCTCCCCCGCCCCTGGGATTCTCCAGGCAAGAACACTGGAGTGGGTTCCATTTCCTTCTCCAATGCATGCAAGTGAAAAGTGAAAGTGAAGTCGCTCAGTCGTGCCCGACTCTTAGAGACCCCATGGACTTCAGCCCACCAGGCTTCTCCGTCCATGGGATTTTCCAGGCAAAAGTACTGGAGTGGGATGCCATTGCCTCCTCTGACAGTTTATCATGTGCAATTGTAATTTATCCAAGAGACATAGAATTAAATTTTTTTAATCACAATAATTCATTTTATTGACAAACATGAAAAGATAAAAACACATGAAAAATTTTTAATATAAATCTATTTATTTTAATTGGAGGTTAATTAATTTACAATATTGTCTTGGTTTTGCCATACATCAACATGAATCGGCCACAGGTATACACGTGTTCCCCATTTTGAACCCCCTCCCTCCTCCCTCCCCGTACCATCCTCCTGGGTTGTCCCAGTGCACCAGGACAAAACTAACTCTTATTCATAATAAAAACTCTCACTAAACTAAGAATAAAACAGAATTTCTTCAACCTTAAAGTTCACATAATACTAAATGGTGGAAAAACACATGCTTTCCCTCAATAACAGGAACAAGGCATATATATCAACTCTTACCACTTCTATTTAACATTATACTTAAGATTCTAGAAAATACAATAAGGAAAGAAAAAAGGTATAGAGAATTCAATGGAAGAAGAACAAAATATTCACAAGTAATATGATGGTCTATGTAAAAATTCCTAAGAAATCTACTAAAAAAAAAAGATTTGGGAAATAATACTGACTTTAATGAGGTCTCAGGATACAAGATGAATATGCAAAAATTGATTGTATTTGTGTATATTACAAATGAACCACTAGAAATTGAGACAAATATCCAAATGACTTAATAATGTAAAAAATGTAAAATATTTGAGGGTATGTTTTTTAAATAAGTGCAAGATCCATAACTAGAGCCTAATGTTGTTAATAAAAATCAAGACAAATGTAGAGATATGCCATATTTATGAACCACAATGCTAAATATTGATGCAATAGAAATTCTCTAAATTAATCTATAGATTTTATGCAATTCTTATTAAATCCTGGCTGCCTTTTTTTTTGGTAGAAATTGATAAGCTGATTCTAAAATTTTGGAAAAAATAAAGGACTTTCGAATAAGAATATAACTAGAAGACTTGCATTATTACAACAGTGATTATAATGATATAATCACCATGAGAGTACAGTGTTGGTTTGAGTATAGACATATAGGTTAATAGAACAAAATAGAGAAAGGGACTCACACATATGTAGTAATTGGTATTCAACAAAATGCCAGGAAATTTTAATCAGGAGGATATAGTCTTCCTAAGACGTGGTGGTAGAATAACTAGACATTCAAATGCAAAAAAGAAAAGAAATAAACAAAACAAACAAAAACTAAAAACTTTATATATATATATATATATATATTTATATACACACATTACTTCTAATTAGATCATAGACCTAAATGTAAGAGCCAAAACTATAAAACTTATAAACATTAAGTTGGAACAAAAATCTTTACAGAGTAATTTTAATAAATAGACAGAGAGAACATTAACCAAAAAAGAAAGTGAGTGATAAATTAGACTTTATTGAATTTAAAACTGTTACTATAAAAAGACAAGACACAGACTGGAAGAAATTATTGGCAAAAAATACATCTGATCAAGTACTCATTTCCAAAATATAGAAAGACCACTTAGAAATTAATAAGAAAAAAGAAAAAATGCACAATCTAGAAAATGGGACAAAGATTTGAAGAGATATTGCCCCACGAAAGATACAGCATGGGCAATGAGGACATGAAAAGATATGTAGCATCCTTAGGCATTCAGTTCAGTTCAGTTCAGTCACTCAGTCGTGTCCGACTCTTTGCGGCCCCATGAACCACAGCGCGCCAGGCCTCCCTGTCCATTCACCAACTCCCAGAGTTCACTCAAACTCATGTCCATTGAGTCGGTGATGCCATCCAGCCATCTTATCCTCTGTCATCCCCTTCTCCTCCTGCCCCCAATCCCTCCGAGCATTAGGGTCTTTTCCAATGAGTCAACTCTTCGCATCAGGTGGCCAAAGTATTGGAGTTTCAGCTTCAGCATCAGTCTTTCCAATGAACACCCAAGACTAATCTCCTTTAGGATGGACTGGTTGGATCTCCTTGCAGTCCAAGAGACTCTCAAGAGTCTTCTCCAACACCACAATTCAAAAGCAGCAATTCTTCAGCGCTCAGCTTTCCTCACAGTCCAACTCTCACATCCATACATGACTACTGGAAAAGCCATAGCCTTGACTAGATGGACTTTTATTAGCAAAGTAATGTCTCTGCTTTTTAATATGCTATCTAGGTTGGTAATAACTTTCTTTCCAAGGAGTAAGCATCTTTTAATTCCATGGCTGAAGTCACCATCTGCAGTGATTTTGGAGCCCCCAAAAATAAAGTCTGACTGTTTTCACTGTTTCTCCATCTATTTCCTATGAAGTGACGGGACCAGAAACCATGATCTTAGTTTTCTGAATGTTGAGCTTTAAGCCAACTTTTTCACTCTCCTCTTGCACTTTCATCAAGAGGCTTTTTAGCTCCTCTTCACTTTCTGTCATGAGGGTGCTGTCATCTGCATATCTGAAATTATTGATATTTCTCCTGGCAATCTTGATTCCAGCTTGTGCTTCTTTCAGCCCAGCGTTTCTCATGATGTATTCTGCATAGAAGTTCAACAAGCCGGGAGACAATATACAGGCTTGAAGTACTCCTTTTCCTATGTGGAAGTAGTCTGTTGTTCCATGTCCAGTTTAACTGTTGCTTCCTGACCTGCATGTAGGTTTCTCAAGAGGCAGGTCACATAGTCTAGTATGCCCATCTCTTTCAGAATTTTCCACAGTTTATTGTGATCCACACAGTCAAAGGCTTTGGCTTAGTCAATAAAGCAGAAATAGATGTTTTTCTGGAACTCTCTTGCTTTTTCCATGATCCAGCGGATGTTGGCAATTTGACCTCTGGTTCCTCTGCCTTTTCTAAAACCAGCTTGAACATCTGGAAGTTCACAGTTCACGTACTGCTGAAGCCTGGCTTGGAGAATTTTGAGCATTACTTCACTAGCGTATGAGATGAGTGCAGTTGTGCAGTAGTTTGAACATTCTTTGGCATTGCCTTTTTTGGGGATTGGAATGAAGACTGACCTTTTCCAGTCCTGTGGCCACTGCTGAGTTTTCCAAATTTGCTGGCATATTGAGTGCAGCACTTGCACAGCATCATCTTTCAGGATTTGAAATAGCTCAACTGGAATGCCATCACCTCCACTAGCTTTGTTCCTAGTGATGCTTTCTAAGGCCCACTTGATTTCACATTCCACGATGTCTGGCTCTAGGTGAGGCATTAGGAAAATGCAAATTAAAACCACAATAAGACACCAATACAAACCTCTCAGAATGCTTCTGATGGTAAAGAGTCTGCCTGCAATGCAGGAAATCTGGGTTCGACCCCCGGGGTCAGGAAGATCCCCTGGAAAAGAAAGTCGCAACCCACTCCAGTATTCTTGCCTGGAGAATCCCATGGGCAGAGGAGACTGATGAAACAGTCAGACACAACTAAGCGACTAACATACATCCTGTCAATATATGGCAAAACCAACACAGTATTGTAAAGTAAAAAAAAAATAATAATTATTATAATAAAAAATGAAGAGCACCAAAAAATAATAAAATATAATAAAATAGAAAAGAAGAATTATATAGAGCAATTAGAGTTGCATATTGCTGTTAAAAATACAAAATGTACAAATTACTTTGGAAGACACTTTGGGGATTTCTTATAAAGTAACATACACACTTATTGTGCATGAATGTTCAGTCACTCAGTCATGTCTGACTCTTTGCAACCCATGGACTGTAATCCACAAAGCTTCTCTGTCCGTGGGATTTTCCAGGCAAGAATACTGGAGTGAGCTGCCATTTCCTTTTCCAGGGGATCATTCCAAAACCAGGCCTTGAACCTGCGTCTCCTGTGTCTCCTACATTGACAGGTGGGTTCTTTAGCACTGAGCCATCACTTACCATAGGACCCAAGTAAACATATATTTCATTTGTCTTGGGTAAACATCTAAGAGGGAAATTGTTGGATCCTACACACTTACCATAAGGCCTAACAATCCCACTCTTAGACATTTACCCAAGAGAAATGAAATTTATACTTACATAAAGATTTGCTATCTAATTTTCATAGTAGCCTTATTCATAACGCCCCCAAAGTGGAAACAACCTAGCCTTCAAATGGTGAATGGACAAATAAACTATGGTGTGTACAAATAGAGCTTCCCAGGTGATGCCAGTGGTAAAGAACTTGCCAATACAGGAGACATAAGAGACGCGGGTTCAGTCTCTGTGTTGGGAATATCCCCTGGAGAAGGGCATGACAACCCACTCCAGTATTCTTGCCTGGAGAATTCCATGGACACAGAAGCCTGATGGGCTACAGTACATAGGGTCATAAAGAGTCAGATATGGCTAAAGTGACTGAGCACAGCATGTACGAAAAATGAGATACTACTCAATAGTATAGACAGACGCAAGCCACTGAAGTTATGCAACCAAGAGGATGCATGTTGAAGGCATTATGCTAAGAGAAATAAGCCAGAGATAAGCAATTACACAGTCAACAATTTCTACTGAATGAATTTCTGGAAAATGTAAAACTACAGTGACAGAAAATAGATGTATTTGCAAGTGGCTGAGGATGGGAGTAGCCGGTTGACTCCAAAGGGGCACAGGATACCTTTTGGGGTGATGGAAATGTTCCCTATCATTCATTATTCTGATGTTGGTTACTTGGTTATATGCATTTGTCCAAACATTTTATTATACTCTTAAAATTTTTGCATTTTATTATGTAAGTCATAACGCAATAATGCTGATTCAAAATAATACAGCTCCAAAACTGTAGAAATATTTTAAGGTCTTAATCGGCAGCACAATAATGCAAAGAAAAGACACTTTCTCTACAGCAGATGTAAAACTTGAACAGCCTCTCCAGAAATCAGTGACTTAGAATGGCCTCAAGAGCTCCCTATTTCTTAAAACTATTAATTATGTAATTTATTTATTTATTTTTGCCCGTGCTGAGTCTCTTGTGTGGACTTTTCTCCAGTTGCGGCCATCAGGGGCTACTCTCTTGTTGTGGTGCACAGACTTCTCACTGCGCTGGCTTCTCTTGCTGTGGATCACCGGCTCTAGGGCCGTTGGTCTCAGCAGTTGTACAAGCTCACTAGATGTGCACACCAGCTCAGTTGTTCCATAGCATGTGGGCTCCTCTCAGACCAGAGGCAGGAGCTGTGTCTCTTGCACAGGCAGGTGGGCTCTTCACCACTGAACCACCAGGGAAGCTCCCCAAAGCTCCCTGATTTAAAGATCCATGAATTTCAGGGACTCTGGTGTTTCAGTGGCTAAGACTCCACACTCCCAAAGCAGGGGATCTGAGTTTGTTCCCTGGTCAGGGAACTAGATCTCACATGCCGCAGCTAAAATCACATGCCACAACTAAAGATTCCATGTGCCACAACCAATACCCAGAGCAGCTAAACAAAGAAATCAAATAAATATTAATAAGAAAGGTGCATGTGTTTTATTGGGAGATTTCTATTTGAAATTCAGGTAAGGTATGTGTGTGTGTGTGTGATTGTGTGCATGACTGTAGGCTAAAGGACTGGGGATGGAAAAACTGAGATATCAAGGGAGCCAATGGAGAAAGGATGAACTGGACTCTTGCCCCAAAATGGGCAGTGCCAAGGGGCTGGCCAGGTAGGCTACTGGAGATGCTGGCCAGCCTGGCTTTGAAACCTCTTTGCTTACAAGTGTTCCTTATTTACCTGTGGTAATCCATCACCACGTGTAACGTAGTCTGTGTGTAAGCACCTTTCCTCAGGAATAGAGGGGCTCCAGTTTTCCTGCTAATATGCAAAGTATTTCATTTAGTAATTGCTTTCAGTTGGCTCATTTAAACCTCTCCAACCGCTGTAGTAATAGATCAATTCTATAAGCGGCTAATAGTCCATGTTTGCACTAAATATAATCAAGTGGCAACCTATCTCTAAAATATAAGTTTTTATTCTGTTCAATTTTCTCCAAACAAAATTAATCTTACTACTGCTCCTTACTGCACATTATCTGGAAATGACATTTCCCCACAATCTGCTTGGAGGCACTCTGAGAACATCAGTGGCCCCTGTATTCTCTCTGTTTCTTGCCTCTTCAGCAGGCAGGAAATATTCATAGAAGAGACAATTGCATGAAAAAGCCCTGGTCTCCACACTCCACCTTACAGCAGCAGCCCATGCTTGTTCTGTGATTCAGTATATCTCTTTGCTCTCGGAAAAAATTTGTCATTATTTTGTTCAAAACTCTGGATTCAGAGGATAAATAGAAGAGGAAAAGGCATGCTGACAAAATGATAGAGCTGGTTTATGGAATATTTATTGGTTTTCCCAGAGGCAAGTGGTGGAACAGTTTAAGTACAAACTACTATGTATAAAATAAATTAGATAATTTCTGTGTCCCACAAACATGTGCCAATGTCTCCAGACTAGATGGTGTATTCCATCAACATCTATTTCCTTCCACCACAAAACTGAAAAATAAAAATAAAAACATCCCTTCCTCATAAAATGAATAAAATACATTTCTTTCAATGTTTGAATCAATATATTTCACATACAGATGAGTGAAGTGAGTGAATTCGCTCAGTCATGTCCAACTCTTTGCAACCCCATGGACTGTAGCCTACCAGGCTCCTCCATCCATGGGATTTTCCAGGCAAGAATACTGGAGTGGGTTGCCATTTTCTTCTCCAGAAGATCTTCCTGACCCAGGGATTGAACCCAGGTCTCCCACATTGTAGGCAGACGTTTTACTGTCTGAGCCACCAGGGAAGTCCTGCATTCACATGCAGGTGAATATGGTTAATTGTACCAGAGAGAATTAGAGTGGGATGTGGTAGAATTTGGCTTTCCAGGTGGCTCAGATGGTAAAGAATGTGCCTGCAATGCAGGAGACCCAAGTTCGATCCTTGGGTTGGGAAGATCCCCTGGAGAAGGGAATGGCTACCCACTCCAGTATTTTTTTTTTTTTTAGTTGAAGGATAACTATTTTACAATATTGTAATTGTTCTTGCCATACATCAACATGAATCAGCAATAGGTATATGTGTCCCCCCATCCTAAAACCCTCCCACCTCCCTCCACATCCTATCTTTCTAGGTTGTCACAGAGCATTGGCATTCGGTGCCCTGCTTTGCGCATATGTTTCAATGCTATTCCCTCAAGTCATCCCCACACTCTCCTTCTCCCACTGAGTCCAAAATCTGTTCTTTACGTCTCTGTCTCCTTTGCTGCCCTGCACATAGGATCATTGTTACCATCCTTCTAGCTTCCATAAAAATATGGAACGCTTCATAGATGTGTGTGTCATCCTTGGGCAGGGGCCATGCTGGTAATCTTTGTATCGTGCCAATTTTAGTACATGTGCTGATGAAGCAAGCACCCACTCTGGTATTCTTGCCTGGAGAACCCCATGAACAGAGGAGCCTGATGGGCTGCAGTCCATGAGGCCGCAAAGAGTCAGACATGACTGAAGCAACATGCAGGCATGCTGGAATTTATTAGTGTGACCGAGTATTTACCTAATTATCTCTAGGTAGCTACTGCCTTCTTCTGCCACTTATGTAGCCCCATTATATATATATATATATATATATATATATATACGCAAAATGAAAGAAAAAGCAAGCAAAATTTTCAAAATGTATTGTGATCTAAACATGATTAGTATAAATATTTGTCTTCAAAAACCTATAAAGCCCTACAGGGTAGGTGGGAGGTTCTTGATCTGTTTCAACTCAGAGTGACATTTGAAATCTTCTGAAAGTTTCCAGGCTAAATAATCAGTGTTAGGGGGAAATTTTATTTGTTATTAATGTATTCATTATATACAATTTACAATAAGTTTGGGGGAGGCATTCTGTATGGAGTTTAGTCTTTAAGATCGTTTCTGCATATCTACTCAATGTTTATGGTAGTCCAGAAGGGTTTTGAAGGCAAAATGGGACAGTAAAAATAACTCTAATTAAACATTTTTGCCTTTAGTCTTTACCTAGGTAACAATGTGCAGGTTATTAGATATTTCTTGGACCTGAACACTGATTGTTAGCAGGGGTTTTGTGAAAGTTAAACGTAATGTACTTAGCTTTAATGATACATATTAGAAGGCCTTTGATAATGGACTGGCTTATCATCCCACTCCAAATGCTCTTTGGTGGTTAGAATGGGTCCCCGGAGTCTTTCACCATCATAATCTCATTTCACCTTCTTGTCATAGAATTTACTTGTGGTCCAGATTTAATAAATATTTTGTAAGCACCTTCCACATAGCCTGTCTCTTGCTAGGCGCTGGGTGCACAGCACTGAGCAAACCAGAGTTTGTCCCTGCTCTCCTATTCTTACAATCAAGCTCCTCATGAGCAGCAGTGGATGATACAGCAGTAAATTCTGAAACTCCCATCTCCAGGGATTCTGACTGAATAAAGCGAGTCAGGCCCAGGCATCTGCATTTTCCCAAGTATCCCAGGTGATTTTTAAATAAGCTTTCCAAAGGCTTTGCCCGAAGATGCACGTTCTGCCATCGGCTCAGGCAGCTTAGGGCTATGAACGTTGAGAGCCACGGTATTCGCTAGGGTTGCTTGACAAAATACTGTAGATGGTTTGCTTAAACAATAGAAATGTATTTCCCACAGTTCTGGAGGCTAGAAGTTCAAGATCAACGAGTCGGCATGGTCTGTTTTGGGTGACAATTCTCTTCCTAGCTGGCAGAGAATTACCTCTTCACTATGAACTCTTGACTGTCCCTGGGTTCAAATGCACTTCTTGAACACTTCTTGCTCTTCTTGAGCAAGCAAACTCTCTGGCTTCTCTTCTCATAGAAGCTCTAATCCCACTGGACCAGGATTCTACCTCCATAACCTCTTCTTATCCCAATTACCTCCCAGAGGCCCTGACTCCGAATTCCATCACCTTGGGCTTTAGGAGTTCAGTATATGAATTTAGGGGGACATAATTCAGCACATTGAGACATCTTGAGCACACTCACCCTTCGTCCCATTTACCCTAATTATCATAGAACTTGAGGAACCCACCCCTGGTACTCGAAACAACAGAATTAAAATCTGCAGGAACCTTAAACCTGCTCCCAGAGACTGAAGACACATTTTTTAATAAAATAATGACTATTTAAAAAATAAAACTAGAGTCTCAAATCATTTAGCTTAGAGTAAAAGTATCTATCAGATGGCATTTATGAATGAATATTATATTATATATATATATATATATATATATATATATATATATATAATATATACATCCCAGGCTTCCCAGGGGTGCTAGTGGCAAAAAATCTGCCTGCCAATGCAGGATACCTAAGCGATGTGGGTTAGATCCCTTGGTCAGGAGGAGGAGCATTAAATGACAACCTACTCCAGTATTCTTGCTGAGAAATGTCATGGACAGAGGAGGCTGGCCAGCTACAGTTCATAGTGTTGGAAAGAGTCTGACACGACTGAAATGACTTAGCATGGACACATGCATATATATATACCCCACCACCAATTTGATGTTTTCATTTATGAACTCTACACAGTGAATTTCCTAAGGGGATTAGTAGGGAAGACTGTGAATTCTAACAGTATTTTGCACTCCATACAAACATCTAAAATCTCTACAAAAAAATATTCTTCAAACTCATTTAGACAGTCCAAATAAAAGAGAGGTATACCCTGCTACTAATATGTTATATCCTTCCCCAGGCCTTTTCCTTTCCTGAGAATTACAAGCTAAAATCCTCTGCCCAGCGTTGAATCTCCACAGGTGCAGTGCAGCATCATATGCACAAAAAGAGTAGAAAAGTATTACACTTGCTTAGGAGCAAGAGTTGGCAGAGTGCTAGAAGTGTTTTTGGACATTAGATATTTCAGATCTCTTTTCCAATGGCCTGGGATTTTTTTTAACAGCTTTATTTAGGTATAATTGATACACAAAAAAATCTTAATGCATACCCTTTAATAAATTTGGAGCTATGCATTCATCTGTGAAGCTATCACAATAACCAAGGTGATAAATGTACCTATTACATGTAAAAGTTTTCCCCAGACCCTTTGTGTATGTGTGTGTGTGTGTATGCATGTGTTAGGAATACTTAATATGAGATCTACCGCTTTAACAAATTTTTAAGTGTACAGTGCTGAATTGTTAACTATAGGCACTTTGTTACCCAGAAGGTTCCTAGAATTTGTTCATGTTGCATAACTGACACTTGCCTAGGATATTGTAAAAAAAAAAAATTATAGATGAAAACAAAAGTTTTGACATATTTATATTGAGACATTACACTTGTGATGCAAAAAGTGATTGTCTTAGAGGTCTCTAAGCTCAGTCTGGATTAAAATCTCTATTCATACTGATATCTGAATTTTTATATTCTGTCACCTTTTCCCAATCACATGGTTTAAGTCAATGCCACCTGTTTATTCTCCATTATCTCCCTGAGATAGCTGTTTCCACAATTTGGTGTTTGCTTTTTGGTTGATTCTCATTTTATATGTCTATAGTAGACTTCATGTCTTACAGACCTATATGTCTGTAGACTTTATGTCTGTAGTGTCAGCTTTGCAACGTAAGCTTGTACTACAGGCACACAGCAGGTGCTCAAAATATATTTGTTGAAAGCATGAATTCACTGCATTGATAGGCAATCATAACAGATGCCTAGGGCATGGGTGAACAGAGTGGTATGCATTTTTGCTTAGCTGTGTATTTTTCTTCCTTAGTAATAGAATACAAGAAATTAAATTAATCCTTCCCATTAAGAACATCTGACATTATGTCGCAGTTCAGCATATGTGCTATGTTGTGTTTAGTAAAATTAATTTGTTTTTAAATCAGATTTTTACTCGCACAATTTCTAGTGTTTATGAGAGAGACAGAAACGAACAGACTCGGTCTTCCAAAGAGTGTGTTTTATTCCTTATGTGTTTTTCTATGCTAAATGAAAGCAGGATGCATGGGTAATTATAGGCTATTTCTATATGATCTTTCAAGGAATCACTGTGTAAGAGAATCAGATATTTTTCATTCCTTTAAAGTACAACATTCACTTCAAGCCAAACTCTCTGATGTAAATATAAAATATTTTTAAATATACTTGTTCAAAATTCAGGACAAGTTGCTTCTCATTCCTCCCAAGTTACCCCACACAATTCTATTCAGGAAAGGTGGATTTATATAATTTCATCTCAGAGGAAAACAAAATGGAAAGCAGAAAATATAACAGAACCAATCCCAAATAACATGATGGGTCTTTACAGACAGATAGGCACATAAGAACCTAAAGGTAGATAATTATTTCTAGGAAGCATACAAAGAAAGAAGACTGTTGTCAAAACCCCTTACAGTTGGAGTGAATGTATCCCAGTTTGTTCTGGTAGCATTATTAATAATGCCTCATTCTACTTTCAAAAATGTTCTGGTTTGGACAATAAATTTTATGAGCATTTAAAAATTTGTGTAAGAATTATTTTTTGATGGGGATCATTTTTAAAGTTTTTATTGAGTTTGTGACAATATTGCTTCTGTTTCATGTTTTGGATTTTTGGTTGCAAGGCATGTGGGACCTGAGCTCCCCAGCCAAGGATCAAACCCACACTTTCTGCATTAGAAGGCAAAGTCTGAACCACTAGGCAACCAGGGAAGTCCCGTGAGCCTCTTCTGTTTGTGATTTTGAAGAACTAAAGCAGAAGATATAAAGAAGAGGTGGCAAGAATACACAGAAGAACTATACAAAAAAGATCACGACCCAGATAATCACGATGGGGTGATCACTCACCTAGAGCCAGACGTCCTGGAATGTGAAGTCAAGTGAGCCTTAGGAAGCATCACTACAAACAAAGCTAGTGGAGGTGATGAAACTCCAATTGAGCTATTTCAAATCCTGAAAGATGACACTGTGAAAGTGCTGCAATCGACATGCCAGCAAATATGGAAACCTCAGTGGCCACAGAACTGGGAAAGGTCAGTTTTCATTCCAATCCCAAAGAAAGGCAATGCCAAAGAATGCTCAAACTACTGCACAATTACACTCATCTCACACGCTAGTAAAGTAATGCTTAAAATTCTCCAAGCCAGGCTTCAGCAGTACATGAACCTGGTATGCTCAAGCTGGTTTTAGAAAAGGCAGAGGAACCAGAGATCAAATTTCCAATACCCGCTGGATCACTGAAAAAGCAACAGAGTTCCAGAAAAACATCTATTTATGCTTTATTGACTATGCCAAAGCCTTTGACTCTGTGGATCACAATAAACTGTGGAAAATTCTGAAAGAGATGGGAATACCAGACCACCTGACCTGCCTCTTGAGAAACCTGTATGCAGGTCAGGAAGCAGCAGTTAGAACTGGACATGATACAACAGACTGCTTCCACATAGGAAAAGGAGTATGTCAAGGCTGTATATTGTCACCCTGCTTATTTAACTTCTATGCAGAGTACATCATAAGAGATTCTGGGCTGGAGGAAACACAAGCTGGAATCAAGATTGCCGGGAGAAATATCAATAGCCTCAGATATGCAGATGACACCACCCTTATGGCAGAAAGTGAAGAGGAACTAAAAAGCCTCTTGATGAAAGTGAAAGAGGAGAGTGAAAAAGTTGGCTTAAAGCTCAACATTCAGAAAACGAAGATCATGGCATCTGGTCCTGTCACTTCATGGGAAATAGATGGAGAAACAGTGGAAACAGTGTCAGACTTTATTTTTGGGGGCTCCAAAATCACTGCAGATGGTGACTACAGCCATGAAATTAAGACGCTTACTCCTTGGAAGGAAAGTTATGACCAACCTAGATAGCATATTCAAAAGCAGAGACATTACTTTGCCAACAAAGGTCCATCTAGTCAAGGCTATGGCTTTTCCAGTAGTCATGTATGGATATGAGAGTTGGACTATAAAGAAAGCTGAGTGCCAAAGAATTGGTGCTATTGAACTGTGGTGTTGGAGAAGACTTTTGAGAGTCCCTGGACTACAAGGAGATCCAACCAGTCCATCCTAAAGGAGATCAGTCCTTGGTCTTCATTGGAAGGACAGATGTTAAAGCTGAAACTCCAATAATTTGGCCACCTGATACGAGGAGCTAACTCATTTGAAAAGACCCTGATGCTGATGAAGATTGAGGACAGGAGAAGAAGGGGACAACAGAGGATGAGATGGTTAGATGGCATCACCAACTTAATGGACATGGGTTTGGGTGGACTCTGGGGATCGGTGATGGACAGGGAGGCCTGGCGTGCTGCAGTTCATGGGGTCGCAAAGAGTCAGACATGACTGAGTGACTGAACTGAACTGAACTGAAATCTTGGAAAACTAAGAATTTGAAATGTATCTAACTGAATAGTAACATATATTCCCTAGTATTGATTTTCCTCTTTCAAATATATTTTGGAAGAATAATTGTCCTGAAATTCAGAATAGCAAACTCAATTCTTTCCCCTCATATCTGACTGTGACAAACTCTTCGTGTGACTCACGCTTTGAAAACATGTGCCAAGTCAAATATAGGACATTGAAACAGTGATAAGCCACACAATAACTATAGAACACACACTGGATTTCTGCTCAGAAAACCTGAATTCTGGTCTATACCATAAACCAACTTTGTGGCCTTGGTCCATTCATTCAAACTTTCCAAACACAAGTACTATGAGATGTAAAAAGAGACTAACTTAACAGGGTTAACAGGTTCAAATAAGAAGATATGTACATGTTATTATTATCATCCTATTCCATTTAAGCCAGGCCTGAAAGGTGCCTTAACTGAGAAAAGAGAAAACTGTACAGGCTTGGAATTTGGAATATGGTTGGTTTGCTACAGGTTCTGGCTTAGCAAGTATCTTACCTTGGGAAGCTATTTAACCTTCTTAATTCTTCATTAGTTTGCATGCAAAATGGGGATAATCACTTCTGAGTTCTCAGGTTTATAAGAGAACTCAAAACATTTCACAAATAAATAGTAACTTCGGTGCTTCAGAGCAGCGCTGTGGTGATGATGGTTTCCTGTGACATAAAATAGCGTGGTAGAATCCCCCAAACTTGCACAAGTCTGATATGTGTCTACAGACATATGGCAGATGACAAATGGTAGAGGGAGGTGAATCCAAGTTATTTTGGAAAACAAAAAGCAAATTCCATAGGTTAAATGTATTTGATGGATGGGTGACCCATCTAGTTCCTTCAGTTCCCCTATATCTTATTGTAGCCTGCATGCATGCTAAGTTGCTTCTGTCGTGACTGATTGTTTGCCAGCCCATGGACTGTAGCCCTCTAGGCTCCCCTGTCCATGGGATTCTCCAGGTAAGAATACTGGAGTGGGAAGACAATTCTTTTTCCAGGGGATCATCCTGACCCAGGTATCAAATCCAGGTATCCTGGCAGATTCTTTACCATCTGAGCCACCAAGGAAGCCCTATTGTAGCTTCAGTTCAGTTCAGTTCAGTCGCTCAGTCGTGTCCGACTCTTTGCGACCCCATGAATCGCAGCACGCCAGACCTCCCTGTCCATCACCAACTCCCAAAGTTCACTCAGACTCACGTCCATCAAGTCAGTGATGCCATCCAGCCATCTCATCCTCTGTCATCCCCTTCTCCTCCTGCCCTCAATCCCTCCCAACATCAGAGTCTTTTCCAATGAGTCAACTCTTCGCATCAGGTGGCCAAAGTACTGGAGCTTCAGCTTTAGCATCATTCCTTCCAAAGAAATCCCAGGGCTGATCTCCTTCAGAATGGACTGGTTGGATCTCCTTGCAGTCCAAGGGACTCTCAAGAGTCTTCTCCAACACCACAGTTCAAAAGCAGCAATTCTTTGGTGCTCAGCTTTCTTCACAGTCCAACTCTCACATCCATACACAGCCACTGCGAAAACCATAGCCTTGACTAGATGGACCTTAGTTGGCAAAGTAATGTCTCTGCTTTTGAATATGCTATCTAGGTTGGTCATAACTTTTCTTCCAAGGAGGAGGCGTCTTTTAATTTCATGGCTGCAGTCACCATCTGCAGTGATTTTGGAGCCCCCCAAAATACAGTCTGACACTGTTTCCACTGTTTCCCCATCTATTTCCCATGAAGTGACGGGACCAGATGCCATGATCTTCGTTTTCTGAATGTTGAGCTTTAAGCCAACTTTTTCACTCTCCACTTTCACTTTCATCAAGAGGCTTTTAGTTCCTCTTCACTTTCTGCCATAAGGGTGCTTACAGCCTATTAAACTGAAAATTAGTTTGTAACATTTAAACAAAATTGTTAACTATGAAGAAAAACTGATAAAAATAGTCACCAAAATGCAGAAAGGTGAATTTTAATGACTATAAAACTTTATTGGCTAGATTGATAGATGAAAAGACAGGATATTGATCTGCAGAGATTTAGTGTGATCAGGAGAAAAATAAAGAAAGTAGCAGGTGGATTGCCAGCAGTATGATATTCAAAAAAATGTCACTGTGGGAGAGATTGATAACTATAGTTGAAAATCATAATAAAACTCAGCCACATTTATCTGGTTTAGCCTGTTTCATGCCTTAGAACACAGAAGTTTCGTGACATTTTTCATAGACAGGCAGTGATTGCAGATTTTCACACTTTTCAGATTAATTGTGGGAGAATTGAAGAAAGCAGGGACAGAACACAAAGGAGCATTGCTTACCCAAAATTTTTCTAAAGATGTAACTTGTTTTGTAGCTTCCTTTTTTAAAACTTTGTTTCAACTCTTCATTAAACAAGATTTGAAAATTTTTGTATACTATATGATAAACATTAGATCTTTGATCATTTATTATTTATCATCTAAGAATGGACAGGAGAAAAATACTAGAGTTAAAGAGGTAAATAACTCAGTTTTTACCTGTATGGATTGAGAATTTTTGGAATATATTCCTAAATTAAAATTTGTTAATCCATTGATTGTTAAATTTTTACTGAGGTTCTCTCACCATTTGTCTTCTTGAATAGTAGCTATTACCAGTATACCTTTCAGAATGGGAGGCATAAAAATGAGAGAAAAACTCACCTTGAAAAAAAAAAAAGTAATTAAGGGGGGAAGCTTAAGTATAGAAACTTATAAACTATAAAAAGTTTACTAGTAATCAAAGTGTCTGACTTCCCCTTTATGCAAATATTATTGAAAATCTTACATGTGCAAATAAAGTTACTTCTTTATGACAGAGATTAAAGACATACAGTACAGTGATTAGTATTCTTTGTATGCATTCAAATACAGCAAGATTGATATGCAAGCAAAATGAATTACAGTCAGGAATAATGCTCTATTACTATCATATCACTCAAAACCAGTATCAGGTAAAGTATTTTAGCATTTGGGGAAATGTGGGAATCTGTCAAGGCATTAGCAAGAGACAGGAAATTTTCTCATCCAGGAATATGATTTCATATCACTCATGATTAAAAATCTCTCATGATTAAGTGATCCTGCGGTCACTGGTTCAATTAAGGCTCGAAGGGGGAATTGACAATTGAGTTTCCCCAGTGGATCAGATGGTAAAGAATTTGCCTGCAATTTGGGACACCGGGGTTCGATCCTTGGATCAGGAAGATCCTCTGGAGAAGGGAATAGCTACTCATTCCAGTATTCTTGCCTGAAGAATTTTCAGACAGGGGAGTCTGGCAGGATACAGTCCATGCAGTTGCAGAGTCAAACACGACTGAATGACTAACATGATTATGAAATCTATATGCCACAAATGAATTAAAATACAATTGAAAGTATATAGTGGTATAATTATTTATGAAACAAAAACAGTCTTGCATATGTTCACAGACATTGGGCAAGATTGATCTGTTAGGTCTTAGATCATGAAGATCAATGCTCAACTATTCATAAAAATTTTCATTATGGAGGAAAACTGTAACTGAATACATTATTTTAGGAGGAAGGGGATATTAAATCCAAGCTAGGTATTCAGTTTGGAAGTTGTTTGGGAGAATCAATCCCTTCATTAGGTTAATGAAGCTTCTTTTTTTTTTTAAATTATGCCTGTCTTTTAAAAAGCGACATTTATCCAGAAGCTTTGGGTCACACTTTTATCATGTGCCAAGGTTAACATTAAATGTAGTCATGTATTATTTCCTTTTGAAAATTGAACTACAATGCCAACTAAGGTAATAATAATCTATAACTATGGATGAATAGAGCTTCCTGGGTGGCTCAGATAGTAAAGAATCTGCCTTGGATACAGGAGATCTGGGTTCAATCCCTGGATCAAGAAGATCTCCTGGAAAAGGGAATAGCTACCCACTCCAGTATTCTTACCTGGAGAATTCCCTGGACAGAGGAGCCTGGCAGGCTACAGTCCATGGGATTGCAAGGAGTTGGACACAACTGAGTGACTAACACTTTTACTTCCACTACGTGGCTTAATAAGGTCTCCTTTTCCTAGATGGTTAACTTAGAATTTTGCTGAAAAGAATAAATATGGTATTTCTGAAATTCACTCCCTTTAAAAGGTGCACTGTGAATCATAGAATTAGTTTAACTCAAACCTATCAAATAGCTTAATATCACCAAGATTCCCCATAACTTCATCTAAATGGTGTTTGAGTTATTGCACCTACTTTTGTCAGCTAAAAATATGCACAATGTGAGAATTGCAAGTTAAGTTTTATTTGGGGCAAAATGGGGACTGAAACCAAGGAAATAGCTATCTTAGGTATCTCTGAGAAACTGCTCCAAAGAGGTAGGGGGACGGTCAGTGTACATGTGATTTTGGTGAAGGGGGAGTAAATGCATCAAGCACAGATTTTTTTGTAGAAGGTTTTTGCTGGAATCGTGAAGGCTCTGCTAGTCAGGAGAAACAATCATCACCATGAAGGATTTTAGTGCTTTTCTAGATATGAGATGATATAAGAATTGGGCTCATAAATCAGCTCCTGAGAATATCTAACTATCTGAAGACCTGTCCTGCCAGTTTCCCCTGAGCATAAAGTGCCTCATTTCTGCTCTTCACCCTGAACTCCTTTAAGGAGTATTGAAGTTCAGCAGCTGCAACAGCACATGATTTAATCCTTGTAGAGGTAGACAGCAAGCATCCATGGCAAGTGCCAATTTATAGTTGACACTTTTAAGAAGTTGACAGATCCGTGCTACCTGAAGAATCTCTAGTTCACCTCTGATTGGAAATTTGGAAATGTTGAAAGTGTCATATGCAAAGGTGGGAGTTGAAATAAAAATTATGCCCTTCGTACTTGACCCCCATCTAGAGCTGTCAAAAACAAAAACAACAACACCAACAAAATGATAATACATGAGCTTAGGAGCCAGATGGTAAAGAGAGAAATAAGGAAGAGTATAAAGTTTTAATATAGTAAAGCAGTTAAGCATCTTAAATCCAAAGTGAACTGCTGAGCACCAATATTTTAAATTCTGCATTGTCTCTGGAACAATTTCACTTTAAGAACTGCCCAATCTGGTGAACAGGATTGATTATTGCCATTTGTATCTTGATATCTATTCAAAAAGTGAATATATTTCCTTTCCAAATACTAAGAATAATTAGTACTTAACTTCATACTTGGATGATGATGGTGATATTAGCAACAACAAGAATATAGTCATACAGAGTTACATAATCTTTATGAATTCCCTTACTTTATCACAACAACACTGAAAGGGACAAGGTTAGATTTTTACCGTTAACCTAGGGAGAAAACTAAGATAAATGACCCATCAAAGCCACAAAATTCTTATGTTTATAACACACAATATCAGCTAATATTCCCTATATTATGTTTTAGTTTGGTATCAATATCAAAATTGAAGTTTACATGCACTTAAAAGATTGCAATTTTATGAGAACCATTTGAAAATCATTGTTGTTTATTTGGTTGGGTTTTTCCCCCCACATTAATGTTGTTCAAGCAAAATCTAAGAGATAGTGAAGGACAGGGAAGCCTGGTGTGCTGTAGTCCATGGGGTTGAGATGAGTCGGACACTGAACAACAATGTTGCTTGCACTTCACACAAAAGGCAAAAAAAGTATCAGTCGTCTGCTTTGTGTGGAAATCAAGGTACACATCTTTACAAAAGGTTTTTTGGTTTTTTTTATGGCATTGTTCAGTTATTTATTCTTGTTTTGCCTAGTTTTACTGAGATATATAGGAGGCTCCTGAACTCATATCTTCCTGCAGGCAAACTGAATAGGTAGCTGCACATGGATAAATGTCTTCTGAAAGATATTCAGGAACTAGTTGAAAGATTCCAGAAGAGATGAATGAGGAAAAATCCCCCCAAAATGTGGTTCAGTGCAGAAAGCAGAACAGAAATAGCCATCTCCAAATTTTTCCCTGAAAGGGGTTGACTTGCAAACCTAAAAAATGCTGCCTAAATGTCCAGCTTCTAATCAGTCTACACATAAGTGTTAACTGAGGTCCTCCCCATTGGGTTGCTGAAAGGCCATGATACACCTTCATATACTCAGAGATACTAAGAACAAAGAAGGAAGCTTAGATGATCACAAAGGTTTGAGAGGTGACCAAGAGGTTGTGATGGGCTCAGTGATAAGGTTTCTCTTCTCTATGAGACCACTCTGTCAAGACTGGGAGATATGGCTCTTTTATCCATGCCTCTGCAAAAATCAACACAGAGAACAAAGGAAAATGGAGAAACAGAAGCAAATGCTCCAAAAAAAAAGAGAGCAAGGTAAAACTCCGTGCTGTAAATGGAAAGGAGATAAGTGATTAACCTGCTACATTCTCTCATCCAAGGTTAAGAGATGAATCACAAGTTTGAATCAAGATAGCCAGGAGAAATATCAACAACCTCAAGTATGCAGATGTTACCACTCTAATGGCAGAAAATGAAGAGGAACTAAAGAGCCTTTTGATGAGGGTGAAAGAGGAGAGTGAAAAAGCTGACTTAGAACTCAACTTTCAATAAATGAAGATCATGGCATCCGGTCCCATCAGTTCATGGCAAAGAGATGGGAAAAAAGTGGAAACAGTGGTAGATTTCATTTTCTTGGGCTCCAAAATCAATGTGGATGGCTACTGCGACCACAAAATTATAATTTAAAATTTTAGAATTTCTTTAAAAATTAGAACTAAAAATCAAAAAGATGTATTTTCCTTGGAAGGTAAGCTATGACAAACAGACAGCATATTAAAAAGCAGAGACATCACTTTGCCAACAAAGGTCCATATGTTCAAAGCTACGGCTTTTCCAGTAGTCATGTACAGATGTGAGAGTTGGACCATAAAGAAGAGTGAGCACCAAAGAACTGATGCTTTTGAAGTGTGATGCTAGAGAAAGTCCTTGAGAGTCTCTTAGACATCAAGGAAATCAAACCAGTCAATCCTAAAGGAAATCAACCCTGAATATTCATTGGAAGGACTGGTGCTAAGGCTGAAGCTCCAATCCTTTGCATCCTGATGCTAGAGCCAACTCATTGGAATAGCCCTTGATGCTGGGAAGGATTGAGGGCAAGAGGAGAAGGAGGCAACGGATGAGATGGTTGGATGGCATCACCAACTCAATGGACATGAACTTGAGCAAACTCTGGGAGAGAGTGGAGGACAGGGAAGCCTGGTGTGCTGCAGTTCATGGGCTCACAAAGAGTCGGACATGACTTAGTAACTGAATAATAGCAAAAGGTCAGGAGAATAAAGTGAACATTTCAACAATGAGATAGAAAATTTTTGAAGTACCAGACAGAAATCACAGAGCTGAGAGATGCCAGATCTACATGCTTTGATACTAGGATGAACAAGGAAATAATATGGTAGAAAAGTAAAAATATGGAAAAACCAATGGAAGATAAAAGTTATTTTGATAAGATCTGTTTGTACAGATTTCTCTCCACTTCAACTCCCATCTCCATTACTAAGAATGTGTCTTTCCTCTTGATACAGGGAGGGTATCTTTTCCATGTGAGTTTTATCTTCTGCTTTCAGAAAGACAAAGAAGAGGTCAGAACACTCTTCTTGTTTTCCTATTTTTCAAGGGCCTTTGGCTCAAAATAATCCTTATGACAAAATGACATTTGGGTGTGGTACATTCTTCCACCCTTCACACAGCACGCAATGAAAACTTCACAGTTTATCAACTTGTGGATAAACCTGAATATCAGTAGGCAATGTGAAGGCTGTATCTATAGTTAATTTGTAAAAGATGTATTAAATTACTTAACTGGTAAAGAATTTGCCTGCAATGCCAGAGACCCAGATTTGATCCCTGTGTCAGAAAGATCACCTGGAAAAAGAAATGGCAACCCACTCCAGTATTCTTGCCTAGAGAAATCCATGGACAGAGGAGCCTGGTGGGCTACAGTCTATGGGGTCGCAAAGAGTCAGACACGACTGAGTGACTAACACTTTCACTTTCAACCTATATTTTAATAGTCTGATTTTGCTTTCATAGTGAATCATTGATTCAGAAGGAAAGGGAAGCAAGTCATGAAAAATCCTGATGTAGAAATTATAACCACAGGCAGGAATGGGCTACAAAATCAGAAGAGTGCAATTTCTTTTGAGAAAAAAAGAAACTGAAACAGGTATTTTGTTGTTGTTGTTGTTCAGTTGCTAAGTCCTGTGTGACTCTCTGCAACCCCACCAACTGCAGCACAGCAGGCTTCCCTGTCCTCCACTATCTCCTGGAGTTTGCTCAAATTCATGTCCTTTGAGTCAGTGCTACTACCGATCTATTTCATCCTCTGCCTCCCCCTTCTTCTTTTGCCCTCAATATTTCCCAGCATATGTGGGAGTAATTTGATACCATGTAAATACTGAAGCTGTTTAGTAGATCTGTATACCTGAACTTATATTTTTAGAATCACTTACATGAACGAGCAGTAGATAAAATAGAAGCTGAGAAATGTACAGTCATGTCAATATTTAGCTTGTCTTAAAATGATGAAATGGGTTCCTCAAATAATGAAAAGCTTTTATCGTTGATTTGACTCTATTTCTTTTTTTGTTGTTTGTTTCACTTAACTAATTTTATTGTTAGTTCTCTATATGTTTACTAGAAAAGCATTGACTTACATTTTGTACTTGACTAAAACACAGACAACTTTTGATGAAACAGCAGATAGGTAGCTTGTTTTTTGGTTTTTGGTTTGTTTTTTTGTGGATTTTTCTGTTCATTTTGAGTTTTTTTTCCTAATTTGTTGTTGTTTTTAGCTTGTTTTTTAGTAGTGTTCTAATTTGAAAGTTTTTCAGCTCTTTGGAAAACTTAAGATAGGTAAACATTATATCATACAAAGAATTAACACTGATTATATAGCAGCAACAACTTAAGCAAGGGAAAAGTAATAGAAAGAATTGAACAAACACTTCATGACTTATGTGAAAATCTTGCTTCTATGTTCATAAGCAAAACATCCCAAGGGAGAGAGATCATTAAACAAATGGAAGACAATGACAAATATTACATGTCTGATGTTAGAACCTAAATCTGGGTGCATTATAGCACATTATAAAATCTGACCTCAAAAAACAAACAAGCAAGCAAATACTCCATAAAAAAATTAACCACTCCGATTACTATTGAAAGGATTGGTGTGTTAAAAGATCTATAAAAATTTGAGGGAGTTTTATGAATCTCATAGTAATAAATATAACTGAATTAAGAGCTAGAAATGATCTTTCAGCAACATGAGAATTACTCTTGTGATTACCAGGTATATCACTTTTACAAGTGTGTTTTTATTTAGTTGTATTTCCTGGCCTTATCTTTTAAATTTATTGAAATAGATTATTACTTTTAAGAGCTCTGCAAAGAGAGAAATCAAGTAGAGTTTTATGATTTGCAAAGTATTTTGCTCAAGCAGCTTTATATCTGTAAGAAAATGAAATTTCTGAAATCCAATAATGAAAATGGGCTTGCTGACACTGTTGATTTAATGTAAGGAAAATCTATATTTTCTCAAAATAATTTGAATAATCATTAGCTGTACTTTTCTCAAACTTTAAAATGGGAATGATGATACTTTCTGTACCCACTTCTTAGGACATGGTAAAGATTAATTCAATCTTTTAAATAAAAATGTTAATGATTTTAAGAGTTGGAATATCAGAGAAATATGTATAATATTTTAGGTAAAATATGTTACTCACTGGGATACAGTAAGATTTTATTCTATAAATTATTTCTATAGGTAGCAATAATCTGCTTATAGACTTCAACTTTTAGGCCCCTTGACAAAGATTTTAACCGTGTGTCAAACTCTCTCTCTTTTAATGAATTCTCTTTAATTTCAAAAATTTCTAGAACATTCACCTTCAATTTAATTGATTGATGATAGAACCTTAGAAGATCTTCATTTAGTTCATATGCAGTGTTGGTCTTCCATCTGTATTTATGTAAAATTAATTTCTGAGATGGACAGATTCAAGGTAACTTTGTGTACTCAGCTAAAGGAATTAATAAAATGTCTTAGCTACATTATTTCGCATTATTTAACCTTATCAAGTACCAAACAAATATCCCTGAGACATTCAAAATCACAATTGGTTTCTATTAAATTCTGGTATTTCACATTTATTGGGATTAGTATTGATTCTGTCTCCTCAAAGTAGCTTTTATATAAACTGATGACCTTTCTTTGAGGGAGAAAAGCAGTGATCACACAGCTAATTCTTAGAAGTCCTTGACCTGAAAGTATGGTAACAGAGCTACCTGTAAAACAGCCCATATAGTTTCTAAATATTCATAGAGTCAAGATCATAAAATAAATCATTTAAATCAATGTGGTGTTAAATTACAGAGAAAATGAGAGATTAAAGAATGATAAGCAATACATACAAAAATATTTTAAAATACTTGAATGAAGATAGAGACCAGTTTGAATGTTTTCGATGATATAAAACATCAAGAAATAAAAGAGGTATTTTTTTAATGTGCGGCAATGAATAGAGTCATTCAATCATAGACTGAAAAAAAAAAGTTAAAAACTCTCGGCAGACCACATATTAAAACGAACAAACAAACAAAAATCCATACAAAAAGAAGAAAAATGCAACAGAAAGAAATACCCTGAGTTAAAAGGAAAAAAGAAAAAAATATAAGCGGTAGTTTGAAAAGTGAATTAAATAAGATAAGGTTTAGAATGGTGCAGCCTGAAAATGAGAAATTGATACAAAGAAAGGAATTCAATAAAAAAAAAAAATAGAGGTACTTGAGGCAGGGAAAAAAATTCTACTTTAAAAAGACATGCTATTAATAATAAACACATGTAGCTTTGGGGAGCCTGGTGGGCTGCAGTCTAAGGGGTCGCAGAGTTGGACACGACTGAAGTGACTAGCAGCAGCAGCAGCAGCAGCAGCAGCTTGACTTATAATAACTATGAGACTAGTGGTGAAATTTTTACCTCTCACAGTTTTATATACTGAGTTGAACAGGAAGCTTGTTTCATCTGAATGATCTATGTGAAGTGAACACTTAGATGCTTAATTTGTTATTCTTTAATGAAGACTAGGTCACAGATCCATTGCAAGTCAATAACCCGATCCTAACTCTTATTTTAATTTAGCCATTGTCAATGCAACTTAATTGATTTACTCATTAGCCAGAGTTCCTGTATAACTATCAGCAAGGAAACATGTAAATACTTCTCCCTCATAATTTTGTGAAGCCAGAGAAAATAGCAAAGGTGTTACGGAAGCTTCTTTGAAGGAAACTGTGCACTGATGATGCGTTAATATTTTTAGTGTTTACTTCTTACTCAGAATTTGAGGGGATAGCTTACCATGAAAGCTATAAATACAAAACAAACAAACAAGGATTTAAAAAAATAATGAAACACAGTAAAGATAAATAGGTTTCCTCAATCCTGAAACTATAGCTTTAAGCGCAAAATTTATCTCTGTGCATTTATAACACTAATGTTTGAAAACCCACTGGCATCCATGCTAAAGGCTTCCCCATTAGGCAAGGCTTTCCCAGGGGCATCTTCACTGACAGCACTGTGTCTTTTGGAATACCTTCTCCTGTAACCATGTCTATATCTAGATGGCAGGTATCAGCCCCCTGGCCTCTGACCTTGTACTTGCATGTCTATTTTACCCTTGACCAGACTGATTCCTCGGCATAAAGACATTAACCCTTTTACTTTTAATCAGCTAAGGAATTTCTGGGTTGCAGAATTCTGGGCTAAAGGTCTTTTCTCTCTTAAACTTTTTCTAATCATTCTTGATAGTAATAGTTTCCTTATCTGTCTCTGTGTGGCTATGTGCACAGTCTCTTAGATTTCTTGGAACTTATATTATATTACAAAGTTCTTGATTGCTAATTTTCCCCACTAAATTTTTAGTATCTTAATAATTGAGATTATAATTGTCAAGAAATATTTGAAATGAATTGCTAAGAATGTGTAAAACCTGTCAAGAGTTGATAACTAAAATCCAAGTTCCCTGATAACTACTCATTTTAGTTTTGCATATGTTTCCTTAAAGTTATTTGCTAAAGAGATGCCCCACACAATTTACATTTTGACAAGTGATTTGCATTAACATGGAACGAATGACTAAATAAACATCTAAATAATTCTTAGTGCTATCATCACGGCCTGTTTACTTGCTGAATAGAAGATCAGATGTGGAAATCTATTATTCTAAATCAGAGACATCTAAGAGAAGAAGGTGAATATAAGTAAATAAAACAAGAAGAAGTAAATATAAAGCTATACAACACAGTAAAATACAGTACAATTATGACACATATGGTAAAATTTTAAAACACATAACCATATTCTACATGACTTTTTATATCCTGTAGAACATCAAATGGGTTAGCTAAATAAAACAAACAGCAAGCAAAAAATGAAGAGAATGTCCTGAAGAACAAGAAGAGCTTCCCAGATGAAAGCCAGTAATTTTTGCTTAAAAATATTGTAAACACCTCCCTCCCAAAATATAGCAGGATGCTTGTGTTACAGTCCCCAAGCCTTTTGTTCTGATAAGAGGTTTATTTTAATTTAGCTGGGGTCCAGGAGACATTTTAACATACCAAGTATTTGGTGGAGCATTTTTTTTTTCAAAATTTTATTTCAGGTCCATATATATACATTGGAGTCTGATGATCAATTTTAGTGTTCCTATGACCTACTAGGGTTTTTTTTTTTCTACTAGTTTTTATATAAAGTCAGAACATCTAACTAGTTGTATAAAATCTAAACAAATAAGTAGTTGTATAAAATCTGAAGGTCTAGCTTTCCAGCCTACAATAAGATTATATGATTTACACCCCTTGATTTCCTTTCTCCCTTATTCTCCACTCCAGATTTCTAACTGGGACCCTGTATTTGAATCTTATTAATTCCCTTCTTCTTTGTTATCCCTAATTATAGAGCTGTCAATCTCAAAAGCCACAAAAGAAGGAAATTTGAAAACATTCTGGATTTGTATTATACTATTGAATGCATTGTGAGTTTTTTCATATAGCTGGAGGGAGACAGCTTTAAATGAACTTTTCACAGGGGAAAAAAATAGGTGTGTGTTTAACAGGAAAAAAAAAAGGAATTGACAGATATATAATTATTTTAGTGTCTCCACTTTTCTCTTTCTTTCCCTTTGTCAGCTGCCTTCTTGCTTGACTCACCAGCATATCCTCTAAAAGTTATTTCCTTCAGTGTTCCTTTACCACAGGTACAAAGCACACTGAACAGGAATCTGCTTGGGGTTTTCTTCTTCAGAAAAATCATGGAGAGTTGAGCTTCAGGAGCTTCGAGATAGAAATCAGATTCCCAGGAGACTGGACCCACCTCAAGAGCAATAAACTTTAAAGTTGTATGTATACAGAAAAACTGCCCTGTAATTACGTTTTCAACACAAAAACTATTCATATTGGTATAATTCAGGAAGACCCTTAAAAAATAAATCAATGGAATATGTTTAATTAGAAAAGAGCCCCAAAATGTACATAAGTTAAATGGCAGAAAGGAGTTTCATTATGTATACACATTACATCTTTGTAACCCTACTGGATTCAACAGTAATCACATGATTCAGGTGTAGGAAATAAAAAGAAATCAGAGATGATTTGCAAAAAAAGAAAAAAAAAGTTTTATAAAAATTAAAGGGAAAAGACAATAGAAAATGTCAACTAGGGGATCACTCTAATTTTATGAATTATAACCTCTCATTTCTATGTATGGTGGCTGTTTCTGCAGTTTGAATCTATACAGGTATCATTAAAATCCAATAGGTCTTATAAAAATATGTATGTTTATAACCTTTAAAAAGCTGCCATAGTTTCAGGGTGATGTCTCAATGTATGTTTTGATATCTAATTGTCAAAAATATAATCATTATTTTTCCAAAGTTTCTAAAGCAAAAGACCAAAGCAAACCCCAAACTTGTTATATATTAGTATATTTTTTGAAATTGACTATTTATAAATTTAATATAAATAAAAGTATATAAAGGCAATTACATATAATGATAAATTATGACTTACTTGGAAAACTGTATTATATTATCACAGATGTTAGAAACTACAGTTTGGATTCATTGTACCAAAAAAGGGAGGCATGACCCTTTATTTAAATAACTCTTACCTGGCATTATCCCTTGACATTTCATATGCATCTGATGAAGATGTATTGATACAAGCTCAGATGAGATTACTACATAAAATCCTGTCTGATGGTTTTACTTATATGTTGGTTGAAACTGGCCAAATATTTCCTTATTAGTAGATTGTCTAAAGTAGTATATCATGACACATTATTAAATTCATTATAATGACTGCAACTGTGAAAAGTCTATCGAAAATCAGAGATGAACGAATTCTTTTGGCACAAATATAGCTTTAGAATCAGCTATTCTGAGTGCAGATAGCCTCGATTCTCTGGAAGCCAGAATCTGACTTAATTAAGGATACACATGGACATCAGCAGATGGTCAACACCGAAATCAAACTGATTGTATTCTTGGATCCAAAGATGGAAAAGCTCTAAACAGTCAGCAAAAACAAGACCGGGAGCTGACTGTGGCTCAGATCATGAATCAAATCCCTTATAATTATACAGTGAAAGTGAGAAATAGATTTAAGGGACTAGATCTGATAGATAGAGTGCCTGATGAACTATGGACAGAGGTTCGTGACATTGTACAGGAGACAGGGATCAAGACCATCCTCATGTAAAAGAAATGCAAAAAAGCAAAATGGTTGTCTGGGGAGGCCTTACAAATAGCTGTGAAAAGAAGAGAAGTGAAAAGCAAAGGAAAAAAAGAAAGATATAAGCATATAAATGCAGAGTTCCAAAGAATAGTAAGAAGAGATAAGAAAGCCTTCCTCAGCGATCAATGCAAAGAAATAGAGGAAAACGACAGAATGGGAAAGACTAGAGATCTCTTCAAGAAAGTTACAGATACCAAGAGAACATTGCATGCAAAGATAGCCTCGATAAAGGACAAAAATGGTATGGACCTAACAGAAGCAGAAGATATTAAGAAGAAGTGGCAAGAATACACAGAAGAACTGTACAAAAAAGATCTTCATGACCGAGATAAAAACGATGGTGTGATCACTCACCTAGAGCCAGACATTCTGGAATGTGAAGTCAAGTGGGCCTTAGAAAGCATCACTACGAACAAAGCTAGAGGAGGTGACGGATTTCCAGTTGAGCTGTTTCAAATCCTGGAAGATGATGCTGTGAAAGTGCTGTACTCAATATGCCAGGAAAGTTGGAAAACTCAGCAGTGGCCACAGGACTGGAAAAGGTCAGTTTTCATTCCAATTCCAAAGAAAGGCAATGCCAAAGAATTCTCAAACTACCGCACAATTGTACTCATCTCACACTCTAGTAAAATAATGCTCAAAATTCTCCAAGCCAGGCTTCAGTAATACATGAACCATGAACTTCCAGATGTTCAAGCTGTATTTAGAAAAGGCAGAGGAACCAGAAATCAAATTGCCAGCATCTGCTGGATCATTGATAAAGGAAGAGAATTCCAGAAAAACATCTATTCCTGCTTTATTGACTGTGCCAAAGCCTTTGACTTTGTGAATCACAATAAACTGTAGATAATTCTGAAAGAGATGAGAATACCAGACTACCTGACCTGCCTGTTGAGAAACCTGTATGCAAGTCAGGAAGCAACAGTTAGAACTGGACATGGAACAACAGACTGGTTCCAAATAGGAAAAGGAGTACATCAAGGCTGTATATTGTCACCCTGCTTATTTAACTTATATGCAGAGTACATCATGAGAAACGCTGGACTGGAAGAAGCACAAGGTGGAATCAAGATTGCCGGGAGAAATATCAATCACCTCAGATATGCAGATGACACCACCCTTATGGCAGAAAGTGAAGAGGAACTCAAAAGCTTCTTGACGAAAGTGAAAGAGGAGAGTGAAAAAGTTGTCTTAAAGCTCAACATTCAGAAAACTAAGATCATGGCATTTCCCATGACTTCATGAGAAATAGATGGGAAAACAGTAGAAACAGTGGCTGACTTTATTTTTCTCGGCTGCAAAATCACTGCAGATGGTGATTGCAGCCATGAAATTAGAAGACACTTACTCCTTGGAAGGAAAGTTATGACCAACCTAGATAGCATATTAAAAAGCAGAGACATTACTTTGCCAACAAAGGTCCGTCTAGTCAAGGCTGTGGTTTTTCCTGTGGTCATGTATGGATGTGAGAGTTGGACTGTGAAGGAGGCTGAGTGCTGAAGAATTAATGCTTTTGAACTGTGGTGTTGGAGAAGACTCTTGAGAGTCCCTTGGACTGCAAGGAGATCCAACCAGTCCATTCTAAAGGAAATTAGTCCTGGGTGTTCTTTGGAAAGACTGATGCTGAAGCTGAAAGTCCAATACTTTGGCCACCTCATGCAAAGAGTTGACTCTTTGGGAAAGACCCTGATGCTGGGAGGGATTGAGGGCAGGAGGAGAAGCGGATGACAGAGGATGAGATGACTGATTTGTATCACTGACTCAATGGACGTGAGTTTGAGTGAACTCCGGGAGTTGGTGATGGACAGGGAGGCCTGGTGTGCTGCAATTCATGCGGTCAGGAAAAGTCGGACATGACGGAGCAACTGAACTGAACTGAACTGAAGGAAAATATTCCCTTTTGTTTCATAGGTGTTGTGATCATTTAATTCATACCTCTTTTAAAGGCTGCTTAATTCCTTTCTCCTGTTGTGCTATAATTATTCTTAAAGTATGCAAAGTGGAGTTTAAAGTTCAAGACTGATTCTTGCAACTCTAATACCATCTCAAGTTTCTTTAATGACATGGAAGGTTACACATTGCAATATGGGAAACTTATTTTTATTCCAAAAGGAACTGAAATGCAACTCAGATTTATCTAAGGGAAGAAATATTACTGATATTTCCTACAAATCTATCCTTCTTGCCCCCAGATGCAAATTAGCTTAATATTTGGTAGCAATTAACAATGATAATCAGAGAAGGCAATGACACCCCACTCCAGCACTCTTGCCTGGAAATTCCCATGGACGGAAGAGCCTGGTGGGCCGCAGTCCATGGGGTCACTAAGAGTCGGACACAACTGAGCGACTTCACTTTCACTTTTCACTTTCATGCATTGGAGTAAGAAATGGCAACCCACTCCAGTGTTCTTGCCTGGAGAATCCCAGGGATGGGGGAACCTGGTGGGCTGCCGTCTATGAGGTCACACAGAGTCGGACAAGACTGAAGCGACTTAGCAACAGCAGCAGCAGCAGCAGCAGCAACAATGATAATGAATGAATCATGATTGCTGGTCTAGTGATAATGCCAAAATATATTGTTTCTTCTGTGACAAACAGCTCAATCCATCAAACTACAACAAACATATGTGATTAATAAAACTGTATTTATCTCTTCTAACTTCAAAATCCCAAAACTTCAAAATCCCAAATCTTAGGAGACTATGGATAATAGTTAATGTTAGATGCTCTATGGTTCCAAAGTTGTTTTTGTAAAGCACAATGATGAAAAAAGAGAGAGAGAGAAACAACAATAATTTAATTTGAAGGTGTATATGATCTTTTTAATGGCTGAGTAATATTCCACTGTGTATATGTACTACAGCTTTCTTAACCATTCATCTGCTGATGGGCATCTAGGTTGCTTAAATGTCCTGACTATTATAAACAGTGCTGGGATGAACATTGGGGTACACGTGTCTCTCTCAATTCTGGTTTCCTTGGTGTGTATGCCCAGCAGTGGGATTGCTGGGTCATAAGGCAGTTCTATTTCCAGTGTTTTAAGGAATTGCCCCACTGCACACTGTTCTCCATAGTGCCTATACTAGTTTGCATTCCTACCAACAGTGTAAGAGGGTTCCCTTTTTTCCACACCCTCACCAGCATATATTGCTTGTAGACCAAGAATACATTTGAATCAGTTCTAATGAGGTAGAAACTGGAGCCTATTATACAGAGTGAAGTAAGCCAGAAAGAAAAACACCAACAGTTTATTAACACATGTATATGGAATTTAGAAAGATGGTAATGATAACCCTGTATGCGAGACAGCAGAAGAGACACAGATGTATAGAACAGTCTTTTGGACCCTGTGGGAGAGGGCAAGGGTGGGATAATTTGGGAGAATGGCATTGAATCATGTATAATATCATATAAGAAATGAGTCACCAGTCCAGGTTTGATGCAGGAGACAGGACGCTTGGGGCTGGTGCACTGGGATGACCCAGAGGGATGGTACAGGGAGGGAGCTGGGAGGGAGGTTCAGGATGGGGAACACATGTACACCCGTGGCAGATTCATGTTGATGTATGGCAAAACCAATACAATATTGTAAAGTAATTAACCTCCAATTTAAATAAATACATTTAAATTTTAAAAAATGTATATGATCATTAAAGCTGTGTGGACTTCCCAGGTGGCCCTAGTGGTAAAGAATCTGCCAGCTAAAGCAAGAGACACCAGGGATGCATGTTCAATCCCTGCATTGGGAAGATCCCCTAGAGGAGGAAAATGGCAACCCATTTCAGTATTCTTGCCTGGAAAATTCCATGGACAGAGGAGCCTGGAGGGCTGCAGTCCACGGGCTCATAAAGAGTTGGATAGGACTGAGAGACTGAACACATGGCACACACAGGTTAAATTATTGTTCAGAATTACTCATACCCTTCCTCCCCTTCACTTGCATGAAGAGATATTTTCTCTGTTCCTTGAATCAGTCATAATACAAGCAGAGAATTCAAATATTTCTTGTTTGGTTGTACTTGCCCTCTTGTACCTCTTCCAATCACTATCTGAAGAACATATTCTAGGTAGCCCACTGCCAAGGAAGATGAATTCATACCGAGGAAGATGAATAACAAATGAACATCAGGGCCTTGCCAATTTAGAGACCTGCAGTTTGAAGCAGAGTTGCCCAGACACATCAACCCAGACCAGGCAGGTATTGGCTACTGCACAGACAACTTAGTGAACCCAGCTGAGATTAACAGAGCTCCTTCCAATAACCCACAGACAGGTGAGAAATAAGAACTTCTCATTGCATGTAATATTTTACTGTTTTTTTAATATAGAGATATGGGCTAAGATAAAAGCTAATGTTTATTGATATCTTACCATGTGCCAGAGGCAATTCAAGAACTTTACATTTATCAATTTATTTAATCACCACTATAATTATATGTGACTGTTGCCATCAGTATTCCTGTTTTACTGCTAAGAAGATTGAGGCACAGAGGATTTGTCCAATATGGCACAGCTAGTGAACTGTAGAGTTGAGGTTTGCAATCTTGCTGTATGGTTCCAGAGTCATTCAAGTTCCTGTCAGCAAATACAAATTCACCTTAAGCTAGTGTGCAACATGGGTAGTCATACAAAACTTATAGACATTATCAAATCATTTTTACCTGGACCTAGAGTATGTGAGGGGCTTGCCTGGTGGCTCTGTGGTAAAGAATCCACCTGCTAATTCAGGAGACGCAGGTTTGATCCCTGTGTCAGGAAGATCCCCTGGAGAAGGAAATGACAACACACTCCAGTATTCTTGTCCAAGACACCCCATGGACAGTTCATGGGGTCTCAAAGAGTTGGACACAACTTAGTGTCTAAACAACAGCAAAAACAAGAGTAGGTGAGAGCTATATGAAGATGCAAAGGCAATTAAGTCTGTTCAAGGCAGCTACACACCTGAGCAACCAATCACAATCATGGCAGACAAACTTATCCTTTAAAAACATTCAGAAAGCTGGGGACTGAAAGCAAAGGAATGAAAGGAGAAAAGTAATTTTAGGCTTTTCACACTACTACTTGCTAGATCTTGCTTAAGGAAGAAGCTGCCAGATTCATTAGTCAGGAAACAGGGCAATTGATTAGGCCACTGTTCTTGATGAGCGGGTTTATCCATTTTAAAAAGCATTTCTTCAGACCCACCATTCTCCCTTTTTCTCTCTTTCTTCTACTCCATGTAGGTCAAGAGTAAGTGGACTCAAAACTTTAGGGACATTTTCTCTCTACCATATTTTCTCTGTATCTGTGTGATGATTCCTTCTTTATTTCATTTCTGATCTCTTTCCTTAAACTCAAAGCTTTTAGAATCTCCAGCTTTTGCTTCTTGTCAGTCAGATAAGCCTGTTGCTTTCCATGGTGTCTCTGGTAGCTCAGCTGGTAAAGAATCCGCCTGCAATGCAGGAGACTCTGGTTCAATTCCTGTATCAGCAAGATTCCCTGGAGAAGGGATTGGCTACCTACTCCAGTATTCTTGGGTTTCCCTCCTCACTCAGATGGTAAAGAATCCACCTGCAACACAGAAGACCTGGGTTCAATCCCTGTATTGGGAAAATCCCCTGGAGAAAGGAAAGGTTACCCGCTCCAATATTCTGGCCTGTAGAATTCCATGGACAGAGGAGCCTGGGAGGCTACAGTCCATTGTGTCGCAAAGAGTCGGACATGACTAAGCAACTTTCACTTTCAACATAAAAAAACTAAGTTTACTTCTACTTATTAATGTGTGTCTGTGTATGTGCACACACTCAATTGCTTCCGTTGTGTTTGACTCTTTGTGACCCTATGGACTCTAGCCCACCAGGCTCCCCTGACCATGAGATTCTTCAGGCAAGAATACTGGAGTGGGTTGCATGCCCTTCTCCAGGGGATCTTCCCAACCCAGCAATCAAACCAGTGTCTATTATGACTCCTGCATTGACAGGTGAGTTCTTTACCACTAGTGTCACCTGGAAAGCCCTACTTATTAATAGTTCATGGAAAAATAAAGACCCAAGGGAAACTTCATGGCTACCCAAACATAATGCCAAGAGGACCTAAAATAAATTTTGACTTCCACAAGTAATAAGTTAAAGAGCAGCTTGAAGAGTTGAGTCTGAGTTTTACAGGAATATAGGTGAGGGATGACTATAGGAAGCTTTTTCAGTACAAACTGGATTACACTTTTGAGTGAGGTGGTCTGACATGCTGTGTCTTTTCTTCCATCTATTCGCCAGCTGACTGGTGTCCCCTTCCATCCAGCCACTCTCTGAAGTGGGCTGGAAGGCCTGATGAGAGGGTGGATGTGCCCTTGCCTGGCAAAGACAACAGAAACTGACATCTCCTCTGAATTCTGGCTTCTAAAAAGGGTGATTATTTCTGCAGCTGCCTTTTGTCTTTACTGAAAAAGTGTTTATGGCTCCAATGCCCACTTTCAAATCATGTGGTGGTTTCCAACCAGAGCAAAGGTTATGTTTTTCTTCAGTCATTTCTCTGTTCCTATTTTTTGTGGTCTTCAGATGGTTATAGTCAGACTTGTTTAATTGCACCTTTTTGGTATAGCTTAAGTATTTGTTAAATATTTAATGATTCTTATCTGCTGCTCTTGCTGCTAAGTTGCTTCAGTCGTGTCCAGCTCTGTGTGACCCCAGAGATAGCAGCCCACCAGGCTCCTCTGTCCCTGGGATTCTCCAGGCAAGAATATTGGAGTGGGTGATTCTTATCTAGAAGTTGCCAAATACAGTCCTGAACTCTATGTGTCTCCAGATCATTAAAAACTAGCAGTTCAATTACTTTGGTTTTTTTTCTAACAAAACAACAACAAAAAGAGTTATTACAAACAGTATACATAATCCTGAGTCCTTTTGAGGGAGTAATTTTTTTAGAGTGCTGAGTTTCTTTATTATAATGCGAATAAAGAAGTTACGAGTAACATTTGAGAAGTCTTAATATTTAACATGAAACTTACTGAGTGCTATCTATCAACTCAGTGGTTGGACCTTTCAAGACCTCTGCCTGCCTCACCACAAAGTACAGCTAAATCAGCCAAATCTATTTAGAAAAGGCTAAAATCTTAGGTTGATGAGAGCTAGGTGGACCTAGAGAGTAATCAAATTGCATCCTCCTTATTTTGCTTAAAATCTACATAAATATTGATAATGTCATTAATAATAATGAGTAAGCTACAAGGATATATTGGACAACACAGGAAATATAGCCAATATTTTATAATAACTGGCTCAGTGGGTAAAGCGTCTGCCTACAATGCGGGAGACCCAGGTTCGATCCCTGGGTCAAGAAGATCCCCTGGAGAAGGAAATGGCAACCCACTCTAGTACTCTTGCCTGGAAAATCCCATGGACTGAAAAGCCTGGTAGGCTACAGTCCATGGGGTCACAAAGAGTCAGACATGACTGAGCGACTTTCCTTTCCTTATACATGAAGTATGGGCTTCCCAGATGGTACTAGTGGTAAAGAAACAACATGCCAGTTCAGGAGATGTGAGAGATGCGGGTTCAATCCCTGGGTCCAGAAAACCCCCTGGAGGAGGGCATGCCAACCCACTCCAGTATTCTTGCCTGGCGAATCCCATGGGCAGACAGAGACTGGCAGGCTACAGCCCATGGTGTCACAAAGACTCAGACATGACTGAAGTGACTTAGCACATACATGGAGTATAGCCTTTAAAAATTATGAATCACCATGTTGTATATGTCTGATTTATACAATTTTGTTCATCAACTATATCTCAATTTTTACAAAAGTAAAAAGAAAAAGAAAATTCAAAGAGATTTCAGAAAAAGTTCTCAACCTTTAATGTGCTTCAGAATCACCTGGGGACCAGAATATCAACAGTGTTTACTTTAGTAGATCTAGATGGCTTTGAGAGCTTCTAACACATTCTCTCAAAGGTGCTGCTGCTGCTGCTGCTCACTAGACCACTGCGGTGAACCAATGGCCTAAAGAACCGGCCCAAGGAACCAGTTAGGAATGCGTACCTCTCACTCCTAAAGCAATCTTTGAGCAGTCTACCAGATGCCCTTTGTTGAGGAGAGTTTAATTCTAAGGGTGACAAATGACAGCCTTAAAAGTCTCAACTGCATACATTTCATCTTCTGAGCTAAATGACCATGATAAGGAGGACTTGGGGCATTGGGTTGAAACAGTATTAATTTTAGATGAAAACAAAGGAGGAAAAGAGGAGGGAGCTCTTCATCCAAATTGAACAATGTCTAATTTGTTTTCTTTATGAAGAAGGGAGATTTGAATTTCATATGGGAGCTTCTTTTTGTTATATCATGAAGCTATAGGTTCAGTAAGCATATATGAATATTATTACTGTAAACAATACATTACAGGTTGTTTTCCAGAGAATTTTTTTTTCTCTAGACAGAGTGAGGATTTAAATAACAGATAAGCAGCCATGTTTAGTCTTTTCCAATTAGATCGCTGTCTGAAACCTGTCCTAGGTCTAGCTTTATCTCCAAGTTGCAGGTGTAACTACCCCACAGGCATCCCTCCTTCTGTCTGCTGGGCTGAGCAGGTCATCAGTACCCCTCCATAGGCAGTCTGGCTTCCCATGGCTGCCAGTCTTGTGAAACTGGAATAGCTAATGAAAACAGCGTGCTTTCATTAAAGGAGGCCCTACAAGCAGTGATCTATTCATCCATATGAAGGCTTTGCACATTTCATCATCTCTCTAGTCCCTATCTCTCTACTTCAACTCCACCAAATATAAAAACTGAAGAAAACCTGTCATCAGTAGTGCCAACAAATGATGGGCGAGGGGAAAGCATAAAGGAAAAAAAAAGCCAGTTATTCCACAATCTACAAGCCTTATAACTTAGGACTTTAGGGAACCTTCATTATAAATGAATTCTGAATAGATTTATGAAGTTTAATAGGCAATGTAGAAAAGTCAGGGAACACAACATTTAGAAAAAAATTTTGGAAAAAAATATCCTCTTAGAAAGGGATATACAGTCTTGCCTTGAGAACACCTTCTAGGGTTCCTAGCTGTGCCCCCTGACTTTTGAAGGACTATGAGTAATCTAGCTAGATACATACTTCTCAAGCTCTACATTTGTTACAATTGCCTATCTACACAAAAGAAAATTCTGCATTTTTACAATAAGGGATTGCCACTTTGAGGTTTCATCTTGCATCTTTTCTGGTTGTCTCATATATATTCATCTTTATTTCTGCCTCCTGCTCAGCACCAAAGCTGTGGGAATCCTTGCAACCCAGGGGTAATATGCTCACAACACTGTTGTCCATTGGTGTTTATCTTTTTGAAATGCTCTCTCCCTTTCTTCTTTGCCTATTTCAATCCTTCTAATATTTCAAAGCCTGACCAAACAGCTGCCTCTTCTATTCAGCTGCCCTTTACTGATTTGCACTCCTATGGCATTCTCTGCTTATGATCACAGCAATAGTGGTTGCTTTTGTTTTTGTTTTTCATCAAAGTTGAGCAGCAGGGCATTGGCCCTGTAGCTCTGTTCTCAAATTCCAGGGAGTTTCTCTCTTCTGTTGGCATAGTAGGAGTATGACAGCACCTCAAGAAGAACTTAATTACAGGTAGTGTTTACTTCAAGATAAATTTGATTTTTCAAACACTGTATATGGTTTCTAGCTGACAGTCTCCAATCCTACACATTAATCATGACCTCGATGTGGAGGACACAGGCTTGAGAGTCAGACTGCCTGGGTTTGAGTTCCAATTCTACCACTTCAAACCTGACATGTCAGCATTCTAGTATTTCAGGTTCTGTATGTACAAAATGAGGATGATAGTAATATCCACTCAATAGAGTTACTGTGAATGTTAAATGAATTCATAAGGCAATTAGAGTCAGGACCATGCACATACCCAATAAATATTAATTATTATTATGATCACTATTCATGAAAACATTTATTGTCACCCTCAAATTACTCTTTAGCATGCAGATAATAAAATTACCACAACAATAGCACATCAGAGTGCAGGATTCTGAATTACAGACTGATGTAGGAAGTAATGATAAATATGAACCAAATCTTTTCATTGAGCTAGGCATTTTTAAATGGGATAAACATGATCTTCATTTCCTCGGCTAAATACAGTATATTATAAAGCAAGGTGCTCAGTTGCTAAGTCATGTCCGATTATTTGCAACCCAATTGACTATAGCCTGCCAGGCTACTCTGTCCATGGGATTATCCTGGCAGGAATACTAGAGTGGGTTGCCATTTCTTCTTCCATGGGATCTTCCTGACCCAGGGATCGAACCTGCATCTCCTGAGGCTCTTTCATTGGCAGGCAGCTTCCTTACCACTGAGCCACCTAGAAAGCCCATAAAGCAATACGGACCTTTTAATATGCATTTTTACATAACCAAGATCAGTGTTCAGAATACACATAGAAACCACTCAGTTGTTTAAGGAAGAGAGAGAAAGGATTTCAACGGGCTTGCAAAGTCTGAAGTATATGATGGTCTATTGCTTCTAGTATTCACTAACACTAGTAAATATTATGGGAAAGTGTATCATAGAAAAGGAAAACAAAAGCCTTGAGTAAAATGTAAGCATCACAAATATAAATGAAACAAGGAAAATAGGATTAATGTTATGTGTTAGAAAAATACAGGCTTATTATACATTTCTAGGAATTTTTTTCCTTTTCAAAAGTTTATTTTGGTTCACTTCTCAGTTGACTGAATTTTACCTTCTAGTAAATTTTTTTTTAACACGGTTGCTAAGTGTTTTTTTTTTTTTCCTTTAATGTTGAGAACTTTTAAGATGCGCCCTCCTAGCAACTTTCAGATATGAAATACAGTGTTATTAGCTATGACCACTATGTTGCACATTATATACCCATGACTTATTCATCTTATAATTGGAAATGGATACTTTTTGACCCTTGAACCAATTTCTCCCAGCCCTCATCCTCCAGCCTCTGGCAACCACCAATCTCTTCTCTGTATCAGTGAGCTTGGCTTTTTTATTTTTTAAATCTATTTCTTTGTTTTTACTGTTTAGATTCAACCTATAAATGAAATCATACTATATTTGTCTTTCTCTGACTGACATTTCACTTAGCTCAATGCCATTAAACTCCATCTATGTTCTCACAAATGGCAAGATTTCATTCTTCTTTAACAACTGAGCAATATTCTATTTTGCAATGTTATATATGAATAACATTCTCTTTATCAATTCTTCCACCAACTGATGGAGTCTTAGGTTGCTTCTTTATTTCCATATCTTGCCTATTGCACATGAAATGAACATAAGGGTGCAGACAAATTTTCAAAATAGTGATTACCTTTCCATTGGATGCATACTCAGAAGTGGAATTGCTACTTCATATACATGTTCTGGAATTCCATCACCTCCACTAGCTTTGTTCATAGTGATGCTTCCTAAGGCCCGCTTGACTTCACATCCCAGGATGTCTGGAATTCCAGTTGAGTTATTTCAGATCCTAAAAGATAATGCTCTTAAAGAGCTATACTCAATATGCCAGGAAATTTGGAAAACTCAGCAGTGGCCACAGGACTTGAAAAGGTCAGTTTTCATTCCAATCTCAAAGAAAGGCAATGACAGAAAATGTTCAAACTACTGCACAATTGCATGCATCTCAAATGCTAGCAAAGTAACGCTCAAAATTCTCCAAGTCAGGCTTCGACAGTATGTGAACCATAAACTTCCAGATGTTCAAGCTGGATTTAGAAAAGGCAGAGGAACCAGAGATCAAATTGCCAACAGCTTTTGAATCATTTAAAGAGTAAGAGAGTTCCAGAAAAACATCTACTTCTGCTTTATTGACTACTCCAAAGCCTTTGACTGTGTGGATCAAAACAAACTGTGGAAAATTCTGAAAGAGATGGGAATACCAGATCACCTGCCTGCCTCCTGAGAAATCTGTATGCAGATCAAGAAGCAACAGTTAGAACCAGACATGCAACAACAGGCTGGTACCAAATAGGAAAAGGAGTATGTCAAGGCTGTATATTATCACCCTGTTTACTTAACTTATATGCAGAGGACCTCATGTGAAATGCCGGGCTGGATGAAACACAAGCTGGAACCAAAGATTGCACGGAGAAATATCAATAACCTCAGATATGCTGGTGACACCATCCTTACGGCAAAAAGGGAAGAACTAAAGAGCCTCTTGATGAAATGAAAGAGGAGAGTGAAAAAGTTGGCTTAAACTCAACATTCAGAAAATTAAGATCATAGCATCTGGTCCCATCACTTCATGGCAAATAGATGGGGAAACAATGGAAACAGTGAGAGAGTTTATTTTCTTGGGCTCTAAAATCATTGCATATGGTGACTGCAGCCATGAAATTAAAAGACACTTGCTCCTTGGAAAAAAAGTTATGACCAACCTAGAGAGCATATTAAAAAGCAGAGACATTACTTTGCCAACAAAGGGCTGTCTAGTCAAAGCTACTGTTTTTCCAGTAGTCATGTACGGATGTGAGAGTTGGACTATAAAGAAAGCTAAGCACCAAAGAATTGAAGCTTTCGAACTATGGTGTTGGAGAAGAATCTTGAGAGTCCTTTGGACTGCAAGGAGATCCAACCAGTCCATCCTAAAGGAAATCAGTCCTGTATATTCATTGTAAGGACTGATGCTGAAGCTGAAACTCCAATACTTTGGCTGTGTGATGCGAAGAACTGACTCATTGGAAAAGACCCTGATGCTGGGAAAGAGTGAAGGTGGGAAGAGAAGGGGATGACAGAGGATGAGATGGTTGGAGGCATCACTGACTCAATGGACAAGAGTTTGAGTAAACTCCGAGAATTGGTGATGGATAGGGAGGACTGGCGTGCTGCAGTCTGTGTGGTCGCAGAGTCAAACACGAGTGAGTGACTGAACAGAACGGCACTGTTACCCTACTTATATTTTTTTGAGGAAACCCCATTATTTTCCATAATGGCTTTACCAATTTACATTCCCATCAATAGGGCACATGGGTTCCCTTTTCTCCACGTCATCACCAACAATTGTCATTTCTTGTCTTATTGATAATAATCATTCTAAGAGATGTGAGGTGATATTCACTGTGGTTTTAATTTGCATTTCCCTGATGCTGAGCATCTTTTCATGTACCTGTTGACCATCTGTATATTTTCTTTGGAAAAATGTGTATTCAGAACTTCTCATTTTTTAATCAAATTGTTTCCTGTTTTGTTTTGTTTCTGCTTTGGAGGAGCTTTTTAGTTTGGTCTGGTTTCACTTGTTTGAGTTTGCTTCTATTGTCTTTGATTTTGGTGTCATTGAAAAATCATCGCCAAGACCTATGTGAAGGAGCTTATTGCCTATGTTTTCTTCTAGGAGTTTTTAGGCTTACATTCAGCATTCATTTGAGTTAATTTTTGTGTATACAGGAAGATAGTAGTTCAGTTATATGAAAATAACTTTTAAATGTTCTCTGGGCACACACAATGAGGAAATCAGAATTGAAAGAGACATGTGTACCCCAATGTTCATCGCAGTACTGTTTATAATAGCCAGGACATGGAAGCAACCTAGATGTCCATCAGCAGATGAATGGATAAGAGAGCTGTGATACATATGCACAATGGAGTATTACTCAGCCATTAAAAAGAATACATTTGAATCAGTTCTAATGAGGTGGATGAAACTGGAGCTGATTATACAGAGTGAAGTAAGCCAGAAAGAAAAACACCAACACGGTATACTAACGCATACATATGGAATTTAGAAAAATGGTAATGATAACCCTGTATGCAAGACAGCAAAAGAGACACAGATGTATAGAGCAGTCTTTCGGACTCTGTGGGAGAGGGCGAAGATGGGATGATTTGGGAGAATGGTATTGAAACATGTATAATATCATATATGAAATGAATCGCCAGTCCAGGTTCAATGCATGATACTGGATGCTTGGGGCTGGTGCACTGAGATGACTCAGAGGGATGGTACAGGGAGGGAAGAGGGAAAGGGGTTCAGGATGGGGAACACGTATATACCTGTGGCAGATTCATGTTGATGTATGGCAAAACCAATACAATACTGTAAAATAATTAACCTCCAATTAAAATAAATAAATTTATATTTAAATGTTCTGTAATTATGACTTTCATCAGATATATGCATGGACACACACATCATACTGAGATTTTTGCTATAACTTTAGTTGATCATTTATACTTTTCTATATGAAGCTATCATATAATTGAAAATGTTAATATTAAAGCACTTTCTTGGGCCTGAAATTTACTTAACTCTTTAAAAATCAATAAATTTAAAAAAATATCAGGGGAATTCCTTGGTTGTCCAGTGGTTAGGACTCAGGGCTTTCACTGCTGAGGGCCCACGTTCAATCCTTGGTGGAACTAAGATTCCACAAGTCACACAGAGTGACCAAAAAAAAAGAAAAAAAAGTCAATTTAAACAACTGCAGCCCTGACCTATGAGAATTTACAATCCAGAGTGAGATATGATGATATTATAAAATAAATACAATATATATAGAAAACAAACAGAGCATAGGGAGGAAAACTTATTACTTCAATTCCATTCCAAGAGAAAAGTCCCCAAGAAGAAAAGAGAGTGGACAAAGCAGATAACTAATGAAGAATAAGTACTTCAACCCTCCAAATATAAGGAGAGACCCGGAGCAGGCACAGAACTGGGATGCAGCCATTGGATAAATCAGGCTTCTGACTCTCATACCTGTTTTCAGGCTAGTATCTATGCTTGGAACTTCCCACTCTTTTCTCTTTTTTTTTTTCTTTTTTAATATCTGCCTGGTACCTCTTGCTAAGTCATTTCAGTTGTGTTTGACTCTTTGCAACACTATGAACTGTAGCCCATCAGGATTCTCTGTCCAAGGAATTTCCAGGCAAGCATACTGGAGTGGGTTGCCATTTCCTTCCCCATGGTATCTTCCCAACTCAGGGATCAAGCCTGAGTCTCCTGCCTGTGTTTCTCACATTGGCAGGTGGATTCTTTACTGCTTGAGTCACCTTGGAAGCATCACCTTAAAAAAATTATGATTTCTTTTATATAAATTTCAAAATAGAAAAAACAAACTTATGGAAATAGAAATCAGGATAATGGTAAATTTTAGGAAGGTAGTGATTGCAAAGGACAGATTTGGGGAGAGTTATTATTATATTTTGCTTTTTAACTCTGTATGTGTATACATCTATTATGATATTTTCCATTTCCTGATGCATATTCACTGAGTTGTGCAAATATTATCTGTGCACTTTTCTGTACATGTGTTTTATTTATATAACTATCACATTCTTCAAAATGTCAACTCACATCACCTCATTTATAAAACTTTTCCTGCAATACCTTTTCCATCTTAGGTGGTTCTCTATTTTTCCAGCCTTCCTGTGCTACAAATATTAAGGTTAGTTAAAAACAAAAGACCATATTTTTTCTTGTTTGATCACCAGCAACTAAAAGAGAATTGTTATTAATCTCTGCTTAATCAATTAGCAATGACAGACAATAAGTAAATGAGAAATACATGAGATTTGCACAATCAAAATATGAGTATGAAGAAAAGTAACACAACAAAAAATTGCTGACAAGTAAGATCTTGAAGAAGATGGTAAGGAGATTCCCTAGCTTATATGGAAATGCCTGGTGAGCATGTAGGTACTGATCACTATTTTCTAATACCCCACAAATTTTAAATTAATATCAACGTTGAAAATCATGAAAGCTTCTTGCCTGCAGTTGTCTTATTCCCATATTTTCATTAAAAAAGGCTCTATGTTGGGAATTCCCTGATAGTCCAGTGCTTAGGACTCAACATTTTCACAGCTAGGGTCCAGGGTCATTCCCTGGTCAGAGAACTAAGATCCCACAAGCTGCACAGTGCAGCCAAAATAAAGATATAAAAATTTAAAAAATAAAAATAAAATGGGTCTCTGGCATGGAGATGTGGTCAAATCATATTTAGCAATCTACAAACAGAAACTTCCTGATAATAGTAACTTGGATTTATTTATTTACTAAATACTTATGGGTCTTCCTCTATTTGATAGAATTTTCCATATTCTGGAGATACAAATCTAAGTGAAAAGAGTTCCTCTCCTTGAGGCACTTACTGATTAGTGCTGATTAGTAGGAAGACAGAAATGTATATGTAATAAATGCAACAGTAAGGATTAACACAGAGTGCTGGGAAAATTCTTATAAGGAGCTACACTTCAGATAAAAAAAGAGCCCAGACTTGAATCTTTTCTAGAGTTTCAGACTAAGTAGATCTCTTACCCTCATAGATTTTCCTTAACGTGAGTTGGGATATTATATATTTCAAGGTTATGAGACCAGAGCATTGGGGAGGAAAGGACAATTTAGACCTGAGGATATAGGATAGTCATAGTTATTTGAGGGTGCTGGGTGTCTCATATTATTTATGAGACATTGACAGCAGAGATTAGGGCCCTTAGTTCATTACTCTATCCCTTAGAATAACTTTTTTTTGTAGTTACTGAATCCATATTCATTGATTTTTGAAATCAGAGATATTGGCTGACTTTTGGTTTCAACTCCAACATGTTAAGATCCTAGAAATCTTCACTCTCATCCTCACAACAAGAAAACCTAAACATAGTACAAAGTGCACATCAGTGATTTTTCTTAAACCTGTTAGAGAACCACTATCTTAATATCTAGAAAGAGATAGTAGTGCATCCAGAGGTAAAGCTGAGCATTGACCTGGAGCAGATGCAGCTGAAGCCATGAACTGGTAGGAACACTTACATGGTGATTTTACTGAATTGCTGAAGGCTGAGTTATAACTGAAGACCTCCTCCTCTGAGGAGGTCTGTGTTTCCATTCCGTTGGTGTTCTCAAAGCTTTTATGTTGCAATAGTTCCAGCCTCCTCCTGTTCCCTAGCCCAAGAGATGGAGGCTGCTGCCTGAAATAGCATTTCTGTTATAACCAGTATTCTTTTATTACCTTTTGAATTGTCTATTAAACCACTTTACACTCAGTTAACAATTCTTATACTGACAACAAGCATGGTTTCTATTTCTTGATTGGACCCTATGGATAGAAGAGAAGATATTAGACAACAGATAATCCTATATATCTGATACCGAACATCAGATTATATCTGAGTTAGAATTATAAGCAGGTTGAGATATTTTCAAGTCAAGCAAAAGCAAGTATTAGGTAGAATTTAAGGAATAATCATATTCACAAATATTCAGACTATGTCTTTTGAATGTGTGTGCATTACAAGGCTGATGGAAAAAGTCCACTTAGTAGTGAGTAAGCAAATTTTGTTGACCACCAATGACCCACTTCTCAGGGTTAACTATTCTCATTTTAAAGTAATATTCTTCCAGTTAACTGATTATCAGTGATTCTCAATGAAGTTGAGAGAAGTATAATAGAATGTTGGTTTAGGTTACATAGTTTGAAAAATGTACATAGAGTTGAGATTTACTGTTCAAGTTTTCTCCATGTATAAATTATCTGATAAGCGGCCTGGTTAGCCCAAGAGTTACTGTTTTGCTGAAATGACATCATTAGATATAGAGGTGTGATCTCAGAAAGAAGCTTTGAACTTGTGCTGTTTACTGTGAAATGTTGTTGAGGATAGGATTTTTTGTCTGTTTTTTGGTCAGGATAGGCTAGCTTTGAACTTAGTAACAAACACAAAATTTGTTAATCATATATACAATGTTTATTGTGAGATTAGTTAGTAGCTCCATAAGGAAGCTATTTTCAGTGACTTAGGGGATCTAGGCAATTTTACTCCTGCCAGTTCTGTGATCTTTTTCTCTCAGACATTGAAAGAGAAAGGAGAATTTCAATGTAAGTCTTAAATTGTCCTTCCCATTAGAGAAACATATCAGTCCCGGTTATGGCCCATGGGCCAGACACAATATTCATATTATCTTAACTTTAAGGTGGTTAAAAAATATGAAGGAAGAGCATAGATATTCGATAACCAGGAAGTGTCTGACATATAAGTATCATTGATCCACGGTAATACTTGCAGGATTCTGCCATTAATATACTGAGTTGACCAAAATGTTTGTTCAAGTTTTTCTGTATGACAGTTAGGAAACTTTTTGACCAACCCCAAACTGCTAAGTTTTGGGATTTGTAAAAATCTTGGGGCATGCATCTCTTAAATGTCAAGGGTCCACCACAAAATGAGAAAGAAAGGCAGCCCAGATGTTTATCATGAGTAGATTTGTTCACAGACCCATTTTACTATGTTCTATTTCTACAATCTTAGAATGACATATTTTTTTTCCCACATCTAAATTATTGGAACTTAGGCAGATATTACCATTAGAACACAAGGTTTAATTTAAATCTGTAAAATACAACTATAACCTTGTTTTAGATGTGGCAATTAAGAGACATTTGGGTGAGGGAATGAAATATACAAAGTGATCTTCACAATACCTGAGGTCATGCATGAAGTTTGATTTCTCATGTGTGGTGTAATCTTACAAAAGTACTATGCAAAACAAAAAGAAAAGAAAAAAAAATCCTAGATGTGGCAGTTGTTAATATGAGACAATTATGAAACTCCAGATATTTTACTAAAACAAAACACTTCACTTAGCAGGCAGTGTCAGTTGAGTCTTTTTTTTTTTCCTTCTTCTTTTTGCTAATGTTTGCTTGTTGTACCTGAAAGATCATGCTTTTCAATAGTGTACTAATACTTAACACGAGAACTTACTAGAGAACTTAACTAGAGAGCATACTTAACTAGAGAACATGTATGAAAAATTTAGGTCAATTAATTTCAGCAGAAGCACTCTTTCAAATAAGGATCTAATGGATGGGAGCTATGATTGACTAAAATAGTCAACTGCCCATCTGTTTATAAAATTAAGGAGGGTTTCTTTTCTGAAGGACTCACCCTTTACGCTGACTTTTGTCACTGTTTGGGTTTCACAGGACCCCTGTGTTCCAAGGTTTCTTTTACTACTCCTAAGACAGAAGAACTCTATGTGTTCATAGCAAACAGGCATTTTCTTAATTCATAACAAATTATCATTGAGATTCAAATGCAATTAATTTCCTATCCAGCTCTCTCCTTACTGAGCTACAGAGTTACCTAAACAAAGGAGCTGCAATTGTTAAAGCTGGAATGAATGTAAAATTCCCCCTCTTTAGCCCAGTTTCTTCATTTAAACGGTGAGAAATCTAAGTTCTGGGGGAAAGAGAGGACTTACAATGGGGCATGTCACTTAGGCTACCCTTCCCAATTCTAACTACAAAGTGGAGATTAGAATTACTTTCCCACTTACTTTTCAGAATCACTGTAAGAATGAAATTAGATGATGTATGTGACATTTTTGAGGATAGTCATAAAAATAACAATATTAATGACCATAAAGATAATATTTATTGAACACCTGTTTTGAACCATGCACCGAGATTACCTAAATGGTCTTGCAAACCATCACAGCCCTATGACAGAGGTATATTTATTTATTATCCCAGCTTAAAATGTGGCACAAAATATTGTATTCTAGTACAATAAACTATTACTCAGCCACAAAAAGGAATGTGAGTGTGCCATTAGCAGAGATGTGGATGGACCTAGAGTCTGCCATACACAATGAAGTAAGTCAGAAAGAGAAAAACAAATACTGTGCATTAACACATATGTGCGGAATCTGAAAAATGGTACAGATTAACCTATTTGCAAAGCAGAAATAGAGGGCAAAGCAGGGGTGGGATGAATTGGGAAACTGGGATTGGCATATACCACTATGTATAAAATAGATAACCAATAAGAACCTACTCTATAGCACAAGGAGCTCTACTCAGTGTTCTGTGCTGACCTAACTGGGAAGGATATCCAAAAAAGATGGGATATATGTATACATATAGCTGATTCACTTTGCTGTAGGAATTAACACATTCTAAAGGAGATCAGCTCTGGATGTTCTTTGGAAGGAATGATGCTAAAGCTGAAACTCCAGTACTTTGGCTATCTCATGCAAAGAGTTGACTCATTGGAAAAGTCTCTGATGCTGGGAGGGATTAGGGGCATGAGGAGAAGGGGGCGACAGAGGATGAGATGGCTGGATGGCATCACTGACTCAATGGACATGAGTTTGAGTGAACTCCAGGAGTTGGTGATGGACAGGGAGGCCTGGCATGCTGCAATTCCTGTGGTCACAAAAAGTCAGACACGACTGAGCGACTGAACTGAACTGAACTGAAAGTAACTATACTCCAATAAAATTTTTAAAAATAAATAAATAATAAATAAAAATGAAGAAACTAAGGCTTGGGAATATGCCTTAGGTCATAAGCTAGCTTCAATAAGCTAGCTGAATCCGCCTGCAATGCAGGAGATGTCAATTTGATTCCTGGGTCTGGAAGATCCCCTGGAGAAGGGATAGGCTACCCACCCCAGTATTCCTGGGCTTCCCATGTAGCTCTGCTGGTAAAGAATCTGCCTGCAATGTGGGAGACCTGGGTTCGATTCCTGGATTGGGAAGATCCCCTGAAGAAGGGAAAGGCTACCTACTTCAATATTCTAGCCTGCAAAATTCCATGGACTACACAGTCCATGGGGTCGCAAAGAGTCGGACATGACTGAGCGACTTTCACTTTCACTTTTTCATAAGCTAGCTAGTAGTGAAGCTAGGAGTTAACCTTGGGAGTCAAATATTAAATATAAGTTCTTTGGCTCCCTTATAACCTAAGAATTCACATTGGAATCCATATTGGACCACAATTTTCTTATTCTCGGGGGTTTTCTCATTGTTCTACGTTAGTTCCATAAAGTTCTCTTGGAAGCAGAGGAAATGGAAATTGCCTATCCCTTTCTAGGCTTAATTTGTTGTGTTATTTACGTTTTAACACTGGGGTTTTCACTAAGAATGAAAAATAGGCAACTTTCTGACGTTACTTATTATAAACGTTTTCAGCCCAATGGCATGGTTTCCTGTTTGCTGTTATTTTGCCAGTTGAGCCTCTAAGTGCCCAGTGCTATCATTCCAAACAAACCTCACTTTGTTCTGCTTCCCTGTGGCAATAAGTGTGAAGCTGAAAACCACCTATCACGAATGTAGAGAAGAGCCCAAGGATCAATGGCAATGGCATGTGTGTGTGCTGGGCACGGGCTTGACGATGTTAAAATGCTGCCACCTCCTGTTTAGCCCAAGTGTTGCTGACGCAATTCTTTCCCACAGCTTCCTGGAGTCCTCTAAGCTGATTTATACTGATCCCGAATTGCACTTCTGCAATATATAACATGACAAGTTAAATGCAAAGCCTGCCAAAAAATCTTGATAGTCTCAGCTTTCGTGCAGCAGCACTTGAAAAGACCATTAGGACTGCCATCCCGCTAAAGTGTGCTCAATATTTTTGACAGTGAATTATCTAAGCTGCAGTTTATCTCAGCATTCATGGAGTGTGGGTGGGGGATTGCCCTTTAAAGATTCAAAAGAGAGAAGATAAAGAGGATGGGGGTAGGGATATTTCCATCCTTCAAGTGGTAATGGGTTACTCCAAGGTTTTCCAGCTGTTGCAAGGGATCTAGGTTTATACTCGGGTGCATTTTCTGCTGAGACACTCACAAAAAAAATGAAACACAGCGTGGACAGGAGCCTAGATTAATAAATGAGGGAACAGCACAGGCATCTGAACTCTTCTCCAATTGAGAGGTTGTGTGAAAGAGATCGGAGAAGGCAATGGCACCCCACTCCAGTACTCTTGCCTGGAAAATCCCATGGACAGAGGAGCCTGGTAGGCTGCAGTCCATGGAGTCACGAAGAATCAGACATGACTGAGCGACTTCACTTTCTCTTTTCACTTTCATGCATTGGAGAAGGAAATGGCAACCCACTCCAGTGTTCTTGCCTGGAGAATCCCAGGGACGGAGGAGCCTGGTGGGCTGCTGTCTATGGGGTCGCACAGAGTCGGACATGACTGAAGGGACTTAGCAGCAGCAGCAGCAGCATGAAAGAGATAGCTTGTGCATGATCCCCTTAAGCTAAGCCTGCAGCAGCTGGCTTATCAAGGACAATCACCTCTTGCTTCATCAGCATTAAGCTGTTATTTACTCCAGGACAAGAACCCTGAAGCAATCACAGGACGCCCTATAGTGTATTCCTTCAGTCTGGATGGAGCTCTGCCAGCCTGAAATCACATCCCTAACTTCTCTCTGAAAAGTGCAGGCGGGGCTTGGTTTTATCTCAGTCACACAGCCCAGCAAAATTAGCTTTGCCCAGGATCATTTTAATAACTAGCACATGACCTCCTCCATCCATGTGCATACACTTAGGTCTGGGTGAGTTGGGTCTCTTTATATCATTAAAATACCAGAATTGTTTAGTAAAGCTGGAAAGTCAGGAATGGAAAATAGCTCTAGAGGCCAGAATTGTCTAGTTAAGTGCTTACTGACCAAATTTGTATTCACTAAGAACCCTGTGCTTAATGCATCTTTGGTTACACTCAAATCTTCTCTTCAGTCTGAAATTATTTATCTATCTACCGTCTATCTTTCTAGTTTTATGTCTGTTACAGGACATACAAAACAAGCATGCATGCATACATGTGTGTGCATGCTAAGTTGCTTCAGCTGTGTCTGACTCTGCAACCCTATGGGCTATAGCTTGCCAGGCTCCTCTGTCCATAGGATTCTCCAGGCAAGAATACCAGAGTGGGTTGTCATGCCCTCCTCCAGGGGATCTTCCCTATCCAGGGATCAAACCTGTGTCTCTTTACGTCTCTTGCATTGGCAGGCATGCTCTTTACCACTAGCGCCACCTGGGATGCCTATATGTATATACATAAAAATCTTATAAGAAAAAAATTCACCTCCCCTCCCAATTTTTCCTTCTACAGTAAATAATATTTTTATGTCCTTACTTTTTTTAAGCCTCATTTATGCATTTTTCTTGACATACTTTTCTGGATGTTAGAAGTCTAATGTATAATACTAAATGCTTAAGTTTAGTTGGAGACAAATTTACTGATCTTGGATCTTACAAATTTCTAAACTAATAATAACTTAATTGCAAGTATTTTCCAATATAATACAGTAAAACAAGGTTTTTACATTTTTAGTGGAGAATTCTGAGTCCAAGAAAAATGAATCTCAGTGCAAGAATGCTATGTAATCCTACAGTGAACATGCATACAGATAGTAATCTCCCTCTAGGCTTGGCTGAAATGATATCAGCAGAGCAATTCCTTGAGGGTAGAATCCCTGTACTTTTCAAGGATCAAAGCCCTTGGAGTCAAGCACCTATACTGGGCAAGTTCTTAGAAAATCTCAGATGGACATAAGTGACAACAACTCAGACAAATACAATTTTCCCACCCACTTGTATATCTGGAATCTCACGCCTTTTAGTAAAATGTTTTTCATCTTCAATTTCTTCAAGTCAAGTGAATAAAAGCACTACTTCCTGGTGCTCTGGAGTTTATTCAAATATTGTTTAACAACAATCTGTCTTCTCTCAATAATTGAGCTTTGATCATTTCCACTCAATTTTACTGACTAGTCCAGAAAGAAGATCACACAGCAACTGTGCCCAGAACCATACAGCCTGCAACTCTAGATCCTTCTTAGCCATCCTGCACAGCATCTAAATCATAGGACTCAAACGGAGCTAGGAAGACATACAGATCCCAAGGCAGAAACGAACTCTCAGAAAATTAGATCAAGAGAAACAACATGTTTCAAAGCTAGATTGGGCAGGGGAGCTCTTGATCCAGTGTCCTTACTAGGGACGAAGAAGAGTAACAGCCATGATGACAGAACTAGTTTAGTTACAAATACACCTGGAACCAAGCTACTAGCTGAATCTTATCTTTTTCACCATGACGTCAGTTCTCAGATATTAGTGTCAATAGAAAATGCAGAGATCTTATTTGATATGAATATTTTGTAGAGGCTTGCCAACAGAGGACCTCACACTGAGAGTGGTAAGCAGCTCATCTCAGAAATATAACAGTAAAGTTTACAGTCCATAAAGGGGACATTCAAAGAGCTTAATTCTCATTGGTTAGGGTCAGCAGCATGTTGCTTAGGCCTGTGCTGATTGGCTCCAATGTGCTGAGTCGCCAGAGAAGGAAATACTGGAGCTCCTGCTGTTTGTGGGTGCCTGGGGGAACTGGTCCTTACCCAGTTTTGAGAGCTGCGTGAGGGCTATTTCCTCAGAGGCAGATGTGGGTCCCAGCGTGTATTTTATTTTTACTTCACGTTTGCGTCCATGAAAATCATCTAGGGAATGTGGTGATGAAGTAGACAGGCTCACACTAAAAGCATTGGAGGCCATAGGTCCCACTGTTTCAGGAAAAGGGGGAGCTCTAGAAAGGTCACATCCTAGATCTTGAGGGAGTGTCTGGGACAGGTTGACAAGTGGAAATGCTTGACTTTTTTCAGGAAACAATTCAAGAGCAGCCTAAGCAAAGTGAAAGCAAGTTTATTTACAGAGATACAGGCTCCTTGGTAGTTCAGAGACTCAATATTCAGTAGTCTCAATATTACAGAGACTCCTTGGTAGTTCAGTGGTAAAGAATCTAACTGCCAAGGCAGAATGGATTTGGTTCCTGGGTTGGGAAGATGCCCTGGAGAAGGAAATGGCAACCCACTCCAGTGTTCTTGCCTGGGAAAACCCACGGACAGAGGAGCCTGGCAGGCTGGGACAGTCCATGGAGTCGGAAAGAGTCAGATAGGACTGACGGATCAACCAACACACACACACACACACACACACACACACACACACACACACACACACACACTGAGTGGGAAGAACTATTTGGGGGAAGAATTTCTAGGAATAGGATCATGAGCCCAATTTTCTGGCCTGCAGTCATCCTCAGAACTTTCAAGGCGTGGGTGGGTGTGTCTTTTTCTCAGGCCTAGTTGGCTCTCACCAGTTTTTGTTGTATCCTTCGTGGCTGTGTCATTCTTTTAAAGGTTATTCCTGCACTCTTCCTTCCGGTCTCACCATGAAGTCAAACAATCTGTGTTTCTGATGGATTTTCATGATATAGATAGTCTGAGTGTGCTGTTTTAAGAAACGCTGTATTACATCACACATTAGTTCCTCATTTATTGTTAGAGAAACACTTGTGATATCAAAACTGAGGAAGTGTCCAGGTGTCTAACAGGTCACCAAGGTCAAACCAACTGATATGAATTATCCTGCTCCCTGCTTCTGAAGTATTTGGGCTGGTTTCTGGGTAAAGAACTGTGAGGAACACAGATATGTTTAAATGTCCTGTGGACCTGCTTAGTCACTTCAGTCCTGTCTGACTCTTTGTGACCCTATGGACTGTAGTCCACCAGCTCCTCTGTCCAAGACATTCTCCAGGGAAGAATACTGGAATAGGTTGCCAAGCCTTCTTCCAGGGGATCTTCCCAACCCAGGGATAGAACCCATGACTCCTGCAGCTTCTGCAGTGCAGATGGATTCTTTACCACTGAGCCACTAGAGAAGCCCCTTTTAAATGTTAACTACTCTTGCCTGGAAAATCCCATGGACAGAGGAGCCTGGTAGGTTACAGTCCATGGGGTCACTGGGGGTCACTTTCACTTTTCACTTTCATGCATTGGAGAAGGAAGTGGCAAACCACTCCAGTGTTCTTGCCTGGAGAATCCCGGGGACGGGGGAGCCTGGTGGGCTGCCGTCTATGGGGTAACACAGAGTTGGACACGACTGAAGCGACTTAGCAGCAGCAGCAGCATGCTCAATTCTAAGCTCCATGTTCTCCCACAGTCCCTTCCCAGTAAGAAAAGATATGGCCAAAGGCTTCCTTTCTTTCACTGGTCTCACAAACTTTAAACGCTTCTAGAAGAATGACCAACATTTCCTTTTTACAGCTGGCTTTCATTTCTAAACTGATATAGACAGCTTTGTGAATATCCTTAACAGAGACAAATTGGAGGTTTCTCTCATCAAGGTCACAAAATAATGCAGATGTGGAAATTTAGATAAATTGGATTAAATTATAGGAATGGACTAGATGGAGGCTCAGATGGTAAAGAATCTGCCTGCAGTGCAGGAGACTCAGGTTCAATCCTTGGGTCGGAAAGATCCCCTGGAGAAGGACATGGCAACCCACTCTAGTATTCTTGCCTGGAGAATCCCATGGACAGAGGAGCCTGGTGGGCTACAGTCCATGGGATTGCAAACAGTCGAACACGACTGAGCGACTAACAGTACAACTACTCCTAGATGCAGTCAAGATTTGAGATTTTGTGTTTCTGGAGGCCCCGTGACTTTCCTGCTGCCTTAGTATCTCTCTCATAAAGTACCAGGGGAGGATGAACAAACTCCTGAAGCCCATTATGATCTTGAGTCCCTGGCAAGCCATCTCTCACTAGAAGGAACGGCCAAATCTCAGGCAATAAGCAGCAGAACAGCAGCTACCTGCTTCTCTGTCCCTTTCTCCACCTACCGCAGACTGCTGGCACCAGAGCAGAAGAAGAGAAGTAAAATGGATGCGTTTGGTTTTTTTCTTTCTTCCACAGACAGGCAGCTACCGCCAGGCTCTCCATTAAAAGTGGGAGAAAAGGTAGACTCGTCCTATTTGATTAGAATGCTCACCATCACACAGTAGTTGCAATTAGTCTGTGCCAGGCTTCTTCAGGCCCGGCTTCTTTTCAGAAGTGGGAAAGGGAACACTCAGGGTCTATTGAATTGGAGCGTGGCATCTGCTGCACACCGAGGGGAGAGGTCGAGGGTCAGTGCTTGATTTTGATAAAGCGTGCCAGATTAATTGTCTTCGGTAATCCTGTTTGTCATGCTAGATACGCAGAGGCGTCTTTGTGGCACAGGCTGACATATGGGCCGGCCTGCTGCTTGCCTATTCACCACCTTCACCACCCCCCCTACCCCCAGCACATGCTCTCCACAGTTGGATGGGTTCCCAGGACCTTGTTTGCCAGGGAACTGGGGCCTCCTGCTCCCATTCAGCCAGCCGCCATCTCCACAAACAGGCTTCCTAATCTTCAAGCCTGCCTGAGCTATTGAAAAAGCCTGCATTATTCAAAGAGGCCTAAAGAGAGAAAGGGAGAGAGAAGGGGTGGGGGCGGCTAGTGGGGAGAGAAAGAAGGAGATGAGGAAGGGAGGGAGACATCCAAACGCCAGAGATGAGAGGGAAAGACTCTCCAGACTGGGGATGAGGGGGTGGGCGGTAGGGAGGAAGGGGACCAAGAAATATAATTACAAAAAATAGCAGCCATGTACTTCAGGCAGAGCCCTTCAGGAGGCTGATTATAGCTCCTCTCCAAATCTGAATCTATCACCAAATTATACCCTGCCTCTTTTGTAAAATAAATGTTAATAAGAGGTAATTTGGGCCCTGCTGATTGTTAAGCTCAATGGAGACAGAAAAAAAATTTTTTTTTCCGCCTGTGTGTGTGTGTGTTTATTGTAATATCTGGAGGGCTCTTTTTTCTCTTCCAACCAAAATTTATATTCAGCCACAAAAGATGAAGCAAACATTCGATGGTCTGACACAAGCGCCAGAGAATCGAGAAGAGGTTGAGTTTTACAATACAGAGTGAATGGACAGGTTGGCAAGTGGTCCTTGTCCCACTAAAAGGTGCAGCGGGTGTGCTCCAGAGAGAATGCCCCCTGGATTGCAGAAGAGAGAAGCTAGAGGAGGGAGGAGGGCTGCTCTGCCTGCCTGGTGAGGGGAGGAGTGTTCTTGCTCTAAATAGCTTTGCCTTTCTTTGGTTTAAAAGCAGGATTTTTTTTCATTTACATAATCATTATTTTGAGTTGCTGACAATTCTTTGGGGGGCTTTTACATGTAAAAGCACAAAAAATAGACAATCCTGTGACAGAGCTTTTGAAACTGTTCCTATGATGTGTATTTATGAGCGGATCCAGAGATGGAGCAATTAGAAACAGTGAATAATAATCTTCTGATCAGACAAAAGTGTGGAGATGTTAAAATACGAATCCTTGATCATAATTTCCCTGAAGCAGTCCTGCCTGTGTCTTTGCGCTTCTGTTCTTCTCATCCACACCGTAGAGACGGGGGCAGTTCAATCGATAGTGTCTCTGACCAGAGACTGCTTGGTCTCCAGTCGTGATTTCTTTGTTATTTAACTAAGTATTTAACAGAGTATTTACTCTGAAAACTATTTTTATTTTGGGTGGGGGATGATGGTCATTTGACAATGTCATTATCTATCATTGATTTCAAGGGGAACATAATAGACTTGCAAAATTTCTGAAATTTAACTAAGGAGAAATAGTTTAACCATCCCCTTATTGTAGATTTTCAAATTAAAAGATTTTTGTCCCCCTCCCCAAAGGGTTGACCACAGTCCTTACTGCTTTTGGAGCTTGTGTTTCCACATGTATTTGTGCTACTTCCTGTTATAAATAAAGGAGACATTGGATTCAGGAACGCATGGCTGGGCGTGTAGTGGAAACCGAAACAAGGTAATCACATTTCTGTTTTCATAGAGCTTATGGTGTATGAGGGTTTTTGGTTGTTTGGCTGGTGCATAGAACAGTGCCAGGCACATCCCATGAACTCATTAAATTTTATTTATTCAAAAAATCCCTCAAATTATTGAGTAGACAAGTAGCAACATTTTCAACATGTCCAAGGTGGAATGCTTGCTTTAACTTATATATTACGTTATAAGGAAGGAGGAAGAAAAGAAGAGAAAGAGGAGGGAAAAACAACAACATATTTTGAGCACATAGTCTATGCTGGGTATATACCAAGTACTTTATAAACATTATCCTTTGTAATCTTTTAACAGAACCTGCAGATGGGAGGAGCTGAAAGCTTGTGCACACAGGTGCCTCCATATTAGTTGTATAATTGAAATCACCTAATAACTCTGTAAAATGAGTTATAGCTGATGCCATGCCCAAATGTCATCACTAAGAGTCTCTGGGGGTGCAACCTAAAAAATTAATATTAAAAAGAAAACAAAAAAATTAGTTCCCAGGTGATTCTAATGAGAATCACTAATTTTAAGTTATATTTTTCAAACTTTGATGTGCACACCAGTCTCCTGGGTGTCTGGCTAAAATGAAGTTTCCCAGTAGATTGGTTTGTGGTGAAGCCTGAAATTCTAGAGCTCTAGCAAGCCCTTGGGTGATGGGTGTAGTACTGCTGGTCTCTCAACTTATTCAGAGGAAGCAAGGCTTCAAGATGAAGCAGCTCATGCAATGGCTGACCTGGATTTCACACCTTGGTTTTTCCAGCTGAAGAACCTGAGTTCCTGAGCCCTGTGATCCTCTGCCTCCTACACAATGAATTCCAGCATTTATGGAAGCATGGTGCAATCTGAAGAACACTCATCTGTGTGTCTGGTGATCTGGGCTTATTTATAGTACTTTCACTGCCCTGGACTTTGGGTCTTGCCTCCTAGGGTCTGAGTTTTCTTCTCTGTAATTTGCAGGGTTTGGAGTTGATTATAGTTGTGGCCCTTGGATTCTCAAAGTGTCACCTATTTAAATGTCTTCCATGAGATTGGACATTTCCGGTAGGGAAAATACCACTTTAGGAAGAGAAAATAACTTTTTCCTTTTTTTTTTTTAAATGAGTGTATGGATTTCATTATTTGCTTGCTGGAATGATAAAGAAGTATTGGTATTATTGAGAAGGGTCCTTGGTTCAACAACGTTCCCAGAACAAGCCCATGTGATGTCTTTTATCATTGTTGTTTGGTCACTAAATCACATCTTTGCAACCCATGGACTGTAGCCGACCAGACTCCTTTGTCCATGACATTTTCCAGGCAAGAATACTGGAGTGGGCTGCCATTTCCTTCTCCAAGGAGTCTTCCAGACCCAGGGATCGACTCTGCATCTCCTGCTTTGGCAGGTGGATTCTTTACCACTGAGTCACTAGGGAAGCCCTTGTTGTCTTTTACCTTTCCCCATTTTTTTTACCACCAGTTGGGCATTCATTCAGTAAAGAACATTGATTAAATTGGGAATCTGCAAAGAGACATTGATTATTTCCATCTTAACAGGACCTGATGCTTTCCGAATGCCCTCAGGTGACTTGGATGGGAGCTGGGTACAAGTAATAATGAGGCTTTATCAGTCAGACATATACTACCTGTGCCTGGATGGCTAAGACACAGATATAAAAAAACATTCAGAAAGTAATAAATTCCATATCATCCTTTCCTTTTTGGCTGGATTCCTGGGCAGGTCTGTCTCCGGGTTTTCCAGCCTTCACAGAGATTGGCACAGGGAGAATCTCCCTGAAGAGACTGGAAAATGACCAGCACTTAACTAGCCTCTCCTTCCCTCACCTTGGCATCGTCTGAGCCAAACCCTTTAAACCTGAGTCATTAGACTCAGTGGGAGCCGGGTCTCCATCTCTGTTCATGAGGCCAACAGAGGCAAATACTGTTCATCTTCCTCTCATGATCTATATGCGATTTTAACACAAAAGTATGGTTCTGGATCCTAAGGTAAGCTTACAAAGATCCCATGTCTCCTATACCTGGGCGGTGAGACTAAGGTAGAAATGAGGCTTTGTGTATTTCAAGAGACCCATGACATTCTTGTGTGTGTGCTAAGTCACTTCAGTCGTCTCTGCTGTAGCCTGCCAGGCTGCTCTGTCCATGGGATTCTCTAGGCAAGAATACTGGAGTGGGTTCCCATGCTCTCCTCCAGGGGATCTTCCCCATTCAGGGATCAAACCTGTGTCTCTTAACATCTCTTGCATTGGCAGGCATGTTCTTTACCACTAGCGCCACCTGGGAAGCCCACGACATTCAAGCAGATCCAAATATATAAGGAAACAACACTATTCTCATTTTTTCTTCTTAATTTACTTTTTTTCAATGTATTTGTGTCTTATTTATGTTTTTACATAAGTTATCCATAAAAGACTTCTTTGTGGGTTTTCAAGTCAGTGTGACTTTTGAGCTTCAGAAGATGCCTAAGAAACAAGTTATGGAAAGAAATAGCGCCCCATCCTAGAGCTGTCCTGTCAAACAGACCATGACTTAGAACTAGCTTCCACATCTCTCTCTATTTCTACTCCATAACAAGCAACAGCTTTGCTCACAAAGTTTTTGCCAAATTTTACAAGGTCAAAAATTAGGCGATGGGGGAAAACAGCTTGAAGGAAACAGGAGTAAATCATGTTTTATTCAAAGGGTGGCTTCCTTTGAGGATAGCATTATTCCTTTCAGGGCTGCTTTTAATGTTGAAGTTTAAGGAGTCTCGAAGCTGAGAGTGAAAACTTCGCTCATCTTCTCAGCTCTCCCTAGTGAGCTAAGGACTCTTATGCTGGTTTTAATGCTTTTTACCAATTCAATAATGCTCAGGCTCCTAATGGCCACTCATGTTGCAGGTTGTCAACAAGAACAGGTCAGGATGTCAGAGGACTGTGTGATTCAGTCAGGTTACTTATATAAGACTTATTTCACATCCTGAGATAATACTGATGAATAATTGCCTCCTCCCACCTAAAAAAAATAGCACAGATAGAGACATTGCCTGTTTTTTTGCTGGTTTTTACTATTTAAAACCAGGTTAAGGAAAAAAATGCTTCTTCTCTCTGTGCTCTGTATCTCTCTCTGCTACTGCAGCTAAGTCGCTTCAGTCGTGTCCGACTCTGTGTGACCCCATAGACGGCAGCCCACCAGGTTCCCCCGTCCCTGGGATTCTCCAGGCAAGAACACTGGAGTGGGTTGCCATTTCCTTCTCCAATGTGTGAGAGTGAAAAGTGAAAGTGAAGTCACTCAGTGGTGCCCGACTCTTAGCAACCACATGGACTGCAGCCCACCAGGCTCCTATGTCCATGGGATTTTCCAGGCAAGAGCACTGGAGTGGGGTGCCATTGCCTTCCCTGGTATCTCTCTCTAGAGGAAGGGTATTTCTCTCTAGAGGAAGGGAAATATATCATCATAGCTCTTCTAAAATCTCCTAGTTGTTACCCCACCCACTAGCAGTTTTCCAAAGTTCTTTAACAGTGATCTAGCATTTTGGAAGTGAAAGGACTCTGAGACAATAAAAGGTGATGCTTTCCTTAATCCACTGCTGGTTTTACTGTATCAGGCCTGGAGACTGGAATTCTTGAGTTATTTAATTCCAGTATCAACTCTTTTCCGCCTATCTATTTGTATTTGGGGGCTTCCTGGTGGCTCAAATGGTAAAGAATCCACCTGCAATGTGAGAGACCTGGGTTCAATCCCTGGGTTGGGAAGATCCCCTGGAGGACAGCATGGCAACCCACTCCAGTATTCTTGCCTCGAGAATCCCATGAACAGAAGAGCCTGGTGGGCTACAGACCTTGGGGTGGCAAAGAGTCGGGCATGACTGTCAGCACAGCACAGCACATTTGTATTCTTTACCCTACTTATTTCAAGAATCCTCAGCCATTTGCTGTAGTAGTAGTAGTAAAAAGGAGGAGGAGCAGGAGGAGAAGAAGATGAAAGAGAAGGATGGATACAAGGAGGAGGAGAAGGATAAATATTATGATAGTTATTACCTGTTTAGTTTCAATCTCACTGTATGCTTACCTCCAAATTCACAGGTAGGTTCCACTATTTCCTCCACTCAAAGCAGGAGAGACTGAGGTTTAGAAAATGTAACTTGCCCAGAGTCCCACAGGCTACCATACATGGAGAGTCCCAGGCAAGAATACTGGAGTGGGTTGCCTTTTTCTTCTCCAGGGGATCTTCCTGGTCTAGGGATTGAATCTATGCTTCTTGCATCTCCTGCATTAGCAGGCAGTTTGTTTATCACTGTGCCAGTTGGGAAGTCCCCAAATAACATAATAAGAATTAATTTAAAAAGTGGACGAGGCAATAAAAATATCCCCTAATTCTGAAGAAACACTGAAGAGAGAAATATCTAATTTAAGTGCTATCAATTAAGGGAAATAATTTAGGATCTAAGAGCAGAAGTAACAGGTGCAATGGAGACTCCATTCTGTTGGGTTGAAAGGCTCACATTACTCTGGCTATTTTCTCATATAAATATTCAAATATGCGGTATCTTCTCTGAATTGATCTGGGTGTATAGGTCTCCCTAAAACAGTAAAAGCTAAGTTGCTGAATGAATACCTTGCTAATTGAGTTTCCAATGACGCAAGCTTCTTGATCTCCTGAGTAGTAACTCACTGGCCATCTTGTTTGTAGAATTCTCAAGTTTTAGAATTGATTATGAAAGTTACCACCAGAAATTATGAAAATGTGGTACTAAACAATGCAAAAAATGATTCATATATGTGTTTCAAGGCATAATTCCAAAGATTTCACATGTTTTAAACTGTTTAACTTTCAAACAACCCTCGAAGTACAGAATCCTGGAAATTGCTGCTAGACATGCACCCAAGCCTGGTTTCTTACTTTCTGACCACATTTTGTTGTCTGTCTTGTAGTTCCCTATGCCTTCTGATGACTTTCAACCAATGTAATGTGAACAGCTGTGAAATTCCCTGCTTCTGGTCCAGGACCATGCACACACCTCCCATGAACAGTCCTCCCAGCTCTTTTCTATTTCCAACTGGATGAAAAGGTGATGCTCCCTTCTCTTTACCCACATACACACATGTGCACATGCATAGACATAAATATGCAAAGTGCTGTCTTGCGATCTACATACTAAAGAATATAACACCACAAAATAAAGACGCCCATTTGCAGAAGAGCCGTCCAACCAGGGATATACATTAGACTGTACTGGGAACAAGAGACATGGTTTTAATTGGTTAGAGTTCTAATGTTTAAGATTTACTCATTAGGGCACCAAGTCTTCCAAAAAATATACACTACTATTTCTCCCATCTTATAGCCGAGACACTGAGGCTCAGAGAGTTTAAGTTGCTTGCCTACGACCTTTTAAAGAACCAAGATTTTCAACCAGATCTGCTTCCAGAGCCCAAACATTTATCTACAATGCTAAGTTGGAATTTAACTCATTTCTTTCTTTTTAGATGTGACATTAGTTATACTTCTGGTTAAAACTAAGCGAATAATGATATAGGGCAAAGTAGTCACTGCTAAGAATTTTAAAAAGATGTGAATTTTCCTTTGTTTTCATTTATTTCTGTAGAGTCTTGTGCTTATTATTGCTGTTAGTTTTAAGTTTGGGAGCATATTCAGTCTTACCAACTAAAGATTGGAGCTTGGGATAAGGATAGGTAGATACAAAGTTAGTGTTCCCAAGAAGTGTCAATTCTGCCATTGAAAGGCTGTGTGCATTTTGTGAGAAATGAACCAACCAAAAAAGAAAAAACAATAAAAATTTTCAATGCAGCGTTTATCCTTGTTCTGAACTTTAGTATTCTTGAAACAGGTAGTAAACAATAAAAATAAACATGGGAGTAGGTTTTTAAATCACTATAATAAAATTAATGTAGATGGAATTGCAAGTCACGACTGTACCAGAGAGTACCGGTTTAAGATGTTAAATTGGATTTATAATTCCAAATCTCTTGGTCTTGGCTGAGGAAAATTGTCAAATTCTCCACAAACATAAGGCCACTCCTTCATACCTGTCCCTCATCTGGACTATTTCTCAGTATCTGCTATCCACTCCCCTCCCCCAACCAACAATCATATTTCCCTGCCATATAATTCAAGTTTCTGGATGGATAGGGAACCACTTTTATGCATATTTTAGCCCTTATATTGTCTGCTGCTGCTGCTGCTAAGTTGCTTCAGTCGTGTCCGACTCTGCGTGACCCCATAGATGGCAGCCCACCAGGCTCCCCCATCCCTGTGATTCTCCAGGCAAGAACACTGGAGTGGGTTTCCATTTCCTTCTCCAGTGCATGAAAGTGAGTATTGTCTAGTGTGGTGTTTTCTCAAAATAAGCTGTTCAACAAACATTTTCTAAGTCAATGGATATCTTAATGGTGTCTAATGTGAAATGGGATTTAATTTAACACTTGAGTCCCTCACCAGATATAGCACAGATAGTTATAATATCTTAGGAATCTCCTTTGGTAAGCTAAGTATTAGTCATTGCTTCCCAAATAGCTGACTCTCTGCCTAGATGTTCATTTTAAGCCAATAAAGCACCCTGCTTATTCACAGCATGGAAATGAAAATACAATTTTTAACCATTAAGATTTCAAACTAGCACAGAATAAAAAGGAAAAGTTGGTGCACCATGTTTGAAAGTAAAAATTAATATACAAAGAGACACAAAATTTGAGTGCATCCAAAAACTGGTGAAAACTGAATAAGAGCTAACAGCTGGTTGATTTTGCTCTGCCTATCAGTTTTCTGAACTGATAATGAACTTTTTTTTCCATGTCATCATTGGGAGAGGCTGGATGGTGGGCATGAGGGACTTTTCTGCAAATTTTTGCAACTCTTTTTCAGTCTCTAGGACTTCCCAGGTGGTGTTAGAAGTAAAAATCCCATCTGCCAATATAAGACACGTTAAGAGATACAGTTCTGATCCATGAGTCAGGAAGATCCCCTGGAGGAGGGCAGGACAACCCACTCCACTATTCTTGGCTGGAAAATCCCATGGATGGGAGCCTGGTGGTCTATAGTCCATTGGGTCACAAAGGATCAGACATAACTGCATGCACGCACATGAGTGTCTAAATATTTCAAAATAAAAAGCTTTAGAAAGTAGGGTAAAACTCTTTATTGGTATATGAGGATATCAGAAAACATGTCTATCTTTTTAATTTACAAAGTTCATTTTGTCATTAAAAAGACCTTTGGGAAGCTTTTGCATTGAGATCCAATATTAAAGCCCCTTATACAACCTAGCACTTCTATTCATATAATAGAGTGGCAGAGATTATGAGAAGATATATTTTGCTAATAAATACTTATTGTTCTTGGCTGCTGAGTATGGTACCTATGTAGGAATAATTCACACATTCAAATTTAATGCAAACTGTGTTAATTTTATAACTTTCAAACTCACTTGATATTGAGTCATTTGATATTGCTTTTTTTGTACTGATGGTAGAATTTACTGCTTTGTTTTAAATATGCCCTCACTGATTACAGCACTGGAGATTTCTTCCATCTCAATACTAATGGTATAATTTTATGTTTGTAATACAATTCATTATACAAACAGGCTAAATTGATGAAATAAAACCCCATCTCACAAACACACACAAATATAAACATACATACATACAAATTCAATATTCCATGAATTTAGATGTCTTTAGATGTATTCCATGAATTTAGATGTCTTTAAATGTATTCCATGTATTTAGATGTATTCAATTAGAAAAAGCCACTATGTTCATTTCTAGAATTCTCAAATATTTATTCATATTGCTTATAATTTATTTTCCTTAGATTTATCCTTGACATATTCTCTTAAAGAAAAAAAAAACTTTAATGACATTTCCCAGGAAAACACTAAATAGACTATCCTTCTATAACTAGATTTTAAAGATAGAAGAGACTTTATAAATAATAAAATTCAACTGGCTTATTTTTAAAAATAAGAAAGTGAGGGTCAACCATGACATGTGATTTAGTGGGACAGTCTGGATTTAAAAAACAGACTTCTAATTTTCAAAATAGTGTACATTTCAGTGTCTGACCTTACCTCATGAGACAGCATGTGAAAAATTCACAATCTTAGGGATTAAAAGTTCCACTTAGGTAAGTTCATCACATTATTTCCAGATATATAAGTAGCTGGTGTTGAAATCTAAGATACTTATTAATACTCATGCATATTTTATCCTTCCTCTTCCCTTAATCTGATTAAGCAGGCTCCAAAAAAAAAAGAAAGAAAGAAAGAAAGAAAAATGCCTAGGAATTGCTTAGTCTAGGAATGTACTGAAGGAAGAAAGGAGCTTGAGAAATATGTCAAGGTTATTTTTCCTCTGGTGTCATTGTGCTGTCTCAATATAAAGAATTAAGTGCCAAAAAGAATCTCTGTTTCATTGTCAGTCTGGAAAACTGCATTAGTTATGTGTTGGCATTCTGTGATTGGTGAGATATCCTACTGTTTTTCATGCTTCAAAATTATTTGCCATATTGTTTAATTAGCTAATTAGTCTTTTTCCTTTCCTTTCTCGATAACACTTCATGAACTGCTGTCATTTTGGAAAAGTAGAATTGTCGCCTTTTCAAGTCTCTACGAATTTTCCCTGTTCACTGATCTTTGTTTTGTGGGAGAGCTATACTGGACTTCTAGTATGGAGAGAGAAAAATGGAATCATGGAGTGGAAAAGAGGGATACACTGATTGGAACTCAAGAAGGCTTCTTTGGCCCACCCTCTTCACTCATTCCACCAACACTGATGGTCTCATCGGGCTTCCTCTTTCCTCTTTGCATATCTTCAATGTTTCTGTCTCCACTGATGTTCGTTATCCTCTTATATAACCAATATAAAGAAGTTAAGGAGATTATGTATGGTCTTTGAGTTATACATGGTCATTGAGAGTATCAGAAAAAATTATGAGGAACTCTGAAATGGATGAAAATAATTACTGATATTTTCAACAGAGAACTATGTGCAGAGGTTGAACTGCTTTCCAACTCTCCAGTTCAGTTCAGTTCAGTTGCTCAGCCATGTCCAACTCTTTGCGATGCCAGGCCTCCCTGTCCATCACCAACTCCCAGAGTTCATTCAAACTCACGTCCATCGAGTTGGTGATGCCATCCAGCCATCTCATCCTCAGTCGTCCCCTTCTCTTCCTGCCCCCAATCCCTCCCAGCATCAGAGTCTTCTCCAATGAGTCAACTCTTCGCATGAGGTGGCCTAAGTACTGGAGTTTCAGCTTTAGCATCATTCCTTCCAAAGAACATCCAGAGCTGATCTCCTTTAGGATGGAATGGTTGGATCTCCTTGCAGTCCAAGAGACTCTCAAGAGTCTTCTCCAACACCACAGTTCAAAAGCATCAATTCTTTGGCACTCAGCTTTCTTTATAGTCCAACTCTCACATCCATACACGACCACTGGAAAAACCATAGCCTTGACTAGATGGACCTTTGTTGGCAAAGTAATGTCTCTGCTTTTGAATATGCTATCTAGGATGGTCATAACTTTTCTTCCAAGGAGTAAGAGTCTTTTAATTTCATGGCTGCAATCACCATCTGCAGTGATTTTGGAGCCCATAAAAATAAAGTCTGACACTGTTTCCATTGTTTCCCCATCTATTTCCCGTGAAGTGATGGGACTGGATGCCATGATCTTCATTTTCTGAATGTTGAGCTTTAAGCCAACTTTTTCACTCTCCTCTTGCACGTCCATCAAGAAGCTTTTTAGTTCCTCTTCACTTTCTGCCATAAGGGTAGTGTCATCTGCATATCTGAGGTTATTGATATTTCTCCCGGCAATCTTGATTCCACCTTGTGCTTCTTCCAGTCCAGCGTTTCTCATGATATACTCTGCATATAAGTTAAATAAGCAGGGTGACAATATACAGCCTTGATGTACTCCTTTTCCTATTTGGAACCAGTCTGTTGTTCCATGTCCAGTGCTAACTGTTGCTTCCTGACCTGCACATAGGTTTCTCAAGAGACAGGTCAGGTGGTCTGGTATGCCCATCTATTTCAAAATTTTCCACAGTTTATTGTGATCCACACAGTCAAAGGCTTTGGCATAGTCAATAAAGCAGAAATAGATGCTTTTTTTCTGGAACTCTCTTGCTTTTTCGATGATCCAGCGGATGTTGACAATTTGATCTCTGGTTCCTCTACCTTTTCTAAAACTAAAACATCTGGAAGTTCATGGTTCATGTATTGCTGAAGCCTGGCTTGGAGAATTTTGAGCATTACTTTAACTAGCGTGTGAGATGAGTGCAATTGTGCGGTAGTTTGAGCATTCTTTGGCATTGCCTTTCTTTGGGATTGGAATGAAAACTCACCTTTTCCAGTCTTGTGGCCATGGCTGAGTTTTCCAAATTTGCTGGCATATTGAGTGCTGCACTTTCACAGCATCATCTTTCAGGATTTGAAACAGCTCAACTGGAATTCCATCACCTCCACTAGCCTTGTATCTCTCTAAGTTGCCTATAATTCTTAGCAATGCAAATCATTATTTTCCATTTGCAAATGAATGCTGTCCATAGCAAGAATAATTGATTTCCCCACTTATGGGAAATTTATATCTCTTTATATCTCTTTGTGAGTTTATTTCAGCATTCCTGCTAGATCTTTGTAAGTGTGATCCATCCAATTCTCTTTCAAACTGGTTGTAACATTTGACTGGCTCTCTCATTGGTAAGAGGATTACATCTAAAACAAGACATTAGGTTTACTATGCCCCTTTAAGTACATTCTTCTAAAAGCAAAGATTGTGCTACACAAAATGAGACGCTCTGTGTATTCAAAGTTATATGATCAGTTATGATTTGTTATTAACTTTGTAATCACCACTGCAGTTACCAGTAGAGTATTTGACAGGTTGAGAGCATGAGAGAAGGCGAGACGGAGACTGAGACCCAGAGGCAGATACACACCCATTAATACCACACACACACAGAGTTACTTTCAAAATCACCTTATAGGCTTTTTGGCAGGGTCAGTGCAAATATAGGAGTTAGTCTTTAATTTTATAAATTTAGAAACATTTTACCAATGAATCATAAGGATTTTGGAAAGAAATTCATGTGAACCAATCACATTTAATTCCAGACTGGATCATGTAAACCGGAATTTTAAAAGTTTAGCCTTGAAGCTAATGTAGCAGAATAACCAACTATGGTTATTTGAAGAGCCCAAGATGTGCTATATAGTAGGCATAAAATTTGAGTATTTTTAAGAGGCTATCTGAATGAAGCTAACATTATTTGATACATTAGTGCATTCAACTGTATTTCAATCTAAATAAGCAGTACACATCATTGGGCTAAAATCTCTGAATAGCATCTTGGGACAGTTTTGAAAGGATTTTGAAAAATTCTGTGTACACAATCCTCTTTTTCTAAAATGTCTTCATCATGTACAATTCCCTTTATGTATTTTTTATTATCTTTATTTTATGTTGACGTGATCCATTTAAGGAGGCATCCTCAGCCAGTCCCATGATTTAGGAAGCATTTTAGTCTTATCTACAACATATTTTCAGAACATCTATTACCTAGTTTTTGTTTTGATAGTATTTACAATCAATAGTTAATCTAATTTTATATGACTTTTTTAAGGACTGACTTTGTTTTAGAGTAATCTTTCTGTTCTTTTCCTTGTTAGAGGAATTATATTTTATTTGAGCAATTTACCTTTGCTAGCCTTCATCACAAATAAATATTATTTTTATTAAACTAAGAAATGTAGGGGGGAACTTAGTGGTTACTTTCTCTCCTAGACATTAAATACTTGACCAGGGTTTCACAAAGATGATTTCGAAGTCAAAACCAGAGAGTAGATCTATGGAGCTCATAATAAAGGCAGATGTATGGGATTCAGCCTTTGTGAAGGTAAATTAATATCACAATCTCCAAAATTAACAGGTGGAGCTATTGAAAGAGCTTTCATTTGCCCCTGCATCTATAAAAATTCTAGAATATGTCAAATAAATGAAATCTCAAGCAAGGGTAAGAAGCTAGAAACAGCTTAAACAGAGAAAAGCCATTTCCATTTTTATTGGGAAACACCTAATTTAACACAGGGAATTTTTTGGTATTTGCTGGTGGAGGGTCACTTTGTTAAATGACAGTGGTGTCACATATGGGAATATGTGTATTATTGCTGATGTATTACTATTTCTAGAAGTTGCATATTGCTCATCACCCACCTGAAAGAAACACAAATTTATTGTAAGAATGTTAAAATTTGCTACATGGTTATGCACATGAGGTCTTAAATCATTTGGAAACATCACACACATGTAAAGGAGTATATGCAGATATGCTGTGAATCGCAAACAGTACGTTATGATGATTTTTGCCTTAAAATCATCTGTTAAAGAAACTATACTTTTTAAAGTCTTTTAAAGAAATTATATTTTTACTTGCACATACACACTGCTGTTTAACATGTGTAGTAAAAGCATATCAATGCTATTTTATTAGATATTTATCCTTCTGGTATCCACCATTTATTCCTAAAGGGCTAGGGCCCCACCTGTATTTATTTTCCTCCAGTCCAAAGAACTGCTTTTGTAATAAGTTGTCATTTGAGTCTATTGGACACCATTTTCTCAGCTTTGACTGCCAAAGAAAGCATTCATTTCACTGTCATTTAAGAAGAATATCTTTGATTGATATAAATATCAAAGGTGATTTTTTTTTAACTTTTAGTACTTAAAAAATGTAAACCAATTGTCTCTCTAACCTCCATTTTCCCTCTGGAGTGATCAATATTATTGCTTCTCTGTCTTTAATCTTTTACTTTGGCTGCTTTTTCTATTTTAGCTGTTTTTATATTTGATTTTCAACAATTTGACCCGCTACTTTTATCTCCTATTGTGTTTACTGAACTTCTTAATACATGGCTTAATATTTGGAATGTTCTCAGTCATAGTCTCTTTAACTATTTCTGTCCCATTCTTCTCTTGTGGTCTCCTTCTTGGATGCCAATTACGCATATGATGCACTGGAATTTTTCCAGAAATTGGATACTCTGTTCCCCTCCTCCTCCTCTCCCTTCTTCTTCTTAAATCTTTTTCTCTTCTTGTTTCACATTGGGTATTTTCTTTAGAGCTTTCCTTGTTTCCCTATCCTTTGCTATGTGCAGTCTGCTCTTAAACTCATAAACTAAATTTTTTATTTCTCATACTTTATTTTTCATTTCTTTGGCTTCATAGTTTCCATGTCTTTGCTAATATTATCATCCTTTTATGCTATTTTCATTTTCTACTTTAATAGTCAATTTAAAACTCTGATAGCTCTAAGATTTATGCCTTTTCTCATGCTCTTCCTATTGACCATTTCTTTTCTTGTGTATCTTGATTATTTTTCTTTCTCTCTTGTGAATATTTTGACTTTTAATTGTTTGCTGAATGTGTTTCTATAAAGATCTGGTAAATAATATCTGTCTCCACAAAGGACACACCCTTTCTCTGTCAGTTTGCTAGAGTAGGAACAGAGTCTATATGTTCGGTTGTTGAGGTCTGGGCTTTATTAAAATGCCAGTTTTAGTTCAACACTGGATTCCAATGTTGTGAGAGTAGCCTTGACCTAGCGTTTAAGACTCACTGAAGTCACAGTTAGCTGCCTGTGTCTTTCTTTCCTTAAAATCTTATATTTTTCAGCGAGCAGATACTTGATGAAATGATACTTGATTTAATGTATCCTTGAGCATTTTATTGTTTTTGATACTGATGTGAAAGATATGTTTTCTTTATTCCTTTTTAAGATACTTTGTTATTTATATAGAGAAACATAACTGATCTCTGTATGTTGATCTTTATATCCTGTAATTTTCCTCAACTGGTTTATTAGTTTTAACAGTTAAAAAAATTTTTTTGGTTGAGTCCTTAGGATTTTCTATGTATAAGGTCACTACACTAAGTGAAAGTCAGACAGAGAAAGTGAAATAGTACATGATAACATATACATGTGAAATTTTAAAGAGGCAAATTCATAGAAGCTGAGTTATAACAGTGGTTTTATGCTTGGGTTGTTCTTACTTTTTTCTGATGTGTTTTAAAGCTATACGTATGTAACCTATCTGACTTGCTTTAATTTTAAAGATGAGAACAATGACCTTTTGAGGTAGCAGCATTTGAACCAGAAGCACCAATAAAAAAGTAAGTCTTTTAGCAACCTCCAGCACCTAATATGCAGTTATAAAATAGGCACTCGATAAATGTTTGCTGAATAAATATGGATAAGAAAGCAGGCAAATTTATCTACTTTTCACTAGAGAACAGCAGAAATAGAAGCAAAGAATGAAGTTATAGAAAGGCAGATTTTGGGTCAATTTTAAAATATACTGTTTAGAAAATACAGGTAACCAAAAGTCAAGCAGGCTTTCTTGTGAAGTAGTAAATTCCAAGTTATTGCAAAGTAAAGATATTAAGGTATAAATGGAGGTATATGTACTATCTGACTGAATGCTTATCTTTACATGATTGGTTAGACCTTTGTAATTTAATAATTCTATATAAGTTACTGCAGAAAGAGCAAGTTTTATCTATGTAAACCATGTAGAAGAGATAAACATTTACACACACTACACAGATGTGCTTAAAATATGTGGTTTCTAAATTTTCTTTCAACAGCATTTTCTTCACCAGTGTCATTTTCTGTTGTCAGAAACAAATAAATGATTAATACATTTATGAATATTTATTTTGAGCCTATCTGACACTATACTGGGTAAGTAAATTACAACTGTGAACTAGAATGTTTTTTAACTCTTGTTTTATGACCTTTAAACAGAGCTAATACTTACACAAATGTTCCCCAGTTACATAGATGATCCACTTAATTGAACTGATAACCTTAAACTTTTTAAATATCGCAATATGCTCTTAAAAGGATATTAGACACTGTATTGTTTCTCAAGGGGCTTATAAAATAGCATATTTATTCTTTCATTCATCTATACTGAAGAATATAATCAGGCACTGCATATATTATTCTTTTTAAAAATCCTTATTTGACAGCTGAATAGATTCTTAAGCTAGACAGTGTTGAAGGGGTAGGGATCTGGTATATTCTTATAGAAGAGTCAATTCTTACAATTTTTTAAGCATGCAAAATCTTAGTACATCATGGATAATAAACATGGGATTTTATGACAGATACTCATCTTTTACATAGATAGTCACCTTCTAGCTAAGAAGGTCTCTCGTTTTCATTGTATGTGCAAATCTTGGGAAGGAGAAAGTGGTATCTAAGAAGTCAATCAATTTACCTACCAAAAGAAAAAGAAAAAATCAAAGAAAGAAGAAAGGAAGGAAAGGACAGGGAAAAAAAAAAAAAAAACACCATATCTGACGAAACACATTATATATAGCCAGCTGGAATGCATGAAATACTAGAAATGGCCATATCCCACCGTAGAAAACATCTCATTAATACTGAGCGGTAATATTTAACTCTATGCCACATAGGCAAATTTGGATAAATTCTTAATCACTATTTCCAGGCTACGATGTTGATTCTCTTGCTTCTGGTTTTATGTGCTATCATTCTTTTTGCATTTATGTATTCATTGTAAGCCACAATTTTCCATTTATAGATTATTTCCATGAAGTTCAATGGTTGTAAGTCTCCTAATGATATATATTGTGGTGTTTCAATCTTTTCAAATAAGTGGTTTCAAACCACAGCACTCTTTTATGTAGTTATAGTCTATAAACTTCATCAATACATCATTATTTGATGAAAACAGACCAATCAAATGGTGTCCAGTCTTTAGATGGCTTGGGTTTTTCGCTTTCAAAAGCTACACTGTTCCTTCTAGGTTCCTTCAAATGCCAGTTGATTAAGAAAGTCTGCTGTGCTTGAATACAATATCATCAAGATTTTATTATATGGTGGTGTAGGCTCTTTCTGCTACTGCATTAGAAGTCTATTCTGTGTCTTACTCTTTTTAATAACCTTAAACAATGCTGATACTCACACAGATGTTCTACAGTTACATAAACGATTTACTGAATTGAATACATTAAATTTTGCTAAATACCACAATTTGCTCTTAAAGGGGCAAAAGTGATAAGTAAGTAACTGATGTTCAACACATTGAAGAATAGAAAAGATAAGCAGCCACTGACAAGTTAGATGCATTGAGTTTATTATTTCACCTCCAAAATGATAACAGGACACTTTTCCTGATAGTTTGTGGTTCAGTAGGCTTGACTTGCAATCCAAGAGTATGGAACACAAAGTAATTTAGAAGCCAGTTAAATATAAGAATGTGTTTTAGCAATTTTTACCCTCTCTGTGATAATACCCAGGCAGAATTCAGCATTCAATATTTATGCTCATTTTTACAGTTATTGTGAATTCGTACCGTGATCCCAAAGTGAGTTTGGGAGATATGGGACACAAGGTCTCTGTGCATGTAAATCCTGTTTTAAGCCAGGGGTACTGGGATTGCTTATATATGCCAAGAAAATCTCCACATGTAAGCACAGGAAGCTCTTGGCTGTTATAAAATGTAAATCCTCTCCTAAGAAAACAACTGACTTGAAGTGCTTTTGTATCTGTGGATCATGCTGTCAGGATTTTAGTGTTCTAATAACCCAATTCTAATGAGTTCTTATGATTTATTCAATAAGCACCAAAGGTCTTTTATATAATCGTTACCTTGATGGCTAATACAGTAGGATAAGTGTTCTGGTTAGTTATGCAGTTCTCCATAGAGATATCATTTAGCTCTCATCTTTGAATAATCAAAAAAAAAGTTGTAATTATAATTCCGTATTAAATAAATCAGTTGTCAAAATTATTTCTATTTCTTACTTTGGCAATGTCTGTTTAAAATTTGCCAGAAAAATCTGTGAAGTGTAATCTTTCTTCAGCTAGATAAAAGTCATTTTAGCTATAAGACATGTCATGCAGATGAAGTAATAGTTGTGGATTCCATTTTTTTTTCAAGGAATTAAGTTAATACCTTTAAATCTACCTAAAAACCTGTCACTGGATTTATAATTAGAACATTAGTTATACAGAAAACTGTTTCTGATATTACATTACCAGGCCTCTATTGACAGATAGGTAGGTAATTTCCGACCTTTGCCATTTCAAATGGTATGACAATGTCCAAGTATTTAAATTTTTGTATAATTTCTTCTTTGATGGAATAGCTGTATTTTATAGTATGTAAGCTGTATCTTAATAATGTTAAGAAAGAAGACAATAAACAAAAAAAAGTTAAATCAATGTTATTAGTAGTGTTGTAATATTTCTCCATATCTTTATCAAACTTTGAAATGCCACACCTATGAGTAACTGACAGAATATTTTTTAACTTATCTCTATAAATCTTTACATTATATTTTATATTTTTAAAGCTATTTTTATGTGCATATACTATCCTGATGTGTGGAACATTTTGTCCTTTGGTGATTTTCTCTATCCTGAAAATAAGTTTGTTTTAAAGGCTATTTTTTCTATTAAAAATCTTTTCTTTTTCTCTTTTGGCTAGTGTTTTTCATATTTTTTCTCCACATTTTTAATCAAACTATGGTCTTATATTTTAAATGTTAACATTTAAATGTTAATATATTTATATATATCATATAAACAGCAGGAAAACACTAAGTTGGCTAAAACAAGGTACATTTTTAAAATAACACATATATAACCATGTGATAACTCAAAAAGTAAACTTATTTTAACCAGTTTTCTTTGTGTTTTTCTTCTGTTGTGCTTTTTTCTCCTATGTCTTCTTTTCTAGTCTCTCCTTTTGTTTAGAATTTTTAGTTTATCTCTTGCCTAGTTTGATTCCTTTTCCTCCTCTACACACTAACATATCAGATAAACAATCTATTTCTAATCATTTACAATTTATGCCTGAAATTTTCTATAATTAGTTAGCTATACATACTTATCAGAGCCTATAATTATCCAGTCTTAAAATGTCCCACCCCACTATTCTCACCATGAAAGAAAAAAAAAGGACTCTTCAACACATGATTATCACTTATCAATTTATATATCATTTTCATCTATTTAATTCTCTCATTTAGGTGGAATTCATTGAGCATTCTTATAGGCAGTTTAACAAGCATTTCTACTAATTTGCTCATCATTCTTCTTGTATTTTATTATTTCTGCCTTAATTCATTTTTTAAATTCCTGTTAAAATACTTTCTTAAAAACTGCTTTCGTAAAGGCATTTCAGTGGTAACCCATCAGTTTTGGTTTCATCTTAAAATGTCTTTTATTTTGCTCTCCTGTAAAAGACAATACAGAAAACATTTCTTTGTCAACATAAAGTCACTATTAAAATCACTAGTCCATTACTCATTAGTGAAATAGCTGTGGGATTTTGTTTTTGTTTTTACTGTCTTCTCTATTAGCTGTTTATAACTTTACTGTATTAAGCTTGTGTGCATTTTGAATATTAATAGATTTCCAAAAATTACTCCATTGCCACAGAATACCTGTTTCATAATACAGGGAGGTAATTTTAGAGGTCAATTCTTAGTTTTAAAATAAAACTAGTGGTTTGACAGCCTAATAGGTATGTATAGCTACTGTCATCTATCCTTAATTTCTGTTATAATATTTATATTTTATCATCTTATTTAAGAGAATTAACCGGCCACACAACATAAGCAGTGCGTCTCTTGGAAAGAAAAGCCAGCCATAATTACATTTTTAACTCTAAAACCTTGAGATAGGTCCTCGTCTAACACATAGTTTCATTTATTTTATTTTCCTTATATGCACTAAAGCTCTGGTAGTTCATCAAAAAACACTTATGAATCCTTTGAGACCAAAATGAATAATTAGTTTCAAATAATAGAAGCAAGTGTGTGCTAAGAATGGCCAATGTGGTTTCTTTCTGAGTTCAGAATCAATTGATATATTTCATAGAATACTCTTCTTTTTTTTTTTACTATCAGGTTTATTATTGATAGGGCTTCCCTGGTGGCTCAGAGGTTAAAGCGTCTGCCTGGAATGCGAGAGACCTGGGTTCAATCCCTGGGTTGGGAAGATCCCCTGGAGAAGGAAATGGCAACCCAGTCCAGTACTCTTGCCTAGAGAATCCCATGGAGGGAGGAGCCTGGTAGACTACAGTCCATGGGGTCGCAAAGAGTCGGACACATCTGAGCAACTTCACTTTCTTTTCTTTCTTACTATTGATAAATGAAAGTAAAACATTTCATGATAGATTTATAGTCATAAGAAGTTTTAAAATCTCCTTTCCAAGTCCAAAAATCCAGTCAAACCAAACCAAGTAAACTTTGAGTCAAATGATTAGTTTATTTTGCTCTTTGTCTGGCATGAATAAATGGCACCTATCATCTTACCTCCTATAATAAAAAGTATAAGACTGGAAGGGATTTTAGAAATCATGTGGTTTAAACTCCTCACTCTTCAAGATGGGAAATTAACTCCAGAGGAGTGATGCAAATGAATGAGAGATAGCAAAGCCCATTAACTTTTGGTGGGTCAAGAATGTATACAATGGAGTATTGTATAAAAAGAAATGAAATGGGGTCATTTAAGTTATGTGACTAAACCTAGGGTCTGTCATACAGACTGAAGTGAGTCAGAAAGAGAAAAACAAGTATCAAAATATTGTATATTATCAAATATATATCAAATCTAGAAAAATGGTACTGAGGAACCTATTTGCGGGGCAGAATAGACATAGAAACAGAAAACAGACTTGTGGACACAGCAGGGGAAGGAGAAAGTGAAAGTGAAGCTGCCCAGTCGTGTCTGACTCTGTGACCCCATGGACTTAGCCTACCAGGCTCCTCCACCCATGGAATTTTCCAGGCAAGGGGAAGGAGAGGAAGGGGAAGAGGAAGCTAAATAAGGTATTTAGCTTGATCAAGGTCTCATACTAGGGACCAAAATCAAATCCATCCACAGAGATGTTTAATTTGGGCAGCCTTGAGTTTATTAAACTGAGACAGTAGCGTTGACATATATACACACCACCATGTGTAAAATAGATAGCTAGCAAGAAGCTGCTGTGGAGCACAGGGAGCTCAGCTCAGTGCTCTGTGATGACCTAGAGAGGTGGGATGGAGGGGGAATGAGAGGAAGGCTCAAGAGGGAGGAGATAGATGTATACAGTTTATTCATTCTGTTGTACAGCAGAAACTAACAGCATTGTACAGCAAATATACTCCAATAATAATAAAAAAAGAACAGAATTTATTTCTTTCATGACACAAGCCTGCTTCTGTTCTTCCAGGAGCCACAAAGCAACCAATACTCATAGCTTATTGATGGATGAAAAGTAGCTAATTTATCATATCACTGAATTCTCAGAATACTCATATGAGATATATATATATACTATTGTTCTCCCATTTCTATAGGTAAGTAAGCTGAGGCATAGAAACATTAACTCTTCCAAAGCTGCACAGTTGGTGGATGGTGTGATTGCAAAACCATTATTCAGATTCAGGAAACTGAACCTTTACTTGATGCTTAATACTGCCACTTTATGTACTGATCATATCAGCAGCTAATTTTTAGGGAAAATTCTTGGTTTTAAATCCACTGAGGATGGGTTTTATCTTCACTTTTTCTTTTCCTGGTATTTAATGAAGAAGCAAGCCTTAAAAATAAGCTTTAGATCCCCTCCTGTTTTGGAAAGGTCCTAGGAGAGAATTAAGTAGATGAAAACTGAGATTTCATCCAGGTGGCTGGAATGAATAAAAACCTAACTGTTCTATAATACATCCCAGGGATGAGAGTCAGACGGAAATGCACAATATGAGCCAAAATGACAGCAAACAAAGAAGGGAAAAAGGAAACTTTCCACTCAGTCTCCCTAGGGAGATTGATTAAAGAATGAAACATTTATGGGTGTCTTTGACTTTGAGAATCAGCACCACTTGCCCCTTGAATCTAATCTGATCCCAACTGGGGAGTTTTACTTATACTTGCTTCCAAGTCAGTAATAGTAGACACTACAAATTTCAGTGATTTTTTAAAAAATTCCATTGAGTGCTGGATTCTTAGCAAAGATGTTAAAATATCTTGGAATCCAAGAGGTGATGAGTCTTGGATGTCTCAGTGTTCACTATACTTGTGAAAGGCATATAGTAAACTTCACTACATTTTAATAAAGTATCAATACTTAAGAAAAATCACATAGTTTTCGATACAAACAAGTGAATTCTACCATTATGTCTGCCAAGAAACACCACTGTAGGCAAATTAGGGTACAGTAAAATAAGATATTTAGCTTGATCAAGGTCTCATACTAGGGACCAAATCAAATCCATCCACAGAGATGTTTAATTTGGGCAGCACTGAGTTTACTAAAATTCAGATCAATTTGTCCTCAGGCTTGACATTGACAGTTGACTGTGGGTACTACTGCTTCCAAAATGCTTTGTAGTTTCTGCCACTTCTTTTTTTTTTAATTTAATTATCTTCAGATTTATTTTTGGCTGCACTGGGTCTTTGTTGCTGCTCGTGGGCTTTCTCTAGTTGCCGCAAGCTGGGCAACTCTCCAGCTGTGGTGTGCGGGCTTCTCGTTATGGTGACCTCTCTCATTACGGAGCTCTAGGGTCGCGGGGCCTCCAGCAGTTGCAGCTCAAGGGCTCTTGGAGTCAGTAATGGTGGTGCACTCAGGCTGAGCTGCGCTGCAGCATGTGGGATCCTCCCAGACCAGGGCTTGAACTCCTGTCCTCTGCATTGATTGGCAGGTGGATTCTTAACCACAGTACCAGCAAGGAAGTCTGTTTCTGTCACTTTCTGGCCCCTGATGATGCGGAGATTTCCTACTTCCTGGGTTGATGTGGAAACCGTTCAAAAGAAAAGTGGTAAGCACACCAAAATTCCGTGAGTCATAACAAACCACTATAATGAATGAGGTAAATGAGATTGTTAACTCTAATTCTTTCCCAGTAATCATGTCCTCTACCAAGAAATGTCTTGATGACATTCCTCTGTGAGTAAGTAGACTGTGAATTTGGGCATGCAACATTCCCTCCCAAATAAAATGACACAGTGGTGATGGTGTGCTAAGGATCAGCCTAGACACCAGGAGCCTTGAGTGTTTTTCTCGCTCATTTGTACCTCGTTATTACTATAACATTCTGACAGGATTCATTACTAGTCTTAGGAGAGGAAGCATTCAAATGAATATATGTTATGAAGGTGTATTTAAAGAGCACTTCAGTTCAGTTCAGTTCAGTTCAGTTGATCAGTCGTGTCTGACTCTGCAACCCCATGAACTGCAGCACGCCAGGCCCCCCTGTTCATCACCACCTCCTGGAATTTACCCAAACTCATGTCCATTGAGTGGGTGATGCCATCCAGCCATCTCATCCTCTGTCGTCCCCTTCTCCTCCTGCCCCCAATCCCTCCCAGCATAAGGGTCTTTTCCAATGAGTCAAATCTTCGCATGAGGTGGCCAAAGTATTGGAGTTTCAGCTTCAGCATCAGTCCTTCCAATGAACACCCAGGACTGATCTCCTTTAGGATGGACTGGTTGACCTCCTTGAAGTCCAAAGACTTCTGCAACACCACAGTTCAGTTCAGTTCAGTTAGTCACTCAGTCGTGTCCGACTCTTTGCGACCCCATGAATCGCAGCACGCCAGGACTCCCTGTCCATCACCAACTCCCGGACTTCATTCAGACTCACATCCATCGAGTCAGTGATGCCATCCAGCCATCTCATCATTTGTTGTCCCCCTCTCCTCCTGCCTCCAATCCCTCCCAGCCTCACAGTCTTCTCCAATGAGTCAACTCTTTGCATGAGGTGGCCAAAGTACTGGAGTTTCAGCTTTAGCATCATTCTTTCCAAAGAAATCCCAGGGCTGATCTCCTTCAGAATGGACTAGTTGGATCTCCTTGCAGTCCAAGGGACTCTCAAGAGTCTTCTCCAACACCACGGTTCAAAAGCATCAGTTCTTCGGCACTCAGCTTTCTTTATAGTCCAACTCTCACATCCATACATGACTACTGGAAAAACCATAGCCTTGTCTAGACGGACCTTTGTTGGCAAAGTAATGTCTCTGCTTTTGAATATACTACCTAGGTTGGTCATAACTTTCCTTCCAAGGAGTAAGCATCTTTTCATGGCTGCAATCACCATCTGCAGTGATTTTGGAGCCCAAAAACATAAAGTCTGACACTCTTTCCCCATCTATTTGCCATGAAGTGATGGGACCAGATACCATGATCTTAGTTTTCTGAATGTTGAGCTTTAAGCTAACTTTTTCACTCTCCTCTTTCACTTTCATCAAGAGGCTTTTTAGTTCCTCTTCATTTTCTGCCATAAGGGTAGTGTCATCTGCATATCTGAGGTTATTGGTATTTCTCCCAGCAATCTTGATTCCAGCTTGCGCTTCTTCCAGCCCAGCATTTCTCATGATGTACTCTGCCTACAAGTTAAATAAGCAGGGTGACAATATACAGCCTTGAATACTCCTTTTCCTATTTGGAACCAGCCTGTTGTTCTATGTCCAGTTCTAACCGTTGCTTCCTTACATGCATATAGGTTTCTCAAGAGGCAGGTCAGGTGGTCTGGTATGCCCAATTCTTTCAGAATTTTCCATACTTTTTTTTTTTTTTTCCTCCAGAGTTTATTGTGATCCACACAGTCAAAGGCTTTGGCATAGTCAATAAAGCAGAAATAGATGTTTTTCTGGAACTCTTGCTTTTTCCATGATCAGTGGATGTTGGCAATTTGATCTCTGGTTCCTCTGCCTTTTCTAAAACCAGCTTGAACATCTGGAAGTTCATGGTTCACGTATTGCTGAAGCCTGGCTTGGAGAATTTTGAGCATTACTTTACTAGCATGTGAGATGAGTGCAGTTGTGTGGTAGCTTGAGGATTCTTTGGCGTTGTCTTTCTTTGGGATTGGAATGAAAACTGACCTTTTCCAGTCCTGTGGCCACTGCTGAGTTTTCCAACTTTGCTGGCATATTGAGTGCAGCACTTTCATAGAATCATCTTTCAGGATTTGAAACAGCTCAACTGGAAATCCATTACCTCCACTAGATTTGTTCCTAGTGATGTTTCTAAGGACCCTTTACTTCACATTCCAGGATGTCTGGCTCTAGGTGAGTGGCCACATCATTGTGATTATCTGGGTGGTGAAGATCTTTTTTGTAGAGTTCTTCTGTGTATTCTTGCCACCTCTTCTTAATATCTTCTGCTTCTATTAGGTCCATACCATTTATGTCCTTTATCGAGCCCATTTTGCATGAAATGTTTTCTTGGTATCTCTAATTTTCATGAAGAGATCTCTAGCCTTTCCCATTCTGTTGTTTTCCTCTATTTCTTTGCAGTGATCGCTGAGGAAGACTTTCTTATCTCTTCTTGCTATTCTTTGAAACTCTGCATCCAGATGCTTATATATTTCCTTTTCTCCTTTGCTTTTCACTTCTCTCCTTTTTTTATAAAAATTTCAAGTAACTTTTATTTTATTTTTTAATTTTAATATATATTTTAATTGGAGGCTAATTACTTTACACTATTGTATTGGTTCTGCCACACATCAACATGAATCTGCCACAGACATACAGGTGTCCCCATCCTGAACCCACCTCCCACTTCCCTCCCTGTACCATCCCTCTGGGTCATCCCAGTGCACCAGCCCCAAGCATACTGTACCCAATCTGGACTGGCAATTCATTTCATATATGATATTACACATGTTTCAGTGCCATTTCCCCAAATCATCCCTCCCTTGCCCTCTCCCACAGAGTCCAAAAGACTCTTCTATACATCTGTGGCTCTATTGCTGTCTCACATACAGGGTTATTGTTACCATCTTTCTAAATTCCATATATATGTGTTAGTATACTGTATTGGTGTTTTTCTTTCTGGCTTAGTTCGCTCTGTATAATCGACTCCAGTTTCATCCACCTTATTAGAACTGATTCAAATGTATTCTTTTTAATGGCTGCATAACACTCCATTGTGTCTATGTACCACAGCTTTCTTATCCATTCGTCTGCTGATGGACATCTAGGTTACTTCCATGTCCTGGCTATTATAAACAGTGCTGCGATGAATATTGGGGTACACGTGTCTCTTTCAATTCTGGTTTCCTCGGTGTGTATGCCCAGCAGTGGGATTGCTGGGTCATATGAAAGTTCTATTTCCAGTTTTTAAAGGAATCTCCACACTGTTCTCCATAGTGGCTGTAATAGTTTGCATTCCCACCAACAGTGTTAGAGGGTTCCCTTTTCTCCACACCCTCTCCAGCATTTATTGCTTGTAGAATTTTGGATCACAGCCATTCTGACTGGTGTGAAATGGTACCTCATTGTGGTTTTGATTTGCATTTCTCTGATAATGAGTAATGTTGAGCATCTTTTCATGTGTTTGTTAGCCATCTGCATGTCTTCTTTCGAGAAATGTCTGTTTAGCTCTTCAGCCCATTTTTTGATTCAGTTCAGTTCAGTTCAGTTGCTCAATCGTGTCCAACTCTTTTTGACCCCATGAATCACAGCACGCTAGGCCTCCCTGTATGCACCAACTCCCAGAGTTCCCTCAGACTCGTGTTCATTGAGTCAGTGATGCCATCCAGCCATTTTTTGGTTGGGTCGTTTATTTTCCTGGAATTGAGCTGCACGAGTTGCTTGTATACTTTTGAGATTAGTTCTTTGTCAGTTGCTTCATTTGTTATTATTTTCTCCCATTCTGAAGGCTGTCTTTTCACCTTGCTTATAGTTTCTGTGGTTGTGCAGAAGCTTTTAATTTTAATTAGGTCCCATTTGTTAATTTTTCCTCTTATTTCTAATATTCTGGGATGTGGGCCATAGAGGATTCTGCTGTGATTTATGTCGGAGAGTGTTTTGCCTATGTTCTCCTCTAAGAGTTTTATAGTTTCTGGTCTTAACATTTAGATCTTTAACCCATTTTGAGTTTATTTTTGTGTATGGTGTTAGAAAGTGTTCTAGTTTCATTCTTTTACAAGTAGTTGACCAGTTTTCCCAGCACCACTTGTTAAAGAGATTGTCTTTTCTCCATTGTATATTTTTGCCTCCTTTGTCAAAGATAAGGTGTCCATAGGTGTATGGATTTATCTCTGGGCTTTCTGTTTTGTCCCATTGATCTATATTTCTGTCTTTTCACAGCTATTTGTAAGGCCTCCTCAGACAGCCATTTTGCTTTTTTGCATTTCTTTTCCATGGAACGTGGCCAAGAGGAGCTACCCCACACCAGAGGTCATGGGCGGTGGCCAGAGGAGCTACTCCACATCCAAGGAGCGCTGGCTATGTGGGCGCAGGAGGGCCGATAGAGCTACTCCACATTCAAGGTCAGGAGGGGCGGCTCGTCCAAGGTAAGGAGCAGCGGCTGTGCTTTGCTGGAGCAGCCGTGAAGAGATACCCCATGACCAGGGTAAGAGAAAAAGCATTTACATTTTCAAATTCACCAGAAGTCAAACATTGCCAAGTTAAATCCCTGAAAGTCTACATGTTATATATCAAACTGGCAATTTAAAAACAAAAACAAAAACAAAAAAAACATTGCATGCCCAATGTGCTTAGGTTTTGGAGATGAGAGTGAAGACATGATGCTAATCCATGTTTTTTGAGGAGTGTAGCTTACTTTCACTCTTCTGAAAAATAATTTGGAATACAGTATCAAAAATATTTTTAAAAATTCAAAATTCTTCTGACTGGAAGAATTTTTCCTAAAATAGGATTATACAAACCTCAAGTACACAAATGTTCATCACAGCTTTGTTTGTAGCAGCAAAACTCTGAAAACAACAGTAGATAATTGAATTTAAATGATGGCATAAACACATAATTGAATTCCGTAAAGCTATTAGGAATATTGTTATAGAAGTACATGGACTGACTTAGAAAGAAGTAGAGAAAGAAGTAGTTTAATTACAAGTAGAAGAAAATTAAAAAAAAAAAATATCCAGCGTATTATCTTACTCTTGTGCAAAAATACTCAAATACATTTTGTAGAGAAGTCTGTACCACAAAAGGTGAAGCATGTAATACCAATTTTCTGATTTATGTTTACTTGCTCTTTCTGTTTTTTTTTTTTTGTAAGTATGGATTGTTTGTGTAATTAAAAATTAAATGACAAATGTACCACCACCACCACCACCACCACCACCACCACCACCACCACCCCAATTAAAGCAGTTGTTTCAGTATTTTAGAGATTCAAAAGTACAGATCGGCTTCTCAGGTGGCCCAGTGGTAAAGAATCTGCCTGCCAATGCAGGAGATACAAGAGACACAGTTTTGATCTCTGGTCAGGAAGATCCCCTGGAGAAGGAAATGGCAACCCACTGCAATATTCTTGCCTAGGAAATCCCATGGACAGAGGAGCCCGGCAGGCTACACTCCACGGGATCTCGAAGAGTCAGACATGACTGGGCACAGCACAGCACAAGGTGCTGATCAAGCCTTCTGTTCATCTGTAAATCAAGCCTTGAATTCCATTTCTACACTGTTTTTCCTGTCTGCAGAATCTCTCTTCCTTTGTGGCTGTCTCCATTCTTGATCCTACTCTATTTTATGTTTGACTGGAACAGTGTCGGTTTACCTGGGTCTTGGTTTTCCCTACTACCATCATGGCTGAAATACAAAAGTAAAAAAAGCATTGTGGGCTTTTAAAATTCACCATTATAATCACAAAATATTTTCACTTATGGTATTCTTTTTCTAAATACTCATATTTCAACTTTTACTAAATTGTCCATGTTATCCTTCTAATAATTTTGTTATCTTGAAGATTTCATAAATTTAGAAAAGTCATAAATTCAGCACTAAACTTTGTCAGTTTTAATCATTAAATACTATTCACACTTCTTATTGACTATTGTTACATGAAGGATGAAGATAGGCACACTAACAACCTTGAAAATAAGGACATTTATTTCATAATTATATTTGGATTTCTAATAAGAGATATTGAGTCAAAAGTTTTTAAAATTATCTGCATTATCTGGTCCAGCCACTACAAAGACTCTCAGATTAGAATACAAGGGAAAATCAAACCTGAATTCAGTAATTGTCTCATTGTTCTTCCATGCTGTGAAATATCAATGTACAATCTTCTACAATAACTAAAACAGTAAGCCAGTTCTACTTAGTGCTTTGCTAAGCAGAGAAGTTTGTTTTGATTAGTTTTTTTGTAATAATATTTATCAGTTTTATACCTTTTTTGAAAAAGTATTTTATTTACTTCAATTGCTCAACCAACAAAATAATTTAACAAATTCATAGTCACTGAGCTTAGAAAATTTTCCCTCTTATTCTTTTAAAGAATCAAAGTATAGATTGAATCTTGACTTTCTTTGATGATTGTAGTTTGTTTTTATTTTTTTTAAGTCACTCTCAAAAGAAAGTAAATACTAAATGTACAAAGTAATTATAGAGAGCTTAGATGGAGAAGGCAATGGCACCCCACTCCAGTACTCTTGCCTGGAAAATCCCATGGATGGAGGACCCTGGTTGGCTGCAGTCCACGGGGTCGCTAAGTCGGACACAACTGAGCGACTTTGCTTCCACTTTTCACTTTCATGCATTGGCAGAAGGAAATGGCAACCCACTCCAGTGTTCTTGCCTGGAGAATCCCAGGAACAGGGGAGCCTGGTGGGCTGCCATCTATGGGGTTGCACAGAGTCGGATGCGACTGAAGTGACTTAGCAGCAGCAGCAGCAGAGAGCTTAGAAAATAATAATTTCTGAGTTTCTAAGAATATCATTGTTTCCTCCTTTTAAATTACCAAAATAAATGAAAATAAAATATTTGATACATACAGATAAAAATCATTTAGAAACATCAGGCTCTTCTACAATAATTAATAATAGAAACAGATGTAAAAATTTATTTAAAAATAATAAATTTTGACATTTCTTTAAGGAATCCAAGTTGAAGCTAATAGCATTCAAGTATTTAATATTTTTCCAGGATTTTAGGAGGTATGAAACAGATAGCTGAAGAATCAGGTATACCTAGATTTTGATAAGTTTTTTCAAAGAAAGGGACTTTTTCCTCTCAAAGTTTAATTGATAGTATAAATGAAATAATTTTATTTTGCCAATGGAAAGTAATTATAGACTCTTGTCAGATGACTATCACACTGAACTATCCAAGACTTTAAAGTTACTAACATCTGCAGTTCCACATTTACAAATAGAAAGGACTGATGCTGAAGCTGAAGTTGAAGCTCTGATAACTGGCCACGTGATGCAAAGAGCTGACTCATTGAAAAAGACCCTCATGCTGGGAAAGGTTGAAGGTAGGAGGAGAAGGGGACGACAGAGGACAAGATGGTTGGATGGCATCACCGACTCAGTGGACATGAGTGTGAGCAAACTCCAGGAGATGGTGAAGGACAGGGAAGCCTGGAGCGCTGCAGTCCATGGGGTCGCAAAGCGTTGGACACGCCTGAGCAATTGAATAAGTGTTCATTCGTCTAGACATTCATTTATTCTGTCCTTCATTCCACAGTCATTTTAGAGACTGTTTGTGACAGACCCCGGAGATAAAAAGATGGACAAGAACAGCATAGTATCTGCCTTCTCAAAACTCCTACTGATAGGAAAATCCGATCCTGAAAACAATGGTAAGACAGTATAAATGATAGGGCAATCCAGGGTGACATGGCAGCATTGAGGAGGGGCAACAGGCCTACTCTCTAGGGAAGGTTTCCCAGAACTCCCATGGTTAAGATCTGAAGGAGGCATGGTTATGGCTGGTGCAGAGAAATGAATCATAACTCTTACCTTACCATCACGTCTTGAGACTTCCCTGGTGGCTCAGACAGTAAAGCAGTAGAGCCTACAATGCAGGAGAGCCAGGTTCAATCCCTGGGTTGGGAAGATCTCCTGGAGAAGGAAATGGCAATCCACTCCAGTATTCTTGCCTGGAAAATCCCATGGATGGAAGAGCCTGGTAGGCTACAGTCCATGGGGTCGCAAAGAGTCGGACACGACTGAGCGGCTTTTCACCATCACATCTAACAACTCTTCTGAGACAATGATCCCTGCACAGATAAGCATAACCTAAGTGCACAAGATTACATGGAAGAAAAGTCATATCTGTGTATATGAAAATGGCTAAAATTAATCTGAAGTGATAGTAAGGAGAAAGATATGCCACATCTATGCCACTTTTTCTCCTCTTCAGTTGGACTTATAGGCAATAGTTGACTCTGAAGGTCTGTGTCTGAACTTGAAAGATACACAGTTTGAGGTTAAGAGGGGGAAATATCAGCAGTTGTCTAAAAAGCAAATTTATCTTTACCCATTCATCTGCTGATGGATATGGAAATTTTAGTTATTTTCATTTTTTTTAATTTCTATTTTTACTTTATTTTACTTTACAATACTGTATTGGTTTTTCCATACATTGACATGAATCCACCACGGGTGTACATGCGTTCCCAAACATGAGCCCCCCTCCCACCTCCCTCCCCATAACATCTCTCTGGGTCATCACCACTACTATTCATCATAGTTCTGGAAGTTTTGGCCACAGCAATTAGAGCAGAAAAAGAAATAAAAGGAATCCAAATTGGAAAAGAAGAAGTAAAACTCTCACTGTTTGCAGATGACATGATCCTCTACATAGAAAACCCTAAAGACTCCACCAGAAAATTACTAGAGCTAATCAATGAATATAGTAAAGTTGCAGGATGTAAAATCAACACACAGAAATCCCTTGCATTCCTATACACTAATAATGAGAAAGTAAAAAAAGAAATTAAGGGAACAATTCCATTCACCATTGGAACGAAAAGAATAAAATACTTAGGAATATAGCTACCTGAAGAAACTAAAGACCTATATATAGAAAAGTATAAAACACTGATGAAAGAAATCAAAGAGGACACTAATAGATGGAGAAATATACCATGTTCATGGATCGGAAGAATCAATATAGTGAAAATGAGTATACTACCCAAAGCAATTTACAAATTCAATGCAATCCCTATCAAGCTACCAGCCATATTTTTCAGAGAACTAGAACAAATAATTTCAAGATTTGTATGGAAATACAAAAAACCTCGAATAGCCAAAGCAATCTTGAGAAAGAAGAATGGAACTGGAGGAATCAACTTGCCTGACTTCAGGCTCTACTACAAAGCCACAGTCATCAAGACAGTATGGTACTGGCACAAAGACAGAAATATAGTTATTTTTAAAACACATATATACCTATTTGTATTTGATTATTCTGAATATGTGGGAGCTATACTCACTTCCCTAACATTCTAATCATAAGGCCAGTACTGCCAGAACACACATGCTCAGTCAGGTCAACTCTTTGTGACCCCTGGATTGCAGCCTATCAAGCTCCCTGTCCATGGGATTTTCCAGGCACAAATACTGGATGTCTCCTGAGTCTCCTGTATTGGCAGGCAGATTCTTTACCACTGAGCCACCTGGGAAGCCCAATATTCTAATCAATCAAAGTAATTTACAGTATCTCATTGAGTCCACTTCACAAGCTTGAGGAAATATTGGCTACGTTGGTAGCTTCTAGAGTGGTACAAATATGTAGAATTAGAGAGAAAATGAATGTTGAACATTTATTGAGTATTTAAGTATCTGGAAGATACAAAGCTCAGCAATTTACATCTAATTATTTTCTTTATTTCCTTGCAACAACACCCTTGTGAGCAAGGTGATATTGATGCTCTTTTTACACTGAACAGCCTGAAACTCAGAGATATCAAGACATTCCCAAGGTGAGGCAGTGTGTCTATGACAGGGCTGGAAGCTGAAAGCAGAATGCATGTCTCTATAACCTAAACTGTTATATGAAGTACAGGCATAATCTTATTTTATATGAAGTACAGGCATAATCTCATTTTATTGCACTTCACTTTATTTGGCTTCACAAACAATGAGGGGTTTTTTTTTGTTGTTGTTGTTGTTTTAGCAAATTGAAAGTTTGTGGCAACTCTGAGCCAAGCAAGTCTAATGACATCATTTCCCTGGTATCATTTGCTCACTTTGTGCCATCTGTCTCATTTTGCTAATATTCATAATATGTCAAAGTTTTTCACTATTATCTTATTTGTCTTGGTGATCAGTGTTCTTTGCTATTACTTTTGCAAAAATAATTATGACTAAGTGAAGGCCCAGATGATGGTTAGCATTTAATTAAGTTGCTCACATTGTTTTTTTAGACATAATCCAATTGCATACTTAATAGACTATAATGTAAGCAGGGTTTCCCTGGTGGCTCAGCGGGAAAGCATACACGTGCCAACGCAGGCAATGTGGGTTCGATCCCTGGGTTGGGAAGATCTAGAGAAGGGAATGGCAATCCACTCCAGTATTCCCATCTGGAGAACTCCATGGACAGAGGAACCTGGAAAGCTACAGTCCGTGGAGTCACGAAGAGTCGGACACAGCTTAGCCACTAAACAATAACAAGATGTTATAAGCATAACTTTAATATGCCTGGGAAACCAAAAACTTGGGATGACTGTTACGATATTCACTTTATTGTGGTGGTCTGGACCTGAACCCTATTGTCTCCTAGATGTGTTATGCATTAGTGTTATGATGACACCCATCTTAATTATGAAGAAATCAAAATTCTTAATCATGAAGAAACTGAGTAACCACATCCTACATATAATAGCTGATTTCCAAACTACATGTTCCAATGCTAAGTTTCATGCTTTCCTCCACTACATTATACCTGTATACATGTGATACAATGTCCTTTCAGTTACCAACAATAGATGGATTTTCAGCCTAAGTGTGAGGGAAGAGCTGGGGGGAAACAAAGATCCTAGTGATTTCCTTACCAGCCTTCCTATCTCCATAACTTTAACAAGTAAATGTGCTTATGGTTGGTTTCTCCTGAGGCTGTGAAAGCCTGATCTTACCCTTTTAGGTTTAGTGCAAGGAGAAGACTCTTGAGAGTCCCTTGGACAGCAAGGAGATCAAACTAGTCAATCTTAAAGGAAATCAACCTTACATATCCATTCAAAGGACTGAGGCTGAAACTGAAGTTCCAATATCTTGGCCACCTGACGCGAAGAGCTGACTCATTGGAAAAGACCCCGATGCTGGGAAAGATCGAAAGCAAGAGGAGAAGGAGACGACAGAGGATGAGATGGTTGGATAGCATCATCGACCGTTAACTCAATGGACATGAGTTTGTGCAAATACCAGGAGACAGTGAGGGACAGGGAGGCCTGGCATGCTACCATTCATGGGGTTGCAAAGAGGTGTACATGACTTAGTGACTTAATAACAACAACAGCTACCTGATTTCTTCTTAGACCCTACTTCTTTCCTACCTCTAGGGCCACAAGGTAGTGCCATTTTGGGTTTTGGATCTATCACCTTTAAATTCTTATGGCAAATGTCAGCAATATTAAAACTATATCTGGCCTGATTTTATATCACACAAGTTGAAATAGATTTTTGAACAGTCCAAAACCAAATAACAAAAACTCAAACAGTATTTTATCTTGTTAGTTAGAAATGAAACAACAGCAGTAGCAACAACAAAAAAAAGCCATTACTTGTCATTTCTCAATTGTCTTCTTATGTAGTTCATCTGGAAAGCAGAGCTTTTGCATAGAAAGGTGACAACAACCCACAATATCTGATAAATAAAGATAATGAGTTTCCTCCGCTCTTTGAAATTGGACCATCCACAACTCTATCATCACTGAAGTGGAAACTGATCATCATTCAGCCTGCATTAATGTCATGATATTATGATTGTGATTTACTCAATAGCCTGCTGCAGACAGCAATTCTTATAAATAAGCCCCCTCATTCCGAATGCCACAGAATGTGCTCAGGTGACTGGGAGAGGCAACATAAATATTGATCATCACCATAATTGGAGTTTATATTGGCATAATGTCCTCCTTATAATGCATTTAAGTGGCTCTAGATATTTTCCTCAAATTTGTCCTAATTCAAATATAGATGTGACCTGTATTTCTCTATGCCTCTATCTAAAAAATAAACAAACACATAAACACAATGTGTGTTTGGAGAGGAAGATGATGTCTAGCTTACTTAGAAAAGCAAATTGATTTTACAGTACTTTAAAGAATTACTTGGCAGGTAATATAAAGTGGCAGTATATATTATGTTAATAACAAATTATTTTTATTTTCTCATTCAAGCTTTATAGCTGTTATTCTCTCAGTTAGTGCTCCATTAGCCCATGGTTTGAAACTTAATGGTGTTTATTTAAAATTTTTGTGCAGATCAAGCATTTTTTTCCTTCTGATTCTTCTTTCTCTCACTTATCCGAAAACTTGAAATATAAACTTCAAAATAACTTTTATTTTATTTATTTTTAACATAAATTTATTTATTTTAATTGGAGGCTAATTACTTTACAATATTGTATTGGTTTTGCCATACATCAATATGAATCTGCGGGTGTACATGTGTTCCCCATCCTGAACCCCCCTCCCACCTCCCTCCTCATACCATCCCTCTGGGTCATCCCAGTGCACCAGCCCCAAGCATCTGTATAATGCATTGAACCTGGACTGGTGATTCGTTTCATATATGATATTATACATGTTTCAAAATAACATTTTTTAAAAAGAAATGTATGCTGTATTCTAAATGCAACTTATTCTATATTTATGCCATACCATTATTTCTCCATAGTCTCTGCCCTGGAATTCACTCAGTGACATCATTAATTTTTCTTTTCTCTGCTGGATCATTCTTATCATCCTACGCACATGCTTGTGTTTCCCACTGTAAAGTAACCAAACCAACCTCTACCACAGCATCCTCCTTTCAAATGCCAATTCCCTGTTTACAGAGAATTTCTGAATTCACTTCCTTATCTTCCGTTTTCTCTCCCATACTTTCCAAAGCCCAATGTCTTCTCAAGGTTATCAAAGACCATTAAAGTTAGTCACTGAAGTTTATATTTCATAATGTTACCAGGTGGCTCAGTGGTAAAGAATCCACCTGCCAATGTATGAGATGCAAGAGACACAGGTTCAGTCCCTGGGTTGGGAAGATTCCATGGAGAATATCACAGTATTCTAGCCTGGAAAATTCCATGGACAGAGAAGCCTGGCAGACTGCAGTCCATGGGGTTGCAGAGCCAGACACAACTGAGCGGCTGAGCACCCATGCACAAGCTTGTTGAGCACAGACTCTAAGCAGCCTTTGCCATAGAGGCTGATGGGTTTTTTTATAACATACGTCTGTCATCATTTTCCATGAAAGCATTTTTTCTTAGCTTTCCTCTTCTCTCTCCAGCAACTCTGCGACCCCATGGACTGTAGCCCACTAGTCTCCTCTGTGCATGGGATTTCCCAGGCAAGAACTGGAGTGGGTTGCTGTGCCCTCCTCCATGGGATCTTCCCCACCCAGGGATCGAATCCACATCTCTTAATCTCCTGCACTGACAAGTGGGTTCTTTGCCACTAGCACCACCTGGGGCGCCGAGGTTCCCCTCTGATGGTTAGAGTTCTATGGAGCTCAGGATCGCAAGTAATTCACCCTCGTACCCCTCCATCCCCATCCTAAGCCCCGCCTCCAGAGCCAGGTCAACATCTGTTCCCTGTCTTGATCTCTACATATTTATACTCCTGAGTTTCCTGTCAGATTTTAGGTGAGATTTACCCATTAATCAGCAAGGTGTGACTCTTTCCGTTTCAGTTTCATAATCTGTGAGGTGAGAAGAATAATACTTGCTCTGACTCACTGAATTCTTAAAAAAGAGTAAGATGTTACAAGTCTGTGGCTCAATTTTGTTTTAGACTCTGTCAACTTAAAAAATATTCACAACCTAAAAGTTGACAGTTATGTTTTATTTGGTGGGAGTTTTTAGAACTTCAGGCCTGGGAGACAGCATCTCAAGTAACCCTGAGAAAACTGCTCTGAGGAGGCAAGGGGAGGTGCCAGGTTATACAGAAGTTTTGCAACAGAGGGCAGGTAGACTGAATATCAAAAGAGATTATTATTAATTAAAGAAAATCAGATAGTCCAAGTTAAGAAATTTAGTGCTTTTCTATGTATGGGAAGATGCAAGAGTATGGGCTCACTGAAATTATTCCTTTCATATGCATCTCAGCTATCTGGGTCCAACATCCTTTGTCTTTCACGTCCTCAGCTCCCTTGAGGCTCACCATAGGGACTGGCTACAACCTGATGCCTATTAGATCACAGGTATTATTCTCCTTCCTGACTGCAGCTGCTCGCTCCAAGGATGACATATTTACTGATATAGCAGAAAATGTTTCATTTCTCAACTCTTTCTGATGGTTTCTTAAGTGAGAACAGTTTTCTAACTTTCCCCCTCTTTCTGTTTCACTTCTGAGGAAGGTTCTTTAGAATAGAGGTTATAAACAGGAGTTGTGAAATTGGACTGTTTGGATTTGAATTCCAGTTTAAGCACACAAAAGTGGTTTGTTTGTTTGGTTTTTTCCATTGAGGTGCAATTGACATGTAACATTGCACTGGTTTAAGATGTACAACATATTGATTTAATATTTTTATATTGCAGTATTATTGCTACTGTAACATTAGCTAACACTTCTATTGCATCAATAACTATTATTTCTTCTACTGGTAGGCACAATTAAGATTTAGTGTCTTGGCAAGTTTAACGTTTATAATAAAGTTTTATTGTCACTACACTGTGTATTATTCACCCACTGCAAACTTTGGTAACTTTTTTGTAAACCTCCTTAAGTCTCAAAGTCTCATTAATAAAATAAGAGAATAAGAGTTAATGTTCTTAACAAGGTTTCTGTGAGTCAGGTGGTGCTGTAAGCCCTTTATACCAGTCAGTGTTATTATTATTTTTCTATTTATAGAAAACATAATCAAGGCATTGAGAAGTTAAGTAAACTTCTTAAGTAAGTTAACTTCTTAAGTAAGTTAAGTAAACATCTAAGATTACTTACCTGCCATAAGTAAAACCTGAGATTTGAACCCAGCCCTTGGGCTTAGCCTCTTATAGCATCAGATTCTTGTTAGGATTAAATAAGGGAAATGATGCCATGTTCTTGATGAATTAGAAAGCATGTCATAAATGTTCAGTTCAGTTCAGTTCGGTCGCTCAGTCGTGTCCGACTCTTTGCGACCCCATGCCAGACCTCCCTGTCCATCACCAACTTGTGGAGTTCACTCAGACTCGCATCCATCGAGTCCGTGATGCCATCCAGCCATCTCATCCTCTGTCGTCCCCTTCTCCTCCTGCCCCAATCCCTCCCAGCATCAGAGTCTTTTCCAATGGGTCAACTCTTCGCATGAGGTGGCCAAAGTACTAGAGTTTCAGCTTCAGCATTATTGTCATAAATGATCATAAATAGTTATAAATTGTTATAAATAGTTATTATTCTACCCAACCTTCTATAGTTGTCTATTTTGTTGGGACAAATAGCCCACTCCATTTTTTCAGGATTGCTTTAATTATTTCTAGATAAATTTGAATGAATGTATTTAGTTGATTCATTTGCATGATACCATCTAAACAGCAGCAAGTCTCACCTTTTAATTGTGTGTGTGTGTGTGTGTGTGTGTGTATTTAGAAGCAAAGAAAACTCTTTCTCTTCTTCTAACAAGACCACTAATACTATCACAATAGGACCTCACACTTATGATCTCACTTGGCCTTAATTACTTTCTTAAAAAGCCTTATCTCCAAATACAGTCACATTGGAGATTAAACTGCAACATATGAATTATGGGGTTGGGGTGGGGCATGTAGGGGAAACACAGTTCAGTCCCTAGCAATACCCTTCAACAATATTGAGAATACCAAAGAACTCCTGTTTATTTGGGTTATGTCCATTGATATTTACTATATTAGAAATTAAAATCAAGGCATTTTTAAAACAATATATGTGAACATTTCATTAGATCTCTAGAAAACCCCTCTTTTTGCTCATGGGAAATTAGAGTGACAAGACTAACAGCACTTGAGTGTTGTTATGCAAATAGTTTTGACCTCACAGACACCCTAAAAGGATCTCTGAGATTCCCAGGAGTCCCAAACAAACCTTGAGAACTATTCACAGAGAAAAAAGTTGAGCAGCCTAGATATGTTTAAATATGTAATTTTTCTTGAAAGAAGGCATTATATAATTCTTTGTGGGGAGGGCAGTTATCTCAGAGTCAACGAATCTCTTTTTTTCGTCCGAATTTGGATAATGCACAAAATTATGGAGCCAGATTCCTTTCCCCCATGCTGCCACCAACATTTTCATACAGGAACACAGAAGCAATTGTATGTTTTTATTCTTACCTTTCGACAGCCTACTCTTCCTTTAGAACAAAGCAATCTCAGAACTGTGCTCAGGGGCCAGACAGATAATGATTTTACCAGAAATGGCAGGAAGGGTATGTCCTCATTTTCTCTTTTGATATCAAACTTTCATCATTCTTATAGTCTGATGTAAACAACACACACACACACCCCATCTTGATCTTCAAACATAATAATGCATTTGTTGAAACTATTTGAGTGTGAGAACTCTGGTATTGAATTCCAAACTTTTAAATCACAGTGGTTTCTATAATTGCTTATTTTTTCTAGTACTGGCTGTGATTCTTTTTATTGTGTCATTGAATGTTTTGTCACCAAAGATTTGGCCCTATTTTCTTATAATTTTATGGTATCTCTTCATATTTCTTCCAGTATCAGCAATTGAAATACTTGGGGGCAGAACTCCATTCTAAAATAGTCTGTTCTTAGAAAGATATTGATGTTTTACAATAATAGAACAACTGGACAGTTAGTATCAAGTAACTGAAAATGTCCTTTGGCAACCTGATATGAGGGGAAAATATATACTTCTTTTGAACATCAGAATTTCAATATTACATTGACTTTTTAAGACAATAAAAAATAGTTTGCATTTTGATAAAGAGTCAAAATTAAATCTAAACAAAATGCTTGAAGTGAAGTTGATTTAATAAATTAATAGCAGGATTTTGGTTACTGAAGACATTCATTCTCAATCTAAAAGAATTCAATTCAAAACCACCAATACTTCTGTTTCCATTTTTAAGCAGATGTTAACATAAATGGTCTATTTTTGTGATCATATCTTTAACACAAAATTCCTTCCATGTATTCAATATTTGAGTAATAACAAGAATTTACCACTTTAGGAAAGTCATTAGAAATAGAAATTGTAGAAATTCAGTAAAAAAGACAAACCATTTTATTTGAGGCTGAATTTTCCTAGATTTGTGTATCTTATTTTAGAAATTTGGAAATAAAATGGCTGTAGTCAGAGAGTGACAGAATTAGTAACTGCATAATCAAAATTACATATTTTTAAAGTTTTGAGTTCAAGTAATAATATGTATTAATATGTTTATTTAAGTTATTATTTAAAAAAGAGAACTCCTTCATTAAGGAAACAGGTAAGTTCACTATAATCTTTGTGGCTGGAGAATGGAAGAAAGATTATAATTGGTGTTAATCAGATTATAATTGGTATTATTTTTATTTTTCTTGAGTCAATCTTGCTTTACATCTTTTGCCTAATTACTCTAAGGAGAAAAAATTTTTTTTTCTTTCTAATATCCACTGTGGTTGGCAGAGAATAAAGAAAAAAAAAAAAGAGTGAATGAATAGATCACTAGTTCTTCTGGCTCACTTCAGAACATTTAGGAAATTAGAGACCTCTCTTTCAAAACCTAAGTCACTTAGATTCCTTCCACTTTGAGAGACCAGTTAACTTGCGGCATTCTGTTATGTTTTACTGGGTGATGTCCTATACTCTGAAATACCATTCCAAAGCATTACTTTTAATGACAGAATGAGGAAAATATACACAAAATTATTTACCCCACGGTTGCAAAAGGATATCGAGTTCAGAGAGATAGGATCTATCAATAGGAGAAGGCAGTTCTGAATGCTAAATCAAATTACACCTTTTCCTGCTGGGATTTCAACATCTGCCTCCATGTAGATTGATTAGAATAAAGCAGGCCATCAGAGACCCTTTGTCTGTGTTTGACTGGGTGAAACAGCTGACAAGTGGCCATCAGATTACCCACAGAGGGGCAGCTGCAAGATAGGAGTTTGACAGCTGACTTCATTATAATTCCTACACTGCAGACTGCAATGGATTTGTCCTTTAATTGAGCTGGGCCAGCAGACTGCCCAGAGAGGAAATGGGAGGGAAGATGGTTGGATACTGATAAAAGAAAAAAAGCAGGTAAATCCCACTTTAAGATAGATAGTATATAGGATAAGGACAACCCTGGAGAGAAAAAAAAGTTTTGGTATTTGGGGCATTTCAATCACTTTAATTGAAATTGAACTTGGCTATTGGAATGTCTTTGAAAGTTCTTGTATTAATCAGGGACTTCCTCCAAACTTAAGCAATTTCCAAAACATTTGCCCATCCCTTACTTTAGCACATGCTTTTCAATGCTATGTAGCAGAAGGTTCTTTAAAGGTGTATGAACAATTACATACAAAAAAAAAAAAACAAAGGTTTGCCATGATTAATAAGATTCTGGAGGGGTTTATGTCAGAAGAAAAAAATTGCAGGTTGCAAACTTATATAGTTTACTGTGATTCAGTATGTTTAAATACTTTTAGGAATATAAAATATTATTAGGTCAAATAGTCCTATGTGAAATCCTGCAGATCTGAAATATTAAAGGCAATTGGATTTAGTAAAACACATACGTCAAAACAACCCATGATTTCATACTAAAACAAAGACAATTTAAAATTGCATGCATTGTGAAGGTGTTACAGATTTTCACTTTGGGAAAATGACTTTGTAGTAGGCTTTGGCATTTAAATATATGCACTGCTGCAATTTATCTTCATTTGCTTCTGGAAGACTTTTCTCTGTGCACAGTAAGAACCAGTGTGAAATAATCACTAGAAAAATTCACACTGGTCATGAATAAAATAATGCATAATGTTCAATGTCACTATTACAAATGATTCTTGTGTTTCCATTTACATTATTATCATTATACTTGATATATTGAAACCTGTATTTAGAACTATAGTAGTGACTGAATAAATTAACCAAAGGCATTACTGTGATAATTTTTGTTTAATATTTTCAACTTCCCTTCCCACAAATGTTTTTTTGAGTACATTACAAGCAGACTCTTTACATTTATATGACCATGGGTCACTCTTCTATGTCTGAATGCAAAATCAAAACTGCAAAATAGTTAAATAACAAGAAATCAAAAGCTAGATAAATGAGACATTGATAATTGTTTTTAGAATTATAGAATTTTATGCACTCAAATATTTAATAACCATTTACTCAAATAACTTGATTGTTTTCAGTAGAAAAGAAATCGATGTAGAGAATGAGGTGATTCATCCTAGGATGTATAAGCTGTTAACAGAGATTTTCTAAACAGAGGAGTCTGAGGTCTGTTTATTGAGGCCAGTAACTGAATGTTACTGTCATGCTCTTCATAGAATGTCAAAACTTACGAAGGACACTCTTCTAATATTAATACAATATTATAGTGGTTAAGAATATGGCCTCTGAAACTGAACTGCCAAAGAGCATATTTCAGTGGTGCTATCCAATAAGTATGTATTCTTGGGCAAGTCACTTTTTTTTTGAGGAGGGGGGGAGTCACTTTTAAATCTCTTCCTCAATTTCCTCATGTGTAAAATTAGAAGGCTATATTACCTGTGGTTTAGTCTCTAAGCCATGTCCAACTCTTTGTGACCTGCAGCATGCCTGGCTTCCCTGCCCTTCATTATCTCCTGGAATTTGCTCAAACTCAAGTCCATTAAGTCGGTGATGTCATCCAACCATCTCATCCTCTGCTGGCCCCTTCTCCTCCTGCCTTCAATCTTTCCCAGCATCAGGGTCTTTTCCAGTGAGTTGGCTCTTCGAATCAGGTGGCCCAAGTATTGGAGCTTCAGCTTCAGCGTCAGTCCTTCCAATGAATATTCAGGGTTCATTTTTTTAGGATTGACTGGTTTGATCTCCTTGGTACCCAAAGGATTCTGAAGAGTCTTCTCCAGCACCACAATTCAAAAGCATCAATTCTTCGACTCTAAGCCTTCTTATGGTCTAACTCACACATCCAGACACGACAACTGGAAAAACCGGAACTTTAATTCTACAGACCTTTGTCAGCAAAGTGATGTCTCTGTTTTGTAATATGCTGTTTAGGTTTATCAAATCTTTTCTTCCAAGAAGCAAGCATTTTTTAATTTCATAGCAGCAGTCATCATCTGCAGTGATTTTGGATCCCAAGAAAATAAAATCTGTCAGTGTTTCCACTTTTCCCCAATCTATTTTACCTACTCTTATAGTAATTTAGGTTTTCTGTGTGTGTGTGTAGTGATTAACTAATACAGGTAAAACATTTAGAACAAATATAAAATAAGCCTACCATTAAAGGAAATGTTCACTTTGATCCACCTTCTCCTCTGCCATTTAGCCCTATTTTGTTTTTTCATATGTTAAAATTTCTTAGAATATAAGCAAATGAGTAATATAAAAAATACTTGTTTGTGACAATAGCATCAGTAATAAAATTTATAAAATTATCTGTATGTATTACTTGAGCAAATAAATATTACAGAAATAAGGTTTCCAAGTCAGAAAAATAGAATCTAAAAGCAGTTTCTGATTTACTCTTCTTGAGAGTTTGTTTCATTGCAGTGGTTCCTAGGGTCACTAACACTGTCACATCCAAATGAAAAAAAAAAAAAGGAAAAAGAAAGAGAAATGATACTAAAATCAGTCAAGCTCATAAAGTTGCATCTCTATGACCATGGCAAATAGGCTGCAGATAAAAAAGGCCTGGATCAATTGTATATTTTTTTAATCTTCGCCACAGGGTTCAGATGTTATCTTGTTTTCCACCTGGAATCTAGTCTTTCCAGATTTCTTACTTCAATCAAATACTAGTTTCAAATAATCCTTTTCTTTTTTCCTCCCTCGCATTCCCAAGGCTCCTAAACTAAGTATAACTTGGCATTATGAAAGACACCTAAGGAGAACACTGTTTTGTAAGACAGCAGTAATTAATACACTTAAATCCAAGAAATAATTTCACTCTAAATCTTTTTGTTCTTTTCCCTGAAACACACAGTGAAATACTCTCATAAAAGATCTTCCCTAATAGGTCACAGGATAATAATATCCTACTCCCTTAATATCATAATTTCCATTTAGTGCACACCTAATAAGCCTAGGTGTATATTCTCAAAAAATTTAACACAAAAATGACATTTTTGGAAAGTAAATGTGTCCATTAAACACACAATGGCCATCAAGCTACACTATGTATGTGCCATACATAATATTTCTATACCAAATAAAATGGGAAAAAAAGAATATATTGACTACCAGCACTGCATTGTGCTTCTCTGGTGGCTCAGACAGTAGAGAATCTGCCTGCAATGCAAAAGACACGGGTTCAATCCCTGGGTCAGGAAGATTCCCTGGGAAAGGGAATGGCTACCCACTCTAGTATTCTTGCCTGGAGAATTCCATGGACAGAGGATCCTGGTGGGCTACAGTCCATGGGGTCACAAAGAGTCAGACGTGACTAATACTTTCAACTTCTTTCGACTGCAGAAAGTGAAGTCACTCAGTCGTGTCCAACTCTTTGCAACCCCATGGACTGTAGCCTACCAAGCTCCTCTGTCCATGGGATTTTCCAGGCAATAGTACTTGAGTGGATTGCCATTTCCTTCTCCAGGGGATCTTCCTGACCCAGGGATGGAACCTGGGTCTCCCGCATTGTAGACAGACGCTTTACCATCTGAGCCACCAGGGAAGTCCTCTTTCGACTACATTATGTATATTACATCTCTTAAAGATAGAGGACCATTTAGATGTTATATGATTTGTGTTTATATGGCAGAAAATGATAGAGGCTAAAATCAGTATTTTGTGTATTCTAGGCTTTATGTCTCTCATCACTATTCAAAATTTAGGGACTTCCCTGATAGTCTCGTGGTTAAGACTCCAAGCTTGCAATGCAAGGGGTGCTAATTCCATCCCCGGTCTGCTGCCTGTTGTGGCCAAAAGAAAAAAAAGTTTGTATAAAATTTACATAATGAAATAAGGTAAACTGATTATTAGCTTGTCAAAATTTAAAAGGTGAAAAATGCTAGTCCAATTTTTCATCTCTGTGAGTTTGCCTAGTGTCTGTAACTTGGAAATGTTACTTCCTTGATCAGGTCTGGGCTAGTTCTCCTGACTCAGGCATCAGCACTGGATGGGAGGACCATACAGATTCTCTTTCTCATTCTGAATCTAGGTTTTCAAAGTTTACAAGGTTAAGTTCTGAACTTAATGATTAACTTCACTTGAAGGATATCTGTGAGTCAGATTTGTTTTCACATTTGGCCCCGGCAAGGAATCCCTGTAGGAATAGCCCACCTTAGTCATTCAGAATGGTTAATCTTTAAGAAAATCTGCAGGACTGATACATCCATCAACCACAGTACTAGTATTGATACCAGAACAAGAAGACCACTGAATCTGAGGACTAATTCAGCTTGATTTATTTATGAACCATCAATCAAGGACCTGAGATAGGAGATGAGGAGTAAGGAAGTAAGAAGAAAGACTTCCCTGGCAGTCCAGTGGTTAAGACTTTGCGCTGTAAGTGCATAGGTAGAGGGTTTGATCCTTGGTGGAGGAACTAAGATCCTGCAAGCCACATGGTGAGGCCAAATAGATCAATCAATAAACAAAATTTTAAAACGTGGCTGTACCATAAGAAAAGGAAGTAGAAAGAAACAGAAGAAGTAGATACACTCAGTCCAAATTTAGCTGCTTAACTAAGTATTGGGACTCTTGGGTTGAGAGAAAAGATTGAAAGGATAAGAAGTCCAATTTAAAAGGCTAACCTTTTCTCCAAAATATCCGGTAACCTGTCTTAGCCTTGGGGGAATTTAAAATTCATCTCATTCTGTTGGATTTCTCCTTTATCTCTGATATAGAGTGATTATTATTTCATCTCTAATATAAGCACTTTAAATTGTAATTTCCTTTAGCACTGATTAAGCTGTATACCACAAAATTCTGATCCGCTTCATCAGTATCATTCATTTTTGAAACATTGTTCGATTTCTTTTATCATTTCTTCTCTGACCCATGGGTTATTTAGAAGTGTCATGTTTAATTTGAAAATACATGTGGTTCTCCTAGATATTTTATGGTTTTTGATTTATAAATATACTCCTTGTAGCCAGAGAACATACTCTGCATGATTTAATCTGATTTGCTTTATATTCTTGCATAATTTCTGTCTTGATTAACATACTAAGTGCCCATGAAAAGAATATGTCTTTTGCAGTTGTTGGGTACAATGTTCTATACATAACAGTTAGGGCAAGGTGGGTGACATAGTTACTAAAACAACCTATTGATTTTGTTTGTTTGTTTAGGTGTTCTATTAGCTCCTGAGAGAGAGGTGTTAAAATCTCCAATGGCGAGTGTGAAGGTGTCTCTATAAACTCTGTCAATTTCTTCATATAGTTTTGAAGTTCTGTATAAACCACATAAACAGCTATCTGTTACCTATGAGAATTTCTCTGTTTACCTCTGGAAATACTTTTCTCTTAAAGATTAGGTCATCTGATGTTAACATAGTCACTCCAACCTTCTTAGGCATACTGTAAGCATGGCATAACCCTTTCCCATCCATTTGCTTTCAACTTCTCTGGATCTTTATATTTAAAGGGAAACACTTGTAGATAACAGATAGTTGAATTGTATTCATTTCTTTACCTATTCTGATAATCACTGACTTTCAATTGGAGTGCTTAGTCCGTAATATATAATGTAATTATTGACACAGTTGTGATTTATATATATCCTTTTGCTATTTGTTACTTTTTTTTTTTTTTTTGGTTATTCCTTTTCTTCATTCTTTTGGATTAAGTATCATTAGAATTTCATTTTGATGTATCTATTGGCTTTTTTGGCTTGACCTTTTACATTGCAAGGAGATCCAACCAGTCCATTCTGAAGGAGATCAGCCCTGGGATTTCTTTGGAAGGAACGATGCTGAAGCTGAAACTCCAGTACTTTGACCACCTCATGCGAAGAGTTGACTCATTGGAAAAGACCCTGATGCTGGGAGGGATTAGGGGCAGGTTGAGAAGGGGACGACAGAGGATGAGATGGCTGGATGGCATCACTGACTCGATGGACGCGAGTCTGAGTGAACTCCGGGAGTTGGTGATGGACAGGGAGGCCTGGCATGCTGCGATTCATGGGGTCGCAAAGAGTAGGACACGACTGAGCGACTGAACTGAACTGAACTTTACATTATTTTTAGTGGTTGCTCTACGGATTTCAGTAAATGTTATTTTTCATTCTGTTGCTGCTGCTAAGTCGCTTCAGTCTTGTCCGACTCTGTGCGACCCCAGAGATGGCAGCCCACCAGGCTTCCTCCTCCCTGGGATTCTCCAGGCAAGAACACTGGAGTGGGTTGCCATTTCCTTCTCCAGATAATAATATTACACCATTTTATGTAAAATAGAGAAATTGTGCAGCCATTTTTTAAAGCTATAGTTGTCATATATATTACACATACATGAAAATATAAGCCCCACAGGACAATGAAGTAATGTTTTCTCTAAACAGTTTTGAAGATTTCTTTAGCATTTCTTGTAGTGATGGTCTGCTGGATATAAATTATCTTAATTTTTCTCCTTTATTTGAAAATCGTTTCATGTTACATTTATTCTTAAAAGATACTTTTTTAGAATATACAATTCATTGTTTTCTTAATAACTTTCAAGACATTGGTTCATTGCTTCCTCACTTTATATTTTCTGAGGAGAAATTCATGCTATTTCTCCTCTGTAGGTAATGTGCTGTTTTATTTTTGTCTCCTTTCAAGACTTTTTCTATCTTCAGCAGTTAGTGTTTTGACTATGATGTGCCTTGGGCATGGTTTTCTCCATATTTATCCATCTTGATGCTTGCAAAACTTCATGCCTGTTTAAATTTATGTCTGTCACCAAATGAAGACAATGATGGACATTATTTCTTCAAACACATTGTCTGCTCAATTCTCTGTCTTGTCTTCTGTGGGACTCCAAGTACATGTATGTGAGATCTTTTGATATAGTTCCACATTTTCTTGAGGTTCTGTTTTTTTTTTTTTTCCAAATTCTCTCTATTTTTTCTGTCCATGTTCACTGATTTTCTTTCCTCTACATTATTATTTTTAAATTTGAGATATTATATGTTTCATGTAAATAATGTTCATTTGTTTCTTTCTATAGTTTCTATTTCTTACCCATTCATTGTGAGCATAATTCCCTTTATATTCTTGAATATTTATATAATTGCTATTAAAAATACTTCCCTGCTAACTGTAAAATATGGGTTATTTCAAGATTATCTTTTCTACTCAAAATGGGTCAAATCTTCTTGGTTCTTCATATGCAGAGTAATTTTGGATTATATTTTGAACACTGATATGCTGTGAAGTTGGGGAATCTGTTTTATTCATTTGAAAAAACTTAAAATTTTGTTATTTTAGCAGGAAGTTTACTTGTAGGAATTCAACTCCAAATTCTGTATCTCAGATCTCGGCTTAGTTTTGTCTCTCTTTTTTTTCTGGAGGCTATCAAAAGCATGTGTGGCTCAGGAGTGAAATGATTTAGGCAAAGTTTATACATAGTTTATACAAAGTTTATTTCTATCACTAGTTCTCACCCTTGTTGAATTCCTCTCACTTTTAAATGGCTGTTAGTTGCCTCAAATTCTGTTCTCTGATTCTTCAAAGCAAAAAGTTCCTATGTTTTCTATCAAACTTTTAGTTGCTTTATATGAAGCTAACTTTGACAAAAAACCTTAGAAATAGAAAATCATAGGAGTTATCCCCTTTTCTCAAAAATTTTACTCCTGAAATACTGTCTGCTGTTGTTCACTTTTAGCATCATAATTCACTTTAAAAAATTGTCCAGAGTTCATAGTTCTTATCTGCAGCAGGATGAGATCCTGTAGAAGATTTGTTGGTTATACAAGAAGTGGGTCACTGATTTTTATTTCTTAAAACACAAAAAACTCCAGAAATCCAAGAATATTTGAACTTTGGGGGCCGATTACCTAGTTCTCTTAATAATTATAAGTTGCCTAATTTTCTTTTCCCAAGATTTTTATCAATAAATGAAAACTAAGAAACAAAATTCCTCTGGGGCAATAGGAATGCTACAGCCATGTATAAATACTCAAGGAACCAAGAAATGGCAAATGTGTATCCTTGTTTTAATTCTAATAGTAATAAACCCTTTAGAAATACGAGAAATGAAATAGGAGAATTTACCTATTTATGGGTATTTCTCAATTAAACTCCTTCTCATCCATCCCACCTAAATAGTTTGGTAAATATTTCAAAGTCCTGTATCATAGAAGATATGATATAGCCTTTCCTAACTAAACATTGTTCTGTCCAGAATATAATTAGAGCTAAGCATTCTGATTGTAGCAATATTTCTGATACTTTTGAAGCAATCATCCATAGCACCTTACTTAGCAATTTCACTGATATTAAAAATGGCAGAATGGATGACTTAAACTACTCACTGGAGAAAACTCAACATCATGGAAAGAAAAGGGTAGCAAAAGGAATGATTTCAAAAATCAGATTTGTGATAGATACACGGGAAAATAAATGTTATGGACATACATAAATATTTAAGTCATCCTTTTCTAGAATGCTTATCAAGTACAAAAAATACCCAAGATTTAATACAGAACTGAAAAAAGGTTGATTTGTGTTTTGTCCAACAAAAGATAAAAAATTTAGGCAGATGGTATTTGGAGTTTTGAGATAGTATGTGTGTCTATGCATGTGTGTTCAGTTCAGTTCAGGTGCTCCGTCATGTCTGACTCTTTGTGACACCATGGACTGAAGCACTCCAGGCCTCCCTGTCCATCACCAACTCCCAGGGTTTACTCAAACTCATGTCTATTGAGTCAGTGATGCCATCCAACCATCTCATTCTCTGTCATTCCCTTCTCCTCCTGCCCTCAATCTTTCCCAGCATCAGGGTCTTTTCCAGTGAGTCAATTCTTTGCATCAGGAGGTCAAAGTATTGGAGCTTCAGCTTCAGCATCAGTTCTTCCAATGAATATTCAGGACTGGTTTCCTTTATGATGGACAGATTGGATCTCCTTGCAGTCCAAGGGACTCTCAAGGGTATTTTCCAACACCACAGTTCAAAAGCATCAATTCTTTGACGCTCAGCTTTCTTTATAGTCCAACTTTCACATCCATACATGACTACTAGAAAAATAGCATTGACTAGACAGACCTTTGTTGGCAAAGTAACATCTCTGCTTTTGAATATGCTGTCTAGGTTGGTCATAATGTTCCTTCCAAGGAAAGAGTGTCTTTTAATTTCATGGCTGCAGTCACCATCTGCAGTGATTTTGGAGCCCCCAAAAATAAGGTCTGTCACTGTTTGTACTGTTTCCCCATCTGTTTTCCATGAATTGATGGGACCAGATGCCATGATCTTAGTTTTCTGAATGTTGAGATTTAAGCCAACTTTTTCACTCTCTTCTTTCACTTTCAACAAGAGGCTCTTTGGTTCTTCTTCACTTTCTGCCATAAGCGTGGTGTCATCTGCATATCTGAGGCTATTGATATTTCTCCTGGCAATCTTGATTCCAGCTTGCGCTTCATCCATCCCAGCATTTATCATGATGCTCTGCATGTAAGTTAAATAAACAAGGTGATAATATACAGCCTTGATGTACTCCTTTCCCAATTTGGAACTAGTCTGTTGTTCCATGTTCAGTTCTAACTGTTGCTTCCTGACCTGCATATAGATATCTCAGGACACAGGTCAGGTGGTCTGGTATTCCCATCTATTGAAGAATTTTTCACAGTTTGTTGCTATCCACACAGTCAAAGGCTTTGGCATCGTCTAATAAAGCAGAAGTAGATGTTTTTCTGGAACTCTCTTGCTTACTGGATGATCCAATGGATGTTGGCAATTTGATCTCTGGTTCCTATGCCTTTTCTAAATACAGCTTGAACATCTGGAAGTTCATGGTTCATGTACTGTTGAAGCCTGGCTTGGGGAATTTTGAGCATAACTTTGCTAGCATGTGAGATGAGTGCAATTGTGCAGTAGTTTGAGCATGTTTGGCATTGCCTTTCTTTGGGATTGGAATGAAAACTGACCTTTTCCAGCCCTGTGGCTACTGCTGAGTTTTCCAAATTTGCTGGCATATTGCATGCAGCACTTTCAGAGCATCATCTTTTAGGATTTGATTTAGCTCAACTGGAATTTCGTCACCTCCACTAGCTTTCCTCATAGTCATGCTTCCTAAGGCCCACTTGACTTCACATTCCAGGATTTCTGACTTTAGGTGAGTGACTACACCATTGTGATTATCTGGGTCATGAAGATCTTTTTTGTATAGTTCTTCTGTGTATTCTTGCCACCTCTTCTTAATATCTTCTGCTTCTGTTATGTCCATACCATTTCTGTCCTTTATTGTGCCCATCTTTGCATGAAAATTCCCTTGGCATCTCTAATTTTCTTGAAGAGATCTCTAGTCTTTCCCATTCTATTATTTTCCTCTATTTCTTTGCACTGATCACTGAAAAAGGCTTTCTTATCTCTCCTTGCTATTCTTTGGAACTCTCCATTTAAATGGGTATATCTTTCTTTTTCTCCTTTGCCTTTTGCTTCTCTTCTTTTCATAGCTATTTGTAAGGCCTCCTCAGACAATAATTTTGCCTTTTTGTATTTCTTTTTCTTGGGGATGGTCTTGATCACTGCCTCCTGTACAATGTCATGAAACTCTGCCCATAGTTCTCAGGCACTCTATATATCAGATCTAATCCCTTGAATCTATTTCTCACTTCCACACGTGAATATTCTTATACATGTACATAAATATTTCATTGATTATTTAAGTAAAAATTCTAGCAGAAAGGGAATCTAACTAACGTCATTATTTTCTGTGATTTCTTCCATACTCATGTCATTGCAATTTATCAATCTTGCTGAAAAGCTTAAAGACTAAGGTTTAATTTCTTTTTTAATATAAATTTATTTATTTTAATTGGAGGTTAATTACTTTACAATATTGTATTGGTTTTGCCATACATCAACATGAATCCGCCACAAGTATACATGTGTTCCCCATCCTGAACCCCCTCCCTCCTCCCTCCCCGTACCATCCCTGTGAATCATCTCAGTGCACCAGCCCCAAGCATCCAGTATCATGCATCGAACCTGGACTGGCGATTCGTTTCATATATGATACTATACATGTTTCAATGCCATTCTCCCAAGTCATCCCACCCTCACCCTCTCCCACAGAATCCAACAGACTGTTCTATACATCTGTGTCTCTCTTGCTGTCTTGCATACAGGGTTATCATTACCATCTTTCTAAGTTCCATATATATGCGTTAGTATACTGTATTGGTGTTTTTCTTTCTGGCTTACTTCACTCTGTATAATTGGCTCCAGTTTCATCCACCTCATTAGAGTGATTCAGATGTATTCTTTTTAATGGCTGCATAATACTCCATTGTGTATATATACCACAGCTTTCTTATCCATTCATCTGCTGATGGACATCTAGGTTGTTTCCATGTCCTGGCTATTATAAACAGAGCTGTGATGAACATTGGGGTACACGTGTCTCAGTTCTGGTTTCCTAGGTGTGTATGCCCAGCACTGGGATTGCTGGATCATAAGGTTTAATTTCTTACTGAATATTATTTTCATTTTTATTATTTAAGCCAATATGAATTTTTATTAGACTTATTGAATTTTGACACCAGTTTCTCTGCAATATCCTGATGAGTTTTCATCACTGTGGGATAATGTATGTTGCTATCAGATAGTAGGTGGAGCACATGTTGGTTATCAGACTTGTAAATAATGCATATTCACTTACACTGTATCAGTCAACAGCAAATATTATTTCTTAAGGAAAGTAGAATTTATCATGTTAAAGAATAAGAGATATCAAGTTGACAAACAGAGAAAGGATCTGAATTCTTGATCACCTAAACTAAGAATTTCTGCCAAGTGCTAGAAAACTCTGGGTAAATATTTCCATTACACTTTGATATATAAATACCAAACTTCATATTCAAGTGCTAGTCAATTAAGAGTTTTTCATGATAACTATAGTAGTAGAAGACACATGACCAAGCTACCTAATAACTTTAGTCTCTGGGTTTTATTATCTGTAAATTAAATAAAAGTGGCAAAAATGACAAGGCTCAGTGCTGGTTAGAGCTGAAGACTGATTTTTCATTTACCGTCAATGAAGTATAACTTTTCCGATGGGCAATTAAGAAAAACTAATGACATAAAAACTACAAATTTCATTATATATAGTAATTCTTCCTCTAGAAATAAGCATTTCCTTGCTTAACCCAATGAAATAATTAAAAATAAGATGACCATTAAACATATAGATGAGTATCAAGCATGGCAGAAGGCCAGTTGTATTAGAGGAGACTGTGTCTGTTCCACTAATTCTTTTCTGTGTCTTCTGTAATGATCAAGGCATGATCACTCCATGAGGCAGGCCATCTGATAGAGAAGATATACATGTACAAGGAAGGAGCAGGCAACGTTGGACTGAACCTCTTGTGCCCCACCTCAGAACTCTGTTCTCAGCAGCTGAGGTTGTTTATTTTTACTTTGCTTGTTTTGAAAACATAGGTTAAATCACTTATTATTTGAAAAATGGTGGGAAGAGATGGCAACACTGATGGGTATAAAATGACGATTTATTGTCACGATTTCTTGTGTAAGATTTTGAGTATTTTCAAAATTAAGAACAGTAAGTTATGTGTTCAAAACTTGTTAGGAAATCATTTTGCCAATTCATTTTACTAAGAATACCAATTTATAAAGATTCATAAAATCGGAAAGCTTATGCAATGATTTCCTGATTAGCAATTAATTTTACTCCTGGAGAATAAAATTTAGTAATCAACATACACTGACTTCTGATATGGTTTAAGCTTTTCTCTAACAATTGCAGGCTAAATAGTTTACAACTCCAGGGCCATATTCCAGATTGTATTCTATGTGAATTTCTGCCTGGATTTGTGTAATAATAAAAGACCTACACCAACATCTGTTTTGAAGAGTTCATAGCTACTAGTTTATTTCATTATCTTTCTAGCAAAACCGGAGCATTTCAGGACTATTAAAGTCATAGCTTTAAATACATTACCAAACCATGATTTAAGGTCTGCTACAAGCCCATATATTAGAGGAGAAAAACCAATGGGGGAATATTTGGCTCAAGTCCCCAGGCTGAGATCATGGGAGAGATCATGGTCAGAGGTGTGATACTTGCCAGAAACCTCAGAAAAATATCTCACATCCGCATGTCACTCCACCCTTTAACACCAGAAAAAAATAAGGCAATACTAGGCTAATATCTTTCCACCTTTTCCAAAGTTGGGGCATTAAAAGCCATGCTTCTCAGATGAGATTTTTAAGTTTCATGTCTGAATGCACAAAGAAGTGGCATAGGTCATAGGTGAGCTACATTATCCTGCAACCCATTTTAAAAAGCGATTTTTCATGTGACATTCTCCTTGTACTAGATTTGACTATTAAAAAACACAAAAATATCCTGGAGTATAACTGCCAAAATACTTAAAAACATATCCTTGAAGAAACTGAGTACAGCTTTTATTATTTCCCTCCAGATCAAAATTTGAAGTAGAATTCAAAATAATCATCTACTCCAAGATAATGTAAAACTTAATTTGTTGCTGTAATTTACTGTGAAGGTTTAACAACTTTTGACTAGGTTCTGGAAATTATTATTATCTTTTAAGAGGATATATAGAGAATCAGAATAACATTACAACCATTGTTTTAAAAATATAATCTCATCACTGAATCATTCTGTCCTGCTATTTTCTAATCATTATATTATTTTTAATAATATAAAAACATCTATGAACATACCACTTAACACAGAAGCTAGAATCTTAATGATAAAGTGCAGTTAACCATAAAGTCTTCTCACAGTGTATACATCCAGCTCTCTCTATTGGAGTCAGCATCCTCCCAAATATATATTTATCTTTTCTTTCATTTCTTTTCACAGCTTTATTGAGATGTACAGAGAAGGCAATGGCACCCCACTCCAGCACTCTTGCCTGGAAAATCCCACGGACGGAGGAGCCTGGAAGCCTGCAGTCCATGGGGTCGCTAAGAGTCAGACACGACTGAGCAGCTTCACTTTCACTTTTCACTTTCATGCATTGGAGAAGGAAATGACAACCCACTCCAGTGTTCTTGCCTGGAGAATCCCAGGGACGGGGGAGCATGGTGGGCTGCCGTCTATGGAGTCGCACAGAGTCAGACGCAACTGTAGCGACTTAGCAGCATTGAGATGTAATTGACATAAAATGAGCTGCATGTTTTTTCCCCTGAGTTTTATTTAGATGCAATTGACATGTAACATTGTATAACTTTAATGTGTACAAAATAATAATTTAATATACCTATAAGTTATAAAATGATGATCATACTGTTTGGTTAATATCCATCACCTCAGATAATCACAATTTTTTCTTGTGATAACTTTAAGACTGACTACTATCTTAGCAACTTTTGAATGCACAATACAGTTTTGTTATCTTTAGTCACCAGGCTGTGCATTAAAGCCTGAGAACATATTTATATTTTAACTAGAAATTTATATATTTTGACCACCTTCACTCATTACCCCCCCACCCCAACTTTTAGCAGCCACCAATCTGTTCTCTTTTTCTATGAGTTTGATTTTTTTATTGATACCACATGTGAAATCATATAATATTTACCTTTAATTGTCTATTTTATTTCACTTAGCATAATGTTCTCAGTTCATGTTGTCACAAATGACAAGATTTCCTTCTTGCTGAAGAATATTTGATTATATAGGTGGCTCAGATGGTAAAGAATCTGCCTGCAATGCAGAATACCATGTTTGATACCTAGGTTGGGAAGATTTCCTAGAGAAGAAAATGGCAACCCATGCCAGTATTCTTGCCTGGAGAATCCCATGGACAGAGGAGCCTGGTGGGCTACAGTCCATGGGATCACAAAGAGTTGGACGTGACTGAATGACTGACACATAATGGCTAAATAATATTTCATTATATATGTAGACCATATTTTCTTTATCCATTTATCCATTGATGGACACTTAAGTTGTTTCCATGTATTAGCTATTGTAAATAATGCTGCTGTGAACATGGGGAAGTAGATATCTCTTTATTTATAGTGACTTTATTTCTCTGGATATATATCCAGAAGTAGAATTGTTGGATCATACAGTAGTTCTATTACTTTTTTTGAGGCCCCTCCATACTTTTTTCCATAGTGGTTGCACCAATTTACTTTAGCACCAGCATGTACAGGGATTCCCTCTTCCCCACATCCTCACCAACATTTGTTATTTGCAGACTTTTTGATGATAGCCATTCTGACAGGTGTGAAGTGATGTCTCATTGTGGTTATGATTTGCATTTCTCTGATGAAGAGCAATACTGAATATCTTTTCATGTGCCTGTTGGCCATCTGTATGTCTTCTTTGGAAAAATATCTATTCAGTCCTTCAGAAAAACTTTCAGCTGTCTTGTATGAGATGTATTGTCACAGTTTTTAATTTTTATGCAAGAGATTGATATAAAATGGCATTGCATTTTGGTCTTGATTTGTGTTTCACTGACTTTCAGAATGACCAAACTATTAAACATATTATCTTCTTCTTAAATATGACTTATCTCTCCAATTATTTTGAATAGATCTTAATATATTTTATTATTTTATTTGTAGAAGCACATTTGTATTTTATTTCAAAACACTTGTTAGATTCTTAGATATTTGTTATCCTTGAATGCTGTTGTACATAGATATAATTTCTTTAACCATATTTTCCATTTGCTTGTTCCTGTTATATATGTTATACATATAAAATACATATGACATATGTAATGCATATTGATATATAAGATATAAAAATTAGATATAAATATTTATAATTTGTATAAAATATAATTGATAGGAAGTGTTTAAGAAACTGTAATTTTTAAAATTTTATGTATGTTTTATATCCATTTCCTCATAGATAAAGCTTTAATTTACTTTTATACATTTCTCTCACTTGATTCTTGGTTTTCCAATAATTGCAACTATTAGGGCATAACTTTTCTGAAAGATTCTCTTTTTCAGACCTATTTCTGAGCCTGTTAGTGCTCAGTTATTTGCTGGAAAATGATAAAGAAAAACTACTATGGCTATATTGCTGTTAATAGCTATTAATCCTTCAATATATTTTGGTGTTTTGTGGTTCTGAATATAGCACGTTGACTTCCCTGGTAGCTCAGACCATAAGAACGTCTGCCTGAAATGCGGGAGACCTGGGTTCAATCCCTGGGTCGGGAAGATCCTCCTGGAGAAGGAAATGGCAACCTACTCCAGTACTCTTGCCTGGAAAATCCCATGGATGGACAGAGGAGCCTGGTGGGCTACAGTCCATGGGGTCGCAAAGAGTTGGACACAACTGAGTGACTTCACTTTTACTTTCACTTATATATGTATTTGGACCTAAGGAGAGAGTAATTATATATGTATTTCATCAGGCATTCTTTTATTAATTCATATTCTCATTCTATTCCATAAAGATTGATTGAGTACCTCTTCTTTGCCTAGAAATGTGCTAGGAAGTGAAATGTATGAAAGACACTTAAGACTTGGTGAATCAATGCCATTTTCTCAAGGGCCTACAGAGTTTATTTCTGGGCATCAAAACAGATTCAGAAGAGATGGCTTATATTTAATGATTAGTCAAAGACATATTTACTCTATAAAGTCTAAACTCATCCATTTGAAAGCCAATATATATTATGAATGGAGAAGGAATTGGCTACAGTGCTTGGGGTCACAAGAATCGGACATGACTTAGTAAGGAAACAAACAAATCCACCATATATTATGAGTGTCACAGTGATATAGATTTTCAAAGCCAAGGATACCTTAGAAATCATCTTGTTCAATTATTTTATTTTATTGGTTTTATGACCTGCTAAGGTTCAGATGGATTAAGAAAAATAGTCTGCCTGGGTATAATCTCAGATGCTATCATTTATTTCTCTATTTCCTTAGACAACTGACCTGGACATTAAGTCTTGAAGTCTCAGTGTCCTCACCAAAAAATAGAGGTGTCATTTTGTCAGAACTAATACTAGTTCTGAATGGAATGCACTAGCACTGTGCCCAGCATGGAGTCAACAATCATTACTTACTAATAATGAGCTAAATATTACCAGCAATACTACTAGTTGAAACCACTTTTTTGATTTACCCTCTAGGGAAAAAATTGACTTTAAAATTTTTGTGAACATGAAGTAATAATCATAATCTTCTACATCGCATGATGTGTGTCAAATTTTATTACTGTTCACCATCACATGCTTCCTCTTCTTGTGAGAGAATTATACCTCCCTGAGACGTGGAAGTCAGACAGGCTTTGCCCAGTGAAATGTGAATGAACCTGAAATATATCACTTTCCACCAAAAGTCTTAAGAGAAATTGTGTAGTTTCTTCTTTTTTCTTTTCTTTTTCCACAAGGCCAAAATAATCCAATAGGGGCTGAGCTCTATGGATTTAGAATGAAGAATTTTGAAATAGAACCTCAGCCTACCCGTGATGAATACATATTGTGGTCAAGAAATAAATTATAGTTGTTGTAAGGTATTGAATTTTACAGGGTATTTGTTACCATGGATATAACTTTTTTTTTTTTTACTATAGAATAACCTGGGAAAAGCTTATTAATACAGGGAATTACATGTCTTTTTCCTGCATTGTCTTGCTATTTATTTCCATGGCAGCAATGTCTGCAAACCTTGCCAAATACATGGTTGAATGTTGTCAATTTTATTTGGCAATTTTATGTTTAAAGTGTTAATCTTCTTTCTGGAATTGAGGAGGAAAATATGAATGAGTTCCCCTCCTCCCTCCCAGTTTCATCCCAGATGTTTGGCGACATACAGAAAGAAGAGAATGTTAATAGCTTTGAAATGAAATTAGGCTAGAATGTTACTCTCATCGGGGAAAACTGTATTTTAAAACAGGAGGAATTGTGATTGTCTTCCTGAGGGCAGCACCTCATTTATTTATTGAGAAGCTTCTTATTTGTCATCAAGTTTGAAGACAGGTTCATTCAGCTCAGCTCAAGCAAGTTAACTGGATAGATTTATTTTGAAATACTGGTCACATAATAACAGTCAATAAAAACATATATTTTAAGGCTTCTGCAACACTAAGTATTATTAAATTCAAATTCAAGAAAGTAGGATAAATATATTTTTGAAACAATTAGCTTAAGACAAGAACACTTCCACAAGAACACTGTGGAAGTGTTGCAGTGTGTGCAAACTGGGTTTAGAAAAGGAAGAGGAACCAGAGATCCAGTTGCCGACACCTGCCGGATCATAGAGAAAGCAAGGGAATTTCAGAAAAACATCTACTTCTGCTTATTGATTATGCTAAAGACTCTGTGTGGATCACAATAAACTGTGGAAAATTCTTAAAGATATGGGAATACCAGACCACCTTATCTGTCTCCTGAGAAACCTGTATACAGATCAAGAAGAAACAGCTAGAACCAGACATGGAACAATGGACTGGCTCCAAATTGGGAAAGGAATATAACAAGCTTGTCATTTTTAACTTCTTATTTAACTTCCCTGCTTATTTAACTTCAATGTAGAGTGTGTCATGAGAAATGCCAAGCTGGATAAAGCACAAGCTGGAATCAAGATTGTCAGAAGTAACAACCTCATATATGTAGATGATATCACTCTAAAGGCAGAAAGTGAAGAGGAACTAAAGAGCTTCTTGATGAAGGTGAAAGAGTGAATTCAGTCACTCATTCGTGTCCAACTCTGCAGTCCCATGAATCTCAACATGTCAGGCCTCCCTGTCCATCACCAACTCCTGGAGTTTACCCAAACTCATGTCCATTGAGTCAGTGATGCCATCTAACTATTTCATCCTCTGTCATCCCCTTCTCCTCCTGCCTTCAATCTTTCCCAACATCAGGGTTTTTTCAAAGGAGTCAGCTCTTCGCATCAGGTGGTCAAAATATTGGAGTTTCAGCTTCAACATCAGCCCTTCCAATGAACACCCAGGACTGATCTCCTTTAGGATGGAATGGTTGGTTCTCCTACAGTCCAAGGGACTCTCAAGAGTCTTCTCCAACATCACAGTTCAAAAGCACCAGTTCTTCGGCACTCAGCTTTCTTTATAGTTCAATTCTCACATCTTTACATGACTACTTGAAAAACCATAGCCTTGTCTAGATGGACACTTGTGGTCAAAGTAATGTCTCTGCTTTTTAATATGCTGTCTAGGTTGGTTATAACTTTCCTTCCAAGGAGTAAGCGTCTTTTAATTTCATGGCTGCAATCACCATCTGCAGTGATTTTGGAGCCCCAAGATATAAAGTCTGACTGTTTCCCCATCTATTTTCCATGAAGTGATGGGACCAGATGCCATGATCTTAGCTCTCTGAATGTTGAGCTTTAAGCCAACTTTTTCCCTCTCCTCTTTCCCTTTCATCAAGAGGCTCTTTAGTTCTTCTTCACTTTCTGCCATAAGGGTGGTGTCATCCGCCTATCTGAGGTTATTGATATTTCTCCTGGCAATCTTGATTTCAGCTTGTGCTTCCTCCAGCCCAACGTTTCTCATGATGTACTCTGCATATAAGTTAAATAAGCAGGGTGACAATATACAGCCTTGACATAGTACTCCTTTGCCTATTTGGGTTCAATCTGTTGTTCCATGTCCAGTTCTAACTATTGCTTCCTGACCTGCATACAGGTTTCCCAAGAGGCAGGTAAAAGAGGAGAGTGAAAAAGCTGGCTTGAAACTCAACATTCAAAAAGCTAAGATCATGGCACCCAGTCCCATCACTTCAAGGCAAGCAGATGAGACAAACTGGAAGCAGTGACAGATCTTATTGTCTTGGGCTCCAAAATCACTGCAGATGGTGAGTGCAGCCATGAAATTAAGACACTTGCCCCTTGGAAGGAAAGCTATGACAAACCTAGATAGCATATTTAAAAGCAGACACATCACTTTGCCAACAGAAGTCTGTATAGTCAAAGTTATGGTTTTTCCTGTGGTCATGTACAGACGTGAGAGTTGAACTTACATAGGACGGAGGAGCTTGGTGTGGTACAGTCCATGGGACTGCAGAGTTGGACAGGACTCAGCAAGTGATCAACAACAAGAACACTGTAAGATTACTTAACAGAAATGATAATCGCCAGAAATAAGAAATTTCTTAAAATTGTCAAATGGAATTAAGCTGTTTGTATGCTTTAATTTTTTTTTTTTGATAAATGCATTTGAGGAGAGAAGTAATGGGGTCTTCAAACATCATAGAATTGTATTTGTCAAATTCTGTGTTTGGTATATTGCTATTAAATATCTTTCATACATATTAATACATATTTCTATTTCTTCAATATTTAATAAAATTTTAAAGAAGGGAAATCGAGTAAGTTAAAAAAATTGAGAATATCTGTTTGATTTTTGACATATAAATTGTGGGATGATATAGCAGAAGCTGCTTCAGAGAGGTAATGAGGGTAGAAGTCAGATTGGAGATGGTTGAGAAAAGAGCAAGAAGTGATAAAATGAAGATAAAGATGGTCAATAGCAACTTTTTTCCAGAAAGGAGATATGGTAGGGAAAGGAAGAGGATGTCATTTAGGAAAGTGTGATTATGGGAATTCCCTGGTAGACCAGTGGATAGGACTCTATGCTTTCATTGCCAAAGCCCCAAATTCAATCCTTGCTTGGGAAACTAAAATCCCACAAGCTACATGGTGTGGCAAAAATTTTAAAAAGAGAGAAAGTGGTTATTTGCCTTTATTTTAGTTTGTAGTAAAGGAGGATTGACACCTGTTTCTAAACCAATGGAGAATATCAGTTAAGAAGAAGAGGATAAAGAGAGGAAAAGATACATAATACCAAAACGTACGTGAAAAGGAGGGTTGGATCCACAGTGTACACAGAGAAACTCACCTTGAGTTGTAAAAACACATGGCCCCTTTATTGCAACAGGAAGGAAGAAAAAGTTACATATTCTTCCCAGAAAGCTAAGAGAGGTGCCTGTTTTCTGAATAAGGGAAATAGCAAAGAGAGTGAAAAATTGATGGATGCAATAAAGAAGAATTTAGTAAACACTGCGCTGCTACTGCTGCTGCTGCTGCTGAGTCAATTCAGTCGTGTCCAACTCTGTGCGACCCCAGAGATGGCAGCCCACCAGGCTCCCCCGTCCCTGGGATTCTCCAGGCAAGAACACTGGAGTGGGTTGCCATTTCCTTCTCCAGTGCATGAAAGTGAAAAGTGAAATTGAAGTCGCTGAGTCGTGTCCAACTCCTAGTGACACCATGGACTGCAGCCTACCAGGTTCCTCAGTCCATGGGATTTTCTAGGCAAGAGTACTGGAGTAGGGTGCCATTGCCTTCTTTGTAGTAAACACTAGTAGGAATTTAAGGATTGATGCTAAAGCTGAAACTCCAATACTTTGGCCACCTTATGCAAAGAGTTGACTCATTGGAAAAGACCCTGATGCTGGAAGGGATTGGGGGCAGGAGGAAAAGGGGACAACAGAGGATGAGATGGCTGGAGGGCATCACCGACTCGATGGACATGAGTTTGGGTAAACTCCGGGAGTTGGTGATGGACAGGGAGGCCTGATGTGCTATGATTGATGGGGTCTCAAAGAGTTGGACATGACTGAGTGACTGAACTGAACTGAACAGGACTTTGTTACTTCTTACATGTTTTCTTGCTAGGGGCAGTACACATGGATAAAAGACAAAATCAGGGTTAGCTGGATTTCTGGCTTGAAAAGATGAATGAGGTACTATGTTATTTGCCGTCATCAAGCTCTTGGAACATGTGTAGATTAGAAACCAGTCTCAACTGAGGGGCAAACTTGCATAAAAACTCTCCCAGAAACACAGATCAGAATACCACACTGAGAGCACTACCTCACCAGAGGGAGAGAACTGTCAAAAGAAGCAGAGGGTAAGAGTGTGAATTCTCTGCTGGCGGCATTAGTACATTACATGGATCTATGTCCACCTCTTGTGATTTTATTGTCTTTATTAGACCAGATACATTTTTAGTCCTTTATAATATTTTATGAACCTAGTGAGAAACTATGTTTGTGAACATCTTAAAAATCCAAAATTCTAAAGTTCAGATTTTGCTTCTAGAAGTATCTGGTGTTTTTTGGTTTGAGCCTGGTTACAGCAAAATAGCAGTCAAAAAAAAAAAAAAAAAAATCAATGTAAATGCCTTAAAATTTTAAAAAATCAATTGCTTTGGAGCACAGCTCTTAGATATTTTCAGTATTCATTTTATTATTCAATAGGAATTTGTTGAGTACCTACTATATGCAAAATACAGTTTTAAACACCTAGGACCAGTAAATGAGGGTTTCCTCAATGGCTCACCCAGTAAGGAATCTGCCTGCAAAGCGGAAGACACAGGAGATGCTGGTTCGATCCCTGGGTGGGAAAGATCCCCTGGAGCAGGAAACGGCAACCCATTCCAGTATTCTTGCATGACAAATCCCATGGACAGAGGAACCTGGCAGGCTACAGTCCAAGGGGTCGCAGAGTCAGACACGATTAAGCACACAAGGAAGCACACAAGGAAATAAAGTTCTTCCAAACTGCATGGAAAAAAAACAAACAAAGAGAAAAACTTAGCCTTCAAGAGGCTTATGTTCTAATAAGAAGAAAAACCTAATGAGCAGTAAACATAATAAGTAAATGATAAATTAAAGAGGATGGTATATTCAAAAGTGGTAATTGTTTTGCAAAGAAAAAAAGAGCAATCAGTGGGAGATCTGACATGAAGATGAGCAGTTATACTGTAATTAAAATTTGATTATCAGCATGGACCACATTAAGACGGTAACAGCTGAGCAAAGATTGAGGGGTTGAAACATTTAGACATTTGAGGAAAAGGAGAACAGCTAGGGCAAAATGCCAGAGGGTATGCGACATAGAACAAGAACACCAAGGTGACTGGATCAGAGGGACCAGGAAAGAGTAGATGACAAGGATGGAGGGATAAAGAGGTGACAGTTCATTGGCTGCTGCTTCTGAGTGTGATGGGGAGTTACTAGGGAAATTTAAACAGAGGTGACACACGAAGTGACTTGAGGTTTATGAAGATCACTTTGTCTATTGTGTTGAAAAGGTCACTCTATCTGGGTGAAGGAGGAGGGAGAGGAGTACAAAAAGAAAGCCATGCTAGGTAAGGTCAGAGATGATGGAGGCTGAACTGAGGAGGTATAGCACATTAGGATGCTGTTTTAAAAATGAAACAGGATTTGATGACCCATCAATATGTGTGTGAGGGGAAAAAAGCAAAGAATAACATCAAGATATTTGGCCTGAGCAATTAGAAAGATGAAACTGGCATCAGCTGAGGTGGGAAGGCTGTGGGTGGAGTAGGTGTCCAAGAGAGTATGCAGATCAGGAAGTCAGCTCTAAATAATTTAAGTCAGAGATGTCAGGTAGACACTCTAGAGAGTTACCAGTGTGGAGCGCATTGTCAATCTTCTACCTAATAACACAACTCATTCATCCCATTAGTATGTGAATGAATGACTCAGCGTGGTGTATCTGAGCAGAACATATTACATATTTAATGATCAGTTCATATTCAAATTCTTGAGATTCTACCAAATGTGTTTTTGTTTGTATGTCCTATGATGGAATAGAAATACCTTAGGATATCCAAAAAGCTAAGTTGGATGGAATGTAAATAGACCAGAATATCCAAAAGCTCACTTAGCTTGTTCTTTCAAAATGTTTAATGTGTTTGATTTTTGTTAGAAAAAAACTCTCCATGTTTCTTTTTTTTAAATGTAATTTGGACTCTAATATTGCTCTGAAATCTCTATCATTATTTCTTATCCCAAGTTTATTTGCTTTCTATATTGCAAATTTCTAAAATAATTATTCTGTCATTTTGTAGTCAAGAAGAACATTTCAGTGTGTCATAATACAGTCATAAATGAGCTAAAGACTCAGCCTACCCATATTTCTCTTTTCTTCTAAGTATATTTAGATTATCACTGATGAGGAGGTTAATTTCACATATTCAAGTCAACAATGATTGCCTGACAGGTTTATGGGGTGGAAATGCTTACAGACCATCCACGAACCTTGACAGCAAAGTGATATGAAGTATATTTGTAATATTTTCTCTTAGTTATTTTTATCTGCTAGGCTTACAGACCTGTAAATAAAAGTGGCAGAGTTCCCCAAAGAATTAAATTTCAGCTTATGAGTTTATTTTATGGAGCCTCCATTCTACCTGCACAAGTACTTCAAGTGGTAATTCAGGCAAACATAAAGCAACATCCTATTTTGTTTTATTAGTGTATTTTACAACAATTCTGCAGATACGCAAGCTTCAGAGATCGTAAACACCCAAGGCCTTGAAGACTTTACCTTCCAATAAAGTGCTTTTTGAAAAGTGGTGCTGCCTTCCAATCCATAAATACGCTGTTACCCTTGAGGGAGCAAAGATTTATCTCTTCTCAATTTACAAGTAAATCCATTGTTAACCCACCTCACCTCTTCACCAGTAAAGGGCTGATTTATGATCAACGGTCAATGAGTCCATCTGAAGTGGTTTCTACTAAGGCTAAGAAAAGAGAGGATAAGTAAACCTAGTAAATTGTGCACCATTTAATGTAGATTAAATTAAGTGAGCTATAGTATACAGTTCAGCATCAATCCTAAGGAAGGACTTGTCTGTTTTGTATTATACCTCCATGATGAGAACCAAAATGCCAGCCAATAATACTTCCTCCAATAGAACATTGTTCACTAGGCTTGGGGGTTCTGACTGTGCTTCAGTTGTCTCTCAGATAATCCCAATGAACTCCTATTTATAGTCATTTGCCCATTGTTTCTTGCATTTCCTTCCAAATAATTTTGGAGTACATTTCATTGTTTATATGAATACAGTATTCTATGCAAAGAACAACATCAAAACAAATAGCACATTATATATTTATAAAGAGGAAATGTTAAGATTAATAAACTGAAATAGGGATGGTTCTCTCAGCTAACAGAAAAGTCTCTTGATAATGGGAAGAATGGTCTCTGGCAACAAGAGCTAAGTTGTAAATCCTACACCAACTCTTCCTTAAATCCCATATTCTCTGGGGTGTACAGCATAATTGCATTTTCTTAAAACATATTGTTTGAGGTGTCAACATCTTAGAAGATTCTTCATGATTTCTCTTTCTTAGAGGGTGAGCAGCCAAAGAACCATGAGGAGGCTTTTCATGTGACCCTAATCATGGTCAAGGGCTTCCCTGGTGGCTCAGGGGGCAAAGAATCTGTCTGAGAATGCCAGAGACATGGATCTGATACCTGAGTTGGGAAAATCCCCTGGGGAAGGAAACGGCAACCCACTCTAGTACCCTTACCTGGGAAATTCTATGGGCAGAGGAGCCTGGCAGGTTACAGTCCATGGGGTCACAAAAGAGTCACACACGGCTGAACAACCAAACAACAACAATCATGGTCAAAGGATATTATGATTTTGAGACCCAGAGTGGATCCTAGCGAGCTTTTTCCAGGTTTGTTTGAGAAAAGATGCTGAGGAATACAGCATCCTATATCTTTTTGCTGCTGCTGCTGCTAAGTCGCTTCCATTGTGTCCGACTCTGTGCGACCTCATAGATGGCAGCCCACCAGGCTCCCCCATCCCTGGGATTCTCCAGGCAAGAACACTGGAGTGGGTTGCCATTTCCTTCTCCAATGCGTCAGGGTGAAAAGTGAAAGTGAAGTCGCTCAGTCGAGGTTTGTAAAACATATTAGCATTTAAATACTCCAAGAAGTACTGTAACTGATAATTCTATCCAATTTTGCTTGGCCCATCCTTCCTCAAATATACTACATTACAGTTCTCTGTTGTGGTCAAGCTGAAATAAAATTCAATCACTTGTTAGTAATGATAATCTAATCCAACTCACTTAAAAATGAGAAAACCAAGGCCAAAGAAGATAATCTATACCTTCATCCATGAGTTCTCCAATTCTGTCATAGGCTTAACTAGACTTGAGATCTGTGGATTACCAATTTACTGCATGCTATTTATAGGGCTCTATTAAAAACTTTGTGAAAGGATTGATCTGTGTATAAGATCAGATAAAACTATAAAAAAACAAAAAATTTCTTTGCTCAATATTGTGAGAAACCTCACTTACTCCAATACTTTATTTATTTCTACTTCTACATAAAAAGGTTTGAAATCCATTACCTCATTTACTTACCATCACCTGACAATGTGGTGACTGCAGCCATGAAATTAAAAGACTTGTTCCTTGGAAGAAAAGTTATGACCAAACTAGACAGCATATTAAAAAGCAGAGATATTACTTTGCCAACAAAGCTCTGTCTAGTGAAAGCCATGGTTTTTCCAGTAGTCATGTATCAATGTGAGAGTTGGACTATAAAGAAAGCTAAGTGCCAAAGAACTGATGTTTTTGAACTGTGGTTCAAGGAACTTGAGAGTTCCTTGGATTGCAAGGAGATCCAACCAGTCCATCATAAAGGAAATCAGTCCTGAATATTCATTGGAAGGACTGATGCTGAAGCTGAAACTCCAATACTTTGGCCACCTGATGCAAAGAACTGACTCGTTGGAAAAGACCCTGATGCTGGGAAAGATTGAAGGTGGGAGGAGAAGGGGACGACAGAGTATGAGATGGTTGGATGGCATCACTGACTCGATGGACATGAGTTTGAGTAAACTCCAGGAGTTGATGATGGACAAGGAAGCCTGGTGTGCTGAAGTCCATGGGGTCGCAAAGAGTCAGACATGACTGAATTGACCTGAACCTAATAATAAAGTGCTATTCTTAGTGAATTATCCAGAAACATGAATTCTTCATTTTTAAACCTAGAAAAATTAAATTGTCTTTTTCTGTATTAGTCTATTTCAGCTGCCATAACAAAATACCAAGGACTGGGTGGCTTAAACAAGAGAAATGTATGTTCTCAAAAGTTCTGGAGGCTAGAAGTCCAAGACAATGACTGGCAGCGTTGGTTTCTGGTGAAGCCTCTCTTCCTGGCTTCTGAACAGCTGCCTTCTTGTTGTGTCTTCACAGTCTTCCATCTGTCTGTCACATGCTGCTATCTCTTCTTTTCCTTATAAGGACATCAATCCTCTTGGATTAGAGCCCTATCTTTATGACCTCACTTAACCTAAATTACCTCCTTAAAGGTCTTATCTCCAAGGACAGTCACACTGGGGATTCGGGCTTCAACATACAAATTTTGAGGGGGACAAAATTCAGACCAAATCATTTCCATTCCTGGTTATTATTTTCTGCTGTCATTTGTTGTTTCAGAGAACATTCCTTTTCCATCCCTCTTCTTTCAGGTTGCCCCAGGTTAGCTCTTTCTTTCTTGTCCCTAAACTCTCCAAACATATTTGTAACTGAAAAACTGAAGCCTGGAAATAGACTCAACAACAGTCAAAGATTTTCATTACCTTCTACTCTCATAGACTTTATTTTCCTGCACAGAACAGTCCCTCTCCAGGTTATCAGTTAGGGAAGCCTGCTCCAAGCCCTTGTTAACAAACCCACGGTTCTTCCACAGTAATTGGCTCATCAATTGTAGTCTTGCAGAACGAGCTGTAAGGCTTCCCTAATAGCTCAGCTGGGAAAGAATCCGCCGGCAATGCAGGAGACCCTGGTTTGATTCCTGGGTTGGGAAAGATCCCCTAGAGAAGGACTAGGCTACCCACCCCAGTATTCTTGGGCTTCCCTGGTGGGCTTAGATGGTAAGGAATCCACCTTCAATGAAGGATACCTAGGTTCAGTCCCTGGGATGGGAAGATCCCCTGGAGGAGGGCATGGCAACCCACTGCAGTATTCTTTCTTGGTTGAAGAATCCCCATGGACAGAGGAGCCTGGCAGCTAAAGTCAATGGGGTCTCAAAGAATCAGACACAACTGAGTGACTGAGCACAGCGTACAGCACAGAGTGAGCAGTATCCCAACTAGGAGATGAAATTTATTGTGTGTACAGCACACTGGTAGTATCAATTTGTTGAATCTTTTCTTTAAAACAGTCTCATTTACATGAAAGAAATAAGTATGGTTGCACTGATGTTAACTTGACCATTTCTAGCATTGTTAGCTAATGCAGAGCTAAAAACACATGTGTTTCGGGAATACTGATTCTGTTTCAAATTCACTGCAGGGAAAGGAAGGAAAATATGTAACAAACAGACCAACCAAAAATAAGTAAGCTGCATTTGATCACTTTCATAAGAGGCTTTACATTGTGTGTTATTGCTGTTAATTAAAATGGCTAACATCTCCATATTGTTTTCAGTTGTGCATTTTTATTGCTCTCATAGTCATTTGCAAAGCAATAAACAGACATTAAGTAGTTAAATGACAGAACTAGCATCACACTATTAATATTAACTGCTTGAACCAAACAAACATAATTGATTTAAACTGAGATTCAGTAGTTAATTCAATCGACATTGACTGCATGCCAGGCTCTGGTAATATAATGGTGAGCAAAAAGAGTCAGAGCTTGGATTTAACCCTGCCTACCAGATGCTGGTGGAAAAACAGACACACTTTTTAACATGACCAGAAGCGTTATTGATCAGGTTTTGATTAGTCACAGAAATTAAGAAGGGGTGCAGAGGGCACTTCCCTGGTGGTCAAGTGGTTAAGAGTCCACTTTCCAAAGCAGGAGATGCGAGTTCAATCCCTGTTCCAGGAACTAAGATCCCACGTGCCACAGGGCAACTAAGCCCACACTCTGTAACTACTAAGCCCATTTGCCTCAATAAGAGAATCCATGTGCCTGCAACTAAGACTTGATGCAGACAAAAATAAATTAATCTTTTTATTTTTTAAAAAAAGGAAGGGTGCAGAAATAAGGTCATATGGAGAGCCAAAGTAGCTAAGTCAGAGAGAAGCATTCCAGTCACAAAGGAAGACCAGAGAATGATCTAAGAGGCAAAATAACTGAATGAATGAGTGAATGAATGAATAAGATATTTAGTCTGAGACAAAACAAGGACACATCTATGATAACTGGAAATAATGTCTTATCCTTTTTAGTAAGTGTCATTACAAAGAGAGTTAATCATAACACACACCCAATATCCAACAAAATTATTCCGGCTTGAAACATTCTCTCATTTTTTATTAACTCTTTTGTCTCATTCTAAGAATCTAAGGAATATTGCACTAAATCCAGACAGTGAACCTCAATAGCCAGATTTTGGCATCTGCTTTAAGGCTATAGAATGTGTGTGGGTGTCTGTACTCCAAGCCATGGGCCTTAAAGAGTGAATGACACACCCTAAACTTTCCCTTAGTAGCTAATTATTGAAAGTTAGATCTAAAAATTATATCCATGTTGAATATATTCACTACACTTGGAGTGTAATATTTTTCAATTTATCACTCATTTAATATTGTACTGCTTTTTATTTCCTGTCATAACTGTTTTCTTTAAATATCAAGTTACCTTAATCCCTGTGCAGTTATAATATTTGAAATCTAAGTATTTATTGTTTCTAGATCATTTGTGTTTATTGAACACATCATTGGGCTTCCCTGGTGGCTCAGGTGGTAAAGCATTCACCTGCAATGTGGGAGATCTGGGTTTGATCCCTGGGTTTGCAAGAGTCCCTGGAGGAGGGCAAGACAACTCACTCCAGTATGCTGGCTTCCCTAGTGGCTCACTCAGTAAACAGTTTGCCTGCGATGCAGGAGACCCAGGTTCAATCCCCAGGCAAGGAAATTCCCCTGGAGAAGGAAATGGCAACCCACTCCAGCATTCTTGCCTGGAGAATTCAATGGACAAAGGAGCCTGGTGGGCTACAGTCCATGGGGTCACAAAGAGTCAGACACGATTGAGTGACTAACACTTTCAGACATATCATTAACATCAGTTTTCATTTTTACCGGAAAAGTCTTAGCCTATCTGATAATCTCACAATTTACCCAGGAACAAATTTATTATTTTCTTTCAGATTCAGTTCTGTGTTCAATAATATTTTTATGATTATCTTGCAGAAGAAACATCAGCATATTTCTTTATAATTACTTTATTGTTAAAGTTACCTTTCAAATCATCCATTCAATATAATGTTAAATACCTATTATATCCCATCTATTAGTCATATAATTCAGCAACATGTTGATTTTTTTCTTCTCTTTTAAAGATTCATTTTGTCTTGCCATAGAAGAATCCAGAAAGATGAAAAGCCCATGTATGCTAGCAAGTAGTTACCAGGAAAGTTTTTTATGACACATGATTCTAACATGCCAGAAGAAAGCCAAATTGAAAACGATGTAGTCTAACTAATAAGAAATACGTTTGCAATTGAAAATTAAATATACTTTTGTATATCCTGATATGCTACTGCACTTGCCTCATTTACATGCAAATAAGGGTTCAATAACTATTTTAATTGCTATATTCTCCCAAAAGCAAGGAAAGATGATTCAAAATATATGTATTATTTTGTATGGGAAAGATTGTTAATATTCACCAAATAATTACCTAATTTACATAGTGATTAGACTCATCTGCAATAAAGTATTTTTATAAATATACAGAGGAAACATTAGACATTGTGAAATTTGACAAGTGAAATAACAAGCAAATCTAATAAGCAAAATTGTATGCAGGTGAAAGACTCCTAGTACATTATTTTTAATATAACTTTATTACTCATGTCAGAATAATAAGTCAAATCCTTAAGCATTCTATGCATCATATTTGGTAGGTAAGAGAGGAAAAGCAAATATAATATAGTTAAAAAAATATTGAACATGATCAAACACATCTGAAAGAGATAAATTCCTCAGGGAAGAATTTCCACCTACATAATTTCAAGTGAAGTAATCTATTTTCTAATTAGGAAGGAAAAAATCTCCTGTATATGACCTTGAATTCTAAAATATTAGCTCAGAGGGAATATTTACAATCCAGAGGCTCAGATGCATAATGAAAATACGGACATGACTTTTACTGCTGTTAAGGTTCTTTTTAAATCATTCTTAGGCATAATCAGCCTATGTTGACTGACATTTATAGTATGGATTGGCTGGAATACAAATGCAATGGTGTTTGAAATTAGAAAACACATTACTGAGAAGGCAGGTTAAATATTTGTGGTATTTAAAGCCATTTTTCTTGGTAGAACCAATACCTTTGTTCGTTTTGATCAAGCATATATTCTAAATGATTTTTACATATTGAAATTGTTTTAGTTCTCTAAATGCTACTTCTTTTGTCATTTTATATGCAGTTGTTATTTATTTCAGAGAAATATATTTTTCAGCTTTCAACATTTTAAGTACAATAAGGGATGGAAGACTGTATGATTTAAACATGGAGAATGTGTCAGCTAGAAATGCGTGTGAAATGAACAAACAAGAACTTGAATTAGTGAATGAGAAAACTGTCCTGATTGTAAGCAATCTGTTCACTTATTTGTGGGTTTTAAATGATCAAGAAACAATAATTATAAGATGAACAGTGAGGCTGAGCAGATGGATATGAGGAATGAAGAAACTTTATGAAAAATTCTAGTTAATGACCCTTTCCCCCCAAATCTGGGACAAGATAGAGATTCCGGGGCTTCTGGGAGAATCTCAAAACTATGTGCACTGAATTGAAAACAAATTACAAGGGAGAAAACGCCACTGTTCAACGTATCTGAATTTTGGTGTCAGCCATATTCGAGCTGGAAATTCCTTCATTTATACATTAGGAAATTACCATTCAGAAGTTCAAGCTCATGTAGGATGAGAATGATAATCATTTTTTTCAGGATTATTGTGAAGAATAAATAAGACCATTAACAAGAATCAAGTCTGTAGAACATGGTCTATTTAATAAACAATGACAAATGTGTTATAAAAGACCCAGGAGCCTAGAATCCTGAGATATTTCTTCCTTCAGAAACTGACTTCCCTTGTCCTTTTGAAATAGGAGGATTCTGTATCTGTGATAATTTCTCTGGTATATTTAAGAGATCAGATGTAATGTCTACAAGGGCACAGATCAATCATGCATATATTAAAATTAAAGTAATAATGAGAAATAAAACTCTGTATGGTTATAATTTACATTACAAAATGTTTATTTATCTAAATGTTCCTTCATATGTGTTCATTGTTCATGAGATTATGCTTACTCTTGGTATTAAGTTTTATTGTATCTGATACACACTGGTAACTAAAATGTATTAGACATGTAGACTTTCTATAAGTAGAGAATTCAACAAAAGTCTGTGAACTTCAGGGTATTCTAGGACACTGAAGAAATTCCTATGATGGGAAAAGGACAAGAAAGGTGGCTGTCAGTAGAGTAATCCTGTACAGATTTATCCAGAGAGTGAAAAATGAGGGAATACCTCCAGGTAATTTTATAATTTTGATATCGAAACCAAAAAAGTACCTTGCAGGTCAAACAAAATACTGGCAAGGTAAATCCACAGTATATATGTTGTGACCAAGTTGAGTTTTTCCAAAGAATTCTAGGGAGGGTAGGCATTAGAAAAACCCATAAATTTAACTATCCATATTAAAAGATTAAAAGAGAAAGAATATGTCTGATATTATCTAATACTTATTTATAATTTGAATTATTTGCACACTACCATTAAAAGGGAATTTTCTTAACCAAATGGCTGGTACCTATTAAAACCTCCCTGAAGAAGGAACCATTCAAAATGTAATGTTAGGACAATTGTCTAGAAATCTACACTTTGAAAGGCCTGTTTATTCTTTATGATGTATTTGTCATGAAACCCAGAGTAACTGTCATAAATTGTCTGTGCTATAGGATCATAATCTCTTTAAAGGGGTTGCTGCCTGACCCCTGTCTAACTTAATGAGAGGAATTCAATTAAACGGAAAGAAGCTAATCTAGCCCTGTGCTCATAGTCAATGTAAAAACAAAAAGGATTGTTTTTTCATGCACTTATGTTGATACTGGTTCTGTGATCTTGCACCTCAATTACTCCTGCTGTCAAAGCAGATATTATTGCTTTAGCCCCTGTTATTCGGAATGCAGTGGGAGAAGAGGCAGCCTCATCATCACATGGGAGCTGATTAAATATGCAGAACCTCAATCAGACTCCACCCCAGACCTACTGAATCAGAGTCTGCATTCTAACAAGGTCCCAGGGCGTTTATCTGCACAATGTGAAGCATGAGAAATATTGCTCTAGGCTACTGATCTCCCCACCTTCAGAAACACTATGAAGATCATTAACCCCCAAGAAGAATTTTCCTTTTGGCATAGAGTATATGATATTTGCAAATACTCTCTGATTTTTTTCTTTGTTTTATCTGAAGGTATGGGACTTTATTGGCAACTTTCTGGGGATAATAACATAACAATTATTAAACTATTTAATCATCCAAGGGCTTCCCTTGTCGCTCAGCCAGTAAAGAATCTGCCTGCAATGCAGGAAACCTGGGTTCAGTCCCTGGGTCGGAAGGATCCCCTGGAGAGGGAATGGCTACTCACGTCAGCATTCTTGTCTGGAGAATTCCATGGACAGAGGAGCCTGGTGGGTTACAATCCACAGGGTTGCAAAGAGTCTGACATGACTGAGTGACTAACACTTTCATACTTGCCAGCATTTTAAGTGCATTTATTCCTTTTATTTTTCCACCTCCCCTTGAGTTACATTATTTCATGGTCCAGAAGAAGAAACACGGAGACTTGACATAACTTGCTCAAGATGAATGCTGTTAAGATTCAGGATTGGTTTTGGAGCCTGGCCTGTAACTGTTGATGTGTCTTAGGCTATCTTCCCAGGTGGCACTAGTGGTAAAGAGTTTCCCTGCCTATGCAGGAGACACAAGAGATGTGGGTTCCGTCTCTGGGTTGGGAAGATCCCCTAGCATAGGAAGTGGCAAGCCGGGGTCACGAAGAGTCAAACATGACTGCGAGAGCGACTTACTTATTTACTGATATGGCACACGTATTCTTAACTTTTAATCAGGTTATTTAATATGTTCAGCTTGCTCCCAATGTACATCAGCATATTTAATAAAATTTAAGAAATAGCACATAATAAATTTTTAAATATATACTAATCATTCTTTTAAGCATCACATTCATTTGCTCATTTAGTTTTCACAGCAACCATGTGAGTTTTGGATTCCAAGTTGGCTCGGCGGCAAAGAATCTGCTTGCCAATGCAGGAGATGTGGGTTCGATCCCTGGGTTGGGAAGATCCCCTAGAGAAGGAAATGGCAACCCACTCCAGTATTCTTGCCTGGGAAATCCCGTGGAAAGAGGAGTCTGGCAGGCTACAGTCTGTGGGGTCACAAAGAGTCAGACATGACTGAACAAGCAACAGGTGAATTTCATTGTTGTTTTTACAAATGAAGAGATCTTTTTCTTTTTTTTCTTTTAGCGATGGGGGAAAAAACCCCTGAGTTCAAGAGGCATATGACTTGCCCAGCATCAGACAAGTTAGATATTAAAGAGTAATTAATAAAATAACCTCCCAGTCATGGTCACTGTGGAGGTAAATTCAGAGTGCTGCTTCTGTTCCAGGATTTTCTACTTGACATTCTCTTGAGCAACTCTGTGAAACAACGTTTCCTAATGCTGAGGTCAGGGGTAACAACTTCTCAAAAATGATTTTAATTTTAAAATCCTTGCCTGACTAACTCCCTGTATCTATCTCCTTAGCTGCAGACCCTGCTCCGAGGCGAAAGCTACTTTAACAGAGAATGCCAACATGCTGGAGATAGAGGAGACAGGATAGAGGTGGAAGGTCAGCAGAAAACACCATCAAATTCTCTAACAGTGCTGTCCACTAGAATTATAATGCAAGCCACATTGGTAATTGTACATTTTCAGATAGTCAAATGAAAAGAAGAAATAAGAAGCTGATAAAGTTCATTGTAATTATATATTTTATGTAAACTGGCGTGTTATTTTAATATTGTCCATATCAACTTTTATTAAAGTTCAGAAACTTTGCATTTTTTTATGCTTTGTTGTTAGAATTGTTACATATTTTTAAGTCACGGTGTATCTCTTTCTGACTAGTCACCATTCCAATGTTCAGTGACCACCTGTGATTCATGGACACATTGCTGCACTGTTTTTCTTTAAAAAAATTGATGTAAAATACATGATGTTTTTACTCTGACTTATTTCAGCATTTCAGAATAACTTAATTCCATCCAAACTTGTGTTAAGAAATGATCTTAATAAGTAAATATTCAGTATGGATTTTTGACCAGTTTAGAAAATCTCTGACCATAAGCATTCTGGTATAAATCTTCTGCATATAAACAATGCCTTGGTGGGGTCTTGCTACAGAAAATTTTGTGCCCCTACCTGATTAGATGGACACAATTGTAATGACCTCATCATAGGATCAAATTTTTTTTTTTCCAAAAAATAGTAGCAATGGTCCCCATCAGAAGTGCTCTTTTACCATTCTGTCCAACCTTATGACATTTAGGAAATGCTTTTTGCCACTTTAAGAGATGACATATTGTTTCTTACCTCTAGTTTGTGTTTCTTTAAGTACGTTAGGAGAATGAATGTGTGCGTGTGTGTGTTTAGAGGCCATTAGTATTTTTTCTCAAGTATTTCCTGTTTTCCATCTTGGACAAGTTCTTTATATATTGAAGGAATAGATTATTTTTTCTTCAGTTATGAGCAAATGTTTCCTAGTTTGAAGACACTGAGATGATTTATGGTTTTTATGATCATGTAGTTATGTCTACCAGTATTTTCCAACTGTTCTACGCATTCACTTTCATATTTACAAAGGGTTTTTTTCTTCCCCTAAATTAAATATTAATCTGCATTTCCCCGTGCTATTTTTTTCCTGTATTTAATGTATCAACTCATATGGAAATTTATTGAGAAAGAATGTAAGTGAAATGTAACTTTAATTTTTTAAAATTATTGGCTGATTCAGTACCTTAATATTTAATTGCAGAAGTTTTTAGATGCGTAGAATTAGGAACTTAGTCAACTTCAGCCACAATTATTTTCTTATACAGTTTTGAGCTAGGTTTTACATAAGGCCTGAACCAGTCCCAAATGATGTGAGAAGTGTGAGGCTTAGAATTAACACAGTATTTCCTGTACCTGGTCAGTGATCCAGCAAGTGGAGAGGCAGGGAGGGAGGGAGAGAGCTAATGAAAAACACATGCTGCCAATTTTTTATTTCTTGTGCGGAAACATTTCTACCCTTGACTGGCGCCCTTTTTTTCTCTTTTCTTTCTTCCCCTGGCATAGCTTCCTTCATCCGCAGCCAGCCCTGGTAAAATCATTGTTTGCCTGGAGTAAAAAGCCCTGGCAGGTGTAAACATGTGATAAGTACCTCCATAGCCTCCAGGCTTGATGTATCTAGAACCAAAATTTGTTCCCAGAGTCCCTGAGGGGACCCAGGTATTATTCCTCAGAACGCTTACCTCCCATGTCCCCAAGGCCCAGGCTTCTCCTGACATCACGCACACACACACAGACACACCTACACCTCAAGCTGTCAAATACCATTGTTCAGAAATATCAGCAGCATTCTGCCAAGTTTTCCTCCCCTTGCTTCCTTGCTACACAGGTCCCTCCTATGAGAACTACCCAGTTCTCCATTCCACATCTCACATACAAAGATCCTGCAGAAATGTTTTACAGTTCTTGGTAATTTGGCTTCTCTTTTTCTTTTGAAAGTTTTTTTTTTTCCTTTCCATTGTTAGAGTCAATTGGTATATTTATTTGGAAATCTGGAGGTAAGCTAGTTAAATGCCCGTTACATAGTTATCTTAAGAGAGAGACCGTATCACTGGCATCCTCACCCTGTTGATAATGTATAACTATTCAGCATTTGCTTGTGCTACACACGTGTGCCAGAAAAACAGTACAGAGTGTGTCCCAAGGGCACATCGTCATTACATCGACAGGTGTTCTGTCAATAGCACCGAAAGGGCCGATACATTTGAATTGCACTGCTCTTGCTGTCAACAATCTGTTCAGCCTCGGGAAGAACAGAGTCCTGTGTGGAATATCATGCCTGCACACGCGGAAGGCACAGACTTGCTCTATCAGCGGCCGTGCATTTTGCACAACTTTTCTATGAAGTGATATAAACCATTTCAAAAGCTCTTTGATGGAGTCCTATCTGATTTTATTGAGACTATAATGATGGGGAAAAAAAAAAAGAAACATTTCTTTTGGTGCCATTCCTGTGACGCTGCACACAGCTCTTCCAATAATTGTGTACAGCAAGAACAAGTCTGTAGCTGTGAGGGGTAATTGGCTCCTCCTTACTGCATTTATGGGGAGTCAGTCTCAGAATTACTGAGATCGAACAGAAGCCACAGTGACTGCAAGACTGAGGCCCATATTGATCTAGAGAGAAAAGGATGAATCTGTCAGGTCCGGGCAGAATGCATCATGTTCTTGGTGGGAGAATTCTTTCTGCAGAAAAGGAAAATAATCATTCCCTCCAATGAAACACTTGAGACAAAAGTACACATACTCACAAAGGAATCTAATAGAATCTTGAACATAAAAAAGAAATTACCTTTTTTATTGTTTTGTTTTCATTATTATTATTATTAGCAGCAGCAGCAGTAATAGTTTCTGCTCAGGAAAACATTATAATGTCTCCCCACCCCCACCCAGGTCTTTCTGAGTTTCCTTCAGTTTATCTGGGCATTTTTATTTTCTCATCACAGTATTCACTTTTTAAACTCTAGTTTAAAAAGCCTTTAGTTGAAACAGAAAAAAGCAGACGCATTTGGTATATATAAAGTTGGCAGTAATTGCATTGGAAAACCCCAAAACACCCAAATCAGAACCAGCTGTAACCAAACATGTATGGAAAGCAGTGCACAGAATTTTCCATGGCCTGCAGCAACGATGTTATTCAAACAATCCCCGAGGTGTCTCAGCAGCGCCATACACGAGAGGAAGAAATTAGATAATGCTAAAGACTTACCAGATGGATATTCAATCAGTATTTTGCAGAAATTCATGTAAAATTCTCTCCCTAAATTGAATATTGGAGAAATAGCTACACTGAGCTTATAAAATTAATGTCTTTGTTTTCCAGCACTCTTCCCTGACATGAATGTGTAGGGCTAAGAATCTAAGGATAAAATATGTGCTGTATCAGTTAACAAGACACATAAAAATAAGCAGCAAGGATAACCCTCAAATAATTGGCCAAAAACAAATTGAAAGTAGATTATGAGAAAATGTACAAAAGAAGAGTAATTTTCAATGCCCTTGATTCCAGATTTGAAGTAACAAGATGACTTTTTAATAAGGATCAGATTTTTGTTTCAACCATTGTCTTCCTGTAGAGTATTGCAGCTTTCTAGAATATAGTCATGATGTAGTTCTCCAGATCGAAACACCTAAAATATAGATTCCCTGTTTCACTAAATCCCAAATTTTCTGTTTCTTTTAGTCCGTTTGTAATCAAACTTCACTTTACCTGGAAAAACATACCCCCTGCTGATAGCCTACTCTGTGATTGTATAATGTGCTCTGGTATCAGTACATACTCTTGGGCATTGTTTCCCTAGAAATGCCCTCTTTTTCCTTCAATAGGTTCAAATTCTGTCCAGTCTTTGAGGCCCTGACTATGCCCAATCTCTTCCATGGCTGTTTTAAACCTCTGTGATCTCCTGTCTGAAGTCTTTCATAGTAGGAATGATATGGTTTCATTAAGTTGCAGGTGAATATTTTTTGGCAAGCAAGTCAGAAGGATTACCATTCATTGACATTCATACTGGGAAATAAAATAGATATTTGATAGATTCAAACAAGTTCAGTTGGGAGTGCTGAATCATAAATGCTACATTGATGGACTTGATTTCTTAGATACTGTAGCAAATAAAAAAGATGACGATACAACCCCATTTGCTCTGCGTGGTTCCATTTTGTACCCTCTGTCATGGTATGTTATGAGTTGTATCGCCTGAATCTCAAAGTTTTTTTCCATTTGGATGCTAAATAATATGACTGCTTTATCAGTCCTTGTTGAGCACTTGACTTGTAGGAATGATGCTAAAGCCGAATCTCCAGTACTTTGGCCACCTCATGTAAAGAGTTGACTCATTGGAAAAGACTCTGATGCTGGGAGGGATTGGGGACAGGAGGGAAAGGGGACAACAGAAGATGAAATGGCTGGATGGCATCACTGACTCAATGGACATGAGTTTGAGTGAACTCCAGGAGATGGTGATGGACAGGGAGGCCTGGTGTGCTGTGATTCATGGGGTCTCAAAGAGTCGGACACGACTGAGTGACTTAACTGAACTGAACTGAATATTCTGAATTCTCTATGGATTAACTTCTTTGAACTATACAACAGCCTTAGAGTTAGCAAAATTAATTTTACTTTCTAAATGAAGAAACAGAAGCCCAAGTGTTATCTTTCAAACCATCACACAACTATGGAGGTTAAAGCACCTGTATAAGACAGAAGCTGGAAATTTTACAGTAGGTTTCTCTGAATTCTAACCTGGAATGTTTGAAACTCAGGTAAAATTAACATGAAATATTTATGAAGGGGGTTAGAAATGCCTAGAGAATTTTCCCTGGAGTTAAGCAGATCTAAATGTTGAAATAAATGACAGCCAATGTTTTCTAAACAAAGGCATCTATGATACTCTCACAGAAAGACCACAAATACTTGAAGAGGGTTGAAAGCAGGAGCAGGAGTAGATCCAGCTGTTAATAAAATGGTCTCTGAGTCTTCCAGCACCAACTTGCTCAGATCCTGAATATAGAGAGTTCTTATAGCTTTCCAACATCCTGCGGGTACTTGGATTTATGGAAGGGTTCAGAATAGGAAAGAAATAATTAAAAATCTAATTATTTTGGAAAACTTTGTCTTATGAAAAGAAATGTTAATATCCATACCCTTCTTGGTGGCTTTTAACCTAAATGAACCTAGCAGGTACTTGTAAAATATTAACAGTGGTAGTACTATTTTAGGATGCACTAATTGACTCCACTGAATGTACTCATGAGATGTGTGCTCAAAGATGTTCAAAAAATTCATTATAGATGATTTTGTAATGGATTTCATATTTATTGGAAGGACTGATGATGAAGCTGCAGCTCCAATACTTTGGCCACCATATGTGAAGAGACAACTCATTGGAAAAGATCCTAATGCTGGGAAAGATTGAAGGCAAGAGGAGAAAGGGGCAACAGTGGATGAGATGATTGGATGGCATTAATGGACATGAGTTTGAGCAAACTCCTGGAAACAGTGAAGGACAGAGAAGCCTGGCATGCTGCAGTTCTTTGGGTGACAAAGAGTCAAACAGGACTGGGAACTGAACAACAAGAAAATATGCCCACATCTATGGACAATCTTGCCGTACCAAATGTAACTTAGAAAATTATACAAATTCAGTTTAATTTTAATGAGTAGCATATTGAGAATGAAATCGTTTGTTCAAACAACAGTCTATAATATTTGATTTTTTGGGCTCCCAAAACTATGACTGTTTTATCTAAGTTTGCTCTTATCCTTGGGGCCTGTAATTTTCCAGGTCATAATCCTTAACTTTGTTTACATAAAACTCTTAGTCTTTGATAATAAGTATGTTCAAAGTTTACTTTATGTGTCATCGATGCAATTCTCAGGAAGTTATGTTTTCTCTCTAGAATGGCATGTAATTTTTTGGCTGCCAGCTTTGCTTTGTGCTTTAGAAATAATCTCCATGTCTCTTTTGTTGATTTCTTGATGCTGCAAATCTTATCTTCTTACCTCCATAACCTATGTCTATTTCTTTATAAATTTGTGTTTTACTTCTAGATTTTAAATGGAAGTAGATTTCACAATTTAGGGCAGTAATTTATTGAAAAAGAAAATAATTGAAAATGGATTTCCTAATGAGAAGAACATAAATGCCATTATATTGTCTGTGTAATAGCATAAACATTAAACATGTTTGCAGGAATTCAGGAACACCTATAACAATGTCATCATAATTAACAATTACTTTCTCTTCTGTGATTCATAGTAGTTGTAAATGGGCATTTATGTATGTCAACTGAAGCATTCGATTTAATGCCACTTGACATTTACAGTTCAGTACCATTATGCTTACTTTTTAATACATAAAGTAACAATAATGTGCTTGCTCCTTCATCTCTAGATCAGGAAAACACTTCCTAGTTATTCAGTGTGAAGATGTACACACTACTTTAAACTAAACATTATTGCCAAGCCAACATCCAGTACCTCAACTGTCCTTCGAGTATCACCTCTCTTTCATGGAGTATGCATATTTCAGAGAGACTGCCCCCACCCCCAACTCAGCCTCAGAGGTTTGTCCTGATTAACCCAAGTCATTGTGGGTAATCTGATATCCTGGGCCAACAGTTTAGCTTGATTATATCATATAGCAATTAGCATTTTTGTTTTATGTTAAGGAAGGCAATACCTTTGAGATAATTCAAGATATCCTAACCAAAATATTGGTGTCATCCTAATTTACTAATAACTTACAAATGAAATATTACAATTTATATATTTGATATATACATACATAAATATATCTATTGAGATTGTGAAAGCATTAGTCACTCAGTCTTGTACAGTTCTTTGCTACCCCATGGACTATAGCCTGCCAGGATCTTCTGTCTATGGGATTCTCCAGCCAAGATTCTGAAGTGGTAACCATTCCCTTCTCCAGGGGATCTTGCCAACCCAGGGATCAAATTCAGGTCTCCTTCATTTAGGCAGACTCTTTACCATCTGAGCCACCAGGGAAGCCTATACTGAGATATCTGAAACATAAAATCTAGCTATCCATATGTATATCTTATGTATCTATGCATATATGTATTGCTGTTGTTATTCAGTCGTTAAATTGTGTCCAACTCTTCGCAACCCCATGAACTGCAGCATGCCAGGTTTCCCTGTCCTTCACTATCTCCTGAAGTTCATTGAACTCAAGTCCAGTGATGCCATCCAACCATCTCATCTTCTGTCATCCCCTTCTACTACTGCCCTCAATCTTTCTCAGCATCAGGATTTTTTTCAATGAGTTGGCTTTTTACATCAGGTGGCCAAAAGTACTGGAGCTACAGTATCAGCATCAGTCCTTCCAATGTATATTGAGAGTCGACTATATATATATATATATATCTCCATCCTCAAAATGGTAGCAAGATTTTTTAAACCCTACTGCTAAAGAAAGCAAAATCCACTGTATTTGGAGAAAGTTTTACACCTCATGGTAGCTACTATGGCAATACATCTTTTTTTCAAAAGCACAGTTAACTAATACAGGAATTTCTGCCTTGGGGAACTCTCTAAACCATAGCACAGGAAGATGGAGTCCACATGAAAATCAGGAGTCTAAGATAACTAAGTCCACCTATGCTAAGCAGGCAGAAATCTGAGTTCAGGACTGTGGAGGTCCGTGGAATTTGTGGAGCCTGGACCCAGAGAAAAAGGAGCTGTGGGTGAGGCAGGAGATAGATGAGCCTCAGGCTGAGCAACGGGAGTTTTTCTCCTGAGGACAGATGCTTCAAGACAAAGACAACAGCAAGATGGAGGAGAAACTGAGCCTTGCCCAGATAAGAGATAATGAGACTCCTCTTACTTGGAATCAAGTAGACCTTCCTATCAGTTCAGTTCAGTTCAGGTCAGTCACTCAGTCATGTCCGACTCTTTGTGACCCCACGAACTGCAGCATGCCAGGCCTCCCTGTCCATCACCAACTCCCGGAGTTCACCCAAACTCATGTCGATTGTGGAGAAGGCAATGGCAACCCACTCCAGTACTCTTGCCAGGAAAATCCCATGGACAGAGGAGCCTGGTAGGCTGCAGTCCATGGGGTCACGAGGAGTTGGACATGACTGAGCGACTTCACTTTCACGCATTGGAGAAGGATATGGCAACCCATTCCAGTGTTCTTGCCTGGAGAATCCCAGGGATGGAAGAGCCTGGTGGGCTGCCGTTCATGGGGTCACACAGAGTCAAACACGACTGAAGTGACTTAGCAGCAGTAGCAGCATGTCCATTGAGTAGGTGATGCCATCCAACCATCTCATCCTCTGTCATCCCCTTGTCCTCCTGCCCTCAATCTTTCCCAGCATCAGGGTCTTCAGGTCTCTTTCCGACTATACTTGAGCAGAAAAACCCTTAAAAGGTCAAACGGGAGCAGGTGCCACCCCATTGTAAGTGATGTTGACTTACCCATAGGCTTCTTCACTAGAATCCACTTTGGCTAAGAGATGCATGTATACACAAGGGAGGACCTTGTTAGGTGCTTAGTCACTCAGTTGTGCTTGACTCTTTCCAACCCCATGGGCTATAGCCCGCCAGGCTCCTCTGTCCATGGATTCTCCAGGCAAGAATGCTTGAGTGGGCTGCCATTTCCATTGAACATGGGTCTCCTGCAATGCGGGTGGATTCTTTATCATCTGAGCCACAAGGGAGGACCTTGAGATAAGCCAATAAACATTCAGAACCAGGCAAAGCAAGATGACTGGCCAAAGAAAATCCAGAAGAAATGCCCTATATAAATGATTTAAACTACCTTGAGGGCTTGACTCTGAGTCTGCCTGTGTGAGTCTATTTCAGGTACCATTTTGTCTACTAGTAAACATTTCTATTTCACTACTTTATGTTACTTTGTGGGAATTCATTTCTACAAAGCAGACATCCTTGCCATGGTCTAGTGGCTAGGATGCAGTGCTCTCATTTCAATCTCTGGCTGGGGATCCAAAATCCTGCCTCAAACCACTGCAGGCCAAAGTGACCTGAGATTTTGGGAGCAGCGTAACATCTATGCAGAGGTACCTTTTGGGTCTTCAGCTGAGGCCTAGATTTGTTTGCAAAGTCTAACAGAAATCAGAGGCTTCCAGGCTGAAATTGAGAGTTGTCAAGATTCGGAACGTCTTTAATAGCAAATAATTAAATGGGAGTTAATTGAAACAAAAGGAAAACTTGGTAAGCACCTAGAAGGGATTATGCAAGGTTTCATAAGAGGGGGAAATAGCCAAAATGGGAACGCAGGAAAATACCCAAGACATAGACTTCATAATGTTTCCTAGGGCTAATTACGAATGAGCACATGATTAAACCTAGAGCCATCAGAATTTTACTGAAACAACTACACCCCTTTCTCCCTCAATCCTTAAAACTACTGTATCATGCAATGACAGTTTCTTAAAATGAAAAAAGATCAATCCCACAAATTTTCTAAAAAATCAATTATCCAATAGGAAAGAGATGGATTACCATTGATTGCATCCTGCCTGAGTTAGAGATGATGGATGACTGCAGTCATGGCATTGATTTCTGGGAGCCGGCTTACTCAGGTCTTGCATGGCTTATCATGGGGCCACCCACTCCGAAAATGCATGCATACAGGACAAATTCCACACTTTACATTCTATCAGGGCCCTCCAGCTATTCTTTTGCTCATATAACTTTGACCTAAATGTACCTGAATTCAAGCACTGCTACCCACTCTAAATATCCTGTTCAGATACAATGACTAAGAAGGAGAGGGCAGCCATATACGTGATCTTCTTCCATCACTGTGGTTTGTTCCTAAGTGAAGATCCTGAGAGCTCAACTTGTGACTCATGCAAATCTTTCACATTTTCAAGTAACCAGGGAACATGTGCAATATTAGGGGTTTATTTCAACCTGCGTCATTTCAGGATGATAAATATTCCCATTCAGTTTCAATTTATACACTCTATGAAATACGACATATATACACTTTTTTTTGGATCAATAGTGACTTGTTAGTGAAGTAGAATGCATTGTGACTTCAAGAAGACTATTTTCATTTAAATTTATTTAAATTGGACATTTTTTTCTTGAAAGGCATCTCAACTTCAGTTTCATCTACTGTTCCAAGAATCACATGAACATAGGACTGTAACAAGAGTCATTTCAGATTCCACAATGCACATACTGTTCCTCTAATCGTTTACCAAATGCAGCAGTTAAGCTTCACTGCCCGCTCCTTGACTCACTGATTTACTGGATGCTGAACAAAACTGCCAAAAGCACACTTACAGGGGTGCTTGTTGGAACTGGGTTAACTATCGTGATGCCAGTTAAAAAGGACAACTGCTAACTTATCCTCATCACCATAATACTTGCACTGCTCATTACACAAAATAAACGGGGAAAACTGTTGATGAATGAGCAAAGTAAAAGAAGTAGGAAATTTATCTCTGTCTCTGTTATGCATTAACCTAAGTCAATTTGACTGTTCCGCCAATGTCAGTTTTTTTTTTTTTTTTTGAATGTTGTGTTATGTTCTTGGTAGATGTTGGTATACTTCATGGTTATAGGAAGGAGGGCAGTACCTTTTTAAAAAATGAGCTCTTCTGATATATTTTACTAAATGTGGTACATTTATTATTACACAGATATTGAAGAGTCACACAAACTGCTCTGTCCTTTGGAGCAGTCTTTGCCCTTGGTGCAAGGCACTTCACCTTGACAACACTGACAGATAAGAATAATGAAGAACTGACTGGCATAGATTAGCGTTAATTAGCAATATGTTTAATACATATATTTAATATATTTTGATTGTTGCATATTTAGTAACATATATAAAATAATACTTGATTATTTTCACATAAATTCTCAGACATAATAGTTCCAAGTTGAAATTTTTCATGTATGGGGCATAGTTTGATAATATCACTAGGAGTTATCATCTAACTTGTGAGAAGCATACCAAGAAGAAAATAAATAAAAATAAACTTCCTCAAGACATCATGTTTTCTCTGTGTGGCAGTGGGAATACATATCATCGTTTCCTGAGACTTAACAAAATCAACCCTGAATTACAACATGAGGAGAACACGAGTCTAGTGTCAGCCATTATTTGGAACTGGAGCCTGAAACTAGATGAATTAGATATTATTATTTATCACCATCTTATTATCAACATGAGACTTTTTATATCTGAATTGGTCATGGCTGGGTCCAATATTACATAGAGAAATCCAGAAAATTGAGAAAGTATTCGCTGAGTTATCATATCAGTATAAGTTGACATGCTACATTTTTGGCAATTAGAGGGCAGGCTAGTAGATCATTTATGTAACGATTTTTATAGAAAAATAGTTGTGAAAAACTAGCCATCCAAGCAAGCAGATCTGTGCTAAGGAAAGGAGGACAAGGCATAAACCAACATTCATCGAATACCTAGGTTTCAGACACAGGACTAGCTGTGATCACATACAATCTCCTTTATTATGGAGACTATCTCTGTGAGGTGTGGGATGTTATTCTCATGTTTTTAGATGATGATACACTATGAGTCACGCTAGACAGATCTACTTACATTAACCTAACAATTATATTATAAAAGTAAATTGAAAAACTGTGGACATGAAGGCTATGAAACATCTGGATTTTGTCCTTAAAATACAAGTTTTCATTGACTTTCTATCATATAAATGCAGCTGTACTCTAACTCTGAAATGTAACATCATCAAAGTTCTTTTCTGGATGGTTATGCTGTACATTTTTTTTCCTTTTCTGGGTACTCTCTGGTTATTTTGTCTTGTTTATATTATTTTTATATCCTTGCAGGATGTCAAGATAGTGTTTTCATGAAATGAGTATTGTTTTTTCTTTGATTCAGGAGGCTGACTACAATGTGGTCATCATGTGTGCATGCTAAGTCGCTTCAGTAATGTCCCATTCTTTGTTACCCTATGGACTGTAGCCTGCCAGGCTTCTCTGTCTATGAGATTCTCCAGGAAAGAACACTGGAGTGGGTTGCTATACCCTCCTCCAGGGAATCTTCTTGACCCAGGAGTCGAACCTGCATCTCGTACGTCTCCTGCATTAGCAGGCAGGTTCTTTACCACAGGCGCCACCTGGAAAGCCCCTGTGGTTATCATACCTATGTCTAAAACTCTCATTCATCTGGGCACTTGATGGAACCCATAAAAAGTATAACACTTGCCTACAATGAACTTATCTTTGCCTGGAAATTAAGCCCTTTTTCCTTTGTGAGGAGCTACTCTACATACTGTAGCACTGAAATTGATTGGTCTCATTTCAGATGGTATTTTCTTTTTGTACTTTGCTCAAAAGACCACTTGGAAACCAGGAGAGTTTATACATGTTATACTTTAACTGACACTTACTACCAAAGGGCTTCCCTGGTGGCTCAGATGGTAAAGATTCCGCCTGCAATTCAGGAGACTGGGGTTCAATTCCTGGGTCAGGAAGATCCCCTGGAGAAAGGAATAGCTACCCACTATAATATTCTTCCCTGGAGAATCCCATGGACAGAGGAGCCTGGTGAGCTGTGGTTCATGGGGTTGCAAAGAGGTGGACACGACTGAGTGACTAACACTTTCACCACCAAAAGCTTGTTAATAGTTCAGAAGATTAGTGAGTGTTAATGCTTACCAGCAAACAATATCTTCTGTAATGGGTTTATGGAGAGAAATAAAGACTTGTGATCTCATTGCTCCAACCTGCTCCTTCCTTTTAAAATATTGATACTTGTTCTGTAGCCACTTATAACCCTCTGTTGTGCCTAATTGGAGGCACTTGGTCCCACTGCTAGCTTCTGCCTATGATAAATATTTAATCACTGACCGGGGAGCTCCTTTTTGAGAACGTACATTGGTCTATGAGTCTTGAAAACAGAATAAAGGGCATGGTTACCTGGAAGGCGCCTTCACTCCCTGGTCCAGGGTTGAGAAAGGTCCATCCAATTACCTCTGCTGAGAAATAGCAGTCTCCTTCTCACCGACTGTCTGACATTTAGACGTTTCTCTCCTCACCTCTTCCCGTTGGTGTGAAAAGGAGCTGAATACAAAACGCAAGTCCACTTTGCTAGCATATTTCCTCCTCATCACAAAGTTAGGCCATGGACATGTGGGGTGTCACTCTAACTGTGTCATTTTTCTCTCCAATTAAAAATAATGGATGCTCTTGGCCTGTCACACTGTACAATATTCCTGTAGGGAGGAAATTAGTTGGTATCTCCACAGAGCCATTGTCCACTAATTTGAAGTTCAAGGTCTAACTGCGATCCATCTCACGGGCCCCCACATATCAGAGTGTCACTGAGAATCCACACTTCCCATGGGAAGACTCTGACAGACGCGATAACAGCTGAACCCATTTTTCCCGGAACAATTTTCATGCAAACTGGGAATGAGAAAAAATTATCACATCTTTCAATTACTCAACTGTATTTCCTGGAAGAAAGTCTTCTGAATTTGTCAGTAGCTATTTCATCACACGGATGTTAATATATTTCATTGGCCAATTTTCTATGACAAATGCACTTTGAGAATACACACAGAAAAAAGAGGTCTTAATATATTAGGAAAAAGGATGTACAGACACCATTGGTCAAAGGAAGCTGCGTGTGTGTGTTCTCTTTGTATTGCAATTCTCCGACATGGAGAAGAATATATACGAAAACGTATATATTCTGCCTGTCTACCTTAGGACAGTTGGGCTGCCAATTGCTAGTAGAATAAGTGCTGAAAATCTGAATATTGAAAAGCAATTATTGAAGAGGTGCAAAAACATTTAATTAAATCTTGTAAGCCAGAAGTAAATTTTAATAGTTAAAAATATTTCATTTCTCTTCAATTACACCTACTCAGCCTTCAGGGTAGAGACAACTTTCCTTATTCTGTTCCAGTTTATAATTGAAGCCAATATTAGCTATTTTTTGAAAACTACCACTCTATTCTCATCTCTAAAGATTGCCAAATACATGTAAAAGGAATATAAAAGGAAGAAAAAATAGAATCAAAAACATTAAAGGGTTAGCACTTAAATTATTTCATGACATCATCATTAAGCTCAAGCTTAGAAGTATTCTAGTAACTTGCAAATAGGGTGTTTTAAAGGGGGAAAAAATTCATGGGCTTCACTAAATTTACTGAGATTTATTTTCATATCATACAATATTTTCTAATTATAGTTCTTCAGAAATTTGTTTAGGTATCTCCAGGATATGAGCTACAATAATTTCAAGTATATAGCATGAAAAAAGACAAATTTGCAAGTAAAGAATTGTTATTTTTTCACTTTAATTCATTAGTTCTTTGTTCTTTTTATATATTCAGCAGATACATTTAACATGCTTAATGCTTTTACAGATAAATTAGATACTTCTATCTCACTTTAGTTCATTTTAAGAGTGCATATTAAATATATCTTTTTTATTCCTAAGATAAAAGTTGGATTTTAAATTAAATTGCTAAAAATAATTTTAAGGAGTACCTGGCCCAGTATTTCACTTTGTACAATAGTAAGTTGATTTTCATTTTTTTTTCATAAGTATAGATAATTTTTAAATTAGGACATCTATACATATGCATTCCATATCTTTTTGAGCAACTTCTGGAACTTCAGATAAATATCCCCATATAAGAACTAATACATTTGAAAGCCATCTCTTTCTAATTATTTCCCCAAATTGGTTATTACAAAATATTGAGAAGAGTTCCCTGTGAAAAAGAATAGATACATGTATAGCTGAATAATTTTCTGTACACCTGAATCTAACACAGCATTATTAACCAACTCTAGTAATATAAAATAAAATTTTAAATCAAATATATCTCTAAGTTACTTGAACAACAGTCTTGGAAATTAAGGGTCTTCCTATCTTAACTATTGCCCCTAAAAACATATTGGAAAATTTTGTCAAATCATCAGAAGATAAAAGGAAAAAGGACAATTGATTTTTGAAATCTTTCACTAATTACACTAGTTTTAACCAATAAGAGAAATTTCTTGTGTGAGAAAAAAATCAAGTAGCACTCCACAGCAAGCCATGGATATTTTTGTTCTATGAGTTTATTAAGTATACATCAATTAATCTAAAAATAGCTAAGGGGAAGAAGCTGGAGAAGGCCTGCATGCAACAACAAAGACTCGGGGCAACCAAAAAAAAGAAAAAAGAAAAAGCTTGGAGAGGGCAAAACTACTGTTGGAGGATGGTGATTACTTAAAAATATTTCATGTGAAGGAGGATGATTCAGAAGACGTAGAGATGTAACATATACTATTAAGACTAGAATAGGAAGTGAATTTGAATTTGAATTAATCAGGAGATTAAGGTTAAACAGAGCAAAATACAATGCTATATATTTGAAACACAATTTCATCTTATTTTAATGTGCTATAAAAATGTCTTCCCAGGAGAATTGGAAAAGGCAACAGGGATAAAAGACACTATCAGTCTAGAACACTAATGAGGATGTCTACATAAAGAGAAGACAGAGAATTCTGAATTTACTTCCATTCCTAGAATTCAGATTACCAGTGACTTAAAATGCAAAAATCATCGAGGCTAAACCATCTCTCTTATGACTTCACATATTTAAACTAGAAGCAATAAATCATATGCAGAATCCAATACAAAGTCACTTAACTTGAAAATAGAAACGGAGTGATCTCTACTCTTTCAGAAATTGGTTAAAACAAAAATGGAAAGGAATTTATGTGAGAGTTCCAAGAAAAATGACTTATAGCATATAAATGTAGATTTGTAGGGTACACACACATACACACACTCAGTAGATGGATTTATAACAAAGAGTTTGGGATGGTTTTTAATCTTATTTTAGTTACAAGGGATATTGAAATGCATTCTTCTGTTTTGCAAAAAGAAAATCTTACTAAAATAAGACCTTTGAAATGATACTCTTATTTTTTTCTTTAGATGGTACTAAAGTTACATCATATTTTTATATGATATCAATCTGTTGCAATAGTTAACACCGCAAAGAGGCATAGAAGGAGAAAAACTTCAAGGAGGCAGTTTTGTTGTTGTTTTTTTTTTTTTTTTTTCCTGGCTTAAACAGAAATTTTTTCTACAATTCTGGAGACTGGGAAGTTTCTTATCAGGGTGTCAGCATGGAAAGTTCTGGTAAAGGCTTGCTGTATTCTCACACAGCTAGAAAGAGCAAGAGATCTTCTCTAGTGTCTCCTCTTCCCTTATCCATGGGATCTTTTTGACCCAGGAATTGAACCGAGTGGGTTCAAGGTTTCCCTCACTGCAGGTAGATTCCTTACCATTTGAGCCACCAGAGAAGCCCAATTGAAATATAGTGATTACAATGTCGTGTTAGTTTCAGATACACAGCACACTGATATTTGAGGAGGGCGCAGCAGTCCACTCCAGCATTCTTGCCTGGGAAATTCAATGAACCGTGGAGCCTGGCAGGCCATAGTCCATTGGGTCGCACAGAGTTTGACATGACTGAAGCGACTTAGCATGCATGTATATATATTATTTTTCAGATTATTTTCCTTTATTGTTGTTGTTCAGTAGCTAAGTCATGTCTGACTCTTTGCAACTCCATGAACTGCAGCACGCCAGGCTTATCTCTTCATTATTATCTCCATGATTTTGCTCAAACTCATGTCAATTGACTCAGTGATGCCATCCAATCATCTCGTTCTCTGTCCCCTACTTCTCCTCTTGCCCTCAATTTTTCCCAGCATCTGGGTATTTTCCAATGAGTTATCTCTTCACATCAGGTGGCCAACGTATTGAGTATAGTTTTGAGCATAGTATGCTATACAATAGGTCCTTGATGATAATCTATTTTATATATAATAGGGTGTATATGTTAATCCCACCCCTCTAATTTATCCCTCCCTCCCTTTCCCCTTCAATAAGCATAGGTTTGTTTTCCATGTCTTTGGGTCTATTTCTTTTGTGTAAATAAGTTGATTTACACCTTTTTTTAAAATTCCACGTATAAGTGATATCATATGATATTTCTCTTTGCCTAACTTAGTTCACCTAATATAATAATCTCTAGGTTCATCCATGTAACTGAAAATGGCATTATATTATTTTTATGGTTAAATAATAGTTCATTATGTATACATATATACCTCACATCTTCTTTATCCATTCCTCCGTTGATGCTTCCATGTCTTGGCTATTGTAAACAGCACTGCAATGAACATGGTGTGTGTATTTTTAATCAATATTTAAGGAGACAGTTCTTTGATGACATGAAGCTTTTCTGGGCTAACTTAGGATTTTGCTTTCTCTGTCTCCACTATTACCAAAATATCACTCCACAAAGTGTTTGAAACCCCCTGCTCCACTAAAGTAGGACACAATTATATGACGACATTATAGTATGAGATGACCAGAAATCTGTATTATTTTCCTGTTGCTGCTCTAAGCGATCATAACCTTAGTGCCTCAAAACAATATGAATTTATTATTTTATTGTTTTGGAAGTCAGAAGTTTGAAATCAGCTTCATGGGGTTAAAATCAAGATATCATCAAGGTTGTAAACCTTTCTGGAAGCTCTAGAGAAGAATCCATTTCCTGGCTTTTACTACCTTCAGGAGTCTGCCCATATTCTTTCAATACCAGTAATGATGGGCTGGGTTCATCTTACATTGTATTAGTCTGACTTCTTCTACCTCTCTCTTCCACTGTTAAAAATTTTTGTGACTATCTTGGGCCCACCTAGATAATGTAGGATTATCTCCCATCTCAACGTCAGTAATTAGAAATCTTAATTATACTTGAGACCTTAAAAGTCCACTGTAATATAGCCTAACACATTCTCAGATTCTGGGGAATAGAACATAGGCATCTTTGGTGGGGATAAGTGCATTCTTCTACCTATTACAGAGTCAAATGGCATACATGCAATGAGAGAGAGAAAATTGAATTTCAGTATCTATAGATAAATTTGGAGACTTTACCTCAACTTTAGATAAAATAGAGTTCCATTTTGCAGTACTTTGTGTCAAAATGAGGACAACTGAGTTGCATTTTAGCTGATCTTCCATCTCAAGTCATTTGCCAAGTGACATCCCCAAAGTGAAAGAATAGAGGAAATATATATACATCCTGAAGATGATCCTTTTGTGAACATTTATTTTCCCTTTTGTTTACTGACTTTTAAATGTGGGCAAGGAGGGTATGGAAGAGATTCCAAACAAGTAGTGCCATTGTAAAAGTGAAAAACTTCTATCTTGTTCAATGTGTTATGAAATTTTTTATACATGAAGTTAAAGGGCAAGAGTCTTACAGAATTAATTATGGAGCAATGTGAAAAAAAAAGAACAAGAAGAAAGGAAACTTGAACATCTGCATTCAATTAAAGGGCTAGACAATGCTACCTAGAGAGGTCATCTTTGTGTGAGCCAACATGAACGACCTATAACCTGATTCATGGGAAGAGAGCTATAAAGAAACAAATATTTTTGGTGGAGATAAAAATAGCTGGCCCACTTTAACAGCTTGTGTTTTTCTTGTTTGTTTCACTGGTGATTCCCCAGGAGTCCCATTCAAATTACCACTGGGGTTAAAAGGAAATGCTCTTTAAGTATCTTTGGAAAAAGTACTAAAGTATTTGTAGTTGCATTTCAGGTGACCAACAAGTCATGTCACATGGAATTTGCACTTTTTATGATTAAGAGCAATTCATTAAGTTGTCTAGCAAACTCTGTGTTCCTGATTCTCTAAACAGAAAGGGTTTAACCAAATATTAAGACATGGATGGTTCTATAATTTATTAAAACTGACTTTAATTGGTAAGATAGAATGTCACGCTAAATAGTGAGTAATCCTTCTATTTCTACATAAGAACATCCTAGATGGTATCATTCTTTAGCCTTCTAGGATAATACCTATTCCAACATTCTTAAATCTAAATGCAGACCCATTGTCAATTTCCTTTGAAAATTCTACAGCAATCAAGGCATTCTTGAATGTTCTATAAAATCAAATAGATTCATGATCAGGGTTTTTTTTTTTTCCCCCTCTATATCCAAGGAAAGATATAATTATGCCAATGGCTTAGACTGTCTTCTTTGTTTATAACCTCCAGAGGAGCTGATATATCTAAAACTATTTACAGATATTATGCGGTATACACTTCTCCCATTCTGCTGATTTAAAAATTTTTATTTTGTATTGGGGTATAGCTGATTAACAATGTTGTGATATTTTCAGATGAATAGCAAAGGGGCTCAGCCATACATATATATGTATCCATTCTCTCCCAAACTCCCCTCCCATCTTGGCAGCCACATAATATTGAGCAGAGTTTCATGCGCTATACAGTAGGACCTTGTTGGTTATCCATTTTAAATATAGCAGGGTATACATACAGGTCCATCCCAAACTCCCTAACTATCCCTTGCCCCCAGCAACCATAAGTTTGTTCCCTAAGTCTGTGATCTCCCATTCTGTTATTGATCTATATTCAGGGTGTGTGAGATGCAGTTTATCTTTTAAATGTGTGATGCTTTTTGTGAAGGACACCACAAAACTAATGCTTAAAGTGGCAGTGATGTACAATCTAACAAATAGTGGCAACTACAAAGTTGGGACAAGAGCCACATATTTGTACTCTGAATAGTAATTTTTGTACAAGATTTTCATTTCCACTGGTAAATTTGGATTCTAGAATAAGTAAAATCTGGTGAAGACTATACTTTCATTAATTCCAAAAATTCATCCAATGATGTGTTCTCAGGTGAAGGATGTCAGTGCATTTTTCATGTGGAAAATATTTAGGGGCATAGACCATCAGGAACATAGCAAAACATAGCAAACTTGTGTTCATATAATTTCATTTTGTTTTCTTTAATATATAATGAAAATGTCTTGGCATTTAAATCTAAGGAAGATAGATAAAATAAAAGTGCCTTAAAGCAGTTATTTATGATTTATTATAGTGTAAGCTACAGAGTAAAGCCTGTACTCAGAAGCTTTTATGTTTCTCAGGGAGTGGATGGGAGGGAAGGCTTGCCTTTCCTGACTGTATCCCCTTAGCTAAACAAAAATCCACCTTGTTTTTAGAAAAGATATATTGAACACTAGTGAAAATTAGTGAAGGGCCAAGATAAATTCTGAATGCACTTTCTTTTCATTGCAAATTACTCATTACTTTCCTCCCTTGAAATAAATTCAGGATATAAAGAAACTGTGGACTTTGGTCTTATCCACCACACTCACCATTTTGTGTTGGGAATTCCCACATCTTAAGCACATTAGACACTTATTACCTAGGTAGGCTCTAGTTCCCTGGTGATTCAGAAGGTAAAGAGTCTTCCTGCAAACCAGGAGACCTGGGTTTGATCCGTGGGTCAAGAAGGTCCCCTGGAGAAGGGAATGACAGCCCAATCTAACATTCTTGGCTGGAAAATTCCATGGACAGAGCCTGGCAAGCTATGGCCCATAGAGTCACATAGAGTTGGACATGACTGAGAAACACATACACACACACACACACACACGTACACACACGCGCACGTGCACACACAAGGTTGAGTCCATGAGTGTTGGCCCGTACAATCTAAAGAGACAAGATTTTGGAGTTATGCCCTGCCACTGGATGGAAAATGAAATGGTGAAATGCAAATAAAGACTGAACTCTTGGTCAAGAGACCATTTGATTTTGTTGAGTATGGCAGTAACTTGGTCCAAGCATCACAGGTCACTTAGTTGGTAAATTCCACTTACTGAATTTGAGCTGAGTCCTTGCTGCCCCAATGTGTTGACTGGATGTCCCTCGGATAAGTAATAAGGGACAGCATTGCCATGTTTTAACTTTGAGATATTGGGGAGCAAGGAAGGTTAATAAAATAAAGGGAAAGGAAGAGTAAAAACACTGACGCAAATGTCAGTTTTTAAGGTATTTAAAGTGTAAATAATGAATATGGATAATTTGGCTGTTTGCACAGCCTGAGTAGATGCCATATAACTTACTGACATTCAGCTAGCCTCTATCAATATACAGCCATACCAAAAAAAAAATCTTAAGGTGTTAACTGAACAAATGCCTGCAAACTGTAAGTCATACCTTGCACTGAACAGCTTTGTCCATTAATCCTCAGGTTTTGAACAGAGTTATGACTAGCTAAAAATTATTCTCTCATTGAAACATAAGGAGGGCTGCCTTTAACACCTCCTTTTGTTCTTAAAATATATGAGTACTTTCCCAGAAGGATATTTCACATATGCAAACTTGGGTTGAAAAAGTTAGGTAATTTGAGATGGAAAACTATTGTGTGTACATTAATAAAGTAATACCCTTGAGGTGAGTGTGTAAGCTATAGGTGAACTTCCAAGTTGAATTAAATATTTTAAATATTGATAACAAAAATGCTACAGCTTCTGGATTCTACTGCTTTATTTATTTGTCTCATTGGAAAAGACCCTAATGCTGGGAGAGATTGAAGGCAGGAGGAGAAGGGGTTGACAGAGGACAAGATGGTTGGATAGTATCACCAATTCACTGGACATGAGTTTGAGCAGGCTCTGGAAGGCCTGGCATGCTGCAGTCCATGGGGTTGCAAAGATTCAGAAGACACAACTGAGCGACTGAACAACAACAACAACAATTTATTCATCTATATCTATGTCATTTCATCTCTCTCATTCTTGCGACCAGATCTAAGCATTCTCTGCTTTTAGTAAATCAATGTATATATTAATATCACAAGTTATGTCTGAGCTTCACAAAAATCTTGTAAGATAGTTATTTCCTCATTCATGAGGAAACTGAGTCTCAGAGAAGATAAGTAACTCCTCAAAGGCCACACAGATAATCAGCCCCATGATTCTAATGTTCACTCCAAGACACACTGAAAGCTGTCTTCCTTCCATAAGGAACAGTGAGGCCTGAACCAGAGGAACAGAAAGATGACTCTCCTCATAAATTTATCTCAACTTCAGTTCTCTTAGGCAAATTCACTTTTTTATAATCTCAATTAATCCAGATCAGCTTTTTGTGAAATCAAAATTCACAAGATAGTTGCCAACAAATTCTTACTTGCGTTGTGCTAGGACAATCTGGCCTAAGAGGCTTATGATATAAAATTACTATATTGTTAAAATGCATTTATGAAATAGATTTTTCCCCTCCTCCCACACTGAGTATAGAAAAATGACGTGCCATCCATATTGACATCCTCTACCTATATGCTATTATTCCTGGGCCACCTTGAAGGGAGGATACAATAAAGGTTCATTTGTTATATGCCTACAACAATAGATGGGTTTAAGTGGCTTTTCTCTGTTACTGCATTCACAGCAGATTTCTTATTGTGTGATATAACATGATATACACAGTAAGGAGCAAAATTCCCAATGTGGCTTATCTTTTTTCTGAAAGTGACACTAAGCAGTATTATGTTTTACTACTTGTCTCAGTTTCTTATTGTTTTGATACACTTCATGGTAAATGGTGAGCCATTGTTCATTCCCAGCTAGTTTTTAATCTTAACCCAAAGAAAAAATTTTGGCAGTTCTTTGTGTGCCTTATCAGAATCACTCAGCCAATTCAAATGGATTTTTAAGACACTTGTCTTTCTATATTGTGTATTATATTAGTTCATTTTTCTGAACCTTTATCACATATAGATTTAGCTCTAGCAAAAAAATACTCTGGAAACAAATCATTTCCCAAAGAATCAATTGGGAAATCTTTATGACTATTTCATTAAAATTATTACTATTCTTAAAACCAAAACAACAAAAATTAGCAAATAGCATGATTGAAATCTTCATACAATCATTTTCTCATGCTGTTAATTTTCTTTTTAGAACCTGTGATTGGTAAATATTGTTAAACACACATTTAAATCAGGATAGGCAATGTAGAGCTTGACAAACATTTAGATGATGTTGATTCATGATACTACTTGTGTATAATTTAGTTAAAAATTCTTAAGGATATATCCTCTCATTCTTTTTTTCTTAAAATATAGTTCATTTACAATGTTGTGTTAGTTTCAGATGTACAGCAAAGTGATGCAGTTACACACATATGTATTTGTAAGGATATACTCTTGAACTTCAGTTATTATCTGAAGTTTCTGCTCACTTTTGACTGTTTAGAGATGGCAGAAGCAATAGTATTTAAAAAAGAGTAGACTACATCTACTGCCTCAATCCTCTGACAATGGATTTGCTTATATAAATAAGTCAGACATGCTGCACTCAGGGGGATTGCCACCCTTAAGTGATCCGTCTTCAAGTGGAGAGAACTGACAAAAATGCCAGCCTCTCTCTCCCTTTGTGAAATCAATATTCTTGAGTAGAAAGTTAAAACTCTACCGATCTGCCTAGGAAAAAACCTCTGCAGCAAAAGCTTAACAGTTGAAAATGATGAAGTATGGGTTTGGCACATTCACACACCCATGCATTTTTCATTTTCAAGGAATCATAAAATGCAGTTTGTGATTTTCAGCAACTGGCATTGGGAATTTATTCAAGTGAACTGCTACATGTGTATCTAGGATGTAAAAAAGAGTTTGAAGAACGCTGATCAAAATGCAGTGTTACAATACTTCTTATACCCCAAACTAAATGTCTTCAGCCATCAGATTAACCGTCAACTTCAAAGAAGGATAAAACCAAAGCTATTCAGATTGGCATAAATATGACTATATATTTGCTTGATTGGTATCTCTCTGGTCAAACAGATGACTCAGCCTAGTGTTCCAGGCACCCGACCGGGAGGACTGATCAAAAGATTGTGTTTTGGATCAGTTAGCTGGTGGTGGTGGTAAAATCTTCTACAGTTGGAGAGAGAGTGATCAAAAGTGAATTAAAGATCTAACAGGCAGGAAATTAAGAAAACAATGATCAAAGAGCCAAAACAAAGGAAACCTTAGTCCAGAAAGTAGACAAGGAAAGAGAGACCAAGTGAAGTCCAGGCCACAGCAGATGGATATTCCTGTGTCTATTGCACCGGAGAGAGAGCCCTTGACAATGTAGACATAGAGTGATTTGTAGGACAGGGTTTGTGAGCCTCCTAACTAAGGCCTGAAATGGAAGGAGAGAAGCATCTTCAGCATCAACCCACCCTAACACTCATGGTCATGCACAAACATGGGAGAGGATGCTCAAGCACACTCACTAGTGCTTGCAGGGACATAGCTGTGCCCTGACCAGTCACACACTCTTAGTGTTCCCTGTTGTCATCTGTCTGCCACTCTCCAAGGGCCAATCTCCACTGAATAAAGGGAGCATATAGCCAGAAGCATCCTATTACCCATGGCTTGTCCACCTTGGTAAACAAGGAAAGCTATCAGGCAAAATGAGCAGGTAAGATCATTTGTGAGAACCTATGATGGCTGTCCCCAGGTTTGAAAGTAACCCCGGCACAGAGCTATTGAGGGTAATCCATAATATACTAACTTAAAACTGTTTTATTTGAGGAAAGAGGCCTCTTATGACTGTATAAGCTAGCAGAGACTTGGGTCAAGTTCATTGTCACTGTATCTGGCCAGAGGTGTAGAGAGCAATAGAAAAGATGGTGGTGATGAATACTGGCATTCATTGCCAGTAACAACTTAGATGCGAAAATTCTTCCCTCAAGGGCTTTGTGCCTCAGTGCTGCATACCGTACAAACTTTTACTTATTTTTATTTTCTGTTCTTTAGATGTGATTTCTCTTACCCCCAGGGCTTTGACACATAGTCTTTCTTCTACTTGGAGAAAGATGTACAAGCTCAAGCACACTATTCTTGAGGTGAATATCCCTGTCAGGTCATGGAGGTCTAGGACATTTCTTGTAAGAACATAGAGTCCTGCTGCTTGCTTTCTCATCAGTTTGTCATCACATGGGCACTGAAGGGGATGCTCATGATTGAAATTATAGAGGAGTTTCAATTATTAATAATAACAAAGTCAAGGCATGGTCATAAGACTACATGGATGGGGGTGGGCAAAGAACAAAATGTTTGGAGATCAAGGAATGAAAGGCTACCTAAAAGTCACACCTCTGTGGATATTTAAATCACCAACTATGATGGCAATACTCAAGACATAAAGACAGTGAGAAAAGAGCTCAGCTTTTCAAGGACTGAAGTGTAAAACTTGAGAGGGAGAATATGTCTGCATAATAAGAGAATGTTGGGTATTGCCTGAAGGCAGAAGAGTCCAAGGTGAGTGACTGCATGCAAGAGAGAGGGAAGGTAGTCTGAAAGTGGCAACAAGCAGCAGAGAAGACACCTGTCCACCGACAGATCCCACGGGTCTGAGGGGTGTGGGACACAAACCATGGGAAGCCTTGGAAAGGTAGTAGAGAAAACGGGTTTGTAATGAGACAGTCTGATTTCAGTTAGAGCAAGACGATATAATGATGTTTAGAGAAGAGGTAGAAGATACATGGGATTTTAACTCATGATTGACTTAGGGTCCCAGAAGCTTGATGGGTTGATCAAGTTTATTGATCAGGGCAGAGTAAAGAAGCGTTCAGCAAAGGCTAAATTGGGAGTAATTGGATTAGATTTCAGCGGATGAGGGGTGATCTACACTCCTGAGCTTCTTTTGGTGACTACTGTGAGTGGGACATGAAATGTGATGAGATTAATCCTGGTGTGTCCTGAGATGCCCTTTCCTCTGTACACCTGTTACATCTTTTACAATCCCCATTTTAATCCTTATACCACTGTGATTAAAACATGCTTTTTGCCTCTCCATAACACTGTGGTAACATGAAGACCTTCCTTATCCTTTCTATATCAAGCATCTACATACATATATATACATATATACATATATATATACATATAATATGCCCCTACAAATAAAATAACCAGATAAAATAATACAGAATACAATTGGATAGACCACTTGATTCATTTTTTATTTTTCGGCTGCGCTACGGCATGTGGTAGCCCCTACAGTGAAAACGCAGAGTCTTAACCACTGGACCACGAAGGAAGCCTCTTTTGCCTTTGAGTTGACAAAAATCTCATGTTTCTAGCAGGTAGAAGATTATTTTTAGAAAAGAAGGAAAAATGGATAACTCTTGACTTACTATTTAATGACATTTAAGTGTAGAAATGAAAATAATCATTTGTTCCATAAATATAAAGTGTCTACTATGTGTCAGGCATTGTTCTAGGTTCTAAAAAAGGCAATTTGTTTTTAAAACAAGAGAGAAAAACATGTTTTTTTTTTACCTTCATGGGCCATAGTGAGGGAAACATGAATCTATGACATAATTATGCAAACAATTGTTAAGTTGTAACTATGATAAGAGCAATATAGGATAGTTATGGAAAATTACTGGGTGTTTGGAATTTCTTACCAAAAGTCACAGGCCCATTCGAGGATGGCAGAGAAGCATCCATGAGGAAGTGGTGATTTAACGAGTGCTAACGAAAGAAAAAGAGTCAAGAAGATGGAGGAGATGGATGAAGAATAAGCACAGTGGAGACCATAGAGAAGAAGAGGCACCCATCAGGCAGGCCTTTATATGACAGTGAGACTTGGTCTTTTATCCTAAGCATGGTGGCAGTCTGTTAAAGCCACATCTTCATAAAACTATGATCACAAGAGTTAAAATGTATCCCCAGTAAAGATCTACTTAATATGTTAAGATGCTAAAATGCTCCACATTTTTATTCTACCGAATACTGTGTTGTGCGTTAAGAGGTGAACAGGTGGACAAACATGGTCTCTGACTTACAGAATCTCACAGCCGTGTGCAAGAAAAGCTATGGGAATATTTATAGCCATTTAATACTTATGAGCATTTGTAATAACAGAAACATTTGTAAAATTCACAATTGACAAGAAAGATTACAGCTGAAACTGTGAGGTTCGCAAAAGACAACTCTGAGTACTTGCTTTCTTAGGAGGGCTTTGAAAAATCAACAGGGCTGTTTCCAGACGACAGAGAGGCTGATGCAGACAAGAAGCAGCATGAGGAAACACAGGAGCGTACAGAAGAGCAGGTGTACACGTGTGTGGGAGTTGGGAGGAGGTGATTGTAAGTAACTCAGCATTTCAAGAGGGAGGAGTACTCAGTGGATGCTAGCAGATGAGGCCAAGGGGTTGTCTCTGGGCAGGCAGTGATGGGTGTTATTTGCCACAGCATGAAGCTTTTCCTAAAACAAACAAACAAACAAATACAAACAAAAAACTGTTAAAGAAACACAGTGGAAGGAAGAGGCAAGGCAAGAAAAGGGACCGGTTGTAACAGAGAAAAACAGGGACAGTATAGTTTTCCTTCCCCTTAGGCAAAGTCACTGCACAGAGGACAAATGTTTACCTTGTCCTGGGAGCTTCAGAGCCTCTCTGTGTCTCATTCTGCCCTCTTTAGCTTCCTCTCTATACTTATCCACACTCCATTCTCTCTGCTTAATTAACTCCTATTCTTCTTTCAAAATCCAGAACTCTCTGGGGCTTTGGAAAGAGGTGTGGGGGTAAGAGAGGATTCAACATCTCTTCTTGTGTTTCTTTTTCCCCTCTGAATGCTAATTTCACATTTCTAATTTGTTCACATAATGCCTGAAATTCTTCCACTGTACTCCAAATACTCCTATAAACAACCACCCACGGGAACTTTATTGGCTGTAGAACATGGAAACCAAGACTCTTTCTTGTCTGCCACATGGGTGGAGGGGATGTCTGTGATCAAACCATTTCCTGAAGGTTATAGTGGCATGCCTTCACAAGCAAACAATGGGAAACAGAGGTATATGGGGAACTCCTGCAATTTTTTAAGGAATATAAATGACATTAAAAAAATAAAATACAAGCTTTCCATCTTGAAATGTATAACTTCCTTAACTTTCAGTTAGCCTCATACCTTCAGGCAGGAAGGAAGAAATGCAATATTGGCAAAAAAAAAAAAAATCACTAGAATTGGCTGGGAATGATGTGTTTCTGGCACTCTAAGATACTTAACACCTTTCAGAATAGAGGAAAAAACTACTTTGAAACGTTTCAGCGAGGCACACTTGGAGAATATTCTTGATCAAGACAAGCTGTCAGCACTGAATTTTACAACCACTGCTCCCCCACCCAATTCCATCACTAAATATGCTGTGTTATTCTCTTATGTGGGGTCAAAAGTCTAAGAGTCAACTCTGGTTTCTGCCCAGTCTCAAGTAAATGTACTGTAGGAAAAGTGTTGCTTTTTTTTTCCCCAAAAGAAACAAAGATATGCCTGGGCTGGTATCAGTATTTAATTAGGCAGGTAAAGACAGTACTACATGGGCACGATTCTAAGGACATACACATGAGCTTTTTTAAAAAAGATTCAAATAAAATAAAATAAAATGCTTCTCTTACCTCAGTCAAGCTTACGGTATCTCTCTCTTTTGGAGAACTATCTTGAAACATTTTACTGTAGTAATATTTTGGTGTCTTGAGTGTATTGTGAGTTATTTTCAACAGGTGTACATGTTAACCTAGTCAGAACTGAAATGTAGTGTGTTGGAGTCCATTCATTGAACTGGATCACATTTGTTAGCATGATCTGTCCAGAGAGTAGTAAGCAGCACTTCAAATCTGAGCTGATAGATTTAGTCCAAATCTTTAGTGCCAAGCTTTTGGAAAATGATAAACAGATGGGACTGATCAAATCAGACTGGACACAACTTGATCTGTTTTGATGTGCACTCATGATTTAAAGTGAAAAAAAAATGTTGGACATGGTATCAGCAGATTTAGATGTGAGTTTAAAGTTGGGTCCCTTATTAGATGCTTAATTTTGAGCAACTCATAGGACCTCTCTGAACTCCAGTATTCATGGATATAAAATGGTATAAAAATACCTATCTCAAAGTGGTTTTGTGAAGATTAAACTGTTTTATTTGAGTTTAATTTTAAATTTATTTCATTGAAGTATGGCTGATTTACAGTGTGTTAATTTCTACTGCAGAGCAAAGTGATTCAGTTATATATATATAATATATATGTATATATTTCATATTCTTTTCCATTATGGTTTATCACAGGACACTGAATATAGTTCCTTGTGCTATACAGGAGGACCTCATTGCTTTTCCATTCTATATATAATAGCTTGCATCTGCTAATCTCATTAAATTGCTTTAGCCCAGTGAAGTGCTTGGCAAGAGCGTGGGGTACAGTAAGCTTTTAACAAATGATCGTTGAATCAAAACTGAATGATTTCAACCTGAATATTGAGAAGCATGCTTTTTTTCTGGACAAAACTTTGAGACAAAAGTGACAGGTAATGACTGAAGAGGGTGACCAGCCCACACCAGACAGTGTGTTGGAGACTTGATACAGTGTTTACAGAGTCTCTACTTTATGTCTAGGTAAGAAGAGTCTTTTCCAGATCTGACCTTGAGTTCTCAGCATAAATACTGGGCCACTCAGAGCCCAAGGTGCCTTCCCAGACTTGTGAAATTATTTATTTCAATAACCAAGAGATGAATTTGCATAGAAGAAAGAATTACTGCTTCAAAGCTTAACCAAATGCAATTCAGTGTTACTAACAATGACTGAATGCTTGTTATAAACAAGGACTATAAGTCTTCCTAGGTAGCTCTAGAGGTAAAAAATCTGCCTACCAATGCAGGAGACATAAGAGACGCACGTTTGATCCCTGGGTCAGGAAGATTCCCTGGAGCAGGACATGGCAACCCACTCCAGTATTCTTATGTGGAGAATCCCATGGACAGAGGAGCTTGGTGAGCTACAGGTCATAGGGTCACAAAGAGTCAGACATGACTGAAGCAACTAAAGTACAAGGACTATACTAAAATTGAAAATATATGTAAAAACATGCTTAATGTAATGCTGTGCAATGCAAAGAAAGTTTATGGTGAAGCAGAATAATAAAGTTTTAGTTGTTCACTGAGATAAAGATTAAAGAGAAAGGTTGAGTTTTTCTTGGATGCTATTATGTGTGAAGAGAAGAGAGCCACATAGATGGAGATGTTCAAGAGTATTTATAATTAAGAGTTTAGAGCAAGTGAGTGGATGCACAAAATCACAGAAAAGAGCTTGTCCTAAGAGTCATTTCCAATGTGTCCTTGGTGCTCCCAGCCTCCCATTTTTACTCCCTTTATTATCTCTTTTATTTTTTTGTCTTTTTCACCTAGAATTCCTAGACAACAAATGCCTGCATTTGTCTTCTGCCCTGGTCTCTGCAATCAGAAGTAAACCTATCCCATAAGCTCGGTTAGATTAGAATTAACCCCAGGGAGAATCTGCACTATAAGAAGAACCACTGGAATGGAAAATGAAATGAAATGATAATTCATAAAATTTCCCCAAACCCAACAGTTCTGACAAAGGACAGGCTGGGACAGAACACTTCCACCATGGGTCACTGGTAACCGGCTTCTCCAGCCCTGTGCTTTCCTATAAAGGAGGTTGCTAAAAGAGGCTGGCTTTCTTGGAAGGAGGGTAAGGGTCAAGGATGGAAATCAAGCCATTGAACGCTCAACGGAACTTACTTCTACTGTTTTTAAGCAGCAAGACTCCACATGAACTTGGAAACCATCACTGTGAAGAGGTTACCAGAAGAAGGGTAGAACGCGGTGGGTGTCTGTAGCCTCCTAGGTGTCCTAAAAGGCTGTGGGCTGGGAATTGAGAGGGCAGAAGGGATCCAGATAGACAATCCCTTTTGAATGCTCATCCCACATTCCAAATTTGTTCTAACAACAACAAAAAAAAACTCTTACATTCCTATGATAACAGGTTGAGATTTAAACAGCCTTTTACTTCCTGCCCATCGTTGCAGTATTCATGTTTTCATTAAACCACTGGCACTTTTTCTCCAGAGATTTCTGGGTGAAGTGACAGCTAAATATAATGGAGCATAAATCAATCAGCAAACATCAGCTTCAGGGGCGTCTGGAAGGAAAGGTGAGAAAGTTTTCACATATGTGTAGACTCTCTGTAGCGAGACTGAATTTATCGCCATGCTCCCCACAATCTTTCGAGCTCAAGATGTGAAATGGGAGAGGGGAAACCTGCCTCTTCAGCATCAGACCTTCAAATCTTTGCAGCAGGAAGCATTTCATTAAAATCATTCATTTTTTTTTTTAGTAGAAAAAGCAATTTTGAGTTTGAGGTAAAAGAATATAAGTATAGAATCCTATTTAATGTTAAGAATAAACTATTAAAAATCTGTTTGAACATAATCAAGGTTCTACTAAGGAAATATATTACAGGAGATTGTATGACTACAGACCAAGTTTAAAACTTTTATCTCCAAGTTTATGTTTTTCTTTTTCCTTATCTCCCTGTCTCTCTGCTCCTCTCTCCCTTCTCACTTTTTCTTTATTTGTCTCATAGAAAAGAATACAATGCAGGTTTTGAAACTACAATCCTCACAAAGCACTTATAATTATTTTCCAGTGATATTGCTAAAATATTGTGCTTTTAGCTTTTATTTCATCAGCACACTAAAAACTCACTCTGTAACCATCAGAGATTTTATCTCTGAATTATTGAAAATAAAGGCTAATCCAATGAAAAATTGCAAACATAGTACAAGGTAAAGGCAATACATCTTTAACACATGTTGCTCTGCTGTGCTCAACCGTCTGAGTTAGACTCACAGTTTTTTATACTATGGTTATAAAAGTCTTCTGTATGTTTGCTAGGAAATATGGAGGCAATTCAAGAGGGTTCTTCCCTGCAGAGGATGTATTTTATGTGTTTGTCTCCCTAAATCTTGCCAATAGTTATTGGTTATAAACCATAGAATGAATTTGCAATAGAATTTTCTGTCTTTACTAGAAAATCAAATTGGCAAAGTTCCTGGCTGGTAAATAGTGTTTGGGGATTACCCAATGGTAGGATTGGAAATAATTTTGGAGTATACAACTGGGATTATTTATTTTAAAATCAGGAGTATTATAAAGGAGGGAAAATAAAAGTCTTGCATGCTACATATCATGAACCAGGAGCAAAGATTTGTTTCACACTCTCAGATTGAGTGATGCACACCATTTTTACTATTATAACCACCTGACTCACAACCATCAGATATACTCTTTGGTAGAAGCTCAGATTTAGGGGGTAAACCTTGGTTTGAATCTGATGCTGTCAAATCCCAAGGAAGTTATTATTATCTGATTCATGAAGTATGAAATTTTTCAGCAGGATTTTTATGGTTACATGTGAAACAATTTGTGATTTCCTGATCCATTGTGGACCATCAGTAACTGTTAGTTCTTATACCCTGATTAGAAATTGTAATTATATGAGATGATGGATGTGTTAACTAACCTTATTGTGCCAATCACTTCACAATATATATGTGCATCAAATCATTACGAGTATACCTTAAACATACACGATGCTGTATGTCAGTTAGATCTCAATATGCTTGAGGGAAAAAGAAAATAAAAACACTGATTTCACGTTAAAAAAGGAAATTAGTCACACTTGCTCTCAAGGCACACAAAGGAAGCAGTTCAAGAAGCAAATGTTGAGGACACACTTTGTGCTAGAACATGTGCAAGGTGCTAGGGATATAACTATGAAGAAAGAATAAGAATTAACATTTATTTAAGAGTGCTAGACAGTAATCTAGACACTCTGCATGTATTAAGTCCTTGGCCTCTGGGAACTTAAAATTTGGTGGGGATACAGAAGAGAAAATTAGCTGATGCAGCACAGTATGATAAGGGCTAAGGGAGAGCTTGCTGCAGGGCCTACAGGCAAATTATTAGAACCTGGGAGGAGCTGGAAGATTTCTTAGAAAAGATGGCATCAGAGTACCCTACTTAAGGGAAACAGATATCCTTACCTTCTGAACTTCTGAATAGTAAAATTAAGAGTCTTAACGGTAAAAGCAGATTGTGCACTCTGCCCAAATAGTCACTGAATCATTAGAATAAGAAGAGGAATTGTGTGTGTGTGTGTGTGTGTGTGTGTCTGCACGTGTACACGCGCATGTTAGAGAAATAGAGAATGCCATGACTGGCAGTCAATGGCATGCCTTCATATGGATCAAATGTGTCTTCTACAAACCAAGGAAATAACCACTGAATGAATGAATGAATAAAAGAAGCCCTAATAAACAAAAAATTAATGTTTAGAATATAAAATAGGTTACATGCCATTTTTAAGAACCACTGCCTGTTCTAGAAACTAGACCTATAAAAGCCACTTAAACATCATGAGGAAGCTAATGAACAGAAACTCATGATGAGTGGTATTGCTTGTTCATATTTCTCTTCTTTGTTCTCCACTCTTGCCATGGCTTCCCTGTACCAATGTCTTTGATCTTGACCAGGGCTTGCTCTGGACAATTGGAAGCCATCATGTTTAAAAGTAGAGGCTTTGAAGTCAGCCTTGTCTGAAATGAAAAGTGAAAGTGTTAGTTGCTCAGCTGTGTCCAGCTCTTTGGGACTCCATGCACTGTAGCCTGTCAGGCTCCTCTCTCCCTTGAATTCTCCGGGCCAGAATACTGGAGTGGGTTGCCATTCCCTTCCCCAGGGGATGTTCCGAACCCAGGGATTGAACCCAGGTCTCCTGCATTGCAGGCAGATTCTTTACTGTCTGAGCTACCAGGGAAGCCCTCTGAGTGTTTCCTTAATCTTGCCACTTCCCACCAGATAACCTTGGATGAATTACTTGACTTCTCTAGACTTATCTTTTTTTCCCTCATTTTCACATAACTATAGTATTTTCTTCATAGGATGCTGCAGATTCTGATAATGTAAATAAAGTGTTTAGTGCAGTTCCTGGGAAATTACATATTATTTAAAAATTAGATAATCAGTACATGATTATAATTCTTCTACATCTACTTCAAGGGAAATTTTCAGAATATTTCATCTACATTTCTTCTCAAGTCATGAAATATAATTTCTTGGGATATTTTGTGCCACTATAACTTTCTTGGGATGCGGGCATGCTGAGGAAGTGCCTGGATCTCCACCTTTTAATTTTTGGCTAGCCTGTAAGAGCCTGGAAATCCTTGGTAATTTAAACTTATTCAATAAACAATGCTAAAATCAAATAATAGTTAGATGGACTCTTGAGGAGACTATAGTTTTTGAGGTTCATTTTGGACTGCTGCTGCTTTAGAAACTCTGCAAAGGAGAAAAAAAAAGTGGCTATTGCATTCTCTAGTGAAACATTTTCCTCTGGCAAATATACTCTGGGATTGCATAGCACCATTTAATTTCACAAAATGTCAGAGAAAAGTAGTGTTAGCTCATTTGGCCCTCCACAAGAAACTATTTTGTCTAAGATCAGGTGTCTTAATGATTAAAGCTTTTCATGAATGTATATTCCTAGGCAGCCTTATGTAGCCACTACGAAGTCAGATTATGTTTCAGAAACATGGGTGTCTTATAATGAAGCTGTTTTCTTCGTGAGGTAATGTTCCTGAAATATGTGCTGGGTAATCCATGACCCACTAAATCCATGAGCTAATGGGTCCGAAATACACACCATAAACCACAGAAACTTCTTGATGGGAAAACTGGACATGGATTATTATATTTCTCTGTATGTTAGGGTAGTCAGGATGACCCAAAGTGATTTTTTTCCTCTTTCCCCATTTTGTTTCACAAAATAGACAAAATTTACACTGCCAATTATTTCAGAAGAGAAAGTCATTTATGAACCTCTTCCTGCAAAGAGAGGAGAAACAATTTGACAGTTTGAAATGTGGCACAAAATATGTTGTGACAATCCCCCCTCACCCTACATGCACACATTAAGCCATTAATATGAGTTCTTGTCTGTCAATTCAATCACAGAAATGAGAAAAAATTCTTCGCTTTGAAGGAAAAAGCATTATTATAAACTCAAGACAACTGATTTAAAAATACATATATTTTTCCTTAGAAAGAGTCACTCCCTTACCAGTGAATATTCTTTCTGGAGGCACAAGAATGAAGCTATGTTACTCTCAAATCTATAAACACATGTACACATATACTTCAAGAATGTTAGTAACCAACTGGTTTAAACCCTTCATTTTGTAAATGATGAGACAAAGAGCTAAAAATGTTAAGTGCCATCTGTGGTGATTTTAAAATACATCCATAATTTATTTTTTGTAAGCTCCCCTCAAGAGATGGAGCTTAATTGTTCTGTTACTGAGAGTAAGAAAACTTAGTGTCTTATTTCTAAAAGAATAGAATGTGCCTGAAGTAACAGTACAGGAAATTTGAGAGCAAGTCGTAAATGGTAGTGAAACTTCCTTGGTTCTTGCTTTCCTGGACTGCTTGCTCTGGGAGAAGTCAGCCACTGAGTCTGTGTCAGTGAAAAGTCAATGGAATGTGATGAGCAGAATTCTGAGATGGTCCCCGAGCTTCCCACCTCCAGGTGAAGAAATCCAGGGTGGCCCCCTCCACTGAGTATGGGCAGGAGAAAGAAATATGTTCGGATATTACTCTCATGATTACATGTAACATGGAAAAGGTGAAAAAATAGTTCTGGTCGTGATTACATTATGCTATTTAAGCCTGTTATAGTAGACAGCAGAGATAACTTTCCGGTTATTCTTCTGATGCCTTTGATGAAGTAAGTTGCTGTGTTATGAGAAGACCGTGAATACAGATTTTAGGAGCTCAGAGAGATTTCTGACCAACACTCAGCAAGAAGAAGAACCTCATTCCTATAGCCATAGGAGCTGGATTTGGCAAAAAAAAAAAAAAAAAAAAAAAAAAAACTGGGCATGCTTGAAGACGAACCTAGAGCTCTAGATTAGAACACAGCCCAGCCAACATCTTAATTTTCAACCTCAGAAGATAACTTGAGTGGAGGACCTGATCTAACCTGTATCCTGAATTCTGACCCATGGAAGCTATTAGATAATAAATTTGTGTTGACTTAAGCCATTAAGTTTGTAGTAATTTGTTACACAGCAATGGAAAACAAATACAGAAGGGAAATAGGTCTCCTGCCCAGAACTGTATCATGTGAATGTGCCATCATGGAAATACACCCTCCAAGCTCAGTCAAGATTGCAACTCTGGCTGAACCTCATGAGAGGTCTTAAGCTAGAACCAAGAACTTAAGCTAAGCTGCTGTACTAGTCATGCTTTTCCTATTTTATGATGTTTAGGCATCCTGAGGACCTTAGTTGGCTGCAGAGAGACTAATTCCTAGAGATTGAAAACAACATGTCTGCAAATACAAACATATTTCATATGCAAACCAAGCAACTCTGCGTCCACACCTCTAACTACCTCTCTATTAACCATCTTCTTAACATAACTCTCAAACCCCAAACCAACATTCATCCGTCCTAAATCAAGCCAGGGTTGCATACCATACATCTAGAGACCACCTCTACAGCCCCGAGCCTACTGACCTGATTCTCCTAGTCAATTCTGAACTGTATCCCCTGCTTTTCCCACAGGAAACACAGTAACTTGCCGTACTTTCTCCTTGACCTGCTTCTGCCTCCTGATTAACTCTGGAGATTCTCCACATGGCCTTCTGTCCAACAGGATAGCTGATTTTCTGCAGTTCTGTGAAAAGGTCATCAGTTCTATGTTTAGACCCCTCAAAATTTAATTTGATTATGGAATACTATGCTTTCTGTTATTACTGTTTTAATATATATTGGGCTATTTGGTGTCTACACTTTTGATTTCTCTTACCCATCCTGTATCCTCTAACTCATGTACACATTCCCAGGTGGAGCTAGTGGTAAAGAATCTTCTTGCTAATGCAGGAGATGCAAGAGATGCGAGTCTGATCCCTGGGTCAGGAAGATCCCCTGGAGAAGGGAATGACAACCCACTCCAGTATCCTTGCCTGGAAAATCCCATGGACAGAGAAGCCTGGCAGGCTTACATTCAACAGGGTCACAAAGAGTCAGACATGACTGAGCACACACCCATCCCATATCCCCTAACACATGTACACATATTTAGAAACAAATACACTTAATAAATGCAATTGTTTTCAGATTTGAATTGTAAAAGAAAACCAGATAGTTTAATAATCACAGTGTTGAAAGGACATTGTGAGGACACAGTGTAAGTTGAATTCCTATAGTTTAACACTATAGAAAATTAAAGGCTACATGTTTAAAATCTAATGAGTTGCCAGTGATCCTTTTTTTGTAAGCTTGTTGAAATATGTGGTACTTTGGAAGGAGCAAAGTTTGAAAGCTATTTTTAAAAACTCAAACCAATTGCAATGAAAATTAATAGAGGACCTATGTTGCATTTTCTACTATACTCTTTACTAGAGCTTCTAAGTACACGCAGTAAAATGAATATAAAATTATTTCATCAAATTTTCATCAAACAAGAAATGTTTGCCATAATTTGAATTCATTTAAACAGCTGGTTAGTGTCTCTGTATTGAGGAAATACCATCAGAACTCAGGAATCCAACACACTGGTGTTTGTAAAATGGTTTTGAAAGATGGATCACATGTCTTAATATAGAAGCATACACAAAAACAATTGCACGGAGCTTTAAATCAATAAGAAACAAGGGTGAAATATAAACAATAAATGTGGGGAGGATAAACTGCTGAGAGCCATCTCCAGAGGGCAATACAAATAAATCAACAGGAAATTTCCCTGAAAATTGACAGAATCAGGACAAAATACAGATTTTTGAAATTTGTAAAATGATTTGGTAAAAAATATTTCAGTGGAATGCACAGATATACAAACGCAAGAAGAATGTGACTATAAAGTAATGAGACCTATTTAATCAATCTCACATACAAATGCTTTTCCTTTCAGATGTCATAAATTGAAAACTGTCAGTTTTCCTATGGACCATTATGGCATCTACCTCTAAACAGACACTTTTTATATTGACTTGGCTATAAAAGGATGTTGACTCGCTCTACTTCCTGGTTTCAAATGGAGCAATTACGTATTTTCCAGTCAAGTTTAAAATAGGTCACACTGAAAGTTTAATGAGATTTCTTCTCAAGAAGAACTTCTCCCTCAAGATATCAAGGCTACTTTCTAACTAAAGAGCAGGAACTATTATTTATACACAGACATTCTGAGCCTTGTATGGTTTAAAAAAACCTTTGAATTTTCTTTCCCTAGGCAAAGCTTTAACATTTCTGAAATTCAGTTAATTTGAATGTTATAACAACCTTTGAAATTTGACTTGTATCTAAAGAGAATCATGTGAGCCTCTGTTTTGAGTCATTTACTTCTGAGTAAATGACAAGACAACATCCTTGGCAAATCTAACACAAGAAAGTCATATTCACTCACCTATGATTATATTCAGGAAGTCTGGTATTTAATTAGTTTGAAAACTAATGTACACAATCAAATAATCAGATAATTTAGCAAATTAACAATATCCTCTAAATTACCTCCTAAAGCAATTATAATATTTATTATCAATTAAATTTGCAGAAGAGATGTTCTTAGATTTCTTCTTTGATGTTTATCCCAAAATCCCATTTCATTTGCATTCATAAGTGGAAATTTCTCATAATTTCTTAGTTCTTCTCAACTGTTTGGCTTGAGTGTAGGTACCAAACTTTTTAACATTCTATTTATTATTGTATATTTTTAACCTTTATTGATTTTATTGCCTCAAGCCTTTCTGTATATTTCTTTACTAAAAGCTGAGATATGTTGAAATCAATGCAGGATAGAACCAAGAAGATTTACTTCAATGGGAAAAATCATCACCAAAGATCACTGACTATCCAATGATGGTATTTGCTATTAATTACTTTGATCATTTTTCCCCTAAATTTTGCCTTGGAAAAATTCTGGGTGTTCTGGAAGGATGGAGTTATTATCAAGAAACTGGGAAGACACACGCTCAGCAAGTATCAGAAATCTAACAAGGGTTGTACTTCTTCAGTGATACAGGAATCCTCAGGAAAGGCGCAAAGCAATCTGCAGGTGCATCTGTGAAAAGAAACAGGGAACACTTTCTTTAAGTAGGAAACAAGTTGATAAACTATTAAAAGGCCAGCAATTTTGTTCAAAGCTTTCAATCACATCAATTGGACATGCTCTGAAAATCAGTTCAAGCAGTAATGAGCAAAAGTCTATGGCTTGCTTCCTGACACACATTAATAACCCCAAGTATTATACAATTAAACCAAAATCAATATTGGTGTAAGGCTTGGGTAGTACACATGATTGCTGGCTTCATGGCTGAAATCTTAGATCCATCATTTACTGCCATGTGGCCTTATTAACTACTACACTTCTCTGTACTTCATTTTTCTCATCTATAAAATGGGTAATAACACTCAATTTGCTAAAAGGATTCAATGAAATAACCTGTTTTACAGTGCCTTATTGACTATGATCTAATACAATATTCCCACAGACTATTCTTAACAAGACAAGCACACAGTTGCTGTAAAAACCTAAGTCATTTTCTGGTGGAGTTTTTAGGGTTTTCTATGTAGAGGATCATGTCATCTGCAAACAGTGAGAGTTTTACTTCTTTTCCAATTTGGATTCCTTTTATTTCTTTTTCTGCTCTGATTGCTGTGGCCAAAACTTCCAGAACTATGTTGAATAGTAGCAGTGAAAGTGGGCACCCTTGTCTTGTTCCTGACGTTAGGGGAAATGCTTTCAATTTTTCACCATTGAGGATAATGTTTGCTGTGGGTTTGTCATATATAGCTTTTATTATGTTGAGGTATGTTCCTTCTATTCCTGCTTTCTGGAGAGTTTTTTCATAAATGGATGTTGAATTTTGTCAAAGGCCTTCTCTGCATCTATTGAGATAATCATATGGCTTTCATTTTTCAATTTGTTAATGTGGTGAATTACATTGATTGATTTGCGGATATTGAAGAATCCTTGCATCCCTGAGATAAAGCCCACTTGGTCATGGTGTATGATCTTTTTAATGTGTTGTTGGATTCTAATTGCTAGAATTTTGTTGAGGATTTTTGCATCTATGTTCATCAGTAATATTGGCCTGTAGTTTTCTTTTTTTGTGGTATCTTTGTCAGGTTTTGGTATTAGGGTGATGGTGGCCTCATAGAATGAGTTTGGAAATTTACCTTCCTCTGCAATTTTCTGGAAGAGTTTGAGTAGGATAGGTGTTAGCTCTTCTCGAAATTTTTGGTAGAATTCAGCTGTGAAGCCGTCTGGACCTGGGCTTTTGTTTGCTGGAAGATTTCTGTTTACAGTTTCAATTTCCGTGCTTGTGATGGGTCTGTTAAGATTTTCTATTTCTTCCTGGTTCAGTTTTGGAAAATTGTACTTTTCTAGAATTTGTCCATTTCTTCCACATTGTCCATTTTATTGGCACACTGATGAAAGAAATCAAAGAGGACGCTAATAGATGGAGAAATATACCATGTTCATGGATCGGAAGAATCAATATCGTGAAAATGAGTATACTACCCAAAGCAATTTACAAATTCAATGCAATCCCTATCAAGCTACCAGCCATATTTTTCAGAGAACTAGAACAAATAATTTCACAATTTGTATGGAAATACAAAAAACCTCGAATAGCCAAAGCAATCTTGAGAAAGAAGAATGGAACTGGAGGAATCAACTTGCCTGACTTCAGGCTCTACTACAAAGCCACAGTCATCAAGACAGTATGGTACTGGCACAAAGAAAGAAATATAAATCAATGGAACAAAATAGAAAGCCCAGAGATAAATCCACACACAGATGGACACCTTATCTTTGACAAAGGAGGCAAGAATATACAATGGAGTAAAGACAATCTCTTTAACAAGTGGTGCTGGGAAAACTGGTCAACCACTTGTAAAAGAATGAAACTAGAACACTTTCTAACACCGCACAAGAAAATAAACTTAAAATGGATTAAAGATCTAAATGTAAGACCAGAAACTATAAAACTCCTAGAGGAGAACATAGGCAAAACACTCTCTGACATAAATCACAGCAGGATCCTCCATGATCCACCTCCCAGAATTCTAGAAATAAAAGCAAAAATAAACAAATGGGATCTAATTAAAATTAAAAGCTTCTGCACAACAAAGGAAAATATAAGCAAGGTGAGAAGACAGCTTTCGGAATGGGAGAAAATAATAGCAAATGAAGCAACTGACAAACAACTAATCTCAAAAATATACAAGCAACTTATGCAGCTCAATTCCAGAAAAATAAACGACCCAATCAAAAAATGGGCCAAAGAACTAAATAGACATTTCTCCAAAGAAGACATACAGATGGCTAACCAACACATGAAAAGATGCTTAACATCACTCATTATTAGAGAAATGCAATCAAAACCACAATGAGGTACCACTTCACACCAGTCAGAATGTCTACGACCCAAAAATCTGCAAGCAATAAGTGCTGGAGAGGGTGTGGAGAAAAGGGAACCCTCCTACACTGTTGGTGGGAATGCAAACTAGTGCAGCCACTATGGAGAACAGTGTGGAGATTCCTTAAAAAGCTGGAAATAGAACTGCCTTATGACCCAGCAATCCCACTGCTGGGCATACACATGGAGGAAACCAGAATTGGAAGAGACACATGTACCCCAATGTTCATCGCAGCACTGTTTATAATAGCCAGGACATGGAAACAACCTAGATGTCCATCAGCAGATGAATGGATAAGAAAGCTGTGGTACATAGACACAATGGAGTATTACTCAGCCGTTAAAAAGAATACATTTGAATCAGTTCTGATGAGATGGATGAAACTGGAGCTGATTATACACAGTGAAGTAAGCCAGAAAGAAAAACACCAATACAGTATACTAACACATATATATGGAATTTAGAAAGATGGCAATGATGACCCTGTATGCAAGACAGCAAAAAAGACACAGATGTGTATAGCGGACTTTTGGACTCAGAGGGAGAGGGAGAGGGTGGGATGACTTGGGAGAATGGCATTGTAACGTGTATACTATCATGTAAGAATCGAATCGCCAGTCTATGTCTGATGCAGGATACAGCATGCTTGGGGCTGGTGCACGGGGATGATCCAGAGAGATGTTATGGGGAGGGAGGTGGGAGTGGGGTTCATGTTTGGAAACGCATGTACACTCGTGGTGGATTCATGTCAATGTATGGCAAAACCAATACAGTATTGTAAAGTAAAATAAAGTAAAAAAAATAAAAATTAAAAAAAATATCTAAGTCATTTCATCTCACACCACTCAAGTTCCTCCATGTTTCCCCATTACTTTTAGAATGAAAGCTGAAGTCCTTAAAATGGTCCATAAGACCCTATACTATCTGTCCTCGTTTTGGTCTGCCATTTCTTTTTCTTAATTTCCTACGACCCTCTTCTGGCTCAAGCTACTCCAGACACTCTCTCTTCTCCTTGAATTTTCACAAACATTGCAGCCATGCTTCTGCCTCAGGATCCTTGCACCCTCTCTCCCCATCCATGGGATAATCTTCCTCCAAACAGCCACGTGGTTCACTTCTTCTCCTCTTCCAACTTTTGGCTCAGTGGTTTCCTTCTTGATGCAGTTCTATTTGAAAGGACAAACTCATCCATACCCCTCTTGAGTTCCTTCATCCTGTTCTATTTGCTTCTGTAATACTTGATACTCTCTAATACACTATATATATTATTAATGCACTGTGTTTACAATCTGGTCTTCCCTGATAGCTCAGTTGGTAAAGAATCTGCTAATCTGCTGCATTTCCCCCCACTTGAATGTTACATCATGAAAGGAGATTTTTTTTGGTTAACTTTGTTTACTAACTCATCTCTTACAATGCTATAACAATGCACAGCATAATGTAAGTACACCAAAAAAAATTGATGAATGAATAATGAATAAGTGGTAGTGAGTTTTTGTATTATTATTTGGCTTATTTTACCTTCTTATGATTTGGTCCACTGCCAAATCCTCTGCCATTTTTTTCCAGGCTGTGGCATATGGCAGGTTAATCACTCTCCCCAGGTTGGAGCAGGCTGGTCAGAAGTCCAGGCAGCCTCCAGCTACCCTGGAACATAATCAGTCCCCCTTTATCCGCATTTATAAAATAGCTGCGTGGCAGTGTGCCTTTGAGTGAGCATTCATGAGGCTTCCAAAGAACACTCCTTTCTTTGTCTCACTACAGGGGAGAAAAAAAAATCTCACCGAAACTCGGTCTTGCCAAGTACCACAATTCCCCCTCTTTGTATGCCCTGCAATGTAAAGTCATATCAAGATACACTTCAGCCATAGCTGACAGTGCCTGGGTCCCTGTGTCTCCTCCAGACACTGTGATCTTTGTCTGTTGAGTAGAGCTTCTGCTGGACTAAGACCCACTTAGCTGCTAACAAGAACAATCACATCATACTTGAAAAAAAAAGAAAGAAAAGAAAAAAATTATCCCAAATGTATCTCGACATGCAAAACATTTTGAGACGTGGGGTAAATAGTGGAGACTTTAAAAATATTTTCTCTGAAATAAAATTCTATAATTTCCCTCTCTCTCCTTCTCTTTCTTTATCCTATAAATACAAAGAGTATAAATTAGGTTGAGGGAGATGACAGATGGTCTCAGAGAGAAAATGTGAACAATGGTTGCTTTGTTTTCGTTTGGGCAAACAAGATGAGAAACACTCACACCACAGCATGAGAAGGGCAGGTACAGTTGCTGAAGAATGATTTACAATATTCTAATAAGCTTCTTTGGGGTTAAAAATAGATGGCTGTGCATGGAATCGCCATATCTCAGCTCTTAAGTAATACTGAAGAATGAGCAAAAACACCTTCTCCAGCAACTGGCTTGGAGAGCATACCTGCCTAAGTTACCACTTTAAGAAAGAAAGAAAGTGAAGTTGCTTAGTCATGTCCAACTCTTTGCAACTCTATGGACTGTAGTCTACCAGGCTCCTCAGTCCATGGAATTTTCCAGGCAAGAGTACTGGTGTGGGTTGCCATTTCCTTCTCCAGGGGATCTTCCTGACTCAGGGATTGAACCCGGGTCTCCTGCACTGTAGGCAGACGCTTTACTATCTGACCCACCAGGGAAGCCCCAAGTTACCACTTTACCATGTTTAAAATCACAGAAGAGAACATGACTGTGTGTGTATGAATATCAATATATGAAACTAGTCCAATAGGATAATTCTCATAAGTAGCTGAGACAATAAGTCTAATATAGGTACAGTTCAGTGACAGACATGTCAAATTTGGGACTAACATACTGAACACAATCATGATTGAAAACTTTTTATCAAGTTTCCTCTATGGGTGACATTGCGTTAAACTTGGGGGAAAATAAGAAAACAGTCTTTGCCATTAAGGAAGTCACAGTTGAATGTGGGAGAAAGACAAAGATTGTGATGATTCACCATATCCAGTTGGTCTTTGAGCAACATGAGCTTGAAAGTGCAGATGCACTTTTATGCCTATTTTTTACAATAACAAATACTACAGTACTGCACAATCTGTGTGGTTGGTTTAATCCCTCGATGCTGAAACTTACATCCAGAGGAACCATGAGTACGAAGGCCAACTATAAGCTATACTCTAATTTTCAACTGTGCGGAGTGTAGGTGCCTCAACCTTCCCTCTCCCTACCCTCTGCAGATGCTCAAGGGACAGCTGTAATGTTGTTATTGTCAATGACAAGGTAAGTCTCTGAATGCTCAGGGGACCTAAAGAGACACTGGGGACGCCAATCTCAAGTAGGAAGGCAAGCAAGAGGTTGTTATTTCCAAATATTTCCAAGAGGATGTTGCAGGTCAGCAAAATCTTGAGAAATGCCGTAACTGGAGTTAGGTAGATGGAGAAGGGATTCAATGTGAGTGAATATGATTAGCAAAAGGAGATTGAGCAAAGGGATGAAGGCAGAAAGAGTAGGCTAGACGGTACACAGAAGGGACCAGAGACAGGCAGAAGATGGTGCAAGATTTTCTCTGCTATCCTAAAAAGTTTGGAACCTTATGGAGAGCTACTCAGAGAATTTACACAAGGGAAGGATGCAACTATTACTATTTCAGAAAACAATACCACTGACATTACCAAAAATTCAAACTGGCTAGGTGATGGTTTAATTCACTGAGAAAGAAAACCAGAAAGAGACTACTTCTCGGGATGAGAAAGTGGAGGTATATTGATGCTAAATTCAGTTTGGGTTTCTGTTGAGTTTAAGTACTCAGAGGACTGTTTAGTAGAGTTGGAAAGATAGAGTTTGAGCATATGAGAGAGATTAAAATGTGAGAAACAGTTGAGATCATGAAGCACTTCATCACAGCAGGTACAGTCTTGACACATTATTTCCAGTCTTCTCCTACTAGAAGTGAAATCCATGAGGACAAGGACTTTGCTTATTTATTTCTGGATTCTCAGCATCTAGAACCATGCCTGAGTCATGGTGGGTACTCAGGGAATGATTTTGAATTGTAGTTGAAGAAGATGGATCTGGCTAAGATCACATCTTATGTGGAGTGGAAATAAATGAGGTCACAGAATGGAATTCTAAATCAAACACTGGGTGAGCACCAAGAGTTAGGAGATGATATTATAGAGACCAATGAAAGAGATTGTGGAAAACTGTTTTAAATGTCATGCAGCATCAAGAAGAAGTTTAGGAAGGAATTTCTAAAGAGGCCCAGTGTGGCTCTTGTGCACAGATAGAGTCAGAGTGCCGAAGGCTGAGGAATTAAATGAGGTGAGAGTATCATTACTATTGTCAGACACATGATATGGAGAAGGGATGAGCAATGACTGCTCAGATGTCTTGGGTCAAGGAAGAATTTCATGTCTACCTGTTTGCATTATATTGGGAGCTGTTTGGTTATGGTTAAGGGCTTAGTAGTGAAGAAGAGATTGAAGATAGGATGGAGTGGTCCCTAGAGCAAGATCCTTAGGGGATTTAAGAACAGGTCTGTCTCGTTGCTGGCTCTATCCTGAGTTCTCTGCAAGCACTGACTACATAGAGAACACTCTATTAATCTTTATTAATTAAGTGGGGTATACTACCAAATGAGATAATGATGAAAGAAGAGCATGTATGAGGATCAGGATCAGGAAGTAGATAGAATAGTATCTTTTGAATAAGAAGGGGCTCATCTGTCTCTTTGTCTTACTTCTTCCAGATGATCATGACTTGACCACTGCATATATTTGTTCTATTTTTCTGAATATTAAGGGTTTCCCTGGTAACTCCAGTTGGTAAAGAATCCACCTGTAATGCAGGAGACCTCAGTTCGATTCCTGGGTTGGAAAGATCTGCTGGAGAAGGGCTAGGCTACCCACTCCAGTATTCTCGGGCTTCCCTGGTGGCTCAACTGGTAAAGAATCTGCCTGCAATGCAAGAGACCTGGGTTCGATCCTTGGGTTGGGAAAATCTCCTGGAGAAGGGAGCGGCTACCCACTCCAGTATTCTGACCTAGACAATTCCCATGGATCACAAAGAGTCAGACACAACTGAGTGACTTTCATATCATAACGGGTTAATTGCTTTTTGAGCCTTGATTTCTCCTTCTTCTCCTAAACTCATGCCTTTGATGTTCTTTCTTTATACAATATCAGACATGATGTGGATACACATTTGTTTCTACTTTCCCTCTCCTCCAGCTTAGTTTCTTCAATTCCACTTGGCCCCAGCAGGTTTTGTATCACTTGTTCTATTTTACTTACATGTGAATATCCCCAGCTCCAGCAAGACAAACTCACCCACAGTTTCCTGTCTTCCCTATCCCACTTCTGAACACCGAATGGATTATCTGAGATTTCTAGGCAACCTTTCACGTTGTTTTGCAATCAGACCTGCTCCCTGTCTCTTGTAAACACATGTGAAAGCCTCACCCTCCTTTATGAAGTTATCAAAGACTCCTCACACAACACTCACTCAGTGGCATAACTCACCTGCTGTTTTTATGAGTGGATTAACTTCAAATTGTTTTTCCATGGAGATGCACAGGACTATGACATTTACTAGCAGACATACTCTTCAAGGGCACACCTGGGAATGCTGATCATTTTTTTGAACACATGCTGTAACTTCTCCTTTTCTCTCCCACTCATAACGGATGTGAATAAGAACTATGCTAGGGAGATAACCCTAAATTATCTCTAATTAAATAATTTCCTAATAAGCTTCAACACATTAGTAACAAATACTTTTGAAAATTCATACCAGCATTCCAGGCTCTCTGAGTAGATTGGAGCACAACTAAGGCAGATTTAAATATTTTAAAGGATAGGCAACTTTATTGGGCATGGCTGTAGACTATACCCTACACCCTGCCCAACTCTCTTACCTATTTCAATTTCTAGCAATGAGATAATTTTGAATTAATTCATCACTAATCTCGTAAGTCAAAGCTTATGCCTTGTTTCTGACTGAAGTACAGTATGGATAATGTTGATTTACTTTACAGACATTGTACTAGTTATCTATTATTGTGTAATAAATTACATGAAGACATAAACATTTAAATCAATTTTTTTTCAATTGTCTTGCTAAGTTTCTGTGTATCAGGAGGAATACATCCAGAAACAGTTCAGGGTTTTAGCTAAGATGAGTTTTAGTTCAGCTGTCACCTGGGGCTGTGGTCACCTAAAGGGTTGACAGGTGCTGAAAGTGTGCTTCCAAGTGGCTCACTCACTCCCAGGACTGATGAGTTGGTGCTTGTCAGTAGTAAGAGGTCTCAGTTCCTCACATTCTGGATCTCCCCTATCAGATGGCTGGAGTTCCTAAGGTGAGTGGTCCATGACAGAAAGGCAGAAGCCTCAATGTTTTTTTTTACATTTAGCCTGAGGTCACATCTCATCGCTTCTGCAATATCTTATTAGTTACCCAGACTGGCCTCACTTGGTGTGGAAAAGGATTCCACAAAGCATCAATACCAGGACCTGAAAATTGTTGGAGTTCCTCTTGACCATGAGGAAAATTCAGAGTTTTATAGCATTGATATAAGAGAGAATATATAAATAGAGGTATCCCTTTCAGTATTTTTAGACTAAGTGTTCATTTATCTACTTTTCTTACTGGGATTTCCCTCTTAATAAAGATGTCTTGCTTTTTAAACTGTTTCACTTTCATAATACTTACCTTAGTGCATTTCAATTCAGTTCAGTCACTCAGTCATGTCTGATTCTTTGTGACTCCATGAACCACAGCACATCAGGCCTCCCTGTCCATCACCAACTCCCCGAGTCCACCCAAACTCATGTCCATTGACGTTAGTGCATTTACTATAATTAAACTCAGTAAAGACTTACTGATAATAAGAAAACTATATGTACTGGAGTGGGTAGCCTATCCCTTTTCCAGGGGATCTTCTCAACCCAGGAATTGAACTGGGGTCTCCTGCACTGAAGGCAGATTCTTTACCAGCTGAGCTACCAGGAGGCCACATATATGTATCTATATCTATCTACTGTATATGTATGTATATATATATATATACATATATATATATATATATATATATATATATATATATATATATAGAGAGAGAGAGAGAGAGAGAGAGAGATACACTTATTTTTTTAGGTTTAATTTTAAGTATTTCAGAGAGTGCTCAACATCCAGATTGGTTTTCGTTTCAGCCAAGTCAGTAGGCTGTATTTATTCAAATGCCCATGCATGACTTCAAGGGCATAATGGATATTGCAGAGACTTTTAGTCCTCCTCCAAAACCCCTGCTGGGATGAGGAGAGCAGATGTGTAGTTCTGACATGAGGGACCGTGTGGTATTTCTGGATTAGATGTTCATTAAGGGAAAGTGGTGTAGATGAGCTGTATCCTCAGGAGTTACCACTAATGTTTTCCAGACCCACAGGAATCTCCTCCACTTGTTTTTTTCCACTAACCTTAAGAAACTTCAAAACAGTCCTGGGAAGTCTGAGATAGTTCTGAATCTCACTGATGGAGAGATTTTGGTCATCTAATTTTCTAAGTGACTTGAAGCAGGAGAATGGCCTCACAAAACCTTGTTCAAACAGCAAAACCTTGTTCGAGCAGCAAAACCTTGTCCTCACACCTTGCTATGTGTGTTCATGTGCCCTGAAAACAGACAAGTAATCCAGAAGAATGGCTGCAAGCACACCGGAGCTGAGGTCAGCATTACCCCAAGGACTTGGAGTCAAGGGGAAAGTGATTTAATGCATCCATGTCTCTGTTGCCTCTTTACCTTATAAAAGTAGAAAGATGATGGCTCACGTGTCTTGCAGAACTCTGGGGACAAATGGCTAATAAAAATCCAAGCATAAGCACTCTAAATACAAAACAGTTCTGTATGAAACATGCTGTGACATAATGATACAGTCTAAGGAACTTAAATGTTTTCAAGACAATTAGTAGATTTTGGCAATGACCTTGATAGCATTAAGACCTGAGTAACCATGTCTTCAAGAAATATATTACATAGTTGACTCAGGTGCAAGACTCTTCCAACATATCAGGATCCACCTTATCACTTTTTCTATGGCAGGAAAAATGTTGTTTGATTGAGTTGGGTTGCATGGCACCAATGCCAAGGAAACATGGTGAGTCAGGTGAAAAAAACAAAACAAACAAACAAAAAACAGACCAGTGTAAGACTTCAGTTCAATATCAGTGTACTCTGTCCACTTGATTTCTTCTAAATTCTGTTTTGTGAAATTGGATTTACCTAGTAGAGAAGACTACTGGCTCTCCACTAGAATGTTTTCTAAAGTCTTCTGTACACAAGGTGACTGTTGGGTGACTTACTCATGCACCTTTATCTTCCAGGGAGATTTATTGAGTGAAGCTATCAAAACAATTTCTATTGAGGAAGTAGGATAGGAGTGGGAGTCTATAATCATATTTGATTTTGTTACCTTGTATCCCTTTCCTATAAATACAGTTTTTGACAAAACATTTTTACCAAATTGAAATTTATTTCATTCTGAAAGGTTGGAAGAAGATTAGGAAAATGGGAAAGAATTGTGTTAAATCTTCTACAATAGAAGGAAATTGTTTGAGAAGTAGCCCAGTAACATAGAAGGACATCAGAACTGGAATCCCTATTTTATTAACTATTAACTGTATAAAATGGACAAGTGGCTTATCATTTTATTTCTATCAATAAGAAAAATGAGACATGAATATTAACACCTACCTGGGTAACAGGATCAAGTGAGATAACTCTGAGTCTCTGTTTTGAGTATTTTGAGGTCAGCAGTGGATTAGAGCTATTTTAAAAATACATGGCCCTATCTAAATGTGGTATTGAAATTTCTCAGAGTTATATTGTGTGGTATTTATAGCTAGATAAGAATAGATAAGAATGTATTTTAAATTGATCCTTGATCATATTTTCATTCTTTTAGACTTGTTCTACCTCATTGTCTCTGTGATAATAACTATAATTATATTCATTCCTCATTATAAAGCTGCTCCTTTTTCTTTCCTGACATTCTGGCCTCATTGACTAATAACAGTGAAACTATCCTCGAGGTTATTTATAAAATTCAGGAGAGTGCAAAGGAATGTCATATGCAGTCTGCATTACATGCATTATTCTAGTTTTCTTATCTAGAAAATAAATTTGCAAAATTTAAGAGTTGTAACACAAGCTAAGTCCCTGTTTCTACGTGTTCACTTCTAAGGCTCAAGTCAAAACTCTTCTCATTTTAACCAATGCCTCATCATCCTCTGTCTTTAAAACATCCAGGGAAATTTTACCATTCCTCTTCTCTCTTCCCTCCCCTTAATATTTTCAGCTCTTACTGGAATAGAGTTTTAATCCCTTCCTCGTCATTTTCTTCTCATGCCTGGAGTCCTTAGTAGAGGTTTTAGATGGAAAACATTCCATTCACAGTCTAACTTTGCATAGTTAAAATTACATTTTTCTTTAAAGGGAGAAGTGTTGAATATTATTCAGACTTTTAGGGCTTTGGGGAGTGAACTTCTAGAAAAAGCGATTTTTCATATTTGCTTATAGATAAATAACCATGTGTCAATAGTGATCCTCTATATGTCATTTATCTTTTTCTAACGCATTGTCTGTGAAAGATGATTTTATGTTTCTTGACACATTTTCAAGTGAATGATTTTATAAGAATCCTCCTGTATTCCTCCATTATTTTACCAAATTGCACTTCAGTTTGGCATTTTCTCTCTTATAATCCTAACCTTTCCTTTATTTGAAGTAATTTTCCAGCTCAGGTAAAACTATTAACTTTGGTTATTTTAATTACTTCAAAAGGAAAGAAATTCTAATGCACCATAGTTTTTTTCTATATCTCTTACAGACTTTGCTTAGCTAACACCACCTCCCCACTCCTACTCCATGGTCCCTAGCTTGTCGAATGTACTTATAGCATTCCTTCTTAGTCAGTATTGCAATTTTCAGTCTGTATTGTATTCTTTTTCTAATCTGTTTTCCATAGCAACCATGAATTCTTCGAGGAACTGAACTGTTATCTTATTCAACTCTATTTCTACATGCAACACTGTGAGTGGCTCTATTTAGTGCAATAGTTCCCCATATTTGGCTAAAACCAGTCCCATGGGGCAGCCAGACCTTACCCTATGAACTCATCCATTCAAGTCAAATCACACATAAACACATTATATTCCTGTGTACACAGCAGTTTGAGTTCTCTCCAAGGAGCCAACACAAATACCATCCAGTCTCTTCATCCAATTCAAAGAGAGGGGCTTCTATGTAGCATAGGGAACTCTACTTAATGCACTGTGGTGACCTTGAATGGGAAGAAAGCCCCAAATGGAGGGGACATATGTATATGTCTGGCTGATTCATTTTCCTATAAAGCAGGGCTTCCCAGATGGCTCAGTGATAAAGAAACTGCCTGACAATGCAGGAGATGCAGGTTCAATCCCTGGGCTGGGAAGTTCCCCTGGAGAAGGAAATGGCAACCCACTCCAGTAATCTTGCTTGGGAAATTCCATGGACAGAGGAACCTGGAATGCTACAAAGAGTCAAACTGCAAAGAGTTGAACATGACTTAGCAACACACAGCAGCAAGAGCATGCAAAAACCATTACAACACTGTAAAACACCTATACTCAAAAATTAATTTAAAAAAAGAGCAGGGTCACTAATTGTGCCCAGTAAGGAGAAAAGGGCCAGAAATTGGAATTCACTGGTAGTCTTTACTATAGACTGCTTTGATCAAGTATGCTACATTGAAAGCCTTTCATGATCAAAACACTATACTAGCTGCTGAATCAAAATGTATGTATGGCAATTCAATTATCTATAGTGACTAGGAACAAGTAAACAAACACAACTAATCATGGCATTGCTTTGTAAATCAGTTCTCAAAAGAAATGCCAGGATTATTGGTCTTTATCCTCAGAAGAACTAGATATAGTCAATCAAGTTTCAATTATCTATTGAGTTAGGATGATTGGCTTGCTCAATTGTTTTATTTTTAATTTTTTTTCAATAAAAAATAAGTGTGAATTTTTATGAAGTAAAAAAATGGGTAAGGTCATTTCACTAACCATGAAATGATCACTGCATCACCCATTGAACTGCTGCTGTCTAAATATAGGAATTAAAGAAACATCATTAAAATTAATACCTTTCTATGAAGACTTTGGAATAACACAATTATACGAAGTAGCCTAAAGATAATTTGCTATGTGGGTGGTTTTTGCTTCCCTTATCTTTCCACTGGCTCCTCATAATATCTGTATAAAAACCAAAGTTTGCAAAATGTAGCAAAATATGGTCCTCAGCAGTGAATATTTTAAGGTTTATCTTCTCTGAGCTCTTTGAGGCTAAGTAAACATGGTTAGCAATGGAACAGTTCTAAACTTACATTTGACTCAAACCTAGGCTTAAACCAAATAGCAAAATCAGCTAAACAATAGCAGGGTCAGAAAAAATGATTATAGAGTCATTTGACACCTCTCTAGGAAAGCAATGTCTATTAGCCCAAATCCATCACTTAAGACTTTTCTAAGGATAACATGAAACTCCAAACAGCTCAATCTGAATTTTCAGTCTGTTTCTCATTTAAGACAAAGTGTAAAAAGGACTCCAGTACTGACTCAAAGCTATGGTTTTTCCAGTAGTCATATACAGATGTGAGAGTTGGACCATAAAAAAGGCTGAGTGCCGAAGAACTGATGTTTTTGAACTGTGGTACTGGAGAATACTCTTGACAGTCCCTTGGACAGCAAGGAAATCAACCAGTTAATCCTGAAAGAAATCAACTCTGAATATTCATTGTAAGGACTGATGCTGAAACTGAAGCTCCAATACTTTGGCCACCTGATGTGAAGAACTGATTCGAAGAGACCCTGGTGCTGGGAAAGACTGAGGGCAACAGAAGGGGGTAGTAAAGGATAAGATGGTTAGATAGGATCACTGACTCAGTGGACATGAATTTGAGCAAATCCCGGGAGATAGTGAAGGACAGAGGAGCCTGGCATGCTGCAGTTCCTGGAGTCACAAAGAGTCAAACACAGTTTAGTGACTGAACAACAACAATTGACTCGAGAAGCTGCTTAGTTAATTTGGATGATGCTATTGGCCTTTTATCCAAACCAAAAAAAAAAAAAAAATTGTCACTGCCTTTTTTTACTTCAGTTCAGTCGCTCAGTCATGTCCGACTCTTTGTGACCCCCTTGTGTCAGGGCAGAAATTAGACACTGAAGAGACTTGCAAACAGAGGAAGCCAAAATAAACAAAGAGAGAACTGCTTTGGAAGTGAGAGGTGCAACAGATTAAAACCTTGTAGTTAGCATTGACTAAGCATTGGAAAAGGCCTATAAACCTTGAAAAGAAGTATAATCTGGAACAAGGAACTATCTGAAACTGAACTGAACCCACACTGCCCTCAACAGCTCCAGAGAAATTCTTAGATATATTTTACTATTATCATTTTTTACTTTAAAATTTTTTAAAGTTCTTTATTACTCCTTTAATTTTCATTTTTATAACATACTATTACCTTGCCAAAAAAAAAAAACACTCTATTTTAAAGCAAATTTCATATATATATTTTTAAATAATTTTTGTGATTTTGTTTTGTATTTTTAATACTGTATTTTTGAGAGTCTAACCTCTACTCTAGATTATTAATCTTTGCTTTTTGGTATTTGCTATGAATTTTGTACCTTTAAGAATCTAATCTTCAGTACCCATTTCCAGTTAGGGGTGTGATTACTGGCTGGATTGTTCGCTCCCCTTTTGACTCTCCTTTTTCTCCCCTAGGTCACCTCTATCTCCTCCCTCCCCCTTATCTTCTCTACTTAATTCTGTGAATCTCTTTGGGTGTTCCAGGCTGTGGAGAACACTTAGGGAACTGATTACTGGATAGATTGGTTTTTCTCCTTTTGACTCCCCCTCCTCTCCTAGTCACCTCTATCTCCTTCCTCCCTCTTCTCTTCTCTATGTAACTTCATGAAACTTTCTGCATGTTCCAGACTGTGGAGAGCACATAGGGAATAGATTACTGGCTAGATTGCTTTCTCCCCTTTCGACTCCCCCTCTTCTCCTTCTGGTCACCTCTATCTACCTCCTCCCTTTTCTCTTCTCCATTAACTCTGTGAACCTCTCTGGGTGTACCTCAATGTGGAGAAACTTTTCACCATTAACCTAGATGTTTTATCATTAGTGCTGTATGGATGGAGAAGTCTTGAGGCTATTGTATAAGACTGAAAGCCAGAGGCAGGAAGCTTAAATCCAAAACTTGAGAACACCAGAAAACTCCTGACTCCAGGGAATATTAATTGACAAGAGCTCATCCAAAAACCTCCATACCTACAAAAAAACTAAGCTCCACCCAACAGCCAACAAGTTTCAGAGCAAAACATACCATGCTAATTCTCCAGCAATGCAGGAACATAACCCTGAGAGTCAAACCAAACCCATAGACACCTCAAAACTCACGACTGGACACTTCATTGCACTCCAGAAAGAAGAGATCCAGCTCCACCCAACAGAACACCGATGCAAGCTTCCCTACCTGGGAAACCCTGACAAGCCACTAGTCAAACCCCACCCAAGGGAGAAACCTCCACAATAAAGAGGAGCTACACACTTTCAGCATACAGAAAGGCCACCTCAAACACAGCAATCTAAACAAAATGAAAAGACAGAGAAATATTTAGCAGGTAAAGGAACATGATAAATGCCCACCAAACCAAACAAAAGAGGAGGAGATAGGGAGTTGACCTGAAAAAGAATTCAGAATAATGGTAGTAAATATGATCCAAAGTCTTGAAAACAAAATGGAGTTATAGATAACAGAGACAAGGATTGAGAATATGCAAGAAATGTTTAACAAGGACCTAGAAGAAGTAAAAAAGAGTCAGTCAATAATGAATAATGCAATAACTGAGGTCAAAAGCACTCTGGAGGAAACCAACAGTAGAATAACTGAGGCAGAAGATAAGATAAGTGAAGTGGAAGATAGAATGGTGGAAATAAATGAAGCAGAGAGGAAAAAAGAGTTAAAAGAAATGAGGACAACCTCAGAGACCTCTAGTGAAAGTGAAGTTGCTCAGTCGTGTCCGACTCTTTGCGACCCCATGGACTCTAGCCTATCAGGCTCCTCACTCCATGGGATTCTCCAGGCAAGAGTACTGGAGTGGGTTGCCATTTCCTTCTCCAGGGGATCTTCGTGACCTAGGGATCAAACCCAGGTTTCCTGCATTCCAGGCAGATGCTTTAACCTCTGACAACATTAAATGCCCCAACTTTCAAATCATGAGTCCCAGAAGAAGAAGACAAAAAGAAAGGCCATGAAAAAATACTTTAGGAGATAATAGTTGAAAACTTCCATAAAATGGGGAAGGAAATAGCCACCCAAGTCCAAGAAACCCAGAGAGTCCCAAACAGGATAAACCCAAGGAGAAACACACCAAGACACATATTAATCAAATTAATGAAGATCAAACACAAAGAGCAAATATTAAAAGCAGCAAAGGAAAAGCAACAAATAACATACAAAGGGATTCCCATAAGGATAACAGCTGATCTTTCAATAGAAACTCTTTAGGCCAGAAGGGAATAGCATTACATACTGAAAGAGATGAAAGAGAAAAACCTACAACCCAGATTACCATACCCAGCAAGGATCTCATTCAAATAGGAAGGAGAAATCAAAAGCTTTATAGATAAGCAAAAGCTGAGAGAACTCAGCACCACCAAACCAGTTCTTCAACAAATGCTAAAGGATCCAATTCTAGACAGGAAACAGAGAAAAGGTTTATAAACTCAACCCAAAACAACAAAGTAAATGGCAACGGGATCATACTTATCAATAATTACCTTAAATGTAAATGGGTTGAATGTCCCAAACAAAAGACAAAGACTGGCTAAATGGATAAAAAAAACAAGACCCTTATATATGTCATCTAGAAGAGACCCACCTGAATGCAAGGAGCACATACAGACTGAAAGTGAAGGGCTGGAAAAAGATATTTCATGCAAATGAAGACCAAAAGACAGCAGGAGTAGCAACACTCATATCAGATAAAAAGACTTTGAAACAAAGGCTGTGAAAAGAGACAAATGACACTACATAATGATCAAAGGATCAATCCAAGAAGAAGATTTAACAATTATAAATAAATATGCACCCAACATAGGAGCATTTCAATATGTAAGGCAAATTCTAACCAGTATTAAGGGGAAATTAACAGTAACACAATAATAGTGGGAGATTTTAATACCCCACTCACACTTATGAATAGATCAATTAAACAGAAAATTAGCAAGGAAGCACAAGCTCTAATCATACAATGGGCCAGTTAGACCTAATTGATATCTGCAAGACATTTCACCCCAAAACAATGAATTTCACTTTTTTCTCAAGTGCACATAGAATCTTCTCCAGGATATACACATTCTTGGCCATAAATCTAGCCTTGGTAAATTCAAAAAAATTGAAATCATTTCAAGCATCTATTCTGATTATGATATGGTAAGATTAGATGTCAATTACAGGGAAAAAAAACTATTAAAAATTCAAACATATGGAGGCCAAACAACATGCTTCTGAAAAACCAAAAAATCACAGAAGAAATCAAAAGAGCATGTAATGAATGAAAATGAAAATACAAAAACCCAAAACCTATGGGATTCAATAAAAGCAGTGCTAAGGTGCAGCCATGAAATTAAAAGATGCTTACTCCTTGCAAGGAAAGTTATGACCAACCTAGATAGTATAGTCAAAAGCAGAGATATTACTTTGCCAACAAAGGTCCATCTAGTCAAGGCTATGGTTTTTCCTGTGGTCATGTATGGATGTGAGAGTTGGACTGTGAAGAAAGCTGAGCAGAAGAATTGATGCTTTTGAGCTGTGGTGTTGGAGAAGACTCTTGAGAGTCCCTTGGACTGCAAGGAGATCCAACCAGTCCATTCTGAAGGAGATCAGCCCTGGGATTTCTTTGGAAGGAATGATGCTAAAGCTGAAACTCCAATACTTTGGCCATCTCGTATGAAGAGTTGACTCATTGGAAAAGACTCTGATGCTGGGAGGGATTGGGGGCAGGAGGAGAAGGGGAAGACCGAGGATGAGATGGCTGGATGGCATCACCGACTCGATGGACATAAGTCTGAGTGAACTCTGGGAGATGGTATTGGACAGGGAGGCCTGGCGTGCTGCAATTCATGGGGTTGCAAAGAGTCAGACACGACTGAACTGAACTGAAGGTAAAGGTTCATAGCAGTACAAGCATACCTAAAGAAACAAGAGAAAATCAAATAAATAACCTGACTTTACACCTAAAGCAACTAGAAAAAGAAGAAGTGAAAAACCCCAGGGTTAGTAGAAGGAAAGAAATCATAAAAATCAGGGCAGAAATAAATAAAAAAGAAACAAAGGGGACTATAGTAAAAATAAACTAAACCAAAAGCTAGTTCTTTGAGAAGATAAATAAAATAAACAAACCATTAGCCAGACTTATCAAGAAAAAAAGGGAGAAGAATCAAATCTACAAAATTAGAAATGAAAATGGAGAAATCATGACAACACAGAAATACAAAATATCATAAGAGACTACTATCAACAACTATTGACAATAAAATGGAGAACTTGGAAGAAACTGAGGAATTCTTAGAAAAGTATAATCTTCCAAAACTGAACCAGGAAGAAATAGAAAATCTTAACAGACCCATCACAAGGGCAGAAATAATACTGTAATAAAAAATCTTCCAACAAACAAAAGCCCAGGACCAGATGGCTTCACAGCTGAATTCTACCAAAAATTCAAAGAACAGCTAACACCTATCCTACTCAAACTTTTCCAGAAAATGTCAGAGGAAGGTAAACTTCCAAACTCATTCTATGAGGCCACCATCACCCTAATACCAAAACCAGACAAAGATGCCACAACAAAAGAAAACTACAGGCCAATATCACTGATGAACATAGATGCAAAAATCCTTAACAAAATTCTAGGAAACAGAATTCAACAACATATTAAGAAGATTATACATCATGACCAAGTGGGCTTTATCCCAGGGATGTAAGGATTCTTCAATATTCACAAATCAATCACTGTGATACACTATATTAACAAATTGAAAGATAAAATCTATATGATTATCTCATTAGATGCAGAGAAAGCCTTTGACAAAATTCAACATCCATTTATGACAAAAACCCTCCAGCAAGCATAGAAGGAACATACCTCAACATGATAAAAGCCATATTTGATAAATCCACAGTAAACATTATCTTCAATGGTGAAAAATTGAAAGCATTTCCCCTAAAGTCAGAAACAAGACAAGGGTGCCCACTCTCACTACTACTATTCAACATAGTTTTGGAATTTTTAGCCACAGAAATCAGAGAAGAAAAAGAAACAAAAGAAATCCAGACTGGAAAAGAAGAAGTAAAACTCTCACTGTTTGCAGATGACGTGATTCTATACATAGAAAACCCTAAAGACACCATCAGAAAATTACTAGAGCTAATCAATGAATATAAAAAAGTTGCAGGATATAAAATTAACACAGAGAAATCCCTTGTATTCCTATCCACCAACAATGAGAAAACAGAAAGAGAAATTAAGGAAACAATTCCATTCACCATTGCAAAGAAAAGAATAAAATACTTAGGAATAAATCTGTGAAATAGATGGGGAAACAGTGAAAACAGTGTCAGACTTTGTTTTTTGGAGCTCCAAAATCACTGTAGATGGTGATTGCAGCCATGAAATTAAAAGACACTTACTCCTTGGAAGGAAAGTTATGACCAACCTAGACAGCACATTAAAAAGCAGAGACATTACTTTGCCAATAAAGGTCCATTTAGTCAAGGCTATGGTTTTTCCAGTGGTCATGTATGGATGTGATAGTTGGACTGTGAAGAAAGCTGAGCACTGAAGAATTGATGCTTTTGAATTGTGGTGTTGGAGAGTCCCTTGGACTGCAAGGAGATCCAACCAATCCATCCTAAAGATCAGTCCTGGGTGTTTGTTGGAAGGACTGATGCTGAAGCTGAAACTTCAATACCCTGGCCACCTCATGTGAAGAGTTGACTCATTGGAAAAGACCCTGATGTTGGGAGGGATTGGGGGCAGGAGGAGAAGGGGATGATAGAGGATGAGATGGCATCACAAACTCGATGGACATGAGTTTGCGTAAACTCTGGGAGTTGGTGATGGACAGGGAGTTCTGGTGTGCTGCAATTCATGGACGACTGACTGAGCGACTGGACTGAACTGAACTGAAAGAAATAAAAGACCTATATACAGACAACTATAAAACACTGATGAAAGAAATCAAAGATGACACAAATAGATGGAGAATCATACCATGTTCCTGGATCAGAAGAATCACTATAGCAAAAATGAGTATACTACCCAAAGCAATCTATAGATTCAATGCAATCTTTATCAAGCTACCAATGGTATTTTTCAGAGAACTAGAACAAATAATTTCACAATTTGTATGGAGATACAAAAAACTTCGAATAGCCAAAGCAATCTTGAGAAAGAAGAATGGAACAGGAGGAATAAACCTGCCTGACTTCAGACTATACTACAAAGCTACAGTCATCAAGAGAGTATGGTACTGGCACAAAGAAAGAAATATAGATCAATGGAACAAAATAGAAAGCCCAGAGATAAATCCATGCATCTATGGACACTATTTTTGACAAAGGAGGCAAGAATATACAATGGAGAAAAGAAAAACTCTTTAACAAGTGGTGCTGGGAAAACTGGTCAACCACTTGTAAAAGAATGAAACTAGAACACTTTCTAACAGCATACACAAAAATAAACTCGAAATGGATTAAAGATCTAAATGTAAGACCAGAAACTATAAAACTCCTAGAGGAGAACATAGGCAAAACACTCTCTGACATACATCACAACAGGATCCTCTATAACCCACCTCCCAGAGTAATGGAAATAAAAGCTAAAATAAACAAATGGGACCTAATTAAACATAAAAGCTTTTTCACAATGAAGGAAACTCTAAGCAAGATGAAAGGACAGCCTTCAGAATGGGAGAAAATAATAGTAAATGAAGCAACTGACAAATAACCAGTCTCAAAAATATACAAGCAACTCCTGCAGCTCAATTCCAGAAAAATAAATGACCCAATTAAAAATTGGACCAAAGAACTAAACAGACATTTCTCCAAAGAAGACATACAGATGGCTAACAAACACATGAAAAGATGCTCAACATCACTCATTATTAGAGAAATGCAAATTAAAAACAACAATGAGGTACCATCTCACTCCAGTCAGATGGCTGCTATCAAAAAGTCTACAAACAATAAATGTTGGAGAGGGTGCAGAAAAAAGGGATCCTTCTTATACTGCTGGTGGGAATGCAAACTAGTACAGCCACTATGGAGAACAGTGTGGAGATTCCTTAAAAAACTGGAAATAGAACTAACATACAATCCAGCATTCCCACTGCAGGGCATACACACCGTGGAAACCAGAATTGAAAGAGACACATGTACCCCAATGTTCATCGCAGCACTGTTTACAATAACGTGGACATGGAAGCAACCTAGATGTTCATCAGCAGACAAATGGATAAGAAAAAAGTGGTACATATACACAATGGAATATTACTCAGCTATTAAAAAGAATACATTTGCATCTGTTCTAATGAGGTGTATGAAACTGGAGCCTATTATACAGAGTGAAGTAAGTCAGAAAGAAAAACACCAATACAGTATATTAATGCATATATATGGAATTTAGAAAGATTGTAATGATGACCCTATATGTGAGACAACAAAAGAGACACACATGTAAATAACAGACTTTTAGACTCTGTGGGAGAAGGCAAGTGTGGGATGATTAGAGAGAATAGCATTGAAACATGTGTATTATCATATGTGAAATAAATCACCAATCCAGGCTCGATGCATGAGACAGGGTGCTCAGGGCTGGTGCACTGGGATGACCCTGAGGGATGGGGAACACATGTATACCCATGGCTGATTCATGTCAATGTATGGCAAAAACCACTACAATATTGTAAAGTAATTAGCTTCCAATTAAAATAAATTAATTAATTTTAAAAAATTCTAAAAAAAAATGGAGATAAAAGTAAAATATGATATACCCAGGAATTCTGTTCATGAAACATCACAGCATCAAAATTGGGTCTGCACTTTGCAGCAGCCAGTGAAAAGAAAAAAAAAAATGTATTCAGTTGGTGCACGTAATTGAATTATTTTATTCAAAATGAAAGAAAGAAAAAAAATCAGTTTTTTCAGTCCTAAAGTATGTGGATTCTTTACCACAAGGGAAGCCCAGGAATACTGGAGTGGGTAGCCTATCTTCCCAACCCAGAAATCGAACGGAGTCTCCTGCATTGCAGTTGGATTCTTTACCAACTGAGCTATCAGGGAAGCCCACTCTGGAACTGACAACTGGAAGAAATTACTCCCGTGGATGCATATGTAGGAGGGTTGGAGTTGGTCTTTTGAAACTTCTTTTGAACATGCCATCTTAAGTTTTCCATGACCTTTCCTTTTAATGTTTCATGGTTATGTTTATAATGTCTATAATGTCCTGTGCAGTGCTGTGCTTAGTCACTCAGTCATGTCCAAGTTTTTGTGACCCCATGGACTGTAGCCCATGAGGCTCTTCTGTCCATGGGGATTCTCCAGGTAAAAAACTGGAATGAGTAGCCTATCCTTCTTCCAGAGGATCTTCCCAACCCATGTCTTGCACATTGCAGGTAGATTCTTTACCATCTGAGTCACCAGGAAAGCCCTTACAGTGCCCTATAATCTATTTATTTAACAACCAGTAGTTACATATATAATAAATGCTCAGTGTCAAGGGAGAAAGAGTGAATGACACACTGTCCCTGCCCTCATGGTGCTCATAGACTAGTGAAGACGTGGAAATACAGGCAGTTAAGTCTGATGAGGAGAGAAGTCAATCAAAGAGGGCAAAGCAAGAAAGTGAGTGATAGGAAGCATCTTCTAAGCCACTAATCAAAACCTACAAAGGGCCTGAGAGGACAAAGTCGTGGCCATTCCAGGAACTGCAAGTTTGCAGAGGTGGGCATGGAGAATAGATAGTGAGAAGACTACAGACGTGAGCAGGTAATATGATTATGAAAGACCTTGTAAACTATGTTTAGGAATCTGGCTTTAGTCATGAGGACAGTAGGCCAAAGTGAAATTCAGTGAAAGTGAATGTGATTTATGAAAACATTAAAACAAAAAACCAATCAAGCAAAACTGAAACATCACCACAACAACACTGAACTCCAAGCATGCCATTATGACTTTTAATAAAAACAAAAATGCTTCTAAAGTGCTGAGGGACAGGGGAATGTAAAGTCTATTCCATGCAATAAGATATCCTATCATCAACCTTAACTGAGCCATTGGTTCCTACTCCAGAAGAGACTGAATTGCAAGGGACACTGCCAGTTCCCTTGTAGTCTTGAGTGCCTCACAACAGATACAAACTCTAACAACCTAGCAAAGGTCACACGTCTGGCATGGCTGCTTATATCAGCAACAGCGGTAAAAATACCCCATGAGCCAAGAGCATCTGTTTGTCTTCAGGACTTGTGTTGAAGTCACATGCTTCATGTTCTCTGCCTGCTATCAACACTAAAACAACAGCTTTACAAACACTCTGCAAGTTCCTTGTCACAGCTATGCTCTCAACGAACTGAAGAGAGAGCTTTGCTTACCTCAAAAGATGTGAACTGAGAAACCACTCTGTGTGTCAGTAGAAATTGAAATGCATGTCTTCTAAATGTAAACCCTCACCTTTTCCAACCAGGCATCCAGGTCTCCTTGACATGGCAGTCCCACCCCAGCCCAGATACATCCACCCATGAGAGAAAATTCTTTCTTGGAGAGCTGGAATTTAATTTCTTTACCCTTTGAAAAATTAAAATAAGGAATAACCCTCAATAACATTGTCAGAAATGGCAATTAAGCTTTGCCTTGAGTGGCTGATGAGGCCACTTCCAATATCAGGCATGAACTAGTAATATCCTTGCCTGTATCTAAGTGCATTGTTATAATTATTAACCATAAAGCAAATGGGGTTTTTAAGGGAAAAACAGTTTTAATTATTTAATATGGTAGAACAACACAGCCTTGCTGATGCCATTTCTGCAAATACACATCTAGCATCAAATAGGCTGTACATACATAACTTGCTACCTCTCTGCACGGATTGTAATTTTAAAGTCTGGAAAACCATATAATTATCATTTCAAGTGAAGAGGGCTTCAGAGTGTAACTGCTACCAAGGACGTGTTCAAATGAAAGTAAACACATACTTAGGGACCACAGATAGGACTGTGAAGTGTCAGGCAATGGAACTACATCAGGGATTTCAACACTTGAATCATGCACTGATGATCTATTTTGGTATCTTTCTTTTCTTTTATAGACACTGTTTCAGAAGAGTCTTAATTTCTCTTTTGGCTGATAGAGTTTGGGGAAAGAGTCATCTTTAATAAGATGGCTTTATGTACTAAAGAGAACAGTGCATAGAACAGAAACACTGAACTTTGAAACCAGAAGGCATGATTCAAATCCAACCACAGTCTTCTTGATTACCACATACGTCACCAAGCTTGAGAATCTCTCTCCAGGTCAGTGGACTTACAAAATACAGTCTGTCCCACAGACACGTGACATTAAACCATTTGGCTCATGTAAAAGAACTGCAAATAACGAAGCTATGCATATTCATCTTAGAAAAGGCAAACCTAGAGGATGTCATTGTCCTCCATCGTCTGCCAGGTATGTCAAAAAGAAATTAGGATTTGATTTATTGGTCTTCATTACTCCAGTGGGCAAACCATCTCCAAGATGTAAAAGATGCTGAGAAGCAAAATTTGCCTCAAAATAAGATTGTTTTTATGTTTTAATTTGAGTCTGGGATAACCATTTGTCATAAATGTTTTCTAGAGAACTTTTCTGTGGGAAGTTGCACAGAATACCTGGAAGACCCCTTCCGAAAATGGTTAGAACGGAGAGCGGACAAAGAGAAGGGCTTAGTGTTCAAAGTCTATTAGTAGGTTGCAGTTTGTTTCATTGCAAAGGGTCTTTGAAGGATAATAGCCTGACTTTCACCCTTTGTACCTCTGCTCCATCCTCCCACTACACACCCTGCTAATGGTTTCCAGTGGCAGAAATCCAAGATACAGTAATCCTGTTTGTTTGATGACTAAACATCCTTTTATGCCTGGAGGATCAACTCTAAGAGTCAAACAAACTAAATTAGTGCCTAATGCTGAAACCAGAGCACTCTCTGGACTTTAAAGAGTGGTCCAGATCACCATTATTCCCAGCTTGATTGGTATCTTCCTGGAGGAAAAAAATAACTTTGTTTCATTTTAGTTCATTATGACAAACTTTGGGGGCTGTAACTGACCAAAAGGGCACTGAATTTAAAATGCATGTTGAGGTTCTTGGGTAGCATGAATCCACAATGAGTGTCCATAGAGGCCATGAACTGACATATGTTTCTGGCTTCCTGAAAGCAAATATTTTGATTTGACTTGCTTTACATTTGGAGTAAGTGAAGTTGAAACAAAGATGAAAGTGTAAGCTGTTTGGAAAGAAGGAACTAAGTCAGATCTAATTTTGCCTAATGTAAATTAGCTCTCTAGGGGGAACAGTTCAGTGTTATTTATTTATCCTGCTCATGGCCTAGAGAGAACTTGTGCTAGCCAAGACAACATTATTGCATGAGCTCTCCTTTATACTATATGAAAATCTTTGATTGATTCAGATTGCTGTCCCTCCAGACCTAGATGAGAGAACCTTCTCTCTAGAAAAGTATCTTTGCAGGGAAAGACTGACCTTAAAAGATATTCCATTGCTGCTATTTATTAAGGAAATAATACCAGACTCATTGGTTGTCTGTGGGTCTAGTAGATGAAAAACAAAATGTACGCTAGAATCAAAGAAGAGAGGATGAAAAGAAGCCAAAGACAGATAATTTCTGCTTCAGTTTTTGTATGTCAGGTATCAGACTTTAATTGTTATTCTTGTTAATATGGAATCACCAGTATTTAGAAAGGTATCCTAGATCATTTCTTGCTACATTCTCAGAACTTCATCACTATTAAACATGGGGACTCCAACTGAACCAACGGCTCTAAATTGATTGAAATTTGTATTGAAATGGTGCTTAATAATCAACTTCTGAATCTCTTCCCAAGAATAAAGCATGACCAGGAAGTCCCTTTTTTTTATCACAGATAGCCCCAAATATCACATCCTGCCAACATTATGTCATATATTATGCATGGAATATATTTTCTTTCAATAACCTGAACTCTCACTCTGCTATGAACCATCTTTACCACTCTAGGAATTCACATAGCATCCAAAACAAAGAAGGTCTGTTCTGTTTGTCTCTTTTTATGCTGGTCTGAATAACTCATTCATTTTATAAAAGAGAGGAGAGGTAAAAATTGAATCAGAATAACTTATCTAGCATCATATTCACCCACAATATATGGCTTCTCAATTTACAACCCAATATTTGTCTGTTATTGAGAAGAAAGAATACATATGTCATATTACCAGATCCAGTTACTCATTCTGTTGTTTTCTATATCCCCATCCATTTTAGAAAAAAAATGCTATTCTCTACTTATTCTAATATTAGATTAATTGGATAAATGTGAAAAACTTACTAAAAAGTCTGCTCTGACTTGGGAGATTGAGACAGGGATGTTATAGAAGGATGGATTGCAAAAGAGAAGAACTGAAATTCTGAAGAATGTTTTTCTCTGTAAACTGTAGCAAATATTTATTCTAAGTATGTAAGATCATTAAATAATTATGAATGTCATTTGACTATCTCCACTTGCAATAGAAGCCAAACTCTGAATTACATCAGTCTCTTTCTCTGTTTAGGTATCTTCTCTACTATCTTACAGGCAGCTTGGGCAAATATGGGTATGTCTGGTTGAAAAAGACCACATATCCATTCAAATTCAGAAGTTAGTGGAATCATAAACTACTATTTTCCTTTATTTTAAAAACACTTTTTAAAATAACTTATTTTTAAAAAGTAATGTTTCTCCTAGTGTAGCCTTCTTGATTCTCCTTCTTAAGAAATAATATAAAAATTTGAACCTGTTAAGTACATGTTAGTTAATTTTAACCAGCAGTTGGGATTCAGATATCAAGTTTCCAATAAGTGATTCCTTATGTTCATATGAAACCTGCAATGCTGTTTCAATTTTTGTTATTGCACAACCCTGTTATTGTGTATTTGGATAGCTGAAAATTCCAAAAATCTTTTAAATGATCAACCAAATTAGGAGAGGGTTTTTAAACTATGACCTGACATTTCAAACTATAATGTAGGAGCACAATAATCAGAACTAGTCAAATTATCATCAATAATGAATACTGAATATAAACAGAGAATTTTAGAAATTCAAGAACATGTATCACAGAGACATGATGCCTAAAAAACAATCTATTCATTTTTAGAGACAAAAGAATAAAATCATATTTCTTCCTTACCTAAGATGGCTAAATGCAGTTGAAGTAAAAAGATATTCAGAGTTGTTCATCATATTAAAAACAAAGCAAAACAAAAAACCCTCACTCTGAAATGTGACCAGTCTCCCATGCTTTATTTGGAGAAGGTTTCTGACAAAGTAAGTCACTCAGGCCAATAAGTCAAACTGTTGCCCGGCCTCTAAAGAAATATTGATATGCCGTAGTAAAGAGATGATGGCCTGATTTATTTCTTTTCCTTAATCAGCTTGATTAATCTGAAGACAGATGGTGTTGCCAATAGGGAATTGCTTAAAACAGGTGCTCAAAAAAAGATCTTTTTTTTTTTTTTGTCGTGGCTTGTGGCATGTGGGATCTTAGTTCACCAACCAGGGACTGAACTGCACCTGCTCATGGAAGTGAGGAGTCTTAGCCACTGGACCACCAGAGAATTCCCTGTTTTGTTTTTTAAAAGAAGGACACCCAGCAAGGGCAGATATTTTTGCTGGATTCCTATTCATGTGCTATGCTATTGAGCCCCATTACCCTTCCTGTCTCCTTTCCAGGCCAGACATTTCCTGACCCTATGAGAGGAGGAAAGAGGAGAGGAGTAGAGGTGGAAAGAAAGAGTCATTTGCATAGACAGACAATGCTTTTGAGAAAAGGCAGAAGAAAAGTGCATGAATTTCACTTTCCAGGGCAGGTCCTGAGAGATGGCATGTACTTCTAGCTGGTAAATAAATGACTGATGGTAAAAAACCACATGGCAGTTGTCATTTGTAAGGGAAACAGAAGAAAAGGGGAAAGAAACTTTCAATATTCTCATGGTCTGAACATTCAAGAATTTCAAAAACTTCTTTATTTTGAAATTATCTTTTAAACTGTTGAGCTGTGTTTCTTGAATGTGGTACAGAGATTAAAATAACTGAATATCATTTATTAGCATTACAATTGTAAAAGAAGACCCTGATAATGTCTATATTTTAGTAAATTCAAAGTTCATTTGTTACATGACACAGCACTTATTTTTAGAAGAATGCTCTGTATTGTGCATTATATAATTGCTTGATTTTCTTTCAAAATTTTGTGTTTTGTTTTTTAATACCTTGAACAACACCTTGTACATTATGTTCAATAATTATATATAATGCTACATATTTTAACATTTTTTATAAGAAAGGTAAAAAATAGTATAGACCTTAGCAAGTCTTCTTTATTTATACGAAAAACTACCAAAAATAAGTTAAATCAGCTTCATCCATTTATATAAAATAAAAAATAAAGACATTTCTTATTTTGTTATTTTTTTGTTCCTCATCCAAGGATTCGTATTTTGTCAGGACAATTTTAAGAAAAACACACACATGCACAATAATGTATCTTTCATCATTTTACAAAATATATATCAGTTCAAATTAAATTTAATAAGCAGGCATATATTGTATATATCAAATACATATGCAACAATGTTCTGGATATTGTTATGGTTATAGGAAATATGCACTTTCAGCAAATCTTATATTTTTTAAAAAGAAGACAACTTAAAAGGAGAAGTTATATGATATCTTATATATTTTATATAAGCTCTATTATTTGTGGTTTGTTAAAAGTGTCAAGACTATAAACTGAATGAGTATGAATACATATATATAAACAGACACATTCACTTATGTATATTTATTACATATGTGCAAGATACATAGTCTTGTGTATATATATATCTTATGTATAAAACATTTTTATATAAGATAAATATATGATTTTAACATAATATTTAAAAATAATACTTTCAAAAAGACTTTAAATAAAATATTTGTAAAAATCTGCACTGCAAAACTGTTATTAGTTTACCAGGTGCTCATCTACATAAATTAGGATAAAACAAATGTCTTGATCTGACATGTTTATTTCATTCAAGCAGGTCTAATAATTGAGCTGTGAAAACTTAAAAGCTTAAAACCATTTGGTTTATTTTCTGTTCTTTAAAATTTGACACTGTCCTTCATCTGAATGAAAGTCTTTAAAAAGGTCCTGGCATCTTAGAAGGGTGTTTCACAAGAAAGTTTTTGATTGCTGTACTTTTCTAGTATTGGCAACTATATAAACAGTACTCTCTGTGATTGAAATGAATTAAGTCATAACTGTCCTTCAGTTTTCATGTTTTGGTAAAATCACAGGAAAAAATACCTTGGAGATTTCTTTAGACATGCGTTTGTGTTTCTCACCATTTTAAGTATCTGAAGTTAAAAGAACAAAACACAAAGGAAATCAAGGGTGACTGCAGAAGTAGACTAAAAAAGCAATAAAAAGTAAGTTTAAAGGATACTTGATTTTGCTGAGAAATAGTGAAAATATCAATCATCTATATTTTTGTGTGATGCTGCATATTGGTAAGTCTTTTTCAAAGTAGAGTGACAGTCATTATTAGAGAAATGCAGATCAAAACCACAATGAGGTACCATTTCATGCCAGTCAGAATGGCTGTGATCCAAAAATCTACAAGCAATAAATGGGGAGAGGGTGTGGAGAAAAGGAAACCCTCTTACACTGTTGGTGGGAATGCAAACTAGTGCAGCCACTATGGAGAACAGTGTGGAGATTCCTTAAAAAAAATGGAAACAGAACTGCCATATGACCCAGCAATCCCACTGCTGGGCATACACACCGAGGAAACCAGAAATGAAAGAGATACCTGTACCCCAATGTTCATCGCAGCACTGTTTACAATAGCCAGGGCATGGAAGCAACCTAGATGTCCATCAGCAGATGAATGGATAAGAAAGCTGTGGTATATACACACAATGGAGTATTATTCAGCCATTAAAAAGAATACATTTGAATCAGTTCTCATGAGGTGTATGAAACTGGAGCCTATTATACAGAGTGAAGTAAGCCAGAAAGAAAAACACGAATACAGTATACTAACGCATATATATGGAATTTAGAAAGATGGTAACAATAACCCTGTATGTGAGACAGCAAAGAGACATAGATGTATAGAACAGTCTTTTGGACTCTGTGGGAGAGGGTGAGGGTGGGATGATTTGGGAGAATGGTATTGAAACATGTATAATATCATGTGTGAAACAAATTGCCAGTCCAGGTTCGATGCATGATACAGGATGCCCGGGGCTGGTGCACTGGGATGACCCAGAGTGACGGTATAAGGAGGGAGGTGGGAGGGGGGTTCAGTATGGGGAACACGTGTACACCCATGGTGGATTCATGTTGACATATGGCAAAATCAGTACAATATTGTAAAGTAATTAACCTCCAATTAAAATAAATTTATATTAAAAAAAAACAAAGTAGAGTGACAATTAAATTATTAAGCATTAATTAAGTGATCACTGGATCTTCTTAAATATGGGGATATTTGATTTTATATGAACATGTGCTTTCCACCTGAATAGGTCAGAGTTTAGCAATTATTCATCTTATTGTTACACTTTCTACTTATTTCACTGCATTAAATGCAAAGTGCTTTAGTGCTATTTCTCTAAGAGGGCCTCAGTTAAAAACTAGACTTATAAATTAATTTGAGAGGACTTGAAAAGTCATTTTTCAAACTGCATGTCTAAACATCTTACCTCTTGGTCCCTCTCATTACTACACCCTGCCACCTTGGTTAAACTTGCAGATTTATAATACTCAGAAACATAAGACTCTGAAAAGAAGTCATTACTCCAGTTTTTTTTTTCCTTTCTTTTTTAGTATTCTATGAACATATCAACTAATATAAAGGAATTATGATTTCAATATACCATTTAATTATGACCTCTGTTGTTCAATGCTAAATAATAATTTTGAACAAATTTTGTATACTTTACTCCATTGTTTTTGTATCTGGTAAATAATTTTAAGAGGGATGAAAATTTATTTATGCAGCATGAAGATTACTTTATAAACTAAATAATGATAAGAGAATACTTGGAATAGATAGCATATTGACTGAATTAGTAAAGATTAAACACTATTTTTAATAATAGCACAAATGTCAAGGATGTATGTTCATAATGTCCATTCATATAGCTCTAGATGTTGAAAGGAGGATGTGTGTGAGACAGGAGGTGAATGGAAAGAGGGTCAAACCATTTGTATATCACAAAATGGGAAAAGTTTAAAACTAAAGTTTTCCTTTATTCACCAGGGTTTTGATACATATTATTATAATAAGTATGCATTTCTATTTTCTATATGTTTACCTTTCATCAGGGCAGGTCCAAAAGGTGAATCTGAAATTCATCTGAAATTGTGGCTTCCTAGCAAAATGTCTCTGTGATCCCTTCCGGGCCATATAGAATGCTCTTTAAGGAACATTGTGTCTGTTATGGGTTGAACTGCATGCCCGGCCCCAAATTCATACGTTGAAGTTTGAACCCCCAGTATCTCAGTAAGTGACTCAATTTGGAGATAGGTATTTGCAGTGGTAATTAAATTAAATGAGTTCTCCAGGGTGAGACCCAGGACTGCCTTGGTGGCTCAGTGGTAAAGAATCTGCCTGCAATGCAGGAGATGCGGCTTTGACTCCTGGTACAGGAAGATCCCTTGGAGAAGGAAATGGCAACCCACTTCAGTATTCTTGCCTAGGAAATCCCGTGGACAGAGGAGCCTAGCCAGCTACAGTCAATGGGGTTGCAAAGAGTCGGATATGACTGAGCAACTAAACAACAAGGACACTAAAAGGGTGGGACCCAATTTAATATGACTCGTGCCTTTATAAGAAGAGGATTTTAGGAGACAGATACACAGAGGGGAGACCTTGTAAAGACACAGGAAGGGGAAAATGGCTGCCTGTAAGTCTAGGAGAAAGGGCTCTGGAGAAACCAACCCTGGTTACACTTTGCTTTTTGGACTTCTAATCTCCAAAACCATAAGAAAGCAAGTTTCTGTTGTTTAAACCACTCAATCTGGTACCTAGAAGGTAACACAGTACCAATTCTGAATCTGAACCAAAGCAGGCAGATTAACGCAGAAAAAGAAGAATAGAATCTTACTAAAAATCATCCCTAAGACCTACGTTTTTCTGAGAGTTATGAATAATTATCTTTCTTCTTGGTTTTTGCTATGTCTTCTTTATGCTCTTATACTGAAATCATAAGCCTCACCAAGGCTCTCTGATTATTGCTTCTAATTTATTCTTCTACTTGAATATTTAGGTTTTAGTATTTTTTGTAGAGTTAGAAATGACCTGGTATTGATTACTTTGCATCACTATAGCTTCAAAGCCTAGAATGATGTTTAATATAATGATTTTTTTCCTGACTCTACTGTAATGCAAAAGAAATAGGAATACCTGCCATGAAATCAAAGGAAGACATTGATTTATGCTCTGGGAAGAATGAATTGAAAATTGAATAAAGACAAGAGAAAATAAAATTTCCTAGACCAAGAACAAATGGAAATTGATTTAATTTACTGAAAAGAAATCACCTCTTTGAGTAGTCAAGCAAAGCATTAGGATCTTGCTGACTACCAGGAAAGGACAAATTAGAATTAGAAGAACCTATGAGTATGTAGCCTCCAAATTACCATAGTACTTTTCTGGTAAATTTCCTTGTTTTACACAAAACATTATGCAACATTTCAGGGAACTGTGATTTGTCCATCAGTAAACTATAATGATATTAAAATATTTTCTTTGCCTTGCGTTTTGAAGAGAGATTAAATTATATTCTATCTTGCAGGAATGTATTCCAAGCATTTTTTATAGTGGTGTTTGAAACATACAGACATTTCAACTGTCTATGGTTTTCCTCATATCTTTTGACTTCCCTTAAATAAACTTCATTCCTACAGCCATGGAGTGAAATCTTTAGACAGTAAGAACAGGAAATAGTCACTGGTAGGGGATAGATTTCTTACTAGTAGAGGACTGACACCATGCAACTTTTAGACTGACAAGAAAGGGTCAGAACAACCTGGCAATCTGCCAACTGTAAGAAAGTGACAGCACTGGAGGCCAAAGAAGAAATTTACATTTAAGTACTCTCTGTTCAGAAGAATTAGGTGGCAGAATTGGGAGGAACAACGTGTTGTAGGTAAAATCCTGATGACTTGAACTTTTTAAATCTCATCTTGCAGAAAAACTGCAAAATGAAATTCTTTGGGACTTAGCATTGCATGAAATGTACTGAAGGGTTAGCAGCAGATGTGTGGTGTAATTTCAAACAGAATAGGGCAGACATTTGAAAATATCCATATGTTTCTATTTGAAAGCCACCTCCCAACTCCTTGTTTTGGGGTAATTCCCCTCGAGGGGACTAGCTGTCTCACATTTATCATTTTAGGTAAGACAGGAGGGAAGGAGGTTTGAATTGGTGGCTAGGAGGATTGCCTCCTCACCTAGCTAGACCCAGAAGACACATGCCAACAGTTGAAGTCACTCTCTATATTTTACTTTTGTTATTCTCCAGCCATCTTTAAAGTGGTCTTATAAATAGCTTCAGTTCAGTTCAGTTCAGTCGCTCAGTTGTGTCCGACTCTTTGTGACCCCATGAATAGCTTAGTGGAAGCTATTTGGGGAATTAAGGGACTAGTTATGTTCATACCTGGGGTAAAGCAATTTCTGTCAGAGCAAGTGAAAGAAATATAGAAAAGTTAATGTGCAAGGTTTAAAATTAAATGCTTTTGCATGTTAGAAGACTAAAGTGACAAGTGACCATCATCATAGACTTTGAGACTTTGACCATCATAGTAGTCACTTCTCAAGAGGTGTCATTAGAAGAATGGGCTTCAAAATCTGTGGGACAGAAGCTTGTTTCATTACCCTTTGGATATTGCAGGGACAACCTCTTAAAGACCTCAGAGAGACCAAAGCATAAACTTTTTGTCCATACCTAAAGATCATCCAGTTCCCCAAGAACTTAGAAAACAGAAAACAATTTACCCTCCATTAAAATGTAAAAGCAAAGCACAATCATTTTGAGCCAAATGTCTTGGAACAATGAGACATCATAATAGCTTTAGTAGGCTATTGTCTGTAAATGAAGAAACTGTTAATCAAAACAGGGATTGTTAGCCTGATGTAAGCATGGAAAAGATGCTGGAAATGAATAGATGATAGTGCCCATCTGAGGACTATCTCAGTTACAGAAAATCTAAGTCAAGATTAATCTTATTCTGGTGTCACTGACAAGATTATTTCTATTGTGAAATGGACATGTGAATATATGGTTATGTTAGCCTGATCTACTCAGGCTGCATATTAGATATTTAATACACTCAGATTTCTTAGTTTCAAATCTCTGCCCACCAAGCAATGTTTTTATTATATTTTGGCTTCTTATACACACCCACTTCAGCAGCAGCTTCAAAATTTCTTTATATGGTGAGATATCAGTGCTAGTGAAGCAGTTGAAAGTATGGAATTGAGAGAAGAATCAGGCTGAGCTTAAATAATGGGCACATCTGTAAGGAATTTATCCTATTTCTAATTGGGGACGTATGCAGAAGGACTAATAGAAACTCTGTTGGCTAAAGCTGTCCTCCCAGCTTTTTTTGGCACTGAAATTATTTACAAGAACAGAATAGTTGGTCCTATCCCCTGACACTGCATATCCCAGTTCTTTTTACTTTTCCTCCTCAGTTCTTATACTCTCCAGCATTCAATTCACTTTACTTAATTATCTGGCATTGTTGGTCTCTTGTATTAAAACATTGGCTCTATTAAGTCAAGACTTTCGTCTATGTTTTCACTATTTTCCCAAGTACCCAGAAAAATGTCATGGACATAGTAAGTATTTATAAATATCATTTTCAGTTAATTGTGTAATCATATACCTATTACCAATAGAGGTCATCTTTGATAGGGCTTTCCAGGTAACCTGCTAATGTAGGAGACACAGGAGACAAGGGTTCAATCCCTGAGTCAGGAAGATCCCCTGGAGAAGAGAATGGCAACCCATTCCAGTACTCTTGCCTAGGAAATGCCAAGGACAGAGGAGCCTGGCGGGCTATAGTCCAGGGTGTGGCAAAGAGTTGGACAAGACCGAGTGATTGAGCACACATGCACATCATCTTTGATAGGGGAACCTGTCGTCCAGAATTAGCTTAAAGCCTTTACTATCCAATGACCTTAACACCCTGAGCTATTACAACCCATATTCTGGTTATCATAGACATGTGTTTAATTTTATAACTCCAAATACCACATTTTTTTATTGATATGTCTTAATTTCTCTGAGCCAAAGATCTTTCCTACTTTCTCTCTTTGTTTTGTTCTTCTTACTCTTATTTCCTTTAGATTGAAGGTATTATGATTCCATGTTATATTTGGAAGAATATCTCTAGTCAATCAAATCTCATTTTTTCTAATAATTTTGAGGGGATAATGTTTCTGTTATAATTTCTCAGACATTCTTATTCTTTTTGCCTTATGATTATTTGTTTGTTCTTCTAAATACCTGAGCATTTACTTTGTTTAATCTCATTGGAGGTTCTCAGAATCTGTATATCTCAATCTTAATCTATAATGGCTAATTGAGTATTTAAAGAATAAGAAATTCTGATGGAAATATATATGAATATAAACATAATTCCTAAGTCTTCTCTAGTTCACATAAAGTGGATGTTTCTTCAAAGAATTCAGATATTAAAAATAGCATCCCCTTTCTCACCTCCCCACAGGAGCTTAAAAATACATGTTAGAACAGACTTGAAAACCAAAAATCTCCTTGAACATTTCAGGTGATTGGAAAAACATCATCTCCTAAATCATTCATTTCATTGTCAGTTCTGAAAAATAGGAAGTTCTCAATATCGAACCCAACTTTGTCTCTTCATTTTTCAAGCAACTCTGGTCTGGCTCTTGTCCTCACCATTCCTCCAAACTGGCCAACTATGACTTTTACAACAGTAAACCCAGTGGCTCTATGCCAGGATTATCTTATTCTCTCAGCATCATTTGACCCACTTGGCATTCTTGACTTTTGGAAGGCTCTCTCTATTTTTCACTCTTATTATGCCACTTTCTCCTGAATGTTTGCCTATGTCTCTGAGCATTGCTTCTCGGTCTTCTTTGCTAATGTAGCCACCTTAATTCTCCCAAAAGCAACTTTCAGAAATGCTTTATACTGCCCCAAATATGTACCTAAATGTTAGAGCTTTCTTTTGGATTGGATGCAATTTACTTAATGAAGCACCTAGTATAGAGCCTAGGACATACAAAGCAATCAATGAATTGAAATGATTCACTTTCCCACTTTAAGGGTAACATTAGTTAGGATGCATATTCTTTTTTAATAAAAATGATATGTAAGCAAAAAAAAAATCAACTGATGATTTTGCTTTCTATGTTTGCTTTTGGACTTGATTGAATTATATTTAATATCTGCAAAATTCTGAAGTATCTTTCTGGCTAACTGATGCTTAAAGAAGGATATCATTGATGGTTAATGATTGAAACAGATTCAAGATACACATACTTAATATCTTTCTCAATTTTCAATTATACACATACTTTAATCTAAAGTATAATAATTAAGAAGAAAACAAATCCTTTTGTAATGAAGAAAAACTATGCAAGCTTTGTAATCCACAATTGTAACCAGATTTGCTTTAATGGGTACTATGTTTGGTGGTTTAATCACTAGCTCATGTCCACCTATTGCAACTCCACAGACTGTCGCCCACCAGGCTCCTCTGTCCATGGGATTCTCCAGGCAAGACTACTGGAGTGGGTTGCCTTTTCTTTCTCCAGGGGGATCTTCCGAATCCAGGGATTGAACCCGGCTCTCCTGCATTGCAGGCAGATTCTTTATTGACTGAGCTACAAGAGAAGCCTTTCAACCTAAGTATAACAACTAAAAAGAAAACAAATCCTTTTGTAATAAAGAAAAACTATGCAAGCTTTGTAACCCACAATTGTAACCAAATTTGCTTTAATGAGTAATACATCTTGAGAAGATGCCTTAATGCAAAGTATGTGAAAGATTTAAAGGTGAAGCAAATTCCCTTTTCCTTTTCTTTCATAAACACCATCACAACTGACCTTTAACACTGATAAAGCCATAAGGAAAGACAAGAGTAGATGCAATATTCTGCCAGACCTGTTTGAATATACTTAGCAGACAGACACGGCAATGACTCTTTATCCAAAGAAATTTCAAGTTGATTTCAATTTCTATGTCAGTATTTTGTATATCAAAATTTTTTATAAAATAAATTGAAACAGGGAATGAACTGGAAAATAAAAGAACCATTTCTTTTGCTGGTATCAGAGAGAGTTTGAGGTGAAGAGGACGGGCACTTCCTGGAACATAAAGAGGTGAAATATACAAGTTAGCATCCATTTTGCTGGTTCTATGTCATGCCTGAGAAATGATCTCAACACCACTCACAAAGCGTGGGAATTAGGGTTGCCTTTTATTTGACCTCAACGTTTTTGATTTGTTATATTGTCATTTAGTCTGTGAAACGTTCAAGCTAATCTTTCCAGATCCTTATAATCAACTAGAGTGGTATTGATCTTCCTATCATTCCCCTTCCTTTGGAAATCGCAGGTACGAATACGCACTCTCTTATCGATGATCTAATGCTATTCAATACGTTCTTAATTATAAATAGCTCTTTCTAAATTTACTACAGCTATAAACATCATATACTGATATATACATATATATTTTCTCTCTTATCCACCCATGCACATTTATATTCATAGTTTTATAGTCACATATGCCACAAATTTCACTCCCAGATGTCTCACTGCTATATCCATTCAGTGCTTACCCTCTAAACAATCTGAAGCCATTAATAGACACCTGGCTATGAATGAATTGCACATACAGCTCCCTGAGAAACCCTGAAAGGACATAAGTGTCCCTAAGCTGGCTTTAGCTCATCTGTTTTCAAATCTTTCAGCTATGTGGAGGAAATATCACCCAGTATCTACTAAATGCAAAGTTGAAATACAGCACAATGAACATTCATCTGCCCTTTACTATTTTCACTACTGCAGTTGTTGCTTTCTTTCTATCTACATGCTTTAATACCTTGCTGTTAATCGCGGTAGGCAACCATTTGGAAGTAATTTGCAGTCATGATGATAATTCACCTCTAAATACTTTATCATGCATTTCTTGAGAATAAGAACATTTTCCTACAAGCCCATAATACAAAGAAAACACCATTAAAATTAATTTAATTATACACATGCTATTCTACTGTTTTGAGACATGAGATTAATTTTTTTGAATATTTCAGGGCAATTTTCACGCAGATTTTCCCTTACTCTGGCTCCCTTTGTTTTCTCATGACTGACTACATTTATACCAACATTTCCTTTGGACAAAAACATCACATAGGGGATATTGCTTGGTTTCGTTTTTTGTATTGCCTACAGCAAATTGCACTTTTCAAGTTTTATTTCCCTATTGGTGAAGATAAATTTGATCACTTGGTTAAGGTAGCACTACAAGGTCCGTCCTTTATAAAGGTATCCATTCAATTTATAATAAACCTCCTATTAATTGGTTTTATTTGATGTGCCTAAGTCTAAAGTTTCTCAATAAAGAAAAAGATCTCCATAAAAAACTGTGTTATATTTTTAAGCCCAGTGAATACACAGTAGTCTAACATCATTTAGTCAATAGTTTTAGCATCAATTGATTGTCTTCATCAAAAGAGAGTCCCCCAAAAGCTTAGGCAGTAAAGAATTCGCCTGCAATGCAGAAGACCCAGGTTCAATCCCTGGGTTGAAAAGATCTCCTGGAGAAGGGAATGACAACCCACTTCAGTATTCTTGTCTGGAGAACTCCATGGACATAGCAGCCTGGAAAGCTACAGTCCATGGGGTTGCAAAGAGGCAGACATGACTAAACAACTAACACTCTCACAAATTAATTCATTTGCTACAGTTTAGCAACAACTGTATAAATGTATATATATATATATATATATATACACACACATATATGTATATACAGATATAGATAGATAGGTCTATATATATATATCAATAATATATCTATATATATATAGAGAGAGAGAGAGGCTTTCCAGGTGGTACTAATGGTGAAGAATCCATCTGCCAATGCAGGAGATGCAAGAGACTCAGGTTCAATCCCTGGATTGGAAAGATTCCTTGGAGTAGGAAATGGCATCCCACACAAGTACTCACTCTTATCTGAAAAATTCCATAAACAGAGGAGCCTGGCAGGCTATGGTCCATGGGACTGCAAAGAGCTGTATATGACTAAGCACGCATCTGTGTGTGTGTGTGTGTGTGTTTGTGTGTGTGTGTGTGTATGTATATATAGAGAGATAGATAGATAGATATCAAGTAAAATTATCCACTCCAGGATAAGTTAAATATTGAGGCCAAGGAACACATTTAGGTATTTTGATCATAGAGACTACAGTGAGTTGGGTAAAGCTTTCAAGACCAGAGCTACGTTATTTATGGACCAGTGCTAATTAGAAATTGAGCATCTGCAATAAAAATCTTATCAAAGGGAAGTTACTGTTAACATTTTGAAACTGCTCAAAAATTACCTCAGCTTAATAAAAAAGTAACACCAGGGAGCAATATAAAAAACATTATAGTTCTATATTTTAGACCATGTAATTTTTTATTTTTGAGATCCATATTATTTATACTTTCAAAACTCCACAATAAAGAAAAACCTCAATTGTCCTTTTGTGTGTTGATTTCCAAATTATTAAATTTTTTTCTAATTATAAAAAGAATACACATTCATTTTGAGAGTAATAATAAAGAGAATCAATGCATTATCTCAACAACTAAGAGATAACTACTATGATTTTTTTCCATTTTATTTTTTTAATTATTTACTTTTATATTTGGTTCACACTGTATTTGTAGTTGTATACCTTATCTTATACATTGATTTTTTTTTTAATTTATGAAGTTGGACTCTGTAAGAGGAACATCTGTCTGTATCATATATCTGGGCTCAACAGTAAAATAAAACAATGAAACAAAAACTTTGCTAGGCCAGTAAAACAGGTATCCTGGCAAGGTGATCTTTCAAAATCCTGCAAGTGCTTCTCTATTAGGCATCATAGATAAAAGATCATCTGTGTGTAAAATATTTTTTGACTCTTTCTAAACCTCCTGAATGATCTTTTTTAATTAATGCAAATCTGGAAGCTGTCCTTTGCCCTCACAAAAATTTTCTGTAGCTTAGCCAATGTTATGATCCCTAACTCTCCTCAGTGGGCATAACTCTTGGCAAGTACATGGTAATTTATTTTTGGATTCAGGGGACCTTCTGAGAAGGAAGTTTCAAAGCTGACTCTGAGGTTTGGTGACTGGGTTGGGGTGGCCATGACTGAAATAAGGGGGCAGGAAAGAACAGTGAAGCTCCCAGGGAAGAATTCACTGTGAGGCAAGCAGAGCCATCTAGGATTTCCAGGCTCTGGAGTTTCATGGAGAAGCCTTGAAAAAAGGGTGTGTCTGAAGCTGGTTCCAACTCAGGAGTCAGTTGGTACTAACTGCAGTACCGTGTTTGGGAGATACCAGCCAAGACTGAGTGTGACCCAAAAGACCTAGTTCTCCCACACTCAATTCTGCAGCACCCCTGGGGCCTGTGTAGAGATCTGGGTCACCATGGGCATCGTAATACATGCTGCCTCACACAGAGCACCAGGATGGAGCTGTGTGGGCAAGACCATCATCACTGATTATAATTTCATTTTTTCCTTCTCATTTTTGAAAATAGGCCTTTAAACTGAATATGATTCCATGAGTCTTTGGACATTTCAGATGAGTGACATGAGAGGGGCATATGGGACAGTCTGTTATCAATGTAAATTATTAACGGTAGAAAAATAAAAGCCAACACTTCAAACAATTTCACTGGAATAGCCAACGATGCAGACATGAAGAAGGGTCAAGAAGGCCAACAGCCCTAAAGAGATGCCTTTGTTGCAATTACTGTTGTTCCCAACATGGAGGAAGCTAACAGGATAGAACCACCTGACCTCATGAAAGATGAATCCATTCTGCAGCTGATATTTACCAGATTTAAATTTTGATTTTTTTAACAATAGCTAAATGCACAGAAAATAAAGCTGCCCTTTAATCTTGTTTTGTTAACATAGTTAACTATGAGGAGGAAGGTTTATATTTTCATTTTTAAGGACATAAGCAATTATTGCTACTGTGCTCTTTTCAACACTCTTATGCTCTTCAGATCTGCTTTCTGCTTGAATGAGAATACATATTTGCCAAAATCTGTACACTGTTAGTTTTGAATCTTCGTTTACCTTATTCACACGCTTCTTGGTCACAACTTGACCACTGATCTGTTTATTTTTATTTATTGGTAATATTCCAACCCACTAAATAGCTCATTTTAAGCTTTGTTTACTGAATGATTTCCTTGGTAAGCACAACCCTCACTTTTCAGACAATTAAGCAAAGATTTTCAGAAATAGAGAACTTCCTCAGTCAATAAGGCTTTAAACGTTAACTACAATTTAACTGTGACAAGTAAAAGACTAATATCTTCCCAGACCCACCTCCCTGCTAGTCTATATGAATAATTATCTTTTAAGGAAAAAGAAAAGAAACTCCCTATGCACTTAATCAGGCTGGACTAGCCTATTTGGAAGCTGTCACTTGAAACAGATGTGGTGTCAGCTCTCTCAAATGGATGAAAATGTACCCCCTAAATAAATGATAAAAAGGAACCAGCAGCCACAGACTGTAAAGAAGAGGGTGACGGGGTGGGATAGGCATAAGATAAAGAAATTAATTAATAAATTTCAAAGGGGTTTTCTTAATACCAAGTGCAATGATAAATCTCTCTGAACTATTGTTGTGTTTATTTGGAAGACAGGAGACACCCTCTGGGTGTTCCTTGAACCATGTTATCTTTACCTCGACCAAGTTTGGCAATTGCCTTTTTACTTCAGGGACAGGAAAAAGGATGGAAAAAAGTTGAAACTAAAGAGGACAAGATAAAAAAGAGACAGTGCTCACAATCTTGAGTTACTGCTACCACCATAACAACATCCTTTTCAGCTAATCTTTTCACCAGGCTAGGGTCCAAGAACTGAGAATCTTGTGGGAATTTGAATCCATTGCTTCTTCAACTTATAAAGTCAGGCTGAGTTACTACCTAGATAGAAAGGGAAGTGAAATATTTAGAATTGCGGAAAATGGTAAAGCTAATAAATTACATTATATGCTTGTCAGCTCTTACTAGAAACTCTAGGATTGAAGTAGATGTGTTTAAAGGCGAAGTGAACAAAAAAGACTTTAAATGGATGAAAATATTTATTGGAAATGTGGTAGAATCACACATGGGGAGAGATCTCTTTACATTTGTGAAAACATCCAAAAGACATGTTCATTTTTTCCAAAATAAGGATTAGTTTAGAGCACTAATACCATTTTTCCTGTCTTTGTTGAACATTATAACTCAGTACCAAAACAGAAAACAGCAGATGGAAAGTATATTCAAGTGGGAACTCAGCACTAATGCTGTCAGTGAGAAAGCTATGGTCCCAGTAACCATTATATAATGTCTGAACTTCCATTTTCCTGTCTCCCATGTAATCAGGAAGCATTTCAAGACATGATCACAATCAGGACTTTTGTGAGTTCTTGGTTACTTTTCTGAGATGTGAGTTGGAAAAGACAGGGCAGACTCTTTTTAAGGGCCTTCCAACTCTGGGACTCCACTTGGTTCCCAAACCAACTGGCCATATTTTTTGGTTTTGCAAAGTCAGGCCTACTGGTATTTGCATATGCCACAATCTCTTCCATTTCTTATGCTTATGGATTGTGAGGTTCAGGAGGTCAGACAAGATGCATCAGAGATAACTTCCTCTTCCTCTGTGTACTGGGGCCTCAGTGGAAGATCCAGGGCTGGAATTAAAATCATCAGAGGACTTGGGAATTCCCTGGCAATGTCCAGAGGTTAGGACTCATGGCTTTCACTGTGGTGGCCCAGGTTCAGTCTCTGGTTGTGGAACTTAAGATCCTGCAAACCGCGCAATGCCGCAAAAAATTAAAAGAAAAAAAAATCATCAGAAGCTTCATTCACTCCATGTCTGGCTGTGAGTGCTGACTGAGGGCCAGGAGCCTGGCTTCTTCTCCCTGTGGGCTTGTCCATTTTAATATCTCTAAGTGAACTAGTCTGGGCTTCCTACTGAGTTCAGAGAGAAAAGTAGGTGCTACTTCAAGTATTTGGTGGTTTAATTGCTAAGTCATGTCTGACTCTTATGACTCCATGGACTGTAACCTGCCAGGCTCCTCTGTCCATGGGATTCTCCAGGCAAGAATACTGGACTGGGTTGCCATTTTCTTCCTCCAGGGGCATCTTCCCAACCTAAGGATTGAACCCCGGTCTCCTCCATTACAGGCAGATTCTTTACCAACTGAGATATGAGGGAAGCCCAAAGAATGTTTGGAGGGATGCAACATACCTGATTCTGAAGAGAGGAAGGGCTATGAGTCAGGGAATGTGAGGAGCCTCTAGAAGCTGGAACAGCAAAGAAAAGGATTCTTTCCTGGAGCCTGCAGAATGGAACAGGTAACATACAAGTTCCAGAAATTAGGATGTGGATATCTTCCAAGGAATTCATTATTCTCCCTACCATAAGTCACTAGTTTTCTTATTATTGGCCTGTAGGAGGTTTTTTGTTTTGTTTTTTTTTTTCTGGATACAAACACACACAATTTTTCCTCATCTGTAGTCTCTTTTGGTAACTAGACAATTTTGATTCCGATGAAGTCTAATTTACCAACTTTCCTTCTATGTCCTTTTCATATTTTTACTAGTTTCATCTTTAAAAAAATATTTACTTACTGCAATATTGTAAGGATATTCTCTTAAGTTTCCATCTAGGAGTTTTATTATTCCAGCTTTTAGGTTTATGATCCTCCTTGAATTAGTGTTTGAAGTGGTATAGTGGTCATAGTTCTTGTCTTTAATAAAAATATCTAGTTGTTCCAGTACTGTTTGTTAAAAGATATCCCTCTAAATTGAACTGGTGCTGTGGCCATAATTTAGTTTTGTAGGTCTATTTGTGGTCTGTAGGCCTATTACAGCTGTCTCTTTGTCTAGGCTATTCCAGCACCACACTGTCAGATTATTGTAGCATCACAGTAAGCTTTGAAATCAGGTATGAAAAGCCCTCAGTATTGCTCTTCTCTTAAAAATTATTCTAGTTATTCTAAGTTGTTTACATTTTGTTGTAAGTTTTAGAATTAGCCTGTCCATTTCTACCAAAATCACACTGAAATTTTGATTAGGCTTGCATGGTTCTCTAAGGAAATGTGGAGAGAAAGAATATATTGAAAATACTGACTCTACAAATCCATCAGTTCAATTCAGTTCAGTCGCTCAGTCATGTCCAACTCTTTGTGACCCCATGGACAGCAGCACACCGGGCTTCCCTGTCCATCACCAGCTCCCGGAGCTTGCTTAAACTCATGTGTCTCAAGTCAGTGATGCCATCCAACCATCTCATCCTCTGTCGTCCCCTTTTTCTCCTGCCTTTAATCTTTCCCAGCTTCAGGGTCTTTTCCAATTAGTTAGTGTTCACATCAGGTGGCCAAAGTATTGGAGTTTCAGCTTCAGCATCAGTCCTTTCAATGAATACTCAGGACTGATCTCCTTGCAGTCCAGGGGACTCTCAAGAGTCTTCTCCAACACCGCAGTTCAAAAGCATCAATTCTTCAGTGCTCAGCTTTCTCTAGAGTCCAACTCTCATATCCATACATAACTACTGGAAAAACCATAGCTCTGATTAGACAGACCTTTGTCGGCAAAGTAATATCTCTGCTTTTTAATATGCTCTCTAGATTGGTCATAGCTTTTCTTCCAAGGAGCAAGCATCTTTTAATTTCATGGCTGCAGTCACCATCTGCAGTGTTTTGGATCCCAAAAAATTAAAGTCTGTCACTGTTTCCACTGTTTCCCCATCTATTTGCCATGAAGTGATGGGACCGGATCCCATGATCTTCATTTTTTGAACATTGAATTTTAAGCCGACTTTTTCACTCTCCTCTTTCACTTTCATCAAGAGGCTCTTTTGTTCCTCCTCACTTTATGACATAAGGATGGTGTCATCTGCATATCTGAGGTTATTGATATTTCTCCCGGTAATCTTAATTCTAGCTTGTGGTTCATCAAGCCTGGCATTTCACATGATGTACTCTACATATAAGTTAAATAATCAGGGTGACAATATATAGCCTTGACATACCTCTTTCCCAATTTGGAACCAGTCTGTTGTTCCATGTCCAGTCTAACTATTGCTTCTTAACCTGCATACAGATTTCCCAAGAGGCAGGTAAAGTTGTCTGGTATTCCCATCTCTTGAAATTTTCCATAGTTTGCTGTGATCGACACAGTCAAAGGCTTTGTTGCAATCAATAAAGCAGAAGCAGATGTTTTCTGAAAGATTTAGTATTTCTCCCCATGATATAAGTCTAAGAGCAAACATCAATTCTTTTTACCAAATTTGGGAAAGCACTTTTAATATTTCACTATAATAAAGTTAGCTGTAGGTTTTTCATAGATGTCCTTCCTATAAAGTTTTCCTAATTTTTTAATCTGCTGAGAGGTTGGGCTTTTTGAAGCACTGATTGAGATAATAATAGGTTTTTCTGTCTTCTGTGTCTGCACAGGGTGAATATATCTATTTTTCTAATGTTAAACAAACTATGCATTTCTAGGGTAGACTCCCTTGGTAATGATACAGTGTCCTTTTCTTCTGCATTGGCAGATTTGATTTGCTATTATTTCCTACAGTATTTTGAATCTATCTCTTGAGAGTTTCTGATCTGAATGTCTGAACTTCTTTTCTTTGCCTGAATTGTCATTATCAGGCTTTATTTTACAGTCACACAAACATCATAAATATGAGTTGGGAAGTTCTTCTATCTCCTAAAAGTGGTATCATTTTTCATTTCTTAAAGTAGAAACTGAGATAGTTGCTTTTATATTTTTCTTCTTTTTTAGTAGATATACTTCTAGCTATAAATTTCCTTCAAAGAACTGCTTTAATATCATCCTAAAAATTTTGATATGTTGTTTTCTAGTATTCATTTCATTTGAAATAGTTATTTAATATCTCTTGTGATTTTTTTCTTGACCATAAATTATTTAAACTAATTATGCTTAAATCCTAAATATTTGGAAATTATCTGAATCAGTATTTATACAGTGGAAATATATTGTGCTCCATAGTTATAACTTCAAATTTTCAAATATTCATATAGAAAATTTTAAACAAAACAAATATTAATATAATTAAACTTCAGTTCAGTTCAGTCCAGTCACTCAGTTGTGTCCGACTCTTTGCAGCCCCATGGACTGCAGCACACTAGGCCTCCCTGTGCATCACCAACTCCCGGCATCCAATCATCTCAACTTCTGTCATCTCCTTTTCTTCCTGCCTTCACTCTTTCCCAGCATCAGGGTCTTTCCCAATGAGTCAGTTCTTTGCATCAGGTGGCCAAAGTATTGGAGTTTCAGCTTCAGCATCAGTCCTTCCAATGAATATTCAGGACTGATTTACTTTAGGATGAACAGGTTGGATCTCCTTGCAGTCCAGAGGAATTTCAAGAGTCTTCTTGAGATTCCAACACCACAGTTCAAAAGCATCAATTCTTCAGTGCTCAGCTTTCTTTAGAGTCCAACTCTCATATCCATACATGACTACTGGAAAAACTGTAGCTCTGATTAGACAGACCTTTGTCGGCAAAGTAATGTCTCTGCTTTTGGATATGCTATCCATGTTGGTCATAAATTTTCTTCCAAGAAGCAAGCATCTTTTAATTTCATGGCTGCAGTTACCATCTGCAGTGATTTTGGAGCCCCTCAAAATAAAGTCTGACACTGTTTCCCCATTTATTTGCCATGAAGTGATGGGACCAGATGCCATTATCTTAGTTTTCTCAATGTTGAGTACTAAGCCAACTTTTTCACTTTCCTCTTTCACTTTCATCAAGAGGTTCTTTAGTTCTTCACTTTCTGTCATAAGGGTGTCATCTGCATATCTGAGGCTATTGGTATTTCTCCTGGCAATCTTGATTTCAGCTTGTGCTTCATCCAGCCTGGCATTTAGCATAATGTATTCTGCATTAAGATAAATAAGCAGGGTGACAATATACAGCCTTGACATACTCTTTTCCCTTTTTGGAAACAGTCTATTGTTCCATGTCCGGTTCTAACTGTTGCTTCTTGACCTGCATACAGATTTCTCAGGAGGCAGGTCAGGTGGTCTGGTAGTCCCGTCTCTTGCAAAATTTTCCACAGCTTGTTGTGATCCACACAGTCAAAGGCTTTGGCATAGTCCATAAAGCAGAAATAGATGTTTTTCTGGAACTCTCTTGCTTTTTTGATGGTCCAGCAGATGTTGGCAATTTGATCTCTGGTTCCTCTGCCTTTTCTAAATCCAGCTTGAACATCTGGAAGTTCGTGGTTCACGAACTATTGAAGGCTGGCTTGGAGAATTTTGAGCATTACTTTACTAGCGAGTGAGATGAGTGCCATTGTGTGGTAGTTTGAGTATTCTTTGGCATTGCCTTTCTTTGAAATGGCAACCCACTCTAGTATTCCTGCCTGGGAAATCCCATGGATGGTGAAACCTGGTAGGCTACAGTCCATGTGGTCGCAAAGAGAAGGACACAACTAAGCAACTTCACTTTCACCTTTCACTTTCTTTGGTATTGAAATGAAAACAGTTAAATTTAATGATATGTGTTAAGTCAATAGGTATAACAAATCATTTCAATGTTTAATGAATGTTAAATTATTAAAAATATATTTTACATGATTTTTGTACAAAGTCTTTGATATTTAATATTCATTTTACTCTTATAACAGATCTGAATTGAGTTTAGCCACATTTTAAGTGCTTAAGAGGCACATGTGGCCACAGGCTATCATATCAGGAAGTACCACTCTAGTAAGGTAGAATTCTGTTTTTTCCTAAGAGTCCCTGTCTTAGGTCTCTATCTCTGTTAACATAGTTGACTTAGAAATATTAGAAGAGAAACTTAGGTCTGCATAGATCCAATTTCCCATTACAATATCTGCACAGAACACAGTTTAATAGTCTTAGTCTAGAGTTCTAGTTGTGACTGTGACTAATTGAGCAGTAAGTTCAAGTGGTCATGCGACTTTTTATGTTCTGTTCTTTTTAGCCACCTTATTATGTTTCAAGGCATTATTGGACAGATTAAATAGAACAGCAGATGTGAAATCAAATTCTAAATGTATATCTTATATTCCACAACATGCATTATTAATCTATTTTCAAGTTCTTAGAAGATGAATGTTTGATGTACAAAAACATCACTCTCCCATGCAAATGCTCTTTGGATAAAGTCTGCATCAGTGTATGGGTAGTAGAGTGAGAAAGCACTGACATAACATGTATACCACATTTCAGGGATAAAGGACATTTTGTGGTTTTGTTTTCTTTTTGCAACTGAGCTCAATATTCAGTATGCATTTCTATTTGATCTTCTTGCCTCTATCTATCTATATGTATGTATATATAATACATGTTCTCAAGAAATACCCACAATTTGAAACAACTGACTCTTGGTTTATAATTTCTTTGAGGAGATTCCTAAATGAATATTTGAAATGAGCTACTTTCTGGCTGTATGAGGGGAAAAGAAATGGGGAGCTTCGTATACATTGTTTGCACACAATTAAAACAAATTATTCTTTTCTTAGGCTTCATGACTTTCAACCCATCACTCTTCTCTCCCCTGAATTCCATTTTTATGTGTCTTTATATTAGAAAAAGAAAGAGTTAGTGATTCCAGTAGTTTAATATCACTTTCTGCCTTTTTCATCTTGGTAGAGGGCAAAAGCATTTGCAGGACTTGTCTACTGAGTTATCCTACATAAGATATTAGAGGCTCACGCAAGTCATATTTGCAAGTAACATGTATATAGTTTGGGGGCAGCATTCATTGTTTCAACCCCCTCAATCTTCCACTCTCAGTCCTCACCACATGCATACAGCCCTTGGCATCTATTGAGTTTAATGAATGTTCCTAAATGTTATGGGAAAGAGAGCAGAGTCAGGAAAAAATAGGTGCCATAAAAAATGTGCAAGCGAAGAGTGTTGTCACGGGTACTGCTGGAGTGCAGATCACAGCGCGATGGCCTCAGTGTAAGCCGTTCTCGCGCCCAGTAAAAAAATGAAACAACATTGTAATAAATTAGCTGGAACTGCACTTCCCTAGGGTTCAGTGACAGCGTGATAAATAACCCTACGCACACACGATCTGGCTCTCCCTCTGCCAAGGCTTTCTACCACAATATTTTCAGGCCTTAAGTCATGGTCATCAACACTTGATTAATACAAGGAGAAAATGTTAAGATAACACTAGGATGTATTTCCTTGAACAATACAAGATATTAACAGTATAATATTATATCTGGCTTAAGTTTTTATTGATGATTATAAGGATAATTATTTTTATATATAATTAGTAGTTGAAAGGTTCCACTCCTTTTCATAAAGCAAATACTTTGAATAATCCCATAGGCACCTCTTAGGTTTATCTTTGACTTTTGAGGTAGATTTCCTGATCCTTATTTTGCAGTGTTGTGAAGAAGGTGCTTAAACCTTGCAGCATGATTTGTGTGCAAAATTTATTCCTCAGCTCATTTTCCGTTATATATATATATGGAATATATATATGTGTATAAATACATAAATTATGTATATAATACAATTGTGTTTTATAAATATGTATATCACATTCACTTAACCTGAATCTATCAAACAAATTCAGTTATATTTATATAACTTTCACAGTAAAGGAATAACTTAACATATAACTTTACTAGCTAAACTACTGTTGTCAGAAATAAATCTGTATTTACTCTTTCTAGTCCAGTCATCTTTTTTCTCTGATAAATAAAAGGTAAGCCATAAACATTTCTTTGCCATTAATTATTGCACTAGAGAAAATGAATGCTCAAGTAAATAACAATCAAACCAATGTTTACTGAATGCAAAGCTGGATAAAGGAAGAATACAAATTTTGTTTTCATTTTTTGAGAGATGGCTTGAATAATTAACTCCAAGATACTGAACACAGAATTACAAATTTAATTACTATATGTATGTATAATTTTTGTCATATTTTGTCTCCTCTTTTAGGCCATAAAGAATATAATGAAATCAGAGTCTCATGATTGTTTATGCACAACTGTGCTGTGTGTTTCTGTTTAAAGAGAGTAACAAAGGCATCTATTATGTTTTCAATACCCAATATATAGAATATATAGCAGGTACTGTTTTAAGATTTATGTTTTTCTTTTTAAATCTTATTTAATTTTCAAAATGATTATGTGGGTAGATACTATTACATCCTCTTTTTTAAAATGAGGAAATAGAAGTGAGTAATAGATTACCTCAAGCCATTCAGCTAGCTGGAGAAAATGCTAAGACCAGAATTCAAAACCTATAAGTCTATCTCAGGAGCTTCAGCTCCAACCCAGTGTGTTATCCTTCAAAAAAGAAAGCAAAGGAAGAGAAAACAGCATAATTGCATCAAATGGCTTTTCTCTCCAAATACATTTTCTTTATTTCTCAAAGCTAAGTATAACTGGATTTCATGGAACTCTTATATATCATCCTTAAGGAGAAATCCCTATGATTAAATTCACCACATTTCCGTCACTCCTTTACAATGCCCATTCCACTGTATTTAAATGAAAATATCAAAATAAAGTTGGACAGATCTGAATGATCATAAAAATTGCTGCAGTACACCCAAGCTTTATTAACAAGGAAACACACTGCATACTGAAAGCTTATTCAGTATATGAAATGATAAGTACAAGGAAGTTTCTTTTGTCTCATCCAAAGCAAGGTCTGTATTTATTCATCAAGAAAAAAAAAAAAATACTTCACTGGATAGGAACTGCATCTTATTCATCTTTATAGCTCCAGGACCCAGTTCTAAGTATGACTTTTAACAGGCAGTCATTAGATATTTGTTACACACCTAATTGGCTCCAACATATTTGTAAAAATATTTTATTTCATAATTTGGATAATAAGCTGTATCACATGGAATAAGTAGTCTTTGAAAGACTTTGGACTGCAAATAAAGAAAAAAAAATTCTTGCTCCATCTCAAATAGGAATTTATTAGAAAGGACACATAGAACTCAAGCTCAAAATATTCTGGGCCTTACCAGGCACCAGAGAGGCCAGAGGAGCCAGGCAGGTTACAGTACATGGGGTTGCAAAAGAGTCAGACATGACTTAGCAACTAAACAACAATATTCTTCATATGGCATTCTTATTTCATTTATTAATAGGAATATTTTTACTTTATTATTTTTAACAGTAGCTTTTTAGGAAAATTAAAAAAAAAAAAAAACCATAGTAGGAAGAAAGGGACTTGGTTCATAGATGAGAATATTTAGGAGCAAATAGTTGACATATTGGCTTCCCTGATAGCTCATTTGGTAAAGAAGCTGCCTGCAATGCAGGAGACTCCCATCCAATTCCTGGGTTGGGAAGATCTGCTGGAGAAGGGATAGGCTACCCACTCCAGTATTCTTGGGCTTCCCTTGTGGCTCCGTTGGTAAAGAATTCACCTGCAATGTGGGAGGCCTGAGTTTAATCCCTGGGTTGGGAAGATCCCCTGGAGCTAGGAAAGGTGCTACCCACTCCAGTACCCTGGCCTGGAGAATTCCACGGGGATGAAATCTACAGTCCATGGGGTTGCAAAGATTCAGATGTGACTGAGTGACTTTCACTTTCACTTTTCACTTTTCAGTTGACATATCTCTAACTATTTTTTTTAAAAAAAGGAAAAAAGAAAACTACATAGTGAAATACCATTCATTTGTTATAATAAAAGTAACCAAAAAATCATGGAAGCACTATACTCTCCATCAGGATCATGATTTGGCATCTGGATGGTGACTTGCTTAATTTGAATTCCATGGAATATCAATTACAAAGAACACATTTACAAAATGGCTTCAAAATGAAGCATACTCAGATTTGTATCAGCCAGTGCCACTAAATACATGTGACACTCAGATGCAGGAAGTGTAAATACCTCAGTCTAAGAGACTGAACTGACAGAACTACAACTTTCTATTTTAAAAAAATTTAAATGCAGGCAGCCCCCACTTTGCACATGAGTGCAGAATTGTATAAATGGCTGCAATGCTGGAAACATGTGGTATACAATGGGGAAAAATACAGTTGTCCTGTTCGCTCTAAAAACTGTCAAAACGCTAAAAACTCAATGTCCATTATAAATAGAGGCATAAAAAACAGTAAAAACTCACATTTACTTACTACATCATAATTTCACTGCAAACACTGAAAATTAGTGTTTTGGTTCTTTGTAAAAAGTTTAACAAGATTACAGTAAGGAATAAGGAGGGAGCAATTTTTTTTATGCTTTAGCAGATTATCATACTCATTTCTATGTTTTCATCAACTTTCAACATTCTATCTTTTGCTCTTACAGTAACATGAAATAGCTCTGAGTTCCTTTTATGTGAAGTTTTATGTTGGTGTCATTTGCTCTAGGGCATTCCCTTTTCATCATAGTCACTTTTCTTATTTTATCAGTGAGTTTGCCTTCATGGAGTTTTTCTGGTTGCATATCTAGAGTCTAGGCAGCTTATCCACAGTGTAGAGTCTTAAGGCAGCAAGGTCAACCTTCCTTGCATCTTCTGTGTCTTCAAGTACTTCATGTGTATTCAATTAAATTTTCACTCCCAATGCTATCATGTTTTGTTTCTTTACCAAATTTTCATTTTTGCTGACTAATTTCCAACTTCAAGGATCGATTTCTGTGCAATGTATCTTCGTTTTAGCACTGAGTGATAAGAAAGAAACACAACTACAGGCTTTGCTGTCTGTGTTCGAACCGAACAGCTGTGCAGGGACCAATTGTCAACCAACTTTGAGAGAAGTAATGTAATCAGTCATTACTAATGATGCTCATCTCTTGTTTATGTAAATGATCTGTGGGCTGAAGAGCTATCAGCAAAGCTGGTACTTCATGCGATTGCTTACAGTTAATATACAGTGGCAGTTGATATTTGAATATGTCATTCGAGTACTGGTGTTATTTTACTAAACCTAGATGGCTGAAATCCATGCATATCACAACCAGGCAAAACAAAGAGTTTTTGTATTGGGATGTGAGGACACAAAGAAGCTGAACAATGAAAACTGTCGGTTTTAAAAAGATGTTAGGAAGAGAGATTTAACAAAAAAAAGAAAAGAAGTTAAAAAGATATTTCGAAAAGTAAACTAATTATTGAACTCACATAGACAATTTCATTTAATATGAGATTAAGAAGTACTAGAAAAAAGGAGGTAATGTAAAAGAAACATTTCTTTCTTGACAAAAGTAAAAAAAAGGAGATCCTCAAAGAGATTAATACAGCAGGATGCAAAGAAAGGGATTGGGGGAAAATCCAGCCAACAGAGGCACAAAGAACATAAAGATAGTCTTATAAAGACAAAACATGCTAGAATTTTTTTTTTCATAAAGCCCTAGAATTAAGATAAATGTGAGTGCAATGTATGTATATTTGGAAAACCAACTGTGCCTTCTGCTTTAGTTGCCTTTTTTGCACCAATAATTTCTTAAACAACATTCTATTTCTATAGCATAGCTCTGTCACTGTAGTGTAGCCGAGCTTTTCTTTGACAAATCAAGTAGTAAATAATTCATTGGTGCTCTGAGGGAAAAAATATCCCCAGCACACTGCTGCTGAAAGTTGTCCCTCCTCATAAGCAGAAGAGCTTAAGACACATATGGAGAAGCACGTCCTCTCCCTGTTCAAGCACCTTCAGAATGAACCAGGACAGGGTGTTACAGCAGGGAGGAGCTGGGCCTACCAGGCAGCAGTCTGCCCATCTTATTAAAATATTTGGCAGCTGTTGTTCTTTAACTGAGGTTAATGGTATATCATTGGCTTAATCGGCCAAAGTAAAAAGTAACGGTTTTAAGAACCAATAGTAATTCATAGGGCTTATTTGATATATTTCCAACCCTTTTATTTCAGATGTGTGCTGATAAGTTGCTTCAGTCCTGTCTGACTCCTTGTGACTCTGTGTACTGTAGCCCACCAGGCTCTTCTGTCCATGGGATTCTCCAGGCAAGAACACTGGAGAGTGTTGCCATGCACTCCTCTGGGGCATCTTCTTGACCCAGGGATCTAATCTACATCTCTGGCATCTCCTGCATTGGTAGGCAGATTCTTTTCCACTACCTCCACCTGTTTTCTTATATATATATATATATATTTTTTTTTTTCCCTAATTCAAGTATGGTTAATTTATGTTGTGTTAGTTTCAGGTGTACAGCACATTATTCAGTTTAACATATATATATACATATACATGCATTTTTTTCAGATTCTTTTCCCTTACAGGTTATTAGTAAATATTGAGTATAGTTCCTTGTGCGATGTAGTAGGTCTTTGTTGGTTATCTATTTTATTTATAGCAGTGTGTACATGTTAATCCCAATCTCCTTTTTTTTTTTTTTTTTTTTGCCATGTTGAGTGACATGCAGGATCTTAGTTTCCAGACCAGGGACTAAACTCCAATTATCTGTAGTAGAAATGCAGAGTCCTAACCACTGCACCACCAGAGAAGTCCCCCAAACTCCCAGTTTATCTCTCCCTTCTCTTTCCCCTTTGGTAACCACAAGTTTGCTTTCTATGTCTGTGAGTCTATCTCTGTTTTATATATAAGTTCATTTGTATCATTATTATATGTTCTTAAAAGAGAAGGAAGACTACAGGATGGCAGGGAGACTACATGTGCTTGAATCAAAGAATAAGGTTGAGACAGAATGGTTGTGATGGCTCCTTCTAAGGATGAAATACATTAGCTACAGGAATAGATAGTAAAAACACAGATATCTTACAAAGCACTGATGAGGACATGAAAAAAGTAAAAGCCTCTTTTTAAAAAAATATATATATAATCTTTTCTCAAAATCTGAAGAGTGGAGTCAATAAAATCTGATTTTATTTTAAAGGAAATATCAATGTGTGCTAGACAAATGCATCTATCTTCCTCTTCCATACCAGGTACAAAACAAGTGGAAGGAATAATAGAAACAATAAGATATTTATGTTGCATATCTCTAGGGACCCTGGCATGCTTGCCAAAATTCTTACCATTAATTTCTCCTCTATCCCTATGAGATAGGAAGCAGGCAGATATTATTAGACAGTAACGCAGCTAACATGCATATGTAGAAGCTGGAAAGGTGGTGAGTCTTGAGAGGAGCCTGGACTGGCTGGTTTTCTGCCTTTAGGGGGAAGAGAATGGCTGTAGGGGAGCTGCTCTTTCTGGAACCCAGGAGCCCCTTCCACTGCACTGGGACTTCTTTTGCCTCCAGTTCTTCAAGAACTAAATTTATCTGACTAACTCCCTAATGAATACAAAGTCTTCAAGTAAATAAACTTTCTGGTTCTTTTCTGCTCACTTTCTTCCACTTCCTAATATCAGTTTGCCCTGCAGTTTTGAATCCCTTTATTTGTAACCAATTTCCAAGCTTTGTTGTTCTTCACCTGCTAAGTAGTATCCAACTCTTTGTGACCCCCATGGACTGCAGCACTGCAGCATGCCAGGCTTCCCTGTCCTCCACTACCTCCGAGTTTGCTCAAACTCACGCCCATTGAGTTAGTGATGCTATCTATCCATCTCATCCTCTGCCACCCTCTTTTCCTTTTGCCTTCAATCTTTCCCAGCATCAGGGTCATTTCCAATGAATCGGCTCCTTGTATCAGGTGGCCAAAGTATTCAGCTTCAGCATCAGTCCTTCCAATGAACATTCAGGGTTGATTTCCTTTAGGATTGACTGGTTTGATCTCCTTGCTCTCCAAGGGACTCCCAAGAGTCTTCTCCAGTACCACAGTTTGAAAGCATCGATTCTGTAGTTCTCAGCCTTCTTTATGGCTCAACTCTCACATCTGTACATTAAACTGTTACTAAATTGCACATCTCAAACTCTGTCTCCACAGGCTCAGAAGGAAATCCAGACCCTTTTAATTTTATTGATGTCTACATATTTGTGCAAACCCACAGCAGTTGTCCCTCTCTTATTGATTCCTTGAAAATTCCAGTCTTTTTGATATGTTATTGAAGAACTTTTTAAAGTCTCTATACATGCATATTGTTACTCCCTTACCAATGGACCGCGGAAATTTGGCCATAACGAAGGAAGGAACATCTATGTATACAACATGATGTTATATTCAGAATCATCTCTGCCTTGACTTTGGCCTTGAAAGAATGGTGGCATTAATTATCTTAACAGCTGAATCTCTCTGGTAATAATATGTAATCTAGAGCTCACATTACATTTACCACATGTTTTGCAATGTACTAAACATTTACATTCACTGCCATATGAAATACTTATGAGGTCGGTATTTTTATTGCATGCATTTCCAGCTTAAGGAGAGTTCGAGTTCAGATTGCAAATTGTCCACAGTCCCACAAAAGCAGGTGCGGAATAGAACTCAAACCCATCATTCTTTCACTGTGAGTCATGTGTTCTGAACCACTAAATTTTAATGCTACTAAAATTGTGGGCTAAGTAATACTAAGCTATATAGTTTTATTACTAATAAACAATCTCAAGGGGACAAGAGAAAGAGATTCAAAAAGTTAAGGTGTTGGGATTAGCTGAGTTATATGCCAAATTTCTCATATTTTTCTTCGTTCATATTCATGGAAATATTATATTTTCACATATTTTCACACTTTAGCAGAATGAACTTAAGTTTCACAGTTTATGTAGCTGCTTGCATATATTTTTGATAGCCCTATCATATTTCCAACATTTGCTCCCTACCCCATCTTCAACTTGAAACCTTGAAATATGAGAAATAGGTTTCACATCATTGCAATGTGTATGAGATGATGGAAGGACAGAGGGCACTTAAAAATTAAGTATAAAATGTAGAAATATGACCTCAGGCTCCTGTCATCTTGAAGAGGACACCATAAGTTCCTAATACTCTCCTATCAAGAAATCCCAGGGCAGTAGAAAATCCTATGGCAGTAGGTGTTGGTTTGCTCTTTCCTTCAATATTGAAGTTGAAACTTTAGGTAAAATATGAGAATACTATTATCATTATGTCAAGAAAAAGACTGTAGTTTATATCAAGGCTTCTCTCACCACTCAAATAATGAAGAAAATATAAGTCAAGTGAATTTTGACGGTGCACCATAATATACTTAAATATACTTTCACTCTTCAGGAAGTTTTAGGGGTTTATTTGCAGAATTACTGTTTTGTAACATACAGGAAAGGTTGGGGTATTAGGAGCTCTTTGTTCAGAGCTTTACACCAGTTTAATTTTATATAACAAAAAGATGAAGGCTCAAAGACCTGCTGGGTCCCAGCTTTCAGGTGTCCATTACAATAAATCAAACCAAGGATGAGTAGAGTAGAGCTGCAGGATGTTTGTCAAAATACCCATGGCCATTTCTCAAACACTATGAGTCTAACCAAACAGAAAGTTGTTGGCCAATTTCCCTTTTGCTCTAACTTTTATGTTCTTTTGAACTTTATTGAAAAATGAGTCTGTGTGTCTCTGGTTCTTTTTTACTTTATTCATCTTAATTCTATTGATTTATTTATAATTTTTAAGAATTCAGTTTTGTCTGGAGTAATAGCAAGTTATCGTGTATCTCAAAGCACAGTTTTACGTATTCGAATCCATAATTTTCATGGTGTTTCCTTTAACAAGATTTTCAGGTTGCAGGATCCTCTTTTTTTAAGGCTAAATAGGATCTCATTATATATATAGACCCCATTTTATGTTCATTCATCTATTGATGGACATTTAGGTTGTCCTCACAATTTGGCTTTGTGAATAGTGCTGGAATCAACATGGAAATGTTAGTACGTATTTGAGATCTTGTTTCAGAAAAAAAGTAAATCTTGCAATATGCCACAACATGGGTGAATTAGAAGGACATTATGTTAAATGAAATAAGCCTATAACCAAAGGACAAATACTGCATGATTCTACTAATGTGAGGAATCTAAAATAATCAAACTCATGGAATAAAAGAACATTGTATATCCAGGAGCTGAGAGGAGGGGGACATAGGGAACTGCAAACTGATGGGTATAAAATTTCAGTTCTAAAATGAATAAGTTTTAGCAGTCTTCTGTACAATATCATACCTATATATAATAATACTGAGAGGTAGGCTTCATGTTAACTGTTCTTAATCAAATTAAATGTTTTTAGAAGTTTTATAACACGATAAAGATGAACAGGTCAAGGAAGTCAAACTAACCTATTAATTATTAATTAATATTAATTACTAATGAGGAATCATACATGAAAATAATAATTAGACACAATTGATACTATAATATAAATTATTTTAAATTTATTCAAATAACATTTATTTTTCATTTGCTATGTGTCCTTTGTAAGAGTAGAAATATGAAGATGAAAAATTACAGTCATTGGTTTTAAGAAGTTTAAGGTGATACACAAATCACAGAAGATCCTCAAGGAATGAAACCATTTATTATGCTTGGCTTGGAGTCAGGGAAAGATAACAGGGAAAGAGTTGTTGACAGTTGAGTCTTAAAAACCAAAGATTAGCTTATCAGATGAAAGAGGGGTTGGCAAGTAAAGAGATTTCTAAGCTAACTAAAAATACTTTTAGAGGAATAAAGATAAGAGATAAGTAGGGGTACCAAATGTATGATTAGAACTGGTGCAACTGAGACAGCAGGAAGTGAGGTTGAGGGAATGAAAAGCCCTGATTTCTAAGAGAATGTGCTAAATCTTAATTTTCAAGGCAAGACAAGTAATTTAATATTTATTCTGTGTGATAAAAAGGCACTAAAAGATTATAACAGGAGCATATTATATCTTTTTGTATCAGTAATAAAATTATAGCAGCAATATGAAGGGTAGATTGATGTCAAAAAGACAGATCTAGGGGTACCCCTCAACCTTTGTAATAGTATAGGCCAGGGATCATATAGGCTTGCATGAAAGTAGCAGGAGTCCAAACAGAGAGAAAAAGTAAGAAATCAAAATTATTTTTTAGTATAATTTAAGAGGAATTAATAACCATTTATATATAGATTATGAAAAAGAGAGAAAGACTGATAATGGCTGAATTAACTGCTTTAGGACACAGTATTGCTAGTAAGAATCATTGAAAAGGGACATGACATTTTAGAATGTAAACAGATTCCAGGGAAAACAACAAATTAAGCTTTGGAAAATTTATAATATGTGATTCATAATTTAGAAGTAAAGCAAGTCATCAGAGTTGGATTTATAAGTCATTAGCATTTCTGTGACAACCAACTTACTGAAATAAATAAGACTGTCAAGTGGTCATATAGAGAAAGCAATAAAGAACCAAGGACAAACACTAGAAAGCACTATCATCTTAAAAAACATATAAAAGAGGATGAATAATGATCAGAAAGACAAAGGTAGAGCCAGAGAGACAAGAATCATGAAAGAAAATGTGTTTAAAAATCCAGGAAAAAGTAAATAAAATTCTGAGAATTAAAAAAACTAAATAAGATTAGAATTGGAAAGTGTTCACTGGCTTTAGCAATTAAGAGATCATCAATTTGACAGCATTGGTGAGGACAGAAACCAGATAAAATAAAGGGAGATTTACATGAGATTTAAACCTGTGGACAGTGTAAGGATAAAGGTAGGAGAATCTTACTGTGGAGAAGGAAAGTGAAGCTGATACCAGAAGGAGAAATATAATTTAAACTTTATCATGTCCAGCTCTTGAGAAAAAAGCCAGAAGAAAGATAATAGATTAAGATAACGAGATAGAATGCATTATGAGAAAAAGTCCAGGAGAAGCTGGATAAGAATGAAATAGAGTGTAGTTGGAAGTATCAGCCTTGAACAGGATGAGGGAGAGAATAAAGGTCAGGTTGCAGTGCTCTTTTGATGTGTGGAGGCAAGAAGGTGAAAGAGCGCCTGCCTAAAGGCTCTGTCCTCTGTGAAGGTACTTTCCAGGTTATCAACTGGAAGGAGGTAGAGGAGGAAGATGATTTCCTTCTCCAGGAGATCTTCCCAACCCAGGGATTGAACCCATGTCTTCTACATCACAGTCAGATTCTTTACTGATCAGAATGGTTGGGTTTAGAGCAACCACTGAGAGAGAAAGCACGGAAAATTAAAGAAGGAAGCATTGGAGGCCTGACAGAGATTTGGTTTAATGAAAGTTTAGTAATATTTGTTTATTCATGTATATATTAACTCAATATGCGAGCAAATCTGCACTCAATATGCCAGCAAATCAGGAAAACTCAGCAGTGGCCACAGGACTGGAAAAGGTCAGTTTTCATTCCAATCCCAAAGAAAGGCAATGCCAAAGAATGCTCAAACTACCACGCAATTGCACTCATCTGACAAGCTAGCAAAGTAATGCTCAAAATTCTCCAAGCCAGGCTTCAATAGTACATGAACCATGAACTTCCAGATGTTCAAGCTGGATTTAGAAAAGGCAGAGGAACCAGATATCAAATTGCCAACATCTGCTGGATCATTGCAAAACTGAGAGAGTTCCAAAAAAACATCTACTTTTGCTTTATTGACTAGGCCAAAGCCTTTGACTGTGTGGATCACAACAAACTGGAAAATTCTTAAAGAGATGGGAATACCAGACCATCTGACCTGCCTCCTGAGAAATCTGTATACAGGTCAAGAAGCAACAGTTAGAACCAGACATGAAACAACAGACTGTTTCTAAATAGGAAAAGGAGTACGTCAAGGCTGTATATTGTCATCTTGATTATTTAACTTATATGCAGAGTACATCATGCTAAATGCCAGGCTGGATAAAGCACAAGCTGGAATCAAGATTGCCAGGAGAAATATCAATAGCCCCAGATATGCAGATGACACCACCCTTATGGCAGAAAGTGAAGAACTAAAGCGCCTCTTGATGAAAGGGAAAGAGGAGAGTGAAAATTTGGCTTAAAACTCAACATTCGGGAAACTAAGATCATCATCTGGTCCCATCACTTCATGGCAAATAAATGGGGAAACATTGCAAACAGTGAGAGACTTTGTTTTTTTTTTTGGACACTAAAATCACTGCAGATGGTGACTGTAGCCATGAAATTAAAAGACGCTTGCTTCTTGGAAGAAAAGCCATGACCAACCTAGAAAGCATGTTAAAAAGCAGAGACATTTGCCAACAAAGGTCTGTCTAAAAGCTATGGTTTTTCCAGTAGTCCTATATGGATGTGAGAGCTGGACTCTAAAGAAAGCTGAGCACTGAAAAATTGATGCTTTTGAACTGTGAGGTTGGAGAAGACTCTTGAGAGTCCCTTGGACTGAAAGGAGATCAAACCAGTCAATCCTAAAGGAAATCAGTCCTGAATAGTCATTGAAAGAACTGATGATGAAGCTGAAGCTGCAATACTTTGGCCACCCAATGCGAAGAACTGACTTGGAAAAGACCATGATGCTGGGAAAGATTGAAGGCAGGAGGAGAAGGGAATGACAGAGGATGAGATGGTTGGATGGTATCACCGATGCGATGGACTTGAGTTTGAGTAGGCTCTGGAAGTTGGTGATGGAAAGCAAAGCCTGGCGTGCTACAGTCCATGGGGTCACAAAGAGTCAGACAGGACTGAGCAACTGAACGGAATTGGACTGATATTAACATATTCAATAAAAATTGATTGAGCATCTACTATGCCCAAGGATTATGTGGCTGTTAAAAAATTAGCAATGTATAAAAACAGAAATTTTCTATATCATGGAATTGGAAAGGTAAATGAGAAAGACAATATAGAAGTAAACTATATACTATATTTTGGGTTTTACTTAATGAGGATCACAGTTTTTGTCTTTACAGGTTGATGTCAGCTCTAAGTGAATGCAGTAAGTGAATGCTAATGTATTGTGAATGCTCATTTTAAATGATAAAGGGTTCCATAAATGATGACCCCATGACCCAGATCTTGAAAACAAGTTCTCTGGTTGATGAGTGGGACATATGGAAGAAAAACAACAGAAGAGAAAAAAGAATGCATTTTCATCACAGGATAAAAATATATGAAATTATGAAAGTGAAAGTGTTAGTTGCTCAGTCATGTCCGACTCTTTGCCACCCCATGGACTGGCACACGAGGCTCCTCTGTCCATAGAATTCTCCAGGCAAGAATACTGGAGTGGGTTACCATTTCCTTCTCCAGGGGATCTTCCCAACCCAGGGATTGAACCCATGTCTTCTGCATCACAGTCAAATTCTTTACCATTTGAGCTACCTGGGAAACCCATTAAATTAGGAATATGTATTAATATCAATGGGCTTCCCTGGTTACTCAGCTTTAAAGAATCAGACTGCCAATGTGGGAGAAGTGGGTTCTATCCCTGGGTCAGGAAGATCCCCTGGAAAAGAATATGACCACCCACTCCAGTATTCTTGCCTAGGAATTCCCATGAATCGAGGAGCCTGGACGGCTACAGTCCATATGGTCGCAAGAGTCAGATACAACTTAGAGACTAAACAACAACAATTAATGTCAACACAGTGCTTTTTTGTATGTACTAAGCTTTGTATGTGTCTGAAAGAGATATGACTCTGGTTCAGCTATCATCAAATAGGCAGACCAAGGTCTAGTCATGGATACAAGCACTTGAACAGATAATTCGAACACAGTGTGGTGTTATGGGCCACAAAGAGGTGACCTGTTCTCCCTGCTATAGCCAGTGAAGGCCTTCTATCCAATAATACAAAGACTGAAGCACGAATAATGAAAGGAGTTTCACAGAGAAGTAAGCAAAGAGATACAGGAATAACAATTCATATTTCCACGATAATATTATGCAAAGATACGACATTAAGCCCTTGGTGATAAAACTGACATTTCTTGTATCAGTCTTGGCCCCAAAGAAAATGCAATTCAGTGGTGAATGTCAGTTTCATCAACATGCCTCGGGCCCTGTGGGTGTTAGTCTCCTAGTCAACTACATAAAAGGGAGGGGGCCGAATAAAACAGTACGAACATCCATCCATCAAAAACACAGTTCTGTTAGGAGACAAATTTTGATTGAATTTCCTCAGTAGAGTATTCAGGTCTCCATGTTCATCAAAGGATTTCATTTAAGTTACCATTAAAGTAAAATTAAGTTGGCATTAACCTTGTCTATTCAAAGGATGCCACTGGAAGGTAAACACACCATTCTGATGTGAATGAAAATGAAATGATAAATTGATTCACCTACAGCTTAGAATGGATGCAGTCCTTCTAATGAGTGATTACCTGTGGTATAACTATATTGATTGTGTTTGTACATGTCAAATGAGGCTGGCAAGGATGAACTTGAGGAAATCAATCTTGGAACCTGCTAGGATAGCAGCCTCCAACTTTCACAGGTACTAAATCATGAACTTTAAAAAAAACAAGGTAAAAAAAGTGCAAAAGTTTGTAAGGTACCAATCTCTTCCCAAAGCTATTTGAATTGTTGAGGGATTCCTTATGAACATAAAAGACAAACACCCACTCAAATAATGACTTACAGAGGGCAAATACTAACGAGTTCATTTGGAGACTGTTCCAATTCCTGTCTGCTTGATACTATGAGGAGGAATTATTTATTTCTATTTCTGTTTATTTTCTTAAAACCACAGAAATACATTTGGAGACCCACCTTCATCAGTCCTCTCTTCTCCCAGTATAATGACAAATTATTTCCATGCTTCTTTCTATATGTTTATAGAAAAGAAATGTGTGAAAGCCAAGGCAGCAAAGTGTATGTTTTTCTATTTTATTGGAAACCACTCTGGGGTAGGTGAGGCTGGTGTGCATGTGTACACCTGAGTCTCCACACATACACACACAAACCAGATCCACACACACACATTCACATGTGATAAAGTGTGTCACTCAGTAATAGTCCCCTGGTGGAATAAAGTGTCACTCCCCTCCAGCACCCGTGTACAAAGGTGGGATTCACATTAAGAGGGTCTGTGGATCTCTGGAATTCCCATCCGTGTGAAGTACTGTTGGTATCTATTCTGAAGGAGCACTTCCTAAGGGCGATGCGGAGGAAGGATTTGCCATCATAGCAGATACAAGAACACAAGGCCCCACTTCTGAACACACTCCACCGCTACTGAAATGCGCCACCCTCCTGGTTTCTGAAGAAAGGTGTATGAAACTGGGGCTACAGTGCCCAGACAGGAACTTATTGACCCAAATCTCTCCCCTATGCTAAGGAAAGAGGTTTTTTTGTTTCCTTAAAAAGGAAAGACACGCATAATGTCTAGATCATCCTGACACAGCACCGGACAGAGCAATTCATTTTCAAGCTTGCCTGGTGATTTGTCTTCCCCACGGTAGAAAAACAATGGGCCAGTTCAGGGACTAGAAGGACTTCACAGTAGCAACAGAATTTCACCTATTGGCATGTCACTTTCATTGCTTTTAATTCACATTTTTAGATACCTCAAAAAATTAAAATAAAATAAAAAGAACCTCATCTTGTGAATCTCTGGTTAAAAAAAGACTTTACACCTTTTATCCTCCTTTACCAATTATTAGTATAACTGCAGCAATAGTTATAAAAAAATGTAGAGAAGAATAGGATGTTTTATATAACGAATTTGCCAGTGATTCCTGTTTGTCAACGTCCTGTCATCTTATGCAACGTTAGCTTAAAAAGTGAAATCATAGAATAGTCACTCCTCTGCGAACCATCCAGTGAGAAAGTTAACACACAAAGATTTTGTTGGTGGCTACTTGGACCACCTGCCCTAAGTGCGCAACAGATGTTAGGGGCTGTACTATGAATATAGGAGATTGGTAGGTTCATCTCCTTAGCTATATATCTTAATTCCTACCAGGATTTTATAATCATCTCTTTCTCAACCTTAGGAGTTTTAAACGTTAAAATGTCTACTCATGGTGGGAGTAGACATTTTTCTTAGCAGTAGCACAGTCTGAGATATGTGTATTCTGATTCTTAACACAGAGCTTTTAGCCAAGGACATCCTAAAGGAAAATTACATGAGGTGAATCTCCTCATTAATCACTGAAATACTGTATGTATGAAATTCAGCTGAAATGAAATTTGAGAGCTTCCCTAAACAGGAAAATTTAACAAAAAGACAGTGCTTCATGTGTGAGGACAGAGGGAAGATGAAGCTTTCACCTTGATAATGTCTTGCAACATTCTCTCTTAACTTAGAAAAAAAAGAAAGAAACAGATGTATATTACTTGATTTTACCAACTTGCAGGCCTATTTGTTGTTGTTGTTTAGTCACTAAGTTGTGTCCGACTCTTTGCAACCCTATGGACTGTAGCCTGCAAGGCTCCTCTGGCCATCGGATTTCCCAGGCAAGAATACTGGAGTGTGTTGCCATTTCCTTCTCCCGGGGGATCTTCCTGATCCAGGGATTGAACCTGTGTCTCTTGCATTGGCAGGCAGTTTCTTTACCACTGAGCCATGGGGGAATTTCACAAGCCTACTAATTAATCCTAAAACAATTGTTTGAACTCTTGGATGCTTTAAAAACTTTTCTCTCTCTTCTTTTCCTGTTCATCTTCATGAATATTATAAGTACTTTAAAAGATGACAGATTTCTAAATGAGGCAATGTTCATACAGGCTAGATATCAGGCATGTTTTTATCATTTTAAAATTCAGCTGAATCATAATTTTCCATTTTCAATTTCTGAATCAATTAGGATGTGACACTTATTTTTATTTTTTAGGAAGAAATATATGTAAGGAAATTATTGTAACTATGGATTTTTAATTTGGTCCAGTTGGTATACTTAAAATGGGGTTGGTTTATTTTTAAAAGTACAGTAGAATGGTAGTTTTAAGAGAATAGTAGGTGTGTCTGAATTTGTAAACATTTTGTAAGTGAAGTTAGTACTGAAGCCTAACCTTCTTGAAGGCTATTAGAGAGTACTGATCAGTCTTGGAGGCATTGATGATTCATCTCTAGGACAAAGTCTTGGGCTGAGCAATAACAAAATAAAATAAAAATTGAGAACCTACATGGAGCAAAGGGTCAAAGAGCCCTAAGAAGTAGTCACTGTGGCATGAAATGCAGGTTTCGCTTTCATTTCCACTTGGGTAAGAAAAACAACACCAGCACTATATTCTCATTAAATAATGACATAAACACAATTTCCAAATTGTGGAAAATTTGCAAAATGCGTAGAAGCATTAAGAAAAAAAATGAAAATCACCGCTAATCCACTGTTTACTAGATGAGCAATGTGAATACTATGCATTCTACGTCTGTTTCCAGTGTTTCTCTATGCTTAATTTCCACAGAATTGTAAAAACTATGGAGGGTCATACTCTGCTCTTTCACTAAAATTATTATGGAAACATTTCTCATGCCGTTGAAAATTATATAATTGAACTTTTAATCTCAAAAATAAAGATAGAGATAATTAAGGGTACAGCTTTATTAAGTAATTAATTTTGTGTATGTGTGTGTGTCTGTATGATGTTTAGGAAAGTGTCATATTTAAGGCAGTCGTGTGAATTGTCTATTTCATTTTAGTAGAATCTCAGAATTAACTTGCTGACTTTCAGCCGGCGGAAAAACTTCAGCCTACCACCATGAAATTAGGGTTAGGGTTAGGGTTAGGGTTAGAGTTAGAGGTCAGTATTTTGGGGAATAAGATATTTTTTTTATAAACAGAGATCCTATAATAATACATTTCACTATTATACTGCATGTAAATTAGAAATAGTATACCAAACACTCTTTGTTTGGTATACTATTGTTACATCTATTAAATTGTTACATTTATTAAATTCTTTCTGCACATGAGTACGTCTTTTTCCCCACTTGGCCATCCCCACCTCCTTGTTCTGTATTCCCTCATGTCACATTTTAACATATAGAAAATAAATTCTGGATTTTCCTTATACACTGATGTTCAAATTGTTTATCCTCAAACTCAAAATTGACCATTAATATTAATTTCATAGCCATATCTTTCCCAATAATCACATATATTTTTATGACTAACTGAAAAACTAATTTTACTTTTGAAGGCTTGAATTCCACAACTCAGTGTCACTATAGTTGAATCTGCCAGAGGTTCAATGACTTCCATAGAAAACCTGCTGCTTCGACCCTCTTAATTTTCCTCTGGATCACTTCCTCATGTTTTTTCTGCCATCATTATTCCTTCTACCTTTTCATTCCTGCTGATTTTCTTTTTAATTTTTTTTTTTTGCTTATTCCTATTCTTCACATTTTTTGCACTATTTTTTTGCCTAATCCTTTCTCTTTCCATTTTTTGCACTATTTTTCTTGCTTAATCCTTTTCTCTTTCCATTTTTCACACTATTTTTCTTGCTTATTCTTTTTCTCTTTCCTTTTTTTTTTTTTTTTTTTTTGGAACCATTAGTCCACTAACTTATTTGCACTTCTGAATTTATTGAGATGGGTTGAATGCTGACTCTACCTGCACAGCTGTGTCTGCCTCTGCCACCTGGAGGCAGACACTTATTTCACCAGAGTTATAGACATGACTGCCATACCAGGAATAAGTAGATCAGTGTACCAGTTTCTATTACAAACTCAACTGCTCTTATCCGGACAGAACAGCAAATGAACTGAAAACTCCACCAACCTTGGAGAGCCCTCAAGGTGCTAATGTTTGATAGCAATAAAAGCTTTAAATGGTTTGGGGACCATTGGTCCCTGCTTTGTAAAGTATTCATGAAGTGGAATTACAATGACCTTCTACCTTGATATAATTTCCAGTCGCCTCAAGCTCTCTGCATTTGGTTTGACCTCCTTTGCTACCATTGCCATTGATCTGTTCTTGAGATTGTAGCTATAGGCTTTATGTTTGAACCTGAGATTAAAGGTAAAGAGAAAACTCACCATAATGTTGCTGCCTATAAGTTTAGGGCCAGTATTGCAGTCCTTGGTAATGATCAGGGAAGCCACTGAAGAGTCCATATGGAAAACAGAATTTTCAGGGACTAGAGTTGCGGTGAAATTACTGTAGATGGTTGCAGGGAGAGAAGGCAGAAAAAGAATAGTTGTGACACTAAGACTGCTGCTGAATTTTAGAAGGAAATCGGAGGGAGATGCTAAAGAGTGGCCGCAAGCACTTTGTATTTAATATTGGCTTATCTAATACGTTCAGCTCGAAATGATCAGATTCATTTTTTTCCCCTTCTCTTTTTGGGATTTGCTAAGATATTTCTGAGTGTCATTTCCACAGCTCTGTCCAGTCTACCTCTTTTGTTTTCTGTTTCCCTCTTTGCCCCATGCACACTATAGTCTGGAGTACTTTTCTCTCTCTGTGCTTCATCATAATTTACTACAATCTCTTGTGCCATCTGTATGTGTTTTTTTTTTTACTATGATTAGCAGTTTGCAAAAGGTAATAAGTTTTTCTTTTTCTTCTCTTGCTTTCTCCATCTTTCACCTTTTCCTCCTCTTCCTCTTTTTCTGAGACTACCCTTCAGTTTCTCAGAATAAAGGGAAAACAGCATAATTTAAACATAATACAAATAGGAAAACACAATTGTACCTTCCAGATACTGAAACGAGGAGCAGGAGGAGAGAAGAAGGCAGAACAGTGAGTCTGATAGATAACATGTGAGCCCTGCGCTGTGCTAAGTCGCCGAAGTAGCTCCTTTCTCTAGCTAATTTCTACTTAGAAACAAAAGGTTTTTCAGAGAATGGAGAGAAAGAGGCAACTGAATGATGCTCCAATTTGCATTTCTGTTCGCACAGTATTCTTGTTCAATTGACTAGAGAAAGGTTCTTTTTTTCTTTTTACAAATGGAAGTACCTGTTTAAAAATAGTTGAATCAAATTTTATTCACAATTACTATTTTTTTTTCTCCCTTTCCAAATCTGCACTAAATAGCTTGAGGTACTGTAGCATGGTAAGAAAGACCATACTTTCCAATGTCAGAAGATGGAGGATATAATCTAAATTCTGTCATGAACTGTGTGATTTTAAGTAAATTGCTTAAACGTCTAAGTCTCCTTTTCTTTTCTTACAAAATTCAGAGTTTGTATTAGATAATCTGTAATATCACTTTCAGTTTAAAAAAATGTTGGTCTTTTTCACATTAACAATTCAAAAACCTTATCTCAGAAAGTGACTGGACTCTACCTGTCATAGGAAAGCCATCCCCACCCCCTCTGCAACTACAGTGCCTACAGAAGCTTCATCACAAGGATTTTTTTTGTTATGTTCTTGCTGATCTGAACAAATTGAAACAGAGACACTCTGATTTTGCCACAGAAATTGTAAGGGATTTCTATAACTTATCCATAGCCCTTGTAAGCACCATTATCTAAGAACTACATTTTCAAAGACATATTTCTCACAGTCTTTGGCTTGCCATCTGTAGTGGCTGAGGCAAGCCACATCACTGCTGCTAAGTCACTTCAGTTGTGTCCGACTCTGTGTGACCCCACAGACGGCAGCCCACCAGGGTCCCCCCATCCCTGGGATTCTCCAGGCAAGAACACTGGAGTGGGTTGCCACTTCCTTCTCCAATGGATGAAAGTGAAAAGTGAAAATTGAAAGTGAAGTCACTCAGTCCTGTCCGACCCTCAGCAACCCCATGGACTGCAGCCTACCAGGTTCCTCTGTCCATGGGATTTTCCAGGCAAGAGTACTGGAGCGAGGTGCCATTGCCTTCTCCGAGAACATCACTGATGCTTTGAAAATATTCTGGATCTTTACTGGTGAATTCTGTTTGCATCATCCTGTAAGGTGTCGCCAGTAAGGCAAGGGACTGGAAAGAAGGATTATGCTAGGAATTATTTAAAAACAGGAAGTATTTTGTTTTGTTTCAGTTCAGTTCAGTTCAGTTCAGTTCAGTCGCTCAGTCATGTCCGACTCTTTGTGACCCCATGAATTGCAGCACGCCAGGCCTCCCTGTCCATCACCAACTCCTGGAATTCACTCAGATTCACATCCATCGAGTTATCCATTTAAAGTAGTGATTCCTCATGAAACTAGACAACAGGCTCCTTGAAGGCATGAAAATAATTTTGCTATCTGTACCTCCTGATGGGTAAATTCAGTATCTGCCTGAATTTCAGAGTCAGAAGTCATCATATTGATGACTCAAAAATGCTCACCATTGCTGATACTTTAAAAAGTAATTTCAAAGTAATGGTGTCCTGAAAGTGGTATTCTTTTGTCTTGAAATATTCAATAGATCATTCCTTCTATGGAAAGGACATATAGTCTACTAGTAAAAGTGAAAGTCGCTCAGTTGTGTTCGACTCTTTGCCACCCCATGGCCTATACAGTCTACTGAATTCTTCAGGCCAGAATACTGGAGTAGGTAGCCTTTCCCTTCTCCAGGGATCTTCCCAACCCAGGGATCAAACCCAGGTCTCCCACATTGCAGGCTGTTTCTTTACCAGCTGAGCCGCAAGTAAAGCCTATTAAGTCCACTAAGCATTTGTTTATTACTTTGAACTTCTTTTCTTCTTTCCTTTCTATTTCCCTTTACCCTTTCTACTTGTTCCATCTTTCTCCTTCATGATGAAAGGATTCAGGACAGACCTAAGTGAAATGGTCTGTGCTGAAATTTCCTCTCTTTGAGGCTTCTACTTACTGCCCACTGCTTGCTCTTCGTTCGTCCTCTTACCCCTCCTCCCCATTCCAGTTTTTTCTATTACTCAGTTCTGGTTTTGCCTCTTCCTGGAAGCCTTCTTTGACAGCCCCAGCCTCCTAAGATGCCTTTCTGTGTGTAAACACAGCATCCCAAGCTTACCTTTTCCAGTAGCACTAGTCAGACTCACAAATAATATAATGACATCATTTGTAAAAATTAGAGAACTGTATGCCCATATAAAAATGGCTTCTGCAATCTGCTTAATGACAATATTGAAAGCATTCCAGTAGAGAGTGTTCTAGAGAAGGCAATGGCAACCGTCTCCAGTACTCTTGCCTGGAAAATCCCATGGACAGAGGAGCCTGGTAGGCTGCAGTCCACGGGGTCACTAGGAGTCAGACACAGCTGAGCGGCTTCACCTTCACTTTTCACTTTTGTGCATTGGAGAAGGAAATGGCAACCCACTCCAGTGTTCTTGCCTGGAGAATCCCAGGCACCGGGGAGCCTGGTGGGCTCCCATCTATGGGGTTGCACAGAGTAAGAAACAACTGGAGCCACTTAGCAGTAGCAGCAGAGAGTCTTCATCATTTTCCCCAATTTTCACTTCTATTGAGAACACCGTTTTCCATTCTCCACAGTGTGTTTGTAAATGCTTAATCTTGCTAGTATTCAAAAATTATTATAGCAGAACAGAACTTTCACATTTCCACCCCCACCCCAACTCTTGTATTCAATTCGCCTTTGCCATCTGACTAATAGAAGATAGTAATATGCTGCAGAGCTGTCTGCCCTTTTAACCTTTATGCAAGAAACTGTTGTGGCCGCTAATTGTCCTGAAGATGAAATACAAATTCCTACACATGGAGTTTTGAGGGTGCATTATTTAAGGCCATCCTACTGACTTATCCTGCTATAAATGACTGCTCTTTCTTTCTGAGGTATACAAGCATTCAAGATTTTCTCTCCCATGTCAAGATGATTACATTTTGTTTCTTATCATCCTTTACAGTTCAAGTCCTAGGTCATTCTTTTTAGTGGAGAGTAATATTCCATTGTGTATATGTACCACATCGCTATCCATTCATCTGTGGCTGGCCATTTAGGTTCTTTCATGTTCTGACTAGTGTAAATAGTGCTGCAGTGCAACTGGCTACATATGTGCTTTTGAATTAGGATTCTCTCAAGGTATATGCCCCGTAGTGGGATTGCTGGGTCAGAAACTAACACAATATTGTAAAGCAATTATATTCCAATAAGAAAATGAAACCAAAAAAAAAAAAAAAAAAAAAAACTTAAGTCCAGAGAAACTCTCAGCAGTCTATTCAAGAAAGTAATTGTATAGAAACACACACTCACACCAAAGACTCTCTGATGGCTTTGGCTTCTGATATACTGGAAAACAGCATTGAAGACTTACTGAAGCCTGTTCAGAAGAAAATAAAATAACAATACCCAAAAGGAAATTATCTGGTCGGGATGGTGTAGGCATATACCTATCCAAAGGACGAGATAGAACAAGTTTTTAAAAATTTTTCTTTTACATTTACTTTTGTACTCTAATGTGGCTCATATATTCCTTTTGAATTCACTGATAATTGTGAAATATATTCTCACCTCGAAGCCTGCCATGGTAAAAAACACAGCTGGGAGAAAACATTTAAACAAGCTACTAGAAGGAGCCTGCTAATTCAAGTCATGTGGGATTGCCTAATGAATTCATTTATAAGTATTCTAATATTGCATAATAAAATGCACCTGTGATATAAATGAAAAGATTTTATAATAAGATATACATCGCAAAAAGCCCTTGACATTTCAAGTAAACAAAAGATACATATTTGTCACATTTTTAACAAATGGATGTTCAAACTGTATATTTTCACACCTATGCTAATTATTGTATTCTGAATAGCCAATAATTGATTAAAAGGTACTTTGCAGATGTTAAATCTGTGCAAATACATGATCATTCGAAGAATTTAAAAAACTCAATAGCCAAAGGCAGAGAGAGGAAAAAAATCACACTCTTAATTACTTTAATAAATAAAGATACATATTTTCTATGAAACACTAAAACAAATGTGTTTTTTATTACATCTCACGAGCCTATGACTGATATTATTGCATCTAATGTAGGCAAACTGCCTTTAATTTACAAATACGTGGGTCCTTCTATTTACTGAAATGCTGTCCAAAAAGATAAGTAGGTGAACGTATGTGGTACCAAAAGTGAGATAGTCTTAAAATTGACAAAGTAGCTATAAAATATGAAGCAGTGTTAAAAACGAGCATCTGTATCATCCATGGAAAAATGTTACTGAGTCCTTTTTTCTTTTATAGGTTGAAGTATTTTATGTTAACTCAGTTGTAGGATTAGGTGAAGGAGAGAAGAAACACTTCTTTATGGAGCACTCACAATGCCAAATGTTATCACAAAGAAGATCTATTTATCTATCAGCCACCTATTTATCATCTACCTAGTAATCTAACTCACTCATCCATACATTTATCTACTATCTGCCCATTCGCTCCTACTATAAGATTGGTGTTATTTCCCCCGTATTACAGATGAAGACAAGCAGAGAAAGTCCATCATACCTGCCCCAATGCCACCATAGCAGATGGGAACTTGAACCTACATCATCTGGTCCTATGGCTAATACATCCTACATCATCATCCTATGGCTAATACCATCTAAGAGAACTTCTTCAGTGATAATGGCTTTATTTGCAGCGATGAGCCACATAGCATTACAACGGGACTCCTGGGTACTGCCGTCACCAACGGTCTCTAGGCTCTTCATTGCAGGGATTGTAACATTTTTATTAAATTTATATTCACTAGAAATATGCCTGGCACATAGAAAGTGAAAGTGAATTCGCTCAGTCGTGTCCGACTCTTTGCAACCCAGTGGACTGTAGCCCACCATGCTCCTCTGTCCATGGGATTTTCCAGGCAAGAGTATTAGAGTGGGTTGCCAGTTCCTTCTCCAGAGGATCTTCCTGACCCAGGGATAGAACCCAGGTCTCCCGCATTGTAAGCAAAGCACTTTACCGTCTGAGCCAGCAGGGAAGTCCTATATGTGTTGAGCGTTGAAAACATGCCACCTGGGCTGATTTAAGCACATTATAATACCAGATATTCCAACAGTCTCCATCTTGTGTAAAACAGTCAAATGGAAAACTGACCTAACACTATTTGGCCAGTTCTTTTCCAATGTCCTTATCATTGAACTAAACATCACCTGATGTTAACTCAATTCACATGAGAACAAAGGGAACTTTTACCTCGTGACTTTCATCCTTGGCAAATGCAATTTCCATATCCCTTTTTTCCACCCCAACATTTATTTCCCAAACACTCAGGAAAATTTCGCTTCTCCTAATTTCAAAACAATGGCAGTCACTGGTTTGGCTTGTAACAATTTTATATCTTCATTGTGTGCTAGTGTGCCTGAAATTCAACACAAAGTAAATAAATTCTATTAGCACGAGGTTGTTATTTTTATCATCCTAGTCATACATGTAGGGAAATGTTACAATTCACAGTGAATGTTGCTGGCATGAATACAGACACCATGAGTAAAGAGATAGATATTTAAAGTGACAGGTGCTTTATGCCATAAGCTTTATCAGGATATACTGGGGAAAGTCCCCTTTTAATTGAGTTCATTGTCCTGACTTGCACAATAATTATTTTCCCTACAGCTACCCCTGCAGGCCATTAAAGTAAAATTTTATTTCAAGTGAAAAAGATCACCAAGGGCTGCCGTGTGTGCGTGCTAAGTTGGTTCAGTCGTGTCCAACTCTTTATGACCCTATGGACCATAGTATACCAGGCTCCTCTGTCTATGGGATTCTCCAGGCAAGAATGCTGGAGTGGGTTGCCATACCCTTCTCCAGGGGATCTTTCTGATCCAGGAATTGAACCTGTGTCTCTTACATCTCCTGCTTTGGCAGGCAGGTTCTTTACCACTAGTGCCACTAGTGGTAAAGTAAAGTTCCTGGGGACCTTCAAATACTACAGTGCTTGGGTCCCATGAGTCGCTGGCCTACAGCTGGACAGCGCAGCAGTCAGAAATAGAGAATAAATACCTTTCTCCTCTTCCTCTTAACTAACAAACCCCTCTCTTTTAATACAGGTGATGATATTAGATGGTTTTCACACTTGCTGATTAAAAAAATCATTCACTATGTTGCAACTGAAGTCTAGAAAATGACTTCATCTCCAAAGTGAGTGAATAGCCAAGAAAAGGCATCAGCAAACTATGGTTTGGGGCCAAATCCATTCCTCCATCTCCTTAGGTATGGCTCACAGACTAGGATTTTTTTCTTTTTATTATTAAAGGCATTAGTAAAGAACAAACAAAAAAATACAACTTTAAATTTTCAGTTGTTTACACTTAATTTGGCTCTAATCTATGGCTTGGACCCTTGACTAGGCATGATTACATTTTACTTTTTTATATAAAAGGCTAGCTGTTGTATATTTTAGGTTTTATAGGCCATGTACCTTTATGTATTTTTTTTTTTTTTTACCCACAACCCCTTAAAATGTAAAACTAACAGAAAGTTTTACTAGGAGACCACACTAAAGTAGAAACTACATTTGTGGACCAGATTTGGCCACCAGGCAGGCCGTGGCCCTCGTAGATGTTTGACCCAAAAAACAGGATGGAAACTGAATGACTACATGGAGAAAAGTACTCCTTCAACCAAGAATTCTTACCACCAGGATCATCTGCCTTGGACAATTGAAAGAAATAAATATCTACTATCATTGAGTAAGGATACATGCTTAGGTCTATGTATGACAGTAGCTATCTTACCCTAACTGATTCAGAAAGGACAGCTGAGGCAACACTTCCTAAAAGGTGGCAGTTAACATAGATCTGAAGGAGAAAGCACAATGGAGATATTTTGGAGAAGACTTGCAGGACACTTTCACCTCTCCAAAATGTCCATAAGACATGTGATTCATGCCAAAAAGTTCTTGATAGTTGCTCCTGTGAAAAACCATTTTGCATGGACCAGACATGCCCATGAACATTTTGGATCATACCAAATGACCTTTTGTGTGATCCAAGTGTCTTATAGACATTTTGGACAGGCCCAAATGTCTGCTAATCAGAAGTGCACCCAAAGCAGAGGCCTTGAGTTGAGAACACAACTTATAGTTTGAGAAGCAGAAAGGGGGTGAGTAAGTTTGCATTCAAATGACCAGAAGGGAAAATATTGATATGAGGTCACAGAAAAAAGGGGCAACTAGATTTCATAGGTCCTCATATATCAGTTTGGCTTTAACTCAGAGAAAAATGGGAACCCACTGGAGAGTGTCAAGTTGAACAGTGACATTAAAAGTCCCTCATTTTAACAGCTTCACTCTGGCTGCTGTACTAAAAACACATAAAGGGGATCAATGGTGGAAATGAGAGACTAGTTAGGAGACTGCTGCAATCATTCACGTGAAAGATGATGAAGAGTTGGAATAAAATTGTAGCAGCGGATAAAGTAGAACTCATAGGACTTGCTGAAGGATTGATGGGGTACATGAGAGAAAGAGAGAAGTTTAAGATGACTTCATATATTTTGTACTGGGTGAAGTTGATACTTACTGAACTGAAGAAGACAGGAGGAGTAGGTTTGAAAAATATTAGGGGCTGAGTTTTCTGCATGTTGAGTGAGATGTCTGTTGGACATCCAATGGAGATGTCACATTAGCAGCTGTATATAAAACTCTGGAGCTCAGAGGAGACATTAATGGGATCCCTCTCTAATCTAGGGACTTCCCTGGTGGCTCATCGGTAAAGAAATCTGCCTGCAATGCAGGAGCCACAGGAGACGTGGGTTCAATTCCTGGGTCTGGAAGATCCCCTGGAGGAGGGCATGCAACCCACTCCAGTATTATTGCCTGGAGAACCCCACAGACAGAGGAGCCTCGTGGTCTACACCCCTTTGAGTCACAAATAGTCAGACATGACTGCAGCGACTTAGCACGTACAAACGTGCTAATCTATAACTTGTCCTCCAGTATTCCTATGACAGTTTTTATTGCAGAGGAATATGGCATTTTGTTTGCATTATTTTTCTCTCCTTCTAGTTTGTTTACTCTTTGATGAAAAGTCTGATTTACTTTTAAATAAAGTGCAGGTATGGCTATATCTCAGCTTGTCTTGCCTGGGCAGCAAGTGGAGAGTTTGCTCCAGGTAACTCTTCACTTTCTGAACAGGCTTTTCTGAACTCTGGATATGATACAACTCTATTTTCTATAAGCATCAAGGTGATAGATGTGGACCCAAAATTCACTTATATTAAAGCACACGGTATATTTAAATGTATGAATGAAGGCTTTAGCTAATAATCATTTTTCTTCATTCATATTACAAATTGATCCAGAGATTTAGAAAATTGTCTTTTAATCCATTCTCTTCTAGAATACAAGGGCTAGGAAAAAGGAGACACAAATTGGTTACATGATCAAGACTGAACCACAATTATTTTGGTCCTGATTCTTAGCTTTTTAAAAAAAATACTGTCATTCAATCTGAAAGTAATTTTAAAAGCCATGTCTAGAACAATTGAAAATTGCCAAGGTAAATCAGTGGCCGGAAAACTAGAAATTGTTTTCAGCTCAGTTCATCAAAGTGTATAAAAGTATTTATCAAACAGTAATCAACAAAAAGTGACTTTGATTCACAAAAGACATGAAAAGTGTAAAATATAATCAACACAGACCATGAATAACATAGGGCTTTCTCCTTTCTTTTCATAATTAATTATACAATGATTTAATTTTATAGCAATCTACGTCATAGCACTTGGCTCAATCTGACTATTTCACAATGCAGATAATTCACATGCCCTAAAGCACTCTGCAACATTTTCCATGTCCTTGGTCAACCCATGGATCTAAGAAAGACAATATCATCCCAAAGGATGTGATCCTGATGGAAATGCTTCTCTGCAGCTGAAGCAGTCAGCATACATTGCCAGCCAATGCAGCAGAACCTCGTGTCCTTCCTTGAAGGGAATCTGCATGTCATAGCTCCATGCCTTTCACTAGCAATTTATTATTTCATCACCGGCTCAATGGACATGAGTTTGAGCAAACTCTGGGAGATGGTTAAGGACAGGGAAGCCTGGCATGCTGCAGTCCATGGTGTCATAAAGAGTCGGACACAACTTAGCAATGGAACAACAACCATTATTTCATTATTCAAAAAAAATATTGAATGCCAATAATGAGCTAGATACTCTAATATGTGTTCTAAATGCATTATCTCATTTAAAAACTCTTATAAAAATTCTATGCTCTACAAAAGCTTTTTATGCTCCACTTTACAGATAAGGAAACTGGAACACAACGTTAGATTTCTAAAGGACACATGAATGGAATTTGGGCCTAGGGGCCCTGGCTGCAGTTGGGGGACTTTTTAACCCTCCCATACAACTGCTTTCCAAAAAGAATGTAAAACAGCATGTAAGGCAATATATCATCTCAAATGTCCCAAATTTATTTTGGTTCAGTGTACTTCTTTCCATTTAGAACTTATTAAGGTGAGCTGCATTTGTATGAAAAAGAAAAATTTCCCTAATTGTGCTATTTAACACAAGAGGGTGACCCTTGTAGTGATTAATGTTTGATGTCAAAGATAGGACAAATAAAAATAAATACATAGAAACTCATGTGAAAAAAAGAAGGCAATATCTCCATCCAAAAGTGCTATACATGTAATGAGAAATTAAGAAGGCAGAATGATGGAGGGTTTCTGAAGTAATCTTTCATATTTTACCTCACCAGGTGATAGGAGATATGATACTCTGATTTTAAAAAAGCAAAACAAAAAAACACAAATATATACTAATAAAATTGAGCTTTAAGGATCTAATTCTCAATGAGACATCATCTTAATGTAATAATTTAAAGCATATTGCCATGGATTTTGCAGGCACTCAGAAATAGCTTACAAATTCCAAAATATACTGTACATCCATTCCCATAGAGAATATTTTGTACAAACTTCAGCCAATGTTTTTTTGTTATAAATATTAAGGGCTAATTTTTAATGTTATTAGAAAACAAATTATCTAGACACTGAGAGCAAACACTCTGAGGACCCCTTTCCCACAAAATATGATAAACACTAAAGCTATTGAAATGAAGAATGGACAAAGCATATGTATTGGGTATGGAGAAAGCAGACAGGTTACCCTAATGGTTCATTTCTATTTCTGAATTTCTAGAATGCATGGTTAAAAATTATATTAACTAGACAAAACATGAAATAGATACAGCTTATTAAATCACTGCCACCCATCAAATACTAAAATGCAGTTATTTAATTATAAATGGTTTTACAAATTTCCCTAAAGAATTGAATATAACAGGCAGTCTTTAAAAATAAAGTAAATGCATTTAAAAATAAAGTGAATGCATTTGAAAAGACTTGATATGTTATAACTACCATATGCCCAAAGAAATTATTTCCAAGATTTTTACATACAGCTCTGTTCACACTATTCTTATATATTATTACATCTTCATTACTCAATTCATATACAACAATAAAATAAGTAACACAACTACTCCAAAGAAAATTAAAAATAGAAGTTGACAGAGGCATAGACTTAAATGAACGCTAAATGAACTCCTAGACTTTAGATTGCATATTTGTGTGTGTATCACGTGCACTTCCTTGGATGCCCAGAAATAGTGCTCTTCTGGAAAGATTTGTGATGTTGTAATGTTCTAATGCTAAGTGTATTGAGAAATCAAAAGCATCCAAGAGGTAACAATGGATGTACTTTTCAAAACGTACTTTTCCTCCCAAGTGCTTTTAATGAAAGCATGAAAGTTTTACTTGTAACCTTTGCATTAGGACTTGTTCCTAAACATTATAGCATGCATGCAACTATGACCACCTTGTACTTCACCTTAGAACATTTATTGAACATATAATATGAAGATTATTTTAAGAGAGAGAGTGAAGAAGACTAGATATTTTTGTTTTTTTATGTGCACATCCATTCTCTTCCCGTTACTCATTTTCCAGTCCTTGAAATACATCTTCCAAGCTTATTTTCTTTTTTACCATCATCCTGCCATGCCTCATTCTCCTCTGTGCATTAAATTCCTATCCTCGTACATCTAGGTATCACTTGAATTACTTCAAAATCAAATCTTATCAAAGGGATATTTGGCAATTTCTCAGGAACCTTTCAGTCTAAACACATTATTGCATCTTGCTGTTTTCTCGAGTATCTACCTAACAAGTGACATCCTATCCTCTGCACTTCTTTCTGCATCAGTGTCCTTCATAATAAGTTATCAAAGGAGAGAGGCTTTTTTATTTAATTCATTTTGCATTACATTTAATCCAATGGTGCTAATTTTTACTGTGAATAATAGAAAGTCTACTGAAATTCTGTTTCCTAAGGGATCTGAATTTGGGTCTGTCTCCCCAGTTACATTTTCAAAAATAATAATTGAATAGTGAGCCAAAGAATTCTTTTGAGATCAGAAACATCCTATTTGTCAATTTAGAGTGAAATACCTAAGCTCCTTTCTCCCCATGAGCTCATATTTTCTGCTGCATGGTAAGCCTCCAGTTTGCAGCCTGGCCTATGAAAATGCCACATTCATATTTCTAAACACACCCAAAGATTAGAATAGAAGAGATTTGTGGATGACAAAACACTGCTGTCTGGATTAAGCTCTGTGGGCATGACTCCATGGAAGCCTGCACAGCTGATAAGGGTGGAAATTTAATTTCTGCCTAAATGGAGCCTTCATGGGAGAGTATCTCTCTGAAAACTTCAGAAGTAAAAAGCTGGTGATTATAATTTTACCAAGATGGCCTTTTTATTTTGTATTTCAACTAATGTAGAGTAAAATGTCTTTAAATGGGTTATTTTAATTGCAGGTATTCTACCCAGAAAGTATCGCGCTTCTCCAATAGTGATCAGCATTGTTGAACAAAACTCCGAACTTTCTCAGGAATACTCTGTTTGTAATTTGGCAACAGGATAACACAGTAGAGTAGGTTGTAAACAGAGGATGAAAGTCAGTTAAATTTTCCTTCTCAGAGTATGATCTATCCCATCACCACCAGGACTATTTCATTCCTTTAATACTGGGTGGCCTTTTTCTTATTCTTTATATCAAGAATAAGACATAGAAATATATAAGAATATGAAACAGGTAAAGATAGAGTGAGGATGCTATATTTTCTTTTCTCCCTTTTTAATAAGAATTCTCCTCTAGCTTAAATGTAAGCAATTTCACGCAATAAAAACAATTTTATCTCTAACATGCACTGGTTCATGTACCAAAAAGGTGGTCGTATAAGCGGTTCCAACATCACAGTAAATGAAGCTAAAAGAATAGGTAAATGGGCAGGTTTGAAAGACTTATAAAGTCTGCCCTGAGCTTAGGTACTTATTTATATGAGCACAGTGTGAAATTAATGAAGATACATTTGATGGCCAAGATTCCTATTACTTTGAAATACTGTAATGTAGGTAAGTACACAAGAGTGTTTTAAAACACTATTACTGGAATCCATATCTTGTCTTTTCAGGAAATAAATTCAGATTTATTTGCTTCATTAATGAGAAACCTAATTCCATTTAAGATTGTGCAAAGCATACTCCAATGATAAGGCGAATACAGCAGTTTTGCTCCAAGCAGTTTAATTCCACTCCTTAAATGGAACAATACTTAAAATGCAATTGTTCCAGAATTTCTTGGCAAATGGTCTTCCTAAGCATTGGCCCAATTTCTTCATCACTGCATTTAAATAAGTTCCCAACTTTATTAAGACTTCAGGCTCTTTGTTGCCAAGAGGAAAACCCACTGAAATGGCAAACAATGAGTGTTGGTTTTAAAATAAATTTCGGTTTGCTTAGGCAATTTAAAATTTTGTTTGGAAAAAATCAAACATTATTCAAGCATTAAGAATTTGTCAGAGGATCCCTTTTTATGAGCTTTTCAATTGAATTATTGCCTTTGGATTGGAAAATTTTATTTTCATAATCATTGCATTAACTATTCCTTTTATTTTGACAAGTATTTAAGAAGAAAAAAAAGTGAAATTTAGCCCAATTACTTCTAAAAAAAAAAAAAACTTTTTAGAGACACTAAATGTAGAGTAAGTTGTTATCCCGGAAGAAGTAATTTTTATTGCCAGTCTGGTTTCATATGCCAGAAGACCGTACATCATCTACCAGTGAACTGTGAAATACTTCCTAAGGAAAACAAACAGTGCATTCCTTTGTGATAGTTTGGTGTGCCTCACTGTGAGTGAATACAAAGTACCAAGCGCTTAAAATTTCACTCTGTAGAGATAATTAGTGCTATATAAAAATTTAAGATGAGAGGAAAAAGCGCAGGATTTTCTGTTCAAAATTGTCGCTAAACCTATTGCTCATTTCAGTTCAGTTCAGTCACTCAGTCGTGTCCAACTCTTTGGGACCCCATGAATCGCAGCATTCCAGGCCTCCCTGTCCATCACCAACTCCCAGAGTTCACTCAGACTCATGTCCATCGAGTCCGTGATGCCATCCAGCCATCTCATCCTCGGGCGTCCCCTTCACCTCCTGCTCCCAATCCCTCCCAGCATCAGAGTCTTTTCCAATGAGTCAACTCTTCGCATGAGGTAGCTAAAGTACTGGAGTTTCATCTTTAGCATCATTCCTTCCAAAGAAATCCCAGGGCTGATCTTCAGAATGGACTGGTTGGATCTTCTTGCAGTCCAAGGGACACTCAAGAGTCTTCTCCAACACCACAGTTCAAAAGCATCAATTCTTCAGTGCTCAGCTTTGTAAAACTGAGCAAATGCTGATAAAGTCCAAGGGTCATATACCTGTAAGATGTTTTGAGAAGTCATCCAGTGTTATAGCCTTTAAAAATAACTCACTTTCATTCTCTGCCTTTGCATGCTAGCTATATGAATCTCTTCTCTATTTTGAAATATTAAATAAACCAAAAAGAAGTAATAGTATCATACTGTGACTATCCATACTGTCTTTAAGTCTTTAAAACCTCCTCCTTTACTCTATGTTTAACCCATATCTCAGGCGGTGTATTTTGTCCATTTCTTATCATGCTGGAGAATAGTCACACCATCATCGGTTAGCTAGCATTGTGTGTTATTTAAAGCTATTATGAAATCACTTGCTAAATAAACTTGTTTCCAAACTAAACAATCCCAATTCTTTCAACCTATCCTCAAAGGTCCCATTTTCAGTCTTTAATCATCTCTGTGGCTCTTCTCTGAATTCCCTGCTAGTTCCCAATGTCCCTAAGAGGCTTTGGAACTCAAAACTCAGTAATAATTTGTCTCTCTTTCATCTGTTGTCATGTGGTGGGAGCTGTGGATTTGGTTTCTCCTATGACCTAGATTATAGGCAACTTAAGGGTAAACATTGCGTTTCTTTGTTTAAGAAGCATTTTTGCTGATAGTATTTCCTACAGAATTAGGTATATCACAAATGGTAGCACATTTGTTTTTTGCTTTGTCTTATTTTGTTTACTGTAGTAGCCTCATTATCATTAATAAGAGAAGAATTATGGCTGTTATATAAACTTATTCAGGTACTCTGAGCTCTTTTCTTATTTTGATCTGCCCTATAAAAGTCAAAGTCTCTCCTGTCTGTTTATAAGCCTCTAGAAACAAGTTCTTTATAACAAATGTCAGTTTTGACCTTAAGTTTTATATTTATCTTTGAATGTATTAAAAAGAAAATAGGTATTTGAGTAAATATTTGGTAACTTCTTTTTAAGAATTGAAATGCATGCTCTTGTCAATCCAGGCTACACAAAAGAGATATGAATGGGAAAAAAATCCAAAACATTGATTTCTCCTTGAATTATGTATGCTTGTCTTAAAACTGGCTACTTGGAACACATGGCCAAAGCCAGCACACACAAGTAGCATTTAATAAATTGAAAAAAGACTTAAGAAAGAAATAGATGGCCTATTGAACATGGAATCTAGGCTCAAGTGTAATAATGATAAGTTGTAGAAGATATAATGATGACCAGTGCCTCATGGAGTTTCATACAGAATTCACTCTAGAAAGAACTTTGGAGGGATGGACAGATAATATTGGCTTGTGTTGAAAGGAATAAAAGGAATAATCATAGCAATACTTTATGCAGCCTTGGAGAAGACTCTTGAGAGTCCCTTGGACTGCAAGGAGATCCAATCAGTCCATTCTGAAGAAGATCAGCCCTGGGATTTCTTTGGAAGGAATGATGCTAAAGCTGAAGCTCCAGTACTTTGGCCACCTCATGCAAAGAGCTGACTCATTGGAAAAGACTCTGATGCTTGGAGGGATTGGGGGCAGGAGGAGAAGGGGACGCCCGAGGATGAGATGGCTGGATGGCATCACGGACTCGATGGATGTGAGTCTGAGTGAGCTCCGGGAGATGGTGATGGACAGGGAGGCCTGGCATGCTGCAATTCATGGGGTCACAAAGAGTCGGACACGACTGAGTGACTGAACTGAACTGAAATGAACTGAACTGAACTGACCTGAATGCAGCTTAAATTATTTATTAAAAATACTTTCAAAAGTTATATTCACAGAAATCAGAGCTTCATTGCTTATTGAGTATATTTATAGATTCTGAGTTATACATCAAGGCTATACAGTTTATTCATTAAACATTTATATATTGAGTACTCATAATATGGTGGTGGCTGTATTAGATTTTGGAGACATAGCAATAAACAAAACAGACAAAATCTCTGCCATTGTTCAATCTAAGTTCTATTTATAGAATAATTTAATAAAGTAGAAAATACAGAATTCATTAGTAGATTGTATGTAGCAAAAAGAAAGGAAAAGATAAAGCACGTAGAAGCCAGGAATGCCAGGGATGGGCAGGTTCACTTTTTTATATAAGGTGGTTAGGAAAGTTCTGTCTTCTAAGATACCGTATCAGCAGAAACCTAGAGAGTTGGACTGTGAAGAAAGCTGAACACCGATGAGTTGATGCTTTTGAACTATGGTGTTGGAAAAGATTCTTGAGAGTCCCTTGGACTGCAAGGAGATCCAATCAGTCAATTCTGAAGAAGATCAGCCCTGGGATTTCTTTGGAAGGAATGATGCTAAAGCTGAAACTCCAATACTTGGGCCACCTCATGCGAAGAGTTGACTCATTGGAAAAGACTCTGATGTTGGGAGGGATTGGGGGCAGGAGGAGAAGGGGATGACCGAGGATGAGATGACTGGATGGCATCACTGACTCAATGGACATGAGTCTGAGTGAACTCTGGGAGTTGGTGATGGACAGGGAGGCCTGGCGTGCTGTGATTCATGGGCTCGCAAAGAGTCGGACACGACTGAGTGACTGAACTGAACTGAATTGAAAGGAAGTCAGGGAATAATTATTTTTTTGAACTCTAGGAAAAGACAGTTTTTAGCACCAGAAACAGCAAGTGCAAAAACTGTGAGGCTAGAATATAGTTGGTGTGTTCAAAAAACATCAAAAAACACAGTGGGACTGGAGAAGAGTCAATGAAAGAGAAAGAAAGGGAGGATTTGACAGCAGAGAATGGAGGCCAGATCAGATCATGCAGGATCTTTTAACCTCATGGTAATAATTTTGGCTTACAGTCTTACTGAGATGATAAGTAAAACTTTGAAAACTTTGAGTCAAGGATTTATACAATGTCTTAATTGTCAAAATAACTCCTTTGGCAACTTTATAGATTATAGACTATAGAGCAAGAAAGAATGCCTTAATTAGGGTGTGAGGTTGGGAAGTCTGGGGTATCTCAAGGTCACTCCTTAAGAGTTAATTTGAAGCATAAGAGAATGAATTAGGGTGTGAGAAAGTGGAGGTAGGGTCACTCGATACCCAGCATTTTAGGACACCCAGCATTTTCTGAAAGAAGAACTTGATGGGTGGGGGCAGTCTAGTCCCTTATTTCATTGTTTTATTAGTAGCTGTGTCATACAGATGGTAATATGTTTATTCAAGATGGACATCTTTTGGAATGGGTGCCTTGATAATCAAAAACTTAATATCGAGCTCTTATACTATGATCAGTTTAAGGGACAAAGATTCAATGCACTGTCATAGGGATGACTGAGTAAAGATCAGTCCTTCCTTGTTGAAAATCAACTGAGGCTATTTGCATTAATCTGTTCTGCTCCATTGATCTATGTGTCTAACTTTCTGCTAGTTTCGGTTAGTATAGCCATACAATGTCTTAACATTGTGTTTTGTGATTTTGGCAACATTATTTTCCTTTTCCAACATTGTTTTGGCTTCTCTATTTCCTTTGCCTTTCCATATTTGTCTTAGAATCAGTTTATACACGTCTTCAAAAAGATTCTGTTGGCATTTCTGTTAACAATTGTATTAAACCTACAGACCCATTTGAGAAGTATTATCATCTATATCATATTGAGTCTTCCAATCCCTGACTATATTACATTTCTCAATTTAAGTTTTTTATTTTCTTTCATCATTGTTCTGTAGTTTTTACTAAACAGATCCTACAAATATTTTATTAGATTTATACCTACATGTTTCACTTTCTTAAAAACTACTCTGAATAATATTTTAATATCAGTTTACAACTGTGAATTGCTAGAATATGTAAATAAAATTGTCATTTTCAAATAGTGACAGAAAACATTTCATTTCTGAGCCATATGCATTTCATTTTATTTTAGCTTATTGCCATGTTGTATTGGCTATGATTCCAGTAATATGATCAATATGAATGAGGAAAATAGACATCCTTAGGTTGTTACCTATCTAAGGGAGAAAGCATTCAGTCTTCCACCATTAAGTATGGTGTTACCTGTATGGTTTTTGTAGATGCTTTTTACTGGGTTGAAGATGCTCTCTTTGAGCCCAAATTTACTAAAAGATTATATAATGATGAGTGTTAAGTTCTGTAAAATGTTATTTCTGCCTTAACTGACATGATCATGCATTTTTGCTTCTTTTGAGTCTTAATTTGTAGATTATTCTGTATAATTTAAAAAATACTGATATATCTTTGCATTCTCAGAATAAGTTCCACTTTATATTAGTGCATTATTCTTGTTATATATTACTAAATTTAATTTGCTAATATTTTGTTGATAATATTTATGTCTGTGCTGATGAGGGATATTGTTCTGTAGTTTTCCTATGTTTACTGTCTTTGTCTGATTTTGATATCAGAATAATGTGGATCTTATAACATGAATTTGGCACAGACCCCTTCCCTCTTCTGTCTTCTGGAAGAGATTGTATAGAATTAGTGTTATTCTTTCTTTAAACATCTGGCTAAAAATCACTTCAATAACCTTGTCCTTGATTCACTTTGCCTGTACACCTCCTCAATTCACTCTGACAGAATGATTTTATATGTTCAACATTAGTAGAAAAAAAATCTTGTTTGACTATGTTTTTAAAAACCATTTTGGCAGAATGAATTGAGGTATACAAGCACAGCGGAATTAGAGACAAGGATATTGAAGTTATTTTCCTAAGAGATAAAACTCTCTTGAACAAGTCGCTAATAATAGGGTTGGACATAGTTAACTGTGTGTATATACAATGCTTAGGACATATTCTGGTACGTAATAATCAATGTTAGTTTCTTCTACATGTCCCCTTAGTTTAATGTTACTGGAAGAAATATAAAAGAATCAGACTAGCCCTCTATATTGCATATTAGCAAACTATAGCCTGTGCACTGCTTGTCTGCTTTTATAAATAAAGTTTTATTAGGACACAGCCACTCTCGTTTTATAAGCATTGTCTATGGCTGCCGTTTGTTTTACTACAATAGCAGAGTTGAGTTGCAACAGATGCCATATGGCCCATGAAGCCAAAATATTTATTATCTAGCTCTTTATGAAAAGAAGTATCATTTCTGCTGCAGGTCTAAGTCTAAGGATATGAATAATATAATATTGGTAACATTGCAGCAGCTTTTAGCAGAACATTTCCTTGAAAATAAAAGTCAACATCCTTGCAATTTCCTACAATGACATATCCCAGCCACCATGTCATTCCCACCCATGCTATAATAGCTCTTTGACCTCTTTACAGCTCTTTGACCTCTTCACTTATTGCTCAAGCATCATTTCTCTATGTCAGCTTCCTCGTCCATCTTCAAACATCTAGACATAGTCCTTTCGGGGGACTTTTCATTGGGGATATCCTCTGGCTGGAATTTTCTTCCCTCAAATGTTCCCATGACTCATTCCTCATTTCCCTCAATTCTCTGCTCAAATTTCCATCATCATTTCTTCTTGAGGTTCATCCAGACCACCCTATTTTCATTAGATTGAGGAAACTCTAGCCTAATTCCTAACACTTTGAAAATCCTCAGATCTCCAGAACACTTAAGTTTTCATAAACCCATTAACAAATTACAATAAAAAGCTATGTATGTGGCTTCCCAGATTTTATTATATTCCAGAAAAATCTAGCCACTTCAAATTGTTTAAATTTTCCCCCTTTGCTGCACGAAACACAAATTCTGCAAGAAGTATGATACTGTTCAAATACAAATTGATACTAAAGAGAGAACAAATAAGAAGTGGTCTTGAATTTTCCATAGCTGTACTTTCTAACTCTTCTATTGGTTGTTCTAAAATACGAATTGGACTTTTAGTGAAGGAAAAATCTAGGATAAAAAGGCTATAGGTATCTGTGATATATTTTCTATACCAAGAACTATTCTTTCACGTGACATCTGACACATAGGTGGCTCATTATAACAATTAGCTTTCTTCCTCAAAAATCACCACATTAGGAAAAAACATCATTCTCACCCCTACGTCATCCCTGACTTCTAAGCATGTACTGTCTTCTTCAGTTAAATGTCAGTCTCATTCTGTAAATGGTAGCAATGACCATGATGTTCCTATCTGAGAATGTCAGCTGAGGAATAACAAAAGAGAATGGAAGATTTGAAAAAAAAAAATCATGATTTCATTGTCTCAGTTTGGATTTAAAATTCAGGAGTGCATTGTTAATATTTCTTGATTTCACCAAACCACCTATTTCAATCTCAGCCTCAAAAAAATGATACAGTGAAATTCTTTTTCTTTTAGGAGGACATTGCTTTACCTACAACTTAGTCTATTTTGTTCAAATGGTGACTTAAAACAGGGTAACCTTGTCTTGATTGGAAAAGAGACAGTCATAGAGTTTGATATCATTGAAGCAAGTTAGTCTCTAACTGGATTTTCTCTTTCCTTTGCTTGAAAACAAGAGGAAGACAACATGGAAGAAGGGCTGGAAGGATATTATTTAAGGTGGATTGTATAGCAGACGATAATGCGTACCAGGAAGTCAAGTATGCTTTTTGAATAATTGCACAGATGGGTAAAACAATAAAATAAGATCTCACAAAAAAAACCACATTGCAGTTTTCAAACATTTCATTATTTCTCTTATTCATATAGCTTCCCAAGTTATTAAATTTACAAACATCTTCCAGTGTGTCTTCTCTAATATCCCTTCTACCTGGTGGTCTCTTTCAAAGCAATGCCATGTCTCCTTTTCTGATATTTTTCCTTCTTCCTTTCCTTTCCTACTTCTATTTACCATACTCCAGAACTTCATCAAGTCAAATTTGGATTTTAGTGACAGATTGTTTCCTGGCTTCCTTGATCCCAGTCTCCTTTCCATCCTGACTATAAACTCTCTTTTCCATTTCCATTAGATTTAAATTAATTCAAGTAAAATACATGAAGTGTTAAGCACAGTGCTTGAACTTAATAAATGCTAGTAATTTTTATCATTCACTTTAGCAAACAAATAGCTATAATAGGATCAGTCACTTGCTTTGACTCTATGGATATGTGTATATATATGTATTGTATCCATATGTTTATGTTTATATATACACATATACACGTAAATCACATGCCAACAAAGGTCCACATAGTCAAAGCTATGGTTTTTCCAGTAGTCATGCACAGATGTGAGAGTTGGACCATAAAGAAGGCTGAGCATCAAAGAATTGATACTTTTGAACTATGGTGCTAAAGAAGACTCTTGAGAGTCGCTTGTACAGCAAGGAGATAAATCAATCCTAAAGGAAATCAACCTGAATATTCATTGGAAGGACTGATGCTGAAGCTGAAGTTTCAATACTTTGGCCACCTGATGCGAAGCGCCAACTCCTTGGAAAAGACCCTGATGCTGGGAAAGACTGAGGGCAGGAGGAGAAGGGGACAACAGAGGTTGAGATGGTTGGATGGCATCACTAACTCAATGGACATGAATTTGAGCAAACTCCAGGAGATAGGATGCCTGGTGTGCTGTAGTCCATAGGGCTGTAAAGAGTCAGAGTTAGTGACTTAACAACTCATAAATACACACACACACACACATACACACACATGCACACAGCAGGGGTGGGGGCTCTTAATCAAAAATCCACTGATTAGCTTCAAGGGCTTTGTGTCCTCTGAAATGTACACATCCATCCACATACATATTTCCACTTTGATGCATGAGTGGCCCTCAAACTTAATCCCAGCCACAGCTGCAGTTGCAAACCCCAACTAAAACTTTTAACTCCAGTTCTAGTCTCAGCTCCCACCTTGCATCTCAGCTCCAACTGTGAATCTCAAATCCCAAACTGTTTCCTGCTTTAAGTCCATAGAGTTCTGTCCAGCATTAAAGGGTCTGTGTGATATGCCTTGCCTCTCTATCCACCTTGATTTACTCATGACATGTCTCCCCACACCAAGAATGTTTGTTCCCTCCTCATTAGGTACATAAGCTCTCCCTCCCTCCATTCTTTTGTGCATATTCTTCCTCCAACCATGAGTAGGACCATCTTTCTACTCCCCTCTCTTCAAACCCAAACTATTATGTGAGACTGACCTCTGGGTGCTCCCCTCTCATAGAAACTTCTCTTACTTTAGTCCATGCTGATCTTTTTTTCTGGCGAAAATTCACCACCTATGTTAGGAGTATAATACTAACATGGGGAGGACTTCCCTCATGGCTCAGTGGTAAAGAATCCGCTTGCAATGAAGGAGACACAGGTTCAATCCCTGGGTCAGGAAGATCCCCTGGAGAAGGAAATGGCAACTCACTCCCGTATTCTTGCCTAAGAAATCCCATGGACAGAGGAGCCTGGTGGGCTACAGTCTATGGAATCACAAAGAGTAGGGCATGGCTTAGTGACAAAACAACAAACATGAGCTACCTTCTAAATAACCAGAGATGGACTGAATAATTGGGACTGATGTATGGGAAAGTAAGTAAATATAGAAAGATAAGACGAGGAGCTAGAGTGTTCATTTGCTTAAAGCCTTATGAACCCATTAATGACTTTATTGGTAGCTAGTCTAGGCCAAGGGCTTCCTTGGTGGCTCAGTGGGTAAAGATTCTGCCTGAAATCCAGGAGACACAGGAGATATGGGTTTGATCTCTGGATTGGGAGGATGTCCTAGAGGTGGAAAATGACGACCCACTCCTGGCAGGCTACAGTCCAAAGGGTCGCAAAGAATCAGACACTATTGAGTGACTAAGCATAGCAGTCTAGAAACATTATTCTATTACCCACTATGCATGCAAAACTCTATATGGAATCAAATAGCTGAGATGAGCAGAAAGTTTTCTCTGTGCCAGGAATGAAGGTAAGCATTTGATTTATATCATACCATTTAAACTTAATGACAGAGTAATGAAAGTGCAAGTCTCTCAGTCATGTCTTACTCTTTGCAACCCCCATGGACTAAACAGTCCATGGAATTCTCCAGGCCAGAATACTAGAATACAGAATACTGGAGTGAGTAGCCGTTCCCTTCTTCAGGGGATCTTCTCAACCCAGGGATCGAACCCAGGTCTCCCACATTACAGGTGCATTCTTTAGCAGATGAGCCGCCAGGGAAGCAACCCCATAGGATATTATCATTATACTATTTCATATCAATTTATCAGATGAGAAAATCAAGTCTTAAGGAGAAACATAAGCAATGTCATACATTTAGTAAGTGGCAGGGCCACGACTAAAGCTAGATTTTCTGACTTCAAAATCGATGCTTCTAATTGTGGATCCCCTCCATACACTTTTCCAAAATGTAGAAATGATTGCAACACTGCTTTCCTTTCATACATTAGTCTCACTATAAATTCAATCATTGATCTTTTTAATTGGCCTGGCTCTCAGTGTAGAGGTGTTTAATCAGAACAGAAATGTCCTGAGATGCTTGCTTAGAATCATCCTGATTCACTTGGGCTTTGGTGATAAGTTCTTGCCAGTTGCCCTTGCACAAGAGGCTCTTTGCCACCGCCTTCTATTATCCTGAGTTATATTTCCTGTTAAACAGGGACACTTTCTCCTGAATGTTTCGATTGTATAGCATTTTGTTAATATAGAGGATTTCTGTTATTTTGACTGATTTTTGATCTACTGCTCCTGCATATAGGGAAAGAGAATGAAGTGAAGGTTTCAAGGAAAGCTCAGATCAATCGAAAAATGTTCAGTATTCATGGCAAGCAAGCATTGCCACAAAATCCTCATTTTCACAAGAATAATTAACATGTAAAATGTTCAAGTCAAAATTGAAAGAAATAGAGGAGACTAGAACAGGGAAACATTATTAGAAAGAAGAATAGAGAATATTTTTGCTTTGGTTTTGTTTTACATTTATGCTTTAGTAGAAAATACAGCCCCTTTGAGCTTACATGATGGAATCAAGACATTTTTCTTTTTCAGCATCCTTCAAGAGGAGATGGGGAGAAGGAAGGATCTGCTTGACATGAAGGACTATTGTATTCCTGACATTGTTTAGAACTGCTGGTGCATGATGATAGTAAAAACAGACCTGTTTTTAGTAAGGTTTCCTATTGTATTTAAATTCTCTACAGACAATGTTACCCCCTTATTGCAGGAGTGGCTCACTCCCCGTAATCTTTCCACCATATGCCACTGCCTGTTTAATGCTAGAAGAGGTCAGGACCTCAATATCATGTCCTAAGATTACTTGAACAAGCAGTTCTACATCTTCTGTACAATACAGGAGAACCCAAGGGAGACACATAACAAAAATGTCCAGTATAGGCAAGCACTTAATGGTATGGAATTCTCCAATATTTATTATATATCCTCCAATATTATATATATATATAATATACTTATTTATTTCTAATATCTGTAAATGCTTTTCAAGATTATATATAATACATTTAATATATATAAATTATATTTATTATATAATATGTTATATATATTATATTATATATAAATGCATATGTATATATATTAAATGTATAATATAAAAATATAATATGATTTAGAGATATTCAGAAATAATTTTCCATTGGAAATCTTAAAGTAAATGCCCCAGGATTCCAGTATTTTCTTATAAGTCACTTTATCATTGAGTCTGCTTTACTCCAGATGCTAGAATAAATGGAAACATCTTTGGCAAAGTGTAGAAGGCAAGGTTAATTGCATATTTCTTTTAATAGAAAGATTCGGAGAATTTAGGGAGAGAGAATGTGAACATAGCAACACCCCCCATCCCAACCCCACACACTGTTTCTGATCAAAATTAATGAGTTGTGATCAAGTTGGATAAATGAGTAGCTAGCTAATTAAAAAAAAAAAAAGTTTTCACTGTTCCTTTCAAGTTGGAAAATACGTTCTACTTAAAGTTCACTAACTCTATCCAAGAAACTGTCAGCCAGGATTATCAGAATGGCCTCTCAAGACTTGACCCATTGCCCGGGAGTCCAAAGCATGACCTTGATCTCTGTGGTAAAACAACATCTATAAATAATGCATTAAGCATTTTCACATGCAGCCTGAGTAAGATTCTTCATATTTGCTCATGGATTCATGCTGCTTTTTATGGTGTTGTGTAGCTTTCTGTGTAGTAATCTTTAAGAGTGATTGCATGATTTTTTAAAAATGAGAGCATAGCATATATGCATTCCACAGCCTGGGGCTGTACCCTGTGAGAAGGAAGAAATAACATTTAACATTCCTGAACATCAAATTAAATGTGACAAGTTTGTTTTGATAAAAGCATTTTACCTTTTCACGACTTTATGTGCAAAATGAATTAGTGAAATCAGAATTAATGGAATCTCACATACTTTTCCTCAGATGGCTCCTACTCAGTAGGGCAGTCTGGGGCTCTGGATTAGCTGACCAAGAATATTTTACAAAAATTGAATGTGTCTCCCTCCAGAGCCTCAGCACATCTCCAGATTTATACAAGTACAACGAAAAGAGGTCCTTACTGTATTAGGAGCTTTTGCTTTGGTGTCTTTTCTCTTCCAATCATTCTACTCATTGTTAATGGGCAATACACAGAGGACTCTGAGCTGCATCTGATGGTCTCTGTCTAGAAAATCCAGGTTAATGTTGCATAAAAGCATAGCCAATCTGCTGGAAGAACCATAGGGTTTGAGAAAATATAAGCAACTGGCATGGCTGAATTCTTTTCTTTTCTCAAAAATACACTTTTACCTTTTCACATAAGCTTAGATTTTTGGCCCAATAAATTCCTTTTTGTAATTAAACTAGATCTGAAAACAGTAACAAAGAAACAAATCAGAGGATCCCCACCCCCCACCCCCCACCCCCACAGCACGTGGGTTTTCAATACCGTTTAACATGTTTTTTTTTTTTTTCCCTTACCAGTTCTAATTGTATACCAGCTTTTCTGAATGAACCTTGTACAAAATGAACGGATTTTACTTGCATGTTTTATTCCATATTATTTTGGACAAGAGAAGGTTGTGCGTGGGGGGAGGGGAGATGTAGAATGGACTCCCAAACTGAGGTATGACTGCCATCTAGTGTGGTGTGCTGTAACCCAGAAGGCAGGAGAAAGGGTGTCTGAGACAATTCCGTGTGAAATTGCAGAGGCTGGAGGAGGGACAAGACCACTACTTGAAAGAAATATCCCCCACACCAGTACATTCATCATATAATGAATTCCTTTGCTACAAAAGCTTTACTATGTGGTCAAACAATACAAAATAGTCTATTTTCTCCTAGCAAAATGGAAAAAACTCTGGTCAAATTTTAAAATCAAGACCTTTATGAGAAGGCACGTCCCAACTGTAAAGGTTGTTAAGCAGCAGGAATGATTTATTCAAGGGAGAAACAGCCCTATGCTTTGAAAACAGTCCAGCCACTCATATGTCCACAGCTTTCTGAAAGGATGGTCACGTTTGCATACAGCGAGGCAGATGGTTTTGAAGGCACCTGAGTTTCCCTCCAAGCCCTCTGATTATATGGAAACAAAATAATGTTTGTCACTCATGCCCAGAAGGAATTCATAACATATCTGTTGCTGACAGATGTATGACACTGCTGAAGGCTCGCTGTACAGGATTCCAAAAGTTACACCTAACCACAAAACACAGGACATGATACATGAAAATCTGGCTCAATATTTTTATTTATTTTTGCTTCACATGGCTCAAGAATATATATAAAAAGAGAGATGAGAGAACAAACATTATTCCCCTATAACCTGTTTATAATTCTCCTCTCTTTTCAAAAATCTGTCCTGTTCTGATAGATTCAATCAGGTATTAGCTGGTGCTTTTGTAGCTGATACTCAGCACCATTTCTTCTCACGACAGGACAATTCTTCAAGTCTTTGTTTCATGAACTGTAACTCTCCCAATACCACTACCATACACACACACACACACACACAAACACACACACACACACACACACACACACACACACACCCTATCCCACCCTATCCTACGGCAGTTTGTGACCTTATAAACTAAAGACTTGGGTGTCCTGGCTATATCAGAAACTCATGACTCTTAAAGCTCAAAAGGCAGAAACCTGCAGGGACACAAGAGCTAATTTGGAGAAGAATAAGTATAAAATCTAAGCTCAGAGGATCTTTAAGTCATTACCTATGTCGAAGTAACCAGAATTGCAGGGTATTTTTTCTGGTTAAAAAAGTGACCTGTAGTTCTGTGTATCTTGAGCTAAAAATACTGCTATCCTATACTGGGCCCAGAAAGGCTGAAGGAAGAAATAATATTGCCATCCATGTTCTTGGCAAATTAAATGTATCCAGGAGGACATGCTGACATCATAGCCTAAGACTGGCAGAATCTCCAATTTCTCAGGCCGTTTTTTAGAGAGAAAAATGTAGAGGGAATTGTGCTTACGACGTTCTCAAGTTTTTGTAGCTACCTGTGTGTGAGAGGGGAATTAAGGTTAATTTCCTATTGGTGTTCTCCTGCCTATGAAACAGGAAACCAGTAGAGGGATGGGGAAAAATCTAAGGAAAGGGGACATGGTTCCTGGGGAGTGAGTTTAATACATATCTGATAACATGCATAAACATCAGGGAGCAGATTTAACTGGTCTGAATATTATTTATAGAAGTAGTATAAAGGTTAAGCTCATTTTTATTGGGCAAGTAGAGAGAAGCACAAATAGAGCCGTGTGACTTGGGTCCCTATAACCTAATGACCTGTCCCTTCCTTAGATTCAACATAGTATTTGTTAGTTTATCATTAATCATAGATCAGAAAAAAATTAACATTGTAATCCTACCTACCACAGGGTTAAAATCTGCCTGTTTCCTCAGAGACCCTCAAGTTGAAAGTTGAACTCCCCTGCAAAAAAATCTACCCCTTGCTTTCTAGCACCAAAGCTCAGGCTCCCTGTTTCCTTGCCTCATTTTTTCCTGCCACTCTATTTGTCTATTTGCATCTGACATGAATAATGCTACAACCTGGAGAATACACAGCCCCCTGGTAAGGCACTCACCCAGCTTTTCTAGAATTAATCACAGGCTAAAGCCCTAAATAACATTCTGATATATTAACTCCATTAAAATCTAATTCAGTGGCAATAACTTTTAGAAAACCAACAATGAGCTTATGAAGAACAAAGTGAGAAAAGACTAAGAAAAGGTAAATCAATGCTCTAACTGGAAGTAAATCAGAATTAGAGACAAGAGTATGAATTAAAAGAAATCAGGCTAGTCTCAACCCTTGCTACAAACTCATATATTCTCACAAGGTTTACCTTTGAATTTATCTATCTATAGCAAGAAACGCTGATGAGTTCTTAGACGATGACAGGCTTTCAAATGTTCGTGCTCACGCTCAGTTGCTCAGTTGCGTTCGAACTCTTTTGTGACACCATGGACTATACCCCACCAAGCTCTTCTGTCCATGAAATTTTCCAGGCAAGAATACTGGAGTGGTTTGCCATTTCCTACTCCAAGGGATTTTCCCCACCCAGGGATTGAACTTGAGTCTCCTGTGTCTCCTGCATTGGCAGGCGGATTCTTTATCACTGAGCCACCTGGGAAAGACAAATGTTAGCATGTCCAGTTCAATATTGAGGAGCTGCCAAAACACCAAAGAGTTTCCATTTGAACTTCCAATTCATTCTAGATATTCACTAGTCCATTCTTTTGAACCCTTCTCCATAGAGGGCACTCTTCTAGATTGGGACAGGAAAACAATGAAGAAAATATGGGGAGGGAGGTGGGAGGGGGGTTCATGTTTGGGAACGCATGTAAGAATTAAAGATTTTAAAATTTAAAAAAAAAAATAAATAAAAAATAAAACATTAAAAAAAAAAAAGAAAATAGACTATCTCCCAGCTTTCATAAAAGTTGCAGGGATAAAGAATCCATGGAATAGCACTGGAAAAACAAACTGGGGTAGCAGAGACGAAGGCATTTCTTTGAGAAGGTACAAAGGGAAGATGATGTGAAAACACAGGGAGAAGACAGCCATCTCCTAGGCAAGAAGAGAGGCCTGGAGAAGATTCTTCCCTTGCAGCTCTCAGAAGGGATCAACACTGCTGCTATCCTGATCTCGAACCCCTAGCCTCCAGACCTGTGAGACAATAAATTTATGTCTGAGTCACTCATTTTGTAGAACTCCATGACAGCAACCCTAGATCGGATCTGGCATCTAATACATAAAATACAGACCAACACTCTACCACTAACCCAGGGAAAGACATTCCAGAAGGCTGAGATAAGATGAGCCAGGGCACTGGAAAGGACTTGTGAGGGCTGACTTGAGAAGGCCAGAAATGCTGCTCCCATCATCCCCATGTCCCCAGGATTCCCATTCCTCTGGCTTCAGTCTTGATTTTACACATGATAGAAAATCTTCAATCCTAAACTCTTTCCTACTGGAAACCGACTCCCCCACACACACGTGTGCGCTGTGCTTAGTCACTCATACATGTCCAACTCTTTGCAACCCCATGGACTGCAGCCCACCAGGCTCCTCTGTCCTTGGGATTCTCCAGGCAAGAAAACAGGAGTGGGTTGCCATGCCTTCCTCCAGGGCATCTTCCCAACCCAGGGATTGAATCCAGGTCTCCCACATTGCAGGCAGATTTTCTACCAATTGAACCACTAGGGAAGCCCACATTTGGTATTTAAAAGAGTTTTTGACATGGGCAAAAATGAACATGAAAAAAATGGAGTGAGATATATATTTTTGAAAAGCGTTTTTTTCCCCCCACTTTATATGACATTTAGTGGGATATAGCTAATGCCAATGGGGGCTTCCTTGATAGTTCAAAAGAACCCACCTGCCAATGCAGGGGATGCAGGAGATGTGGGTTTGATTCCTGGGTCAGGAAGATCCTCTGGAATAGGAAATGGCAACCCACTCAGTATTTTTGCCTGGGAAATCCCATGCACAGAGGAGCCTGGTGGGCTACAGTCCATGGGGTCATAATGAATCAGACACAACTTAGCGACTAAACAACAACAGTTAATGCCAATGGTCTAGATTTAAAAATGAGAAATGTAAAATAGGTAGCATTTGCTTTAATTTAGCTGTTGCCTCTGTCTTGGCATTTCATCAGGAAACAAAAATTAACCTAAGTAGTTAATGTAGTAAAATTGAAAAACTGGAAGAAGAATATTGCACTTTCCTGGTCCTGCTAATTGTCTATGTGTGTGCACACATCTCTGTATGTGTGTACATAAAACTGCACTTTTCCTGGTCTGATTTAGTTTGTGATACTACCAATCACAAGTGTACAAATTTGCTGCACAGACATTGAAATAGCATTTGTGTAAGGCTCACACATGTTCAAGTTCCTACTGCACCATCCACTGATATTGTGACTTTGGGCCACCACTCTCTCTGAGCCTCAGTTACTTCATCTGTACAAGTATGAATTTAAAATACCCATCCTGCTTATCTCAAAAGTTGATTATGAGATCCAGATGGTATTCTGTAATTGAAAGTGTTTGGTAATAGCAATAATGTGATATTGATAGCAAGTCACTGGGTCACTATCCTTTTGAAGCATATTAAAAAGTGCTGTCAGTTTCAATTTTCAAGGAGCAGTGCATTTCAATATCCTTCACATTGATGGTATCAGAACCATTGTTTATGCTGAGCTCTGCATTCTTCAAGAAATGTTATGATGTAAAATTAAAAAAAAAAAAAAAAACCTATCACCATGCATAGTGTTCCATGCTTTTCCAGAGTGGATCAGTAGCTTTTGGTAAGTATCAGAAAGCTCTATAGTCATCAAGAAAACAAAACAAAACCAACCCACAAGTGTTTTGTACATTAAGAGCACCATTACTTGACATTGCATCTCCCCCAGGAGAGATATGAGTGAAGAGCAGAGAGGTGATAGTACCAGCCTGCCTGGAAGTCCCTCCACAAGGAAACAGGAAAGTTGAGGTGTTTCCCCTCCTCCCAGATAGAAATTATAATATGTATTTGAAATGGATACAATGTAAAGAAAATGACCAAAAACAAATTGTTCATTAACACTCAAACCTGCTCCTCTTCTAGCTCTCCCCATCTCAGTCATTGTCAGCTCTACGTAGTCAACTACTCAAGCCAGAGCTCTGGAAGTGGTTCTCAGCACGCTTTCCTCCTTGACCTGATGGGCTCAATCTATCTCCCCAAACTGTTGACTTAATCTCAAAATCATATCTGATCTGTCTTCCTTTGTTCATCTCCACGCCACTGTTACAGTTCACTGTGATGGGGCTCCCATCATGTTTGAACTACTGAAGGAGCCCTAACTGCCCTTGTAAGTAAGGTTCCTACTCTTACTTCTCTACAATCGATCCATCACACAACAGCAAAGATGAGTTTTAAAAATATAAATTGGATTATGTTATCTCCTGATTAAAATCCTCCAAAGGCATCATCCAAATCCTAACCATAGCTCACCAAGCCCTCAGTCACTCATGACAAAGCCTTACATATCTGTATTTTTGTCTCCTACCTGTTATTCATAGTGACACAGCTACACTGGTCTCCTTCTCTTCTTGGAGCCAAGCTTCTCCTGGCCTTCTGGGTCTGCCACTTCCTGCTTCCTTTAAGTGCTTTTCACTCATGCATCTTTATGAGATGAAATCTTTTTGGTAATTTCTAGTTTCAGTTCAAATTCCATTTTCCCAAAAAGACGTCCTCATGATCTCAAGCAGTCCCCTCCCCACCTGTCATTCACTCTTCTATCACCTGATTTTATTGTCTTTAAAGGACTTACAATGTGAAAGTTTCTTGTTTATGAACAGGCTAATTATTGGTCATTCTCCCCTGGAATCCCTCCCCTCCCCTTGCAGCATACTGGAAATTAAATTGCACCAGAGCAAAGGTCTTTGCTGTCTTGTGCCGTGTCTGGTGCCTGAACATAAATTAAAAGAATAATGTAAGATGGAACAATCCTTACCCAGGTAGAGCTACCTGGGTAAAGGTATGGCCCTGGGGCCGGAGGGGAGGCATCCTGTGCAGAAGAGCATAGTAGAGGTGCATTGCTGGTTGGGGCTTCATACATTTAAGGAGGTAAAGGACTGAATAGGAGTCAAGATTTATCCTAAGAAGACAAGATCCAGCTCTTCCTTTCAGCAGAGACATGGCCTTAGAAATCCACTTTCCGTAAGAAGAAGTGATCAAATTTTGCTACGTTTGAAAATAACTGTAACCAAAAGGAAGTTTTTTATTGATTGGGATGTTTGATGTCCCTGGGATCAGGATGTCCCTGATGTTGGCCCATGTGGTTAAGAATGAATCACAGCAGAGAAGATAACTTTACCTTTTTTGATGACATCTTTAAACAGGATCCATGCACAGAGAACAGCTGGATCAGGGGTGAGCTCACTAGCATGGTCCAGCTGTTAAGACCAGGGATGTGCATTCATTAAGAGAATTACAGGATTTTTCTTTTAAAGAAGGAACTTTAACAATCATACAGGCCAACCACTACCCATATTACAAATAAATCAACCAACCCATAATTCAAAATGAGCAACAAAAGTCCAAGAAGTTTGATTAAAAATCTCTTTCTGCTTCCTAATTTAAGACTGTTCCCATACTTCATTCCATGAAGAAAAAGCCAAAAACCTTGCTCATCTTCCTTCTCCACCTAAGATGGTCCCAAAGTGTGACATAAGCTGGCATATGACATGGTGGAAGTCATTTCTGTGGAGGTCTGCCAAATGACTTGAGTGTTTCACACTAAATTCAGCCAAACCCAGGGAAATTCTTAGTCAAGTTTTTCAGGCCCCAGCCCCTATTTTGCTGCACTGAGTCATACCCTTTCCGAGGCTGCTCAGAATTCATCCCCCAGTGAAGGCACACAAGACCGGCAGGATGGCAAAGCCAATCTTTCCATACATAAAGTGCAGTAATAACTCTCTCTGTTTCATTTTTTGTGCTTAATCCAGCTTTGAGGCTTTTCAGATACAACAATTTCTCTTTGTTCTCCGCAGTAGAGGTTGTGCATATGATAGATCCAACATTAAAAAATATCACTCAGACATTTCCTGTGTCACCTGCACAGACTCTTTGGGAGATCAAGGCTTCTGCCTGAGCCCTGGGGAGTATCTCTTCTCTCCAAGAAAACACATCAAAGAGAAAAGCCCCCTCCTCCACAAATAATCAAAGCAATCCAAACATAAGCAGAAAGTGAAATGGGAAAGTGAGATGCTGCTAAATGCATCAGTCACATGTGTGCTTTCAGAGCATCCCATCTCCTGCTTTGTCTTCTCTCCCTGGCTGCTGCCCACAAGGTTACTAATACCAAATAGTGACACTGGCGTATGACGTACTGGGCTGTCCTATTTGTCAGCTTTCAACTGCCTGGTGGAAAAACTGAGTCGTTCATCCCTTCCACCATCCTCCTCCCTCTTTCACTTTCCAGTCTTCTCAGAATACAAGAATTTCTTATTATCTTAAGGGTCCTTGCTGCCTCTTTCTCATGGTGTTTTGTCCACTAGAATCTGCTTGAAAAGTACTCTGTTCCTCCCTTCATTGGAACCCCCAGAAAACTGGCAGTCTCAACACTTTCCTGACATGTCTAAACAAGTCAGGCTCTTCCTGCCAACTCCCAGTTGCTCTCTGAACCTTTTTAATCCTGTAGAATGCAAACTAATCTACAGACAGAAAGGTGCCAGGCCTGGTCTGGCAGCTGGAGCTAGGGATGTCAGAGCGGGGAATATGATAAATACACCTGCCACAGAGAAAGGGAGAGATGTAGCCAGACTCAGCACCACAATGAGGTTATTTAATGTACAGAGATAGGCAGGACAGTCTCCAGTACCTTCAACTGCAAACTGCATGGAGGTGATTTGTTCAGAAAGAAAAATGACAGCTATTAATAATGTGCAGTCTGGAGGTGGCTGTGTTTGGGAAGATGGGGAGATAAGGAGCAGAAATCCTGTGTCCCCTGAGATCACTCTTAGCTTTTCTCTGTTTGATCCAAGACTACAGAAACTATGAGTGCCTCATGAGCTATACCTCCACACTGTGGAAGAAGAGGCATGGTTGCCTCCTACACAGAAGCAACTGGATTCAGTTAATATCGGGCTGGTCCAGAAGCAAAAAATTAACATTGGGGAAGAAGGTGTCTTTTTGTGTTCTCAGCTTCACTCTGGGTCTGTAGTGGTATGCTGGGCAAAGCCTTGAGTTTAGTTAGATTTGAATAGAAAAATTGTGGAATTGTTTCTACCATCTTTTTTCTTAAGGCAATCAAGCTGTCAGGTCTATGGACTAATAAAATATTTCCCTTTAATTAAGATATGAATCCAACACTTTATGTACATGTGTGTGTGTGCGTGCACGCGCATGCACTAACTTTCTGCTGTTTCAATTAAAGGCAAATCTGGAGATAGAGACTTAGAAAAGTTCTTAAAAAATCACAATTGAACGTCTGAAATTTGCCTTAACCTTTTCTAAGATTATAATCTCCTAGAGGGCAAACACTATATCATTTTACTTAATATCAACCCCCCAAATATGGAACCATATACAGTTAAGTAGTTGGAAACTTATTTGGATGACCGTGACACTAGTGAAAAGATAGCTTACACTGTTAAATTCAAAGGAAATTATGACATAGGCAACTTAATCAGTTTCTTAGAGCAAAGTGAGATTGGTTGACATATAAATAGATAATGACAAACGGAATATTGGGAGACTCTTAGGCACCACAGAAATATTGAACTTGAACAAAAAAATCAGTGTTTCCTTTCCATCAATACAGACAAACCAACTAGCAGCATCTTCCTAAGGAATCAGATCCTAGATCTTTTTCCTTCATTTCTTATAAAGGACTATAGCCTCAACGCTATTTACCTAGGTTGACAAAAATGTAGCCTGATGAATAATATGCATCCATTTTATTTCAAAATGTTGGCCTTGTAAGAAGCTACTTTAAAAAGTCACCTGATTTGCTATAATATTTCTGTTCATGGAAAAGTCACAAGTATTTCCTAAGGTACAAAAAGCATAATTGCAAGTTATTCTGAAGCTTACACTATACTCTTAAAGTAGTAGATTTTATAGAACATATTGTAACAATGTAAATAGTTGGACACTGATAAAATTTTCATTTAATATTATTTTTTTTGACACTGAGGTCAATATTTGTCATTATTACAGCCGCAAACCTCAAAGGAATTATGTGTTATATTTTATATTTCTCAGCTAAGCAGTCAGTGGAACAGGCAACTGGCCACTGAGTTCAACAGTCTAACTCAATTTAGAGTTTATTAAACACCCAAATTAAGTACCCAGAACACCTACTTTAAGCCTTGAAAATAAAATTACACCAAAATGCTTTAAATCCTCTTGATACCTCAGATAAATGTCTGGTGAGTCAGTATTTAAATATCCAAGCAATATATACTAACCTTCCAAAATCTATATCAATAATATTATTTGGAAATTAACTAGAAAAAATGCACTTTAGGGTATCTAAATAGCTCAGTGGCCTTCTGTCTACTGAGACAAAATTTTTAAAGTCATTAATGAAACTTTTTATCCAAGTGAGAGATACATGACTTTTACTGCGGAAATGATGGTGGTCTAGGAACTCAGACAATTAGCAGAATCAAATACTTAGTTTTGATTTATGAGTTCAGTTCAGTCGCTCAGTCATGTCCGACTCTTTGTAACCCTATGAACTGCAGCACTCCAGGCCTCCCTGTCCATCACCAACTCCCGGAGTCCACCCAAACCCATGTCCATCAAGTCCGTGGTGCCATCCAACAATCTCATCCTCTGTCGTCCCCTTCTCCTCCTGCCCTCAATCTTTCCCAGCATCAGGGTCTTTTCCAATGAGTCAGCTCTTCGTTTCAGGTGGCCAAAATATTGGAGTTTCAGCTTCAACATCAGTCCTTCCAATGAATATTCAGGACTGATTTCCTTTAGGATGGACTGGCTGGATCTCCTTGCAGTCCAAGGGACTCTCAAGAGTCTTCTCCAACACCACAGTTCAAAAGCATCAATTCTTCGGTGCTCAGCTTTCTTCACAGTCCAACTCTCACATCCATATATGACCACTAGAAAAACCATAGCCTTGACTAGACAGACCTTTGTTGGCAAAGTAATGTCTCTACTTTTTAGTATGCTGTCTAGGTTAGGCATAACTTTCCTTCCAAGGAGTAAGTGTCTTTTAATTTCATGGCTGCAATCACCATCTGCAGTGATTTTGGAGCCCCCAAAAATAAAGTCTGACACTGTTTCCACTGTTTTCCCATCTATTTGCCATGAATACCATCTCTACCTGTTTCTTTAGTTTTATATCTCCTTCAGACTCCATAAATTTCCATTGTACTTTTATTGAAGTGATTCTGATTAGTGAAATCTTATGAAAAAAGCAGATCAAATAATCATAAGACAAAGTAGTACTTTAATTGAGTCAATGCTTCTTTCTAACCACACATGAATTTGAGTATAAATTTATTCATATTAAAAATATATCATCCCTTGTGTAAGAAACAAAAGTTTAAGTAGAGGCAATAACAATCCATGTAAACTGTTTGAAACTTAGCAGTAAGTATTACATGGTTTTATTTGAAATTCAGTTACATTCATAAAATACAGTTCTATGAAACCTGAGATTATACTGAAATAGCCTCTTCAATTCACCCTAACACAGTCATTAAGAAAACATATTATCCTTAGTAACAAAGGAAGCAACAATAACCATCTGTATGAAATTCATAATTTTATAAGACCAGGAACATAATTATAATCATTTTCTATTAAAGGCACAGGTCAATAATTCAAAGACATTTTCCATATCTAGATAATAGTACAATAGCAGCAACTATTTACCTTGCCCCAAACATCAGAACCAAATGGTAAAAATGAAAATATCTAAATATGTTCCTGAAACCAAAGGGCAAGGTGATAAAGAAAGATCAACATCTCTATAGAATCATCAGACCTTGAGAGAGACAGTCCACTTTGTCATAGAAACAACTGCAGAATAAATAAGCAATCAGAGCAGCATTATGGAGAGTCAGTTCTGCATTTTAAAATCATGGTGTGATAATGCTAATTCAATATGAAAATCTTCCCAATTAGCCATTTCAGTAAAATAGCAAATTAACCAATCTCTTATTATAGAAAGTGCCATTTTCACAATTTAATAAAATACAAATCTATTATGGCAAATAAGGTTAATGTGGGAAAATGCCATAGACATTTTAAAAATGAGACTTTGTAATGTGCTAATGAGCCCTTCTTAAAAAGTAGGTCATTTTGGCTCTGTTGTGCCATTGTTCTGAAACTAGTCTAGGAAGTAATATAGAGTAATAGCATTGAAAACATAGAAATAAACTCTAATTTATGAATTCAGTTAGACTCACAAACCTCTCTGCATATTCTTATAAAATATTTCTTTCAAGAACAAAAAATGTTGCTCCAGCCTGGGACTTGGAGAGAGAATGGAAAGAGTGTCTTGTCACCTCTGTATTGAGGACTTCTTATCAACCTATATGAGAATTATCTCTCTGTCTTAAAATCCACCCATATTCTATGCCCTAACAAAGTCTAGTCTCCAAAGTGAAGGGATCCACCAGAAGTCAAAGTCAAAGCCCAGGCCAGACAAGGGAATACTGGGACTTCCGTGGTAGTCCAGCCATTGAGAATTTGTCTTGCAATGCAGGAGACATGGGTTTGATCTCTGGTGGGAGAATTCAGAGATCTCACATGCCACAGATCAACTAAGCCCATGCACCACAATGAAAGATCCCACACGATAATTAAGACCTGACACAGTCAAATAAATAAATAAATAAAAATATTTTAAAAAAGAAAAGAGAATCCTGCCCCAATTCCATCTGTCTCACTTAGGGGAAAATATGTCAACAAGGTACCGTGTGTCAAGTAAGATTAGCTACATTGCAATCAGAGAAAGGAGTAGGAGAATGGGATGGGACTACATTCCTGGAAGAGAATTGGAAACAATTGTGAAGGCTTCACCTCTGAGACACAGGCTCACAAAAAGGCTGAAACTTGGTAAGATTATAGAATGCCCCGTCCCCTCCACATTTTACAATATCAAAAGTTTCCAATAGAATAACAGTGGATTATGGCTAGAAAACACATAGTTATAGTTGGAGCTTTCGACATCCCTCTGTCAGTAATTGAAAGATCAAGCAGGCAGAAAATCAGTAAGATTATTGATAATCTGAAAAACACTATCAATCAACTTGATCTAATTGACATTTATGAAATATGCTAAGCAACAACAGAATACACATTCTTCTCAAGTTCATATGGCATATTCATCAAGATAGACCACATTCTGGTCCATAAAATGCAACTTCATATAGAACATGTTTCAGACCAAAACAGAGATGAAGCAGAAAGGCTTCAAGGACCTACAGTAGTTTCTTCTAGTTCTTTTGTTCTTTTGAAAGACAATAAAATTGAAGGATTCACATTGCCCAATTTCAAAGCTACCAGAAACAAGATAGCATGGTCCTGGCAAAATAAAAGGAATATTGGTAATTGGGACAGAATGTAGAGCCCAGAGATAGACCCAAACAAATATAGTGAACAGATTTTCAACAGAGATGCAAAGTCAATGCAAAGAAGAAAGGAGAGTCTTTTCAACAAATCTCCCATACAGAAAAATTTCAAACAATTTTGGTTAAGTGCTGACCCCTCTAAGTGTTGGCACATAACAAACTCTCCATCCCTTAGTTTGGTCTGCAATATGGCACCTTCCTTCCAAAGAGTACATTATGGAAGGGGGTCAAGAGGGACTTTATTTATTTATATATATTTATTTTAATTGGAGGCTAATTACTTTACAATATTGTGGTGGGTTTTGCCATACATTCACATGAATCAGCCATGGGTGTACAAGTGTTCCCCATCCTGAACTCCCCTCCCACATCCCTCCCCATTCCATCCCTCAGGGTCATCCCAGTACACCAGCCCTGAGCACCCTGTCTCATGCATCAAACCTGGACTGGTGATTCACCTAAGATGCGGAGGAATAGGACAGGGAGACCACTTTCTCCCTCACAAATTCATCAAGAGAACATTTCAACACTGAGCAAACTCCACAAAACAACTTCTGTAGGCTGGCAGAGGACATCAGGCACCCAGAAAAGCAGATCATTGTCTTCAAAAACAGGTAGGAAAAAATATAAAAGATGGAAAAAGAGACAAAGGAGGTGGGGAGGGAGCTCTGTCCTGGGAAGAGAATCCCATCCCGGGAAGGGAATCTTAAGAAGAGAGGTTTCCAAACACCAGGAAACACTCTCCCTGCTGAGTCTGTAGTGAGCCTTGGAAGCACAGAGGGCAACATAACAGGAAGGAAAAACAAATTAATAATTAAAATCAACAGATTACAACCCCAACAGTAACACCCCCAGTGAAAAAGCAGCGCAGGCGCCTGCACCTGCCACTAGCAAGTGGGGGCAGGGCAGGGAGGCGTGGGAGGCGTGGGCTGCACTACTTTTTAAGAATCGGGCAAGAACACCCAATGCGTAACCAGAATGAACTAACTTGGGCTAGCAAACCAGACTGTGGGATAGCTACCACGTGAAAAGCTCGAACATACGACACCGACAGGACCACACACAGAACAAAGAATGGAACGGAAATAGCCGGCTGCAGACCATCCCCACCAGGGACAGGCAGCCAGAGCCGTAAGGGCTGGAAGGGGACAATCGCAGCCCCAGAGAGACTTTACCTACCAAACTGCAAGCAGGCTTCTTTGTTAAGACTTCTGGGGGTTCTGGACAGTCACCGTCTGCCTCACAAGGGGCGCCAGCGGTCCACCCAGAAAACTGAGCAGCAGAGACGGGAAAGGCAATAAGTCGCAGTGACCGCGCTCGCCAAACACCTGAGCTACATGGACCTGGGAAGGGCACAAAACGCAGTCCCAACCGAATCTGTGCCTCTGAGGGCTACCTGAGCACCAAACCTGAGCGGCTTAGACCGGGGAGATGCATGCAGCCTAGGGCCGGCCTCAGACGGTTCCCAGCAGAGCAACATAGAACCTGAGCGGTTTGTGCACCGCGAGCAGGGCAGGCCCCGTGGGGCTGAGACACTGCATGCACACGACAGTGTTATTTGTTTGCAGCATCCCTCCCTCCCCACAGAGCGACTGAACAAGTGAGCCTAAAACAAACAAAAAAAAAAGTGTCCACCACCACTCCCCCTGTGTTAGGACAGAAATCAGACACTGAAGAGACCAGCAAACAGAAGAAGTTAAACAGAGGGAACCGCCTTGGAAGTGACCTCACACTGCCCTCAATGCCAGAGAAAGGGCCAGATATATCTTTACTATTTCTATGATCATTCTTTTTTTTTCCTTTCTTTTTCTTTCTTTCTTTTTTTTTGTTTTTTGTTTTTTGTTGATGTTGCTGTGTGGTTGTTTTTTCTTCTTCTTTTTTTTTCTAACTTTTTAAAATTGTTAAGTCCTCTATTTCTCCTTTAATTTTTATTTCTATAACATACTATTACTTTTCAAAAAAAAAAAAAGACCCTATTTTTTAAAGCAAATGCCATATATAGTCTATGTGTGGTTGCTGTTGTTGTTTTTATAATAATTCTTGTGGCTTTGTTTTTTTTTTTCTTTTCTTTTTTCTTTTTTTTTCTTCTTCTTCTTCTTTTCTTTAATATTGTATATTTGAAAATCCAACCTCTCCTCTAGATTTTTAATCTTTGCTTTTTGGTTTTTGTTGTCAATTTTGTACATTTAAAAACCCAAACTTCACTACCCAATTTTACCTGAGAGCGAGATTAGTACCTTGACCACTCTCTCCTCCTTTGGACTCTCCTTTTTCTCCACCAGGTGGCCTCTGTCTCTTCCCTCCCCCTTCTCTTCTCTACCCAACTCTGGGAATCTCTGTGTGTTCCAGACTGTGGAGAACACCTAAGGAACTGGTTACTGGCTGGATCTGTCTCTCCTTTTCATTTCCCTCTTTTATCCTCCTGGCCACCTCTGTCTACTTCCTCCCTCTCCTCTTCCCTGTATAACTCCGTGAATACCTCTGAGTGGTCCAGACTGTGGAGCGCACATAAGGAAGTGATTAGTGGCTAGCTTGCTCTTTCCTCTTTTGATCCCATGTCATCTCATTCCAGTCACCTCTAACTACCCCCTCCCTCTTCTCTTCTCCATGTAACTCAGTGAACCTCTCTGGGTGTCCCTCAATGTGGAGAAACCTTTCATCTTTAACCTAGATGTTTTATCATCAGTGCTGTATAGATGGAGAAGCCTTGAGGCTACTGTAAAAATAAAACTGAAAACCAGAAGCAGGAAGCTTAAGTCCAAATCCTGAGAACATCAGAGAACTCCTGAATCCAGGGAACATTAATCAATAGGAGCTCATCAAACGCCTCCATACCTACACTGAAGCCAAGCACCACCCAAGGGCCAACAAGTTCCAGAGCAAGACATACCACGCAAATTTTCCAGCAACACAGGAACACACCCCTGAGCTTCAATATACAGGCAGCTCAAAGTTACTCCAAACCATTGATGTCTCATAACCCATTACTGGTCACTCCATTGCACTCCAGAGAGAAGAAATCCAGCTCCACGCACCAGGACTCCAACAAAAGCCTCCCTAACCAAGAAACCTTGACAAGCCACTGATACACCCATCCACAGTGAGGAAGCTCCATAATAAAGAGAACTCCACAAATTCCCAGAATATAGAAAGGCCACCCCAAACGCAGCAATATAACCAAGATGAAGAGACAGAGGAATACTCAGCAGGTAAAGGAACAGGAGAAATGCCCACCAAACCAAACAAAAGAGGAAGAGATAGGGAATCCACCTGAGAAAGAATTCTGAATAATGATAGTGAAAATGATCCAAAATCTTGAACTCAAAATGGAATCACAGATAAATAGCCTGGAGACAAGGATTGAGAAGATGCAAGAAAGGTTTAACAAGGACCTAGAAGAAATAAAAAAGAGTCAATGTATAATGAATAATGCAATAAATGAGATCAGAAACACTCTGGAGGCAGCAAATAGTAGAATAACGGAGGCAGAAGATAGGATTAGTGAAATAGAAGATAGAATGGTAGAAATAAATGAATCAGAGAGGAAAAAAGAAAAACGAATTAAAAGAAATGAGGACAACCTCAGAGACCTCCAGGACAATATGAAACGCTCCAACATTTGAATTATAGGAGTTCCAGAAGAAGAAGACAAAAGAAAGACCATGAGAAAATCCTTGAGGAGATAATAGTTGAAAACTTCCATAAAATGGGGAAGGAAATAATCACCCAAGTCCAAGAACCCCAGAGAGTTCCAAACAGGATAAACCCAAGGCGAAATACCCCAAGACACATATTAATCAAATTAACAAAGATCAAACACAAAGAACAAATATTAAAAGCAGCAAGAGAAAAACAACAAATAACACACAAGGGGATTCCCATAAGGATAACAGCTGATCTTTCAATAGAAACTCTTCAGGCCAGGAGGGAATGGCAAGACATACTTAAAGTGATGAAAGAAAATAACCTACAGCCCAGATTACTGTACCCAGCAAGGATCTCATTCAAATATGAAGGAAAAATCAAAAGCTTTACAGACAAGCAAAAGCTGAGAGAACTCAGCACCACCAAACCAGCTCTCCAACAAATGCTAAAGTATATTCTCTAGACAGGAAAAACAAAAATGGTATATAAACCCGAACCCAAAACAATAAAGTAAATGGCAACGGGGTCATACATCAATTATTACCTTAAATGTAATGATTTGAATGCCCCAACCAAAAGACAAAGACTGGCCGAATGGATACAAAAATAAGACCCCTCTATATGCTGCCTACAAGAGACCCACCCCAAAACAAGGGACACATATAGACTGAAAGTGAAGGGCTGGAAAAGATATATCACGCAAATAGAGACCAAAAGAAAGCAGGAGTGACAATACTCATATCCGATAGAATAGACTTTAAAACAAAGGCGGTGAAAAGAGACAAAGAAGACCACTACATAATGATCAAAGGATCAATCCAAGAAGAAGATATAACAATTATAAATATATATGCACCCAATATAGGAGCACCGCAATATGTAAGACAAATGCTAACAAGTATGAAAGGGGAAATTAACAATAACACAGTAATAGTGGGAGACTTTAAGACCCCACTCACACCTATGGACAGATCAACTAAACAGAAAATTAACAAAGAAATGCAAACTTTAAATGATGCAATAGACCAGTTAGACCTAATTGATATCTATAGGACGTTTCACCCCAAAACAATGAACTTCACCTTTTTCTCAAGTGCTCGCAGAACCTTCTCCAGGATAAATCACATCCTGGGCCATAAATCTAACCTTGGTATATTCAAAAAAATTGAAATCATTCCAAGCATCTTTTCTGACCATAATGCATTAAGATTAGGTCTCAATTACGGGAGAAAAACTATCAAAAATTCCAACATATGGAGGCTGAACAACACACTTCTGAATAACCAAAAAATCACAGAAGGAATCAAAAAAGAAATCAAAATATGCATAGAAACAAATGAAAATGAAAACACAACAACCCAAAACCTGTAGGACACTGTAAACGCAGTGCTAAGAGGAAAGTTCGTAGCAATATAGGCATACCTCAAGAAACAAGAAAAAAGTCAAATAAATAACCTAATTCTACACCTAAAGCAACTAGAAAAGGAAGAAATGGAGAACACCAGAGCTAGTAGAAGGAAAGAAATCTTAAACATTAGGGCAGAAATAAATGCAAAAGAAACAAAAGAGACCATAACAGAAATCAACAAAGCCAAAAGCTGGTTCTTCAAAAGGATAAATAAAATTGACAAACCATTAGCCAGACTCATCAAGAAGCAAAGAGAGAAAAATCAAATCAATAAAATTAGAAATGAAAATGGAGAGATCACAACAGACAACACAGAAATACAAAGGATCATAAGAGACTACTATCAGCAGTTATATGCCAATAAAATGGACAACGTGGAAGAAATGGACAAATTCTTAGAAAAGTACAACTTTCAAAAACTGAACCAGGAAGAAATAGAAAATCTTAACAGACCCATCACAAGCATGGAAATTGAAACTGTAATCAGAAATCTTCCAGCAAACAAAAGCCCAGGTCCAGACGGCTTCACAGCTGAATTCTACCAAAAATTTCGAGAAAAGCTAAGACCTATCCCACTCAAACTCTTCCAGAAAATTGCAGAGGAAGGTAAACTTCCAAACTCATTCTATGAGGCCACCATCACCCTAATACCAAAACCTGACAAAGATACTACAAAAAAAGAAAACTACAGGCCAATATCACTGATGAACATAGATGCAAAAATCCTCAGCAAAATTCTAGCAATCAGAATCCAACAACACATTAAAAAGATCATACACCATGACCAAGTGGGCTTTATCCAGGGATGGAAGGATTCTTCAATATCCACAAATCAATCAATGTAATTCACCACATTAACAAGTTGAAAAATAAAAACCATATGATTATCTCAATAGATGCAGAGAAGGCCTTTGACAAAATTCAACATCCATTTATGATAAAAACTCTCCAGAAAGCAGGAATAGAAGGAACATACCTCAACATAATAAAAGCTATATATGACACACCCACAGCAAACATTATCCTCAATGGTGAAAAATTGAAAGCATTTCCCCTAAAGTCAGGAACAAGACAAGGGTGCCCACTTTCACCACTACTATTCAACATAGTTCTGGAAGTTTTGGCCACAGCAATCAGAGCAGAAAAAGAAATAAAAGGAATCCAAATTGGAAAAGAAGAAGTAAAACTCTCACTGTTTGCAGATGACATGATCCTCTACATAGAAAACCCTAAAGACTCCACCAGAAAATTACTAGAGCTAATCAATGAATATAGTAAAGTTGCAGGATATAAAATCAACACACAGAAATCCCTTGCATTCCTATACACTAATAATGAGAAAGTAGAAAAAGACATTAAGGAAACAATTCCATTCACCATTGCAATGAAAAGAATAAAATACTTAGGAATATATCTACCTAAAGAAACTAAAGACCTATATATAGAAAACTATAAAACACTGATGAAAGAAATCAAAGAGGACACTAATATATGGAGAAATATACCATGTTCATGGATCAGAAGAAGCAATATAGTGAAAATGAGTATAATACCCAAAGCAATCTACAGATTCAATGCAATCCCTATCAAGCTACCAGCGGTATTTTTCACAGAACTAGAACAAATAATTTCAAGATTTGTATGGAAATACAAAAAACCTCGAATAGCCAAAGCAATCTTGAGAAAGAAGAATGGAACAGGAGGAATCAACTTGCCTGACTTCAGGCTCTACTACAAAGCCACAGTCATTAAGACAGTATGGTACTGGCACAAAGACAGAAATATAGATTAACAGAACAAAATAGAAAGCCCAGAGATAAATCCACACACATATGGACACCTTATCTTTGACAAAGGAGGCAAGAATATACAATGGAGTAAAGACAATCTCTTTAACAAGTGGTGTTGGGAAAACTGGTCAACCACTTGTAAAAGAATGAAACTAGATCACTTTCTAAAACCACACACAAAAAATAAACTCAAAATGGATTAAAGATCTAAATGTAAGACCAGAAGCTATAAAACTCCTAGAGGAGAACATAGGCAAAACACTCTCTGACATAAATCACAGCAGGATCCTCTATGATCCACCTCCCAGAATTCTGGAAATAAAAGCAAAAATAAACAAATGGGATCTAATTAAAATTAAAAGCTTCTGCACAACAAAGGAAACTATAAGCAAGGTGAAAAGACAGCCTTCTGAATGGGAGAAAATAATAGCAAATGAAGCAACTGACAAAAAACTAATCTCAAAAATATACAAGCAACTCCTACAGCTCAATTCCAGAAAAATAAACAACCCAATCAAAAAATGGGCCAAAGAATTAAATAGACATTTCTCCAAAGAAGACATACAGATGGCTAACAAACACATGAAAAGATGCTCAACATCACTCATTATTAGAGAAATGCAAATCAAAACCACAATGAGGTACCACTTCACACCAGTCAGAATGGCTGCGATCCAAAGTCTACAAGCAATAAATGGGGAGAGGGTGTGGAGAAAAGGGAACCCTCTTGCACTGTTGGTGGGAATGCAAACTAGTATAGCCACTATGGAGAACAGTGTGGAGATTCCTTAAAAAATTACAAATAGAACTGCCTTATGACCCAGCAATCCCACTGCTGGGCATACACACCGAGGAAACCAAAATAGAAAGAGACACATGTACCCCAATGTTCATTGCAGCACAGTTTATAATAGCCAGGACATGGAAACAACCTAGATGTCCATCAGCAGATGAATGGATAAGAAAGCTGTGGTACATATACATAATGGAATATTACTCAGCCATTAAAAAGAATACATTTGAATCAGTTCTAATGAGATGGATGAAACTGGAGCCAATTATACAGAGTGAAGTAAGCCAGAAAGAAAAACACCAATACAGTATACTAACACATATATATGGAATTTAGAAAGATGGTAATGATGACCCTGTATGCGAGACAGCAAAAGAGACACAGATGTGTAGAGCGGACTTTTGGACTCTGACGGAGAAGGTGGGATGATTTGGGAGAATCGCACTAAAACATGTATACTATCATGTAATAAACGAATCGCCAGTCTAGGTTCGATGCAGGATACAGGATGCTTGGGGCTGGTGCACAGGGATGATCCAGAGAGATTATATGGGGTGGGAGGTGGGAGGCGGGTTCATGTTTGGGAACTCATGTACACCTGTGGTGGATTCATGTCAATGTATGGCAAAACCAATACAGTATTGCAAAGTAAAATAAAGTAAAAATAAAAATTAAAAAAAAAAATTCAACATTCAAAGAACGAAAAAAAAAAAAAAACAAACCTGGACTAGCGATCTATTTCACACATGATAATATACATGTTTCAATGCTATTCTCTCAAATCATCTCACCCTCACCTTCTCCCACAGAGTTCAAAATTCTGTTCTTTACATATGTGTTTCTTTTGCTGTGTCACATACAGGGTTATTGTTGCCATCTTTCTAAATTCCATATATATGTGTTAGTATACTGTATGGTGTTTTTCTTTCTGACTTACTTCACTCTGTATAATAGGTTCCAGTTTCATCCACCTCATTAAAACTGATTCAAATGCATTCTTTTTAATATCTGAGTAATATTCCATTATGTATATACACCACAGCTTTCTTATCCATTTGTCTGCTAATGGACATCTAGGTTGATTCCATGTACTGGATATTGTAAACAGTGCTGCAATGAATATTGGGGTACATGTGGCTCTTTCTATTCTGGTTTCCTCGGTGTGTATGCCCAGCAGTGAGATTGCTGGGTAATATGGCAGTTCTATTTCCAGTTTTTTAAGGAATCTCCACACTGTTCTCCATAGTGGCTGTACTAGTTTGCATTCCCACCAACAGCATAAGAGGGTTTCTTTTTCTCCGCACCCCAAGAGGGACTTTATACTGGCAGAATGGGACAATCACTACCTTCAGTTCAATTCAGTTCAGTCACTCAGTTGTGTCCGACTCTTTGAGACCCCATTAATCACAGCACGCCAGGACTCCCTGTCCATCACCAACTCCTGGAGTTCACTCAGACTCGCATCCATTGAGTCAGTGATGCCATACAGCCATCTCATCCTCTGGCGTCCCCTTCTCCTCCTGCCCCCAATCCCTCCCAGCATCAGAGTCTTTTCCAATGAGTCAACTCTTTGCATGAGGTGGCCAAAGTACTGGAGTTTCAGCTTTAGCATCATTCCTTCCAAAGAACACCCAGGGCTGATGTCCTTTAGGATGGACTGGTTGGATTTCCTTGCAGTCCAAGGGACTCTCAAGAGTCTTCTCCAACACCACAGTTCAAAAGCATCAATTCTTCAGCACTCAGCTTTCTTCACAGTCCAACTCTCACATCCATACATGACCACTGGAAAAACCATAGCCTTAACTAGATGGACCTTAGTCAGCAAAGTAATGTCTCTGCTTTTCAATATGCTATCTAGGTTGGTCATAAATTTTCTTCCAAGGAGGAAGCATCTTTTAATTTCATGGCTGCAGTCACTATCTGCAGTGATTTTGGAGCCCCCCCCCAAAAAAAAATCTGTCACTATTTCCACTGTTTCCCCTTCTATTTCCCTTGACGTGATGGGACCAGATGCCATGATCTTCATTTTCTGAATGTTGAGCTTTAAGCCAACCTTTTCACTCTCCTCTTTCACTTTCATCAAGAGGTTTTTTAGTTCCTCTTCACTTTCTGCCATAAGGGTGGTGTTATCTGCCTATCTGAGGTTACTACTTAACAACAATTAACTCCTGAAGACTTTCCATTTTGCCAACATGGAAAAAATAGAAAACAAAAAGAAAAATGACCTTCACTATCTTTCATCTACAATAAAATGTGGGCATACTGCCCTTTGGATTGGGCAAGAGTAAGAAAGAAGTTATAAATCTCTTTGTATCACTAATGATATCAGAACAGCTTGCTTCTATTTTAACCTCAGCAATCTCACTATGATCTTTTTCCTCCACAGCTTACTTCCTTTTATCCCCATTTTCTTTATGAGAAGAGGATATATGCTGAATGGACCCAAGCATGAAAGGTAGTTCTCAGAATGGATTAGAAAATTCCCAGTTCATATTATACACTGTATTTTTATTTCCTAGTTATATACTTAAGATGCTTATATTTAAACATTTTATAGCTTCCTATTTGAAAGCCCTCTCTTTTCAGCGGTTAAATACCTTGAAGCCAAGATCTTACATTAAAGGAGAATCTAATTAGACCTTTCAATTCAGACAAGCTGCTGAACTCTTTTAGCTCCACTATTGAAATGTACAGTAAAACTTTTTTTTTTGGTCTCCGTGGTGAAAATAGCAGTTATCTTCAAGGAAAAGACATGAATTATCCCACCTCAATTTAAGCAAAAGGCACAAGCAGGTGACCCTGTCTCTTTGTCCTTCTACATAAGAAGGAAGGTGGTTTTCAAATTTTGAGACTGCTACTGGGAGTCAGGATGCGGAGAAAGTGTGTTGTTGCTGCTTTTAAACCCTTAAATACATCACGTCTAAAATGCCTTCACGTTGAAAGCATGAAAATTGCAGTAACTACTTCAATAAGCAAGTAGTTTAAATATAATTTCTGGCACCATGTATATGTTCACAGAGAAAATGAGTTAAGAAAGACAGAATGCGGTTTTACAAAAATGAAAGCATAAAATTCTAAATATGCTTGCACATGTGTATCCATGAAAGTTATGTCATTAAAAAAAAAAAAAGAATTAGCTATTGACAAGAAAGCATATTTCTTCCTAACTGACATTTGGCATTAAACTAGCTTTGAGAAAGAGGATAGAAAAACTTTATAACAAAAATTGCTATCATCAATATCAAATGAAGCATGTCAAGCTTACAACCAGGAACTAAAAAGGATTTGGGATGCAAAGAGAATGGGGGTGGGGAAGAAGACAACCATTATAAGGTTAAATCAGAATAACTCACATCACTTCTGAATGAAATACACTTGAAGTTGATGCTCAGAAAGCTGATCCAGTGGATAAAGAAGAGTAGAAAGGATGCCCCACTCATGCATTAACAGACCACCAGAGCTACCATACAAATTTTGCACCTTAGCCTGTGACCATTTGCACTGTTTGGGGAAAAAATAAATACAAATGCTGGATTCTGCCTTTACTTGGGGTGACTAATGTCGAATGTTAATAGACTAAGGTCTTGTACAACAACTCTGTAGTCATCACCTCCATTACTGTGTTGGGCAGTAAATTCCTTGCAGAGTGTTGACAAGTTATGTTTCTCTTCATCGTATACTTAAATGCTGGAAAATCATGCTTCTAAAAGTTATTCATCATTTTTTCAGACCAGTAACATACTTTTAAAGGGCAGAACCACCCTTCATTATCTAGGCCAGATACTTAGAAAATTCTCAGAATCAAATCGCTTTCAGTGCTGGATGATCACCCTTTGAAAAATAGTTATATGCCTTTGGGTTAAAAGTCCTCACTTTGGCAAATTATTTATGTATTTTCTCACCTGCTTAAAAATTAGAGGATGAACTAAAGAGATAAGAAGGAATCTAGTATAAGAATGTAGATCTATCATGGGTAACAGGAAGAGCCCAATCAGGAAGATACCAGGAATTTTTGAATGATCACTCAACCCTTCCCTTAATCCTCTCATGATTTGCAAACTTTCATTTATCCAGAGACCTTATTAAAAATAAATCTTACTGGAAGTTTGCCATATAGAACAGATAAATAAGAAAATCATTTGATTAAGGTGAAATGGAATGTTTAGAGAGTGGGGTGCTGTGCCGAGGTGAAGAGATGCTTCTTAAGATCTGGAGATGAGTATAGGAGCATATAGCAATATGAAATGAAATATGAAATATAAGCAATATGAAAACTACATCCAGTTCCACCCTAGCAACACACTCCCACCTTTCCATTTCCTGTGCAATTAGCAGCTACGCTGGTGCCACAGGTTCCTTGCTTTAGAATGGTCTATGGAAAAAGGCTCAGTGATAAGCTCCAAATATTGATACATCCCAAACTATTTCGTTCTGGTCCCAAATATTTTGTTTGCATGTTAAAAGACACTGAAGTCCTAAAATAAAATTATTCAAGCAGCAGTGTACCAATGTAGACAATCAGATATGTCCATTGTCTGTATCTAGGTTCTCTCCTGGAGCTCTGACATTTGTGATTAACACATGACTGGAATTCAGTACTGAATATTTAGATGAGGAAATTCAGACAAAACTGAAGAGGAGAAGATAATAATTATTTCCAGTGGGGGCTAAAAAGGTGCCCAATTTTTAAGCTGTCTTGATGCAATAGAAAGAGCACAGGATTTAGTCAAAACACCTTGGCGACCTGATGCAAACAGCCAAATCATTGGAAAAGACCTGGATGCTGGAAAAGATTGAAGGCAGGAGGAGAAGGGGACGACAGAGGATGAGATGGTTGGATGGCATCAGCAACTCAATGGACATTAGTTTGAGCAAACTCTGGGAGATCGTGAAAGACAAGGAAGCCTGGCGTGCTGCAGTCCATGGGGTCGCAAAGAGTTGGACACGATTGAGCAACTGAACAATGAAAACAACCTTGGTTCACGTCCTGATGTCAACATACATTGGCTGAATGATTATTTACAAGTCATTTATTTAAAATTCAAAGTTCTTACAAGATGAAAACAAGAGTAGCACCAACCTTTTAGCATTGTTTCAAGGATTGGTGAAATAGAGTAACCAAGGCCTAGGATTCTATCCAAAGTATACATTCCTAAGGACCTTGTATCCTTTATTCCTCACATAATATAAGGCTAATACTGACAAAGATGATCTCTATCTTGAGTTGTCTCCTAGTGTGCTGAGCTAATGTGGCAATAGTACAAAATAGTTGAAAATTCACTTGATCCAATATTTGAAACTTCTTGATACTTAACTGGATTTTCAACATGGAAAGATTTACACAGTTTCAAAATTTTTTGTATGACTTAATTAGGAGTAATCAAATATTAATGTTATAACAATATGTCAATTTTTCACAAGATTTTATCACACTGAACCTAAGCATGCTTTTTAATTGTGGCTACCATTATCACTATTATTACAGGTATGAATTCAGGTGAGTGAATGCTATTTTCACTTGCTCTCTTTCCTCTAGACGGAACATGCTGTGGTTTCTTACATTGCGGGAAAAGAGGATTAGGCTACATCGTGGTGGTTTCCTGATAAACATTAATGACTGTGGATATAGTATGTCTTATATTAGTTCAATCCATGTAAAATATTCTTTCCAAAGGCAGAATTTCCCTGTGCAAAGCCCAAAGTGGGCAAACTAGCACTCCTGGAGATGTAAGCAGGGTAAGACAAACAGCGTGTAAGCCTGAGTGTTCCCCTCGATGTACTACAGAAGTGTCTTGTGTCTTGTCTTGTGTCTTGTGTCTGCTTCAGCTGTTAGTTTGGCAGACCACCTGTGGAAGGCCTTGCCTTAAGCATGGAATCTTTAAAAAACCAGAAGGTTGCTTGTTTTTCCATGTGTTTGTCTTTGTTGTCATGGTTATTTCTCCTTCGTGGCATTATAAAACACTTCCAGAATGGAAGTGGGTATATAGACGAATAAACTACAAAGGACATGCAGTTCTCAGAAGCAAGAAGTTGAACAACTTTGTCACATGTCAGCTATTAAAGCACCACAAAGCCTATACTGTTTGGCAACTTATTTGGCAATGATTAGAGACTCTGGAAAAAGTCTAGACCTTATAAAAGAGAAAGTACTAGAAAGACAATGCTCAAGTGTACCAGGAAATTATTTTTAAATGTGTCGTCTAATTTTATGAGGTCGGTGACAAAAATCTTTACATTCTTTCAGAAAGCACAATTTATTGCTTCAAAAATGTTCATGTGATTCCTGAAAAGAAATTATTAATGCATTTATCCAAGTACCAGCTGTGAATTTCATCCCATGGGGAGAAAATATATGTATATTTCAGCAGAATCTGAGCAAATTTGATTTTTTTTTTAGTAAGGAAGAAATTATTTACCCTAGTAAGCTAAATCATAATACCACATGAAGGTTATAATTCAGTCAGAAGGGATAGTAAAAATGAGAGGAGATAGCCTGAGTGGAAAGACTATAAATATATTGTGGCTAATATCACTAGAGATATTTGGCATTTTAATTTTTTTTTCCAATTTTACAACATATATCCATTTTCCTCCCATTTTAGATTTGGATTACAAGGTCAGCTCTAAAGAAAATGATTATATATCTTTCAAGGGTTTATCCTAAGAATGATTATAGTGAACCAGTTAGAATATTAATAATGGAAAAAACACATGCTCTATTCTCTAAGAGGACCCTTCCCATTCTCTCTCTGACTTTTCCACTCTTCTGGTTCCTCCAGCCTTATTGGCCTCTTTGCTCTACTCAAATACTCATGTTATGTGTCATTTTAGAACTTTTGCATTGGTTCTTCCATTTTCCTGCAAATATCTTTCCCCAGGAAAGTTCAGGCTTAACTCTCTAATTCTTGTGCTTCTCTGACGTCATCTTTCAGTGATGTCTAAACTGAGCACCTTGTTGAAAATTGAGTCCCCATCCAAAGGACAATGCTCTCAGTCAATTCTGACCATCATCAATATTGCTTTATTTTCTATAGGTTTTCTAACCTTTTGACATACTACATAATTTATTATGTGTTGTGTTTGCTGTATCTGGTTCTCTCACCTAGAATGAAAGTTCTGTGAAAAGGGTAAAGGACACTGTAATTTACCATAGTAATAAACTAAACAAGAGAAAACAGACAGTCACTTAAATAGATGCAAAAAATCACTTGACAAAATCCAACATCAATTCTGATTTTTAAAAAAAGTCTCAGAAAACTTGAAATAGAAAGGAATATCCTCAATCTGAAAAAGGACAACTATGGAAAACCTGTAATTAATATCATATTGAATGACAAAAGATCTAATTTTCCCATCATCAGGAAAAAGACAAGAATATCCTCTTCTATTTAACATTATACTGAAGGTTCCAGCCAGTTCAATAATGCAAGAAAAAGAAACAATTGGCATCAATATTGGAAAGGAAGTTGGAAAAAAATTTTTTAAAGAATAAAACATTAGGGCCTATAGAAGAATAGCAAAACATTTAATAGCTGAGTGAATGGAATCCTAAGAAGAAAGAAGAGAAAGGGGCAGTAAAATATTTAAAGCAACAGTGGCCAAATTTGGGGAGAGACATAGATTTATAGACTTAAGATATCACCCAAATTACAAAAAAATTAAATTAAATAAAACCACACTTAAATATATAGTCCCCAAACTGCCTACACACAAAATAACAGGAAGATATTAAAGTTGCCTGGAACACGTAATAACTGGTGACCAGTGATGTAAGCATTCAGTCTTCTTAACTGAAACACTGAAGAACAGACATCTTGGAAGAGCAGAAAGGAAAAAAAAGAAAAAGAAAAATCTCTGATAATCCAGAACTCTATACTCCCCAAATATTCAAACGTTAAAGACATTTTCAGATACTGAAACTAAGATCATGTATTGCCAATAGATCTGCAAAAACAAGATGTGATAAAGGGAGTTCTTCAGGCTGATAACAGATCTCCTGAAAAGACTGGAGAGCCCTGGAAATGATAAATGTATGGCTAAATATAAGGTACTATTGTTTTCCTCTTAATTTAAAATACGTTTTTGCCATAGTTTACTCATATTTTTACTATGAATAAACTTTCATTTTACAAGCTGGTCTTTCTGCTTATCTGAACAGTCCATACAGCCAAGAATAGCCATCTGCACTGTAAAAATCTTTTCATATTTTTTTATAAAAAGCCCATTCCTAGACTAGTTGAGGAATGATTGAGAATTCCCATAAGACAAACAAACAAAGAAGCAAACAAATAGCATCCCTATTCAAAGCTATGCATGTTTGTTTGTTTAAATCTCTTTAGCAATATAGTTTTCCCAGAAATTCTTAAAGGCTTTTCTTTATGGACTTCAAAAGAAAGAATAGATTAAAAAATTACAGAGGTACCGGTCTCTAGTATCTAATGGTTTGTAATGCTGGCTGCTGTAATAAATAAGGCCTTAAATCTCCACGCCTTAACATGACACAACTTTATCACTCAGTCACTTAAAGTCCAGCTGCTTGGGACAGGGAAGATCTACCCAATTATTAAGGAAAGCAGGCTGACAAGGGCTTTTTCATCTTCAGCTGGAAGCTTCTAAGGTCAGTTTTGCCTTCACATTCAGCTGGAAAATAATATGACGAAATGCAGGTTGCTCTTCCTCTAAAGTCTCCACAAAGTCATGATTTTTTTTTTCCTAAGAAACTAAAGAAAAGTAAATACAAAATAAAATGAAAGGCACATAAAATGTTTGTTATTAATGATAGAAGATGTCAAGGTTTATAAATTGCTCTAGGCCAAAATTTCCCTAATAACCCATCTCATTCATATTCTTTTTTAATACCAATAATGCTTTCCCAATCCAATTAGTCTACATAATTGAAAGTGCTCACATATATGAGGTAAGCAAATAGTTGATGGGCAGTGACGAAGCCAGAATGATTAAAATGAAGGGCATAACATGAACTAAGCAATAAGTAAAGGACAAATTAGATCAGGTCTTGGATATGAAGACAAATAATAAAGTGATAAAGAAGAAAATAAAGCATGAATATATTAAATAAAGGTGAGATTTTAGAGAAAGGAGACTTCCATTAGGGTAAAGATCAGCTAAGGCTTTGAAACTTAGGATTCAATAGATTTTTTTTTTTTAATGTAAAATAGTTGACCTGTATTAACTCTGTTCAGTCTTAAAACTCTAATTTTTTTAAAAAAATCTCTCTTTCCCTTTTGACAGTCTTTTTAGTAGGCTCTAAGTCCTTAGGGAAAATGTGAGCTTTCAAGGTCTCTGTTTAAAAACCACTGACTGACATATAACCTGAGGTCATCTCTGTAAATAATGCCCTTATCAGAATGCCTATGTCCACCACTAATCATTTCATTTTTCATAAAATCCCACTCATAAGGACCCACTCTAAATATACTCCCTCTCTGATGCATCTCCAAAACCCAGGGAGAATTCAACCACTCTCCCTCTGTCATCCTATCGCACCAGGTGTGACTCACCAGTATGACAACATTGCTTTGTGTATCTGTCGGTTGCCTAACAGACTTTTAGCTCCTTAATCAACTTTATTTCCTTCATCACAAGCACAGCATGCAGTCTCTATAGCTCTGTAAGTGGGAACTGAAATGTCTGAAACTTACCTGAATTGATTTGAATCAACTTGAGTTGCATTGAGTAGAACTGAGTTGACTAACTGGAACGGAATATAAAGAAGAACTAGAAAAAGAAAAGTGATTTGCCTGAGAAAGGGCATAAGCTCAGCAGGAGAAGCAGGACAGAACTGCAGTAACACAGGTTTCTGAATTTCCTTGGTAGTCCAGTAATGAAGCATTTAGATGACAAGAGAAAATGGAGAGAATTTTTTTAATTAATTTTTAAATTGAAGAATAATTGCTTTACAGGATTTTGTTGTTTTCTGTCAAACCTCAACATGAATCAGCCATATATCCCCTTCCTTTTGAACAGAATTTTAACTGGTATAAATCCCAACCTGTGCCCAACTTGTTTTAGTATTAACTGTTTGAGCTGATGAATGGATATTTGCATGTAATTTTTATGCTATAAAAACATCACAATGAGAACTGAAGTTCATTCTGTGCGTTGAACATTACAGATCTCAGAATAGGGTAAGATTGGTGCCTTAATATTTGGCAGAGCAGGAGGGTGATGAGAAATTTGTGTCAAAAGTGGGGAAAGACCACATTTCCAACACAGATACATTAGAGGAAGAGAAGGAATACTCCAAATAATGTATTATAGTACCAAAAAAAATGCAGGGAAGGAAAAAGAAAATGATAAATTATAGAACACTTCTGAACACCCTCTATGCAAGGCATTCTTGCTACATATTTTGAATACAAGATTTGATTATTTGTCCCAACAACATGGACATTTTAGAAAAGAAGAAAATGAAACTTGGAACAGTTAGGCTTGTTCAGGATTCCACATCTGGCAGTCTGAACAGAGAAATGTTCAACTTCAAATCGAATGCCCTAGCTAGAAAATTAAACATCAATCTGCATATCTCTCCATTGTTCTGTTATAAGGAAATGGTACCTGTGCTGCCCAGTTTCAGACACCAGGATCCTAGCTATATTTTTCAGTTAGCTTTAGCTGTTTCAGGTAACAATTGTGGATAGTTTTTTGAAAATATTTAATAATTTGTTTGCATATCACTTGGGGACGTATTCTATTATAAAGGATTATCATGTAATCCAGATAGTTTCAAGCCATAGTTGATGCATAATAACTTCCTCAAATCTCCTTCCCAACAATAAGAAATAATTTCACGTATATGAAAATTTAAAACAAAACTGCACTCAAAATTATTTGAATGTAGAAACAGAAAGGAGAAGGCAATGGCACCCCACTCCAGTATGCTTGCCTGGAAAATCCCATGGATGGAGGAGCCCAGTGGGCTGCAGTCCATGGGGTTGCGAAGAGTCAGACATGACTGAAGCGACTTAGCAGCAGCAGTAGCAGAAACAGAAAAATAATCACACAGAAGAAGAGAAAAATAAAGAAAGACAAGTTCCATTTCTCTGCCCTCTTTATGGCCAGCAGTACAGATTGAGGGGGAAAAAAAAAAAAAACAAGATCAGAGGAGAAACACCAGTTATGGGGCCTGGGTATGAGCTGCTATGATCACCAGAAATAAATAAATGCACTTTAAATCTTGGGGATAAAAGTAACTGGGAAGATCAGAGCAAAATCTGCACAGAAGGGATTTCAAAAACCAGAATATTAAAGCGGATGATACCAAAAAAATTGAATAAAACAGTTACTATCTGTATGAAGCAAATATTTCTGGAAGTTTAGAGACATTAGAAAACCTAGCTAGACTAGGGTGAAACATGTGAGAATGCAGTAGAGTTCAATAAACGTCTATAAGGTCTACACTAACATAATCAAAACGAGTTTAAAAAACCCATGATGACTAAATATAAAATGTTAAAGATAAGACCTGACTGTTTCACTTATACAACCTTGCCTCACTCACATCATCATAATCCTGGCTGAGATTCTAATAAAACTTTATTCATAAAAACACAAGGCTGTCCCATAGGTTTTAGTTTGCTGATTTGATCTTTTAAAATACTGCTTTAGATATTATTAATATTTATCTTGATCACATAGGGCTTCTCTGTGCTCAGATGGTGAAGAATCCTTCTTCAATAAAGGAGATCCATGCTCCATCTCTGGGGCAGAAGATTCCCTGGAGAAGGGAATAGCAACCTATTCTAGTATTCTTGCCTGGGGAATTCCATGGACAGAGGGGCCTGACTAGCTACATTCCATGGTGTTGGAAAGAGTCAGACATGACTGAGCGACTACCACTTTCATCTTGATTACTAAGGTTTTGGTGTTTCATGAAACTTTGTGTCTAAGGTACTTCAGTCACCTCCCCTTTGTCTGTCTGCTAATAGAAGATTGTAATACACCCTTTTCAATATAAGACACATAAAATTCACAGAAAATAAGTAAAAAGACCAAAAGAAAAAAGGGGGGATTATCCAAGTAAAAAAAAATTTTTGAAAGAAGAATAAATCTGATACCTAAACTATGTAAAAACAGTAAAAAGACAGAAAACTGCAGATGGATATTACTCCTTAACATTAATTCAAACACCCTCAAGAAAACGTTAGCAAATAGAATCAAATATTAATTCAGTAGTTCTAAAGAAAATATTAGCAAACACTCTCAATACCACATTAATAATAAGAATAATAATACACACGATCATGTCATTTATGCCAAGAATACAAAATAGGTTCAATATTTCAGACTTCTGGCTTTCAGAACTATGAGAGAATAAACCTGTTATTTTAAGCCACTAGATTTAGGGTAATTTGTTGCAGCAACCCTCAGAACCTACTACAGTTAGTATGCAGGTATGTATTTCCCAGCTGGGCTTGCTATGAGGGCCTAAAATGCTGACACTGTAGTAGCACTGAGTTCTAGGTTTCCAAGTACCATTCTCCCAATAAAGGAATTAGTATTCTTTAGAGAAATGACTGACTCCAAGGCTAAGGCATATAGAGATAAGGCTAAGATATACAAGATGAGTCTGGGACATGTGACAGTATCAAGCAGTAAGGATATACTCAAACAAGATGAGGACTTCTTTAAGGAAAAGGAGCAATCTGCAGGAACTCTCAATAGACAAACCTGGAATAATTTGAGAAACAAAATAAATTATAGTAGTGTTAGAACCTAATCCACAGACTAAATTTAAGTAAAAAATTATTTATCATTATAAAAAATAAGCAGAGCAGAAGGGATAGTTATTACTTATAGTAGAACTCCAATTAACAAACACAGAAGCAAAGAGGAAACATAAACCATTAGGCAAATACCATGATAGTAGATGTTGCAGAGAAGGTCTGGAAATGAATGGGTAAAAGTTTGAGGAGAAACAAAATTTGTATAGTTTCAAAGGATCTTCCCCAAGTTACCTATTAACTACAAAGTGTAGAAGAGTAGCTTTACAATGGAAAAATCAGCAGAAAATATCTTAAACAAGTAATCAAAACACTGTCACCAGTAATAAGACATCTGAACATCATGAACCTCATGACAGGGTGCACTGAGAAGGACATAACATCATTTCCTGTGATATTCTTGCCAAGGAGGCGTAACCTCAGCCCAGTGATTTGAAAACAAATAAGGAAAAAGGGGAAAGGATGTATATTAGCTATAAATTAGGCAATATGTTCGGAGAAGGCAGTGGCACCCCACTCCAGTACTCTTGCCTGAAAAATCCCACAGACGGAGGAGCCTGGTGGGCTGCAGTCCATGGGGTCGCTAGGAGTTGGGCACGACTGAGCGACTTCACTTTTACTTTTCACTTTCATGCATTGGAGAAGGAAATGGCAACCCACTCCAGTGTTCTTGTCTGAAGAATCCCAGGGACAGGGGAGCCTGGTGGGCTGCTGTCTCTGGGGTCGCACATAGTCAGACACAACTGAGGAGACTCAGCAGCAGCAGCAGCAGCAGCAGCAGCAGGCAATATGTTTCAGTTAGTCTAAATTATCTTAACTCCAAATTAAAGAACATTTGAAGTAATCAACACTGTTTAAAGGTTTCAAGGTCATGAAAGACAAGGGGAAACTGAGGAAATCTACAGGTGACAGGAAACTAAGGCAAAATCACTAATCATGAGATAAAATCCTGGATAGGACCTTGAAACAGAAAACAGAATATTTAAAGAAAGACTAGTGAAGTGAAGTCGCTCAGTCATGTCCGATTTTTTGTGACACCATGGACTGTAGCCTACAAAGCCCCTCTGTCGATGGGATTTTCCAGGCAATAGTATTGGAGTGGATTGCCATTCCCTTCTCCAGGGGCTCTTCCCGACCCAGGGATCAAACCCCGGTCTCCTGCATTGTAGACAGACGCTTTACCGTCTGAGCCACCAGGGAAGTCCTAAAGAAAGACTGGTAAGATTCAAATACAATAATTAGTAGTTATTCAGCTTCCTGAGCACACTTTAAAACACACTTACCAAATCAAATCAGTAATACTAGATGGTGAAGGTTAAATCCCTTCTACACTCCTTTCTTTCCATTCCTCCTTTCTCCCTGCCTATCTTCCTTGCTTCCATAGTTCCTTCTCTCTCTTTCTCTTTTCTTTGATACTTGATGAAGAAATACATCCCACAGCAAGACATTTATAACCTTGTTGTGGTTTCAGAACCTTTTTAATGGCCTCATTACAAGGGTTCTAGAAAGAACTGTCTGATTAAAATCAAGCCTGGAAATAATTTGTTTGCATAGGGTGAACAATTTTTTTTTTTTTCCCCCTCTGAACTTGGTTTAGCTCCATAGCTCAGAGTGTTTGGGGGCAATTGTAATCAATAGCTATCTACTTCCACTATGCAGAGGGAACTAGGAAGGGGACATAAAATAGAATGTTGAAATGGGGACAGGTTTTCAAGAAAAATAAAGAGAAAGAGAGAAAGCCAGTAAAATTTATTTTCAGAAGCATTTCTGTTCTGGTATTGGCACTTTACAAAATGGGTAATTTGCAATAATTAGCGTAGTTTGTCTTTCTTATTGCAAAGGGTCTTAAAAATGTACTATCACTGAAATGAATATGACTACCACATTTTGTCTTACTTAACTTACGAGATTTTATAAAATATTTATTTGTTTCTTTTGGCTGTGCTTGGTCTTCTTTGCCATGCGGGCTTTCCTCCAGTCGAGGCAAGTGGCAACTACCTGCTAGTTCTGGTGCACAGGCTTCTCCTTGCAGTGCCCTTTCTTGTTGTGGAGCACAAGCTCCAGGGCACACAGGCTTTGGTAGCTGTGGCGTGCGGGGCTAGCAGTTGCAGCTCCCGGGCTCTGGAACACAGGCTCAATAGTTGTGGCCTACAGGCTTCTTCACTCCTCCACAGCACGTGGAATCTTCCCAGGCCAGGGATCGAATCCATGTGTCCTGAACTGGCAGGCAGATTCTTTACCACTGAGCCTCCAGGAAGCCCTGCCAGTGTTGGAGGGTCTCCTGCAGGGGCATGGGGTGGCAGGGACAGGGGTACTGGCAGCAGCAGGTCTGGGAAGTGCCCACTGATTAACTTGCAAGATTTAGAACAGCATCCATTATTCCTTTTTCATCTGTGGGTGTATCTGTGTTTTGTGGGAAATACTGAGGACAATTATCAGTGTATTCCTACCCTTCTAAAACTGCTCAACCACCTCACCATCACCACTATCACACAAAAAATTCTATATGTCATTAACCCATCACCCACACCACTCTAACCACAATCACATAACGAGGACAATGCCATGGTCATTAAAAAATTAAAAAAAAAAAAAAAAAGGAGACTGTTCTTTGTCTTGAAGAAAAGAAGAATCTATGTCAAATGGAATATTAAAAACTAATCCATCATATCATATAATTATAGTATAATGTCAGGCATTTTTCATGAAGGGGAGAAAACTAGATAAAAGAATTAATGGAAAATGATTTGAAGGCCATGTGCCATGTAGTGAAGGGAAGCATTGTACGAATAACCAGAACAAGGTAGTGAGTGGGTCCTTAGACAAGTTAACTTTTTCAAATTTCATTTTCCCCCTCTAAAATTAGGAAGTATAATTGTATTGCTAAAATTTGTCCAGACCTGTGCATTTATGTAATTTCAATTTCTATTGAATTTGATTTTAATGTTTGTGATCATTTACTCATTCACTCAATTCTTCCCTACCTCAAAGCTTTTTTATGTCTATGATTCAATGCACATACATGTACTTTTTTTTCTAATCATCATACGGTAGTTGAGAAATTCTGTTTCTAAACATAAAGAAAGCATGTATTATATATAATTCACTTACCTAGAGTTCTCAAGAGTACAAATTATATGGCCAAAGTTCTTCAAAATCAGAAATCGCAGCTTTTGATGAGTTATCAGGGAAAGAAATGATGGGCAGGGAAAACTGATATCCATAATTAATCTCTCAGCTGGATTTGAATTCTGCCATATCTATGAAACATTCGTTAATGTCATTAGCAATAACTTCATTGTGCAAATCTGTGGATATCTTTACAGTTCATGTTTTAACAGATGTGGTTCATTATCTTTATATGAAAATGATGGTACTAATAAGGCCTAGCTCTCCTGATCCTTCTCTTGTTAACTCTATTCCCTGATGTTCTGATGACACTGTTTCCCAGGCTTCTATTTTGCCCCTTGCTTGCTTCTCACCTTCTCATGGACTGCTTGTTTCAAGATTTATACCTGGGATTTGTTTTAATCAGTTAGATGACAAACATGAAGACAATTTTCTCTGAAGTAAAAATGTATTATTTACATTATCCAGTAGAAAGGGGCCTGTCACCCTGTACAGGGTCACACAGTGAAGCCCCAGGTTTTGCAAGGATGGAGAGATAAGAGTGTGGAGGTTAGAGTTTTATTTGGGTTATTTATGAGCTAAATGACTTAAGGTTGGCTAGTTTCAGGAATTCTGGTGGACTCTTTGGGCACGGGGAGTTGTCTCCTGCCATCTGTATATGGCCCTGAGTTTATTCAGGGCAAGGGAAATACTGCCTTGGCATGTGAGTTAGATAAGGAAGAGGTTCAGAGTATAGGCTACAAAATACAGGAGATGTAAACATCTTTAGCTACTAGCTTGTACTTGTAGGTAATTAAGGGATACAAAATAGAAAAACATAGCATCTAAGAAAGCACAGTTAGAACACTATTATCCTATCTACTTCAATTCTTTAAAACAATTTTAACACTTAGATTTATCTCTTAAATCTAAACCTTATTAGATCCTGAATGCCCCTTCTCTTTGTCCCCCTATATATATGTACGTGTGTGTGTGTGTGTGTATGCCAATTAGATGTCTGCTTCTGCATATAAATGAACAGTTAAAGAATTAAAAACTGGAGTTGCTCTCCATGCCCTCCAAACCTGAGCTTTCCCTCTATTCCTTACTTTGTCCTCTATTCCTTACTTTGGTTGTTGCCATCATTATGCATCCAATCACCCAAATCATAAATATGGAAGACAGCGTTGCCTTTTCAGTCTTCCTTATATGTGTGAGCGATCATCAATCCCTTCTCTCTTTATCTGTTACATATTTTTGGATTCTGCACATTACTCCCAATTCATGATCCTCTAATTTATCAGCCTATTACTGTGTAACCTTGGCAAAGGTCTCTGTCTTGGTTCAAGAGACTGCGGACTCTGTCATGTCCCTATTTACCATTTTTAGTGGATCCTCATTACCTCCAGGGCAAGTCCAAGCTGCCTAGCATAACACCCATAGCCTTTTGTGGTAACACATGTAATTATTTTTCCATCTTATTTTTGACGAACTTTCTTTTCATACCTTATGCTCAATAGTTAAATTCTTCCTTTAAAAACAAAACAGAAAAACACTATACCGCTCTAATGCTAGTCATTCTGTCTCTCCTTGTTTTTAACATCTCCCACCCCATCCCATCAGTTTGGCAGGTTCTTTTATTTAAATGTCCTTCAAACCCAGCTCAGGTGTTAATTTCTGTTGAGAAGCATCCCTAACTCGCTGCTTTCCTCTGTACTACTTCATCTGGCAGTTCTCCTAATGTATGGTTAACCTGCTCACTGCTTTGTACTCCCAACCCACTTACCTGAATCTTCTTTTAAAAAATATTTTATTTTAATTGGAGGTTAATTACTTTACAATATTGTATTGGTTTTGCCATACATCAACATGAATCCGCCACAGGTATACACGTGTTCCCCATCCTGAACCCCCGTCCCTCCTCCCTCCCCGTACAGCAAAAGAGACACAGATGTATAGAACAGTCTTTTGGACTCTGAATCTTCTTAAGAGCAAGACTGTTAACCGTCTATATCTTACTGACACTTGTCCATGGGTAGTTTCCTGAACCAAACTGAAAGGAATTTGAAAAATTCCAGAGCTGCTTTTTTGAAGGGGCTTTCAAAAACAGAAGTTATGGAGCTGTTTTGGCCTCATAGAGAAGCAGTATTCCCTGATAAGTACATAGATAGCTGCTGCTGCTGCTAAGTCGCTTCAGTCGTGCCCGACTCCGTGCGACCCCATGGACTGAAGCCTATCAGGCTCCCCCGTCCCTGGGAGTTTCCAGGCAAGAGTACTGGATTGGGTTGCCATTGCCTTCTCTGACATAGATAGCAGTCAAGTTCAAATATTTTTCTACTTTTTATGTGTTTTTTCTTTCTTTTCTTGTTCTACTCTTAGACAACGGTGGGACCATGAACAATTTTTGCAGAGTAAAGCTATGCTTATTAATATGCAGTACATTTTATGCTAAACCGATAATACCCAAATATCTCCCTGTTAGTGATTGTATACAGAATGAGAAAAAATGCTGAGAAAACAGTTTATGTGAATAACACAAACAAGGATTGAAGAATAGAGTACTATAGTGGAGTCTAAAATCCCCTCAAAGCATAATTTATGCTTTAAGAATCCATTTTAGGAAAAAAATTAGGGAAAATTCTACATATAAAAAGTAATCAGGTTTGAAAAAAAAATCCCACAATAGTGTGGAGTTTATTTGTTTATTTATATATTAAATGCATTTAACAATGTATTTTAAACTACAATTATCAGTTATATGTACTCACTTCTTTGGAGTAACTAAATTTGCTTTATATCCTAAGCTATATTGGGCGTCCCTGGTGGCTCAGCTGGTAAAGAATCTGCCCGCAATGCAGGAGATGTGGGTTTGATCTCTGGGTTGGGAAGATCCCCTGGAGAAGGGAATGGCTATGCACTCCAGTATTCTTGCTTGGAGGATTCCTTAAGCTATATTATAATATTAACATTAGGTAAACAAGTTAAGTATTTTTGCCAACAATAAATTCCTTGACCCAGTATTCCAAAATTTGCCTTTCTTATTTATTCTCCTGTTAAGCAATTTGTCATCCCCTTAAGATGGATATTTCTTAAAAAGATTCACTGTAGGGAGCAAAGTGTTTTTAAAATATATATAAGAATTAAAGATTTTTAAATTTAAAAAATAAATAAATAAATAAAATATATATAAGACAAAATCAAGACAGATAAATTGACATCTGATAGTAAAAAATAAAGTTGGATAGTCTTAATATCAAGATTTTTTAATATTACACAGAAAACATAGAAGTAAATAATATTTTCTAGATTTCAATTCTGCTAGTTATTAAAAATGAGAATCACTGCTCAGTATTTATACTATAAAAACAAATGGAGACATAATATTTCTAATTTTTATTTAAAGATATTTTCCCTCATATATCATAATACTGATTCTGGAAAGAGGCAGTCTAATTATGCTAACTAAAATGTTATTTTAAAATACATTCATTTCACTAAAAAACAAGTGACCAGTTAAAATTGTTTTAAAATTTAACAGACTTCTTAAGAATAAGAAAATGAAGTAATTATTAATACAGCTATTCACAGCCTTAACATTCTGTAAAATTAGGAAAAAAATAGATCACTCGATTTTGGTAATAACAAGCCAGTTCAGAATGTCTAATATCTTAATGGTAACAGTTCCTTAAGCGAGAACAAAAGGGGAAAAAAAATGAAATGGAAAAATCATTTAAGAACTTTTCTCACAGGTAGTATATCACTGAAATTTTAGAATTCCAGGAATAATGGGAATAGATTTCATAAGGTTTTAAAACAAAGTCATGATCTAATTTTCAAAAATCAGAATGACCAGATTTTACTGACACCAGTGAAAGCAAGAAAACTATCAAAATGAGACCATGAACCAAGACTCTATATATAATGGAACAATGATAGCAAAAAGAGAGATGCAACCAGGAAAAATAGGAGGAGAATGAAGGAAAGTTACACAGCTCAAAATAGCCTGGAGTTAAAACTCCACTCTGGGTCCTCCCCACCATTCTATGCAAAACAAAGAACTCTCTCACCCAAAGGAAAAAATGGACATTAAGGTTGATTTTGCCCAGCTCTCAGCCGGTCCAGCCTCTGGCCGATCTCCAGGATTCCTTGCCCCAGCCATTTAAAAGATAACTACTCCAAACAACCTTGGAGAAGAACAGGTCCCCTTAAGACAGTAGATTTCCACATATATGCCTATACATACTTACTTTTTTTCTTGGGTTAGTATAGCAGCAGCTCACTAATCTGACTGCTGCCCTTTCTCACCTCATAAAAGGTGATCTGTTCCTGTAAAGTGCCTGTCTCGTTCTTTTTCTGAACCTCGCCTTCTCTAATCCCATATGCTACAGAGAATATCTAGTACAGGAAAGATAGGAGAGCCTGCGGTGGGTCCTGAACACGAGGTGTGGAGGACATCCAGTTGAAATTGGAGCAGTATAACCCCGAAGTTAGGCATCATGATGTCCTCTGCTTGTCCTAGTCTTTTTAACCTGATAATGCTACTGCAGAATGAGCTTGGCCAATATATGAAACTAGACCAGTAAAGAGGATGGTATGAAAGTCCTTTATTAAAGACACCAACAGAGCAGGGTGAAGGATGGAAGCAAAAGAAGTCTTCAGACATTGCTATGCAGTAGCCCTGAAGAGCAACCAGCCCAAATATGAAAAAGGTAATTCATGTTTCCAGGAAAGACATTTTCAGTAAAAATATAAAACAGCCTAGCCAGTATAATTAATATTGTGGTAAATTATAGTGAGAGGTAAACTGTGGCAAAATATACAACACAATATCAAAAGACAATGGTTTAGTCTAAAAAGCAATGATCCAGGAATTCTCATCACTTTAAGTGTAGAAAGCGAAGTGAAGTGAAAGTGAAAGTCACTCAGTCGTGTCCAACTCTTTGTGACCCCATGGACTATACAGTCCATGGAATTCTCCAAGCTAGAATACTGGCGTGGGTAGCCTATCTCTTCTCCAGCGGACTTCCCCACCCAGGAATCAAACCAGAGTCTTCTGCATTGCAGGCGGATTCTTTACCAACTGAGATATGAAGGAAGCCAAATGCAGAAAGGCGATAGGCACACTTTCTCAAGTAAGAAAATCTCTCAGGGAATAGAGCATATGGAAGCACTTTGCAAAAAATTGCAAATAGGGAGTTGATGAAATTCATCCAAGTAATGTGTGTGTGAAAGTTGCTCCCTCGTTTCCAACTCTTTGCGACCCTACGGACTATATAGTCCATGGAATTCTCCAGGCCAGAATTACTGAAGTGGGTAACCATTCCCTGCCCTAGGGGATCTTCCCAAGCCAGGGATCAAACCCAGATCTCCCACATTGCAGGCAGATTCTTTACTAGCTGAGCCACCAGGGAAGCCTACATAAAAATATAAAGACCATATAGGAATTGAGAAGCTGGAGGGGAACATTAAATATTTTAGCTGTGCAATTGTGTTAGGTAAGTGTAAATTATAATCACAGAATAGAATGTTACAGATAAAAGTAGAAAAGCAATTTAAAAATACTAATGTCAGAGTGCTGATGTCCCAGACCCTACTTTCATTTCATTTCTACTAATTAAAACTAAATAATGTGTAAAAAATAACACGATTTCAATGTATTGATATTTTCATAGATCTTTGCTTTTATAGAACTAATATCTCTTGCAGCACAAAGAAAAGGAAAAAAAAATGTTAATCGGTATTTGGAGATCCTAGCCCTTTTATGTGGGGCTTCCCTGTGGGCTCAGTGGTAAAGAGTTTGCCTGCCAAGCAGAAGTGGGTTCAATCCTTGGGTTGGGAAGATACCCTGGAGAAGGAAAATGTCACCCACTCCAATATTCTTACTTGGGAAATCGCACAGACATAGGAGCCTGGTGAGCCCCAGTCTATGGAGTTGCAAAACAGTTGAACACAACTCAGAGACTACAGACAACAGTCCTTTTATTATATCTTTATTTTTCTTCTGTTAAATGCAAGCAAACTGATATACACCACATTATATTTTTGTATAGTATGTGTATTATCACTTGTTTCCATGAAGCTATTTCTATCTATCTCTTCATCCATCTGTTTAGCAAAACTCTCTTCATGGAAGTATGTGTTAACAGTGATTAATTCTAGAAACTTGGGGAAATACATTGCTTTCTTTGTGTCTTTCCATATTGCTTAATATAGGGATCATGGGTCATTGTTATAAAAAGTTAAGCCACTAGTTAAAAGTTTTATTTTACAAGTCTTAGCTTGTAGAATGTAGTGTAAAAAGTGAACTCTTAAAACAGAAAGAAAGCAGAAAACTCATATACTCCTTTTTTTTTTTTTTTTTTGAAGAGTGATAAAAGCTGTGTGATATATGACAAGGAGCAGGCAATACAAATTTCAATGAAATCAGTCACTTTGGAAAGGAAGTCTCTGTAATTAGGTAGGACTTGAAAATAATATGTATACAGCACTGGTTAGGATATTAGTTTTTCTCCACGCGTGCTTCTCTGGAGTATATGTGGGGCTCCCACCTTGAGCTACGTTTTGAAATATTCAGAGTTTGATGGAAACTAATTTAATAGTTCCCCACTGCCATCAGGAGCTGTCAACACGAAACCTATCCACTAGTGAGGGAGAATATTTTTGACCTTCTCTATAGAGAATGAAATGTTTCTGGAATGGCAAAAGGGCACCTATTCTTAGAGAAGCCCTGTCAATTAGAGTCCTCCTCTGACAGTGCTGAGAATATGTGAATTCAACAAAGTTCCCCAAGACTTTATTCTGAGTAAGTGTGTCCATATGGTGAGGTCATATCAGTCACAAAGATAAGAGACACAGCTCCTTATTTCCATATGTTCTAACTGGGAGAGAGAAAAAGTTGACCAATAACCACTGAAATCTCTACATGTCATTAATTTGAAACAAATTCCTCTTGTGTTGACAAGGACTGAAAGAAATTTAACAGAATCACACATACCTAAGCAGAAATGTGTTATCAGTGTGTCCCATAGGGCCCTGTTTCCAGTTATCAATGTATCTTTTATACAGCTGAGATACTATGCTGTAGTTTATTTGCCTTGCCCAGAGCCTGTTTGGTAAACTAAGCTACTGCATTCTCTTTCCTACCTGGATATATTCTCTTTTCTACCTCGATAGCATCATTCCATTTCCCCCCAACATGGAATATACTCTTCCTCTCTGCTGCCTAATTAAATCCTGTCCACTTAAGGCTCTGCTTAAGTCTCAGGCAATTATTCTATTTTCCAATTCCAGCTTAGACTGATACCTTCCGCTTTCTGATTCCACATTATAACAGCTGTCAAGAGACAGTATGGATTCTGTATTTGGGCTCTGCAGTTTGATGCCCTGGATTTAAATGCCAGCATCTTTTTTACCACTGTGGTGACTTCATCAAGTTATTTCATGTGTTGGTGGCTGTTTCCTCATCTGTAAAATGTAGCCCAGAACTGTAACGATTAAATGAGATTATATCTGTAAAGCACTGCTGTAGTTACTACCATTTTTAAATTGTCATACAATTGACGTAAACATTGTCTAAGTTTAATGTGCACAGCATGTTGATTTGATCTATTGCAGTATGATTAGGTAACACGTCTATCACGTCACATAATTATCATTTCATTATGGGGGGAAGAAAAATGAAATGAGCATCCAATATTTGGCTTTCTCTATCTGACTTATGTCTCTAAGTATAATGACCACAAAACCTATCCATATTGCAAATGCAGGATTATCTTATTTCTCATGGTTAAATAATATTCATATATATATATATATATGAATTCACACACACACACATATATATATATATATCACATCTTACTTATTCATTCATCTACTGATGGACACTTAGGACCCTTCCATATCTTGGCTATTGTGAAAAATACTGCAGTAATCATGGGAGTCAGGGATACCATCACTGGCATCACAGGATGGCGTCACTGACTCAACGGACATGAGTTTGAGCAAACTCTGGGAGATGGTGAAAGACAGGGGAGCCTGGCATGCTGCAGTCCATGGGGTTGCCAAGAGTCGGACACAACTTAGCAGCTAAACAGCAAAACATGGGAGTGCAGACATCTTTTTGATATCCTGTTTTTATTTCCTTTGGATATATACTCCAAAATGGGATTGCTAGATCATATGGCAGTTTTATTTTTAATTTATGAAGAATATTCACACTGTTTTTCATAGTAGTTGTACCCAATGTACATGTCTAACAACGGTGTCCACGTGTTCCTTTTTCCCCATATCCTTGCCAAAACTTATCTCTTGCCTTTTCTTTTTTTTTTTTTGGCCGCATTGCGCAACTTGTGGGATCTTGGCTCCCTGACCAAGGATCAAACCTGTGCCCCCTACAGTGGAAGCATGGAATCCTAACTACTGGACCTTCCGGGATCCCCTCTCCTGTCTTTTTGATAATAGCCATTCTAAAAGGTGTGAGGTGATGTCTTGTGGTTTTGATTTGCGTTTCTCTGATGATCAGCTATGTCGAGCATAATCTGATGTGTGCCAGCTTACTTTTCCATAAAGGATTGCAAAGTTCCTGGTGCCAAAGCCATTTCTCATGTCTAGCACGATGATAGGCACTAAGTAGGTATTAAATACATACTGATTCATTTAGTTAAGCATGTTGTTTCAAAAGAGTACAAAAGAAAAGAGAAAAACAAGGCTTATTTTTCACCTAGGTTGTCATCAAAATTAATGATTTTGAAAGAGTATCTGCCTTTCTGGACTCAATGCCCTTGTTGACAAAAATAAAGGAAGTCTAAATTTTATTAGATTTTATACATAGCAAGTCCTCCTCTATGGATTATATTTTATATGCAGAAGAAGGCTACCAGAGAGAAGTCTTTTTGGTATCTCTTTTGTCTAAATGTAAAACTGTACCTTCTTTTTTACAGTTAAAAAAAAAAAGTAAACAGTTTAGGTACTAAATAACAAAGGAATCCCTACCAGCCAAAGACAACTCTTCCATATCAAGTAGAGCTGAGTGCAAAAAAAAATTTAACATATGTCAAAACATGTCTTTGGAGACTGTCCAGAGCAGCCTGTAAAATTCTGTGAGCTCTCAGACTCTAGGCAGCAGCTTCTACCATGGTATGTTCTGGCTATGTGCATCTCATACATTTTTTAAAGCTCTGCTTTAAATGCAGGTTTATCAATAAAAATGCCACCAGAAAACAGCTTTGAAATTTTAATCTCTTCCTGAAATAAAAGGTTTCCTCAAGGCAGGCCTGGAATTGATTGTGTCTGAACACCATCCACTTTCATCATACAAGAGATTGTCTTACAGCTGCTAAATCCTAATTTTGCAAAAGTTTAAAAAAAAATGCAGCTCTGCATCTCTCATCATCAAAAGCAGCATAATTTAAGCCTTTATTGTGTCAGTCATGAATTGTCTCTCCTGTAAGCTCACAATGTCAAAATATTCTTTCACATTAATGAGGATCCCTACAATTACAGAGTAGAAACCGTCATGGTGCACGGTTGAGCCTGTCTAATGGCAGAAATTACCCTGAATGTTAATGCATTAGTCAAGAACTTCAAGAGGAATTACTGCTGCCACCAAAATGGGCCCACAGCTGGAGAATGGACAGCTCCACCACTTCTCTTCAGTTTTTCCGGCTAGAAGGCGCATCCTGCCAGGGTATCTTTTTATTTCTTTTTTTATACATTGTATTGTAATACCTTAGCCTGCCTAGGGAATTAGCACAAATATTTTTTAAGAGACTTTAGTCTTCTACAGAATGCAATGTTTTTACTAACTAGTTTGCACACACAGAATTGAAACCTGTACCCAATTCTCTTGCATAAACTCAGCACAGTTTCCTCATCTCTCATATTCAGATACTTGTAGTGTCTGGCACATGCCATATAGATTCTCAGCAGGAAACTAGAACAAGAAACTGCTCTGGGCTTTCCCTGCTTCAACTCATCCTCTGTTCTATTTTCAAGTCAAGCTGCTGCTGCTGCTGCTGCTGCTGCTGCTGCTAAGTTGCTTCAGTCGTGTCTGACTCTGTGCGACCCCATAGATGGGAGCCCACCAGGCTCCCCCGTCCCTGGGATTCTCCAGGCAAGAACACTGGAATGGGTTGCCATTTCCTTCTCTGATGCATGAAAGGGAAAAGTGAAAGTGAAGTTGCTCAGTCCGACTCTTAGCAACCCCATGGACTGCAGCCTATCCGGCTCCTCCGTCCATGGGATTTTCTAGGCAAGAAAGAGTACTGGAGTGTGGTGTCATTGCCTTCTCCACCAAGTCAAGCTAGCTTTTAAAAATAAGGATGATTTCACTTATATGTGGGATCTAAAATGGTCATACTCATTAAAGCAGAAAATAGAATAGTGGTTGCCAGCGGCTGGGAGCAGGGGAAATGGGGAGATATTGGTCAAGGGCACAAAGTTTCAATTATATAGGAAGAATGAATTATGGAGGGACTTCCTTGGAGGTCCACTCGTTAAGAATCTGTGCTTCCGATGCAGGGGATGCAGTTCAATCCCTGGTCAGGGAACTAAGATCGCACATGCCACAGGGCACAACCAAAAGAGTAAATAAAGAAAACAGATTGTGGAGATCTATTTTACAGTATGGTGACTGTAACTAATAATACTGTATTATATATATGAATTTCACTAAGAGAGTACATGTTAAGCTCTCACCACACACAAAAAAAGTGGTAACTATGTGAAGTGATGGATGTGTTAATAATTAATAGTTTGACGGTGGTAATCACTTCACAATGGATACTATTATTAGATCATCATGTGGTACACCTTTAACATACACCGCTTTTATGTATTAATTATACCTCAATAAAGCTGGGAAGAAATAATATTAATTTTTTACTTTCCTGTTTTACACCATGGGCCAAATTCAAATCCTCCAGCGCAATAACTGAGCTGTCTATAAGTCACCTGGCAACCTCCCTTCTTCTGGGATGGTGTGCGCTAGATGCTGTATGACATTTCCTTCTCTCCTGTGCCTTCATGCGTGCTGTTTTCAAAGTTGAAAGCCCCTCTTCAACCTGTCAAAGCCCCACTCCTGTGTCAGTGTTTTTGTGACTCTGTATGTCTGTGCTTGCTCAGTCGCTCAGTCGTGTCCAACTCTTTTGTGACCCCCTGGACTATAGCCTGCCAGGCTCCCTCTGTCCATGGGATTTCCCAGGCAAGAATACTGGAGTGTGTTGCTACGTCCTTCTCCAGGAGATTTACGCAACCTAGGGATCGAACCGTATCTCCTGTGTGTCCTGTGTTTCCAACTATGTCTGACTATTTTCCCCAAAATTCTCATAACACTCACCACACTGAATTAATGTGATTGGTGTCTGTCAATTTTTCCTGTAGAACTGTTCTGCCCAATACAATAACTTCCAGACACATGTAACTATTTTAATTTAAATTAAGATAAAAAATTAAAAATTGAGCTGCACTAACCATATTTCAAGTACTTAATAGGGACACATGTCTAATGATTACCAAATTGGATGGTCTAGACAGGAAAGATTTTCATCGTCATAGAAAGTTCTACTGGAAAAAGACATTTTAGAATGAGAGAGTGGGGGCCATTCTGTGTTTCTTACTGTGCAAACAGAAAAACAGGAGAAATCCTGTAGATAGATGATAGTGAGCCTAACATGATATATCCAAGTGTTAACTCCTGGTTTCCGTAGATGTGACCTTATTTGAATTTCGGGTCTTTGCAAATGTAGTCAATTAAGGCTGTCAAGAGGAGCTCATCCTGGATTTATGACAGACCTTTAATCCAGTGACTATTGTCCTTAAAGAAAAGAGAAGATGAGTAAAGACAGAGGAACAGTGCTCGCTTCGGCAGCACATATACTAAAATTGGAACGATACAGAGAAGATTAGCATGGCCCCTGAGCAAGGATGACATGCAAATTCGTGAAGCGTTCCATATTTTTATGTTTGGGAACGCATGTACACCCGTGGTGGATTCATGTCAATGTATGGCAAAACCAATACAGTATTGTAAAGTAAAATAAAGTAAAAATAAAATTTTTTTTTAAAAAAGGGAAAAAAAAAAAGACAGAGAAACATGGAGGAGAAGGCCTTGTGAAGAAGGAGGCAGAGACTGGAAAGATGCATTTATGAGTTAAAGAATGCCAAGGATTGTGGGCAGTCACTAGAAGCTAGGAGGGAAGCATGGAACTGGGCCTCATGCACGCAGAGCCTCCAGAAGAAATCAGTCCCGCTGACACCTTGGTTTCAGACTTGCCATGTCTTAAAGTGTCAGAGAATAAACATCTATTGTTTAAAACCATGCAGTTTGTGGTGGTTTGTTCCAGCTGCCCTAGAAAACCAAGGCATCTACCTTTCTTAAAACAAAGGAATGCTTTAAGGGCACTGAAGTTGTTGCAGAGGGAATAAAATGTAGGAAATTGGAAACCGTTTACACAGATGGTATGAGTGGCTGAGTCAACAGAGAGCAGTGAGGAACTGTAGGTCAGCAGTAGCAGGAAGCCACCGCCACACCAGACTGGAGAGATAAAGAGGAGAGAAAATGACTAAGAAGTGTCTGGAGCCCAGGAGCTGAGTTCCTGCCTCAAGCAGGCAGAGAGCAATCCTGAAACCATGAAGGAGACGTGTTGGCCTTACCAAAATATGACCAACTCTAGGGAAACATGTAGCTACCCATCATTTCAATAGACCTGATACAGAATAGATTTCCATAATAACAGGTTTCAAATACAGTTGTTCCTTTCTTTGTCCCTCCTTCTTAATATCCCTATAATTAAAAATGAAATATATTTTTCTTTTATCCTAATTTCTCCAGGTGCTCTCCAAAGTTCAGATCAAAGGACATTCCCCACCACCTAAGAACGTTCAGAGCATTCAGAGTGTGGCATAGTTCTGGTATTTTTTTTAATTCTTCTAAAAACAAGCAAACTTTCCCGTCCTGTACACTCAATCCCGAGCCAGTTCTTGTGTGGCCTGACTTCATGGCTTTGGAATTTGATGCCCATTGACCATCACTGCCTTTCCGATCCCCACACAGACCCTTCAGCCTGTATCAAATCACTTTACTTTTCCACCACTCTGGTCCACTTAATAGCACCATGTTCACACATTGAAAATGTTTCTTATGGTTTTCTGTCAGGGATCTTGGCCTTTGCTCTGAGATACTCTTCTAATTATGGACCTTGCTTGGCAACTTTAAATGCCCCAAAGCTCTTAGTTCCATTTAAAATCATTTATATGACCATGGACCAGGGCTTACTTAGGTAAGTGGGGGTATAGGGGAGAGAATGATTTTTTTCCAATCTACTATCACCCAATCTATTTTGATAGTCATTTGAAGATCATTTGCAATGTGGAAGTATAAGAATTTTAAAGTCACGAGATGAGAGATCCTCGAGCTATTCTTGAGTAGTAACACAGAAGTAACACCATTATGAAGGATACGAGGTCTGTGGAGCGATTATCCTGGATTCCATTTCAGCTCTGCCATTTACTACCCATAGACTTATAGACAACTCTTTAAGCTCTCTCTGTCCTAGTTTTCCATCTCTAAACATGGATAATTAAAGTACTTGTCTCATAGATTGCTTAAATGAAACCAGAGTACTGGAGTGGGGTGCCATTGCCTTCTCTGGAATAATAGATAGAACATAGTAAATGTTTAACTAATGTCATCTATGGTACTATTCTTGCAATTTTCATTATCATTACTATTATTATTAAGAATTGAGACAAGAATCACTAGTGGTAAAGCAAAGACATAAGTTGTAGAAACATGATAAGGGCTACAATTTGAAAGATGGAAAACTCACAAAGGTGTGATGGAAAATACCCCACAATATCTTGGTTCTGAGATATAGACCTTAAAGAAGTTGAGGAGATCTAACTTAATCATGTATAAGGCCCTACACTAGGATTTTTTATTTAAAAAAATATGTTATCACATGCGATCTTCACTATAAGCCCATAAGGTATAGCTTCACACTCTCATTTTACACGTGAATACACTGAGGTTCATAAAAAGTAAATATCACACAACAGAAAACATGGGGCTTTCTATGCAGGCAAACAAATTTTTATCCTAGATCTGCTATTCACCAGTCATGTGGTGTTGAGGAGCTCGAGATAACTTTCAGAGTCATACATTTTTCATGTGTATGTTGTCAATAATATTAATACTCCCTATACCCAGTTCTGTAAGAATTCAAGGTGCTTATATGGGTCTTTGAACAGTGCTTCTTCACACATTATGGCCTCTCAATAAATGAGAATGATTTTCATAGTTATATTATTACAATCATTAACATATAAGCTAGCGTACCTGGTGTCCTGGCTAAGAGGAATCAATTACATACTGCCACAGAATTCTGAACTTCTCTTGCATAGGATTATATTTAGAATCACATATTTTCCTTGCTAGAAGAAAAGCTCCAAGTAGGCAAGAATCATATTTATCCTACTCACTATGCCCATCGTTTACATTCATGGGTTGAAAAATTAGCGCATATCTGGCTGGCTGGCTTTCAGTGCCATGACCTGATCGGAGAAGAATATCAGCTGCCTTATGGCCATAAAATAAGGCACAGAAGTGAGCAGTGCTCACCATGAGTCTCAGTATCATTGGGAATTGCTGTACATCTTCCACCGTGAGCAAAATGCAGAGATTTCAGAGGAAGAAACTGAGCACAAAAATGTCAAGGAAATTGAAGTGAAGAGATCCATCTGGAAGTGTCAGTGTATATTTTAAGACTTTTTTTTAGAATTGTTTACAGTTCTTGATTTCTCGCATCTTTCTTCTCTGTGTGTCTGTCTAACTCAATAGTTTATCACTCTTACCACATCATGTTTCTACTCTCAGGGAGGTCTTCTGTTCCCTTAGGTATAATTAGCAATCTCACAAAGGAAATATCTGCTCCATAACAAATGCCATATCGTATGTTTGTCTCTGTAGGGAGTTGACCACGAGAGAACTAAAATTTAGAGCAGACCTTACCCAAGCAAGCTCCACTTTCACAACCTAAATAAAGGCTTTGCAACTTCAACCTATGATTCATTAAGTTTGGCATTTACAAGGAAAATACATACACTCCTTAGAAGCAGGTGAGCATATCTCCTGGTTTAACTGGGATAATCCATGTTTTCTGAAATACTTTCAGTTAAACCTACTGTTCGAGAGTAGTTATTAATGGTGCCACATTTTGCTCTTAAAAGTATCCCAGTTAGGATGATAAAATTTGTGGTCCCCTATTTATAAGGAAATTCATAACCAAGTTTTCTGAAATCTGTTCTAATTTATCTCCTCCACATTGTGATATAAAACCCTGCGATCATTCCTTTTCTGATCTCCATCCCAGTTTGTGTCATTCCTAGGTCTGCGCCTGATTTGCGCACACTGGAATATCACTTTAATTCCTTCATGGCTGTGCATCTTTTGTTCATCTTCATTGTCCTTCTTTTCCCCTCATCTTTTCCTACATCTTCCCTATTTCTGCTCTACTGACTCTCCTTGACAATGTGTTATAGTAATTTTTGTCGGTGCCATGCAATTTGCTTTTGATTACACATGGTTTTTCACTGTTCTCTACTTTAGTTTCTCCAATCAGTTTGCAAATTTCTCAGCAACTAAGAATGATCCATATATTTTGACTGCATTTCTTTTTTTTTTTTTTTCCGCTTATAGAGTAAAGGAAAATTCTGATTTCTGAAATAGCAGAGGTTAAGAATCAGAAATATGAGAAGGGCATTCAAGATTATTTGATTTAGCTCCTCAAGCTGAAGAATGAGGAAATGAATTCAGAGACACTGAAAGATTAGCTCACAGTCAAGAGTTTACCACAGAAAGAGTTTAGCTTAGAACATTATTCTCCCAATTTTCATTCCAATATTTTTTCCACTTTACAGTCTTCTATTTACTATTGTTAACCAATTAAATTATCTCATACATGTTTTTAAATATAGTAGTATTTTTGTCTTTTAGTTTTTCAGAAAGAGACTCAAAGCTTCATCTCCAGGGCAAATAGGACAATCAGGCCAGTCTCACAAGTAAATTAAAAAAGTACACGGTGTGAGGTCAACAGTTTCAGCTCCCTCCTCATAGTCCAAGCGCATTCTCAATGGCTGCCCAGCACTCAGAGATATGCTAGCCAAAAAAATCACCCATGAGAAAGACAGCAAATTAAACCTTACTCTGCATTCGTATGTGGCAGCTCTGATTACTGTATTTAATTCTTTACTGAAATTTGGAAAGATCAATGAAAGAAGAGATCAAAATAACATTAGGGCTCCTTGAAAGTAGGATCCCTTTCTGAGGAATCAAAGGGCATCAAAAGGGGAAATCTGGGCACATGGATAACAACTTAATACATTTATTACAGGGTCCAGCTCTGAAGATAATGATCCATGTTATCTAAAGAGCAACTGTCCTTTGTCTGCATTGATTTCTAGGTTAAGCATACTTCTCTTTTGTTAAAACAGATTTTCTTATTAGTATAATTCTCTTCCTAAAAAAGGAAGAATGCATTAAATTTGAAGTATCTTTTAGACCAATTTAGAATTAGCAAAGCATGAGCCAGTAACAAAATGCCTGAAGTTAAGCAAATAAACAAACATTTTGCACTTCCAGATTTAGTAAGCCCTACAAACCAAATGACTTGGGAAAGATTAATAACTTTGGGAACAGCAGATTTCTGAGATGCTTAATAAACATGGAAGACTATACAAAGCCACAAAATCAGGATGTGGGAAAAAGTGAAGGGAGAAAGGCCTTAAGTAATAGGCAACATTTCATGGTAGCCTTCTCCTTTTATGGAGTGCACTGGTGCATTTTTCCCCCTCTTTTCTCCATCTATTCAGTAGCTACTGATCTTCCTTTAGAGATGTGACAGACACTGCTGTTTGCCTACTCAAAAGCTTTTCTTTACCAAGAGAATTCACATTTGTTCCATCATTAGAAGGTTGGGGAGGCCCTGTGTTCAATAAAGGTAGGCTCAGGAGATGAGCATATTTAATCGAAGCCAGTCATGTGAGTCCTGTTTCCTTTTTCCAGCTATGGGTTTGCAGTGAGCACATGGCTGGTTTTGAGTGATGTGACTGCGGGCTATATGCTATGAAGATGCTCTGGGAAAGATTTTCTTTCCCAATCAAAAGAGAAGTCAGTCTCTCTCCCCTTCTGTCTCTTCCCCCTATCCTCCCCCCTCCTCTGCTGACTGCATGAGCAGAACCCTGATCTCCACTTGCCTCCACAGCTCAGGGCTGCGAATTAAGCCACTGGCCTCCTGGGGCTCTAGTTTGTACGAAAGAGACTGTGGGACTTCTTAGCCTCCATAGTCCCACGAGCCAGTTCCCTGTAATAAATCTCTTTCTAGGTATGTGTGTGCATGTGTGTTTGTATATGTACACATACATATAAATATATAGATAAAGATGGGGATGGAGACAAAGAGAGATGTCCCAAGAGTTCTGTTTCTTGGAGAATCCTTACACAGATGTTGGTACCAGGATTGGTTCCAGAGAAACAGAATTTTAAGGATGAGTTTTCTGAACTGGTTCTGCAGTTTCTAGAACCAATTCTCTTATCTCATGAGATTTAAAGGTGCTAATGACTTTATTTCTAGTAGTAGAGAGAGCACTGAAAAAAAAGAGAGAGAGAGAGAAAAGAAGTCGCTCTTTCCTTCAGCATTTGGACTTTGAAATGTGGCGATGTGATGCTTGGTGCTCTGGTGACCATCTTATAATTGTGAAGAGAAAGTCAAGAAAATGGCCTCTTCTAAAAAATAAAATCTGACTTGGGATAAAGTAATTCTAGTTCAGCATGACTAGTCTTTAGTTGACAAACTGTGAACCCTGGAACTGCTGGATACATTAGGTAGATGTCACTCTTCTGCCTAAAATATGCTTTCCTAACTCGTCTGATAAAAAACAAAGCTTCACCATGACCTGAAAGACCTTACATGACCTGGTCACAGAAAAGAGTCAGACACAGCTTTGTGACTAAACAACAACAATCCATTTAATCTCGGCTCTCATTTGCCTTCCCCTTGCTTACACTGGTTCAGTCACACAGAATTCCTTGCATTTCCAGAAAGGAAGGCTCAATGCTTCTGTGTTTACTGCTACAGATACCAACATGGCTTATTTCTTCACTTACTGATGTAGAGACCTTTCCCTAATGATCGTAAATAAATCATCTTGTTTTACTATTCTCTTATCCTGATGCATATAGTTTTCTTCTTAAAACTCATAATCAATTGACATCATATATGTAGATATATTTATTTCTGTACTGTTTTGCTTCTCACACTGTTATAAAATTCATACAGTTGGGACCTTAGTACATAGCTACATTTTTGCCAGGCTTCCCAGATGGTGCAGCAGTGAAGAATCCACCTGCCAATGCAGGAGATGCAAGAGATGTGGGTTCGATCCCTGGGTCAGGAAGATCCCTGGAGGAGGAAATGGCAACCCATTCCAGTATTCTTGCCTGGGAAATTCCACAGACAGAGAAACCTGGTGGGTTACAGTCCAGGAGATGCAAAGAGTTGGACACAACTGGGCACTGGGCACAATTTTGCCAGTGCCTAGAAGAACGCACACATGAGTGTCTACTGATGTATTTGTTGAATGAATGAATACATGATTGAATCGATGAGAACTTCTCTGCCACTCACTTGATGACTTGAGGCCAGAGTTGCCAAAGTCCATTCTCCAGCCACTGAGACTCCTTTAGCCAGCTGTAGGCAGATCAATAAAAACTGTCTCCCATTCCTCCCTTCCTTCTTTTCTGTTTGTCAGATAAAATGAGGAGGAGGGAGAGAAAGGAACAATAAAGCCACTTAATCAGCCTCAAGTCTCTGCATAATTTTACTTTTGATTCTATTTGCAACTAGCCTCTGGGTCAAAGCATTAACTACAAAGAAAATCCAAAGGAATTTAATTGGTATTTTGAAACTTTTGCTCCTGGAGCCATCCACTTACTATTTCTCTGGAGCATGCGGAAACCACTTTGAATCACCCCTTAGGCTCCTGTGTCCATCCATGATCTAATACATGGACCCCAAACCCCAAGTGAGGATAAAAGCTATCAGCCATCCTTGGTATAAGCCCTCATGTTTGTTTTCAGTTTTATAGAGAAAATTCAATGAAATAATTACTGAAGATTTTACTTACACTATAGTGCTTTCCTTTGATGCTTGGTACCTTCTGAATGTTTGTATCCCTTCAGAATTCATGTGTTGAAAATCTAATACCCAAAGTGATGGTATCAGGAGGTGAGGACTCTCTGAGGTGGGTAGGTCATGAATGAAGAGCCTTCATGAATGGGATTAGTGCCTTATAAAAGAGGCTCCAGAGAGATCCAAGAGCTCCTTAGCCCCTTCTGCAGGGTGAGGATACAAGAAGTCTGCAACCAAAAGAGGGTCCCCACCTGACCATGCTGGTACCTCGACCTCTGACTTGAGCCTTCAAACTGTGGGAAATAGATTTCTGTTGTTTATAAGCTAATTAGTCTAGAGTATCTATAATACCAGCCTGAATGGACTAAGACAGCAGTCCTTTAAACTCAGGCAAGATTTCTTACAGGCTGGGTTGGAAGAAATGAATGAAAGATTCTGGGCTCAATAACATCAAAATCACCATTAGCTTCTGATTCTGACCCTTTTATAACTGAACCATGCCTGATCAATCTTAGGCCATACATTAGATATCTCTCTGTCTAGCTAATCAAGCTTGTTTCCAAGTCGTATCTACATAGTTTTGAATCTTGAAATGAGAACAGCAGTGACTTTCAAGCAATCCTTTCTAAATAGTTACGGCAAAGTCTTTTGAATCTGCAACCATTTGCTAGGAAAACAATAGAAACATTTAGAAGTCATTTTGGCTAGTCAACAGGGTTTGACTAAAGGGGAAATCCACCTTGGAAAACTTAATTAGCATATTCAAGAAATGTTTGGTTTGGGTTAGAAGTTCTGCATAACCAAGGAATTCAAGCTCTGAGAATTTCTAAAGATAAAATAAATCTCTATCTTGTTTCAACCCATGTCTCCCAAACATACTTGATCACAAATCCCTGTTTTCCTGTCACACATGGGAAATACTGAGTTTGTCCACTTTATTGCTTCTGGAAGGACACTAAAAATAATTTAATCTTTCTTTCATAACTAAGGAAAATATGTCTAAAGAGTCATCACTTGTGAATATTGATAATTATACTATTTAAGAACTATATATTTTCAAGTTTTGGAGAATGAGTCAAATTCATATACAGGGCATGTTATGAAAGTTGCTTCTTAAAAAAATTGATTTGCATTTTAAGATCTTGATCATTTATTTAAATTAAGTAACAAATAATCGTTAGGTTAATGCTTGTGTGCTAGGTCACTTCAGTTGTGTCCTGACTGTTTGTGACCCTACAGACTGCAGCCCACCAGAGTCCTCTGTCCATGGCATTCTCCAGGCAAGTATACTGGAGTGGGATATCATGGCCTCCACCAGGGGATCTTCCCGACCCAAGAATCCAACCCCACTCTCTTTATGACTCTTGCACTGGAAGGCACGTGCTTTACCACTAGCACTACCTAGGTTAATAATTAGATTTCAATTAAATTAAGATTGTTATTAAAATGATATCCTACCCTACTGTCACTTTATACATAAGGAAAAGAGGTATGTTAATACATGTGCAAAATAAAAATTTTAGTATGAAGGAATGCCTGCAGAAGTAAAGACCATTTATAGATCTCCAAGGAAAGATTGCCATAATGGAAGAAAAAAATATGAGACAAGCACTCAAGAAGGAAGCAATGACATATCCCTATAGACATTGTATCAAAACTTGTTTCCAAAATAGCAGATAAGACTAGTAACGATTGTACATTGCAGATTTGTCTCTAGCATATTCTGGCAGAAAGTTAAGTAGTCTTCTAACACTGCCTATCTTCACACAGTTAAGTCCCTATCCATAATGTTCAGAAATGCTATTTCAGAAATTTTGAGGTATAGCCTTGGAGCTACTTTCCCTGAAAGTGTACAGTTGAATACTACTGACTAATTTAATCTTGTGAAGTACAGCAGATAGATAAAAGTTCAGAGGGACATAATAGATGTTTCTCATCACCCATAGGTGGGCCTGGGCAAAAACCATTGATTTAGAAATACCAAGAATCTTTTTCCTGGTACCGCGAGGAAGTCTTCCAAACCCAATAGAAAACTTAGAGTTGGAAACATAGGTAAAAGAGTCTACACATTTCTGTGAGGAGGATTGAAGCCAACTTATAAAGATACACTTTTAATACTTCTATAGGATTTCCTGATATTCATTTTCAAGATTAAGTTTATTATTTCATTATTATCTTTTTGCCTTTACAACATCCTTACCTCTGCTGTTCTATCATATTATATCAAGATTGTTATCCAGTATTTCCCATTATTTTTTATATAATTAGAGAAATCAGTTCAGTTCAGTTCAGTCGCTCAGTCGTGTCCAACTCTTTGCAACCCCATGAATCGCAGCAAGTCAGGCCTCCCTGTCCATCACTAACTCTGGGAGTTCACTCAGACTCATGTCCATCGAGTCAGTGATGCCATCCAGCCATCTCATCCTCTGTCGTCCCCTTCTCCTCCTGCCCCCAATATCTCCCAGCATCAGAGTCTTTTCCAATGAGTCAACTCTTCGCATGAGGTGGCCAAAGTACTGGACTTTCAGCTTTAGCATCATTCCTTCCAAAGAACACCCAGGGTTGATCTCCTTCAGAATGGACAGGTTGGATCTCCCTGCAGTCCAAGGGACTCTCAGAGGTCTTCTCCAACACCACAGTTCAAAAGCATCAATTCTTCGGCGCTTAGCCTTCTTCACAATCCAATTCTCACATCGATAGGTGACTACTAGAAAAACCATACCCTTGACTAGATGGACCCTTAGTTTGCAAAGTAATGTGTCTGCTTTTCAGTATACTATCTAGGTTGGTCATAACTTTTCTTCCAAGGAGGAAGCATCTTTTAATTTCATGGCTGCAGTCACCATCTGCAGTGATTTTGGAGCCCAAAAAATAAAGTCTGACACTCTTTCCACTGTTTCCCCATCTATTTCCCATGAAGTGATGGGACCAGATGCCATGATCTTCGTTTTTCTGAATGTTGAGCTTTAAGCCAACATTTTCACTCTCCTCTTTCACTTTCATCAAGAGGCTTTTTAGCTCCTCTTCACTTTCTGCCATAACGGTGGTGTCATCTGCATATCTGAGATTATGGATATTTCTCTGGCAGTCTTGACTGCAGCTTGTGCTTCTTCCAGCCCAGCGTTTCTCATGATGTACTCTACATATAAGTTAAATAAGCAGGGTGACACTATACAGCCTTGAGGTACTCCTTTTCCTATTTGGAACCAGTCTGTTGTTCAATGTCCAGTTCTAACTGTTGCTTCCTGGCCTGCATACAGATTTCTCAAGAGGCAGGTTAGATGGTCTGGTATTCCCATCTCTTTCAGAATTTTCCACAGTTTATTGTGATCCACACAGTCAAAGGCTTTGGCATAGTCAATAAAGCAGAAATAGATGTTCTTCTGGAACTCACTTGCTTTTTCCATGATCCAGAGGATGTTGGCAATTTGATCTCTGGTTCCTCTGCCTTTTCTAAAACCAGCTTGAACATCAGGGAGTTCACCGTTATGTATTGCTGAAGCCTGGCTTGGAGGATTTTAAGCATTACTTTACTAGCATGTGGGATGAGTGTAATTGTGCAGTAGTTTGAGGATTCTTTGGCATTGCCTTTCTTTGGGATTGGAATGAAAACTGACCTTTTCCAGTCTTGTGGCCACTGCTGAGTTTTCCACATTTGCTGGCATATTGAGTGCAGCACTTTCATAGCATCATCTTTCAGGATTTGAAATAGCTCTACTGGAATTCCATCACCTCCACTGGCTTTGTTCGTAGTGATGCTTTTTAAGGCCCACTTGACTTCACATTCCAGGATGTCTGGCTCTAGGTGAGTGATCACACCATCGTGATTATCCAGGTCATGAAGATCCTTTTTGTACAGTTCTTCTGTGTATTCTTGCCATCTCTTCTTAATATCTTCTGCTTCTGTTAGGTCCAGACCATTTCTGTCCTTTATCAAGCCCATCTTTGCATGAAATGTTTCCTTGGTATCTCTAATTTTCTTGAAGAGATCTCTAGTTTTTCCCATTCTGTTCTTTTCCTCTATTTCTTTGCATTGATCACTGAAGAAGGCTTTCTTATCTCTTCTTGCTATTCTTTGGAACTCTGCATTCAGATACTTATATCTTTGCTTTTCTCCTTTGCTTTTCTCTTCTCTTCTTTTCACAGCTATTTGTAAGGCTTCCCAAGACAGCCAATTCGCTCTTTTGCATTTCTTTTCCATGGGGATGGTCTTGATCCCTGTCTCCTGTACAATGTCACAAACCTCATTCCATAGTTCATCAGACACTCTATCTATCAGATGTAGGCCCTTAAATCTATTTCTCACTTCCACTGTATAATCATAAGGGATTTGATTGGGGTCATACCTGAATGGTTTAGCCGTTTTCCCTACTTTCTTCAATTTAAGTCTGAATTTGGTAATAAGGAGCTCATGATCTGAGCCAAAGTTAGCTCCTGGTCTTGTTTTTGCTGACTGTATAGAGCTTCTCCATCTTTGGCTACAAAGAATATAATCAATCTGATCTCGGTGTTGACCATCTGGTGATGTCCATGTATAGTCTTCTCTTGTGTTTTTGGAAGAGGGTGTTTGCTATGACCAGCGCACTTTCTTGGCAAAACTCTATTAGTCTTTGCCCTGCTTCATTCTGTATTCCAAGGCCAAATTTCCCTGTTACTCCAGGTGTTTCTTGAATTCCTACTTTTGCATTCCAATCCCCTTTAATGAAAAGGACATCTTTTTTGGGTGTTAGTTCTAAAAGGTCTTGTAGATCTTCATAGAACCATTCAACTTCAGCTTCTTCAGCGTTACTGGTTGGGGAAGACTTGGATTACTGTGATATTGAATGGTTTGCCTTGGAAACGAACAGAGATCATTCTGTCGCTTTTGAGATTGCATCCAAGTACTGCATTTTGGACTCTCCTGTTGACCATGATGGCTACTCCATTTCTTCTGAGGGATTCCTACCCGCAGTAGTAGATATAATGGTCATCTGAGTTAAATTCACCCATTCCAGTCCATTTTAGTTCTCTGATTCCTAGAATGTCGATGTTCACCCTTGCCATCTCCTGTTTGACCACTTCCAATTTGCCTTGATTCATGAACCTGACATTCCAGGTTCCTATGCAATATTGCTCTTTACGGCATCGGACTTGCTTCTATCACCAGTCACATCCACAGCTGGGTATTGTTGTTGCTTTGGCTCCATCCCTTCATTCTTTCTGGAGTTATTTTTCCACTGATCTCCAGTAGCATATTGTGCACCTACTGACCTGGGGAGTACCTCTTTCAGTATCCTATCATTTTGCCTTTTCATACTGTTCGTGGGGTTCTCAAAGCAAGAATACTGAAGTGGTTTGCCATTCCCTTCTCCAGTGGACCACATTCTGTCAGACCTCTCCACCATGACCCACCCGTCAAGTACTCTTATTCACATAAGACTTCATTCTATTTGGTTGTTTTTTTTTTTCAAACAACAGATTTTTTTCTAACTAGCAAGTATTTTAATACAATTATTTATTTACATGCTTATGATATATTCAAAAGTTATACTTAGTAGTAAAAATGTAAAAAGAATCATCCTTGTTATAAATGACATATGCTCTTTTAAAGGGATAAAACATTTCTATACATATTCAGCTCAATAGATATTTTTAAAGATTACTGTAGCAGGGAATAGGGAGAAATAAACCTTCCCTGAGCTTTTCCTTATTGCCAAATTCAGACTTAAACTGAAGAAAGTAGGGACCACCACTAGACCATTCAGGTATGACCTAAATCAAATCCCTTATGATTATACAGTGGAAGTGAGAAATAGATTTAAGGGCCTAAATCTGATAGATAGAGTGCCTGATGAACTATGGACTCAGGTTTGTGACACTGTACAGGAGACAGGGATCAAGACCATCCTCGTGGAAAAAAAATGCAAAAACACAAAATGGCTGTTTGGGGAGGCCTTATAAATAGCTGTGAAAAGAAGAGAAGCGAAAAGCAAAGGAGAGAAGGCAAGATACAAGTATCTGAATGCAGAGTTCCAAAGAATAGCAAGAAGAGACAAGAAAGCCTTCCTTAGTGATCAATGCAAAGAAATAGAGGAAAACAACAGAATGGGAAAGACTCTTCAAGAAAATTAGAGATAGCAAGGGAACATTTCATGCAAAGATGGGGTTGATAAAAGACAGAAATGGTAGGACCTAACACAAGCAGAAGATATTGAGAAGAAGTGGCAAGAATACACAGAAGAACGCTACAAAAAAGATCTTCATGACCCGGATAATCACGATGGTGTTATCACTCACCTAGAGCCAGACATCCTGGAATGTGAAGTCAAGTGGGTCTTAGAAAGCATCACTACGAACAAAGCTAGAGGAGGTGATGGAATTCCAGTAGAGCTATTTCAAATCCTGAAAGATGATGCTATGAAAATGCTGCACTCAATATGCCAGCAAATGTGGCAGTTTTCATTCCAATCCCAAAGAAAGGCAATGCCAAAGAATCCTCAAACTACCGCACAATTGCACTCATCTCACATGCTAGTAAAGTAATGCTCAAAATTCCCCAAGCCAGGCTTCAGCAATACATGAACCATGAACTTCCTGACGTTCAAGCTGGTTTTAGAAAAAGGAGAGGAACCAGAGATCAAATTGCCAACATCCGCTGGATCATGGAAAAAGCAAGAGAGTTCCAGAAAAGCATCTATTTCTGCTTTATTGACTATGCCAAAGCCTTTGACTGTGTGGATCACAATAAACTGTGGAAAATTCTGAAAGAGATGGGAATATCAGACCACCTGATTTGCCTCTTAACAAACCTGTATGCTGGTCAGGAAGCAACAGTTAGAACTGGACATGGAACAACAGACTGGTTCGAAATAGGAAAAGGAGTACGTCAAGACTGTATAGTGTCACCCTGCTTATTTAACTTATATGCAGAGTACATCATGAGAAATGCTGGGCTGGAAGAAGCACAAGCTGGAATCAAGATTGCCAGGAGAAATATCAATAACCTCAGATATGCAGATGATACCACTCCTATAGCAGAAAATGAAGAGGAACTAAAAAGCCACTTGATGAAAGTGAAAGAGGAGAGTGAAAACATTGGCTTAAAGCTCAACATTCAGAAAACGTAGATCATGGCATCTGGTCCCATCACTTCATGGGAAATAGATGGGGAAACAGTGGAAACAGTGTCAGACTTTATTTTGGGGGGGCTCCAAAATCACTGCAGATGGTGACTGCAGCCATGAAATTAAAAGATGCTTCCTCCTTGGGAGAAAATTTATGACCAACCTAGATAGCATATTGAAAAGCAGAGACATTACTTTGCCAACAAAGGTCCATCTAGTCAAGGCTATGGTTTTTCCAGTGGTCATGTATGGATGTGAGAGTTGGACTGTGAAGAAAGCTGAGCGCCGAAGAATTGATGCTTTTGAACTGTGGTGTTGGAGAAGACTCTTGAGAGTCCCTTGGACTGCAAGGAGATCCAACCTGTCCATTCTGAAGGAGATCAACCCTGGGTGTTCTTTGGAAGGAATGATTCTAAAGCTGAAACTTCAGTACTTTGCCCACCTCATGCGAACCGTTGACTCATTGGAAAAGACTCTGATGCTGGGAGATATTGGGGGCAGGAGGAGAAGGGGACGACAGAGGATGAGATGGCTGGATGGCATCACTGACTTGATGGACATGAGTCTGAGTGAACTCCCAGAGTTAGTGATGGACAGGAGGCCTGACTTGCTGCAATTCATGGGTTCACAAAAAGCTGGACACGAGTGAGCCACTGAACTGAACTGAACTGAGCTTGGAATGTATACCAGGTACTTGACATGTTTATTTCATTTAGAATTCAGAGTAACCCTTGGAGATATAATATGGTTTCCATTTAGCAAATTAGGAAACAGAATCAGAGAAGTTCAATAACTCTCCAAAATCACTTAGCTCATTTCCTAGTTAAAAAAATAACTTGGTTGGGCACTAGGTGTGTGAACTACACAGCTCAAGCTCTTTCCCTTACATTTGCTGATAATGACACAGGGTGTTCTTTCATTAGGTATGACATGATTTTGCATAACAAAACAATGGTTTTTCATTGAAAACAACCAGTGTGGAGAGCCTTTATGGGTAGAGGTAGTATTTGAACTTTTGAATTTAATGGATGGATGGGATTTGAGTAAGCAGAAGAAAGCCAAAGACCTCAAGGTAATTGTATCATCATAGGCAGACACAGAGATATGGGAATGACCAGAGCATGTTCAGTGGTAAGTGAGGGGTCCATCTTTATGAAAGGAGACAATATAATGGGGACCTATGATTCTAGGATCATTTCAATGCTATGTTAATGTACCATCAGTTGTGAATGACAGAGATTAATAAAAGCAATAATAGCAATAATAGCTACAATATGTTCTTTGCAAATTAGTACACTGAGCAGATGCACCATTTCATACAATCTCCACAACAATGGTGAAAGACAGTCCCATTACATGTGTTTAATAGTTGAGGAGACTAAGGGTCACACATCTTAACTAGGATCAAGCAGAGAGCAAGTTGCTATGTTTACCCTGCCTCATGATGAGAGCTGACTTGACAGAGCAAAGAGATGGAGTCAACAATTGTTAAAACACACCAGACTTTACAGATTTATAAAATAAAACTGATTAAGAGAATCTTAAAATATCTTTGGTAATTACATAATAAAATATTAGCTTCTTTTATAAATGAGATCAGTTTAGTCACTCAGCTGTGTCCAACTCTTTGTGACCCCATGGACTGCAGTACGTCAGGCTTCCCTGTCCATCAGCAACTCCCAGAGCTATAAATAAGAAGTCAGGTCAGTTCAGTCGCTCAGTCGTGTCCGACTCTTTGCGACCCCATGAATCGCAACACGCCAGGCCTCCCTGTCCATCACCAACTCCCAGAGTTCACTCAGACTCACATCCATCGAGTCGGTGATGCCATCCAGCCATCTCATCCTCTGTCGTCCCCTTCTCCTCCTGCCCCCAATCCCTCCCAGCATCAGAGTCTTTTCCAATAAGTCAACTCTGCACATGAGTTGGCCAAACTACTGGAGTTTCAGCTTTAGCATCATTCCTTCCAAAGAAATCCCAGGGCTGATCTCCTTCAGAATGGACTGGTTGGATCTCCTTGCAATCCAACGGACTCTCAAGAGTCTTCTCCAACACCACAGTTCAAAAGCATCAATTCTTTGGCAACTGAGGTCCAAAAACGTTAATTGCCCATATCATAGGGCAAGCCAAGATTATAATACTAACCTTTGGGCTTCCAACCTAATATTCTTTTGATTTTTATATGCTGAGTCAAAATAATATTTTAGAAATATTTTTTCTCTCTCCTATTTATTATTATTTTTATTGCTGTTTTTCCAGTCAAAAATTGCAGAGTACAACAATGTTGTTAAGTTCCCTTTTATCAAAATCACACTAATATTCCAACAAAGACTAGTTGTCACTCTCCATACAATTAATACTTGCGATCATCTGTATTAATTAAGTAAATCACACTAAGATCTGATGCCTTTTCCCAAAACAGATAAATTACACAGATTGTAAAATTAAGTACTATTTTGCTAGTTTAGTGTTTAATAATTTGAATTAAAAATAGTGAGAACTGCCTTGTGAATTTGCCTTAAGTGAGAAAACTAAATTATGACTGGATGATGTGATTAATAACATCTGGACCAGGGAAGGAACTTGTAAGAGTCACATCACCTCTTCCTTTGGAAACAAAAGAAAATCAGTCTGTTTCCCCAAAAGTAGGGATCTAGACAGCTATGTGGGAGGAAATAGAATACAAACTAATAAGAAAAGATAACTCAGGAGTAGATGGATTGATATTTGAATTTTTAAATATTGTTTAGGAGAAGGCAATGGCACCCTACTCCAGTACTCTTGCCTGGAAAATCCCATGGACGGAGGAGCCTGGTGGGCTGTAGTCCACGGGATCATGAAGAGTCAGACACGACTGAGCGACTTCACTTTCCCTTTTCACTTTCATGCATTGGAGAAGGAAATGGCAACCCACTCCAGTGTTCTTGCCTGGAGAATCCCAGGGACAGGGGAGCCTGGTGGGCTGCCGTCTATGGGGTCGCACAGAGTCGGATACGACTGAAGCGACTTAGCAGCAGCAGCAGCAGGGAAAAGCAAAACAAAGCAAGAAGCAGAAACAGTAAGGGAAATAAAACAATAGAAACTGTTCACTAAATTAAATGCCATTTTACTCCCTGAACTCTTAACATGTTATTTCTTTTTAGGAGAACTATATTTTCTTTGTCCCAGAAAAGTACCTTTTATATATATTATCTTGAAGTAGTTATGAATAACATCCCACTTAACTCAGTGTATTTGTTTGGTCAATGAATTATATTGTTACCCTTCTTATTCTGAGAGAACTCCACTTAAGTATATAATACATAAAGCAACCACCTTCACTTTCCCTATGCCCCAGGGAGTACAAGAAAAGAAGGATAAAGATGTTAAGTCTCTAAGCCTCACTCTCAGTTCATTTCAGATCATATTAACCCTGAGGAAGAGTCCACCTATTTCTACAATCATATCATCAATACTTTATTGTTATTCTTATCTGAGATGAAGAGCTTTGTTTTGGGTCCACAAGGTAGGCAGTAAGTAGTTCTCATGCCTCTATTTTAAGAACAAGAAAAATGTCATCAAGCTCTGGTCATTGTAATAGATTAGGGGAAATTTTTCATTAAAGTGGCAACTGAGTCCTCTTCACACTTTCTGAGGGGAAGGAAAGTAACTGAGGAAAGTGGACACGGATTTAGGAAGTGATTAAATTCTGGAAGAGAGACAGAGTTAAGATGTGAGAACAGAGTAAGCAGATGAAGACTTAGATGAAGGAATTGAATAAATGATTTAAGGTCCGAACCAAAGGGATGAATATTTTTAATATTTAATAAACCAAAGTGACCTGAAGCCATACGATACTGTGAATGGATGGTCTAAAATGAGACCTCTACTGTGTGCGACAACAGTTGGGCTCTTGATCAAGCAGAATATAAGCGGAGAATATGGAGGAAGATTGCTGATAAAGAAGGAAAAAGCCATGAGGAGTCGTTTTTGCATTCACCGACCCCTCTCCCTTTTGTTTCCCTTAAATCTAGGGAGGAGAGACAGTGGCTGTGAAAAATGGCCCTAAATAAGCCAACAAGCTGAGAACCAGCTGGGGCAGCATCATTTCAGGGTAGCCCTAGAGGTGCCATTTAATTACAGCTCATTACACAAATAAATGCTAACTGGAGGGAGCTTAACATTTCAGTGTTTTGTTGTTGTTGTTGTTGTTGTTTTTCTCATGCTAACCAAACCAAATGCTGGGCACAGCTGGAAGATGACTGCCATCTAGGAGGGATCCTCTTCCTTAGTCTTTAAATACTACCACATAAGGTTACTCAAGCAACAGTCACTAGCAACTACTCCAGAAAATTCCTAGACTGAAGTATAGTGCCTGATTCTTCCTCCTCCTGAGATATATATATTAGTGGCCTAATTAAATACGTTAGAAATCAATTAGTAGGATGGCTAAGAGTGTGAGCTTTAGCAACAGGCCTAAATTTTCATTTCAGCCCTGCCAGTTTCTGGCAATCTTATATCAGTTAAAATAGCATAAGTTCTCAGATTCACTTTTTCCACACTTAGGAAGTGCACTTTAAGGGTGTTGTAGATATGAATTAAATACAGATAGAATCCTTAGCCCAAAGTCTGATCATGCACTCTAGAAATGATAGCTATAACTATAAAAATTAATTTCAATTATTATACTTCATTACATGAGTCACTTTAGTGATTTGCTATTATACATGGGAAAAATCAATGTATGTCCAAATCCCTAATAACTCCCTGCATGCCTGGTACCCCACATATCTCCCTCAATGAGCCACATTGTTCTTTCTGTTTCTTTAGTGTAACAACTCCTTTTCTCTTGTGAGGGTCTTTGCATAGTTCTGTTTTTATTTCCAGATCAGATCCTGACATATTTTTCTGGAGAGCTGATCCTTCACCTTTAATTCCCATTTAAATGTCCCTTCTCCACAGAGGTCTTGATTATCAGAGTCACAGTCTCACATCATCCATCACACCATTTATCACTGTATAAAAATACATGTAATATCTGTAGTCTTTAAAAAATATATACACCTATCATGTCAGCCTGTTCAGTTCAGTTCAGTCGCTCAGTCGTGTCCGATTCTTTGCGACCCTATGAATCACAGCACACCAGGCCTCCCTGTCCATCACCAACTCCTGGAGTTCACTCAGACTCACGTCCATCAAGTCGGTGATGCCATCCAGCCATCTCATCCTCTGTCGTCCCCTTCTCCTCCTGCCCCCAATCTCTCCCAGCATCAGAGTCTTTTCCAATGAGTCAACTCTTCGCATGAGGTGGCCAAAGTACTGGAGTTTCAGCTTTAGCATGATTTCTTCCAAAGATATCGCAGGGCTGATCTCCTTCAGAATGGACTGGTTGGATTTCCTTGCAGTCCAAAGGACCCTCAAGAGTCTTCTCCAAAACCACAGTTCAAAAGCATCAATTCTTTGGCTCTCAGCTTTCTTTACAGTCCAACTCTCACATCTATACCTGACCACTGGAAAAACCATAGCCTTGATTAGATGGACCTTAGTCGGCAAAGTAATGTCTCTGCTTTTGAATATACTATCTAGGTTGGTCATAAATTTTCTTCCAAGGAGGAAGTGTCTTTTAATTTCATGGCTGCAGTCACCATCTGCAGTGATTTTGGAGCCCCCAAAAATAAAGTCTGACACTCTTTCCACTGTTTCCCCATCTATTTCCCATGAAGTGATGGGACCTGATGCCATGATCTTCGTTTTCTGAATGTTGAGCTTTAAGCCAACTTTTTCACTCTCCTCTTTCACTTCCATCAAGAGGCTTTTTAGTTCCTCTTCACTTTCTGCCATAAGAGTGGTGTCATCTGCATATCTGAGATTATTGATATTTCTCCCGGCAATCTTGATTCCAGCTTGTGCTTCTTCCAGCCCAGCGTTTCTCATGATGTACTCTGCATATAAGTTAAATAAGCAGGGTGACACTATACAGCCTTGAGGTACTCCTTTTCCTATTTGGAACCAGTCTGTTGTTCCATGTCCAGTTCTAACTGTTGCTTCCTGACCAGCATATAGGTTTCTCAAGAGGCAGGTCAGGTGGTCTGGTATTCCATCTCTTTCAGAATTTTCCACAGTTTCTTGTGATCCACACAGTCAAAGGCTTTGGCATAGTCAATAAAGCAGAAATAGATGTTTTTCTGGAACTCTCTTGCTTTTTCCATGATCCAGTGGATGTTGGCAATTTGATCTCTGGTTCCTCTGCCTTTTCTAAAACCAGCTTGAACATCTGGAAGTTCACAGTTCACGTATTGCTAAAGCCTGGCTTGGAGAATTTTGAGCATTACTTTACTAGCATGTCGGATGAGTGCAGTTGTGCGGTAGTTTGAGGATTCTTTGGCATTGCCTTTCTTTGGGATTGGAATGAAAACTGACATTTCCAGTCCTGTGGCCACTGCTGAGTTTTCCACATTTGCTGGCATATTGAGTGCAGCACTTTCATGTCAGCCTGTAAGTTCTGAGAAATCCAGAACTTTCTTCCCTGGGCACCAGTGCAGTTCAGTTAGTTCAGTTCAGTCATTCAGTTGTGTCCGACTCTTTGCAACCCCATGGACTGCAGCACACCAGGCTTCCCTGTCCATCACCAACTCCCAGAGCTTACTCAAATTCATGTCCTGATGCCCTCCAACCATCTCATCCTTTGTCATCCCCTTCTCCTCTGGCTTTCAATCTTTCCCAGCATCAGGGTCTTTTCCAATGGGTCAGCTCTTCGTATCAGGCGGCCAGAGTATTGGAGTTTCAGCTTCAGCATCAATCTTTCTAATGAATATTCAGGACTGATATCCTTTAGGATTGACAGGTTGGATCTCCTTGCAGTCCAAGGGACTCTCAAGAGTCTTCTCCAACACCACAGTTCAAAAGCATCAATTTTGGGGCACTCAGCTTTCTTTATAGTCCAACTCTCACATCCATACATTCCTACTGGAAAAATTATAGCTTTGATTAAGACAACTTTGTCAGCAAAGTAATGTCTCTGCTTTTTAATATTCTGTCTAGGTTGGTCATAGCTTTTCTTCCAGGGAGCAAGCATCTTTTCATTTCATGGCTGCAATCACCATCTGCAGTGATTTCAGAGCCCAAGAAAATAGCCTGCCACTGTTTCTGTGGTTTCCCCATCCATTTGCCATGAAGTGATGAGATTGGATGCCATTATCTTTGTTTTTTGAATGTTGAGTTTGAAGCCAGCTTTTTCACTCTCTTCTTTCACTTTCCTCAAGAGGCTCTTTAGTTCTTCTTCACTTTCTGCCATAAAGGTGGTGTCGTCTGCATACCTAATGTTATTGATATTTCTCCCGGCAATCTTAATTCCAACTTGTGCTTCATCCAGGTTGGCATTTTGCATTATGTACTCTGCATATAAGTTAAATAAGCAGGGTGACAACATACAGCCTTGACATACTCCTTTTCCAATTTGGAACCCGTCTGTTGTTCCATATCTGGTTCTAACTGTTGCTTCTTGACTTGCATACAGATTTCTCAGAGGCAGGTAAGGTGGTCTGATATTCCTCTCTTGGAGAAGAAATACAGCATCTGTCATCCAGCAGTCACTCCACAAATGTGTGCTTAGTCAACAAGCTCACTGACTCAGGTCACTGGAGTATAATTCAGGGAAACACTTAGCTGTAACTTTTATGGCCTGAAGGCTTACTGCAGTGTTTGAGTCCTGACTATAGTGTATTATAGGTGAATTCAGGGAAAAAATGCATTTTATTATGCTTTGGACAAGGCCTATCCCAAGCATCCACTGATTAAAATTTTGCTCACTGTTGGTTTTTGTGTATTTAATATTATCTTACCCTTCAAAATCTACTAAAATATTTTATATACTTTACTCAGTAGTTTCTTGACAAATATGTATATTATCGTTTTTACATATATGTGGGCAGTGGGGAGAAAGGAAAAAAAAGGGAAAGAATGTGTGTATATCTAAAACTCTCAAAAGCCACAAAAAATAAACAAGAAAGTTAGTGGTTCCCATCACATTTATTTTTATTTTAAAGGGTATGGAATATCCACTTTCTCTCTATTCTACTCAAAACATACTGTGGCTCTCTGTAAACACTCTTTATTTTGTCAGCATTAGAATCTTTTGACACATACCACACATAATGCATTTTCATACAGCTTCATTTTCTTGACTTTATATGAATGACCCGTGTGGGAGGGGGTTTGTTATTTTCCATTACTAAATGCCACATGCACTGTAATAAAGAAGACAGTGTTGAACACATCTCCAGAGAAATCCTCTCATCTCCTATTTTTCCCCCCTTACTTAGTCAAACAAAATTGCACATCCAGTTGGAAAGTGTCAGTGATTCTCATTCTCATCCATTAACAACAATATATCAAAAAAAAAAAAAAAAAGATGCTATTCCTTTAACACAGAGCAGAGCCATTTCCTAAAACAAGAAAAGGAGGGCAGACAAGGGAGTAATAATGCTAATCCAAAGGCATATTTGACAGGAAGCAGAAATCATACATAGATGGTGAATAATAATAGGAACAAAGCAGCAGTTAGTTCAGAGAAGGGAGTCAAAGGATTACACCAGTTCAACATACTGTCACAGAATTAATCACTGAAGATTGTCAAAGATGCTGGCCAAGAACCCAAAAGGGCTTCTCAGGTGGCATAATGGTAAAGAACTTGCCTGCCAATGCAGGAGACATATGTGGGTTTGATCCCTGGGTCAGTAAGGTCCCCTGGAGTAGGAAATGGCAACCCACTCCAGCATTTTTGGCTGGAAAATTCCATGGACAGAGGAAACTAGCAGGCTATAGTCCATGGGGTTGCAAAAGAATGGGACATGAGTGAGCGACTGAGCACACAGCACAGAAGCACCAAAAGCCCCCAGTCCACTGGGTTACTTAAAATCCGTGTCAAAACTGAGAAGCAAGAGAAGACGCTGCTTGGTGAGTTAGCAGCTTAAATGTTACTAAATATTGCTACTTCTATCAGTACTATATTACCAGGCTTCTACTACTGTTACTACTACTACAGCACTACAGCCATCATTTAGTGCCATGTACACAAAGGATGCTCGGTTCATGAAGGTGATACACAAACACACAGGTATATTTTTGTGTATATAGCTAACAATATTTCCCATGTCCACTTTCTAAAAAGGCATTTATAAGATAAGCATGATAACTTAGGTTAGCATAACGATTTACAGAGCATAATGATGACCTTCTATAAAGCAGGAAATGATGATTTTATTCATCTTTTATAATGAAGAAAACAGAAGGGTCATCCAAAAATAAGACCAGGATATTCTGGCTCCAAGTTCTGTTTTTCTGTTGTAACTGATTCCCTCCTTTTGAAGACACTTCCTTTATGAAGAAGGGAAGAATTGAGGCTGAAACATATTATTTTCCCTCTTCCAAATACTTATGAAAATATAAACACAAATACTTTCAAATTTGATTTTTATCCTCTACTCTAAAATTGCAAAAATAAATGTCAGCCTGAGAATTGTGTTTCCTGACATACTTTTAACTCCAGTCAGATAACAAGATAGGTAGATGCAATAAATAAGGAATTAAGTGCAGAGAGAGAAAAGAGCAAGTGACACAAAACATGAAACAAAGAAACATACCCGTATGTGATGTGAGAACTTGAAATATAGTGGAGGTGAAATTTGAAAGTAATAGGAAAAAGATATATGTTGCTAAGACAATTGGTCCTATAGATGGAACAATTAAAAATTAATTCCTACCTCAACCATATAAAAGTTGTAATTTAGGTGGCACTAAAACTAAATGTGAAAAACAAAGTCACTCAGCTTTTATCAGAAAATTGAAAAAAAAATTGTATCTATGTGGCTAGGAAATGATATGTATGTATCTTTCAGAAGCATGTATATATACACAGGGAGACATGTATTAGAAAATCTACAGCAGCATAGCCTGTAATAGGAAAAATAATGAAAGCACTCTTTGTAACCCTGTGGACTGTAGTCCACCAGGCTCCTCTCTCCATGGGATTCTCCAGGCAAGAATACTGGAGTGGGCCGCCATTTCCTTCTCCAGGGGATCTTCCCAACCCAGGGATCAAATTTGGGTCACCTGCATTACAGGTAGATTCATTACCATCTTAGCCACCAGGGAAGCCCAATTTAAAGTAATCAATCATAATTTAAAAATCTCTGATACAAATAGATATCTTAAAAAACAAAATTGTGGCTCAGTTACGTTACATGGCTTACTGAAGGAATGACAGAGTTTTGATTCCTGTGCAGATCTGATAATATTCAGTTATCCAGAGATTCTTTTATGCTAGACCACTCATCTTAGAGGATAACAAGCTGTTCTATCAATCTCTTTAGGCTTTTAGGAGACTCACAGGCCAAACCTATACAATAATATATCGATGAGAACCACAGAAATCATGTATTTTAACCATCTAGTATTTTACCATTTTTTATATTTTTATTTGCAGCTTGCAAATACTACACAAAGTTTAAATACAAGTGCTACATAAATATAATTTGAAAACAAAAGCCTCTCAAAATTTCCCTGATCAGAAATAACCACTCTAAGTAATTGGATGCACATAATTACAATTCTTCTCATGAGTATTAGCATATTTATCATACTATTAGTTAAGAATCAAAAATATTAGTTTGCAACTTGAAATTTTTCAGGTAATTTAACTTGGGCATATTTCACTTGTCCATACATTATCTAACTTTCTTTTATTTACAAGGACTGTATAGGTTTTCATTATTTAACCAGTTTCAAATTGATGTGTTTTTAGCTTGCTCTCATTGCTTCCTTTACAAAGGAAACTATAACAGACTTTCTTGTAGGTGTCTTATCAAACACTTAGGGGGATATTTGTATAGAATAAAATCCAAAAAGTAAAAATGCTAAGTATGAAGGTATAGACATTTTAAATTTTCATAAATATTACTAAATCACCCTAAGAAGAGACTGCTGCTGCTTCGCTTCAGTCGTGTCCAACTCTGTGCGACCCCATAGACGGCAGCCCACCAGGCTCCCCCGTCCCTGGGATCCTCCAGGCAAGAGTACTGGAGTGGATTGCCATTTCTTTCTCCAATGCATGAAAGTGAAAAGTGAAAATGAAGTCGCTCAGTCGTGTCCGACTCTTAGTGACCCCATGGACTGCAGCCTACCAGGCTCCTCCATCCATGGGATTTTCCAGGCAAGAGTACTGGAGTGGGGTGCCATTGCCTTCTCCAAAGAAAAGACTAGTCAGTCCCATTAATATTATACTACTATGTAAGCTTTAACACACTTCATCTTATGAACCTGATCACCAAAAACTTTTGCAGCTCACAATCATCAATTAAAAAAAGACAATAAAAGTGTTTTGCAAATTGATGTCACAACATTATTATAAAGACCAGATAGAATACTATGCAGAAAAGCATTTGATACAAGTCTTTATTTCAAAACTCAATCTTTTAATTAAAATAGAGTTACTGCCTATGGTAAAAAATACCTGCATATGTGTAAACAATACAAATGAGTTTTATAATCAAAAGTAAATATTCCTTCCACACCAGATGCCCCATCCGTTTCTGTGAAGGCATAGAAATGTTCTGTTTAAACACAACATAATCATGTATATGTTTATGTATATATGTATCTCTCTGTGTATATGTGCATATAGAGAGGGGACAAATTAGATGATGTTTTTGATGAGAGTGGCAGATTGTTCAACATTCATTTTAAACTCATGATGTGCAGATGTGCAGAAGCTAGAAAGTGAAAGCTTATATCCCCTAGAACTCCTTACAACTAGCCTTCCAGATCTGGTTTATTCCCTATAAGAATGATGGAATGGGGTGAGATTTCTAAGGATAAAACAGGTCAGAGGTGAAGCTTTTATGCTTTTGTGTTTGCTGCTGCGGAGCAGAGTCAGAGAGGCCTTTGGTTTTTCTTGGCAGCATTAGTAGAGATGTCAGTACTAAGTCACTGTTTCATAATCGCCAAGAGTCAGGGCATGGGTCAGCTGTCTTCTTGATGTGGCCTGGTTCTGGAACTGGTAATAAAAGTGGAATACCATTCCCATTGCCTTATCCTGATCTCAGTGGGGTTAGAGTCATATGGGTGCACCACTGATTTACATGGTAACAGGCCAATGGAACTTTTCAAGTCCTTATCATTTTTGCTTCATGTGCATTACATATAACCTCCCTCAATGTTTAATACTACTCACAGTTCTATGTGACATTTTTTTCACAATTTTAATAGCCTAATCTGCTTTAATTTAATCTGCACTGATATAACTCTCTCCATCTTTTCATTTTCATAGTTACTGAGTCATTTGATTGTTAAGGATGCATTTCTATAAATACACTATAGTTCCTGATGGTTTGTTTCAATTATATCTAGTATTAATTTTCTGTTACCTCTGTTACTCTTTATTCAGTCCGTGTACTGATTTTACAAATCAACAATTACCATTTTTATTTTAAGATCTCTAAGAACTGCTTGTTCTTTTTATAGTCAGTTTAAACTCAATATTATTCATTTAGTTTTATATTACATTGTATTTTCAATTTTCTCCTTCTATCCTTAAGATTGTTGTTTGTCTTGTTTTTTATTAAAATATAATTTATTTGAGTCAGTTCTAATGAGGTGGATGAACCTAGAGCCTATTATATGGGATGCAGTTAGGGGAAGAATAGAGTGGGATGAATTGAGAGAGTTGCATGGAAACATACATTATCATATGTAACATAGATAGCCAGTGGGAATGTGCTGTTTGACTCAGGGAGCACAAACTGGTGCTCTGTGACACCTAGAGGGGTGGGATGAGGTGGAAGGTTGAAGAGAGAGGGGACATACGTATACCTATGGCTGAGTCATGCTGATGTATGGCAGAAACCGACACAATATTGTAGAGCAATTACCCTCCAATTAAACATAAATACATTAAAATAAAATACAATTTACATTTAGTAAAGTTGTTCACTTTTATAATGAAATTCTATGTTTTGACAAAAACTTAGTCATATAAGATGTCCATCACCTCAATTAAGATACTCATTACCTTAAAAAATTCCTTCTTCTGTTTTTGAAACTAATTCTTATCCTCATTCCTGTTCCCTACTAGTTTTGCCTTTGCAAAAACATATACGTGAAATCAGACAATTTTGAGTATGGTTTCAGTCAGCATAATGCATTTGAGATCCATTTACATTTTTTAATGCCTCAGAGATTTGTTGCTATTTATTATATCAGAGATTTAATGTATCAGAGATGTGTTGCTATTTATTGCTGAGTAGCAGTTCATTGTATACCACATAGTTCATTGTATATCACAGCACAGTTTGTCTCCTCAGTCTCCAGCTAAGGTTAATCATGCAAGAAAATGTGATTGCTTTCCATAAGATTATGATGTTTGTACATATTAAAATAATTAAACAGGAAAAAAATTTAACACTTAGATATTTTATTTCTACAGAAGAACAGACATCTAGCTAAAATATCGAAATACTTGATTTTTGCAGCTTTTATTGAAAAGACTGGAGAGAAAACTTGTCTGGATTAGCATTTAATAGTTCTGTGTAGCAAAAGGAATTTTCTCTACATTAGAGCACCTAAAAGAAGTTTTGAGATCTCAGAACAGGCCTGAATAAGTTTGCCAACATAAGCAAACCCATGCATTATATCCTAAGGAGAGATACACTTCACATTTGCTGGGATGGTTAAGAAATCCTGCAGAACATATACACCAAGTTTCAAAATTTTTACTTTTTCAGGAAAATTCCAATCACTTGAATTAAGAAACCAAAGTGAAAAGTGTTAGTCCCTCAGTCGTGTCTGACTCTTTGCAACCCCGTGAACTGAAGCCCATCACGTTCCTCTGTCCATGGAATTCTCCAGGAAGGAACACTGGAGTGGGTTGTCATTCCCTTCTCCAAGGGTTCTTCCCCACCCAGGGATCGAACCTGGGTATCCCACATTGCCGGTAGATGCTTTATTTTCTGAGCCACCAGGTAAGCCCATAAGAAACCAAAACAAAGAGCAATTAAGATTTTTTCCTGAAAGAGCTCAAACATTCACAAATGCAAATAAAACGGGAGTCAGAGAAATTATGACAGCAATACGCTGAGACGATAATCTCCCTTTTTTGGCCTGAGGGTCTGTCCCATAAAGCCACGTGTCAACGACCTCATATTCTGAGTGAGAGATGAGATAATTCCTCCAACACACCTCAAAGAATAGACCTGAATTAACTTCCCCCAGCAAAGAATACAAGTGTGAGATTTGGAAAAATATATTCCTAGTCCTGAACTGCAAGAACTTAGAAATGCTCTTACTGGTGATGGAAATATCCCAGACCACCTAACTTGATTAATTCCATGTCAGCCCTATGCATAAATGTTTTTTACTTACTTAAAAAAAAAAAATCTGCTCTTTGATGTCAAAGCAAATTTTAGTTCAGAAAAAATGCTGAAGGGACTAGTTCTGATGTTTGCCAATTACTTGAGATAGCTCCATTTTTAGTAGAAATGGCATTTAAAATTATGAATTAAGCACTTCAAAAATGTGTCACCCTGAATCTCAACCCCTCCCTCCCTTTTAATTTCTTTTTCCATGCTTTCTACAAACAGCAGTAGTTACAAGTGCTCTTTGTATTTAGTTTCAGATGGTGACTACTACTATTGCTTAATACCAATAACTAACCTCTCAGCAACTACCTCATCCTTCAGCAAAGTCCCCTTGCTTACATCTACATTTAGGTTTACATTTTATAAAATTAATAACTTCAAAAAAATTTTTGACCCTATATTATTTTTATTCTTTCACAACAGCCTGATTATTCATTCAAGTTCATCAGAAGATGAATACTAAAGATATACTTGTTTCATAGTTAGAAAAAAACCTGTTTTCTCTGCATTTCTATGAAATGAGAATTTAAAAAAAATTCTTCCAATAAAAGCAAAAAAAAAAAATGGCTTTGAATTAACCGAAAGATGGAACTTTGTTTTGTAAGATTTAACATCCAATTACTGTTATGGTCATGCATTGGTAAATAGACAAAGAAGTAAGATTCACAGTGACAGATTGGGAAAAGAGGAATAATCCTACAAATTCAGAAGACATCTGGGCTTATTCAGACAACAGCAGTCAACATTTAGAAAATGTACATGAAATTCTTACAGATTTGTCCAGCTCCATCAGAGTGCTTGTTTTTACTGAAGACATTTTAAACTTTAAACTGTACAGTAAGCTTCTTAAGAGTCAAATTCTATGTAATTGACAAAATCTATTCACCTAGATTGCATTTTTAAAAGTAAATAAACAATTATGGTACAAAGATCAACTGATATTTGAACAGCAATCAAGTTCCTCAAAATATCATTAAATGTGTATGAATGAAAATCGAGTACTAATTCTTTTTAAAGTTAAATTTGAAGTCAATATTTCCTTTTTGTTATCATTTGGAACCTGAGCACTTGAAAATTACGGATAAATGATGACTAGTTTGACAAAATCTAAAAGAACATTTCTTCTGATATTTCATGCAGTATTTACTGAAAAACTCATCACTGGTCATACACTATCATACCCATACTCTCCAAGCCAGAGTGAAGGAAGGAAGGGCTCTGAGAGGAAAGGGGGCAGTTCTAACATTCTATTTAGGTCCTAGGCTTGATCAAAGTATTTCATTCCATGCCAGGCATTCACAAAGCTTGCCAGTCTCTTTACTCTCTTCCGTTTTCTTTTTTACTTACTTTTTTTTTTTTTTTAGGTCCAGTTTATTCTTAACATCTCCTACTTAGGTTAATTTGGCTGTCCTGAGTGATTAATTATTGTAGTCAGAAGTAAGTATCCTGTGCCACATCAAATTTCCTTCTATGTACTGTGTGTGGTCCCCCAGCATTTGTCTGCGGATATATATGTATGGTGATTGAGCAAAAACATACTCTCTCCCACCCCCTCACTTTTTTTAAATCACAAAAACAATTGCAAGTGAGGATGTATTCCTGGAACAGTATAGCTGCAAAGAGGAGAGATTTAATGTGTTACAAAAGCATCACAATTAATGGCATGTTATACTCCCCAAAAGTGTTTTTATCTGAAAATGTTCCTTTTGTGTGTTGTCAAAATACCTTAATTAGAAGTTGAAAATAAGAGAATAATCTGGCAGTCTTTCTTCTCCTTTCACATTTTTAGCCAGCCTTTTGAACATTCAGTAACTGCTGAAAAAGTATTTTAAACTAATGGACAGAGTTAGACCATTGCTAATTATCGCCACCAACACAAATATTGTTAATTATATTGATGTCCATACAGCTCAGGGAACTATAACAGATTGAGAAGGACAGGATTGTTTTAATAATTCTGCATTGACTCAATGGGAAAGGAAATCCAAGCTGGTGTCTTGACTGCAAATTATTATTCATCACAGAATAGAATAAATTAAAGGCATACAGAAGCAATCCCCCTTATATCTAGTTACAGGTGTGAGTCTTATCTGTTTACAGTGAAATGCACCTGTTTTTGTTTTTGTTTTTCACAAAAAATCTTCTTCTTGCACCACAAGTAATGTGACAGTAGCAAGAAACCTAACTACTGTTGGACAAAGAAGCATCATTTTGGAAAACCAGCAAGTCCAAATTCTCTCCCAAGTCCATCAAAGAAATCTAATCTTCAGTTAAAAATACGGAAAAGGTTTGCAGCTAGGAAAATGACATTGGCCTACATTTCTTTACCAAGTCTACCAAAATGTGTGTGTGTGTGTGTGTGTGTGTGTGTGTGTGTGTAGTCTTCAGTTAAAAAAGATTTGCCATTGGGAAGTGTGAGTCTATATTTGAAATGAATGATTAGTAAAATATTAATTTAAACATTTCACAGACTGTATCCTCCTATCAAAATGGAGAGATGGAGAATTTGTCCTGGGCCTGGAGAATTTTAAGGGTGCAAAATATCTCTATTAGCTGTTCATGAAGATTGCATGCAGCGTTTAAAAACTTGAGGCTCTACTTTGTTGGTCTGTAGAGATGATTTTTCTGTCAACATCCTAGAGACTGCTCAGTTGCTCAGTTGTGTTCGACTCTTTGAAACCCCGTGGACTGTAGCCCACAAGGCTCCTCTGTCTGCGGAATTTTCCAGGCAAGAACACTGGGGCGGGTTGCCATTTCCTACTCCAGGGGATCTTCCTGACCCAGGGATCAAACTCCTGTCTTCTGCATCTCCTGCATCACAGGCAGATTCTTTATCACTGTGCCATCTGGGAAGTCCCCAGAGACTACATACAGCAAAAGAACTGTAGTAGTAAATCATGCCATCAGATATAAGTTCCATGGGAAGGGGGAGATTTTTTTGCAATAACTTTGAGTAAAGGAAGTTATGATAGTATAAATCATATCAAATGAGTATCTTATAATATTGACAGATTGATATAAATCGGACTCTACCTTAGACTGTTAATCATCAGTTAACTTGAAAAAGCTGAAAAAAATACAAAGAACCAACAAAAACAGACCTTTTATGAGAATGGGAATAGGCAGTAGCAATAGCAGGGCTATCAGTTTAAGACATACGCTTTAGTATATTTGTTTGTTTTTGTTTTCATTTGTTTTCCTCCTTGATGATATACATTAGCCCAAGTAATCCCATTCTTGTAGGATTAACTAGTCACAAAAACTAAACCACAGTTATTACTTCCTTGTTGATATATGAATAGCAATCTGTCTCACAGAACGGGGTGAGCAGCAAGAATAAGAATAAGATACAGGACCACGGTTTTGAAGTGGTGCATTGGAAGCATCCAACAAAATCTCAGTTGAGTTGAGAGAAGTTGGCATCTAAGCAAAAAACAAAGGAGGGGAAAAGGCAGATTTAAAACTATGTTTCAAAAAGAACTCTGTGTATACTTACTGGCCCATAAAACTGACTGGATGCAAATAGGTCAGAAACCTACTAAGTTTCCAGGGGGGAATTAACTATTTTGCCAAAGAAATCACAAGCCAAAATATACATTTATCATACATATACATAGGCATACAATCCCTCTGACACTTTGAGAACGGAAACAATCCATAAGCTCTTAATATTTCATGTGGGAGAAGAAGGCTGAGAAATTTTGTAATTTGCAAAGTGGTCATATTCCCCAACATCTATTTCACATTTTGCCAAAGAAGATAATGGAAAAATAAAAACAGCTGAGAAGATACAGCCTGGGTTCCTGGAAAGAAAGGGACCAGGGAGGGAGCTCTTCCAAGAGAGAGGAGTAGGACATAATCAAGAACTCTCTTATGCTCACAGGGAAGGAAGGGGACTTTAGAGTTTCTGCCTGAAGTGATTTCATAACCTCCAAGGGGCACTGACAGCTCCATCTCCTTTCTCCTTCCTCCTGATGGGATTTGTGTCTTTTGTTGCCTCTATCTCATCCCCGTTTAAAAAATGTATACCTTTTATAGTGTAACAAGAAGAAGCACAGACATTTTGCTCTATTTTATTCACAGCTCCCAGGAGCCAAAGTAGTAACATCTGGACATGATGAAGATGATATGAGACCACCCAGAGATCTGGGCCTTGAGGCAATCACAGTTACTGAACAAGACTGGGTTATCTCCTTTCAGGGTGGGGAGCATATGGACTCCGTGTGTGGGGAGAGAAAGTGAATGAGTACTGAATGACCAAAGCACAGACTGCCAGAGAGGCTTAAGGCTGACCAAGTGTCTCTGTGCTTCCCTATATTCCCAGCCCTTCTGGAAGTTAGGTTGGAAATATGAAGTAAGTCATTTCTGATCTCAGAGAGTTAAGGTATAGTTTGTCCCTTCTTCCCCATTCTTCCTGAGACAGTTAATGGCATTGGAGGCCATCTGTTCTGCCGATATGGCCCAAGTCCCCTCTTGGATGAGAACTACCCGAGGAAGGGGCTATACCAGAATCAGATTCTGACATGACTGAGAATTAAACTTCTTTGGTGGTAAACTGCTGAGATTTGAGTGCATGCCTGTTGCATTAATTGGCCGAATATAATAAGGGGGCACAAACTCAAGCTTTTAGTTTGAAATCCCCTAATTTTTCAGTCTTAGCAAAGCATCACAATTCATGATTGAGATTAGATTCCTATTTGACATCTATTATCCTTCAAAGACCATGATTCTGAGAAAGACTGAAAGCAAAAGGAGAAGGGGGTGACAAAGGATGAGATGGTTGGATATCATCACCGACTCAGTGGACATGAGTCTGAGCAAACGGGGAGATAGTGAAGGACAGAGGAGCCTGGTGTGCTGCAGTTTATGGCATCACAAAGAATCAGACACAACTTCAGGGCTGAACAGCAACAAAATCCATTTTTCTATGTATTCACATTTCAATCATATCTTATTCAAAGACAAAATTTCTACTCAGTCCATGCACTTGAGCCAAAGTGCACTTGAGTCTCAGTTAGGGTTAGCAAGAGTGGCTTCATACATAATTATATTCCCGACACCCTTCTTCTCTCAGGAGCAATGACCTCTCTTGTGTTGCTCATTGACCATTTAACTCAAGTAAGAAAAACCAAAGAGAAGGGGACAATAAAGGACGAGATGGTTGGATGGCATCACTGACTCAATGGACATGAGTTTGAACAAGCTCCGGGAGATGGTGAAGAATACGGAAGCCTGGTGTGCTGCAGTCAATGGGTTTGCAAAGAGTTGGACACAACTGAAAACAGCAACAAGAGAAACCAACTGTAGCTAGTTTATTCAGGAAAATAATATGTTAAAGTGTACTGGGCTTCTACTGGATCCCTTGGGGAGACAGAACAGTTACAGAAGCTGAGCAGCAAAGACCAATGCCCAAATCACATGGTGGAACTAGTTCCACAGAGATACTGCTGCAGCTCCCTTGAGCACAGATCTTCCATCTTCTATCACCAACATTGAGAATGGTGAGCAGCAAAGGTCCTCGACAACCCTCTGCTGCTCTGGAGCTTAGAGCTGCCACCACGCACACAATGCTTGATTCTTTGCTTCACTGGCTTTTCAGCAAAATCTAGCCTGTATCATCCCTGAAACGTGAGGCTGGAAAAGTGAGTAGACGCCTTCCCTAGAGAGCAGCAGGGAGCAGACATGGGTTTGGGAAATTCCCCAAACCCATGAAGGTTGTTCAGGGGCTGACGGCAAAAGAAACGACCAATTTCTTCTAAAGCCACATACACACCACTACTGTGGACTCTAACACAATATACCAGGCACTTAATAAATATCTGTAAATGGATGAAGTAACAGAGAGTGACCAGGATTGAAGCATTCGGTTATTCCTATTCACACAGCATCATTTTAAAGGACACGAGAGTGATTGGATGGTATAGCATGACCGCACAGCTCCCCTGAGTTCAACAGAATTATTCTTTCAGTCCCATCCAGTTCAATAGCAATCAAAGCCAGAGCTCCAGAGAACGAGCTCCAGCTGACACATTCAGCCCCGTCCTATAGACTGAGAAGAGGAGCGCAGAGTTTAATAGGATGCTGAAGAAAACTGACTAGGCCTCCACTAGTGAAGTGGGGAATTAGAGCAATTTTGCTGACACTCCAGGCAAAAGTGGGCAGTTTGCCTGGATTATCTAGGTCACTGCCTCAAACTCTCAGATTCATTTTGCCCGTGGAGAACTGTTCTATTAGCTCCAGTTACCACAGAGTAACTGAGAAGCGTGCTCAGGGTAAAAACAGCCTGGTTCCTAACAATCTCCTTTAAACTATGCTTAAATGTCCACCATTTTTGATCCTATTGATCCAGGCTGGATTTAAAAGAGCAACTCTTTGGAGATAGATTGCAAATGCCACACGCTCTTAACTTGCTATTATATATAAGGCAGAATGTGCCAAATCAAACGATAAAAAATGAGGAGCTGATTCTCTTTCAGGCTTCCTTGTAGCTTTCCCCCATGAGTATGATAGGAATGAATCATCCGAAATGATATTTAGGTTAGTAATGCCATTATAATAAAGTGTGTAATTTAGGTTAGTCTCCATTATGTCAAGAGAATTGCCACATATTCACCTCCTTCTCTGACTTCTCAGCTTTGCCCCTGTGGCTTACTCAGGGCACTGCTAATTGACACAATTAAGAGGGAAGACTGATTTAAAGGACCCAGAGGAGCCGCTGGGAGAGCGAGGTTTATGTACTCAAAAGAAGGTTTTATATACTTTGTAATGACTTCCTTCCGGATACCCCAATTCTTCTCTCAATCAGTGAAGAAACCAGGGTGGGGTGTAGGGGGCGGTAACCACCAATACCAGTGTTATAACTTGGTTTCACTCATTTTATTTAAATCAAAACCATTTTGGGTCTGGCTCCCTTTAGAGGTAGGAATATGGCTCTAGTCTTGCTTAGTTCTCATCCACTTTTCCATTAGTTTTTTTTTTCTCATTATTTTTTGATACCGTAATAAATTATAATAAAGTGTCACCCCAAACCAAAGTATTCTCAGAAAGAGTTTTCCCTTGCTGAGCAAGGAAAAAGATAGCATGAACTAAATACAGTTTCTTCGTTAGGTAAGGAAAATTCATGTCCATTCCCATTAAGAAAATTTAGCTCGCTGTTGAAATCTTTATTTACCACGCAACCACTTGATCTATCTAGCTTAACATCTTAACTAGAGGAACGAAAAGAGCCTGGAATTAAGTGCTTGTTTTTCACATGCAGAGTCAGAGAACAAAAACAGGGACCCACATCTGTACTTATTTTAGTTCTGTGAGTCTTGCATCTCTTCTTAGGAGATCAGCACTAGCAAATTGCTGTTAACTGGGATAATTATACAGTTCTCTGAGCAGCGAGCATAATAACACTGTGAGTGTCCAAGAGTTTGAACAATTTGGACTGATTTTGTATGGTGTATAATTTACAGTAAAGATTCAGAATGTCTCTTTTTTAAAGAACAGCTTTCATCCTTTTGCTCTGGATCATTATACATGGAGACACATATTCACAGTCAAATTTGATACAGATAAATCTAAACATCTGCAAAACTAGGATAAATTTATTGGCATTTACACAGTGCTGTCTTGGGCCATTTCTGGTGGTGATTGGCAGAGCCCTAGAAGTTAGCTGAAGCTCACCCATGTCTAAAACAACATTTAAAATAGGTAAACTGACATCAAGGCCTCAATATAATTGTTAAGAAATAAGTTCAGTTAGGAAATGTGAATGAGAAAGACCAACTGAAAATGTTATAAAGAAATGCTCAAGTGTATAAAGTAATTAAATGTATACTATACATAAGATGTGATTATAGGGTGTAGTGGTGCCCGTTATAGTCCCAGCTACTCTAGAGGCTGAGGCAGAAGGAAACTGGAGCCCAGGAGTTCTGGGCTGTAGTGCTCTCTGCCAGTCAGTTGCCCCTGCTAAGTTCAGCATCAATCTGTGACCTCCCTGGAGAGTGGGACCACTATGTTGCCTAGGGATGGGTGAACTGGCCCAGGTCGAGCAGGTCAAGATGTGATTGCAGTTATGACAAGGCCAACAATTTTTTTAAAAGCATGCTTCAATAAGCTTTTTTCACTTGTTTATTTGTTGACTCATTCAACAACAACAACAACAACAAAATTTACTTTGAGGAAAGCTGAAAGTGAAAGTGAAGTTGCTCAGTTGTGTCTGACTCTTAGCGACCCCATGGACTGCAGCCTACCATGCTCCTCCGTCCATGGGATTTTCCAGGCAAGAGTACTGGAGTGGGGTGCCATTGCCTTCTCCAACATCAGCTATGAAAACTAAATTAAATGTCATTTACAGACATTTTCTATAATACCTAGAACTACGTACAGACTACAGCAACTCCTTCCAGCCTGACATTTCAAGCTTAATAACACGTGCTTCACAATACCCCTAGTTCTGGCATTAAAACAAAGAAATCAGAAGTAATAACACTATTTTTCAGATTTTGCTTTCAGAAACTTTAACACTGCTTCTGCTCCTGCCTTCTGGATATCGACTAATATGCAGCGTCACTAACGCCAAGCTGCATGGAGTGATGTCAATCTGAAAGCAGTGGTCGGTGCTATGGCCTTAACATGTCCTCAGAACGTGCCATCTGAGGTGAATTTAGAGATACAGATGCAGAGTGAGTTTCATAATTTTGAACTGACTCTACTGGAACACAGACATTCAAGAATATGAGCAATCATGAAATGAATAACTCACCAGGTACAAGACCCATAAAAACCATTTTCAGAGGAATGTTCTCACCTAAATAGTTTTTCAGGCAAAGAGCAGCTCTTAATTCTCCCCCTAAATTTCCTTTAAAAGTGAAATATATCACAAAGGTACATGCATACAAGTCTCTTCAGTCGTGTCGGGCTCTCTGCGACTCTATGGACAATAGCCCCCCAGGCTCCTCTGTCCATGGGATTTCCCAGGCAAGAATATTGGAGTGGGGGTTGCCATTTCCTCCTCCAGGGGGCCTTCCCAACCCAGGGATTGAACCCACATCTCTTGCATCTCCTGCATTGGCAGGCAGGTTCTGTACCACTAGTGCCACTAAAGAGTGCTGGATACTACATGGCTGAATTACACAATCAGTCTTCAGGAAGCTCACAAATTATCTTCTTGGTAAATATACATAAAAGGCAAACATAATATACATAAATATACATAAATAAATACGTACATATACATAATATACAAATATACATAAATATACACAAAAGGCAAACATAATAGCAATCAATATTTCTAGGATAAAGTAGAATTTCACCCCTTTCATAGCCAATCAGTTAATATTATTTTTCTATTAGGTAGATGCTCAAAGAAATCCAAGTCACATAGAAAATGTGGTATATAGATAAAGCAAATGACAAGAATATTGTATTGCCTGTAATTCTATTAATTACACTATACCTTTGTGTTAATCATAGCAACTGTTTCAGTGGTCTAGCCCACTTACTGAAAAAGAACTAGATGTTAATTTCCAATTCAATTTCTTTAACAGATACAGCCTTATTCAGATCATCTATTTCTTCTTGTGTGAATGTTTGCAGGTTGTGTCTTTCAAAGAATTGGTCCTTTTCATTTTGACTATCAAATATGTGGGCATATTTGCATAGACTTGATCACATATTCCTTTGTGTGTCCAACTCTTCGCCGCCCTATGGACTGTAGCTCCCCAGACGTGCTCTTTACCACTGAGCCACGTGGGAAGCCCAGATATTCCTTTACAACCCTTTTAAAGTTGATGAGATCTCTGGTGATATTCCTCTCTCAATTCTGATATTAGAATCTGTGTCTTCTTTTTTCCTTATTTGGCCTGGCTAGGCACTTATTGATTTTACTGATTTTTTCAAAGAGGCAGCTTTTGGTTTTATTTATTTTCTCTATTGATTTCCTGTTTTCAGTTTCATGGATTTCTATTCTAATTTTTATTATTTCTTTTCTTCTGCTTATTTTGGATTTAGTTTGTTCTTCTTTTTCTAGATTCCTAAAGTGAAAACTTAGATTAATGATCATAGATCTTTCTTCTTCAGTACATGCATTCAATGCTGCTGTGTCCCACAAACTTTGATAAGAATTATTTTCATGTTGTCCAAAGTGTTTTTAATCCTCTTAAGATTTCTTCACTGAACCTGTTAGAAGTGCTTTTTAATGTCCATGTATATTAGGATTTCCCATCTATTTCCTTGTTATTAATTTCTAGTATAAATCAATTATGTCCTGAGAGCAGGCACTGTATGATTTCTGTTCCTTGTTTCTTTTTTATTGTTTTGGGGGTTGGGGGGTGATTTCTGTTTCTCTAAGTGTGTTAGGGTGTTTTTCCTGGTTAAAAATGTGGTCTATTTTGGTGAAGGTTCTATGTGAACTTGAGAAGAAATGTGAACTCTGTAGCTGTTGGAGGAAGTAGTCTATAGATGTCAATTATGTTCAGTTCATTGACAGTGCTACGCGGTTCAGCTGTGTCCTTACAGATTTTCTGCCTCCAGATATGTCCATTTCTGATAAATAAGTGTTGAAGTATTCCACTGTAATAGCAGATTCATCTACTTTTCCTTGCAGTTCTATTGTTTTTTTGTTTTTGTTTTCTTTTTGCCTCACACTTGCTGACTCTCATGTAGGTGCATAAATATTAAGGATTGTTGTGTCTTCTTGGAGTAGCGACTACTTTACCATCATGCTATACACATCTTAGGCTTCCCTCATAGCTCAGTTGGTAAAAAATCCACCTGCAATACAGGAGATCCCAGTTTGATTCCTAGGTCCGGAAGATCCCCTAAAGAAGGGATAGGCTACACACTCCAGTATTCTTGGGCTTCCTTTGTGGCTCAGCTGGTAAAGAATCCACCTGTAATGCGGGAGACCTGAGTTTGATCCCTGGGTTGGGAAGATTCCCTGGAAAAGGGAAAGGCTACCCACTCCAGTATCCTGGCCTGGAGAATTCCAACGACTGTATAGCCCACGTGGTCACAAAGAGTCAGACGTGACTGAGTGACTTTCATTTTCATGTTCATACACCTCTTATCCCTGGTAACATTCCTTGCTCTGAAGTCTGCTCTATCTTTTGTTGCATTTCTTTACTCTTAATCTAGTCATGTCTTTAGATTTACATGGGTTTCTTGCAGACAACATATAGTTGGGTCTTGTTTTTGGATCCATTCTGACAATCTTTCTTTTTTGGTATATTTAGACCATTGATATTTAAAGCAATCATTGATATACCTGGAGTAACATTTACTTTATTCATTACTATTTTCTATTTGTTGTCCTTGTTCCTATGTTTGTCTTAACATATTTTTCCTGTCTTTTATGGTTTTAATTGAGATTTTTATATGGTTTCATTTTCCTTTCTTAATATAATTAAATTATATATATTATACATATTATTATATCAGTTATAATGCTTTTTAAAACTTTTTTAGTAGTTGCTCTAGAGTTTGCAATATGCATTTATAGATGGTCTCTGATTTATGATGGTATGGCTTACAAGTTTTCAACTTTATAATGGTGCAAAAGTGATATGCATTCAGTAGAAACTGTACTTCAGATTTTGAATTGTGATATTTTCCTAGGCTAGTGATATGTGGGTGCAATACTTTCTCATAATGCTGGGCAGTGGCAGCAAGCCACAGGTCTCAGTCAGCCATGAGATCATGAAGGTAGAAAACCAATACACTTAACAACCATTCTGCACCCATACAATCATTCTGTTTTTCACTTTCAGCCATTACAGTATTTATAATATTCAGGTAATTTCTAACTTTTGATATTATAGTACTGCAATGATCGTTTCTGCCCAACTATCTTTATACAGAAAAATGAGCATTTTTCTATGAACAGCTCTTTAGATTTTGGTAAAGGTACCCTTAGGGTTATACACAATGTCTCCACGAGGCATGTGAGCATAATTACTTTGAATTAAAGTAATTCATTTCAACTTCCACATTATCTTTTTCTTAAAATGACCTGCCTGAGAAGGTGTTTACAGTTGAGGCATTGAACCGCTTCTCCCTTCCCATCTCCGCTTTCAAAATCACCCTTTTCTCACTTTACGCAAGCCAATTAGAACAAGTAAGATAAACAACACAAACAATGCCAAGTGCTAGTAAGACTGGAACAATGGGAACTCTCATAAATTGCTCCTAAATGTGAAATGATACTGTCACTCTCAAAAATGGTTTGGCAGTTTGTTAAAACATCAAACATATCCTTCACATGAGACCCAGCAATCCCATTCCTATGTATTACCTGATTTAAAAAAATGTATATATGTTCACACAAAAACCTACACACAAGAGTTTATAGCAGGTTTACTCATTATTGCACCAAAGTGAAAACAACCCAATGCTCTTCAGTGGATGAATGGATAAACAACAGTGGTACATCACACAATTGAATACTACTCAGCAACAAAAAAGAATGAACTTATATAAATCTCAAAAGCATTAGGCTAAGTGACAAAATATCTCAAAAGTTTACGTATTATATAGAATCCATTTATATAACATTCTGCCTGGCAAATAACTAGTGATGGGGACCAGATCACTGTTTGCCAAAGGTGAGGTCAGGCATCGGAAAGAGTGTACGATTGCAAGGCATCAAGGTGACACAGAGATGTTTTTGAGGGGGGATGGGGCTGATGCAACTATTCTGTTTCCTCACTGTCAGAGCCTCCAGGAAAGCCCACATAAATTCATACCTGTGTTAAAATTTACAGAGCTGTACCCACAGATAAGCAAATGCATCTGCATATTAATTTAAGGCAAAAATAAAGTAAATACCTGTGTATTTATTCAGAATCTCCTGTGGAACATTGCTCCAAAATATAAAACTCCCTTGAGTATCAAAAGGATAGTTTTAACCACTGCAGTTCTTCAGAATAAGTCAATAATTCTAAAGACTATTACATAACTTTAGGCAGGTTATGTGGTTCATGATACTTTCAAGAAAACTTTAGTGGAATCTAATCCTTTTGCTGAAACTCCAAACTTTGGCCACCTCATGCAAAGAGTTGACTCACTGGAAAAGACTCTGATGCTGGGAGGGATTAGGGGCAGGAGGAGAAAGGGATGACAGAGGATGAGATGGCTGGATGGCATCACTGACTTGATGGACGTGAGTTTGAGTGAACTCCAGGAGTTGGTGATAGACAGGGAGGCCTGGAGTGCTGCGATTCATGGGGTTGCAAAGAGTTGGACACGACTGAGTAACTGAACTGAAGTGAATTGAATCCTTTTGTTAGCTAGTTTATGTCTAAGAAAATTCAGTGGTAGATCTCTATGTGGTTTTTTTATATGTAATAGAGGGAGTTTCAGTAATTAAGATCTACAAGGAAATTTTTTTCCATTCTCATCTACTTATTTATGTGAGGAAAGTTTCTTAGCTCTTAGATCTATCAAAATGAAAATAAATAAAACAACTCATATAAGAATAGAATTGATGCTAAAGCCTGGCTTAATTGAACACCTGCTCTTGTTTGCTGATGTCTTTTCATATCTGTCTGCGATCTGTTCCTTGATCTCCTTCATCCTCTATGTTCATGGAGCATTAAGAAGAAGACCAAAAATTTTGTGTATGTTCATGGATCGTGGAGATTTTATTAGCGTAATGAGTTGTATCATGTATACTCCAGTTTAAGCACGTTGTCGCCTTAACTCCCAGTCCTTCACAATATGACCTCATTAGAAGATAGGATCTTTATAGAGATAATCAAGTTAAAATGAGGTCATTAGGGTGGGGCTGACCCAGTATGACTGATTTCCCTATAAAACAGGAAAATATGGACCCAGAAACATACATAGAAGCTGTACAGACACAGGGCTATCCACAAGTCACAGAGAAAAGCTTGAACCAGATCCTCTTCTCATAGACCTCAGAAGAAACCAATCTTGCCAGCACCTTGAGTGCAGACTCCTAGACTCCAGAAATGTGAGACAATAAATGGTTTTTGTTTAAACCACCCAGTCCACAGCACTCTGTGGTCCTCCTGCATACTGCCAAAGTGGGAGAAGAAGTCTGGGGCTTCTAACTGCTCCTCATGCAGATTTCAATACTACATATATATTTATTCCCTGATTTATCCCAATTACTATGTACCTGGTACCGTTAAGCCCCGAGACTTTTGCAGGCCGGACGCTTGTGGTGTAAATAAAGTGATTTCTTGGCTTCCCTCACTGCCAGCTTCAAGCTCAGCTTTTTTAGGGCTGCTAATTCCATTATCACAAGTGTAATGCTTCCTGGCTTTCAGAATGTTAATGCTGCTTTTCCCTCTCCCATTTTCCTCATCCTAGGACGCTCGTGTCTTCTTTTAAAAGACATTTTTAATTAGAAGTATTGAATTCCATGATTTCATATGACCTCAGCTACACATAGGATAAGATATTTGATATATTTTGGTGTATGTTTTGAATCAGGAGGTATTTTTAGGATGACTATTCAGGCATATGGCTGGAAAAGGCATATCGTAACCATAATACTTGCTTATGTTGATTAGAAGATATTAAATCATCTCTGTTCTAGAATCTGTTCTTTTTTAAGGGGCTAGGGTTGATCTAATGATAATTACATTAACCAGGGTTTGCAATCAGCTGTGCTTATTTTGCTCCAATACAGGTTGAATTACTAGATAGTAACATATCTAAACATCCACATGGAGATACACAGATTTTGTAGAATAGTTTATACTTATGTCTTTACCCATAGATGGAAAAAGAGGGTCAATATATGACTTTTATTGCAGGTTCTGCCATTTACTAGCTGTGTGCTGTTATTACATTCAATTTATCTAAAGTCTGCTTCTTCTTCCATAAGCTATGTATATGTTACCAAAAATTCTATAATTCTGTACTTTTAACTGAAATAAGTCATCCTTCTTCATGCTTAATTATCTAGCATCTAAAATATAAATACATGTATGTACATCAATTAAAGAGCAACTTCCTATATAATTTGGGCTAAATAGTTCTCTTATTTTATATTGTGTTAGAAAAAATAGAACACTCTACCTGAAGATCCCTCCACTTACAAAGAGTGCAGACTCTTCTTAAGTTTCTTTCTCTTTTGCACAGAACTGTTTAATTGTGGTAACAGACAGATTTTAAAATGGTGATTTTTAACAACTTCAAAGTATTATGATTCAGTGATTTGAGGCACATTCACCATGTTGTACAACAATCATAGAATGGGCCCATAGGCTGGGAACCTCTGTCAGACAGAATTGTCAGTCAGTTCTCTTGGACCACAAGGTTACCAGCTTGGCTCTGAAGAGCCAAGTGCTGTTGTTGAGCATGGCAGATTCTTCCAGTGAACCCCACCAATTTTGAACACAGTGGGTCCTCCAAGAAGCATCCTTCAATGATGAGAAAGCATGTGTCCACCCTGGATCCTCTTTCCCACCAGAGAACCCACAGGTCTAGAGAGTGGGGTTCTCAGTGCCAGGCTGAGCCAGCCTGGTGGAGGGGTAATACAGGCAAAGTCCATCTTGGTCTCTGTGGTCCAGGGAACTGCTTCAGGCTCACCCCCAGAGTTCTGGGATTTTCTCAGTAGGGTCATGTCTATGGAGAGTTGTTCACTGGTCCTCTTGTGAGGGAAACTGAGGTCAGGAACAAGCTATGTCACTGTCTTTATGACATCACCTCCACGTTAGTCAATTTCTACCACCCTTGCACAGCTATATACTTGTTCTGACACACTGACTCCCCTTGTTCCACTGTGTCTATCCTGTCACATTGCTCCATTTACATTATATTAAGGAAAAATCATGTCACTTCCATGTTAAAACTCTTGAATGGCCCCACATATTACCCTGAGAATAAAACCATGACCCTTGATTCAGCTTGTAAGGCCATATGTGATCTGACCCATTCAACTTCGCTGACCTCACTTTCTTCACTTGGTTCCTTGGTCACTATGCTCCAGGCACACCTGCTGTTTTGATTTTTCCTAAACACTCCAGCTTAGCTCCTGTCTCTGTAGTGTTTGACCTCCAGATATCCACATGGCTTATTGCTACACTTCCTTCATATCAGTTTAGTTCAGTCGCTCAGTCGTGTTCAAATCTTTGCAACCCCATGGACTGCAGCATGAAAGGCTTCCTGTCCATCACCAACTCCCGGAGCCTACTCAAACTCATGTCCATTGCATCAGTGATGTCATCCAACCATCTCATTCTCTGTCATCCCCTTCTCCTCCTATCTTCAGTCTTTCCTGGCATCAGGGTCTTTTCCAATGAGTCAGTTCTTCACATCAGATGGGCAAAATATTGGATTTTCAGCTTTAGCATCAGTCCTTCCAATGAATATTCATGACTGATTTCCTTTAGGATTAACAGGTTGGATCTCCCTGCAGTCCAAGGGGCTCTCAAGAGTTCTCCAACACCACAGTTCAAAAGCATCAATTCTTTGGCACTCAGCTTTCTTTTCCTTCACATATCATATATATCTTTATATCATGTATATCTTTTCCTTCATATATCAACCTAGATATCACCACGTAGAGGACTTAGCACTCTCTTCATTTTCTGCTCCTTGCTTAATCTTTTGCATAGAACTTATCATCTTATGTAATATTTCTTTGTTATCCATTTACCTCCATGAATTCGACTAATTCATGAGAGTAATTCTCAAAATATATTTTGGAAATAATTAATATATATATAGAAAAATTGAAAAGGAATGATAGGCTTAGTTTTAATTATACTGAACTGGACATGAGCTTTTTTTTCTGAACTCAGGAAAACACTAGCTGGATACAGATTTAGAAGACATTAAGGTAGGTGACAGTGAAGCCATAAATGTGGGTGTTAAGTACATAGTTTGTCATTAATAAAACCATTAGCTCAAAGTTAAACAATTGTAGACCTTGGCACTGACCCTAAGCAGTAAGATTCCTTTTATGGACATGCCTGATTAACTTGGCAATTAAGAGCATTGATGCAATAGGATCGGTAGTCAAGAGCTCTTGGGTTTATTGAGATTGAAGTGCATTTAGATTGATACCCATCTCAAAATGCATATCCTGTTAATGTCTGCTAGCAGTGACAAAACACACAGAAATTTAGAATTTCCAAGAATGCTAAACAAGTTGTCTTTTATTTTATTCTATCTTACAAACAAGAAAAAAAGAGATTTAAAACAAAAGAATTGGATCTTGTATCTAAGAGATTTTGATGTGTACACTTATAACAGAATGCTGAGCTCTGTTTCTTGCTGCCTCAAAATTAGTGAAGGGGGTCCAAAGAGGAATACAAAGAGATGATGCTTACTTCTACATTCTAAAAGCAGTCAACATTAAAAAGGCTCAGATAGTTTCCTAGGACTTAAATACAGGCAGTCAAAATCATTGTTTTGCAGTTATCTACCCATTAATGACTGCATTTGCAGTCATTTACCCATTAATCTCTTCCAGCAAAAGCTCTAAGTAGGAGGAAACTCAAGGATATATATATAGAGTGGTGAGACACTGACTTAGAGGGACAGTCCTGCAGCTTTTCTCTCTTTCCCTGCTTGGTACTAAGATGGAGACATATTTTTATCCCCTCCTTACAGCCAACTATGAAGGCTTAAAAAAGACTAGCAGCTCATTCCTGATTGTTCATCCACTTAGGAGGAGACTTCTGATCTGTCTTGTCCTTTTGAATGGAAGAAGAGATAAGGGGTGAGGATGAATGACTGAGCAGAGAAAAGAGGCCACAGTCAAATAACCTGCAGCTTGACAAGTTTCAAGTAGTCAGGATGAGAGATATTTTTTGTGGTTTAAATAGACATAGAAGAAAGAAGACAGTCTTGAGCAGCCTAGTGAAGTCTAGAGATGTGCAGTCCTATATTTTATAAAACCTGGGCAAAGAGGTTTTCCCAGAAATACGCAGTTTTTAGAATATCCAGCTGGAAAAGGTCGCTGAGGAGGTATAGATGAATGTCAAAAATGAAGAGTTTCCTTGAAAACCCATCACAGACCCAGTCCATGAGATGCACTGTGAGATGGGTCAAAGGCCCCAGGGAATGACCAGGCTCTGAATTCCTGACCAGAGTCTGCCTGCCTGTGTCAGAAGCGACCAAAAAAGATAATCACAACACTTGCTAATCAAAAGATCTTGTATGCTTTTAAAAAATTTTTCCCTTTCTTTTGAAACATAAGAGAAAGGGAAAGAGGAAAGAAAAAGAAGAGGAATGATAGAACAGGCCACTCCTAGTTGTCAGCTAAAATGTCATTGGTAGAAGTGGAAGGGGAAGACTGAGTGTTAATTAGACATGAGATCAAGAAGTCAAGTATGTTGAAAAAAAAAAATTTTTTTTTTAACTGCAAGGGAGTGGCTGAGAAGTCTTAGGGTCAATAGGGTAGACTGTTTTTCAAGCATAGTTGAAGACAGTGATGTAGAAAAAAATTAAAACATTTAATTTTTGAATTTGGTTGTACAGATTTTTCAAATATTGCATTATTGCGGATTGTAAAAAACATTTGGGGGGCTCTTTATTCCTTCCTGAGAATCGAAGCTTCCATCTGGCATCCTTTTGCTTAAATCTGAAAAACTTTCTTTAGAATTTCATGTAGTGCAAATCTTTTGGCAACAAATTCTTGTAGTTTTCTTTTATATGCAAGTGTCTTTATTCTTCAGAGGTGTTCTCACCCGAGATGGCATTTCCACTAGTTTCAGGACTCCATTTTCTTGAAGATAAATCCGCGATCATTTGACTCATTGCTTCCTTTCATGTGATGTTTTTCCCTCTGGAATCTATTAAGACTTTAGTGTTTAGCACTTGACTGAGATTGCCTAGGTACTGTTTTCTTTGTATTTATCCTACTTGGGCTTTGCTGAATTCCTTGAATGTTTAAATTTATGTCTTTCAACATACCAATATCAATAATACCAATACACTTTCCTATCAAGTATTGCCCAGTATTGAGTTTTAAATATTTATTCTTTGGACTACTATTAAAAATATCTGGGAGAGGGAAAGATGGCGGAGGAATAGGATGGGAAGATCACTTTCTCCCTCACAAATTCCTCAAAAGAACATTTCAACGCCGAGCAAACTCCACAAAACAACTTCTGTAAGCTGGCAGAGGACATCAGGCAACCAGAAAAGCAGACCATTGTCTTCAAAAACAGGTAGGGAAAAATATAAAAGACGAAAAAGGAGACAAAGGAGGTGGGGAGGGAGCTCCGTCCCGGGAAGGGAAGCCCGTCCCGGGAAGGGAATTTTAAGAAGAGAGATTTCCAAACACCAGGAAACACTCTCCCTGCTGAGTCTGTGGTGAGCCTTGGAAACACAGAGGGCAACATGAAGGAAAAATAGATAAATAATTAAAACCAACAGATTACAAGCCCAACAGTAACTCCCCCAGCGGAAAAGCAGCACAGATGCCTGCATCCGCCATTGGGAAGTGGGGGCAGGGCAGGGACGCGCGGGAGGCGCGGGCTGCAGAGCTTTGTAAGAATCGGGCAGGAACGCCCCACGTGCAACCAGAACGATCTAACTTGGGCTAGCAAACCAGACTGTGGGATAGCTACCACGCGAAAAGCTTGAACATAAGACACCGCCAGGACCGAGCACAGAACAAAGGACAGAACGGAAAAAGCCGGCTGCAGACCATCCCCTGCCGGGGACAGGCAGCCAGAGCCGTAAGGACTGGAAAGGGGCAATTGCAGACCCGGAGAGACTTTACGTACCTAACTGCAAGCAGGCTCCTTTGCTAAGACTTCTGGGGGTGCTGGACAGTCACAGTCTGCCTCACGGGGGGCGCCAGCGGTCCACCCAGAAAGCTGAGCGGCAGCGGCGGAAAAGGTGACAAGCCTCGGCGATCGTGCTCGCCAAACTCCTGAGCTACTTGGACCTGGGAAGGGCACAAAGCGCAGTCCCAGCCGAATCTGTGCTTCTGAGGGCTGCCTGAGCGCCGAACCTGAGCGGCTTGGACCGGGGAAGTGCACGCAGCCTAGGGCCGGCCCCAGACGGTTCCTGGCTGAGCATCGTAGAGCCGGAGCGGTTTGTGCGCCGTGAGAAAGGACAGGTCAAGTGGGGCTGAGATGCGGTGTGCACACGACAGTGCTGTTTGTTTGCAGCATCCCCCCTCCCCACAGCGTGACTGAAATAGTGAGCCTAAAAAACCAGCAAACAGAAGAAGTTAAACAGAGGGAACCACCTTGGAAGTGAGCCCACACGGCCCATAACATCAGAGAAGGGCTAGAAATATTTTTAATATTTTTAAAATCATTCCTTTTTTTTTTTTTTGCTTTTTGCTTTTTTTTTTTTTTTCTAGCTTTTTTTTAATTGTTAAATCTTCTATTTCTCCTCTAATTTTTATTTCTATAACTTATTATTACTATTACTTTTCTTTTTTAAGGCAAACACCATATATACTCTTTGGATGGTTGTTGGTGTGTTTTTTTTTCTTTTGTTTGTTTGTTTTTTAATAATTTTTTTTCTTTCTTCCTTTTTCCTTCTGCTTTTCTTTAATATTGTATCTTTGAAAATCCAATCTCTACTCTAGATTTTTAATCTTTGCTCTTAGGTTTTTGTTGTCAATTTTGTACATTTAAAAACCCAAACTTCACTACCCAAGTTTACCTGAGAGCGAGATTACTGGCTTGACCACTCTCTCCTCCTCTGGACTCTCCTTTTTTCTCCACCAGGTGGCCTCTGTCTCTTTTCTCCCCCATCTCTTCTCTATCCAACTCTGTGAATCTCTGTGTGTTCCAGACGGTAGAGAACACCTAAGGAACTGGTTACTGGCAGGATTTGTCTCTCTCCTACTCATTCCTCTCTCTTATCCTCCTGGTCACCTCTGTCTACTTCCTCCCTCTCCTCTTCCCCGTATAACTCTGTAAATACCTCTGAGTGGTCCAGACTATAGAGCGCACATAAGGAAGTGACTACTGACTAGCTTGCTCTCTCCTCTCTTGATCTCACCACATCTCATTCCAGTTACCTCTAACTACCCCCTCCATCTTCTCTTCTCCTTGTAACTCAGTGAACCTCTCTGAGTGTCCCTCAATGTGGAGAAACTTTTCATCTTTAACCTAGATGTTTTATCATCGGTGCTGTATAGATGGAGAAGTATAGAGGCTACTGTAAAAATAAAACTGAAAACCAGAAGCAGGAAGCTTAAATCCAAAGCCTGAAAACATTAGAGAACTCTTGAATTCAGGGAACATTAAGCAATAGGAGCTCATCAAATGCCTTCATACCTACACCGAAACCAAGCTCCACCCAAGGGCCAACAAGTTCCAAAACAAGACATACCACACAAATTCTCCAGCAACACAGGAACACTCCCCTGAGCGTCAATATACAGGCAGCTCAAAATTATCCCAAAACCTTTGATGTCTCATAACCCATTACGGGTCACTCCACTGCACTCCAGAGAGAAGAAACCCAGCTCCACCCACCAAAACTCCAACACAAGCCTCCCTAACCAGGAAACCTTGACAAGCCACTGATAGAACCCCACCCAAAGTGAGGAAGCTCCATAATAAAGAGAACTCCACAAATTACCAGAATATAAAAAGGCCACCCCAAACGCAGCAATATAACCAAGATGAAGAGACAGAGGAATACTCAGCAGGCAAAGGAACAGGAGAGTTGCCCACCAAACCAAACAAAAGAGGAAGAAGTAGGGAATCTACCGGAGAAGGAATTCCGAATATTGATAGTGAAAATGATCCAAAATCTTGAAATCAAAATGGAAACACAGATAAATAGCCTAGAGACAAGGACTGAGAAGATGCAAGAAAGTTTTAACAAGGACCTAGAAGAAATAAAAAAGAGTCAAAATATAATGAATAACGCAATAAATGAGATCAGAAACACTCTGGAGGCAACAAATAGTAGAATAACGAAGGCAGAAGATAGGATTAGTGAAATAGAAGATAGAATGGTAGAAATAAATGAATCAGAGAGGAAACAAGAAAAACGAATTAAAAGAAATGAGGACAATCTCAGAGACCTCCAGGACAATATGAAACGCTCCAACATTCGAATTATAGGAGTCCCAGAAGAAGAAGACAGAAAGAAAGATCATGAGAAAATCCTTGAGGAGATAATAGTTGAAAACTTCCATAAAAGGGGGAAGGAAATAATCACCCAAGTCCAAGAAACCCAGAGAGTTCCAAATAGGATAAACCCAAGGAAAAACACCCCAAGACACATATTAATCAAATTAACAAAGATCAAACACAAAGAACAAATATTAAAAGCAGCAAGGGAAAAACAACAAATAACACACAAGGGGATTCCCATAAGGATAACAGCTGATCTTTCAATAGAAACTCTTCAGGCCAGGAGGGAATGGCAAGACATACTTAAAGTGATGAAAGACAATAACCTACAGCCCAGATTACTGTATCCAGCAAGGATCTCATTCAAATACGAAGGAGAAATCAAAAGCTTTACAGACAAGCAAAAGCTGAGAGAATTCAGCACCACCAAACCAGCTCTCCAACAAATTCTAAAGGATATCCTCTAGACAGGAAACACGAAAAGGGTGTATAAACCCGAACCCAAAACAATAAAGTAAATGGTAATGGGATCATACTTATCAATAATCACCTTAAACGTAAATGGGTTGAACACCCCAACCAAAAGACAAAGACTGGCTGAATGGATACAAAAACAAGACCCCTCTATATGCTGCTTACAAGAGACCCACCTCAAAACAAGGGACACATACAGACTGAAAGTGAAGGGCTGGAAAAAGATATACCACGCAAACAGAGACCAAAAGAAAGCAGGAGTGGCAATACTCATATCTGATAAAATAGACTTTAAAACAAAGGCTGTGAAAAGAGACAAAGAAGGCCACTACATAATGATCAAAGGAACAATCCAAGAAGAAGATATAACAATTATAAATATATATGCCCCCAATATAGGAGCACCACAATATGTAAGAGAAATGCTAACAAGTATGAAAGGGGAAATCAACAATAACACAATAATAGTGGGAGACTTTAATACCCCACTCACACCTATGGACAGATCAACTAAACAGAAAATTAACAAAGAAACGCAAACTTTAAATGATACATTGGATCAGTTAGACCTAATTGATATCTATAGGACATTTCACCCCAAAACAATGAATTTCACCTTTTTTTCAAGTGCTCATGGAACCTTCTCCAGGATAGATCACATCCTGGGCCATAAATCTAAACTTGATAAATTCAAAAAAATCGAAATCATTCCAAGCATCTTTTCTGACCATAATGCATTAAGATTAGATCTCAATTACAGGAGAAAAACTATTAAAAATTCCAACATATGGAGGTTGAACAACACACTTCTGAATAACCAACAAATCACAGAAGAAATCAAAAAAGAAATCAAAATATGCATAGAAACTAATGAAAATGAAAACACAACAACCCAAAACCTGTGGGACACTATAAAAGCAGTGCTAAGAGGAAAGTTCATAGCAATACAGGCATACCTCAAGAAACAAGAAAAAAGTCAAATAAATAACCTAACTCTACAACTAAAGCAACTAGAAAAGAAAGAGTTGGAGAACCCCAGAGTTAGTAGAAGGAAAGAAATCTTAAAAATTAGGGCAGAAATAAATGCAAAAGAAACAAAAGAGACCATAGCAAAAATCAACAAAGCCAAAAGCTGGTTCTTTGAAAGGATAAATAAAATTGACAAACCATTAGCCAGACTCATCAAGAAGCAAAGAGAGAAAAATCAAATCAATAAAATTAGAAATGAAAATGGAGAGATCACAACAGACAACACAGAAATACAAAGGATCATAAGAGACTACTATCAGCAATTGTATGCCAATAAAATGGACAATGTGGAAGAAATGGACAAATTCTTAGAAAAGTACAATTTTCCAAAACTGAACCAGGAAGAAATAGAAAATCTTAACAGACCCATCACAAGCACGGAAATTGAAATGGTAATCAGAAATCTTCCAGCAAACAAAAGCCCAGGTCCAGACGGCTTCACAGCTGAATTCTATCAAAAATTTCGAGAAGAGCTAACACCTATCCTCCTCAAACTCTTCCAGAAAATTGCAGAGGAAGGTAAACTTCCAAACTCATTCTATGAGGCCACCATCACCCTAATACCAAAACCTGACAAAGATGTCACAAAAAAAGAAAACTACAGGCCAATATCACTGATGAACATAGATGCAAAAATCCTCAGCAAAATTCTAGCAATCAGAATTCAACAACACATTAAAAAGATCATACACCATGACCAAGTGGGCTTTATCCCAGGGATGCAAGGATTCTTCAATATCCACAAATCAATCAATGTAATTCACCACATTAACAAATTGAAAAATAAAAACCATATGATTATCTCAATAGATACAGAGAAGGCCTTTGACAAAATTCAACATCCGTTTATGATAAAAACTCTCCAGAAAGCAGGAATAGAAGGAACATACCTCAACATAATAAAAGCTATCTATGACAAACCCACAGCAAACATTATCTTCAATGGTGAAAAATTGAAAGGATTTCTGCTAAAGTCAGGAACAAGACAAGGGTGTCCACTTTCACCGCTACTATTCAACATAGTTCTGGAAGTTTTGGCCACAGCAATTAGAGCAGAAAAAGAAATAAAAGGAATCCAAATTGGAAAAGAAGAAGTAAAACTCTCACTGTTTGCAGATGACATGATCCTCTACATGGAAAACCCTAAAGACTCCACCAGAAAATTACTAGAGCTCATCAATGAATATAGTAAAGTTGCAGGATATAAAATCAACACACAGAAATCCCTTGCATTCCTATACACGAATAATGAGAAAGTAGAAAAAGAAATTAAGGAAACAATTCCATTCACCATTGCAACGAAAAGAATAAAATACTTAGGAATATATCTACCTAAAGAAACTAAAGACCTATATATAGAAAACTACAAAACACTGATGAAAGAAATCAAAGAGGACACTAATAGATGGAGAAATATACCATGTTCATGGATCAGAAGAAGCAATATAGTGAAAATGAGTATACTACCCAAAGCAATTTACAAATTCAATGCAATCCCTATCAAGCTACCAGCAACATTTTTCACAGAACTAGAACAAATAATTTCACAATTTGTATGGAAATACAAAAAACCTTGAATAGCCAAAGCAATCTTGAGAAAGAAGAATGGAACTGGAGGAATCAACCTGCCTGACTTCAGGCTCTACTACAAAGCCACAGTCATCAAGACAGTATGGTACTGGCACAAAGACAGACATATAGATCAATGGAACAAAATAGAAAGCCCAGAGATAAATCCACACACATATGGACACCTTATCTTTGACAAAGGAGGCAAGAATATACAATGGAGTAAAGACAATCTCTTTAACAAGTGGTGCTGGGAAAACTGGTCAACCACTTGTAAAAGAATGAAACTAGATCACTTTCTAACACCCACACAAAAATAAACTCAAAATGGATTAAAGATCTAAATGTAAGACCAGAAACTATAAAACTCCTAGAGGAGAACATAGGCAAAACACTCTCCGACATAAATCACAGCAGGATCCTCTATGATCCACCTCCCAGAATTCTGGAAATAAAAGCAAAAATAAACAAATGGGATCTAATTAAAATTAAAAGCTTCTGCACAACAAAGGAAACTATAAGCAAGGTGAAAAGACAGCCTTCGGAATGGGAGAAAATAATAGCAAATGAAGCAACTGACAAACAACTAATCTCAAAAATATACAAGCAACTTATGCAGCTCAATTCCAGAAAAATAAACGACCCAATCAAAAAATGGGCCAAAGAACTAAATAGACATTTCTCCAAAGAAGACATACGGATGGCTAACAAACACATGAAAAGATGCTCAACATCACTCATTATTAGAGAAATGCAAATCAAAACCACAATGAGGTACCACTTCACACCAGTCAGAATGGCTGTGATCCAAAAATCTGCAAGCAATAAATGCTGGAGAGGGTGTGGAGAAAAGGGAACCCTCCTACACTGTTGGTGGGAATGCAAACTAGTACAGCCACTATGGAGAACAGTGTGGAGATTCCTTAAAAATTGCAAATAGAACTACCTTATGACCCAGCAATCCCACTACTGGGCATACACACCGAGGAAACCAGAATTGAAAGAGACACATGTACCCCAATGTTCATCGCAGCACTGTTTATAATAGCCAGGACATGGAAACAACCTAGATGTCCATCAGCAGATGAATGGATAAGAAAGCTGTGGTACATATACACAATGGAGTATTACTCAGCCGTAAAAAAGAATTCATTTGAATCAGTTCTGATGAGATGGATGAAACTGGAGCCGATTATACAGAGTGAAGTAAGCCAGAAAGAAAAATACCAATACAGTATACTAACACATATATATGGAATTTAGGAAGATGGCAATGACGACCCTGTATGCAAGACAGGGAAAGAGACACAGATGTGTATAATGGACTTTTGGACTCAGAGGGAGGGAGAGGGTGGGATGATTTGGGAGAATGACATTCTAACTTGTATACTATCATGTAAGAATTGAATCGCCAGTCTATGTCTGATGCAGGATACAGCATGCTTGGAGCTGGTGCATGGGGATGACCCAGAGAGATGTTATGGGGAGGGAGGAGGGAGGGGGGTTCATGTTTGGGAACGCATGTAAGAATTAAAGATTTTAAAATTTAAAAAATAAAAAAATAAATAAAATTAAAAATAAATAAAAAAAATAAAAATATCTGCGAGAGAACTGGACTAATAAAAGTTATCTGGCCACTTCCAAAAGGATACTTTATTGATTTTTACATCCTGTTAATATTGTAATATAATGCCAAAGAACAAATATTTAACATTCAATACTTGACAATGCTGTATAAGGAAGTATACTGGTAATACCTAATAAAGATTATTTCAAAGCTTTCCTTTCAAAATAATGATAATTATAGAAATAATCAGTTATTCAGTTCAGTTGCTCAGTCGTGTCTGACTCTTTGTGACCCCATGGAGCATGCCAGGCTTCCCTGCCCATCACCAACTCCCCGAGCTTACTCAAACTCATGTCCATCACATCAGTGATGCCATCCAACCATCTCACCCTCTGTCATCCCCTTCTCCTCCCGCCTTCAATCTTTCCCAGCATCAGGGCCTTGTCAAATAAATCAGTTCTTCACATGAGGTGGCCAAAGTACTGGAGCTTCTGCCTCAGCATCAGTCCCTCAGTGAACATTCAGGACTGATTCCTTTAGGATTGACAGGTTGGATCTCCTTGCAGTCCAAGGGACTCTCAAGAGTCTAATTATTGTAGAAATAATAATAATCATAAAAATAATAATAGCAGTTAATTTCCACTGTATACTTTGTCAGGTACTTTGGCCACCTCATGCGAAGAGTTGACTTACTGGACAAGACTTTGATGCTGGGAGGGATTGGGGGCAGGAGAAGAAGGGAACGACAGAGGATGAGATGGCTGGATAGCATCACTGACTTGATGGACGCGAGTCTGAACTCCGGGAGTTGGCGATGGACAGGGAGGCCTCGCGTGCTGTGATTCACGGAGTCGCAAAGAGTCGGACATGACTGAGTGACTGAATTGAACTGAACTGATGTTAAATACTTTGTATGTATCAATTTACTGAATACATAAAAATATCACAAACAAGCATATACTATTATTGACTCAGTTTAAGAGATGAGTCCAGACCCAAGATCATCAGGTATTTAAGGAGAAATTCACACTCAGGTGGTTTATATTAACAAGATGTCTATTTAACCAATAGTTTTCATTGCCCTGATATTTTCCCAGCAAATAATTAAACATTTAATCTCAGTCAAAAGAATTTTAACTCATATTGTTTTCAGCATAATTTGACAGTTTTAAAGATTTCCCCCCTCAACTTCACTGAGGTGGGGAAACAGAGGCTGTCTGCCTGTGTATATTTTCTGATTGGTGGGATAAATGGCTGGTCAAGAGTTAAATGAATATTAGAACGTTCTTACTTTAAAGATCACCTTCATCATCAGATCTTACTTTATATGAACACTAATTCACTACTATATTCCCTTAAGCCAAAAGAATTGTTTAAACCTCCACAGATATTGTTGTAAAAGAGCTGTTACAGACAGTGTGCTCCTAGGGTGGGGAGACAGTGACTGTGATTTTGAATGGTGATGTTGTTTTGGCAACTAATTTTGAAACATGTTTGGTGGTGGTAAGGAAACAAGCTAGCAGAACTCTACAGAAACAGAAACACCATCTTGTGAGCTATGTTTCACAAATAAGAAATTCAGTTTAGAGGACAACATAAGTATAAGGACTCTGATCTTCCTCATATTCAATCTTTTTTCAACCTGAGACTTATGGCAAAATAGTTTTTTGAGAAAATGCCTTTATCATGAAGAATATAGAAAATACAAGTTATGTATAAACCCTCATTTCTCGAGGATTAATAGCCACTGGTGAAAGGTGAATATATACTTTCAATAACAACAAAAATGTAGCCCATTTTGCTCTACTCCAAAATACTTTGAGATTTATATTTGTAGCAACTTGGGAAAGGGCTTATTTTAGTATCCTAAAACAAGAAAGAAACTTGACCATCATGATATTTAATTTTAGAGATGAGTAAATCTTGGTCAAAGTCTTATTAAGCATTAATTAATCTACTCAACAAACATTGGCTAAGCTTCAACTATGTGTTGAACACATATAATCATACATGTCAGACTGTGAAATTCATGAACAAAGCAAACAATTGACTCATAGAATAACACAGAGATAGGCTAAGAATTCAGATCTGCAACTTCTGCATCACGGACAGATTCTTTTTTAATGCTGAGCCACTGGGGATGTCCTGTAGGTGTCTAGTCCAGCACTTTATCCAGAATAAAAGTGGCTAAGGACTTTCCAGGTGGCTCTAGTGGTAAAGAACCTTCCTCCCAATGCAGGAGACATAAAAGACTCAGATTTGGTCTCTGGGCCAGGAAGTTCCCCTGGAAGAGGGCATGGCAACCCACTCCAGTATTCTTGCCTGGAGAATCCTACAGACAGAGGAGCCTGGTGGGCTATGGTCCATAGGGTCACAAAGAGTCAGACATGACTGAAGCAACTTGGCCTGCTTGCAAGTTGAACAAATGGGTATCAAGAACTTTCCACAGAAAGATAGGTAGGACTTGATTTTCTTTTACTACCTGAATTAAGCATTGGTATTACCTTTTCAAAGTAGCAGAGAAAAAGACAACCATTTGGCTTTTAGTAAATATTTCTAGGGTTTCAAATATCCTTGGTTCAGTAAAAGCAGTTACTTCTTACCGTAAAATCATGTCTTATCATTTCCATTAATTCTGAAGGCTTGCATTATTAGGCTCCAGAAAACAGTTTAAGATGCTAGTCATTGTTTTTTAAATGTTAGATAAATGGCATATGCTCTATATATTCTACAGAATAAGAAATAACATTTTTCCACAGAGCAAAGTGAAAGGTATTATTTAAATTAAATGATCAAACCACAAAGGACAATAGAATTAACTTTGCACAGTGTATTTCCAATATCATTTGAAAGCTAATGCAAGTTCAAAGGAACAACTTGAACTTGAAAATGTTCCCAAATACTCCATTTCCCAAATATATACACAAAGTTATTGAAATCAAAATAATTATGAATGCTGAAACTTTTTAACTGTAAGGATATTGATTCTTTAATAATAAGCAATTAATAATAGGATATGTCTTAGTAATATTTGCTCAATAGAACCAAAGATTATTTCATTATTCTGCTACAGTTTATGGCTATGAGCAAGTAAGAAAATCATCATTTTTCTCAAAGTTGATGGACTGATGAGACTCACATGGAGTTTTACCACGGAAAGAAGCTTCAGAAAGTCACACTGTACTCGCCATTCTCTAAAGTCATGAATATGAAATTTATTTCATTGAATCAGTAACAACCCATATTTATTTATCTCTATCTGAAAAATATAGTGTAACATGCTGTGGAGGGTAAATTGATGACTCAAATATAAATATTTCCTTCAAGATACTTAGAGATTAATAGTAAAGATAGAAAATATATGTAACAAAATACCAGTATACTGGGTGCCCCATTACTATGTAAATAGCAACAAATCACTGGGAACAACTATGTTAGAATTCTGCCAGGAGCTATCAGTTACTGAGTACAGAACTGACTTCCTAATTGCTGCTAAGGGAAGAGAAAGTTTTTAGGGAAGAGGAAATGGTTACCTCTTTTTTTTTTTTTAAGAAATTTTCGTAGGGGAATAAAATTGAGAGTGAATGTAATAAAACTTACTTGACAGCAGTACATGAGGGTAAGAAAGAGGGTGTCTCTTGAGAATAACTATGGGTCAACTTTGATGTAAGTGGTCTGAGGTAAGCCACCAATGGTGTTTATTAAAACCCAGCATGTGGTAATGGAAGAGGACTCTCTTCAGTGAGGGTTTCATGCTATGCTCAAGAACTATTCTGAGCTCTTGGTTAGGAATTGTCAAGAAGGATTTCTTCTCTAGTTACCAAGTATTCTTGATTTGATTGAGTGTTCTGTCTTCGTAATGATTCTTCTCTATTTGGTGAAGGTATGCATGTTATTGAGGCAAGAACAGGGCACAAATTCTTGATTAAGCAAGAATCCCAGAATACCTCAAAGCAAGCCTGATATGGGTTGCTCTCCATTAGCAGATTACTTGAGTTTGAGAAAGACCATCATCTTCACTGCCCTAAAGAAAAAACAAAAACACACATATCTCGTGGCATTCTGGGAACTGACCAAATTAATGATGCAATATAAACTATTGATACTATGTATAAAATAGATTGTAAGGACTGATGCTGATGCTAAAGCTCCAATACTTGAGAAGAAGTATGAAGAGCCAACTCAATGAGAAGACCTTGATGCTGAGAAAGACGGAAGGCGAAAAGGAGAGTGGCAGCAGAGGATAAGATGGGTGGATGGCATCACTGACTCAAAGGACATGAATTTGAGTAAACTCTGTGAGATAGTGAAAGACAAGGAAGCCTGGCATGCTGCAGTCTATGGGGTCACAAAGAGTCAGACATGACTTAGTGATTGAACAATAAACAAAATAGATAACTAATGAGAATCTACTGTACAGTGCATGGATCTCTACTCAGTGCCCTGTGGTGACCTAAATGGGAAGGAAATCCAAAAAAAAGAGGGGATGTATGTGTATATATAGCTGTGGACTTTTCTGTACAGTGGAAACTAACACAACATTGTAAAGCAACTATACTCTTTTTTTTTTTTTTTTTTTAAGAAAAGAAACCAGAAATTTCAATTGACTGTTCTATCTGCTATTACTGCTCTAGACACTCACCTCAGGATCAAAGTCTCTTGACAGCCCTTTGGATTAAATCAAAAACAGAATCAGGATTTCATTCATTACTGTTATTTTATTCTATAAGCACTTGAGTGAGTAAGTGAGTGAGTGAAAGTCACTCAGTCATGTCCAACTCTTTGCTACCCCATGGACTATAGCCCACTAGGCTCCTCTATCCATGGAACTCTCCAGGCCAGAATACTGGAGTGGGTAGCCATTCCCTTCTCCAGGAGATCTTCCCAACACAGGGATTAAACCCAGGTCTCCTGCATTGCAGCTGGATTCTTTACCGTCTGAGCCACCATTTACTTTGGAGAAATTCCCAGAGAAAGTGGCCCTTCAACTGACTTTTGAAGAATGTGCAAAAGGCAGCTGGATTTTGTGGTGAAGAATTTCATATGGAGTATGGTCATGGGAAATGCATGATAAATTTAGGAGACCACAGGTAATCTGATAGGTTTTGAACCATAGCCTTGTTGTATGTACGTGTATTGGTTACAGTTACACCATGCAATGATGGGCCTTACTGCTATGTTAGAGCTTGGGTTTTCTCTTGAAAATTAGAGACTCAATGTCAGAGATTAACAAGTGAGAGGCAGGAACAACCTTCCATTTTAGAAAGAATTTCTCTAGAAAAGCCTGAACAATAATTGGTGTGTGTGTGTGCATGCTCAGTCATGTCCACTCTTTGCCACCCTATGAACGATGGCCCACCAGGCTCCTCAGTCCATGGAATTTTCCATGCAAGAAATACTAGAGCGGGTTGCCATTTCCTCCTCCAGGGGATCTTCCTGACACAGGGGTCAAACCCATGATTCCTGCACTGGCAGGCAGATTCTTTACCACTTGCACCACCTGGGAATTCCATTAACTGTTGCCCAATAAATATTAGTTGAATGAATTAATAAATGATGAGGGTCATAATTAATTGAATGACAAAGAGATTTAAAAGACAATTACACAGATAATAAAACAATACATTTTTTAAAATTTTATAAAAGACTGAATTGTGGTTTGAAAAAAAAGAAGGAAATCAGTTATGCCTATATGAAAACAAACAAACCCTGGACTTAGAGTTTAGGACTTTTCAACCATACTCACCCTTATGGACAAGGCTGTATTTTTGGATACACAAAACTAAGATCATGGGATCTGGTCCCATCACTTCATGGGAAATAGGTGGGGAAACAGTGGAAACAGTGTCAGACTTTATTCTGGGGGGGCTCCAAAATCACTGCAGATGGTGATTGCAGTCATGAAATTAAAAGACGCTTACTCCTTGGAAGGAAAGTTACGACCAACCTAGACAGCATATTCAAAAGCAGAGACATTACTTTGCCAACAAAGGTCCGTCTAGTCAAGGCTATGGTTTTTCCAGTGGTCAGGTATAGATGTGAGAGTTGGACTGTAAAGAAAGCTGAGAGTCAAAGAATTGATGCTTTTAAACTGTGGTATTGGAGAAGACTCTTGAGAGTCCCTTGGACTGCAAGGAAATCCAACCAGTCCATCCTAAAGGAGGTCAGTTCTGGGTGTTCACTGGAAGGACTGATGCTAAAGCTGAAACTCCAATACTTCAGCCATCTCATGCAAAGAGTTGACTCATTGGAAAAGACACTGATGCTGGGAGGGATCGGGGGCAGGAGGAGAAGGGGACGACAGAGGATGAGATAGCTGGATGGCATCACCAACTCAATGGACATGAGTTTGGGTAAACTCCGGTAGTTGGTGATGAACAGGGAGGCCTGGCGTGCTGCAATTCATGGGGTTGCAGAGAGTCGGACACGACTGAGTGACTGAACTGAACTGAACTGAATGCCATCTATCCATAAATAGCATTTATTGAAGCTACAGGGGGATCCCAGGTACAATAGGACCTATTTAATTTGGCCTAGATAGCCCTTATACAATATCTTAGATGGATTTGATATTTAAATCATGTCCTCAAAATTTCTAGCAAAATTGGCATATTGCCTCAGCATAAACAGCTGCTTTGATTCAAGCAGTTCATATAAAAAGCAACAACACAAACTTAGTTATAGCACTGAAAAAAAAAAAAAACCCACAAACAACCCACAAGTGGTAAGCAAGACTCTTTGTCTATTTTTAACATTTGCTTTAATATCAATGGCAACACATTTTTAAACAAATAATATTCTTTTTTCCCTAAGTTATTTTCAAATGCAAATCTCTAAAAACACTCTGAGGCAAGCCTTTGGAATCTTTCAACTTAATAAACTCCAGCTGCCTTAAAAAAGGCGATTTAATCTTACACTATTTGCCCGAACCTTTTCTGATTTTAAGATGTAATTGAATTGGTCCAGAGTCATATTACAAAAGAAAAACTCTATGAGGATTCAGGGAAAGGCAGATGAAATGTTTAAAATTATTTTTTTAGTTTATTTAGAGGACAGCCATATAGACTTGAAACTGTCATAGCATTAAACTCTGAAGAAGTAATCTCAGAATATATTTGCGAACTTGAAAAAAAATCCTACTTTAATCCATTTTTAATTTTGGAGGAGATGGGAATGGACTATGTTTAGTTATTTATCAAACTGTTTTTTTAAGCATTTTACCAAGAGTTATCAAATGCTGTATTCTTATATTTTGTAAGGTCAGGTTTTATCTGGTGTAAGGGAGAATGTTAAACATGTGTACAGAGAAACTTCAACCAAAATTTGGCTAGACAGAAATTTATTACTCATCAATAGATTATCAGGCCCTACAATCACCTTCCTTGTACAGGTTGCTAATATTTTGCACTGATTAAAACTTTTTATTTTGAAATAATTTTAGATTTATAGGAAAACTGCATAGTACAAGATCTTGTATATCCTTCTATATGTTTCATCTTATGTTAAAATCTTATATAACCATACCACAATTAATAAGAAAAGAAAATTAATGCTAAAACAATGTTATTAATTAAATTACAAACCTTATTTACTAATTTTCCACTAATGTTATTTTACTGTATCCCATACTGTGTTTAGTTGAAACCATCATCAATAATATCAGTAGACAGCATGATCCCTTGATATGATGTACAACAAAAGACACATATCATTTTAGTGGATTTTTTTTTTTTTTTAAGAAAAATACATAAGCTCAATCCAGGCAGAAGAAAACATCATTCTTACCCAAGCTGAGGGACATTTGAAGAAAATAACTCTTCAGTGCTTTTCAAAAGCATCAAGGTCATGAAATACAGACTTTCATGCCAGTTACATTCTTTCTCTTTCTCTTAACCTTCTCTCTCCTAACTTCCCTGAAAGTCTGAGAGTTATAGCGATCTCTGTGTTGCAGTTTGAAAACCTGAGGTCCAAAGATGTTCATTTCATTCCTGAACTGCAAAGCTAATAAATGGTAAGGCCACAATTAGCATCCTGGTCTATAAGATTCCTAAACCATTAACCATTTCTAAAATATAATTTTTTTTTTGACTGTGCTGGGTCTTCATTGCTAAGTGCGCTTTTCTCCAGTTGCGGTGAGCAGGGCAACTCACTAGTTGCAGTGTGCAGGCTGCTCACTGCAGTGGCTTCTGTTGCTGCGGAGCACAGGCTCTAGGGTGCAAGGGCCGCAGTAGTTGAAGCTCCCTGGCCCTATAGCACAGGCTCAGTAGTTGTGGCACACAGTCTCAGCTGCTCCACAACATGTGGGATCTTCCTGGATTAGGGATAGAACCTGTGTCTCCTGAATTGGCAGGCAGACTCTTCACCATTGAGCCACCAGGAAAGCCCCTAAACCATTAACTTTATATATATTTTTTTTAATTTAAATTTATTTATTTTAATTGGAGGTTAATTACTTTACAATATTGTATTGGTTTTGCCATACATCAACATGAATCCACCACGGGTGTACACATGTTCCCAATCCTGAACCCCCCTCCCACCTGCCTCCCCATACCATCCCTCTGGGTCATCCCAGTGCACCAGCCCCAAGCACTTATATCTTGCATCGAAGCTAGACTGGTGATTCATTTCTTATATGATATTATACATGTTTCAATGCCATTCTCCCAAGTCATCCCACCCTCTCCCTCTCCCACAGAGTCCAAAACACTGTTCTATACATCTGTGTCTCTTTGGCTATCTCGCATACAGGGTTATTGTTACCGTCTTTCTAAATTCCATATATATGTGTTAGTATACTGTATTGGTGTTTTTCTTTCTGGCTTACTTCACTCTGTATAATCGGCTCCAGTTTCGTCCACCTCATTAGAACTGATTCAAATGTATTCTTTTTAATGGCTGAGTAATACTCCATTATGTATATGTACCACAGCTTTCTTATCCATTCATCTGCTGATGGACATCTAGGTTGTTTCCATGTCCTGGCTATTATAAACAGTGCTGCGATGAATATTAGGGTACACATGTCTCTTTCGATTCTGGTTTCCTCAGTGTGTATGCCTAGCAGTGAGATTGCTGGGTCAAAAGGCAGTTCTATTTCCAGTTTTTTAAAGAATCTCCACACTGTTCTCCATAGTGGCTGTACTAGTTTGCATTCCCACCAACAGTGTAAGAGGGTTCCCTTTTCTCCACACTCTCTCCAGCATTTATTGCTTGTAGACTTTTGGATCGCAGCCATTCTGACTGGCATGAAATGGTACCTCATTGTGGTTTTGATTTGCATTTCTCTGATAATGAGTGATGTTGAGCATCTTTTCATGTGTTTGGTAGCCATCTGTATGTCTTCTTTGGAGAAATGTCTATTTAGTTCTTTGGCCCATTTTTTGATTGGGTTGTTTATTTTTCTGGAATTGAGCTGTAGGAGTTGCTTGTATATTTTTGAGATTAGTTGTTTGTCAGTTGCTTCATTTGCTATTATTTTCTCCCATTCCGAAGGCTGTCTTTTCACCTTGCTTATAGTTTCCTTTGTTGTGCAGAAGCTTTTAACTTTTAAATTATACCATACCATTCATAGAGAAAATATTTTATTGAGATTCTGTTTTAATAAAAAGAAAACAAATGCATCCTACTTTATACTATAGAAGTCTTACTTTTCAATGATTTTAGATTTGGGGAAATTTTCTAATTGCCTCATAGCTGTGAATGAAACAAATGTATTTCAACAGCCAGCCTTGAAGGAAACTGATCAGTTTACATGGTTATAAATTTTCCAGCTTCCTCATCCAAAACAATGATACAATCCTTTATTCAAATTTCTCTGTTGTACAAATTCTACTGATGTAGTTTCTTGAGATCAGCTACTAATCTGCTTGGGGACAGGTTGATCAATTATCAGTAGCACTGAAGCCCTGGGCATTATTTTCTCTAAGAAGTGCTGTGTTCCTGAATTCAAATACACTCTTCTCCTGCATCATTCTGAAATTTTATTTTCAGAATGAATGAAGTTTTATTTTCAGTGAATTCTCTTTAAAATTTATAGTCTATATGTAAATTTTGAAAGAAAATATTTAGATGGTAGATGCACAGAAAAAGATTTGGAAATAAGAGTATTTACAACCAATTCTTATCCCTAAATCAAGTAATTACTCATTTGCCTTAATCTAGGGTTAGATTCATACTCATGCTTTTTTTAATTAATAAACTTAATTTTTAGAGTAGTTTTAAGTTCACAGCAAAATTGAATGGAATGTATAGAGATTTCCCCACACATGCAAACCTTCCCAGCTATAGACATCCTGCACCTCAGTGGTACATTTCTTGTAATCAATGAACCTACATCAATACATCATTATTACCTATAAGCCCACATTTTCTTTACCTTAGGGTTCATTTTTAGTGTTGAAATCGTATGAGTTTGAAACAGTACTTAATGGAATGTATCCGTCACTGTAGTATAGGACAGAATAGTTGCACTGCCCTAAAAATTCTATGTTATACTCATTCACTCCTCCCCTAATCATTAACTGATCACAAATCTTTTTACTATTTTTACTCTTTTACCCTTTGGAATGCAATATAGTTGGAATTATATACTAGGTAGCCTTTTCAACTTGCCTTCTTTCTCCTAGTAATAATGTTCTTAGGGTTTCTTTAGATGAAAAGAAAAAGCCATCTTTTCATGGCTTGATAGCTCATTTCTTCTTAGCACTGAAAAATATTCTATTGTCTGGATTTATCCACTCTCCTACTGTAGGATACCTTGTTTACTTCTAACTTTTGACAATTATGAATAAAGCTGCTATAAATGTCTGTACGCAGGCTTTTGTGTGGACATAAGTTTTCAATTCATTTTGGTTAAATACTGGGGAGCACTATTACCTGAATCGTATGATAAGAGCATGTTTGGTTTTGTAGTAAATTGCTAAAATGTCTTCCAGAGTGTCTGTACCAGTCATGATCATATTTTAAAATAACAAGTGTTCTCTGTGATAATTATTTTTTCATTTTTAAGATAATCCAAAAACTCACAATAAATGTATGGATTGCTTTCATTTAAAATATATAAACACTCAGCCTCACTCAAAATCCATTGGATCAGAAGGGTGACATCCAGGCGCTGATACATGTCTCAGAGGTTCCTTGATTCTGTTAGGCGGCCAGGATTGAGACTCCTCAGTGTTAATTATCTGGGCAGCTACCTAACTATCCCACAGCACTAAATGAAGACAGTGCTGTCACTGCATTTGTATTTATACTTATATTTGTGACTAATGCTCTATTAACATGACGATATTTAACTTTGCATGCCTTGCTAAGTGTAACTGGCCATCATTAAGCTGCTCTGTTCTATTGCAAAACTGACAATTGCATAAAGGCAGCCATTTATCCGTGTTGAAATACTTTCCCAGTTGTAAAAATAAAACTTCTTTTGTGCTAGTCATTCACAGCTAAAAAATATTTTCATGTCAACCACACTGCAGTTTAACAAATGACTTGTAAAAAAAAATTAGGCTTGTAATCACAAGAACAACACAAAGTAAATATATTGCTCTTTAATTGTTCCTGGCAATGGAGAAAGATTTAATATGAAAATGAAGAAATGTTGGCAAGTGAAGTCCAAATGACCTTTTGAACATGCTGTACCAACAATATTTCACAATATATGAAAGTGGAGGAGAACTGAACCATTGAACATCTCTTGGTTTATACAGACGTCTCTATCCCAAAAAAGATCCTGTTTGTTAGTAGCTAGTATTATCGAACTGAATGCAACCTATCTATGCATCGATGTATAATAATCTGTTACTAGTGAGTGCAAGAGTAGACCACAAAGATACTAGTAGGAATACCAAGAGGAACACCAGGGCAGGTTCCTTTCTGAGACATCAGGAACTCTCTAGCGACCTTGTTTAGCTCACAGATTTCCTTTAGCTTTGGAAACACTTCCTTGCGCTCCCAGCAGTGTAGAATATTCAACCAGCCTTCCTCCCATCCTTCCATCACAAAAGGTCAAACTGCTATCACACTTCCTGGCTCTCTTCCCATTCTTTCTCACAGGTGTTTCTTCTCCTAATAAAATTCTTTCATGTCCATCTTGTCTTCTGCTCCTCAGAGGACCCAGACTAACACATGGGCAAAAAAAATTATATAGCTGGAAAATGTGATCTTTTTTCCTTCAGCTGACATCATTTATAATACTAATTGGATGACGATTTTAACATCAAACTGTTGATTTTCTTTACTTATAAGTAAAAATGTTTTTAAACTATTTTGTGTTGCTACTAAAAATAAGGTAGGATTTTCTATTTCTTTGAAAACTGGTGTGTATGTCATTTGAATTTACAAAGCTGTTCTAATGAAACATTAAATCATCACAATTCTCTGTAGCTGACGGGTCTAAGGGGAACAAACTTCCATGAGTTAATCAAACTGACTTCAAGCAAACTGTTTTCCAGTAGAGCTACGTTACCTCCAGAGGCAAAGCCACGGAGCGTGCAGAATTCTCTCCCTGAGCGTTATTCTGAGCTGTGCACGCATACCCCTGCTGCTGCTAAGTCGCTTCAGTCCTGTCCGACTTTGTGCGACCCCATAGACGGCAGCCCACCAGGCTCCCCCGTCCCTACGATTCTCCAGGCAAGAACACTGGAGTGGGTTGCCATTTCCTTCTCCAATGCATGAAAGTGAAGAGTGAAAGTGAAGTCGCTCAGTTGTGTCTGACTCTTCGTGACCCCATGGACTGCAGCCTACCAGGCTCCTCCATCCATGGGATTTTCCAGGCAAGAGTACTGGAGTGGGCTGCCATTGCCTTCTCCGATGCACACCCCTACTAGGAAACAAAACCACCATTACTGCTAATGTGTGTTTTTACTAAATGCATCAACTCCACCCAGTCTTGCTCATTCACCACAACCCAGTTTTTAAACACTGCTCAGATTCCTGCTTCAACCACTTGTGTCCCTTTTTGGCTGCCTTCTCCAACAATTTAGGAAAGCCTAGAGGCCAATAAACAAGTAAACTTGGACAGCCACAAACCGCAGTGCCCCAGCTCTAAACTACTGAGTTTGCTTACTTAGCATACCTCAAGCTGGGGCAAATCCATTTGCCAGCCTTAGCAGGAGGCCTTCCAGACAACCTCCTGAGAATGCTGGGGCAGGGAACACATGAACATATGTAAAAAATCATAGCTTCCCTTATTTAAGGATACTGCAGTGAATATTAGGGAGAGCTTCTTTTATTGCTCCAGAACTCTATTATCATTGCTACCATCCTTAAAATGTCTTCTAGACCTCTGGGATCTAACCCACTTCATTTTCTAGGACAACTGCAGGTGGGGAAATGGATAAAAGGAAACATAAGATTCTTGGCATTTCTCTCCCTGTTACTTACTTTTAAAGTAAGGCTTTCAACAAACAAGTGAATAGAAGCAGAAATGCAGACACGGTTTCAGTCTTCTCCATCACTGAATAACTCTGAATAGTGTTCAATGTGCCATTAGGGGACTGGGCTCTTGAAATCTTTACATGCTATAGAATCACTTGAGAGGAATGCACCATTAGGGAACCAGGCTGTTTCAACACTTATAGGCTATAGAATCACCTAGGGAGCAGAGGGTGGCAATTTGCAAAACCAGAGGGCAGTATCACAACCAGGAGACTGGCATTAGTTCAACCCACTATCCAGATCAATTAAAAGAGAATCTCTGGCAGCAGTTTATGAGTATCTGTCACATGAAAAGTAAAAGTGAAGTCGTTCAGCCGTGTCTGACTCTTTGTGACCCCATGGACCGTAGCCTACCAGGCTCCTCCCTCCATGGGATTCATCAGGCAAGAGTACTGGAGTGGGTTGCCATTTCCTTCTCCAGGGGATCTTCCCGACCTAGGGATCGAACCCAGGTCTCCCGCATTCCAGGCAGACTCTTTAACCTCTGAGCCACCAGGGAAGCCCAGAAGTCACCTTCTGTCACACGAAGGTGACTCCAATTTTCAACCACATTTAAGGTCCATTACTCTAGGGCTAAGACGTTTGTTCTCAAACTTTATCAAGCATCAGCTTCTTCTGGACACTCAGTGATTGCTGAGACCTATATCATATTTCTGATTAACTGTATCCTAGATAATGAATCCTGAAGGAAATAACTCTAAATAGTCATAGGAAGAACTGTTCTTGAAGCTCTAATACTTTGGCCACCTGGTAGGAAGAGGTGACTCATTGGAAAAGACCCTGAAGCTGGGAAAGATTGAAGGCAGGAGGAGAAGGGGCTGACAGAGAAATGAGATGGTTGGATGGCATCACTGACTCAATGGACATGAGTTTGAGCAAACTCTAGGAGATAGTGGAAGACAGAGAAGCCTGGTGTGCTGCAGTCCATGGGATTGCAAAGAGATGGACATGACTTAGTGATCGAAAAACAACAAAAACAAAGAAATTTGCATTTCTAACATGTTCTCAGGGTATATTAACACTGATGGTCCAGGGATTTTGAAACCCAATACTCTAGGAAATTCTGCTCCACAGAAAGCCCACGTAGCACACTTCTGCTACATTTTATTGACAATGACCGTCACTTGGACCATCACTTGCAGCAACTAGAATAGTAAATATCTAAGTTGAGCACAGTACTTCTCCAAACAATATCAGAATTATTAATATCTTAAGAAAGAAGAGGAGAAGAGACATCTGGGAGGTCAGTACTTTCTAAAAAATTAGTGTCATATGAACACAAAAGTGATTTTGTTTTGTGTATTTGAGAATAATCACATAGAATAATTTAACATTTATGGAACCTAGACAGCAGCCGGCATCTTCTGGTACAGGCTCTGCAGCCATCCAGGCTCTGTTTATCCACCAGGGGATCAGAGTTCTGTCCATACAACTAATGAAACTCTGGATTGACCACTGGAAATGTCTGCTACAAAAATGTACCAAGGTGAACCACTATACCCAAATTTGTATAACCAACTAGTCTTCAAAGGGAAAAAAGTTTCAGAGTCAGCAACTTTAGCAAGTCAATTTACATGGGAGCAGGTATGATAAAGAATTAACTTCTAATGGCTAAGATGTCTCTTTCCTCAGCAGATTATATTCAAAGAATCATTAGTGAATTTACAAACATATAGGATATGTTAGCACTTTAATCTGCTCTGGCTTCAATCATTCTTTCTTATATACAATTCCCTTCAGATTTTTTTTTTTTTTTCCGTAAAGAGATCTGACACAATTCCTGTCTCAAATCATGTGGCTTTAGCATTTCAGCATCATTACAGCATCTTAGCTGAGTGACTGACCAACAAAGGACACACCAGTATAAAGAGTTCTAATACCTCTAATTCTCCTCTTACCGTCTGCACACTGTGCCCATCTGGCATGATTGCAATGCTTCCCATTTTTGTAATGGTTGAATCTGAAAGAGAAGTGGGCCCTGGGATGCCTTAGTGCAAAGCCATTTTCAAAGATTTGAAAGCTTTTCCCTTAAAGTCACAAAATGTTCTGAAAGCTTCTGACCACTTGACTCTCTTCTATCCGACATAGATCTGACCAAGTTGCCATCACATCAGCCCCATAGACATTGAAAAATATCTGTCTTTAATCATTAAGATGTTCCCTATTGCTTCAAATGACTCTACTGCTCCTCTAAAAGCTAAAATTATTTTCACTTGAGAAAGTCCAAGCCAGTGAGTTCCTTTGCCAAAAAGATAGGGTCCATCAGTAAAAATTACATAAAAGCGATAGTTTGCATTCAAAATATGTCTTAGTGTATATAAATAAAATGTAAGGAACTCCTATGTACATTGGTCTCCTTTGCTGGGAAAAAAAGGAGCTTTAGTAGTTGCCACAATATTGATGACATTACAAGCTGTTACACTCTGGGTGAAAGTAGAAAGCTCAGCTCATTGCTGGGATGACAGAGTCACAAACCCACACCCTTTGGCTGTGGCTACCACTGTAATTTCCAAAACCTATCATAGGGTAAAGTGCTTTTTTGTTTCTCAGATTGCTTAAATCTTTGCTCAAAATTGGCTACACTGGGTACAATTACCATCTACTAAGAGGGTTCCTCCAACTGCTCTGGGCTTTTATAGGGTAGCAGGGGCTACACGACTGAGCGACTTCACTTTCGCTTTTCACTTTCATGCATTGGAGAAGGAAATGGCAACCCACTCCAGTGTTCTTGCCTGGAGAATCCCCGGGATGCGGGAGCCTGGTGGCCTGCCATCTCTGGGGTCACACAGAGTTGGACACGACTGAAGTGACTTAGCAGCAGCAGCAGGGGCTTTTTGGTAAATGTATTCACAATCAAGGATTAGCAGATTCTGTAGGATTGTAGATCTCCATGGCCACACAAAGTTTAAAGCAGTTTTCTAACTGTGATGGGGAAAAGTAAGCAACAGAAAATAATCTTTCCCTCACATACTGAGTGTCCTCTTCTTTCGCATCATCTTTACTTTCTGATCTTTGGTCCTCAACTCAACAGCAAGAAGTTAGTCAACTCATTCCCTTATTTCTGACTACCCCCTCAGTAGATGGTGAGATCCTTTCTTGAGCACAGAGGAATGATTTTCATGCATAGTCCCTTCTTATCCCTGATATTCGTCCCCTCTCATCCAGCAAATACAGGAGTCCCATCACTGTGAGAGCTCAAGACACACTGGACAAATGGACAGATGGATGGATGGGTCTCTGAAACTCCAGTACTTTGGCCACCTCATGCGGAGAGTTGACTCATTGGAAAATACTCTGATGCTGGGAGGGATTGGGGGCAGGAGGAGAAGGGGACGACCGAGGATAAGATGGCTGGATGGCATCACTGACTCGATGGACGTGAGTCTGAGTGAACTCCAGGAGTTGGTGATGGACAGGGAGCCCTTGACGTGCTGCGATTCATGGAGTCGCAAAGAGTCGGACACGACTGAGTGACTGAATTGTACTGAGCTGAACTGGATGCCCAGGTCTTCCCCTGAGAGTGTCTATTGGACTGGTACTTTACTGAAGTGACTACCACAGCTTATTTAATCCACACAGCTCCCTCATAAGTCCAAACTTATTTCTTCAGAGTTCAAAGGATTCTGTCAAAGCAGATCCTATGCCATGTTACAGAGAGAAAAGTTGAAAAAAAAAGTCAAGTCACTCAGTCGTATCCGACTCTTTAGGACCCCATGTTCTGTAGCCTACCAGGCTCCTCTGTCCATGGGATTCTCCAGGCAAGAATACTGGAGAGTGTTGCCAATTCCTTCTCCAGGGGATCTTCCCAACCCCAGGATCGAACCGAGGTCTCCCATCTTACAGGCAGACACTTTGCCCTCTGAGCCACCAGGGAAGGCAGATCATATTTTGCCACGAAGAAACAACTCTTTACAGAATCTGGAAGGTATCACAGAGAACATGATTTTCCCATTTCCCATGATTTATAGATGAGAAAAGGAACCATGAACGGTGAAATGGTCCACTTGAGCTTATGTTGCTGGTTAGACACAAAGCAATGCCTAGAACCCAGGCTTCTTTACTTCCAGCCTGGGGATCTTCCCAGTGCACAACATGGACCACACTTGTGAACAAGACAAAGCAAGGCAGCATCATGAATGTCTTCAACAACTCACTATAGACTAGAATGGACAGATGGTTGACCATGACTCCTGGATGCCAGCCAAAGGTCTGGGTGGGAGGACAGGGCACCTTGAATTTATATTCGCTTAAAAGGCTACAGGATGTTTACACAGAATGTGTAGGAGATGCTGCATCTTTCTATCAGCTGGTTACGATGCTGAGACTGAAATTCTGTGCAGCCACGTCCTATGTAGCACTTCAGCTGTGTTTAGTGCCCACTCAAAGAAAATATTTAAAAACAAAACAAAATAATAACCTTAAGAAAAACTTGAGGTTTGGGAAAATCAAGATATTACTGAAACCATGCTAGACATTCCTTAATTATAACATAAGCACAATTTTTAACACAATGGGATGTTTGAAATAAGGCAAGCAATGGTACAGAACAGCATTAAGAAGAATTACTGCCTATGTTAATGAAAGGCATTCCCTTTATTATCTAAATTAATAGTGAGATTGTATTGGTTTATGTTGTTGTTCACTCAACATTATCACCCACAGATGGAGTAGTTTGTATAATCTGAGAGGCAAATAGGAAACTCTGCCAGCCTGCAAGCTAACTTATTGCAGCATAAGAAGTCACTCCCTTGCGTTTAAAAGGCTGACCTTAAAAGCACAAATAATTTGGACATTATGTCATACAATTACATAATTATACCATCAGAGTTTATAAATTAGTGAACACACCTTTAATGAGATGGAAAAAAAAAAAAAAAAAACCTGCCAATTCTCTCATTGGTAGAGTGGGCTTCTTGCTGCTCTGGCCCTGCCTGATGTCTCCAGCTCAGTGAATTCCACACTGGGTAATATAGAACAACACACTCTTTCTTTTCCCAGATAACTCTAAGATGCTTCCAGTTATAAGTAAAATGATGATAGCTAACTCAAACAGCTTTTTGCCTCTGTGTTCATCTCAGATTTGGGTCTTTGTAACCAAAAAGTGAAAAGGGTACGCAAGCATCTTGTTCCTTGTTCTATCCCTGAGTAAAGTCAAGAGTTGACTCTTACTAGGTCAAATTCCAAAACATGACCTTTCCTAAACCAATTACTGTGGCCCCGGAAGATGGACTGTTCTGATTAGCTAGAACTAACTGGGGCCACACCTAGAACCAAGGTGATATTACTACAGAGAGGCAGAGATAGATGCTTGCTGCCATGACCACCACAGAGTGCGTGTTATTCCACGTTGTTAAGAGACAGGAGTTTTCCTGGTAGATGCAGGAAGAGGAGAAAAGACAGTTTAGAACCTGGGGTAGTGCCTGAAGAAGAAGGCTATCCTTGGACTCTAAAATGGGAGTTCTATAGTGCTGGGTTAGTGCATCTCTCAGTGGCAGAAGAAGGGTAGGTAGTTGAGAAGGATTCAGAAAAATATTTGACAAGGGCATGCATTTTCTTAAAGCACAAATGAAATAATTTATAGAAATGTTCAGTAAATCTCTTGCTCGAAGTTATTAGGCGTGGATGACAAGTAACAAAACATTTACATTTCTCATCTCTTTTCTCTTTCCATATGAACACAGATCAAATTCAATAACAATAGGATTCTATAAGCTATTCACAGCCTTCTGGGTGGGAAAAAAAGCATATAGAAAGAGAATTAAGTTCCTTTCAACCTACTGACACCACTCTGATGCTTATTTTATTCTTCAGATATAACTGTTTAAGATCACAGTCATAATTTTCCTTAAAATTAGAGGTTCATTTGTTTGTTTTGTGTCAAAAATCTTTACAGTGTAAATGCTGAGTCTTAAAATTATTCTTCCTTTCTTTCCTTTTGTCCTAAAAGGTCATCATGTATTCCTTCTCAAGTCTTTCTACAGTGAATCTCTTAATATACCATAGCGTGATAGTGTTTCTATGAGGTTAATTCAGTAAAATAAATGCTGCTGACAGAAATTAGCAGCACAGAATACTAACAAGTGTACTGCATTTGGAAAACGGAAAATCTACAATTCAGCTATTAACTGTGAACTTTGGTCAAGTCATTCATTTCTTGGGGCTTCGGTAGTGATTTCTGTCCAAGATGAGGTAAGAATTAAGACCTCACCTGTCTAAAAGCAGAGAGGTGAACAAGATGATCTCTTGATTCCCTCTCAGAATGAAAATATCTATTATTCTTGGGGAAAAGTCAACAAATGACACTTGCGAATGACATGGTAATAATCCTATGATATTTTGAAATGTTAGTATTAACATAAGTGGGCTATTGCTGTATTCATTGACGGTAAACAAAAACGACCTCAATGTAAGTTAGTAAAAGGGCAGCTTTCATTTTGAGATTTTGTGTCCTGTGTCTCAATCAATCATTCTTCAACTTAGAGATCAGTTTTAGTTGTAAGTTTTTTTTGATGTGTCAGTCTATGAGATAAAAAAAGGCAGTTGTTACCAGGACCAAAACTTACACCAAACTGATGATTTCTCCACTATTCTATAAATGCACTGAATATTTAAAATTAATATGTTAGAGGACATTGCTATCAGCTTGATTACTCTTTCTAGACACCTGCTTTTGGATTTAATTGTTTCCTTCATAGTCCTAAAACAAGAATTAGGACCTACTGTAGCAGCCAGTTTTAAGCAGATTATTTTTTTTTTTATTAATAACAAATTTGAATAGAAAGTCTCTTATTGGAGAGGGCTGAGGGCAATGGACCTAAACAAGTATGTTTCAGAAAGTTGTAGGGATTCACTAGTGAGACTTGTGGATTGCTTTAAAAGGCCACCAAAAATGCCTGCACTAAAAGCTAATTTATAACACGTGTGGTGGTGGTGATGCACAGTTGCTCAGTCGTGTCTGGCTCTTAACCCTACAGAGGCTCCTCTGTCCCTGGAATTTCCCAGACAAGAATACTGGAGTGGTTTGGAATTTCCTCCTGCAGAAGATCTTGCAGACCCAGGGATTGAACCTGCATCTCTTGCGTCTCCTAATTGGTAGGCAGATTCCTTATCACTTTGCCACCTTGGGGGACCCATAACTCATGTCAGTTCAGTTCAGTTCAGTCGCTCAGTCATGTCCGACTCTTTGCAATCCCATGAATCACAGCACGCCAGGCCTCCCTGTCCATCACCAACTCCCAGAGTCTACTCAAACTCATGTCCATCTAGTTGGTGATGCCATCCAGCTATCTCATCCTCTGTCGTCCCCTTCTCCTCCTGTCCCCAGTCCCTCCCAGCATCGTGTACATGTAGATAACATTCATTCATATTTGCATGCATTATTCATATACACTGAATACTCATTATGTGCCAGGCGCCATGTTAGGAACTGCTTACAGAAGAATGAATGAATGAATGGAGGCTTCCCCTGGCTTCATGGGGCTATGAGCAAATGTCAGTGACAGCACAAAGGAGGACATGAGTATTCTACCCAGAGGAGCCTGAAAGGACTTCACAGACTTGGGTGGATATCTACCATATATCTATGATGGCTCAGTGGGTGACATTTCCCAGGAAACAGTGCAAAGCTGGAAGATAAGAAAACAGAGTACATAATATAGGGGCTAACCTAATTTTAAGGAGCTAGTGGAAGAAGAGAGCTAAGGAAAAATGGTGAACAGTATGGAAATGACAGACTATCGCATGGCAAATACATAACATTTTATTTACAGAATAAATCCCTGGCCTATAGAAAGCATGGCACAAATGATATCAAAGGAGATTAAAAAGCTAAGGGACACTATAGTATCTATAACTTTATAATCAGGCAATTAAGATAATCTATCCATGGCATTCTCCAGGTAAGAATACTGGAGTGAGCAGCCATTCCCTTCTCCAGGGGATCTTTCCGACCCACGGATCAAATCCAGGTCTCCTGCATTACAGGCAGATTCTTTACCATCTGAGCCACCAGGGAAGCCCAAAAACTATGGGAGATATATATAGGCCAAACAGCCTCTATCTTGGAAGGAAGGGAACACAATTTCTTTCTTTTACCTCCACACTGTAATATCAATCTTTGAGTCTCCTACCTTTCATTAGCCTCAGGTCACACAGCACACAGGTAAATCATCTTATGCTCATTTGGCCCATGAGAAAGGAAATCTGCATATTTTCTCATTTATAGCTCTATGCTCCCCCCTGCAGAAGAAGAACCCATGTAATTTTATTCCAAATAGGGGAAGAAATAAATCCACTTCTGCTGAAACTTCACTTTGAATGATAATAATTATATAATATCTCAGAAAGGTGTATTCTTTTTGTTACATTCATGTAAAGTTGATATTCATAATCTGAGTACTAAGCATCCTTTGTAAATATCCTTGCTTCTAGCTGCATCCTCATAAAGCCATTTTAATGCATTTCCCCAGGGCTATAGGCAAACAATACAACTCATGCTTTTGATAGGGCTATGAAAACGGGAACAAATTATGCTGTATAAAACCAGAGGGCAAAGTGAAAAGCAGGAGAATGAAAATAAATACTCAGTTGTATAACCATCAAGGTGTTTGTGTTTTGTTGTGTTATCTTTTAATCTTTGACTTATCTATTTAGAGACAAAGGCTGCCTATAAGATTGATTTATTCTTTCATTATTTTATTAAAGCACAAAGTATTTTCCATTTTTATCCTTCTGCTACAGGGAATGTTGAAGGTAACCTTGAAATGTGTTCTGTCCTTTAAGGAGAGATAGGGAACTTCCTGTGAAGGTTTTGTGAGCAAAAATAACCAATCTTGTTCTGGTAGCTTGAGCAGTCTTAAAAAATCCACATGTACGCGATGCTAGGCCTTACTATACCTAACTCACATAAGCCCCTCACACATCTCATTCTCGGTCCACCCCTTCCTTCCCTCTGCTTGCTGCTTGGGCTTCTGTAGCATCAGGTCTCTTTCAAGCTGTAAGTCACTCCTTGAAGCTTCCTGACCATGTCGTTTTCTTTCTCCCTCCTGAACCTAGTTCAGCTCCAGAGTGAGTTCTTTGGTCTCCCCAGATACCCTAAACTCAGCATCTGCAGAACAGACCATATCCTTCCATCCACCACTTCCACCAAGCAACCAATTCTTGGGTCTCATTGGCTACCATATTTCAAACCTAAGATACCCAACTTTCTCTTTGAAAAAATTCTGAAGCCTGCCTGATAATGGATGGCATCCTAAAAATACTGTTGCAGGGCAGAAGTCTTTAAAAGATGATTTTTGAATCAAAGAATTTAGTCCTAAGTGGCCATATGGCTGAAGAGGCTTACCTTGCGTATTATCTCTGTATATAAAGTAGATCTATTCCTCAAAAATAGACTCTAAACTACAGGATAAAATACTCCTATTTTCCTGTTAACTTACTTGAAAAAATAAAGTCACATCCAATGGTACATCAAAGTCATTCTATTTCTAATGCAAGACCAATTTTAAAACTAAATGTTAACATCCCAGGAAAAGTCAGAAGATAAAAATACTTAAACTAAATATACGATGATCAGCAGATGAGGAAGGGGAAGTAACACATCCTAAGCTTTCATGATTTGACTTCAGTTTTTCACCTGCTTACAAACCACATTTCCACTTCCAATTTTAGTAATTACTTTGTGCTCTGATTTTGCACTGTCTGCTATCATTGCCATTTGGCTTTCCTCAGACTATTTTGACCTCAGTTAATCAATCAACCTATCAATCATTCAATATCTTTAAAAAATCTCAACAGCTAATCAGGGTATTATACAAGAGGCCCAAATCAATCCAAGAAACTCTTAACTACTCCCACGCTCAAGATGTATTTTAGATTCTTTAAGAGATAAGTTATAAACACATTCACATCTAGCATCCCAGCCCACACATGCAGATGCTCAATAAATGTCTATTGCATAATAGACATTTTATTGACAGATAATGATAGCAATACACTAATACTAACAAAATACATCATGTGACAATGTCACATGAGCAGTGCAGATCTCAAGAACTGTTGGCTTTCATAAGAGGGAGACATGTCTATAGGCTGACCTTATCTGTGGGTACCTGTGCTCAAAGGTGAAGTCTATGATAGCCCATACATACAGTTTGTTTTTGCTCATTTGGGAAAGCATCCATTCCTATAGGTAGATACACCCCTAGACTGTGCTTCTTCCCAAACAAAGCATACGCTGCATTTTAGCCCCTTTCGCACACACTCGTCCAGATGGCCTTGTTCAGTAAGCATCCTGAACAACTAACTATTCACAGCAGCACTGAGAAGAGGGCAATATGTACCTGAGAAACAATACTTCTCCTTGATTAAATTTGCTTTTCCAAATTCCTCTTTCCTTTTCTCAATGGACATAATCCTTATGTACCTTAAATTGTTAGTGTTAGTCTCCTCATGCCTGGGTCTGTCTCACTCATGATGTAGCAACATGCTTTGAAAGTTATTTCCACTTTGAAGTCATGTTTTGCCCCCCAATTTCTTCCTGATCGACTTTAAAAATCATCGCTATCTCTCTAAGGAGAATATAAAATCATAGGAAAATATGGATTAAAACTGGCACTTCATATCCAATAATTCACCATCTGCCTAAGTATTCATTATTATCTCCTTTAATCTTTTCAGCCAACTAAGAGGTAAATATAAACAGGAGTCCCATTTTACAAAAGAAAAAACTGAGACCTGAGAATTTCTGTGACTATTCAGGTTCTTGCAGGAGCTAATGGGGACTGGACATGAACCTTAGGATTCTGAACCTGAATTCCTGAAGGTACAGTCCGTGAGAATAAACCCTATGTACGTCTCCTCTACTTTCAAAGTACTACATCCTGAAATATTTATCAAATTCATATGTATTAAAAAGGCAATACATTCAATGCTTATTTTTTAGCCCCTACTATTTGGCAGTTATTATTTTAGACACTAAAGATATAGCTGTAAGCAAAATCAATAAAAAAAAACCCTTAACCCTCCAGAAGGGAAGATAATAAAATAAATTAGCAAGTAAATTATCTGGCATGCTGGATGTTGACAGATGTTATGGAGATAAATCAGAAAAGAAGGAAAGAGAACATGGGATGGGAGGAGGGAGGTGGAGGTGGTAGGAGGCTTGCTATTTAAATAAGATGGTCAGGAGATGTTGTAACAGTTGCCTGATGCTGGAACAAAGACCTGAAGGAGGAGAGAAGTGAAATACATCAGGTCAGAGCTTGTCCTGCAGAGGGAACAACCAAATCTAAAACCCTGATGAAAACAACTCATTGAGGATTTCACTTTGCATGTCTGAGTAACAGCAAAGGAATTAATTTTGCTAGAAAGAAATGAAGAGCAAGAAAGAGAGATAGGAAGCTAAAAGGAAAGGGTGAGACACACATAAGACCACTGTTAGGACTCTGCCTTCCACCTCCAGCGCGATGTGAAGCCACTTGAGATTTCAGCAGAACAGTGACAGAATCTCCTTTCCATTGAAACAGGGTCAATCGAGACACATGCTTACAATTGACTCTTGAGCAAGGATGAAAGTAGAGAGATTAGTGTGGAAGGGTAATAATGGCAGCAGCTTTGACACACTTGGAGACAGAGTTGAGAGAGTTTGTGGATAAATTGGATGTGGAGTGGGGGCAGAGGGAGAGAGAGAAGAGTCAAGGAGGAGAATGGAACAAATGTTCAGCCTTGCTCTTTACTCTATTTTACCTGCTCTTAATAATGACAACACTTCTATAGTGTTGTAGTTTACAAAATAATTTTCTATACATTATTTTACTCAACTGTAGCTGGGTTCTCAATAAGTGTCACCTTCTCCCAATTGAGGTTTATAAGTTTCAGGGTTTTTTTGTAATTAATTAAGTTGGTTTCCTTAATTAATAATTTTAAATGAATAAAAAGAATAAAAATTAAAATAGAGAAATCCCAGGAGACTGATCTACATTGAAACATATGATTCAGATATTTCCAAAGTTGAATAAAAGATTCAAAAATTTATAGATATGAAACTACCTAATGTTTTGTTAATAACCTATCATATTTTTCTGAAAGTTTTTCATATCATAAAGAGCTCACATATTTTAATTTCTTTCCACAGAAAGACTGAATGGTGTTTTTGAGGATTGTAATCAAGAGTATTCTTATGTTTTTGAGAAGTTGGATACTTGGATTTCAATTACGGTTTTATATTTACTTTTATTGTCTAAATGATTTACTTAGCTTATCTATTTCAATCAATGCTTACAAGGAAAAGTTAATGTATTGTTTTAGACTATTACCTAATTTATGTCCATAAGATTTTGAAAATATTCCTGAAATCACTGACCTAGAAAGAACTTTAGTGCATACTTGATTCAGCATTTCTCAATTATTCCTCAATTACTTTTAATCCACAATATTTTTAACATTATGATACTTTTTTGTATTACATGACTACCTGAGTCATGATAACGTGTCCTTGAATGTGCAGATTTTTCAGGAATAGGCCTAATAGGAATATATTTTTTAAAGTCTGGAGAACTAGGAGAGGGTTACCAGGAAAATTAAATGAGTTCATACACATTTATCATCTTAAACATCAATTGGCCTTACCCAGAATTGAGTCTTTCTATAATTTGGGGAGTGATCAACTAATCCCTGTTTCTGAGAATTTTCCCCAAATCCTGGGAACCCCCTCAGTTTCAGACAGACTAGGACACTTGATCATCCTCTTCCAGAGACTTCTCCTCCCATCCCCATGATCACTGTTCTAACCAGACTTCTTTGTTTCTCAAAATCACAGAGTTTGCCCTAGATCCTGGGTCTTCTTACTCAAAAAGAAACCCACAGACAATGAGAGTTTAATGATAGGGAATGTTCAGTGAATAAACACTTTGTGTCACCTCTCCTACTTTCAAACTGTATATGTATGGGTGGTTTGTATGTTTGTAAGCATGTAAATTGCATTTCAATCAAATATATTCCCTTAAAAACAATAAAGTCAAAATGGAATTATATCATAGGTCAGCAATACCATTCTGTCTTCACTACTGTAGCTTCACAATATTAAAATTGGATGGTATGATTCCACCAACTATGATCTCCTTTTTCAAAATTGTTTACCCTTTCTTATGAATTTTAGAATCAGCTTACCTATATTTATGAAAAATCTTTCCACATTTAATTCACTATTCTTTCCCCAGTTCCCTAAATCAGAAGTTTAGAAGGTGGACTTAAGACAGCTTTTTTCTCTTTTAAAAGTGTTTAATATCTTAAATTTCCCTTTCAGTACTACTTTAGCTGCATCCTACAAAATTTTAGTATTTTCATCTTAATTTAGTTTGTGACATTTTATAATTTCTCTTGAGATTTCTTTCACCCTTGGATTATTCTGAAATGTATTACTTAAATTTTGTGCATTTGGAGATATCCTTATTACCTTTCTATTATTGTTTTGATTCCATTAGAATCTGAGAACATAGTTGTTCAGTTCAGTTTAGTTCAGTCACTCAGTCGTGTCCGACTCTTTGCAACCCCATGAATCGCAGCATGCCAGGCCTCCCTGTCCATCACCATCTCCCAGAGTTCACTCAGACTCACATCCATCGAGTCCGTGATGCCATCCAGCCATCTCATTTTCGGTCGCCCCCTTCTCCTCCTGCCCCCAATCTCTCCCAGCATCAGAGTCTTTTCCAATGAGTCAACTCTTCTCATGAGGTGCCCAAAGTACTGGAGTTTCAGCTTCAGCATCATTCCCTCCAAAGAAATCCCAGGGTTGATCTCCTTCAGAATGGACTGGTTGGATCTCCTTGCAGTCCAAGGGACTCTTAAGAGTCTTCTCCAACAACACAGTTCAAAAGCATCAACTCTTTGGTGCTCAGCCTTCTTCACAGTCCAACTCTCACATTCATACATGACCACAGGAAAAACCATAGCCTTGACTAGATGGACCTTAGTTAGCAAAGTAATGTCTCTCCTTTTGAATATGCTATCTAGGTTGGTCATAACTTTTCTTCCAAGGAGTAAGCATCTTTTAATTTCATGGCTGCAGTCACCATCTGCAGTGATTTTGGAGCCCAAAAAAAAAAAGTCTGACACTGTTTCCACTGTTTCCCCATCTATTTCCCATGAAGTGACAGGACCAGATGACATGATCTTTGTTTTCTGAATGTTGAGCTTTAAGCCAACATTTTCACTCTCCTCTTTCACTTCCATCAAGAAGTTTTTTAGCTCCTCTTCAATTTCTGACATAAGGGTGGTGTCATCTGCATATGTGAGGTTATTGCTATTTCTCCCGGCAATCTTGATTCCAGCTTGTGTTTCTTCCAGTCCAGCATTTCTCATGATGTACTCTGCATAGAAGTTAAATAAGCAGGGTGTCAATATACAGCCTTGACGCACTTCTTTTCCTATTTGGAACCAGTCTGTTGTTCCATGTCCAGTTCTAACTGTTGCTTCCTGACCTGCATTCAGATTTCTCAAGAGGCAGGTCAGGTGGTCTGGTATTCCCATCTCATTCAGAATTTTCCACGGTTTATTGTGATCCACACAGTCAAAGGCTTTGGCATAGTCAATAAAGCAGAAATAGATGTTTTTCTCGAACTCACTTGCTTTTTCCATGATCCAGCAGATGTTGGCAATTTGATCTCTGGTTCCTCTGCCTTTTCTAAAACCAGCTTGAACATCAGGGAGTTCACCGTTCACGTATTGCTGAAGCCTGGCTTGGAGAATTTTGAGCATTACTTTACTAGCATGTGAGATGAGTGCAACTGTGTGGTAGTTTGAGCATTCTTTGGCATTGTGTTTCTTTGGAATTGGAATGAAAACTGACCTTTTCCAGTCCTGTGGCCACTGCTGAGCTTTCCAAATTTGCTGGCATATTGAGTGCAGCACTTTCACAGCATCATCTTTCAGGATTTGAAACAGCTCAACTGGAATTCCATCACCTCCCTGGCTTTGTTCGTAGTGATGCTTTCCAAGGCCCACCTGACTTCACTTTCCAAGATGTCTGGCTCCAGATTAGTGATCACACCATCATGATTATCTGGGTCGTGAAGATCTTTTTTGTACAGTTCTTCTGTGTATTCTTGCCACCTCTTCTTAATATCTTCTGCTTCTGTTAGGTCTATTCCATTTCTGTCCTTTATCAAGCCCATCTTTGCATGAAATGTTTCCTTGGTATCTCTAATTTTCTTGAAGAGATCTCTAGTCTTTCCCATTCTGTTGTTTTCCTCTATTTCTTTGCATTGATCGCTAAAGAAGGCTTTCTTATCTGTTCTTGCTATTCTTTGGAACTCTGCATTCAGATGCTTATATCTTTCCTTTTCTCCTTTGCTTTTCACCTCTCTTCTTTTCACAGCTATTTGTAGGGCCTCCCCAGACAGCCATTTTGCTTTTTTGCATTTTTTTTCCCTTGGGATGGTCTTGATCCCTGTCTCCTGTACTATGTCATGAACCTCACTCCATAGTTCATCAGGCACTCTATCTATCAGATCCAGGCCCTTAAATCTATTTCTCACTTACACTGTATAATCATAAAGGCTTTGATTTAGGTCATACCTGGATGGTCTAGTGGTTTTCCCTAATTTCTTCAATTTAAGTCTGAATTCATGATCTGAGCCACAGTCAGCTCCTGGTCTTGTTTTTGTTGACTGTATAGAGCTTCTCCATCTTTGGCTACAAAGAATATAATCAATCTGATTTCAGTGTTGACCATCTGGTGATGTCCATGTGTAGTCTTCTCTTGTGTTGTTGGATGAGGGTGTTTGCTATGACCAATGCATTTTCTTGGCAAAACTCTATTAGACTTTGCCCTGCTTCATTCTGCATTCCAAGGCCAAATTTGCCTGTTACTCCAGGTGTTTCTTGACTTCCTACTTTTGCATTCCAGTCCCCTATAATGAAAAGGACATCTTTCTTGGGTGTTAGTTCTAAAAGGTCTTGTAGGTCTTCGTTGAACCGTTCAACTTCAGCTTCTTCAGTGTTGCTGGTTGGGGCATAGACTTGGATAGTTGGTATGACTTAAATTTCTTTTATATTTCTTAAGTTTTATTTTATGATCCAAATTATGGTCTATATTGGTGGATGCTCCACATATGCACTCAAAATATGCACTCTGATATTTTTGAGTAGTGTCTGTAAATGTCGATTATATAAAATAAGTTGATGGTGTTATTCAGTTCTTCTACATTCTTGCTGATTTTTTTTTTTTAATATACTGATTCTATTACTGAGAAAGGAGTGTTGAAACCTCCAACCATACTTGTGGGTTTGTTTATTCCTCCTTTCAGTTTTGTCAGTTTTCCTCTCTTTCATTTTGACTATCTCCTAGGGGCAGACAAGTTTGGAATTGTCTGACTAGATAATTGGTTATCTATTATGCATCATCTCCCTTTGTCTGAAGGACAGGATGAGATACAATTGTAACCAGTGAAGACCTCACTGGTGTTTTTAAAGTCACAGTTCTCTCTACCTATCAAAAAAGAAAGTTCATTCTCCATGGAGTTTTAGCTCCTAGCATTTCCTGTAACTAGCACTGTCATTTCTGACACACATAATGGAGAAAAAGGAGAGAGAGAGCGAGATGGATTTCTTCAATATGAAAGGAATTTTCTTTTCCATTTCTTAAGCCACAGCAGGGGGGGGCTTTCCTAGCCCTCTCTGTCTGTGCCATTGTTAACTTCTGATTTCCCAGTTGCTTTATCTTTAGGACAGAAATTAAGAGAGTGAGAAAAACTAGTTAATTCACCAATTTGGTGGTCCTTCAAATTCTGATGTTCTTCCCAATCTGCCTGTTGCTATTTCCTTTTCACAGTACTCAAAAAGCTCTTCCCTGCATTTGTCCCATGTTTTATAGTTGTGTTCAGGACAACTAAGTTAGGTATGATAGAAAAAAGTGTGCTTAGTCCATCTTACCTGGAACCGGAGCCCTATAGGTTTCCTTTACAATTATATAATGTACTCCTGGAAGGCAAGGCCAACATGTTAGTCCCCTCTTAATCATTCTGGTATCTAGACTACCACCTGAGATGTAATAGTGTTCTCTGTAATATGTGCTGAATTTTTAAAAAATAACATTTCATTAATGGTAAATGATGTAGAGTCTAGAATATCAGGCAAATGCCAATTCAAATTAAATTTTCTTGGTAAAATTATTATTAAAAAAAAAACTGACTAACACAGTGGCCAATAAATGTAGCTACAATAAATGTGGCCAATACATTTATTTATTCAAAATGTAAAGTAACTCTTCTTACCTAATGAAAAGAAGAACAGACAGACTTCCCACAATCTTGGAAGATTGCATAGGGGTCTAAATATGGAAGACGGGGTCTAAATATGGAAGACTGACTCTAAGAACTCACTAACATGATTTCGAATGCATAGAGCAATGGTTTTTTCAGAAAGGGGAAAAATATTATATCAGAAAATAAATATATTAACGGCTGATATCACTGGTTAGAGGGCTTCCCCAGAGGCTCAGTGGTAAAGAATCCACCTGCAATGCAGGAGCCACAGGAGATGCAGGTTTGATCTCTGGGTCAGGAAGATCCCATGCAGGAGGGAATGGCAATCCACTCCAGTATTCTTGACTGGAGAATCCCATGGACAGAAGAGTCTGGCAAGCTACAGTCCAAAGGGTCGCAAAGAGTTGGGCATGACTGAAGCAGCTTAACACATGCACGCCACACATCACTGGTTAGAAGAGTCATGTTAAATCAGCTTACCATAAAGCTGAAAATACACTCTTAGTAAGTATTATAGAAGAGCACATCATCTTAAATGTGGGTTAACTATTGCCTAGCCAAGTCGATCAGGTTGGAACCTTTCTGATTATATAAGAGGCTACATCATGAAAAGCTGACCAATTCTGCATGATTCCTTCTATTATGGTGTCATTCAGACTAGAAGTAAACTAAAGTTTACTAAACATGACAATCATATGGGACATTTTAAAGTGTCTAAAACTAAAGTACTGACATAGCTTCATAAATTCCTAGTAACCTAGTACACATTATTATTTATGTCTCTGATGACATTGTTATTCATCTGAATATATATATACTGAGCTTACAGAATAATTCAGAAGTGGTTTCTTTTAAACTGAATAATCAATAATTATTCATTTTATGCTCACTCGAAGTTCCAGATCACACTATGAAGAAACACTAATATATAAAATGAATTAAACATACTGCTCCTGAAACTGTCTATTCATGTACTCATACATTCAATAATTTTAAGTACCAACACATGTAACAAGAAAAGTTTGAGATAAATATATAGTTCCTTTTAAAACCAAACTATGTTCTTGAACCCATCTTTAGGAGTATATGTCACCTTCCCACAAGTGAGGTATGCAAAATGCAAATACTCACCCTTCTCCTCAAGGATGACCATCTTGTAAAGAAGGCCCACATATCAGTCATACCAGCTCATCCAACAAGGTTTTGCAATTCACTCTCCCTCAGATTAAATAGGAAAGTAAGATTACACATGCATGTGTGTGCACGTGTATGGGCATGGGTGTCCAAGCATGCACATCACCCAAACCTTCCACTGAATAACAGACGCCACATCAAAGATTCAGCTTTGTTATATAGCTCTGATTACTGGGCACTTTCATATATATATATATATATTTTGGTCAGACCAAATGCAAGGAAGATTACATAGTGGGGAAATAAAATTAGGGGCGAGGTTTGGTGGTTTGGAGGTCAGAATCATTATTGTTTTTATACTTGTTGCATGAGAGATTTAACTACAATTTCAAGTTTAAAGTACAGTGGTATAAATTACATAACAGAAGTTTGATATTAAATGAAACACATAGAGAAAGACACTGTTATAGCTCAAACTCCTTATCTTATAAGTGACAAAAAGAAAACCCTCACCTTATCTAGAGATTAATTAAAATAACCTTAAAATAACCTAACAAAATTAGAAAAGAAAAAAAAGGTGTGCTGAATCTAAGTGGATTTGTTGAGTAATGGAGGAATAGCATTAGAAGCAGGTTGGGTTTAAATTCCTACTGTGTTACCTCACCAGCATCTCTTCTTCTTCACAGGGAAATTAAGGATGATTATACCTCCATCAACTGTCCTAAGGTCTTTGCAAGGTTTAAATGTGAAAGGCAAATAAAGCTATTTTCAATATATATGTCACATAAAAACACTCAGTAATGCTAATTGCTAAGACAGTGTCTAAGAAAAGGAAAAAAAAGGAAGATGTCGGGAAAAAAAAAAAACAACTCAGAATTAAAATATCCCCATTTACAAGAGGATGGAGTGTTAGCACCCTTGTCTCTGACATGTAAGGTGGCTTAGTCCCTTCTGTTTAGAAATAAATTTGAGTTCAAACTCTATGCAATACACTGGGAAGCTCAAAAAGAAGTTCCAACCACAAAAATTTAAAAAACAATTTTTTTTCCCTTAAAGTTAGGGGAATAAGTGGGCTGGCCCTGGTAAACACGTATTTTCAGAGTCAGCTTTAAGGTTTAGCTGTGGGATTAGCATTCCTATTTGGTGGCAGATGCAAATAAGAAAATGATAGCACAAATCTCTAGAGTTAGGATAGGTGACAGTTCTAGTTCTATTTTTTTCATCTCTAAACAAAAGTATGAAAAGCATCTATTCCACTTTAAATTACTAATTTCAGAGTTCAAGTCATTAAACTAAGATCTGAACTAAATCCACACACCCCTCCAGAAAGAGATTTCCATTTCAGAAGGGACCATTTCAGAAGGCACTGCCCTAGGAAGTCTCCCTTCCCTGAAACGTCTAGTATTCATCTTTCACAACCACAAAGTATTAGAGAAGTTGCTAGCTTATTCTCTGCAAGACTCTTGGAAGAGTTTGCTGGCACATCGTGTCCTATCTTGAGGTTGCAAAAGGGAAAGGACACTTTGACAAAGCCATGTCAGGGAAATGTCATTTTTACCAGCAAGCCAAAGGTCAGATTGTAACTTAAGCAGCAGTTGGCTTGTCAAGGGTTAGAATACGCCCTGGTTTCATCTCACAGACAGGGAGAAAAGCAATCCATTAGCAGTCTTCAAATGGAAAGTTTAAGTAAGGACAAAAAAGAAGTCAACTTGTTTTGCTTTTTATTTTTTTTTCTGATTAGTCAGCAGACAGCTTTGTAATTGTTCTGTTGATGACACAGGGTTTTTTCATATTCACTTTTTTTTTCTTTTTTTTAAATGTTAGAAACATTAGATATCTGATTTTGTCTGATGTCCTTTTCCTTCTTTCTCCGGTCTCAAAATACATGGAAACCTAGGCCACTGAAAGTTCACTGGACACCAGGAAACTAGCAATCACTACCCAGATGTTGATTTTAATGAGTCCAAAGTTCAAATACAACCCAAATGATTTGCATACAAAAAAGCCCATGACTGCTTACATAAAGACAACATTACAGCTGACTTGATTTGATTAAGAAGCCATGATTTGTGATGCAGGTTCTTTGGAAAACACAGCCATAATTTCAGTGTAACACTTTGGGAGGATTTGAGGGAAGAGTTTAGAACTCTGAGACCCACCTCTGGTTCCTAGAATTTGAGTTGACTCCACTTTCAACTTTCACCCCGCTGAAGAGAGCTGCACCTCTGCCTGTTGGTTTATTGTTAGAATTATCTTTTGGCTTACATGTTTTTGCTGTTGTTGTTGTCCCTGCTGTTATTTCATATATTATTAACCTGATTTCACTTGTCAGCTTCGTATTTAGCAATGTTAAAATATTGCTTACGTTTGTTGACCTAAATTGTAAAAATACTACATTTCCATTGCAAAGCAAAGAATCTAACCATCCAAAAAAAGCCTACTCCCAAAACAGCAAATCTTAGTTATGTTGAATTCAATCTCATTTTAACACCTCGTCCTTGTGGAGTGCCACGTCTCTCCCATGGACTGCAGCAACAGTGTCGTACCTACCTCCCTGGGGCCTCTCAGACCCTGGGTTTTTCACTTTCCACACAGCAGCCAGAGGGATCTGTTTAAATCTAAGTCAGATTGTGCTACTGTCTGTGCTCAAACATTCCCATAGCTTCCCACTGCGTTGGGATGCAATCTAAACAATCCTGAGATGAACAGCTTCTTCCAGCTCTCTCTTTGCGCTCTTTCCTCCAGTCACACTCACCTTCTTGCATTTCCCTGGTCTCACCCACACTTCCCTGGCCCAGGGTCATTACCGTTGCTACACTCCTCGCTGGGAACACCTTCCTCAGGTGTCTGCTCAAAGAGGCCCACTTATCCAAGATAGCAATCCCTGACACCCTCTCTTTCTTACCTTGCTTAATGTTTTCCTAACAACATTCATTATGGAGACTGTATTCCATATTTGTTTCTTCTGAGCCTCCTTTCTGAATATGAATTCTACAAGAGCCAGGACTTGTTTATTCCCTGCACTGGGTTATCCAGCTGAGAAGGAGGCATTAATTATTGACTGAAACTCATTCCACTAAAGTAACCACTGTTAACACTTTCGTGTAGATCCTTCTAGATATTTTCTACCTACTCACAAGCAGGTTTTCAGAAACAACTGTTTTCAATGACATTGCTTTGAAAATGTCTATGTATATGTATGTGCATTTTCAAACACTCTCTTTATCTAGATTTCCCAGAGCAGAGGTCACCAAGTCCCTCTCTGGTCATTTCATATTAAGTCATCTATCCTTGCCATGATCCACCCTTTCATCTGCCATCTTCCTTAGGACTTGCTCCATCTCCTTTTGATGTTAACTTTCTCAATATTCATTGTCTCTTTTCTATTTCCTGTTGATATGCTTAGATCTTGGCTTTCTTTTAAGAAAAAACAATGTGTTTTTCCTCAAATCATTTCTCTCTGCTATTGTATCACTTTTTCCCTGTAACTACAAGCATATCTTACATTTTCGGTCTCCTCTTTCCCACAACTCAAATGCTCCATAAGTCCCACTACGCTCTGCTTTCTGCTCATAGGATTCTTTTCTTTTTTTTTTTTTTTTTTTAGTTTTTTATTTTTTTAATTTTAAAATCTTTAATTCTTACATGAGTTCCCAAACATGAACCCCCCTCCCTCCTCCCTCCCCATAACATCTCTGTGGGTCATCTCCATGCACCAGCCCCAAGCATGCTGTATCCTGCGTCAGACATAGACTGGCGATTCAATTCTTACATGATAGTATACATGTTAGAATGCAATTCTCCCAAATCATCCCACCCTCTCCCTCTCCCTCTGAGTCCAAAAGTCTGTTATACACATCTGTGTCTTTTTTCCTGTCTTGCATACAGGGTCGTCATTGCCATCTTTCTAAATTCCATATATATGTGTTAGTATACTGTATTGGTGTTTTTCTTTCTGGCTTACTTCACTCTGTATAATTGGCTCCAGTTTCATCCATCTCATCAGAACTGATTCAAATGAATTCTTTTTAACGGCTGAGTAATACTCCATTGTGTATATGTACCACAGCTTTCTTATCCATTCATCTGCTGATGGACATCTAGGTTGTTTCCATGTCCTGGCTATTATAAACAGTGCTGCAATGAACATTGGGGTACATGTGTCTCTTTCAATTCTGGTTTCCTCGGTGTGTATGCCCAGCAGTGGGATTGCTGGGTCATAAGGTAGTTCTATTTGCAATTTTTTAAGGAATCTCCACACTGTTCTCCATAGGGGCTGTACTAGTTTGCATTCCCACCAACAGTGTAGGAGGGTTCCCTTTTCTCCACAACCTCTCCAGCATTTATTTACAGCAAACATTATCCTCAATGGTGAAAAATTGAAAGCATTTCCCCTAAAGTCAGGAACAAGACAAGGGTGTCCACTTTCACCGCTACTATTCAACATAGTTCTGGAAGTTTTGGCCACAGCAATCAGAGCAGAAAAAGAAATAAAAGGAATCCAAATTGGAAAATAAGAAGTAAAACTCTCACTGTTTGCAGATGACATGATCCTCTACATGGAAAACCCTAAAGACTCCACCAGAAAATTACTAGAGCTCATCAATGAATATAGTAAAGTTGCAGGATATAAAATCAACACACAAAAATCCCTTGCATTCCTATATACTAATAATGAGAAAGTAGAAAAAGAAATTAAGGAAACAATTCCATTCACCATTGCAACAAAAAGAATAAAATACTTAGGAATATATCTACCTAAAGAAACTAAAGACCTATATATAGAAAACTATAAAACACTGATGAAAGAAATCAAAGAGGACACTAATAGATGGAGAAATATACCATGTTCATGGATCGGAAGAATCAATATAGTGAAAATGAGTATACTACCCAAAGCAATTTACAAATTCAATGCAATCCCTATCAAGCTACCAGCCATATTTTTCACAGAACTAGAACAAATAATTTCAAGATTTGTATGGAAATACAAAAAACCTTGAATTGCCAAAGCAATCTTGAGAAAGAAGAATGGAACTGGAGGAATCAACTTGCCTGACTTCAGGCTCTACTACAAAGCCACAGTCATCAAAACAGTATGGTACTGGCACAAAGACAGACATATAGATCAATGGAACAAAATAGAAAGCCCAGAGATAAATCCACACACATATGGACACCTTATCTTTGACAAAGGAGGCAAGAATATACAATGGAGTAAAGACAATCTCTTTAACAAGTGGTGTTGGGAAAATTGGTCAACCACTTGTAAAAGAATGAAACTAGATCACTTTCTAACACCACACACAAAAATAAACTCAAAATGGATTAAAGATCTAAATGTAAGACCAGAAACTATAAAACTCCTAGAGGAGAACATAGGCAAAACACTCTCCGACATAAATCACAGCAGGATCCTCTATGATCCACCTCCCAGAATTCTGGAAATAAAAGCAAAAATAAACAAATGGGATCTAATTAAAATTAAAAGCTTCTGCACAACAAAGGAAAATATAAGCAAGGTGAAAAGACAGCCTTCGGAATAGGAGAAAATAATAGCAAATGAAGCAACTGACAAACAACTAATCTCAAAAATATACAAGCAACTTATGCAGCTCAATTCCAGAAAAATAAATAACCCAATCAAAAAATGGGCCAAAGAACTAAATAGACATTTCTCCAAAGAAGACATACGGATGGCTAACAAACACATGAAAAGATGCTCAGCATCACTCATTATTAGAGAAATGCTCATAGGATTCTAACAAAACTGTTTTCCAAGCGCACCAATTACTTTCTATTTGCTAAACCCCAAAGCTTTTCTTAGTATAATTTTCTAGATATCTGATGAGCACCTAAAAATAATTACTATAACAACTCTTTTCTGGCCTCACAGCAGGCATTGCACTCTTAAGATGACCATGATTGAGGGAGATTTACCACACCTCACTTCTTCAAAACGAATATTCAGTTGGCTACAGGTCAGTTCAGTCTTTTCCTGGAAAAGTAGTAGAATCTAGCTAATCATATATCGAACCATTTGACCCACAATTCCCTAGAACTTGGAAATAGTTCTAGTGTGTCTTATACCCAATAGGACCAGTAACAAGTTATTGAACTAAACTATATAAACAGCAACTTTCCCACTTCTAATTAAATAGCCTTGTGATAAAGACTGATCTAATTGATCCCTCTAGTTCAGTGTTCTTGCCTGGAGAATCCCAGGGACAGGGGAGCCTGGTGGACTGCCGTCTATGGGGTCGCACAGAGTCAGACACGACTGAAGTGACTTAGCAGCAGCAGCAGTTCAAGTCTTTAGGGGTTTTGGAGTTTCTCTGTCTCCATCCATAAACACTGATGTCCAATAGTAAGCCCTAACGTATATCCTAGCTACTTGGGCCCAGCTTCCTATTTTGTTTCTATTGTCCCTAGTCTGCTGTAGAACTGGGTTTTGATCCCTTTCTGGCTTTTTCATTTAAGTGGATTCCACTATTACATGAAGTATGCAACTGTCTGGGATGCCCTGGTGGCTCAGTGTAAAGAACTCACCTGGCAATGCAGGAGACAGGTTCAAACCCTGGGTTAGGAAGGTCCCCTGGAGAAGGAAATGGCAACCCACTCTAGTTTCTTGTCTGGGAATTCCCATGGACAGAGAAGCCTGGTGGGCTACAGTCCATGGGGTCACAAAAGAGTGGGACTCGACTTAGTTACTAAACAGCAACAATAACATTCTCAGCTTCACTAATCTTCTGCTGGCCTCTGGCTTATTCTCCTTCCTTTGTTTCATTTCTACTTTTGTTGCCCATGTTCAGCATGGACAGCTTCATCCTGTGAGGTCCTCTAACTCCCCTTCAATGCTGATTCTCTGTCAAAAAGACTGAAAACAATTAGAAAGAGTCACATCTATTGTTGCCAGGGATGGTTTCTTGCATTTTGATGGAAATATGCAGTGTTACTGCTTTGGGAAACAATCAAAGAGCACCAATTAAAATTTAAAAACATACTCTTAAACCAGTGGTTCCAATGTGGGAATCTCTGCCATAGAAATAAAAGTAGCAATATATAAGATGTCTACATAAAGGGGTATTTACTGAAGCACTGCTTATAATGGCTTAGAAAACTAGAAATAAATGCCCATATCCTAGGACAAATGACTTAATACAGGATCATATATGCACATCACAGGATGAGCATGAATTAGTGCTACTGCAGATTACTTTAAGGGACTGTTGCATGAGAGAAGCAAGCGGTAGAAAAGGTTTTACTTAGGACAATATCACTTCTATAGAAGGAAACTATTACCAACTCTTCCCTATATATACATATATATATATGCATATATATACACACATGCATATATATGCATATTTTTATGGAATTATGTAAGTACAGAGAAAATATGTTTAAATACTTATTAAATGAGCACACTGAAGCATGGGCTATCTGGGGTATGAATGGGCTTGGGAACAGTGGCCTTGATGTGAGCAGAGGAGAAAAGTGAGAGGAAGAAGAGAACAGAGTCCTTTCCACAAAGTAAGACTGCTTTTTATAAAGCACAAATGTTCACATTCATCCATTTCTATAAAACTAATAGCAAATATTTTGATAGCTCCTACTCTATTCCAGGCATTGCTTTAGTGCCAAATATATTAAATGTACTTAATCTTCCATCAACTCCATGAGGAAGATACTATTATAAACCTCAGTTTTGCAGACGATGAAACTGAAATACAGGAAAATTAAGAGACAAGCTAAAGTCACACAGTGAGAAAGAGGAGGTTTGAATCTAAATCCAGACAGTTTGGCTCCAGAGATCACATTCTTAACCATATGTGATGATGCCTCTCAGGGTATATGCCATGTATAAAGAAAAGAAAATTAAAGGTAATTCTTAAAGATGCACACACAAAGAGGTAATTAAAGGAATAATGTTGCTTTTAAATTGTGCATTTTACTAAACTAGATGAATCTTTTCCTTTATTTGGAACTGACTGCATTTTTGTAAATTTTATATTTAACTATATTTAATATGAACTAATATTACTTTGCAGCTCGTGACTTCTGCTCTGAAACGATTACCTTCTCTTGGATGGTATCAATTACACCTAAAATGATCTTGGTCCCAGTAGTCATCAGAAATCTAAGTATCAAGGATCTCATTTCAAGAGCTATTGATAGAAGTGATTAACTGCTTGTTACAAGTGCTTTTTTAGATATGATTCTCTTCCGCAGTGAAATATGGATTAGCTAAAAGGTGTTTTGGGTCAGAATGAAAGAAACTTCTTGCGGTTAATGCAAGAGTCTACAATGTGTTACCCTCTATTTGGTGGGGAAGGACCAATGTGAAGGAAACATTATTCCCTGAAATTGAAATTAGTAAAAATCAATTCCCATCACAAGAAAAGACTTTCTTAGTGCAAGAAAAGAACTTGGGACTGGAGGTACAGGTTCAAACTTGACTCTGGTTTACCAGGCAGAGCCTGCTAAGTAATACTCTTTAAGTTCTCACTCAGCCAAGCAAGCTTCAGAGCTCTGGTTTTATTTTTGTTTGTTTTGTTCTTATGTTTTTCCTACTGAACTCATTTAAGCAGCAGTTTCTTCCTGACCGGAGGAAATTAACTGATTCGGCTTATCTTGTGCAAACTATCTTCCACTTCAAATTTATACTCTGACATCCTGGTTTCCAAATCAGTGTTTGTGTGTGTGCACTTGTTTGGTCTGAATTTGTGCTCCAAAGTTTAGTCACCTTTGAAGAAGCTGATTAATAGAGACTCTGGACTTGGAGCAAGGAGAAAACTTCATTCCCATGTCACCTCCCAGGCCTTGTCCTGTATCCAGGCTTCTTCCTACAATTTGACATCTGTGAGCTGCAAAGCCTCACAGCAAAAGGCCTCTGACCATGAAACCGTCTATCTTTAAAGATACATCTTGATCTTGACATGCATCAAAATGCATATTCAGGCTTTAGAAGAGTGATGCCTAAGGTGATTCTAAATGATGGAATGGAAGAGGGACAAAATGAAAGATTCTTTCATTCTTAAATAGATTGAGTATGCATCTGAATGCCTGGAGGCAAACTCTGATTGACAGAGAAGATATATATTGGGACAGAGGTTAAAGGTGGACAGAGAGGTTTCAGAATTGTCAATGTAGTCATTGTCACTAAAGCATTCAGCCAAAAGAGGCCACTAAGATATGTGGAGAAAGGGAAGGAAGCTAGTGGGTCAAGGACAGACTTTTCTGAAAGAAGAAGAAAGATGTAGCAAAAGAAAGAAAGATGAATAGCAAGAAATAGCATTTATAATGAATGCTATTGCTAAATAGGAAAGACTGGGATTTGTAGGATAGTTGGAAGAATGGGAGGGTTGACGTTAGGTGAAAATCAATGGTTCTTAATTAACACCACCCCAAAAAGCAAGGATGATGGAGGCAGAGAAATAGATGATTTATACAAAGTAAGGTCAATCTCAGTTAGAATAAATTACAGAATTTGTAGATGGTCACAAACACTGCATTTTTCTAAAAAAAATTCTAAGTATTGAGTTTATGAGTAGAGAAGCATACGAGTACAGAACAGAAGCTATTCACATCCAATCAATAGCCTGCTCTTACAAATAAAGCAAGCTGCCATTACTAAAACATGGAACAATGAATAGGTGACCTTATGTCCCTGATCCAGGGGTCAACTCACTGAAAGGCTCTTTACTTTACAGATACTCATTGTAGCCTGACCCTGTTTCATCTGTCATGACTTCACTCTGTATACTGGGTTTTCTCCTACAAGTAGAAACAACAAACCTGAAAATCTGAATCTATAAATCCATGTATAGAAACATATCAAAAATATAAAAAGAGAAAGGTTTAGCCTGTTTAAGAAGAGAATTATCATAGATGTTAAAAAAAAAAACTTCACATATATAATGGAAAGAATATGAATCAGCTTTTTATGAAGGGACAGAGTAGTGAGGGATATAAGAAATAAAAAAGAAAAGGAGTTTTCACCACTATGTTAAGCTGGCACTCAGGCACTCAGACAGCAGTATGGAGACAGGATGATGAGGTCATCGGAGGGATTACAACCAGATAGAACAAAGAGGGAAGGAAAAAATGTAAGACTGTCTGCAGAATACATGGTTTTCCTTTTCTGATCATTAGGAAAGGAAGAAGAGATGCTGAATATTGAACGTCCTAGGAAAGACAGTATAAAGTAGAAAAGACCCAATCTCAATGTATTTAATAAACTTTGAGTGTGCTGTCAAATTCAAGGCAAAATCTTGAAGACATTTGAAAAGGTTAAAGTTTGAAATCACAGAGCTACTAAACTGACTTACATGAATTTTCCTAGCCATTAAAGCTTAGAGACATTTAGATATGAAAATCATAATTAGATTAACTCACACGGTATTGGTAACAAGGGAAACGGTATTTATTTTGTACCTTGTTAGTATATTATTTTATATCTCACTCTTTGTTAGCAGTGAGCTACCCAGCATTTCTCCAGTGCAATAAACAACTCAAATAAGTGTTTTGATATTTCTATTTGCATCGTTTGCATTATTTGCATATTGTTTTAAAAAGGGCCTTTGGTGTGTAGAAGGAGGTTGATATTATTTTCCATGATTTTCCTGGTTTGGGTTTTGTTGCTTTTTTTTTGTTTTTAATCTCTCTGACCTCATTTATTTACTTCTGGATTAACTTCCTACTCTGCTCAAGCACCCTGCAATCGTTCTACCCTTAACACCAGTATGCCTGGTGATAGTTTCCAAATTTTAGGCACAGATTTTCAGCAAGAAGGAACCAAGTAACAAGAACCAGACCTAAGAATTCATTCTTTAAGGGTTATGCACTAATACACAATGAAAAAAATAGAAATTAATATTAGAACTATTTCCTGGAAAAAGGCCTTGAAAACATAACAGTGCCTTTACCCATCCAGAGTAAACTCCTGATGCAGGAAAATCACAGTATAAGATTAAAAAGGCAATTCGAAAAAATAAAACATCAGTGACCAACATTTATTTTAAGTTGATTTCCGGAAGAAATAATAGACTTGGAAATGGCATAATAGGCCTGTTGGGGTGTGCAGTCAGGAATAACCACCACAAGGGAGTGAGAAGAGAAGAACAAGGCCCCTTCCCATCCCAACTCTCAGCTGCTGCCCCTGCCCAGTCAGAGCCCTCACTTAGCAGAGCAGACCTCTTGGGATTAACTTTATCTAGGACACTGTTACCCTTATAATCGTGTCCTGGATCTGATCTTCAGATTTTCCTGCCTCTTTCTCCAGAATATGAGACTCTTTTTGCATACCACTAATGGGCTACAGTCTATGGGGTCGCTAAGAGTCGGACACGACTGAGCGACTTCACTTTCACTTTCATGCATTGGAGAAGGAAATGGCAACCCATTCCAACGTTCTTGCCTGGAGAATCCCAGGGACAGGGGAGCCTGGTGGGCTGCCATCTATGGGGTCGTACAGAGTCGGACATGACTGAGGCAACTTAGCAGCAGCAATGAGCTCCTCTAGCTATCACTCTTTGCTTTAAGTTGATTCATCTTCTTCATCCTTATTTCTTCAATGCATTCAACCCCCCAAAAACAGCCATCTAACCTTATAAGCACTGGCTCTCTGGAATTTCTCAAGTGCCTGGGATATTTTTTACACACCCATGCATCACTTTCTCTGGTCTCCCAGCTGAGTTCATCAGTTCAGCACTAGTGACAGTTTGTATAAAATATCAGTACTTTCTAGGAGTGATCAATATTCTATTTACCTGGAGTAAGAGAGTCCCAGTTGTCAGCAGGCTGGCAGACAACCCAGCTCCAAAATATCTTTTAAAAGAGTCTGTTTCCTATGACCATTCCTGGCACTCTGTGTCTCTAGTTGGTTTCTGGAGAAACAAATACTGAGATGGCAGATTTGCATTCAGAGGGTTTATTGGGCTGTTCTTTCAGAAACATGTGTAACAGGAGGAGGGAAGCAAGACTGCCCAGAGGATGTAATGGCCATGGAAGACTCAGGGGCTGTCATAAGAGGCTCTGAAGCTGCACGGTCCTACTGAGATGTTTCTAATCAAGGCAATGGGTCCCAGAATTATAGTCCTATATTGACCACTGAATGTGGCCTGCTTTAGAAGGAGGCTGCAGTATTGGGCAAAACCACTTCCTTTGACTGAGGGCAACTCCCAGGGTAGGAGTTCGCTGTGAACTGTCGGCTGCACCATTCTTTAGCCGCTGGGAAATGAGTGTTTCATACCTCAAGAGTGGCCCTCGGAAGAACAGCGGATTATCCACTATGGCATCAAAGCCACAGGTGACATCCTGCAGTGAAGGAAACCAGGTAATCTGTGCACAACATGTCCCAGACTGATGCTGTAGCCTGAAAGAATTTTCCCATTCAAATCCTGTATGACATCCCTCTTAGTCAATCAATCAGGCTGAGGTGCCTTGACCAACACCTTTGCATAGAAGAGAGTTGTCAATAATTTGCCTGATCAGGGTATATTTTCTTCCATGGTAAGGTTCTTCCACAGTCATTAGACTCAGCATGGCATAAATTACCTCCAAACCATGGTTCTAAACACATCTTGATATATTATGAGTAACTACCCAGTCTATCGCAGGACTAGTTAATATCCTTGCTTCCTCTGATCCGGGAGACATAATGAATTCCAGGGGGTTCTGGTAGAGTTGAAAGCCTTTAGCAAGCCAAATGCTCCACATAACTAAATGTAGATTGGGGAGAGTTCTGCTTGAAAATCAGAGTGAAACAGCATAACATATGGCTCGGGTGTCAAATTTAAAAGGATATTTGGAGAAAGAAGTGTGCCTATCTGGAGGCAAATGGCCATAAAGCCCAGGAAAAGAAAATCCTGGAATCATTTCAAGTGCGGCAAAGGTGATCCACACTATTAATGTTGAAATTTCTCTCTTCCTTTTCGATCACCTTTAATGATTCCTCTGTGAATCCACATAAGCCTCATATGTCGATTCCATGAGTTTAAATCTTGAAATTTGGAAATGAGTACCCTCATAAGGAAAGGGAAAGAAAAGCCAAGTTTTTAGCTCAAGGTTGAGTATGTACTTATTTGCAATGCAAAGTAACTGATAACAGAAGATGGAGATGTGAAAAAAAAATCTCACTCAGATTTAATGCATATATTTTTACTCCTGTGAACGTGTGCTTATCACACGTCTCATTAATAAATACAAAAACAAACAAACCAAAAAAAAACATTCAAAATTTTAGTAAAAACTCTCAAAGACACATGGATTTTTCTCATTCATTGCAAGCAGGGTTAACCCTCTTGTACAACGTAAAATGGAAGGTCACTGTCTATCCACTCCTGAAGCTTCTGAATTCAGAGCTTCCTTAGCACTCTCAGAAGATGACATCAAGCTTATACAGCAACTTTTAAGGGAAAAAGAAAAATAGAAGCTACTGACTGGAATTTCCTCAACTTCTGGTTGCTAAACCTCTTTTCCATCTGTTACAACAAAGGAGAGTTCCTCCAGGTACATACCACCAATCTTTCAGTCTGTGGGCCTATTCCATCCCCCACAAAATTCTCAGAAAGTTTCTGCTTGTGATTATGCTTTTTCTTTCCTGTGCTCTTGTTTTTTTTGTTTTTTGTTTTGTTTTGTTTTGTTTTTTTTTCCCCCTCTGGAACATTTCAATAAGCCAGGTAACATGTGTAACTTGCACTGTGCTGTTGCTGCTGCTAAGTCACTTCAGTCGTGTCTGACTCTGTGCGACCCCATAGACGGCAGCCCACCAGGCTCCCCTGTCCCTGGGATTCTCCAGGCAAGAACACTGGAGTGGGTCTCCATTTCCTTCTCCAATGCATGAAAGTGAAAAGGGAAAGTGAAGTCGCTCAGTCGTGTCCGACTCTTAGCGACCCCATGGACTGCAGCCCACCAGGCTCCTCCATCCATGGGATTTTCCAGGCAAGAGTACTGGAGTGGGGTGCCATTGCCTTCTCTTTTCACTATGCTGCTGCTGCTGCTACTGCTGCTGAGTCGCTTCAGTAGTGTCCGACTCTGTGCGACCCCATGGACGGCAGCCCACCAGGCTCCCCCGTCCCTGGGATTCTCCTGGCAAGAACACTGGAGTGGGTTGCCATTGCCTTCTCCTTGAACTATGGTAGCTGCTTCTACATCTTCCTCTTAAGTAAGAGTTTCCAGCTTACACTCACATAGTTTCCATTCTCACCACTGAAAAGGCTCTTGCTGATATTACCAATAATTTCAATGTGGCTAAATCATCTTTTCTGAATTTGCAGTAGAATTTTTTCCTGGTTGAATAATCCCTGTGTGTGTTCAGACTACCCACGATGGCTGTTCTCTCGCTCTCTGTACATCCCAACTTGACCAGTACCTGCTTCATCTACATCCTACTCACATAAGTGACTTTCTCACTTAATCACAGAGCCCTGCCCAGACTAGTGACTGTTCTCAGTTCAGTTCAGCTCAGTTACTCAGTCGTGTCCAACTCTTTGCAACCCCATGGACTGCAGAATGCCAGGCTTCCCTGTCCATCACCAAATTCATGCCCATTGAGTCAGTGATGCCATCCAACCATCTCATCTTCTGTCGTCCCCTCCTCCTCCTGCCTTCAATCTTTCCCAGCAAGGGTCTTTTCCAATGAGTCAGTTCTTCGCATCAGATGACCAAAGCATTGGAGCTTCAGCTGCAGCATCAGTCCTCCCAGTGAATATTCAGTTCCTTTAGGATGAACTGGTTGGATCTCCTTTAAGTCCAAGAGACTCTCAAGAGTCTTCTCCAACACCACAGTTCAAAAGCATCGACTCTTCAGCACTCAGCTTTCTTTATGGTCCAATTCTCAAATCCATACATGACTACTGGAAAAACCATAGCTTTGACTAGATGGACCTTTCTCAGCAAAGTCATGTGTCTGCTTTTTAACATGCTGTCTAGGTTGGTCATAGCTTTTCTTCCAAGGAGCAAGCGTCTTTTAATTTCATGGCTGCAGTCACCATATGCAGCGATTTTGGAGCCCAGGAAAATAAAGTCTGTCACTGTTTCCATTATTTCTCCATCTATTTGCCATGAAGTGATGGGACCAGATGCCATGATCTTTGTTTTTTGAATGCTGAGTTTTAAGCCAGCTTTTTCCCTCTCCTCTTTCACTTTCTGTAAGAATTATCTCTTTATCAAAGGGACAGGCCCCTCTGCTGGTTTTTCTGGCAACCAATGAGCCAACCTGACCAGTTCCTCACCCTCTTTGTAGCAAAGAATGCCTCCATGTCCTGTTTGCCCTCTGCCACATACGGTGGGGCATCACTCCAAGACCTTGCTTCAGATGTGTAAGTAAATTCTTTTCATGGTGGGAGGCAGGGGAGGAGATAGATGTTTTATGAATAGTGATTTAATCTCTTATATTAATCATATATTTAGGACAATGATTCTCAAAGCTATATATTTGAGAATATATATAATTCTAAATATATTATATATTATAATAAGTCCTATTATTAATATATAAGTCCTAAATATTTTATATATATATATATATATATATCCAGTTCAGAATTTCCTCTTAACATTTGATCTATATATGAAGTGTTGTCTACTTGACATCTTCAACTGGTTAGTCACAGATATTTCAACATTAACATATTCAAAATTCATTATCTCTCTTGTCAGATTTTATCTTCCTTTATGATTCCCTAATTCAATACATAGTATCATCATTCCCCAAGTTGTATGATCCAGGTATCTTTAATACCTTCTTCTTAACTACTCCCAAGAAAATAGAATTAATCAATAATGGACATTTACTTAAAATCCAAGATGGCTCTTAAAAAATATCCAGACCACAAACAACCTAACAACCTAAAGATACTATTATTTCTTGCCTAGACTATAGCAATAGCTTTCTGACTATTCAACCCTACATCCACTTTGTCCCACTAAACTCAAATCCATTCTTGACAACGTACTCTGATATTTTTTCAAACAGGACTTATTTTCAGTGATCCTGCCCACGGACTATACACACAGGTACATAGACATCCCTTCAATAATCTCAACAGCCTTCTCTTGTGCCCCTTCCTTTGTTTTACGCTGTGTTCCAGCCATACTAATCTTTCTTCTATCTCTCAAAAAATTAATGTTCCTTCTCATTCAGGGCCTTCAACCATACTATTTCATCTTTCGGAATGACTGTTTGTCCCATCTATTTGTTCATGTTTCCCAAGTCACCTCATAAGTCATTCTATTTACTGTATAATCTCAGAGCATTCTGTATTTTAAGACTCTTAGAAAACTTATGACTAAATTACCAATTGTGGTGTTTATTCCACCCCTACCCATCTGCATTCTTCTCCCAGAAATAGAATGTAAGCCTCATGTGAGCAAAGACCATGTATTACTTAGTCATTTCTGTAATTTAGCACCCAGTTCCTGGTACTTAATATATAATTAATAAATATTTGTTGACTTTCTGAATAAGCAAATAAGTTATTTACTAGATTATCATTGAACATTAGCATTAAAATAATCCTTAAGAGGACCTTAAAATAATCTTCTTTAATCCTCAGTCTTACAATTGAATTCTCTGTGAATTCATCCCCCACATAATTCCAACAAGATTAAAGAATAAAGTTTCCAATATCACTGAAGAAGTGTTTGCACATTTAGAGGTTAGAACCACTGCTCTTTTTTAATGTTTCTGTCTATACAACCCACAAAAAAATTAAAACTCATATGCCCTTAGAATATAAAAATTAAAATCAATATTACAAGCATAAATCCTATGTCCATGATATACTTAGAGCAGTAGTGCTGCATATATTAAATGAAAAAAATAATATCACTATGAGAATCAGAAGACAGCCACAGACTGGAAGAAAAATAACTGATAAAAGACTGGTATTCACTATATACAAAGAACACTTAAAACTTGATAATAAAGGAATTCCCTGATGGTCCAGTGATAAGGACTTGGTGTTTGCTGCTTTCACTGCCATGAGTCAGGTTCAGTCCCTGGTCAGGGAACTAAGATCCTGCAAGCCATGCTGTGCAGCAGAAAATCTCAGTAACAATAAAATGAAAATGAAAAAAAAAAAAAACAATTAAAAAATGGGTAGAAGACATGAACAAACACCTCACCAAAGAAGATAAACAAATGGAAAATTAGCATAAAAAAGAGGCTCAACAGCATATGTCATCAGTGAATTTCTAAATAAAACAAAAATGATACCACTACATACCTATTATAACAGTCAAAATTCAAAACACTGACAGTAGCAAATGTAGGCAAATATGTGGAGACAAAGGACTCCCATTTACTGTTGGTGGGAATGTAAAATGACACAGCCACTGTGGAAGATAATGGCAATTTTTTAATGAAACAAAACATTATATTAACCATACAATTCAATAATCATGTTACTATTTATCCAAATGATTTGAAAACATGTCCACACAAAAACCTGCACACAAATGTTTATAGCAGGCTTACTCATAATTGCCAAAACATGGAAGCTTTCAATCAGCAAATGATGAAACAAACTGGGGTACTAATACATCCATAAAATGAAATATTATTCAGTGATAAAAATATATATGCTATCAAGCCACAGAAAGAAATGGATAAAACTTAAGTGCATATTGCTAAGTGAAAGAAGTTCATCTTAAAAGGTTGTATCTTGTGTGATTCCAACTATACGACATCTAGGAAAGGCAAATCTATGGAAACAGTCAAAAGAACAGTGGTTGCCAGTTGTTGTTGTTGTTGTTGTTGTTTCAGAAAGGGGAAAGGAATGATTAGGTGAAGCATAGAGGATTTCCAAGGTGGTGAATTTTTTATTTCTAATACTGTAATGGTGGATATATACCATCATATATTTGTGGAAACCATAGAATGTACAACACTGAGTAACTGTTATGTTTATCATAAGCATTAATTAATAATAATGCATCAATGTTGGCTCATCAGTTGTACTAAGTGTACCACATTTGATGTTAATAATACAGAAAGCTGTGTCAGTGTGATAATTGAGAATGCATATGGGAATTCTCTGCTGTCAGCTCAATTTTTCTGTAAACCTAAAGTGGTTCTAAAAAATTACCTATTAATTCTTAAAGGAAAAAGGATACAGGAAACATTCATATTGTAAATAGTCTGTGGTTAACATAGACAAAAAGAAAAATTCTTTAGCATCTAGCACCATGATTGTCATGTACCAACTGGGCTTGATAAGTTAGTAGTATACTGACTTATGAACAGTGGATGTGAGAAAACAGTGCAATACAAAGCTGGTTAAAAATAAAAGCAATAACCTTCATTCTCTACTGTTGATAAATAAAGATAGGATACTGAGAATCTGGTCATGAATTTACTTTTCAGATGATTGCTTAGTTTCCTAGTAGCAGTCTTCAACCAGTTTTTTCTTGCTCCTATTAAATTCTTTCATAAGACAGTGGACAGATGCTTAGCAGCTGTTGCTGCATGTCAGGAAGCAGCTTTATAACTCTGTCTCCCAGTGAAATAAATACAAAGTGTAGGTTATAGAAGTTCCAGTTTTCACATCAGTGGTATGCACTGGGAACGCTATAATGGCTACCACCTGATACATGCAGAAGGAAAGCAAGTACAAAAAATGTTCCATGCACCTCATGCCTTCCTGAAAAATGATAGCTTTCCCCCCAAGACATATGGAAACAACTGCTTTCCTGAATGTGTAATGTCTCAGGGTACAGACGAAGCCAGTCGACTTGACAGATAACAGCAAGGAGAGAAATATATGAACATTTCTCTTTGGGCCAAGAAGCAATAATGTGTCTTACTAGAGTTACTGCCTCTATTAAAACGAGATACAAGATATTAATTGTACCACTACAGGAGATAGAAACAAAGGCTGGAGCAAAACTCCAAAACAGAGTGGAAACTGTCACTTCCCCAGTTCCTCCTTCTCTAATTAAGTCCCACTGGGGTCTCCTTGTTCATTTTGGTAATGGGCACTTCTCAGGATAAATGATATTTAAACACACAGAAAAATTCCTGCATCCAAATTGGTCACCAATTCAAATTCTTTAGCGGGCAGTGACTGCAAATTGGTACACACTCCTCCAATGTCTGTTTGTTTACCAGCAAGCAATTGTGAGTTAATGAGCAATTGGAGTTAATGCCTCTTCAGAGCAGACCATGGCTATAGCTATGTCTCAAGTCATCAAAAGACAAGAGAGACCCAAACACCAACAATATGGGGCAATATTTAAATTCAGTTTGGCAGGAACCAGAACCAGAATGGCAGCTGTTTGCAAATTTGTAGTTTTCAATTTAGCTGATTTGAGGGAGGGTTTTCTCTTTCTCTAGAAAACCTCCAGCCACGTCTAATACGTTTTCTGCGAGCACTCATAGGAGAGCCATAGGGAATACGCATGCGCACACTGTACTGGCTCCGGTGTGGCTGTGCCTCTTTGCTCATTCACCTTTGTTTCCTATGCTTGCATTTCTCGACCCGCTTTGGGGCTGACTCTAGTCTTTCTCCACACCAGTGCTCAGGCACCTTTGAGTGCTCATTTTGCTTTGCCTGGACTTCCTCTGATCTTATTGAAATTTTCAAAGACAGGAAACAAAACTATGTCTCAAATTGAAAAATCACAAAAACTGGCAAAACCTATCATAATGGATATTTATTTGTCCCTTTTTTTCAAGTCTTGAATTCCTGAAGGTAGAAATTATTTTTTTCCAAATGAAAAGTCCATGAACATATAGATACAGAGTTAAAAGTAGCTAATTAGATGATTAAGCAAGTTGCCAGTTCCAGCAGCAAACAGGCTCTGAGGACCGATTCAATAACTGCAATGTACCCTCGGGGCCCTATCTGCCTAGAGCCAGAGGTGAGTCGCTGATCTAGAAGGAAAACTAACACATCCCATTCACCTGGTCATTTTCATTCCCTAGAGCCGTGCATACGTTGCTGCTGCACTATTAATAAAACCAGTGAGTCCCAGGAGGACATCTATTTCACTACGCTATTATTCCGTAGGGTGTGTCCTAGGTTAATACAGCCTCATTAACAACTGCCAGCAGAGCCCCTCAAGCTTTTCAAGAATTCATTTTTACAATAATGAAAAGAACATCACAATTTCCCCCCATATCCAATTTCAAATGCCCTACAGCAAAGAATAAAGTTACAAAACACAAAAAGGTGTACACTATCTTTTGCAATGTCAAAAACAATCACTCTAGGGGTCACTGTTAGTTACTGAACAACCAGTGTGGGATTAAAAGTGCAGCCATTTTAAAATGGCATAAAGTGCTGCATATTATATTTTTCTTGGTCCTGTACGGCAGCACTATGTCACACAGCACATGGGAAGAATCCACAGCTTTTGTCTCAGATTTTATAAATTTCCACAAAGGTAACAAGACTGTTTTTTTTTCCCTTGAAGCCTCCTAATATAAGCAAAATGGGGTTGTTGTGCTATATTATATTGTTGTCATTTTTTTTAATGTCGTTACCATGTTTGTTAGGGTGAATAAAATATACATGTTTGAAACTTCCATCAAGAGACTTATGATTATTAACACATGTTGTCTCAGTAATTAAGAGGTAACTGGGTCATTAAGAACTCATTAATTTCAGTTTTTTTTTATCCTACAGGATTATGTGAGAGGGTGAAACAGGAGAAAAAAAATGTGTTTTGCCTTTCCATTGGAAATGAAAGGCCATTATGATGAAAAGCCTGAATTGTGGATCTCTGTTTCATTCACTTTATATTTCAACTACAGAAACTACATTATTTTAGAGTATGTATTTTGATTTTCTTTTAAAAGACATATCTTCCAAAAGATATATCTTTTAGTGGTCCAGATATAAATGTTTTGTTATATATGTGTCAGATTCAGCAAAAATAGTTATAATTTTTCTTGGTTTCATCTGTACTGGAGTAATAAAAACACTGTCTTCCTTGTCAGCTCCTGGTCATTCTTCAGAGACTCTTCACCCTTGCATGCTTTTGCCTCCTTCCCCTTTTTATGGAATCCCTTTCCTTCCGATTCCGATCACTCACTCTCTTTTTTAATTCCTGACTACCTCCAACTTCTCCAAGATGTAAGGCCATTGTATTGCTTTAAAGTATAAAACCGTATTTACTGGAGCACTGCACGACTAAGTCAAAAATTTCCTAGCATCAAGAACAAAGACCCTCATTTTGTACAACAGTCCTGAATGATCCTCTTTCTTAACGGAGAGTTTCAGCATTTTGCTGAAGGCTCAAAGCCATTTAAGCCAGGCAGTGCGATAGAAAGAAAAACTCACAGTATTTTCCCCTAGAATGTCTTTTATTGAAAAAATGATCTTGGAAGATGGGAGCCCGACAGCTCAAGAGACAGAGAGATTCTGATTAGCCAAAGGGTGAGCATCACATGGGTCAGCGGCAGGACACCAGGCTTGAGGCACATCGGACCGAGTCAAAGTGCAGACTGTCTCTTCACCCGACTGCGGAGCCCGGGCCATGATTAGCACCAGCTGTGAGGGTGAGCTTTCTGATGGAGAGAGGGCTCAACTGAAAGCTGCATCAGCTCCCCAGCCTGCTGCCACAAAGTACCATTCCCCTGTAAAATCGCTGCGTGCCTACCGTCCTAATCAAGCCCCAATCAAAGATACACCCAGCAGCACATTACTTTTTTCTTTGGCATCTCTTTTGCCCAACATCAATAATGAACTTGTGAATCAACTCTGCCCAGTTTGCTGTTTTGATCAAGCCAAAAAAATAAAATCCCTTGTGCTCTTATATTTCATAGTTCAAATCTGATTTCTGAGTGTTCTCTAATAAACATATATGACTTTACAAAGATTATTGAGAAATCAGAGCCCAGTGATTCCTTAGTTCATACATTAAACAATAGTCTATGGAAATTAATTTTTACCGAAAGTGTATTAAAAGCCCCTGTTATCTCCCACCTTCATCTGAACTTCCAAGGAAAGCCAATGAAAAGACACATAAGGACAAATACAAGGTCTCTGTTTAACTGCAATGTGTCTCATACCACCTACAAACTATATACAGTAGTAGTAGCCACCTTTCCAAAATAAGATTAAATTTGGCATCACCATTGTTTTCTTAGGGTGAGAAGTATACTGGCATTAGCATTAAATAACCAATGAGTATATCTTACTAGGAAGAAAACCTGAGGCTGTGTCAGACGGCAAGCAGTAACTTCAGTGTACATGAAAATGATTGTAAAACATAAATACAGCCCAAAAGACCACCACATCGGTATTCCTAAATGAATTCCCTCTTAGCTAGCTCTTCCCAAGATGTATACTGCCACCCCAACACTAGCCAACATGATGGGAAATGTGGTGGAAGGGAATTCAGAACAGAATATCAACTTCTACGTGAATATATGACCATGTTAAATTTCCAGCACCCTTCTCAAGGCTATAGAAAGGTGTGATGTAACAGAAGGCCTTGAAGCTTAAACTTCTTAATTTTATTGCAGATTTGCTTCCAGTTTTACGATATGTGGGAAGTTCTATATGAGGTCATTCCAGAAATTCAATCCAAATGTGAAAAATCTGTTGACTTTTCAGTTGCGCCAAAAATGCTCATTATGCCAGGTTCTGGTCTAGTTACAAAAACCCTAACACTTACAGTTTATAATCTAGTGAAAAGGCATGCAAATATGAATAAGCAAAATCATTCATTTCAGACAGTGGTAAGTGCCATGAAGAAAACAACAGCAAAAATATAGTATGTATTCTCAGTGGGTGGGGGGTGGGGGTTACTTTCTCTAGGGTGATGGTGAGGAAAGATGTCTATAAGGAGAAAAGTGTGGAAAAGGAGGTATGGCATCACATTGACCTTGAAGTCCAGTTGTCTCTGATTTGGATTTTGTCCTGTTGCGAACCAGGCTCAGGCTGACACTGTAGAGGAATTCCTGGGTGGCCAGAGAACCAGTAGATGAAGGACTTTGAAAGGTACTGCACTGACTGGCATCTGTTCCCCATCAAGAATTCTGGCAAACCCAAATTTGTTTAGAGGGAGAAAGGAGAGATTTCTGTTTGGACTTCCAGAGAAATGTGACATATCCAGAGATCCTTACCTAATGCCAGAGGAGGGGGTCAGTGGCTTCCACATATAAATTGTCTATTCAAAAGCCAAAGTGTAAGAAAGTCCACAGAAGAATCCAACTACAATACATATCAATTCATATTCTTTATTTCAAAATATGTCTCAGAATCTTGCAATAGCACATTGTTCGTTGCTCTTAAGTTGCTAAGTCATGTCCAGTTTTTTACGATCCCATGGACTGCAGCACACCAGGTTTCCCTGTCCTTCACTGTTTCCTGGAGTTTGCTCAAACTCACGTCCATTGAGTTGGTGATGCTATCTATTTAATCTTCTGCGGCTCCTTCTCCTCCTGCCTTCAATCTTTCCCAGCATCAGAGTCTTTTCCAGTGAATCAGCTCTTTGCATCAGATAGCCAAAATATTGGAGCTTCAGCTTCAGCATCAGTCCTTCAAGGTTGATTTTCTTTAGCATTGATTGTTGGATCTCCTTTCTGTTCAAGAGAATCTCAAGAGTCTTCTCCAGCACCACAATTAGAAAGCGTTAATTCTTTGGCACTCAGCCTTCTTTATGGTCCAACTCTCACATTTGTACATGACTACTGGAAAAACCATAGCTTTTGACTATATAGACTTTTGTTGGCAAAGTGATGTCTCTGCTTTGTACTACACTGTCTACATTTCTCATAGCTTTCCTTCCAAGGAGCAAGCATCTTTTAATTTCATGGCTAGAGTATCACTGTCCACAGTGATTTTGGAGCCCATGAATATAAAACCTGTTGTGAACCAGGCCCAGTTCACAACTTTTTCTCCTTCTATTTACCATGAAGTAATGGGACTGGATGGCATGATCTTAGTTGTTTGAATGTTGAGTTTTAAACCAGCTTTTTCATTCTCCTCTTTCACCCTCATCAAGAAGCTCTTTAGTTCCTCTTCGCTTGCTGCCATTAGAGTGGCATCATCTGCATATCTGAGGTTGTTGATACTCTTCCCGGCAATCTTGATTCCAGCTTGTGTCATCCAGCATGACATTTCATATGATGTACTTTGCATATAAGTTAAATAAGCAAGATGACAATATACGGCTTTGTTATACTCTATGTAACACATAGTTTTCATTATAAACTTTAGTGTCAGCTAAAAGAAGGCTGGGTTCATGGAAGTGCATAGCTATGGAATTCACATGCATGTATGTTTAGTTGTTCAGTTGTGTCCGACTCTTTGCAAGCCTTTGACTGTAGCCCACCAGGTTCCTCTGTCCATGAGATTTTTCAGAAAAGAATACTGGAGTGGGTGGCAATTTCCTTCTCCAGTGGAGTTCGCATGACAACCAATCAAACAATTCTTAGATATTTGTACATATAAACTGTACTTTTTCAAAACAACTCCTCTGGGATTCACAGAAAATCAAAAGTTCTGCTGATGACTGCAAGGGAAAGAAAATGAAATGTTTTTATCCACAAATTTCATATGGAAATAAAATAGATTGTGAAACCTTAAAAAAAAAAACCTAGATTTGGTGGTTCTGGTTGTGGAGCATGATTTAGTCTTAACAAATTACACACTTAATAATACAACTGGAAAGATCACATTGAATATATATCAATAAGATGTAAACTTTGTTCAGAGATAGAATATTCAGCTCCAACCAACAAACACCAAAAGCCAAATTAGAGCTGAAGGGCAAAAAGGCAAAATGCAGGCTCCCTAAAGCCAGAGTGGAGAATTGGGTTGAACAGTATGTATAAAGAATTGATGTTTTATACTCTCTGTACAGCAAGTTAATCCTATCAGGAATAAGTATTGATTTACATTTCACATCTAACTTTCCTAGCTTCTGTCAAATTTAATGAATGTTGATGCAGATATTGATTTCTCTAGCAAAAGGAAATTAACAGGACAATGTCCAATTTTGACCTTTACTTAATGAGCCATGTATACATCAAAAGCCTTTTAGAACATGTTGTTGATCAGCCACAGACCTGCAAAAGCAGTATTCTGTACCAAAAAAAAAAAAAGAAAGAAAAATATTTCAGACTTTTAATGATCCCTCAAACTCATAATTACTGTTGAGACAGGGCTCAACAGAAATACAAAAGAGGGCAGTTCCCTTGCCACAATCTAGGCAATGAGAAATCTTTAGTGGCTTGCAGAAAGTGGAAAATGGGATATGTCTACTTATAATTCAAATACCATCTTTTACAAGGCCCTGAGGGAAGTTTATTTAATAGCAATCCTGAATAAAACCTCTGGCTGTGTACCTTGATGTCTAAAAATAAGTCCCAGTGCATGTTTGTTTAAATCAGTGCAACTGGAAAAGCTTGACTTTAGTTTTGATGTTCTTTTGGACAAAAATTCAATTCCAGATCACTGAAAAGAAAATCATGTGTGTGAGGGGGAGGGGAGGGGTATATTCTGTTGATCTGATGCTTCTAATTATTTCATTTTTTTTCTCCAATATGTGCTTTGTCTAAAGGATTTGGGTGCATGGAAATAATCAAATCAATGTCTAGATCCTCTGAATAAATGTTCTTAAGTAGGTATAGAAAGCAGAGTTTTGATCAAATGTTCCAAGTAAGGTCATATCTTATTAATGTAGACTCTAAGAAACTTCTATATTTTATAGTATATTGAAACACTGTAGTATTTTGTCAAATTGCACAAAAGCAATAGCTGCTACTTAGTCTTGAATATAAATAGTTCATTAGGTAAATATGTGTGATAATGGTGTTTCTTGTAACAAGATTCCAATAGCGCCAAGTTATTGATATAAGACTGTAAGGAGGTCTATACTTGTTGTTGAGTCAATAAATTTTGAAGGTCCCTGCAACTGTCTGCTTGACAGCCTTCTTTGTTTAAATTAAGGATTTCTCAAATTCAACAGGTTCAAGGAAGGGCAAATGGAGCTCAGAGGCATTATGAAACTGGCCAAAGAGAAGAGAAAAAGGAAGTAAAACGAAGACCGGATCCAAGTGAACTGGTCATATATAATGCAGGAACACACCAAGCATCTTATAAAGGAATGGAGGGACATCATTATCTGCTTTGTGGAAGTGTTCAAATGAATTCCTTGACTACTGAACAACTGTAGTTTATTTAAAAGTCATGAAGAAAAATACTCATATTGTATATGGTTTATAGATATATATCCTGAAATTATAATACTGTAAATTAAATTGTGCATAAACATGCTCTGTATTTAAATCAATCCATTTGATGAGCGATTATATATTATTCTAAATTTCAAGCTACAATGGAAAGTGGCCTAGTGAGCCTTTGTATGAATATTCCTGATTACACTGTAAGCCTGATTATATTAAAGAAATTATTCCATAAATATCTGCTTTATTAGGTTCTTGCAAGTATTTTTCCCTAATATTTTAGCTCAAGTCCAATCGCAACTCTTTTAAGTCTGATTTTTAGACTATAATCCATAAAATACATGAAGATAACAATGAAAAACAGAATGGAGGAGAAGGACATCTTTTGCAACTTCACATAGCAAATAGGTTTTTTAAATCTTATAAGAAAATTCCCTTAAATAAAAGATTTATAGTCAACACATTGACCTGATTTCAGGGTCAAATCCCATCTCTGCCCACTCTGTATCCACTACTTACTGCAGCTGTTTAAAGTAGTTGAGGTCAGTAATTCTTGGGGCTTCCCAGGTGGCACTAGTGGTAAAGAGCCTGCCTGCCAGTGTAGGAGATGTAAGAGGAGGGCATGACAACCCACTCCAGCTTTCTTGCCTGGAGAATCCCCTGGACAGAGAAGCCTGGCCGGCTACAGTCCTCAATGTTGAAAGAATTGGACAAAACTGAAGTGATTTAGCACACACCCGCACAATGATTATTGACTAAGAAATTCCAGTCTCCATCTTGAATCATGTTCTTTTCTATTAGATTCTATTACATTTTCTAAAACAGAGATTAAAAAAATATTTTTGTGTAGGTGAGAGATATGAAAGCAGTAGAAACAAATTATCAAATGAAGTTGTGGAATGTTTCTCTTTAGTCACATGAAAAAAAAATATATAGGGAAGTCATAGGGATGACGGGACTGTGGTCTCTCCTGAATCAGAGAGTGGGCCACATGACTTCTTAAGATTCTTTCCAGCTCACCGAGTCTATAATTCTATTTCTTAAATGCACTAACAATGTGTAAAGACCCTTTAGAGCTATGGGATTGGGAATGATTTTATTTTTATACTAATGATAAATTGTAGTCACATAATGTTCTTTCCTCTAAGGATCTGGGAGAACTTTTTTGACATTTTCTAATTACCTTTTTTTGCATTTTTCAGAAGCATGCATAAGGCATATGTTATTATCCACTTTGAAGGCACAGCAAAGATGAATGCCTAGGATTTTAAAAATTACAGTGAATCTATACTCGTAAAGTTCTGAATACTCAAATTAAAAAAAGATTCACTGTACTTCTACTAAGGTAGAATTTACAGAGAAGGTGCAGATGCTCATAATCTTGTATTTTTTAAGAGAAAAATATAAAACACATCTTTGAAGAGAGATACCTAGATTGTATGCAAGACATTGACTCACTGTATTAGAACAAGGATCTGAGATTGGTTCTGATGGCAGTTTTCAGGAGAAAAACCAAACTCAAAATTGATAGATGGTCCAAGTTTTACATAGTATGGATTCCATTTATCTTAACTAGCCATTTTGATGTATATATAAAGCTATATTTTTTAAAGTCCTATCAAAATGTATTAAGGAGAAATGAAAGCTAGAAAAAGGTAAAGAAGCATCCTTCCCAAGAACCTTCAGAGAGAGCAAGACCCTACTAACACCTAGATTTTGAACTTCTGGCTTCCAAAATAAGTTTCTTTTTTAACATGCCATGTATAAAGTAATTTGTGTGGCAATATTAGGAAACTGGTTTCCCAGGCGGTGCTAGAGGTAAAAATCCACCTACCAATGAAGAAGACATAAGAGACATGTGTTCAGTCCTTGGGTTGGGAGGATCCCCTGGAGGAGGGCATGGCAACCCACTCCATTATTCTTGCCTGGAGAATTCTATGGACAGAGGAGCCTGGCAGGGCGTGGTCCACAGAGTCACAAAGAGTCAGACACTACTGAAGTGACTTAGCATGCATGCGGTAGGAAACTAATGGGGGAATGATCTTGTCTATGTTTCTTCTTTTCCATCTTTCATTCTGAGAGTACTCGCCAGGACTAGATATTGGATAGCTCTAATTCCAGTAGAAAAACCTCAACATTACTGGATTGATGGATCAGAATAGAGTCTGAATCAACCATATCCCTCAGAAGTGAAGGCATCAAATGCTTGAAAGGAAAGAGTCAGAGAAAGGGAGCCTCAAATTCTATATATACACTCTAAGTTTCTAGCTGACCCTTGTGTGATTCAAATACATGCACTGTGCAAGCAACATGCAGCCCTGGCAAGACTAAATAAACAACTGCAAGGAAAAAAAAAAAAAGCTTCAGTTTGAGTTAAGCCAAGTTAACAGTCTGTAAAGAAAAACATGGAACTCTTTGGCAGAATATATAATAGGCACAGAGTCTCAATGACATGTCATTCATAATGTAAGGATACAATCCAAAATGGCCCAACATAAGAAAAAACAGGAAAACCTAAGTCATTCTGTACAGAAAAGACAATGAATAGAAATCAGCTCTGTTAGTAGATGTTGGAATAGCACAAGAGCAGCTCTTATTAGTATGTTCAAGACTGTAAAAGAAAATCTGCTCCTATTGACAGAGGATCTCAGCAGAAATATAGAAACTATAAAAAAGAATCTAAAGCAAATTATAGAACTGAAGAATATAATATTTAAATCTAAAAGTTCACCAGATGTGATTAATAGAAAAAAATCTTCATTATCAAAATGAAGATTTTATAGGAAAGATTTCATGAATTTGAAGTCAGTTCAATAGAAATAAAGAACAAAAAGGGGGAGGGGGAGAGACCAAAAATGAGCAGCACTTAAGGGACTTGTGAGATGATTCAAAAGAAAAGAAGAGAGAAATAATGGAGACCTCTCTCTCTCTCTCTCTCTCTATATATATATATATATATATATATGTGTGTGTGTGTGTGTGTGTGTGTGTGAAGGTGATGGCACCCCACTCCAGTTCTCTTGCCTGGAAAATCCCATGGACGGAGGAGCCTGGTAGGCTGCAGCCCATGGAGTCGTGAAGAGTTGGACTCGACTGAGCGACTTCACTTTCACTTTTCACTTTCATGCATTGGAGAAGGAAATGACAACCCACTCCAGTGTTCTTGCCTGGAGAATCCCACGGACGGGGGAGCCTGGTGGGCTGCCGTCTATGGGGTCACACAGAGTCAGACACGACTGAAGTGACTTAGCAGTAGCAGCATATATATGTCAGAAGAAATAATGGCTGAAAACTTACCAAGTTCAATGAAACACATAAAGTTACAGATTGAAAGAGCTTATCAAACACAAAGCAAAATCATCAAAAGGAAAACCTCATTTAGACACATCCTAGTCAAACTGCTGTATTTATTTTCAATAAAAATGTTAAATAAATATTTCAATTTCTATTTAAAAATATACCTGGATTTTGACTGTGGTCACTTTTAGTTTTTAGAGATAATTGAGGAGCTAAATTATAACTATTTTGAGACTTACATGAACAAAGCACACAATTTCACTTACTTGAATTTTATTTAATTTGTCTCAGCAATATTTTGGAATATTCAGTTTAAAGGTTTTTTATGTGCTTTGTTAAATTTAGTCTTAATTATTTTCTGTATTGATATATTTCAAAGTTCTTATTTTCACTTCAATTTCCAGGATATTGGACAGTGTTAACATATTGAAATGTAATTGATATTTATATGCTGAACTGGTATCCTGTCACCTTGCTAAAATCACATATTATCTCCAGGAAGTTTCTTGTAGATATTTGATGATTTTTCTAATCAGAGAATAATATTGTGCAAATAAAATTGCTTCTTGGAAGAAAAGCTATGACCACCCTAGACAGCACATTAAAAAGCAGAGATGTTACTTTACCAACAAAGGTCCGTCTAGTCAAAGCTATGGTTTTTCCAGTAGTCATGTATGGATGTGAGAGTTGGACTGTGAAGAAAGCTGAGCGCCAAAGAATTGATGCTTTTGAACTGTGGTGTTGGAGAAGACTCTTGAGAGTATCCCTTGGACTGCAAGAAGATCCAACCAGTCCATCCTAAAGGAGATCAGTCTTGAATATTGATTAGGACTGAAGCTGAAACTGAAACTCCAATACTTTGGCCACCTGATGTGAAGAGCAGGCTCACTGGAAAAGACCCTGATGCTGGGAAAGATTGAAGGCAGGAGGAGAAGGGGACGACAGAGGATGAGCTGGTTGGATGGTACAACTGACTCAATGGATATGAGTTTGAGTAAGCTCTGGGAGTTGGCGATGGACAGGGAAACCTGGTGTGCTGCAGTCCATGGGGTTGCAGAGAGTTGGACATGACACTGATTGCTGCAAATAAAATGTTTTCTTTTTTTTTAATTTTATTTTTACTCTATTTTACTCTACAATACTGTATTGGTTTTGCCATACATTGACATGAATCCATCATGGGTGTATACAAGCTCCCAATCCTGAAAATGTTTTCTAAATTGGGTGCGTTTTTTTTTTTTTTTCTTGTTTTATAGAACTAGGTAGGACCTCCAACACAATATTGAATATTAGTGGTGAGATATCCTTGGATTGTTCCTGAAATAAGGATGGAAGCATTCTGTCTTTCCCTATTATATATAATGTTAGCTCAGTTTCCATACATACACTATCAGGTTAAAAAATTTCCCTTTATTTCTTGTCTGCTAGGAGGGTTTTTTTTTTTTTAATCACAAAAGTATATTGAATTTTGTTAAATACTGTTGCTGTCTCTACTAATAAAAGTATTTATTCTTTCTGAATGTGATGAATTAAATTGATGAATTTTCACGTTTAAATTTGCATTTCTGAGATAAATCCTAGTTGAACATAAAGAGTTATCATGTTTATATATAGCTGATTATGATTTGACAATTTTTAGAGAATTCTGATTTAAAATCATCCTGCTTGTGGGATAGTGGTCTGTAGTTTTCTTTGGTAATAATATCTTGGTCTCATTTTGTTTTCTGTGTAATTCTAGACTCATAAAATGAGTTGCAAAATTTGCCATTATCTTTTACATTTTGGAGAAATTTGTATAAAATTATATTTTTTATTTTAAAATATGAGGTAGTATTTAACAGTGAACTTACATAAGCCTGAAATTTTCTTTTGAGAAAGTTTTAAATTATTTGTTCAGTCTACTTGGTATAGAGATATTAGTACTATTTGCTTTCTTTTAATTTTGTATAAATTTATGAGCTATGTATTTCTTCTTGAGTAAACTCTTTTGGGGTATATCTTTTAATTATGTATGTGTATGGTGATGTGTTAGTCTCTCAGTCACATCTGACTTGTTGTAACCCCATGAACTGCAGCCCACCAGCCTCCACTGTCCATGGAATTCTCCAGGCAAGAATACTGGAGTGGGTAGCTCTTCTCATGTTCTGATGGGCCTGGCCATGCTCAGTAAATTCTTAATCCAATTTTCTGCTCATAGATGGGGCTGTTGTTTGGCCTGAGGCCGAACTATGATAGGGGTAATGAAGGTAATGGTGACCTTCTTAAAAAGGATTTTTAAGGAGGTTGCATGCAATGTTGTATTTAGTGCCTCTGACCCTGCTGCAGGCCACTGTTGACCCACACCTCTGCTGGAGACCCCTGGACACTCACAAGACCCAGTAATCCCCCCACAGTCAGCCTCTCCTATCAGGAAGCTTCCAAAAGTCTCTTACCCTTATCCATCAGAAGACAGACAGAATGAAAACCACAATCACAGAAAACAAGCTGATCACATGGACCACAGCCTTGTCTAACTCAATGAAACTATGAGCCATGCCACGTAGGGCCACCAAAGACATACGGGTCATGGTGGAGTTTTCTGACAGAGTGTGGTCCCTAGAGAAGGAATGGCAAACCATTTCAATATTCCTGCCATGAGAACCCCATGAACAGTATGAAAAGGCAAAAAGATGGGACACTGAAAGATGAACTCCCCAGGTCAGTAGGTACCTGATAAGCTACTGGAGAAGGGCGGAGAACTAACTCCAGAAAGAATGAAGAGATGGAGCCTAAGCGAAAACAACGCCCAGTTGTGGATGTGACTGGGGATGGAAGTAAAGTCCGATGCTGTAAAGAACAATATTGCATAGGAACCTGGAATGTTAGGTCCGTGAATCAAAGTAAATTGGAAGTGGTCAAACAGGAGATGGCATGAGCAAACTTTGACCTTTTAGGAATCAGTGAACTAAGATGAACTGGAATGGGTGAATTTAATTCAGATGAACATTATATCTACTATTGTGGGTAAGAATCTCTTAGAAGAAATGGAATAGCTCTCATAGTCAACAAAAGAATCCAAAATGAAGTACTTGGGTGCGGCCTCAAAAATGACAGAATGATCTCTGTTTCAAAGCAAACCATTCAATATCATAGTAACCCAAGTCTATGCATCAACCACTAATGTCAAAGAAGCTGAAGTTGAATGATTCTATGAAGACCTACAAGACCTTTGAGAACTAACACCAAAAAAACGACATCCTTTTCATCATAGGAGACTGCAATGCAAAAGTAAGAAGTCAGGAGATAACCTGGAGTAACAGACAAGTTTGGCCCTGGAGTACAAAATGAAGCAGGACAAAAGCTAACAGAGTTCTGCCAAGAGGATGAACTGGTCATAGCAAACAACCTCTTTCAACAATACAAAAAAATGACTCTACATTTGGACATCAGCAAATGGTCAACACCAAAATTGATTGATTATATTCTTTGCAGCCAAAGATAAAGTTCTATACTGTTAGAAAAACAAGGCCGGGAGGGACTGTGGCTTAGATCATGAACTTCTTATAGCAAAATTCAGACTTAAATTGAAGAATGTAGGGGAAACCAGTAGACCATTCAGGTATGACCTAAATCAAATCCCTTAAGATTATATGGTGGAAGTGACAAATAGATTCAAGGGATTAGATCTGATGGAGTGCCTGAAGAACTATGGACAGAGGTTCATGACATTGTACAGGAGGCAGGGATCAAGACCATCCCCAAGGGGGAGAAAAGGCAAAATGGTTGTCTGACAAGGCCTTAAAAATAGCTGAGAAAATAAGAGAAGATAAAGGCTAAGGAGAAAAGGAAAGATATACCCATTTGAATGCAGAGTTACAAAGAATAGCAAGGAGAAATAAGACAGCCTTCCTCAACAATCAGTACAAAGAAATAGAGGAAAAAAATAGGATGGGTAAGACTAAAGATCTCTTCAAGAAAATTAGAGATACCAAGGGAATATTTCATGTAAGGATGAGCACCATCAAGGACAGATATGGTATGGACCAAACAGAAGCAGAAAATATTAAGAAGAGGTGGCAAGAATACACAGAAAACTACACAAAAAAAAGTCTTAATGACCCAGATAACCATGACAGTGTGGTCACTCACCTAGAGCCAGACATCCAGGAATGCGAAGTCAAGTGGGCCTTAGGCAGCATCACTATGAACAAAGCTAGTGGAGGTGATGGAATTCCAGTTGAGCTCTTTCAAATCCTAAAAGATGATGCTGTCAAACTGCTTCACTCAATATGCCAACAAATTTGGAAATTCAGCAGTGGCTACAGGACCGGAAAAGATCAGTTTTCATTCCAATCCCAAAGAACGGCAATGCCAAAGAATGTTCAACCTACCACACAATTACACTCATCTCACAAGCTAGCAAAGTAATGCTCAAAATTCTCCAAGTGAGGCTTCAACTGTATATGAACTGAGAACCTCCAGATATTCAAGTTTGATTTAGAAAAGCCAGAGGAACCAGAGATCAAATTGCCAACATCCTTTGGATCATCAAAAAAGCAAGAGAGTTCCACAATAATATGTATTTCTGCTTTAATGTCTATGCCAAAGCTCCTTTGACTTTATGGATCACAACAAACTGTGGAAAATTCTTAAAGAGATGGGAATACCAGACCACCTGACCTGCCTCCTAAGAAATCTCTATGCAGGTCAACAAGCAACAGTTAGAACCTTACATGGAACAACAGATTGGTTCCAAATTGGGAAAGGAGTCCACCAAGGCTGTATGTTGTCACCCTGTTTATTTAACTTATACGCAGAGTACATCAAACAAAATGCTGGGCTGGATGAATCACAAGGTGGAATCATGACTGCCAGAAGAAATATCAATAACCTCATATATGCAGATGATGCCACCCTAATGGAAGAAGGCAAAGAGGAACTAAAGAGCCTCTTGATGAAAATAAAAGAGGAGAAAAAAAGCTGGCTCAAAACTCAACGTTCAAAAAAAGGATGATCATGGCATCCAGTCCCATCACTTCATGGCAAATTGATGGGGGAAAAATAGAAACAGTGACAGACTTTTATTTTCTTGGGCTCCAAAATTACTGTAAATGGTGACTGCAGCTGTGAAATTAAAAGACGCATGCTCCTTGGAATAAAAGCTATGACCAACCTGGATAGTATATTAAAAAGCAAAGATATTACTTTGCTGACAAAGATTAGTCTGGTCAAAGCTATGGTTTTTCCAGTAGTCACATATGGATGTGAGAGTTGGACCATAAAGAAGGCTGAGTACCAAAGAATTGATACTTTTGAACTGTGGTGTTGGAGAAGACTCTTCAGAGTCCCTTGGACTACAACAAGATCCAGTCAATCCTACAGGAAATCAGTCCTGAATATTCATTGGAAGGACTGATGCTGAAGCTGAAGCTCCAATACTTTTGCACTTGATATGAAAAACCAACTAACTGGAAAAAAACCCTGATGCTGGGAAAGATTGAAGGCGGGAGAAGGGGACAACAGAGGATGAGATGGTAGGATGGTGTCACTGATGCAATGGACATGAGTTTGAGTAGGCTCTGGGAGTTGGTGATGGACAGGTAAACCTGGTGTGCTGCAGTCCATGGGGTCCCAAAGAGTCGGACACGACTGAGCAACTGAACTGACTGAGCCAGTCCCTTCTCAAGGGGAATCTACCTGACCCAGGGATCAAACCTGGGTCTCCTGCATTGCAAGGAGATTCTTTATCATCTGAGCCACCAGGGAAGCCCTGTCTCTCAATTAATTTATCCTTCTCATCTTAATTATGCAATTTATTTGAAAAAGATTGCTTATAATTCTCCAATATCAGCCTTTTAATATTTATATTTTCTACAATTATTCCTCTCATTCCTCATATTGGTTATTTATGTTTCTCTCTTTTTTCCCTCTTCATTAATTCAGGCAAAAGTTTTCCAATTGTATTGATATCTTCTCATCCAACATGGCTTGCTGTAATTTTTCTCTTTTATTCATTATGTTTTGTTTGTTTGCTCTTACCTCTATTATCTTTCTTCTGCTTGATTTGGGCTTAAGCAATTTGCAAATTTCTAAAGGTATTACCTTAAGTAATGTTGTGAAATACTTTTTGTTTTCTTATACATTTAAACTTATAAATTTTCCTGTAATCACTGCTTTCCCCTAATCACAATTCACATTTGAATATTTTAATTTTTATTTAGTTCAAAGCATATTTTCTTTTGTGTGTTGTATGTATGTGCAGCTCATGTATCATTTTAACACTTTTATGGTTTTTCCTTTTAGTTTTATTTCTCTCGAGTCAGAAAACAAATGTTGCTTGATTTCAATGTGTTTCAGTTTATTGACTTTTATTTTATAGTGCAGCTTGGACTCTGTTGCATTTAAAATGAATATATATTCATCTACTGTTGGGTAAAGTGTTTTATAAGTGTTAAAAAGGTCAAGTTCATTGATAGTGTTTTTAAAGTTTATATTTTTGCTGATTTTTTACATACTGACCCTATCAATTACTGAAGTGTATTTCTTGAAATCTCTATACTTGTGGATTTCTCTATCTCGTTTCATTTTTGTTAAATTTTGTTCTGTGTATTTTAAGGCAGTTTTTATTAGAGTCATACACATTTTGGATTATGATTACTCTTGATATAAACTTTCTATATAATAATTGTATAATGTCCCTAATTAACCTTAGCAATTTTCCTTCTTATCTAATTTTCTTTTTAAATATTCATATAGCCACTTAAGTTTTCTTTTGATTAGGAATTGCATGGTGCCCTAAACTAAACCCCCAGAGATATTATAAACTAGTCTCTGGACCAGCAAATGTCACTTTACATGGCAAAGACTTTGTAGATGTAATTAAGAGAAAGAGAGAGAGATTATCCTGGATTATCTGGGTGAGTCCTAATGTAATCACAATTGTCCTTATGAGAGAATCCGAGGAAGCTTATACAGAGACAGAAGAGATGAATGCAATATGACATGGAGGTAGTGATTACAGTCATGCAGCCACAAATCAATAAATCACCAGAATCTGAAAAAGGCAAAAACCAAAATCATTATTTTACTTGGAAAGGAAAAAAAAAAAAAAACAGAAAAAACTTAGTAAAAGTCACTTCAGGGTCAGAAAGGTTACTCAACTGTTGTCCCACTTCTAGTGAGGAAACTTTACTTTGTGAAAAGATAAAAAAGGGTCCTAAGAAAGGATCAGAAATTTAGGTTAGAAGTAAGAAAAATCTGTCAGCAATGGCTTTTAATCCTGGCAGTGAGTTTACAAAGAAACTTTTGAATTCCATTCCTGGAGTTTTTAATACTAAGATATTATCTGTTTGAATTCTTTAAGTATTATCTGGAAGGGATTCTAGCCTTATAAGACAAGACCCTTTTTTATTCAAATATTTTATTTTCTTATAGAATAAATAATAATGTACAGCTTGCTTATTAATAATGCTTTAAGAGATTTTTAAAATTTATTACAGACTTTAGACAATAGGTCTTCTCTTTTTTTGCAAATAAGGAAAACATAAATAAAGTTTCTTCTTCCCTTTTACAAATAAGGAAACACAAACACAGAGTTTATACAGCCAGTAAGGACATAAATGGGATCAGAATATGTTCTCTTTCAAAACAACAACCCTGACTCAGTCCTTCATTGTAGCACATGTACAATCTGCTGCTAAACTGGGAAACTAAAGAGAATGATATCTATACAAAAAAATTCTAGTAGCAGTAGTATGTTTTTTGACCAAAAGAAATACTGGATCTGTACAGTGCTATCCCAAATACCTTTCCCACGTCATAGGCTCCACCGAGAAATGTATCTCTGATTTTGTATTCAAGTGTCTTCCTTTCCAGCCTCAAAGATTTCCATCCCACACATTTGAACAAGGACCAAGAGGGTAAGCTTGGAAGAAATATTTACACCACAATTGCTAATATTTTTCTCGGGACTTAATCAGACAGTTTAGTGGATCAGGCAGGCTCTGAAAGCTCACCACCTCTTAAATATCTCAGTACATTATTTTAAACCCATATTGTTATTCATATATTTGCAACCTCCTAAACCATGAACTTCCAGATGTTCAAGCTGGTTTTAGAAAAGGCAGAGGAACCAGAGATCAAATTGCCAACATCTGCTGGATCATGGAAAAAGCAAGAGAGTTCCAGAAAAAACATCTATTTCTGCTTTATTGACTATGCCAAAGCCTTTGACTGTGTGGATCACAATAAACTGTGGAAACTTCTTCAAGAGATGGAAATATCAGACCACCTGACCTGCCTCTTGAGAAACCTATATGCAGGTCAGAAGCAACAGTTAGAACTGGACATGGAACAACAGACTCGTTCCAAATAGGAAAAGGAGGATGTCAAGGCTGTATGGCACCCCACTCCAGTACTCTTGCCTGGAAAATCCCATGGGTGGAGGAGCCTGATGGGATGCAGTCCATGGGGTCGCAAAGAGTCTGACACAGCTGAGCGACTTCACTTTCACTTTTCACATTCATGCATTGGAGAAGGAAATGGCAACCCAGTCCAGTGTTCTTGCCTGGAGAATCCCAGGGACAGCAGGGCCTGGTGGGCTGCCATCTCTGGGGTCACACAGAGTCGGACACGACTGAAGCGACTTAGCAGCAGCAGCAGCAGTGGCAAAGCTGTATATTGTCACCTTGCTTATTTAACTTATATGCAGAGTACATCATGAGAAACACTGGGCTGGAAGAAGCACAAGCTGGAATCAAGATTGCCCAGAGAAATATCAAAACCTCAAATATGCAGATGACACCACACTTAGGGCAAAAAGTGAAGAGGAACTCAAAAGCCTCTTGGTGAAAGTGGAGAGTGGAAAAGTTGGCTTAAAGCTCAACATTCAGAAAACGAAGATCATGGCATCCGGTCCCATCACTTCATGGGAAATAGATGGGGAAACAGTGTCAGACTTTATTTTTTGGGCTCCAAAATCACTGCAGATGGTGACTGCAGCCATGAAATTAAAAGACGCTTACTCCTTGGAAAAAAGTTATGACCAACCTAGACAGCATATTGAAAAGCAGAGACATTATTTTTCCAACAAAGTTCCATCTAGTCAAGGCTATGGTTTTTCCAGTAGTTATGTATGGATATGAGAGTTGGACTGTGAAGAAAGCTGAGCAACAAAGAATTGTTGCTTTTGAACTGTGGTGTTGGAGAAGACTCTTGAGAGTCCCTTGGATGCAAGGAGATCCAACCAGTCCATTCTGAAGGAGATCAGTCCTGGGTTTTCTTTGGAGGGAATGATGCTAAAGCTGCAACTCCATTACTTTGGCCACCTCATGAGAAGAGTTGACTCATTGGAAAAGACTCTGATGCTGGGAGGGATTGGGGGCAGGAGGAGAAGGGGACGACTGAGGATGAGATGGCTGGATGGCATCACGGACTCGATGGACATGAGTTTGAGTGAACTCAGGGAGTTGGTGATAGACAGGGAGGCCTGATGTGCTGCGATTCACTGGGTCGCAAAGAGTTGGACACGACTGAGTAACTGAACTGAAACCTAGATATCATTGAATTAAACCACAGGAGAGCAAGATACTCAGTATGGTAAGTTAAGATTATTTTCCCTTTTTCCACAGTGTTTACAACCTTAAAATAACATCTCCCCTCGTTTTTTTTTCTTTGCTTTACCTAAAAGCAAGAAACTTACACCAAAAAAAAAAAAAAAAAATCTGAATATAAGACTTTGTATCCTAGCAGTGATTGAGTGTGGCTGGACTGGAAATACTGCCTTTGCTCTTATGGTGTTTGTGTATTGAGTTCCTGGCAGGATAATCCTGGCATTACAAAAAAAGAATTCCATCTATTGAGTTTTTTTTTTTTTTTTCAGGAATTATCAGTGCCAGCTATGGTTTTAAGTTACATTTTAACAGTGAAGTGGGGAGAGATTGCCCCAGATGGTGGATGTAAAATGTGCCATAAATTTTAATGAAGCAAATAAGTCACTAATAACCCTACTGCTAACACTGCTATGTTTGAGGCCGACCTTAATAAAGGAAAATTAAAAAGGCACATGCAGCCCTTAAACAAGTGCCTAAGAAGCCTAATATGATTTACTGATTCAGCTATTCACACTCTGATCGCACAGCCCCTGGTCATCTGCTCAAGTACAGCTGCTTCATGCAAAATAAATATATAAATAAGTTTATTGACCACCAGATGTCCCAGCCTGTAATGTGTGCTAGTAGATTTCAGGTCACTCAAAGTTCAAGCAGATTTCCTAAATATACATATGTTTTTGGTGGCGACACTACCTTGGAAACCATACATGTATAATTTTGTTTTTAGCCAGAGCCTGGAGATAACTTCATGCTTCCTTTAAGTCATGAGATCTCAACCAACAGATTTCTTTTTGTGAAGCAAAGTGTAACAGATAGGTTACTGGTTAAGGATTCTGGGAAAGGGCATATGGGACTTTTTCACTTTTCATTAAAACCCTGGCAGAAGATTCCTGAAGCTAAGCATCATTAAGTCTTTACCAACCCAAACAATTAACTTGGACATGGTAACTGGGCATCATTTTCTAGTTGAGGTAAGTGATGCCCAGGGAGGTTTATATGATTCAGCCAACAACACATGGAGCATGGAGGAGAACTAACAATCAAATGCAAGTCTCTTAGACCAGATAATGCTATAATGTACATTTGTAGGATGCAGATTTAATAACATACTAACTCATCTAGGCATTATTATCTGCATGCAAAAATAGGGAAAATAAAGCATGAGATAAAATGAAATAATATTTTTAAGTAGCTTGCTAAGTGTTATAGTTTCACTATTCTTAGCTAAAATCTTGAGACAAAATATAGTTAAGACAAGTTTCATCATTAACTATGGTGGATAAATATATTCTAAATAATCTTCTTTGTAATATTAATTCTAAGGTAGCAATTTCTTGTCAGATATAATTATATCATCTTTTCCTCCTTCTGAAGTGGTTGATGAAGGAGTCATAGGAAATGGACAATTGTCAGCTCTACCATCTCATTCAGTTCAGTTCAGTCGCTCAGTCATGTCCGACTCTTTGCGACCCCATGAATCTCAGCACACCAGGCCTCCCTGTCCATCACCATCTCCCGCAGTTCACTCAGATTCATGTCCATTGAATCAGTGATGCCATCCAGCCATCTCATCCTCTGTCGTCCACTTCTCCTTCCCCCAATCCCTCCCAGCATCAGAGTCTTTTCCAATGAGTCAACTCTTTGCATGAGGTGGCCAAAGTACTGGAGTTTCAGCTTTAGCATCATTCCTTCCAAAGAAATCCCAGGACTGATCTCCTTCAGAATGGACTGGTTGGATCTCCTTGCAGTCCAAGGGACTCTCAAGAGTCTTCTCCAATACCACAGTTCAAAAGCATCAATTATTCGGCACTCATCTTTCTTCACAGTCCAACTCTCATATCCATACATGACTACTGGAAAAACCATAGCCTTGACTAGATGGACCTTAGTCGGCAAAGTAATGTCTCTGCTTTTGAATATGCTATCTAGGTTGGTCATTAGTTGCTGCAATTACATGATCTATATTATTTTTGACCCATACTTACTCCTCAGGACTTTTTTTAAAGCCACTTGCCCATTTCATGAGGAATTAGGTCAGTTAAAAGAGGATAATATCATTTAAAATCCCACTTAACTAAAGGCATGCAAGTTGCAACATGTCACACAATTTTGAAAGCCAGCACCTGCACAAAGAAATAACTGTTGGTCCCTCTCTAGGGGTGCACACTTCCTCCTAAAACCACACCTACTCTAAAACACACAAGGCACTAGCAGATGGATGTAATGGGGACCCAGAGTAAATAAGTTCATATATTGTATACCTTTATTACACTGTATTCCTTTCTTATTTTTAAATAAAAAAATATACACTGAAGCTCTATTTTTTCTGACATTCAACATTAAATATTATCACTTCAGATCATTAACTATATCAAGGCATCATTACAGTTATCAAAACATTCACAGTCCTTAATGAAATGCCTGGTATCTAATGTTTTGCCTCTTCTAACAAAATATTCTTGTTTGCCAACATGCTGCAGTTATTCTCCTAAAATACTCCAAAATGTCATGTGATGTTTAATGACATATTCCTGAACTATTTAACAGAGACGAGAAACAACATACACCCAGAAAAACATGAGCATTATTACGGCAGATTTATAGAGAGTTTGGTCATTTATATAATTTATGTAGATTTATGTAGACCAAAATTTTAGACAAATATAATGAAAAGGAAAGTTCAAATGCATAAATGTGTATATTTATATGCCTGAACTTCAGTTTCTATACTAGGAAACCCCAATAGAGTATTTATTAAGGACAATTATTTTACCCATATGACTTTGTATCTTGACTGTAAACTTATTTATTAAGATTTATTAAGATTGATTTTCCTTCACCTTTGGACCTGAACAGGAGAAAAAGTCATTTTACCCACACAACAGAATGATCCAAACTGAGGCCCTACTCTACCCACATCTATCCTCAGACTATGAGACTAAAGAAAGACTGTTTCTCAATAAAATTTTCAACAAAATTCAGAACCATGTTCTACAGAACTTATGAGTGTCATGCTTCAGACTTCTGTCAGGGTTTCTGTGGACCGCATTAACCCTCAGTGTGGAAAAGGAAAGGCAGTTTCCACCATTTGATAATTATTTTGTATATTAAAATAGTACTTTCAATTATTTGCAGTCTTTTCAAATTCTCCAACCAGTCTCTACAAAAATGTTTCCCTAAAATATTCCAGTTAGATTTCACCACAGCACAAAAGTCCCAAGAGCCATCATAACTGTTTAAATACAGATAAAAATATTATTTTTTCTGTAGCATGCCAATGAATATTCAGAACAAACTATGCAGTTTTCTAAAATGTTTCACTTCAAACACAGATATTTCAAGGATGGTAGATGAAGATTTATACTATAGTTTCAATGTAAAAGTAATTTGTAATGCAAAAGTTATTTTTAAATAATTTTAATAAAATTAATTTTAAATCTGGGTGATGGGGGACATGAAAAACATGTTAGAAAACTCTCCTAGTTTGAATATGAAATTTTCAGGTAAAATGTTTCAATAACAGATTATCTGGTCTGTCACTTGCTTTATGTGCAGTCAAGAAAGTGAGGAATACAATGCATATCAAATAAAACTGTACTGAAAATCCAAACATCGCCGGTCTAAATGGAACTGCTATCAGAAGCTGCAGGGATGCAAAGCTTCAAACATCGTTTAGAAATTTTTCTGAATTTGGAGCCGGGTGAAGATGACCCCACAGAACCGGAGGAGAGTATGCACTCAGGCTTATTCACGGGGGTTTCTCACACCTTCCCCTTAGACATGTTTAATTAGCCAGGGCCTGTTGTGTTTATTTGGTAGATTTGGATACAAATGGAAAAAAGGTCTTTTCATCTCTTTTTATCAGTAGTCCCCCAAAGCCAAGGCAGGTGTCTGTGGGATTAAACATAATTACAAAGGAGAGGGTGAGAGAAGAAGGGAGCTAGATAATAATTCCCAACAGAGCTGGAATTTGAGAATGGGAGCAGGTGCTGCAAGAGGCCCCATGTATCCAACTAATTTAAGCGACGATGTTGTGTGGAGGCCCACATATTCATCCTTTCAACAGGGAGGGCGCTGGCAGGGTGTGAGTACAAAGGCAACCCAGTCGGAGCGATGCCAAGATGGCCGGCTTCAGCACCACGGCTACCAGGGTAACCAGAGCCGGCTTCTCACTGCCTCCTTTGTTGGGTGGCAGCCACGGGAAACAAAGTGCCACTTCTTACCATTGTACAGGCACATGCATAATCATCCTCCTTTTGGCTTATCATCATGAATTAGCAATTACTCTATTATTAAGTGGAAGAGCAGCAGCAGGTGACAAAGCACCACAACTTTTAGTTTATATTTCTGAGCTCCTTCATTTAGGGTTTTTGGTTTTTTGTTTTTTTGTGTTTTTTTTTTTTTTTTCCAGTTTTGGATTGACCTCTTCAGCTAGTGTATTCCTATTGTGCAGAAAATTCTATGATCCCATAGAAAAGCCGTTTTCTTTCTCAACTTGGAGAGTCTGACCCATGATTCTACTAGAGGGGGAAAGAAAGCCCTGAAAGAATTATGGACAAAAAGGTCCTTCTTCAACTAAGAGAACACCTGGACCGTATAAAGCAGACACAAACCTTAGAGCTCCCACCCCCCCACCGTGCCAGGGCAGCTTCCCATCGCAGGCTGACTCATCCAATCCCCTGAGCCTCTGTCTGGACTCTTCATTTAAGATCCATTATTCACTGAAACTTTTGAGATAATGGCACTTTTTATCGGGTTGTACCCACAGTTCTCAAACACTTATAGAATGAGAGGGGAACTGGGAGATTTTAGTTCTTATGATTCTAAGCTTTCCAAACCCAATGACTGGAGAAGAATTTTAATAGTAACTGATAAATTATTTCAATGAGTCTTAAGAGAAGGGCATTTTTGTTTTTTTTTGTAGACTTCAAAAAGAAGAAGAAAGACTTATTTTTAAAGCTGGTTACAATTTTTTTCAGGCCTTGGAGGAATTCTTGAATGCCAGTATTCCAAATTGTAATAATAAAGCAGAGAGAATAAAGTTATTTTTCCAATATGTCACTGGGTACCATTTATTTTAGTGTTATATATAGCAGGTATTCATTCCTATGTAATAGGAATATTTTACTTACACAAGCAAAATAACTGTTTTGGTATTTTCTTTCCTGTCAGCTAGGAAAAATGAAGTCAAAAGATTGATATTTTCAATGTATAAAATTAGAAAATGACTTTATTGTCTAATTGAACATTTCATATAGACACCCAAGTACAGTCTTTTTTCTTTTTGCATGTCATCTAGTACATTGTAAATTACCTGAAAACACAGTTCTTGGCTGCTCTAAGCCCAATGGTATTGTCAGAACATTAGTATGCTTGATGAACATATATATTTAGAATACCAGGCGGAAGTCTTAATATGGGCCTATTATTAGCACTTTGGCATCTCATATATGTCAGGGACTGCTAGGAAAAATGAGGATAAATCTCTAAAGAGTTAAAGAGCATGTCTGAGGGTACTGAGTAAAGGTAGACTTTTGGAAAGCAGGTGCTGAGAATAGAGAGTAAATTAAGGGTATCTTTGCACTTCTAACAAACTGAATGGAGAAAATATTCATTCTGAGAAAACTGTTAAGACGTACTGATTCTATTCAGGGATACTAACTGGATATTGGTGGGAAGAGAGGGAGACAGAGAAGAGATCATCAAGAAGGAAACTGTTTTTCAAACTAGCCCCTGGCAGATTTTGTACCAAGATTCTAAGAACTATTCTATGCAATAAAATTAAAATGAGTCAAATGATGGAGTGCATTGGCTACTTGGAGATCTTAAAAGAAATAAAGTGAAAGTCATCTCTGTTTGGGGCCTGATAAAACACTGTAATAATGTTGGGAGAGGGTCCCTCTATTATTTTAATGATGCCATCACTGCAGGCTGGATCAGGCCACCTGTGATAAGGTTAACAGCAGCGATGAAGAGAAGAGTGAAATCTTACCTTAGCGATGGATGGGAGCAGCAGCCAAGACTCTGAAAGGTCAATTAACACAAAGCTTGGAGAAGCCCCATGAGAAACTCAAGTAGCAACAGGATGAAAATATCAGAAACCTGGTACGAAGGGGCTGGCCACAAAGGGTTTCATTTGTTTGCTTGTTTTTTTGTTTGTTTATAGGAAGAGTTAGTTTAAGATTCCAGCAATCAATCTAGAGGGGCTTAAAGACAGGGTGATTTTTGTTATTAATTTTACTCTAATTGTACCTTTGAGGCTTCCCTGGTAGCCAGCAATAAATAATCCGCAGGAGATGTGATTTTGATCGCTGGATCAGAAAAATCCCCTGGAAAAGGGAATGGCAACTCATCTTTGCCTGGGAAATCCATGGACAAGGGTGCCTGACAGGCTACAGTCCATGGGGCTGCAGAGTGAGACAAGACTTAGTGACTAAACAACAATAATTGTACCTACAGCTTGATCAGTTCTGAGAAAAGTCTGGTACCTAAAACTGTAAAACTCATGTTAAATAAATATGCTTAAATAAAGTATAAATTATTTATGAATGCTTTCAAAAAGGAAAGAATTGGACCTTGTCTTATTCTAGAAGAAATAATTTGATAGGTTTAATATTTAAATATTATGATCATTTAATTTTGAGTCTTTGCAAAGCATTTATCTCAAATCTGGGACTAGAGTAGGCAGTCTTCAGAGGGCTTCCTACATAAAGAGATAGCATTGTTAAATTATTTCAGCCTTTATCACTGAGGTAAACTAGGTCTGGGCGTGAGTCTCAGACTTGACCAGCTGGCAGGGAGCTAAAGAGTAGGCTGGACTTTGAAATGAGAGGGATGAGGATTTTCAGAGGTATTTAGCCACCCACAATTTACCCATTTAAATCAGAAACTTGAATTCAGTGACAGTTTCAAGCTTCTTGGCTAAGTGGCTATCAGGCCTGGGTCTGGAAGGCAGAAGCAATGTTGAAAAGAATTACTTGGGGCCAAGACTGTAGGAGTCGGCTCTAGGAACACTAAAATAACTGTTCACTTGAAACATTTCAGAGTCGGGGGATCTGGTACACACGTGTGTGCCCTGAAGTAAGATGGTTCCTGCAGGGAAAGCAGGGGAATGACATATATCTAGTCACAATAGAATCATGAAGGTGAATTCAGGGAGTGGACTATGTAAAGCTTTTGCCCCTGAGTAGCTCCACCTCTGTGGATCAGCAGCCGCCATCTGAGGGTGGGCCTAGGGTGGCTGCTACGCAACAGATCAGGAGAAGATCAAGAGATGAGGCAGAGGAGACTGAAGGCAAGCTAGGATTTGCAGACTACCACCTACCTGCTCAGGGCCTCCCTGGTGGCTCAGAGGATAAAGTGTCTGCCTGCCAGTTTCAATCTCTGGGTTGGGAAGATCCCCTGGAGAAGGAAATAGCAACTCACTCCAGTATTCTTGCCTGGAGAATCCCATGAACAGAGGAGCCTGGCAGGCTACAGTCCACGGGGTCACAAAGAGTCGGACACGACTGAGCAACTTCACTTCACCTACCTGCTTACCACTGTATCTCAATGAAATAACCTTGCTTTAGTGATAACTCTTTCCAGATCTGGAGTAACATCCCTTGACTTTGCTTTTACTTTTTACTTCTAAAGTAGAACCATGCAAAAGATTCTAGAAAATGTAGTTCACAGCTTAACCACACTGATATATACCAAAACTGAGCAGAGTCCATTCCCTGCCAGCATGACAGCTGCTAAGTCTCTTCAGTCATGTCCGACTCTCTGCAACCCCATAGATGGCAGCCCACCTGGCTCCACCATCCCTGGGATTCTCCAGGCAAGAACACTGGAGTGGGTTGTCATTTCCTTCTCCAATGCATGAAAGTGAAAAGTGAAAGTGAAGTCTCTCAGTCGTGTCTGACTCTTCGTGACCCCATGGACTGCAGCCTACCAGGCTCCCCCGTCCATGGGATTTTCCAGGCAAGAGTACTGGAGTGGGGTGCCGTTGCCTTCTCCAGCACACCTCTTTTAATCATAGCATCATCTCTTGTAGCTCAGTCAGTAAAGAATCTGCCTGCAATGCCAAAGACCTCGGTTTGATTTCTGGGTTGGGAAGATCCCCATGGCAACTCACTCCAGTGTTCTTGCCTGGAGAATTCCATGGACAGAGAAGCCTAGCAGGCTACAGTCCATGGAGTTGCAAGAGTCAGATATGACTTAGCAACTAAAATACCAAATAAAGAGAACACAAAATCCAGCTCACATGGTGTCATTTTTATTACAACCAAAACACATTTACCTTCTACCCAAAAGCACAAAGTCAAATTTATCCACATTTGGATAATACTTTCCTAGCTGAGTCACATGCTAGTTTTGCTATCTTGTAAATTAAATACTGAAATATATGTTAATTGCCAACACACCTTGATTCGATTAGTCATCTTTTCTACAACTGACATGTGGTCATATTTGGTATTTATGATGTTCTTCTTCCAAAACCCATTCCTTATTCTCTTCAGCCTCAGGAAACAGGAGCTGGACATGCTCTGTTTGCTGGGTGGGAAGACCTAAATAAACCTTCATTGCTAACGTATCTGGCCATTTACAGTACTGCCTGCCTTGGGTTATAGTTTGCAATGAACTTTTATCACAAAGCATGGTAATCATAAGAGGTGTTTCAAAAACATCCCTTTATTGCAAACATATTCCTCCTTATGCTATGTAGCAGCAACTGAATTCCCCGTTAATAAGATCAATTGTCCCAGCCTCATTCCTCATAGATTAGTGGTGTGGAAAGCCCAAAATAGCCAGGTGGTACACTCAGCTTCCAGTCTAATAGAAACAGTATATATGCCTTCTGGTGAAGGCATTTCTTCCTTGAAAACTAAGAGTTTTAAATCAGTACAGACCCAAATTGTGGGAACGGGAAGCAAAAACTTTGCTAGTGGTTGATTATCAGTAAGAGTAAAAAGGAATCACTCACATTCCAGTTGATTCCCAGACCAAGGGTTCTGGCTATGGGAGAAACAGCACCATAAATAGGTTCCCAATTCAGAACATGCTCTTCAGCCTTGAGGACATTACCCAAAAGAGCTGGCGCTGTAATCTAGTCTTTAAAAAGCTATGTCATAATTCCAACTATTCAGCTGATCCAGGTGATGGAAGACATGGAAAAATCAATGCCTTTCATCAGCCACTGCTGCACTTCAGTCTTGTCGCTGGTCAGAAGCAATCTTTGTGGGATATCATGACAGCAAGTGAGGTATTCTGTAAGTCCACAGACAGTTTCCTTGGAGGCAGGATTTGACATGAACAGCAAAGGCAAATAAATCCATATTGACGGTAAGAATCTATTCTAGTGAGAATAAATGCTGCTCCTTCCATGATAGAAATCATCTGATGTAATCAACCTGCCAACAGATGGCTGGCTCATACTCTGTGTGCCATACTGGGGGCTCAGGGCTTATCTTTGCTGTTGGCTGTTTGGAAACTCACCAGTGCCTGTAGCCAGAATAGCATAGTTGACTAGTTGCTTTATGTTGCTGAGTTTATACAGTCTCCATCCCTGCTTTCTTGGCCACATTTTTCCACAAGCTCATTGGACAAGGATAGGGGGTGAGTGAGGAAAGATGCTGACATTTACAGGATGAGTTGCCTTGTCCAGGATGCCCAAACATCTTCTGTTGATGTTCCTAACTTTATAAGCAAATACAAGGGAACAAATACCTTCAGAGTCCGTGCCCATTTGAGGAGACCTTGTCATATACTTCTTCTTGAAACTATGCTCCTTCCTAATTTTTTAAACTATTCAGCATACGGTTAACTATTGCCTATGAATTAACATGGGTCTGGACAGCTGGATAACTCTCCTTCCAAGTAAAGTGAGAAACCGTGTGAAATGCTAGAACCTTGGACCATTGGAAAAAATTACCTTCTTTACTATCTTTTAAGACTTCCCTCTAAAAGTGTCAGACTTTACTTTTTTGGGCTCCAAAATCACTGCAGATGGTGATTGCAGCCATGAAATTAAAAGACGCTTACTCCTTGGAAGAAAAGTTATGACCAACCTAGACAGCATATTGAAAAGCAGAGATATTACTTTGCCAGCAAAGGCCCGTCTAGTCAAGGCTATGGTTTTTCCTGTGGTCATGTACGGATGTGAGAGTTGGATGGTGAAGAAAGCTGAGTGCCAAAGAATTGATGCTCTTGAATTGTGGTGTTGGAGAAGATTCTTGAGAGTCCCTTGGACTGCAAGGAGATCCAATCAGTCCATTCTGAAGGAGATCAGTCCTGGGATTTCTTTGGAAGGAATGATGCTAAAGCTGAAACTCCATTACTTTGGCCACCTCATGCAAAGAGTTGACACATTGGAAAAGACTCTGATGCTGGGAGGGATTGGGGGCAGGAGGAGAAGGGGACGACAGAGGATGAGATGGCTGGATGGCATCACTGGCTCGATGGACGTGAGTCTGAGAGAACTCTGGGAGTTGATGATGGACAGGGAGGCCTGGCGTGCTGCGATTCATGGGGTCGTAAAGAGTCGGACATGAATGAGCGACTGAACTGAACTGAACTGAACTGAAGACCTTCCTAGTAAATGGCTAACTTACTTCAAATACTGACTTCGTGATAGATTCAGTATATCATGCAAAATCACATGTAAATCAGACTCAACTTTCTCGTCTTCAGTCAACTCATCCCAGGGAGCTATCCATGAAGCCATGGGTGATTGTTGAGAGACACAGGCAAAGTGGCAAGAGTAGGCACCTTGGGAATCTGAAGCACTCCAGAGCCTTCAGGGACTGTTCAAGCCCAGTGTCACTATCCATGTGAGAGCAGGGCACAGCTCTGTCCACACCCAACTCTAACCCTTTGAATTTCAGTGGGATTTATTTCTCTGTCTCAGACACATGCTTCTTTCTTTCCAAAATATCCAAGATAGTGGCTACTTCCTAATTTTGATTCCTATCAACCTGATATTGATGGAGTGTCTGATAGGAAGTCTTGTTCTATGGAGAGGAGATCAATGCTCAAAGGGTGAGATTAAAACGGAGGATTGGAGTATTGTAACTCTAAGGTAAAACGGTGAAAGTGTATTTCTAGCTTTGTAAGTGAAAAAATAATATGCATTTTGTGATCTTTTACTAACATAAAAAAAATCCAGTGATTTAGTAATTGGCTCCCAGATATCAGGAAGTCTATTCCTTTGCTTCAGTAAAGAAGCCATGTATGTCTTAAAAATCTAAAAATAGAGTTACTATATGATTGAACAATCCCACTCCTGGGCGTATATCCAGAGAAAACTCTAATTTGAAAAGATACACATACCCCAATGTTCATAGAAGCACTATTTATAGTAGTCAAGACACAGAGGCTAACTAAAAGCCCATAAACAAATGAAATGAATAAAGATGTGGAATGGAGTATTATGCAGTCATAAAAAAGAATGAAATCATGTCATTGGCAGCAAAATGAATGGAGCTAGAGACTATCACACTAAGTAAAATGAGTCAGACAAAGACACATATCATATGATATCACTTATACGTGGGATCTTAAAAAAATGATACAAATGAACTACTTCACAGAAACAGACTCACAGACATTGAAAAAAAGCTTATAGTTACCAAAGGGGAAAGGACAGAGTGAGTGACAGTTAATTTAGGAGTTTAAGATTAACAGATACAGACTGCTATATATAAAATGGATAAAAAACAAAGGCATAATGTACAGCTCAGGGAACTATATTCAGTATAATAACATATACAGAAAAATAATATGAAAAAGATCTGGTATCCTCTCAATTACCTCCTCCAGCACTTCAATAGGAAAGGAGGACCTGTATTATTACTTTCCAGGTTTACCACCATCTGTTGTGTATGTAAGTTGAATTTTTGTGTGTGTTTTCTTCAAAAAGAACTATGCTATCAAGACTTCAGCACTGTACCTACAGCATAATGTGTTCAATAAATTTTTATGAAATTAACTTAAGACATTTGTGAAGAGGAAGGATGAAGTGTGTCTATACCGGGGCAGATTCAGAGAGCAGATCAAAATGCACTGATGATTGCTTACTTATTAAAATACAGCGAGGCATGGTCAGTTCCAGAGTTAGGGTAGATGCCAAAAGAGCCAAGCAGAGATACAGTAAGTGTGGATTTACAACTTCAAGCCTTATTTCTACCTAAGCTACTCCTACATAGGAGTCACAGAAACACAAGAAACTTCGTAGGATCAAGTAATAAGATAAAACAGTATTTTCAGGACTACATTAAGAACATTTGACTAATTCCTCTTTATACACACAAACGAACACACTGAACAATGTAAAAAGTAATAAAGTATGCAGAGCCTAGTTACATAATTCCTTATGTAGACACTTTTAGAGTGGCTGCCGCTGCTGCTGCTAAGTCACTTCAGTCGTGTCCAACTCTGTGCGACCCCATAGACGGCAGCCCACCAGGCTCCTCTTTCCCTGGGATGGTACACCATTAATAATTATGTTGGGACAGCATGCATAAACACAGGCTGCCCTAGGTCACCAGGACATAAGATCCTGAGGTACCAATCACCTGTGATAACACCTAGCATGCTCAGACTTATCAGGTTATATTTGCAGGGTGGGCCTTGAGGACTCACAGCCAGGAAATAATCCATTCTGTGTGATTCACATATTTATCCACATCCCCCAAGGTGCACTACTTATATAGTGTTTGAGAACTGCATCCCTTTTCCTCCTTACTTTCCCCAACACTTTTATGTGTATCTCTCTTAATTTACTTCTTATTAATTTTCCTTTATTCACCATTGTTTCATTTTGCTCCTGTGCTACCACAAACTCAATTTACTACTCCATCCCTCCAGGTATTCTTTAGAGCTAAGACTGAGACTCTTTGGGAAGAATTCTTATCATCTGAAGTATAAATTTGCATCTTAAAAAGCAGACATAAATTAAGAATCTTTTGTTTCCCAGGTATAAGACTATGAAGAAGTGATGTATATTTTCCAATTACACAAAAGAGAAAACTACTAGATTTTCCGATATCTTGAGTTAGTTGGATTTGTAAATAAAAAAATACTTTTGGAGCTAACATGAAACTTAGACATTACCGTGTGCAGCTTTTTAAATAAAATTTCACCTACTTCTGGGATATTACCTTAGAAATGTCATTCAAAATGGAACCACAGTTTAAAAGAGCAGCTTTTTCAACTGACAAAGCATGTTTGGAGGAATTTCTGAGCATGGACTGTTTGCTTAGGGATTGCCTTGGTGTCTCATTACCAGCAGACTGAAATTCAGATCAGACTTGGGGCACAGAAAATAACAGAATTATACCGTTATGGGGAGGCAACCAATCACTTATGGGAATGTGCAAAGGTAAAATTTACTTCAGGGATTTTCTGCATATCAAGCATATTCACCTGTCATTCTTCTGTTCAGCCTGGGATGACTGCTTAATCTCCAACCTGCAAACTAGTGATGACACAGCAGAGGCAGACCTAAAAGGCAAAATGAACATGCAAAACTTCATGATGCAAAATGCATCATTTCCTCTTCTTTATTACTGAAAGTTTTCACTGCAAGGGATTTTAACAGCCCTATCATATGTGACCCTCAATATTTGAAAGATGCCTTTTTAAATTAAAGTCACTGCCAAAGACAAGCTCCAACTAGTAAATTTTCCTTTTAAAGTAAAAACTATTATAGATTTTTTTTCCTCTTATGATTTGGTGGATGCCTTTTTTTTCAGTTTCTGTTCAATTTGCTTTATATATAGATATTGTTTAAGGAATTCCATGAATAAGCAAATTTTTGCTATATATTAAATACCTCTCTTTTTCTGAATCACTCAAAGTGATTACACTTGAATCATTATCTAGAAATGTAAGATACCAAATTCTGTTTTTCTTGACCCGTTAGATTTTTTCCTACACTTACAGTAATTAAACTGCCAAATTTGTGACAGTATATTGGGTTAGATTTTCTAAGAAATAAATGGATCTTTCTATTATTATATATGTCCACTGAAAACCCTAACAAATATTTTCATTAGTATGCCCCACTGTTTCCTAGCTAAAAAATATAGATAATGCAGCTCAAACCCATTCATGATACCTAACAATCAACTTATAATACATATTCTATTAATACTGGATTATTGGCATTTTAGTCTATAAATAATAGTCTCATTTTTAACAGTTTAGTCTGTTTTTAGACTATATTCTACCAATGTAGTCCTACACTGAAATCATAATCATTTTGATTTAAAATGTCTTTACAAGTTATAAAAACTATACAATAAATTAACTATATTATCAAGTTCCATAATTGCTTAAAGGTACATATATTCTTTCATACCTGAAGAAAATTCTTAAGGCTCTCAACTTAACCAACTACTGTATATAAAGATATCAAAAGGATTTGATTTTTGGAGTAAAGCTAAGCAACTGTTCTCTCTCTTTCTCTCAAAAAGATTTTTCCCCCTCAAAGGGAAACTCTTAATGTGAAAAACTGTATTTAAATAAAATATGAATTGGTTATACTTTTTAATTGATTATAATTATAAAACTAAGGAGAAGGCAATGGCACCCCACTCCAGTACTCTTGCCTGAAAAATCCCATGGACGGAGAGGCCTGATAGGCTGTGGTCCATGGGGTCGCTAAGAGTCAGGCACGACTGAAAGACTTCACTTTCACTTTTCACTTTCATGCATTGGAGAAGGAAATGGCAACCCACTCCAGTATTCTTGCCTGGAGAATCCCAGGGACAAAGGAGCCTCGTGGGCTGCCGTCTATGGGGTCGCACAGAGTCAGAAACGATTGAAGTGACTTAGCAGCAGCATAAAACTAAACCAAATAAACCATTGGAATATTTAATCATTTCTCTGAAATAAGAATTTTTCATTAAAATAACATCATTTTTAAGAATGTTTCGTTACTGAAAATTTAAATATATCCCAAAGTAAATAGAATACCATAAAGAATTTTCTGATAATAAATATTCCATGCATATATTGTACCATTTCTGCCCTAGCCCTGGAATAAGCCTTTTCTTGAAGGAGCACTGGTTCTTTTTATTTCTTTAATTGTAGACTATAACCTAGAAATCAAAATACTAAATTTCATATGGAAATGGGTCCAATTTTAGATTTTCTCTCCTGATCCGATAGTTTCTCTGACTATTCCCACGCTAATACCAAACTGATATAACCATAGAGGCTTTATTGTATGTTTTAATTTCTGGTAGGTCTAGATGGACCCTTCTTTCTGGTACGTCTAGATGGATCTCTTCTTTTTAAAGGTTTTCCCAGATATTCTTGCATGTTTGCTTTCTCAAGTAAAATTTAAAATTAACTTTTCTATCTCTAGAAAATGAATGTCATTTTTATTCAGATTACATGAAACTAGTTCATTAATTTATGCAAACATGCATCTTTATGATGATGTTTTGTCTTCCTATATTCTTCCTAGACTCCACAGATTCTTGTGGACTATATACCATTTTCCTGTACTCTTTCTTATACTGTCATTCATGAGGCAAAGGTTATATGTTGTCCATAGTATCCTGTTTTATGGATATGTCTTCTTAACTAAATTCTTATTCATATTTTATGGATATGTCTTAACTAAATTCTTATTTATGTTACCCACTCCAAGAAACAATCAATGTTTTGCTAAATTTGTAGGCAATTGGTGGCTCAGACAGTAAAGCATCTGTCTACAATGTGGGAGACCTGGGTTCGATCCCTGGGTCAGGAAGTTCCATGGAGAAGGAAAAAGCAACCCACTCCAGTACTCTTACCTAGAGAATCCCATGGATGGAGGAGCCTGGTGTCCATGGTGTCGCAAAGAGTCAGACACGACTGAGCGACTTCACTTCACTAACCTTGTTTAGCCTATCTTCATCTTTCTAAACATGTATTTTCTTTCTAGTGCTAGAAATAAAGTTAGCCTTTCCATATTTAGAAAAATACAAATGAGGCAGGGTATTGATATTTTTTATGCTTGTATTACACCAATAAGCAATCACTGCTTATTTCCTAGAATCTCAACCATTTAAATTGTGCAGTTATTTTCTCCTTGATAAGAAAAATGCATTTTGATAACAACAATAGTAAGTACCATCAAAAGGTAATTAAAACTAAAAATAAAAAATATTTTTATTTATTAAGTTTAATAAAATTTAAGAATGGATCAACTTGCACTTCTACTCTTTACTTCATAGTAAATAGTATCAAAGAACACTTTAAATTGAATATTTCAATGGCATTGTTTTTTCTATTACCATAAACACAAAACTTTTTATTGTTGTTGATTACTTGCCTTGTTTCCATGAAATGATCACAGCCTTCTCTATTCCAGTGTGCCACACACTATTTTGTGCCTGGCAAAATCAATATGGTCACTACATATTTTTAAAACTCATGTTTTGTGCCTATCTCTATATACAGGAGGGAGGAATCAAGGTGACCTACAATATGTTTACTATATGAAATTGCCAATACTTTACCATATGAATTTACTATTAGACCATATTTTACCTAAAAAATGAAAATATAGGCTTTGGACTAATACACACATATCAGTTCAGTTCAGTCACTCCGTCGTGTCTAACTCTTTGGAACCCCATGAACCGCAGCACGCCAGGCCTCCTTGTCCATCACCAACTCCTAGAGTCCACCCAAACCCATAACTATCAAGTTGGTGATGCATAGATGCATTCAAAAATATCTGAAAGGAAAATGTGAGTTTGTATGGAAAATAAGAGAGATGGTTACTCTAAGAACCAGAGCCAAGTTATTAATATTTATCGAAATTGAGTATCCGATTTGACTCTGAGCTTCCATGAAGCTAGAGCATATAAGAAAAAAAAAAAAAAGATAAGCCAGCCAAAAGAACCTCTCACTGTTAGAACTCTCAACTATACATTTTCAGATGCCCTTTGCACACTAATCAGCGCAAATATTTTCCATCAATCAGTGCTCAATAAGATTATTTCTCCCATTTAGTTCAAGGGTGAAAGAGATAAAAATAATATTAGTTATTACTGAAAATATTTCTAAATCATTTTAGTTCTTTGTCCTAAAATTAATTAAATACTTTGAAAAATTTAAATCTTTGACACATTACTGATAATCCTATACAAACACCAGTTCTCCTTGTAGAGTAAGAGGTTTAGGGGAAGACATGTCAAAATGCTTTTTCATCTTTATTTTAAAAAGCATAATTACCTCTTAAAGACCTGTTACATTAAAACTGCACTTTAAGTTGAATTTTTTGAACCACTAAAATGAAACAAAATATAGCCTGTGTCCAAAAGGTATTTATCACTGCATCTCTCTGGCTGCCTAAGAGTTCATAGAAAGCAGGTGAACTTATAGAAACAGCTTCTTGGACAGTCCACACTGCTGGTTTCATTTACATTTTATTCCATATCTCAAAATACCTCTGTAATTGAGTTTTTTTATTAATTCATTCTAGTTATCTGATGTCTCAGAATATATTTCATCAAGCTAGAATAATGAACTGTCTTCTTCTAAGTATGATCCAGCGATTCTTGAAAATTTTGTGGTAATATAGAAATTTCATGTACATTTCACCATATATAATAAACTCATTTTAACTTTAATATATGCCAAATGCATTTAACCTTTATGTATGTATGTATTCTGCACAATGAAAACATGCTGATGAGAAGGCTGCAGTTCCTGCCAAAAAAAGAACTTCTGTTCTACTGGGACAAACAGTAACAGAAACATTAGTCACAATCAAAGTGCTTGGTAGTTTCATTAAAACAACAACAACAGCCTTACCTCTAGGAGTGAAGAAAACTTCCCAGAAAAGGGGACATTTAAGCTGTTTTTTAAGAAGTGGGAAAACATGGAGAAAGATATCTGAATTAGAAGTCATGAAAAATAAAAAGAAATAAGAAAGAATATGAGTTGGAGCAAGCTACAATCAATATGGTGAATTTTCCAATATGGAGTTTAAGGCAAGGTGGAAACTGATTCTCAAAACATCATCACTGCTTGTGTTGGTTTCATACTGTGTCAGCTGAACTAGACTGGAATAGTATTTGCTACAGTTTCGCTCTCTGATAGCTGTGGGTTAAGGTTGCTTGCTAAGGCAAGGTGCATGAGATTTGGAATGCAGAGCCCCGGGGAGAGCGCTAGGTTCTCTGGTTGAGTTGGAATGAGAGCTGCTGCTGCAGGTCAAGTACAGAGAAACTGATCACTTGTCATGGGGCACATCCACCTCTGTAGCTCCTGCAGCTCCCACGTGATCTCCTCCTTTAAGACCTCAAGCCCTAAATCACGCACATGTGTAAAACGCTGTGGCCTCTTTTGACCTTTGCTGTTGGGACTGGATGTGGTAGGAAACACCTGCAGGATTTAGTTTCTCTTTGTGAGTTCCAGTTCATCTTTTATCTACCCCAGTTTTTTCCCTGCACTGCTAGCTCCACTGACCCACAGACTCTTCAGCCCCACCACCACATATGGAGGCAACAGCTTTTCATAAACTATTTATTACATGACATCTAAAATAAAGACTTTATACCATATTACTCATGCTGATGCTTTCCTGGTTGAACCCCACGGGATGCACAGCACTTTCTATTATTAAAATTAACAAGTAAATTAAAAAATAAGTAATCAAAATATCACTTTTCTTTCTGCAAAAGTCCATAAATCAGGGTGATTTTTTGTGTATATTTACCAATCTGTGGTGGAAGTAGTGAAAAAACATCAGAACTCATTATAAATAGGAAAATAAAGTGCCTGGTTTAACTGGAAGAACATCTCCATGGGGTAAAAGAGGAAAAAAAAAAAACCTTCCTCCTTGCAAAGAAAACAAAGGGGAACAGCTTGAAATCAGATTTGTTCACATAGATCAAGAATGGAAATGCTATCTTTATTCTGGGTTAGAATGGAACTGGGGTTTTTTAATTGAGGACTAATCCTCTTTTCATGAGTATTTCCCTTCACATGTATAAAATAATAAGTTATGCTATTAACAATGCTGTTAAAATGTCATTTTTGAATCTCATCTACTGTGAGGTCCCAGAATATTCTGCCAAATTTTTTGTCTCAATCTAAGGCTAACTAGCAAACTGTGCTGTACAAATGTTTGATAAATTTGATAAACTAGTTTATCTAATGTAACAATTGAGTTTTGAGGATTGGATATTTTTGATACTGGATCGAAACATCTGCCTTTCTGGTACACAAACTTCGCAAATAGCCAACATCCAAACCTATCTTTCTGTTTCAGAGGTTTATTTAACCAAAGAGTGAAAGATGAGAAGACTACTTTAAGACATCTGTTTCAGATTTAGAAAAATGTTTACCCACACTTGCTTTATACCTTGAGAAATAAATAGCTATTTGAATTTAAAAAAAAAAAAAAGACAAAAAACCGGCAAAGTGCTCCTGATATGGCCATAGCATGGTGGGGCTGGGTCGGGGGAAGGAGGGTAGTGGATGACAGTCTCTGGAGTTTCAGTTATTTGTCCTTGGCCTTCAAACTGGAAAGAAAGAAACTGCTTATAGTGCCAATAAACATACTGACAACCCAGCTAAAATGATTCCAATCAAATTTGCTGCCCTATTTTGCTAAGAAAATATCAAGAACACAATTAAGAAATCAATGATGATTAGTGTATGACGAAACACAGTGTCTCAGGAAAAAAAAAAATCTGAGAAAAGAAAAACAATTTAGCAATGGTCATAACTCCAGTAAAGCTAAATAACTTAACAAAATACAATTTTAAGGCCTCTCTTATAAATAACCAGACAATTTCACCCATTCCCAGCAGAATAATGTCTCTGTTGTAGAGGTAATAGTGTCTAGCTTCTTTTAAGGTAAACATTTCCAAGCAGAGTATGGGGAATTTCAAAATTAAATGATGTGCCCAAGACTGTCTTCATTAGCAGTCCACACTTTACCCCCAAAGAATGGGATCCACTGAACTAATAATCATGAAACAATGGGGTAGAAATATATGTTGACTGCATGAATATATTCCAGCATAAGCACATGAAAGCACTTTCTTTTTTGTACTCTCTGTGCAAAATAGTTTAAGGATAGGTTGATGAAGTTGCATTAGGACTAATAAGATGTAAGAACAGCTCTGCTCATCCAGTGTAGTCTCTGTGAAGAACATGAGGTTGGATGCTTTTCTAAAGGGATATATATGAAAAAGAAATGGCTTCCCTAGATCACAATAAATATCAAAATATTTTGAAATGTACACTGTCTTTTACTTTAAAAATTCTACTTCAGTTCCTTTGCCATAAAAATTTGCAATGTAGCTGCAAAGATTTCTACTCCAATGTTATTTAAAACATCCAAAAAATTTGACATTCACAAAACTCAATTACAGAGGATTGTTTAAATAAATTATGATATACACATATAAAATTACAGCCATATATTAATTAATATTTGTTACTAATACAATATGTTCAAAACATAATGTTAAAGAAAATATGTCATTGACTCAGTAAACCGTATTATGTGTGTATATGTGTGTGTGAGAACGAGAGGAAATCTTGAATTACGCAAAAATTGTAGGGTTTTTCCTTTTCATTTGTTTTCAGTTTCTAGACGTTTTACAATAAACATGTTGCTTTTGTAATTAGAAGTAAAAAATAATAATTAGAAATAAGTTATGTAGATTTTTTTTTTAATGAGTAACAAGAATAGAGGATGCCCCATGCAGAATTTTAGATTTGTTCCCTGTTTTAAACAGAATGTCTCTCAATTACGCCTTGTGGGTTTATTCCCCCCATTCTCCTCTCTGGGACATTCTTCAGTTTGTTTTTGCCCAAATACTTTGTTTCATATTACAGTATGATTCTTATCTCACGGTACCACGAAGGGGCCCTGGGATCAAGGCTGGCTGAGCCTGCTGACATCTTTTGTAAAGGCAACACGGACTGACCAGGTGGGAAGATGCAGCTCTTTGAGTAAAGGACTGGAGGAGGAAGGTGAAGAGGGAACTTTTGAGGGCTTGGAGGGAAGCTAGTCAAGAATAAAAACACAAATGGAAATAAAACATTTCAAAGAATGAAGGATAAAGGAAACCTGATTTAAAATAATATTGTCCCTGAGTTCAGCCAGTTCTGGGTGGCATTCTCATCCAACCATCAGGGAACTGGGGTTCAAGGAGCAATCAAATTGAAGACAATTGGCATTCAGCCTTGGCGAGGAGCAGGCACAGAAGGCTCTTTGTTGAATCAGGCAGCCAGAGAGTACCTTGTGCTGAGCAAGATCTGGATTAAGGGCATGCATGCTCGCTTGTCACAAATGTTTTATTGTGTGTCTGGGCAAGTCATTCTCACTTGTTAAGGAACAGCCAGGGTTTTGTTCTGCATGGGCTTAAAATAAACCAGAAAAATCAGAGGGGCTTAGGGAAAGGGGGGAAGGAGGAAGAAGAGTTCATGTTTATGGTTTATTTTTGTTTGGTTAGCTCTTTAAGCTCTTGGAATAGGCAACTTCCTGGGGACTTTAAGTCTTAAAGTCTTTACTAACTCTAAATTTAAAGTAACTTTTATGCTGATAATTTAAACAGACTACATTCGAATAAGTACTGTACTTATCTCAGTATAAATGTCATCTTGGTAAAGTGCATTGTATACTATCAACGTATCTTAACCCTGACAAACTGTATGAGCTCAATGAAGACAATGGGGCTAGTGAGAGAGAATATTTTGAGTACATTTTTCCCTAGTTTTTTTTGCTCATATTCTCTTTCAAAAAACATAAAAATCTCACAGACTCCTTTATTTGCAATACCATGAATGCAATGAAAAGCAAATAAAAATACTAGAAAACTGTTTTTTTTTTCAATCCTCCTATTTCCCTTCCTCCATTCTATTATGTCCCCACATCCACCATCTCTTCTCAGAGCTGTGTGATCCCTATTGAAAATCATTCATTGTTTGCTCATAATCAGAAAACCGAGTTTCTAGCCCCAGCCCTGTTTTCACTAAACTGCCATCTGTACTTGAGCTAGTTACTTATTCTCTCTGGGCCCTGCTATCCTTATCTGTCAAGTGTGAATACTCTAACCTGTCTTCCTGTTTAAAAGAGTTATTGAGATTCAAAACTGATAACCAATTTTAAGACACTTTATGAATAAAGAATAAGTAATAGTAGTATTATGAAAAGCCTTCAGCTTTGCTATTGAAGTATAGCTAATATACACAAAAGCACGCATATAAAAAGATGTCAGAAGAAAAAACTGTGAAGATAATTACTTCTGAAGAAGCATTTGCTTTCCTGTGAATCCACCTCCTGCCCCAGGAAAGAACAGGGGGTTTACTATCTCCTTTCCCTCTGGACAGGTAAGAAGAGAATCCTGGGGACAACTCGGAACAGCTTAAATGTGTTCACTGCTTCTGGGAGAATCACAGGATCTGTTGCCTGGCTTAAGCCTAAAAAACCAAAGCATTCTGTGGAAGAGGAAAGAGATGTCTGCATTAAGTTTGGTGGAGCTGTGAGGGCGATTCCAAGGAGCAGACGTAGGCCAGTATTCAAGAAGAGAGAGATAAAGTGGGCTGCTTTTGCTTCCAATAATAAGACCACCTATAGGATGGTATGCAGGAAGTGTATGCTATTTAACTGGAGGTTTGTATAGGTTACATTTCTAAGAGCTGCAGAAAGAAACAAAGGATACACTGGAATAGAGATGTGCTTTCCAAATCAAGGCTCTCCTTGACTTGCAAGGCTCCCAGGAATGACCATCACCAACAACCAATGAAAGTAGGAGGCAAGAGGTCAGTTTCATCATATAGGAGACCCAGAGAAAAGAAAATCATCTAGCCCAGTAACCGTGCCCTGTTTACATCCCAATGCTCTCTTTCCAAATCTGACCCTGGGGGGACCTGCTATGTCGAATAGCCAGAGTCAGTTGGAAAGGGAACACAAGGCTGAAATCTACCCCAGCATCTTCCTGGAAGCCAAGCAACCACCAACCAAATGTTAACAGAGGGAAAATTCCTTTTTAAAAAAATAAGCACTGAAGCACTTAATATTAAAATTTTGACCTGGAGAGATATGTACATGGAGACGCAGTCAAGAAGATGGGAAACATTCTGCTACAAAACAAGAAAGAACCAGAAGCTATGAGAAAGGTCCATAGCTTTCCTAGAATCCAGAGGCAGCTTGGCCTTCCTGTTGTCTTGATTTTGGACTTCCAGCCTCCAGAGCAATAACACAATAAATTTCTGTTTTTTAAGCCACCCGCTGTGTGGTACTTTGACTGCCATCTGTGGGGTCGCACAGAGTCGGACATGGCTGAAGTGACTTGGCAGTAGCAGGGTGTACCAACTAATACACCCTTTCTTAGCATGAGTTCAACACATAGGCTACAAGGGTATACTTTAACACAATAATAGAATCTAATCCTTAAGGAAAAGGCAGGAATATTTAACATGTATCAATACTTCAAATTCATGTCAGTAGAAACTAAAATAAAAAGGATGTCTTCAGCTCTGAAGTGTTATGTGCTTATGACATCACATTCAAACGTCTCACCCACTCATCTGTCTTCCCTGCTAGTCTGAACATGCCTTAATAGGAATTCTGCCTAATTTATCTCTATAATCCTTGCACCTTGCACAGAACCCAAAACAGTTCAGTCTGAATTGAACTAAAGAGAATAATCATTATCAGGAGCCTGACCACTAACAAGGAAGCATTATTTCAGTTAATCTGATCTTAAACCCTGTCTATATACACATTTCCTTGCAGTCATTTAAATTCTAAATATGTGAAATAGGTATGGATTTTAATCTACCATATGCTGGTGCTAAGTCACTTCAGTCATGTCTGACTCTGTGCAACCCCATAGACGGCAGCCCACCAGGCTTCCCTGTCCCTGGGATTCTCCAGGCAAGAATACTGGAGTGGGTTGCCATTTCCTTCTCCAGTGCATGAAAGTGAAAAGTGAAAGTGAAGTCACTCAGTCGTGTCCGACTCTTACTGACCCCATGGACTGTAGCCTACCAGGATCCCCGTCCATGGGATTTTCCAGGCAAGAGTACTAGAGTGTGTTGCCATGCCTTCTCCATTAATCTACCATACTCAGGTGCAAAATAATTTCACACTTCATACTTTATTTTCTAAGTAAACTTACTTCTGACTCTGAAATCCTGCCTCAGTGATGGAGAGAGATTCAATCATATTCAGGTTTGAAGCACAGTACTGAATCACATGCAGTCACATTCAGGCTTAGCAAAGTTGCCACTATTGTCATACCATGAGCAAGAGGCCCTGCAATCTGTCTGCCACGGTTGCCTTTGCCTTGCTCCTTGCCAAGCCCTCAGGTGGCCTCTAAATCTGCTTCTCATTAATCAGTTTCTCATTAATTCACCCTGTTACATACTTTGTATATATAGTGCTTTCACCACTAAGTAAATCAACATTTTCACAATGACACAGTCTGGACTATTATTCTACTAGATGGTGAGACAGATTTACCTTAAGAAGCAGTAGAGACCTCCGTTCCCCCTCCTCAGTCATTCTAGTCTGCAGCTTCCCTGAACCAGGCCCATGTATGTATTTCCTTGTTGTCACATTCTTTGAAGGAATATGGGAGCATGGCCTTGGGGACACACATTGGGAATAACTTTCATGGTCCAGACCAAAAGCTGCCCTCCAGATGTCTGCAGCCCACGAGCACACCCCATATAAACTGCAGCTGCCTTGGGTTCACATGAAGTAGGAAAATCAATTAAAGGAGAGTCAAAGCATAACTTGGAGAAACCCCTCCAGTCTCTATTTACTATTTCTACCCTTTTCCTTCTAATGTAACCAAACTTTGATGAATCTGGCGAGTGTTTCCATACCATTTTACTGTCCCGGCTCATGTGGTCAAGCCGGGGAGAAAGAAAAGTATAAAACCTCTCAGTCGCTTCACTTCTCAAAGGAGTCCAGCATCACAGCAATGCTCATTATACCTTGACAACTGACCTTCCTATACATCTATGACCTATTTAACAGTTTTCAAGAATGACTGCCGGACTCTTTTCAAAATCTGCAAAATCATGTGTGTGTATGTGTGCATACAATACGCATTCATACAAATATGCCCAGGCACACAGGCTCTATTTCAAGAGTGGTGTGCAAAGAATCGGCCCCCATCGACCATTTTATTACTGTTTGCACATTTGGTACAGAGCAGCAATGAAGGCCCCAGCGTCTGCAGCAGCTCCGGTAATTAGCTCCGAATGAAACAGTCATAAATAGTAATTAGCCATTCCCTCAGTCATGTCCCAAAGCCTTTAAAAAAAATCCGCAGAGAAATCAATGCATTCTTTTCTAAAGACCTACTATAGGCACACCACCCACTCACTCTACCATCATATCTCAGAAGCTGAGAGAAAGAGCAGGATTCCTGCCACTCCAAGATGTCCATGGGTCCTATAGGAAAGAAAAGAAAGTAAAATTGGGCAGAGAGACAAGGTGTTACAGAATCAAAGGTCTGTAGAATATTGATCAATGCAGGGAGATATGGGTCTGCCGGAACCTAGAATATTCAACACAGGACACTGAGACAGGACCCTAGTAACACAGAAGTACATCCTATGTGGCTCGATATCTGCCTCAACTGTGCATCTGCAGGAGAGCTTCAAGAATTCTCCCTTCACTCTGCAGTGAAATCTCTCAGCCCGAGGTTGCAGCTGGTGGGGTCACATTTTTCCTTCAGTGGGGATACTAGATCAGAAAACCTAGGACGAGGTCTCATATTGGTGAGCCTCCATCCCCTGTTTTAAAAGTGTGAATTCTTAGACCTGAATCCATGTGTTGTTAGGGAATTTATGATCATGAAAATTAAGGCTTGTCATCCAATAAGCAGACACAGTCTATTCTGTGATGTGCTGAGTAGCCTTGATCAGATCGTTCTAATTCTCATAATTGGACATCTGGAATGTGCCTTGAAAGCTTACCTGGCTTATTACCTTGGCTTCAGTTACATCCCTTCCATTCCAAACAGATCTCTGTATAGCAAAACCGTGATCTTAGCCTTTTAGTACCAGCCATCCAGACCCTGGACTAACCATTCATGGAGTGGAGAATCTTGGTTCAGGCATTACCAGTGGCCTGAACAAACACTTGCATGTTCCCTCCATTTCTGAGATGCTACAGCATTGCCTGGCATGAAGACTGAAGCATCTTTTCCAACCTTATTTCATACCTTACACTGTTGGGTCTAACAGTTAACCACACTGGAGTACCCAGTGCAGGGAGTCCCCCAATAAGGCACATATCCGTTGTTCACAGTACTCTCAGAGCATTTCATAGAACTACTCCACCCATCTAGGGGGCAGCCTGATGGAATTACAGAGGTTCCAGACAGACCCACGTGCTCAAACTCTGACCTTGCTACTTATTAGATGCAGGAACTTAGAACTGTTCTTTGGGTTCCTGGGTTCCTGGGTTCCTGGAATTCCTGGGTTAGAGGAATTGACTTCCTCGATTTCATATTAATGTAACATGGGAGGTTTAAATAACCAAAACCATAATCACAACCACATTGCCATACTCAGACCCTACTGCAGGCTCCTAGAGTCAGAAGGGGTATAGGGGAGAGTCGTGGTGCAGATACTTTTTGAAAGGTATTTTGTGTGATTCTCTTCTTATAGGCACTTAAGGTCCTAACTATAATTTGAAACCTCAATTTTGCTCTACTGTAAATCAGTGATAATATTGACCTATTTCTGAGGGTTATTATTAATTTTTAATTCTGCAACATGGGTAAAACGCCTGGAAAATATTAAATATATGATCAGTGAACTGCGATTATATTACTATTATCCACTTTGCTTCTAAGGCATTTTATCCGGGACCTCTGAAAGCTCTGTTACAGTCCAGCGTAAGTTTTGCACTCGACTCTGAACTCAAGGGCATATCTATCTGCCTGCCTACTGCTCAGCCCGTATTCAGCCCAGGAGAGCATAGGCATTATGAATGAACCATTCTTTCACCTTGAATGTCGCCTACGTTTGGTCCAAATATCCAAATCCCTCAAGGCCTATATGAAATTCCACATCTCTCCTAAACAACTTTTTCCATCAGAACTCAGAGCTCTGATAGTGTAGATCATTCACCTGGAAACTAGTTATAACAATCCTTCCTTCATGATCTTGTTTTAATTTGCTTGGCTGTTTTTGTTTATCTCTTGTCTCTCCAAATAGACATTCAATTTATACTTTTTCATATCTCTCATAGGGCTTAATATGGCATATATTTATACATGGCACATATTAAGAAAAACAAAATATCTTCTGACAAGGGGGGAAAGAATTTTACTTTAATTTTAGTACAAACTGAATTGGGACAGAAATGGTAATATTAAAAAAAGACTTGAGCAAACATTTTAATTTCATGGTAACTAGTTATGCGTTCTGTGTTGGTAAACACATATGGATGCCAGTTGCCAAAAATGATACTAAAATCATACAGCAAAAGCTACAGAGTTTGAGACACGGATTCTAGTTCCAGTGTTATTAATATATAACTTGAGACCTTGAGCAAGTCAAGTCACTATTATGATTTTCAGATTCTGTAAGAACCAGGGTTATTCACCAATCTGTAACGTAGCTTTCAGCCCTCACATGCTACGTTTGTCACTAAGATTTTTAAATACAAGTGTGCTGAGTTACAGACAATGAGGACCTCCCAACAGACAACATTATTCCCCTGGGAATGGAGGATAGAATTATGAGAAACTAAGAATTCAGGGAAAGAATGAAAACCCAGCCTGAATAAAGAAGGAAACAAAGAGCTTGGAATGAAGTGTGATTTGTGGGTCTCTACTGCCCTCCTCAGAAAGAAGGGACTGTCTGCAGTGGGGCTGCAGGCACTTCAGACCTGGGGAGGGAGAAAGAAGCTTTTCTGCAGTCAAGACGCAATGAGCAAGACTTTCTTAGCAAAACAGTATGCAGGGTGGATTAAAGTATTTCTGAGATAACAATATGCCTGAGAGTCAGATGTACTAATTTGAAAGCTAGTCAGATCATCTTGATAATTATTCAAACCAACATTGATGAAGAAATTGCTATGCTTCTGTCAAAAGTGAAAGAGCTTCTATTTAGGGACACTATAAAACCTTATTTCTCCCCCTCATATAACCTGTCCCATTTCCCTATCTGGTGACTCTTGCAATAAGTGATTAAAACTTTTTATTGAAGCCACCACTGGCTCCTCACATTTTTTTAAGCGTGTGTACAGTTTAATGGTTTGGAGTGCCATCCACAGATGCGTGTAACCGTCACCACTGTACTGGATCATTAAAGGCCCCCCTGGTGGAACTCAGCCCACAGATGCATCCGCATCTCTCTGTCTCCGTGGGAGGAGGGGAGGCTAGACCCTTTCCTGCATCTCGTGCTTTGCATCTGTCACGCTGTTTGAGTGAATTTCCTTCTTATCCCAGCTCTCCGTACAAATGTAAGACAGTTGCTGGGTTGGTCAAAAAGTCACGCAAGTTTTTCCATAGGATGTTACAAAAAACCCACTTTTGGACCAACCCAGTACAAAGAACCACCTCTAAAGTCATGGGTCTATGAAATCTTCTCCAAATCTTCCTGTCAAAATCAGGTTTGGAGATACTCAGTTCAACTGTTAAATGTCGAGGACCGAATAAAAATATTCACCATCTTTTCAGCACTGTCAAACCACACCAAAATGAAAGTAAAGGAATAAAAAAGTCAAAAGAAGAAAGAGGACAGAATATAGTATCATCAGAGAAATTCTGACTTCAATAAAAGAAGAGACAGTGCTGTCAGAAAGTTTAGTAGAAAAAACAGCAATAAGGAAAACGTATACAGTGGGGGAAATATATATTTTTTCCTGTTCTCTGCAGGAAAAACTAATATGAAGAAACTAAACTAAATATAAAGAAACTAAGTATAAGAAAATATAAAGTAACCAATGAATAATAAATGATGATAGTATGTAAAAGGCAAGAAAAACAAATCCTAAAATATCATAATAGGTGGCTTAAAATTTTAAAAGTAAATCAAGAAATAACTGTTACGCATTTATCTTTAGAGATACAAAATAAATGCCAGAGAATAAGTAGCTAACAAAACAAAGAGATTGCCTTGGGAGAGCCAAATGTTGATGTTGCTTTCGATGTATGACTTTATATGAGATTGAATTAAACTAGCTGCCTGTAATATTTAAGTTTAAAATTTTATTTTAAAGGTAGATTGAATATCAACTCATGACTCCTTTCTATCCTCTTAGACTCAACCAGACCTTGTTGCTTCCTTCTTGTATATTATGAGCATCTACTTTGTCTCACTAACTGATTATAAGTTCTTTAAAGGGAAATGTCATGCTTTTATCCTGTGGTCCTTCCACACCTCCACCCAGTGGCTATTGGAAAAGCAAGCATACATTTGGGGAGTTGTCATATTGGGAACATACCTGTTATTGAAGGTGTTGCTACTATAGACATCCTGCAATATAGGGGATGTTCCCACACCACAAAGAATCATCCTGCTGCAAACACTTTGAGAAATAGTAGGTAGTATGATATTGGGCATGGTTTCCAGTCAACATACCAAGATGCTGAAAGGATTAAGATTTTCAAGCCACTGGTGTCATCTATACCTTACTGTGGATGAGTTGAATTGGTCTTTCAGATAAGGTAATGCATATATTTTATTGGAACTCAAGGTAACAAGAAAATAAGGAATGTACTCTGCAATATTTCACTCCTAACCCCAGAAGACTCTGAGTCAGTCGCTTTGAGTTACAGCCACTGAATCCATATTTGTTTAAAGGTCATTAGAATATTCTACTGCTGTCAGGTCTGGAAATCCCAAGTTTAGACGAGGATGAGAGTAGGAAATGAGATAAAGAAGAGAATGTTGAGTCTCTAAAAGAAAAATTTCCATCCTATTCCATTTGTCCAGAGATAATACTCGCTGTCATCTCAATTTGCCAGTAGGCATTTTTTTATTTTCCCAGTGTTGGAGTTTGCCTCAGTTAAACTCAGAACAGTTGTATTCACATAGGGTCTATAGCAAGTTTCACAGCTGAACTTAGCTAGAGTAATATTTGACATCAACATACCTTATCTACTGAGACAATAAATTTACCTTCAAATTGCTAAGAAAACATGAATTTTTCTTACATGTAGGCCATTAGCCTACAGATTTTATAGCTATCTGGGGACATGGACACTGTTAATCCATGAATAATTATGTCTCTCTTTTAAATAAGCTATTTCTTAGAGTTTTATATAAAGTCTGTAGCTTTCAGCCCTAAAGAATTTGCCAACAGGTAATAATAAAATACAGCTCAAAATGAACACTCCAGCCTCAGATGTGAGGACCTGTGTGGTATTATTAAAAATTATGCTGTCTAGTTACCAAACAGTGACCCCCATGGCCAAATAAACATTTGAAGAACTGCTCAGTTGCTCTATCAATCAAACTAGGTAAAGTTAAAACAGCAACCTAATATTTTTACCTGGCAAAATAGCCAATATCATTAAAATCAGAATATGTTGTGTCAATTACATGCACACAAAAAAGATTATACAAAAGGATCTTTTCCCATTAAAAATCAATCTAAATATTCCACAATAGGAGGATGATTAAATGAGTGAACGGATAAGCAGGAAAGGACATGGGTAAACCTATGGCTGATTCATGCTGATGTTTGGTAGAAACCAAAGGGAAATTATGACCAACCTAGATAGCATATGAAAAGCAGAGACATTACTTTGCCAGCAAAGGTCCATCTAGTCAAGGCTATGGTTTTTCCTGTGGTCATGTATGGATGTGAGAGTTGGACTGTGAAGAAAGCTGAGTGCTGAAGAATTGATGCTTTTGTTTTTTTGTTGTTGTTTTTGTTTAATTTTTATTTTTACTTTATTTTACTTTACAATACTGTATTGGTTTTGCCATACATTGACATGAATCCATCACGGGTGTATATGAGTTCCCAATCCTGAACCCCTCTCCCACCTCCCACACCATATCATCTCTAACTGTGGTGTTGGAGAAGACTCTTGAGAGTCCCTTGGACTGCAAGGAGATCCAACCAGTCCATCCTAAAGGAGATTAGTCCTGGGTGTTCACTGGAAGGAATCATGCTGAAGCTGAAACTCCAGTACTTTGGCCACCTCATGCGAAGAGTTGACTCATTGGGAAAGACTCTGATGCTGGGAGGGATTGGGGGCAGGACTCGATGGATGTGAGTCTGAGTGAACTCCGGGAGCTGGTGATGGACAGGGAGGCCTGGCATGCTGCGATTCATGGGGTCGCAAAGAGTCGGACACGACTGAGGGACTGAACTGAGCTGAACTGAACACAATACTGTAGAACAATTATCCTTCAATTGAAAATAAATACATTTGAAAAAATGAATAAACAGCCAATTATTTAGCGATTAAAATCATGTTTCTTTGCTTTTTCTATTTTACTTTACAATACTGTATTGGTCTTGCCATACATCAACATGAATCCACCACGGGTGTACACGTGTTCCCAGTCCTGAACCCCCCTCCCATGTCCCTCCCCATACCATCTCTCTGGGTCATCCCAGTGTACCAGCCCCAAGCATTCTGTATCCTGCATCAAACCTAGACTGGCGATTTGTTTCTTATATGATATATACATGTTTCAATGCCATTCTCCCAAATCATCCCTAAAGACTCCACCAGAAAATTAGTAGAGCTAATCAATGAATATAGTAAAGTTGCAGGATATAAAATCAACACACAGAAATCCCTTGCATTCCTATACACTAATAATGAGAAAGTAGAAAAAGAAATTAAGGAAACAATTCCATTCACCATTGCAACGAAAAGAATAAAATACTTAGGAATATATCTACCTAAAATCATGTATTCAAAGACTGTATATAGACTTGCACAAATAGTTATCATAAAATAATTTTATAAGATAAGGTATAAAAATCCATATATAGCATCAGTTTCATAACTCATACATAAACACTCACATATATATATAGATGTATCTATGTATACACACACACACAGCTATATATACAATGTACCAATCAAGTAATGTTTCTGGATGGTTGAGATCACGAACATTTTTTATTTTCTTTATACCTTCTTAATATTTTCAAATTTTGCACGATGAAAATGTGTTTCTCATATATATATGTGTATATATGTATAGTTGACTTACAATATTGTGTTAGTTTCAGGTGTACAGCAACACGATTTAGTTATAAATATATATGTGTATGAAGTGAAGTGAAGTAAAGTCGCTCAGTCGTGTCCGACTCTTTGCAACCCCATGGACTGTAGCCTACGAGGCTTCTCCGTCCATGGGATTTTCCAGGCAGGAATACTGGAGTGGGTTACCATTTCCTTCTCCAGGGGATCTTCCCTACCCAGGGATCAAACCCGGGTCTCCCGCATAGTCCCTATATATGTGTATAACTATATTCTTTTTTGTTTGCTTCTTTTCCATTATAGTTTATTATAAGATATTAAATAGAGTTCCCTGTGTTATACAGTAAATGCTTGTTATTATATATGGTAAGGTGCATCTATTAATCTTATATTCCTAATTTATTCCTCCCCTCCTTTCATTTTGGTAACCATAGGTTTGTTTTCTATGTCTGTGAGTTGTTTCTGTTTTGTAAATAAGTTCATTTATACTGCTTTTTAGATTCCACATATAAGGGATATCATATATTTGTTTTTATCATATATTTGTTTTTTAATTTATTTCACTTATTATGATAATCTCTGGCATTATTTCATTTTTTGTTATGTATCTTTTTAATCAAAAAAATAAACAGAGCTGTGTTATTTGCTCAGCAACACTTGCAACCCCATGGATAACACTTGCCAAGTGGGGGAGGTTAGTTGCTCAGGGCAAAAGGCTGCAATTCCAGAGACTCGAAGGACTGATTCAATTAGAGAAGGAAAAAAATCATTACATTTTTTCCCCCATCTAAGATGTTTTTAATACCTTTTCAGAGTTAGAAGTAGAATAAAATATACCATGTGGAATACTAAATCATGAAGAAATAGATCCCTTTTGCAAGGGTGTGTTTTGAAATTATTATTATAAGTGAATTTATTCACAGTGCATTGGGCTTTGTAATAAAACAGCACCCTTCTCTCTGTGTGTCTCATGGTTCCTCTGCTATCTTGCCACACTTCTGAACTGTAAAATAAATCAAATTACCCCAACAAAAAGGAGAATAATCTCCATAGAGGGGCCTTGTGTCCCTGCCTTTATTCTATATTGTGCTTGAATAAAACACATGAGACCCTCTGATTGAATCCGTTTAAATATAAAGCCTTTAGAAAAACCAGGCATCCTCTTCTTCCCAAATGCACGTACAATTTCCATTAATGTTAATAAGAGCTATGTGAAGGGATGAGGAAAACCATTCCCATTATGTTTTATTACATTTTTATTTTATGAACTAGTCTCTTGGATGATAAATTAATGCTACTGCAAAACCATAATTCTTTGGGGAAAACCTCCATGAAATTTCCCTTCTTTGTGCTATTCTGCTGCTGTCGAAAAGAAAAATCCCAAAAACTAAACACAAGCTGAATGCTTTTGACCTGTGACTAGTGTACTGTAGATGACACCCTAATAAAATACCAACTGCATTGTTCATAATTAGCAGCAACTGCAGTTTTGCTAAAAAGAAAAAGAAAAAAAAACTGCCTGAGATAATTATTGCATTTTATAAGTATCCACTCAGCAGCTGGCAATTAGATAACCCAGAATCAGATTATGCCTGCCATTAGATAAGTCTCAGGCACCTAAATGCTTCAGTGTTCCATTCGGCAGAAGTCTAATTATGGTGACAGCGCCCAGCCCCGTGGCTGGCCACACAGAAATGGCCTTATTTGCCTCCGCTCCAAGAGGTGTGGCTACAAGGATTCAACTTCAGTTCACTAATCTTTACCATTTCCATGTGGCGGATACTCCACTGGATCCATCCATTTCAGTATATTCCTTTGTGTTTTGTGACCAGCCTTATCTCTGCTCAAGGAGCTCCCTGAACTTAAAAAAAAAAAAAAAAAAAAGCTCTCCGTTCCTTCTTTCTCACTTGGGCCCCTTTCTCTCCATAAACACTTTTTCCCAAAATTCTGGTCCACGTGGTTCTTTTGTCTTTTGAAAAAAAAAAAAAAAACTTTTTATTTTTTAGAGCAGTTTGAGATTCACAGCAAAATTGAGCAGAAAGTAGAGTTTCCTTATATCTACTGCCCCATGCAGGACAGCCTCTTCCACACCATAGTACAATTGTTACAATCAACGAATTGACACGTTATTATAACCCAAATTCTGTAGTTTAGGGTAAAGTTTATGCTTTGTGTACCTCCTATGGATTCTGGCAAATGTATAATGGTTTATATCCACTATTATAGGATCATACAGAATAGTGTCACTGCCTAAAAACACCCTCTGCTCTGCCTATTTATCCCACTCTTTCCCTTAAGCCCTGGCAGGCATGGATGTTTTAACTCTCTCCATAAGTTTTGCCTTTGCCAGAAAGTCATATAGCTGTATCTTAGTGTTTAGCCTTTACAGATTGACTTCGTTCAATTAATATGCATCTCTCCACATCTATTCATGGATTGATAGCTCATTTCTTTTTAGTGCTGAATAATATTCCATTACCTGGGTGCTATGAGGTTGTTTTTTTAAAAATTATTATTTTATCACTAATAATTTTTCAGATTTATTGGAATATAATTGATATATAACATTTTGTAAGCTTAAGGTGTATAGCACAGTGATTTAATACACATATACTGCAAAATGATGATCACAATAGAGTTAGTTAACACATACATCACCTCATATGACTATTGTGTGGGGGTAGAGGTAAGAAAATTTAAGATCTACTCTCACAGCAACTTTCAGGTTTATAATACAGTATTGTAACAATAGTCTCTATGGTGTATATTACATTCTCCAGGGCACCACAGTCTATTTATCCATTTACCTACTGAAAAACGGTTGCTTACAACTTTTGGCAATTATAAAGTATATATAAACATCCACAGATTTTTGTGTAGACATAAATTTTCAGTTCATTTGAGTAAATACCAAGAAGCATGACTGCTGAATTGTTCAGTATGTCTAGTTTTCTGAGAAACTGCTCAGTTGTCTTTCAAAATGGCAGTAGCATTTTTGCATTTCCTCTCTTTGACTGAGAGTTCCTGATGCTCCACACCCTTTTCAACATTTTGTGTTGTCAGTGTTTGGGATTTTGGCTATTCTAACAGGTGTGTAGTCATTTCTCATTGTTTTAATTTGCAATTCCTTAGTGGCTCATATGGAGAAGACAATGGCACTCCACTCCAGTACTCTTGCCTGGAAAATCCCATGGACGGAGGAGCCTGGTAGGCTGCAGTCCATGGGATCGCTGAGAACTGGACACGACTGAAGCGACTTAGCAGCAGCAGCAGCAGCAGCAGTGGCTCATAATGAGGTATCTGCTCAGATCTTTTCCCCATTTTAAACGTTATAGTACCTAATTATTTCCTCTCTTTCCTGTTATTCAGCTAAGACCAGTGAAGCCCAAATCATGACTTACTGGTGAGGGGAATTAGTAGGTGTTGAGGGAGAGTAACTGGCAATTAATTTAACCTTTCTGAGACTTGGTTCTTCATATCTACAACTGTAATTATACTTGCCTTATAGGGTGTTTATGGACATTAACTGAGGTGTCATAATATAGTAGCTAATACAATCCATGGAAGATAGGACGTGCTCTGAAAAAATTTTTTTACTTTTCTTATATCTTGAAATTTGAATTCACTTTCAAGAAAATAAATTGTCTCCTTAGATGAATATATAGGTTCTCTGTTGTCAGAAACCAGACAACACTGTAATTCAATGTAGTTTCCATCTCAGGTTTAACTGCTGATAAACTGGGACCCAAATGTGTTGCCCAAGTTTTTTTTTTTTTTTTTTTCTACTCAATTCTTATTCCTGCAAGACTCCACTTCTGCGTTTTTTTATATAGCTGAGAAATAATTTTCAATTAAATAATCTCGATTATCTCAAAATATTAAATACAAAAATGCACATATCAATTTAGTTACAAATCATTCATAATGGAAAAAGCATTGCACTAAAACATACGAAAATTTGAGAGTTACTCCTAGCTTGGGCTTCCCAGGTGGCACTAGTGGTAAAGAATCTCCCTGCCAATGCAGGAGACATAAGACATGCACGTTCAATCCCTGGGTCAGGAAGGTACCCTGGAGGAGGGCATGGCCACCCACTCCAATATTCTTGCCTGGAAAATCCCATGGACAGAGGAGCCTGGAAGGCTACGGTCCAGGGGGTCATAAAGAGACAGACATGACTGAAGCAATTAGTACACATGCGCACAATCCTATCTCTAAAACTAACTAGCTTATCTGCTTAGGCAGGTAATTTAATATTAATAGGTCTTAGTAAAACTAAATGATTTGTGAGACCATTTAAAATTATAATATGCAATTATTCTGATCTTTAAATAGAGGCATACTCAAAATAGACATTATGCTCTATATAATTTTCTTACTGTGTCAAATTTTTAGGACAAAAATTTAATGTACATCTCAAGAAAATGTCTACTACTATCTCTCTCTTTAGCATGCTTTTACGTACATGGAACTAGGGTAGAAAAGACATTTAAGCCTCCACAACTAATAGAACTTAATCTTTAAATCAAGAGAAAGCTTTCTTAAAAATCTTTTGAGAAGATCTGAATTTCCATTTAACTTGTCCAATATCTGTGTTTTGGCAAAAACATTATACAATGGAAGGAACAAAGGATTAAGTAGCAAATAAGAAAGTACACCTGTAGTCAGAACAAAAAAAAATATGTTCTCTAAGTAAACTGCTAAATATTTTTGCATACAATAACTTCATATTTTAAAACCTAAGCTATTTAAATTTTAAATTATAAAACTATTATTTTGTGAAAATAAATAATAATCATGTTTCATAAAAATGGATAATAAAACGATACCATTTTAGCATTAACTGATATATGTTTCTAATGCAATGGTAATTCAAGAAAATTTATCCATATTCTTCTATACTAATGTATAACATATTTTCATGTATTGACATAGTTCCCTTGCTGCTGCTAAGTCACTTCAGTCATGTCCGACTCTGTGTGACCCCATAGACGGCAGTCCACCAGGCTCCTCTGTCCCTGGGATTCTCCAGGCAAGAATACTGGAGTGGGTTACCATTTCCTGCTCCAATGCATGAAAGTGAAAAGTGAAAGTGAAGTCGCTCAGTTATGTCCAATTCTTTGCAACCCCATGGACTGTAGCCTACCAGACCCCTCTCTTCATGGGATTTTCCAGGCAAGAGTACTGGAGTGGGTTGCCATGGCCTTGAAGTGACGTGAAATCGCTCAGTCATGTCCGACTCTTTGTGACCCCATGGACAGTAGCCTGCACCAGGCTCCTCCGTCCATAGGATTTTCTAGGCAAGAGTACTGGAGTGGGTTGCCATTTCCTTCTCCAGGGAATCTTACTGACCCAGGAATTGAACCCAGGTCTCCCACATTGATAGACAGATGCTTTACTGTCTGAGCCACCAGGGGACCTTGCCATGGCCTTAGACACATTAATCCCATCTTGTTAGTATAGGTTTGTTTTACTTGCTATTCTGTCCTGTAGTCATTTTCCTTTGCTATTGCTATTGTTAGTTATGCAGGAAAAAATGAAATAAACTTACCAGGGCAAAAATGCATTTATTTATTCAGTTCCCTATGTCAGCTCTCCTAACTTAGTAAGGAAAGCAAACATTTCCAAATAGTGTACCTTAAGCTCTAGATTTTTATTTGTTATAACCTGCTAATTGTCTTCCATGACCAGTGTAAGACTAAGTGCCCACTTATCATTTCTTCCCTTTAAAAACTGAGTCCAGTACATCAGTCAGTTCAGTTCAGTTGCTCAGTCATGTACAACTCTTTGCAACCCTATGAATCGCAGCATGCCAGGCCTCCCTGTCCATCACCAACTCCCAGAGTTCACTCAGACTCAGTCCATCGAGTCAGTGATGCCATCCAGCCATCTCATCCTCTGCCGTTCCCTTCTCCTCAGTCCTTTAAACAGAACATCCGTCTGATAAACAGAACATCCATCTGATAACCTCTCAAGACCCTTACTAGTATACATTTTTCTGGCTATAAAAGCAAAGGGTCATTCATTACGACCCTGGCCTTCCTGTTGTAGGTAAGCCATTAATACCTACAATATATTTTCTCTTAATAAAACGTATTTACTCATTAGGTGGCTATTTACTGGGATTAAAATATATTAACAGCCAGAGAGCCCTCATAAATACTCAAGGACAATGGCTTTTCTAACATGCTACCTTAATTTCATAACTTTAGTCTTTTAAAATCATTATACTTGTCTCATCTTCTCAAAACGTCCTCTAATAATTTTTTGAAAACTTTGGCAGGTTAATTAAAATTAAAAGCACAGAAAACACCAGACAGCGCATCATGTTTGACCAGAATAGGCTAATTTCAAATCTGGCTTTCTGAGAAAAAAAAATAGATAAAAAATATTCTAAAAGGATGATCCTTTTTCTTTGATATGTATTATGCTAACAATATTTCAAGACACTTGAATTGTTCCAAATATAAATGAAATGCTGGCAACATTGAAGTATGTAAATTCAGAAAAAGGAAACCCAGGGTTAATTCATAATCCAACCCAAAATAATGTTTTTCAGGGGTCCATATGCTACTTCCTATGCTAAACGTCTTCCTTTCACATGTGCTAACATCCTGTTTTCATTGCAGGATATCAAATGCAAGAAGTGAGCTGTATCCATTTTCTTCCTCATTTGATATTAAGAAGTTAGGAAAAGCATATTCGAGAACACTGGCTTAGAGAGTCAGAAACTTGGCTCTACCAAGACTCTGGCATTAACACTTTATAATGTTAACACTTCACTTTTCTAAACAATTATAATTTACGCAATGCTTTATGTCTGTAAAATATAGTGCTTGAAAAAAGTAAAGGACAAACAGGATAGTGTCTCCCGATTGAGAAAGAGCTCTAATGAAACACCAGTTCAGTTATATAATTTGGGGGGAAGTCAAAGGCCCCCACCAGAAGGAAAGGCAATCCTAAAAAAAATCCTTCAAATTCTCAGCACAGATGGCAAACCACAAGAACCTAGCCTGACATAGGTTTTGCGTGAGAACGTCAGATCTGATTCCCTCAAAATGATGTTCCCAAATCAAAATGTATGACTGATGGTCTTTGTTTTTCACAAGATCAGGGAATCCTCCAATGGAGACTTTCAGGAAGTTGTTGAAAAGTGGGTTGTGAGAAAAGTTAACAACCTGTCTCAATATGCCCCATGACTTTCCCAAGTGTAGACTGAACGTCCTACATTTCAGGAAACCTAATTTCCTGCTTTGTTTTTGTTTTTGTTTTTTATTTTTTTTGTATTTTACCATGTAACCCAGAAGAGTAAGGACCTAGGTCATTCAAATTTTATTGTTATTTTGCTTATCAATACCCAATTCTGTATGTGCTGTAGTCACATAGCTCCTCTCAGGCTCAACATCTAATTTTTTGCCAGTAAGCATATTCTGCCCCATTCTGTCTGCCCCCCAACCTCACATATACACATCACAACCCTGTACTTGCATTCCTAGTTGACCATGAATGTACACAATGACCAGGAATCTTAATTGAGGAGGAAACTAGCATCCTGGCTGAACACACTGAACCTAATTTTCAGTATTAGATAATAATGGAGATAGGAAAAACATTGAGAGGCAATATTTGCTATTTTAACTTTTTAAAGCCTATTCTAGTCCATTTTGAAATTATAAAATATTATATCTGAAAACAGAACAAAATAGGTGACTCCACATAAGATGAAAAGGGGAAATGAAGGTATCATTATCAGTGTTTACTACTACAAGTTTAAGCCTTCTGACAGTGGCTTTACTATCTTGTTAGCAAACGAAACTGAAAGGATGGCTACAAACTGTGATGGCAGAGGAAAGAACTGAAACAATTGATATGGTAGGATGAAAAATGGTGCCCCTAAAATATTCAGCTCCTAAGCCCTGGAAGGGCTTCTCAGGTGGCTCAAAGGTAAAGAATTCACCTACCAGTGCAGAAGATGTGGGTTTGATCCCTGGGTCAGGAAGATTAGCCTGGAGGAGGAAATGGCAACACACTCCAGTATTCTTGCCTGGAAAATTCCATGGACAGAGGAGCCTGGCAGGCTACAGTTCATGTGGTCACAGTCAGATACGGCTGAAGTGACTATTGTTGTTCAGTCACTAACATGGACCCAGCACACCAGGCTTCCCTTGTTGCTGTTGTTCAGGTTCTCAGCCATGTCTGACTCTTTGCAATCACATGGACTGCAGCAAGCCAGGCTTCCCCTGTCCTGCACTATCTCCCAGAGCTTCCTCTGACTCATGTCTGTTTAGTCAGTGCTGCCATCCAACCATCTCATCCTCTGTCATCCCCTTCTCCTCCTGCTTTCAATGTTTCCCAGCATCAGGGTCTTTTCTAACAAGTCTCCACTTTGTATCAGGTGGCCAAATTATTGGAGTTTCAGTTTCAGGCATCAGTCCTTCCAATGACTATTCAAGGTTTATTTTCTTTAGGTTTGACTAGTTTGATCTCCTCGCAGTCCAAGGGACTCTTAAGAGTCTTCTCCAACACCACAGTTCAAAAACATCAATTCTTTGGTGCTCAGCCTTCTTTATGGTCCAACTCTCACATTCATACATGACTACTGGAAAAACCATAGCTTTGACTAGACGGACCTTTGTCAGCAAAATAATGTCTCTGCTTTTCAATATGCTGCCTAGGTTGTTCATAGCTTTTCTTCCAAGGAGTAAGTATCTTTTAATTTCATGACACCATCCACAGTGATTTTGGAACCCAAAAAAATAAAATCTATCACTGTTGCCATTTTTTTTTCCCAATGCCATGATCTTAGTGTTTTCAATGTTGAGTTTTAAACCAGCTTTTTCACTCTCCTCTTTCTTCTTCATCAAGAGGTTCTTCCTCTTTGCTTTCTATCATTAGAGTGGTATCATCTGCATATCTGGGCTTCCCTGATGGCTCAGATGATAAAGAATCTGCCTTTCAATGCAGGAGATGCAAAAGACACAAGTTCAATCCCTTTGTTGGGAAGATCTCTTAGAGGAAGAAATGGCAACCCACTCCAGTATTCTTGTCTGGGAAATTTCATGGACAGGGAAACCTGGGGGGCTACAATCCATGGGACTACAGAGTTGGACAGAACTGAGCGACTGAGCACATCTTCACACATTGGCATATCTGAGGTTACTGATATTTCTCCTGGCAATCTTGATTCCAGTTTGTGACTCATCCAGCTGGCAAGGCACAAGCCATGTGTTACTTTAAACAGCAAAATGACTTCCCAAATACAAATAATCTAAGGATTTTTAGATGGGAGGTTTATTCTGGATTATTTGGGTGGTGCTTAATAGCAGATGTCTTTATAAGAGAGAGGCAGTAGGATATGTATGATGCAAAGAAAGCAATGTTACACTTCAGGCTTTGAAGATAAAGGGCCCAGGGGAAAGGAATGCAAAAATATGGCTTTAGAAGATGGAAAAAGCAAGAGAACAGAAACTCAACAAAAATTACCAAGGGAATACCTTGATTTTTAGCTCAGGAAAACTGATTTCAGTCTTCCAGAACTGTAAACACACAATAAAAAGATGTTATCTTAAGCAACCAATTTTGTGGCAATTTATTACAGCAGCAATAAAAAATAAAATAAAATAGAACATGCAGTTAAAGAAGGTTATAATGTGACAGAGCTTGGGAGAAGGCAAATGAAACAGGCCAAGAGTTTTCAGACTGAATAAAATAAGACACCAAAATCTATTTTCTGGACAATGCTGAATTGAATGCAATAGTAAAGTGAATAAATCAACTTCCAGTTGATTTGTTTGGACAAAGAAATTAACAGAAAAGCAATGGACTATGCCACAGAGATATTGGCAGTTAGAATTTATTTGGAAATATCTAAAATGTCTAGACCACCAAAATAAATGAATCAAAGTCATTCATGATACAGAAAATACATATCACAATTGTAATGAGTAATTTTGCATAAGATCATTAAAGACAAGGAAAAATCATCTTTTTCATAGATTCTGGGCAGATCCTTCGTAAAAATAAGTCAACGAAGAAACAAATAGCAGAACTCTTTTCCACTGAAGTACTCACCGAAAACACAGCACATGTGCAAAATATTAACAACCACAAAAACAACAGACACGATGGCAACAGAGTTCTCTTTATTAGCAATATCATACTATATTGACTGGAAATCTTGCCCCTTTCAAGAAGGTTTGTGATTTTTTGATAAATGGATCAAAGGCAAACATGAGGAAAGATAAAAGTATACTTGGGCTATGTGCTCTGCTCCATCATGTCTGACTCCTTACAGTCAGATGAACTATATAGCCTGCCAGACTCCTCTGTCCACGGAATTTTCCAGGTAAGGATACTGGAGTGGGATGCCACTTCCTACTCCAGGGGATCTTCCCAACCCAGGGATTGAACCTGGGTCTCCTGCATTGTCAGGTGGATTTTTTACCACTAGAGCCACCTGGGAAGCCTTAAACTAGGGCTGCATGTTGGCTTAACAGAAAGAAACACATTTGAGTAAGAAATCTAAGAAAAGACCCTTGTTGCTGACCAATATGGATGAAGGACACATTTGTCTAGGGCTCATTCTATGCTAATAATAATGCTTCAATTCTCTATTGTATATGATAATGGATTAAGAAAACATCTGAAATCTCCAATAAAATATAAATTTCTATTTCAGATACTTTTTCATTTTCTGCCTTCCTCTTTCCCAGTCTTGTCTGTTTCAATATGACTGGTTAGATACATCCTTCTGCTAAAGACAATGAAAATCCCAGGTTTTCAAATAGAAAAATAAAGAATTTACTAGTCAATATAGAAGCAAAGCTGAACATTCAGAGAAATAAACAGGTTTTTGAAGTCAGATATAGTCTAAAAGAAATTTTCAAATCTAGATAAATTTAGTTTGTATTTCTATGGGCTTTCATAGTACTTGAAGGAGAAGACAAAGCTTAGTGTCCTCCAAATGGTGGTTCTAACAAGAGATACCCCATTATAAAGCTGAAATCACAAGAGCTATATACTCATTGTAAATGTGAAGCAGAAGTAAACCTAGATGGAAGTCCATTTCCAAGAAACAACAAAGAAAACCGCCCAGGAACTAAAACATGAGTAGAGTCTAGCAGACAGGTTTCAACATGAAAGATCATAATTACAAGCTGGCCCTCAAAAGGATTAGTGGTTTTAAATTACATAGCCTATATCAGCCAAGATAATCTCAAGTCATTAAGTAAGTCAAGGATATACTATAACTTTTACCACCCCAAAGTACCAGGCAGAAACAAGTGCAGTATCATCTGCAGAAAATATATCACAATAGCTGTCAAAGAGACTCAGAAATATTTTTCCAAGAAAAATGAGTGGCTTCTTAATTAAAAATCAGAGAGCAAAGGAAAAAAATTTGCCTTGAATGACAGTCCACAGACACAGTAGACAAAAGGAGGCACCATAAAGATTTTAAATATTGAAATAATCAAAGATAAAATACAAAATTATTTTAATTGATAATCTCTAAAGAAGTAAAAGACAGTTTCAAATAATTTTAATGAATTAAAAGTATGCAAAACATAACAAAATAGATCCTCTAGAAAGAAACAGTGTAATAACTGAAATTTAAAAGTGAATGAATAAATATATAGCCGTTAGATAGATATGAAGAGACAATAAATTGGAGTGTTGGTTTAGTAAGACGTTATCTAATGAGTAGCATTAAAAGAACAGAAAGATAAAAAAGAGAACAGAAGTTGAAACACAAAAGTTGAAGGATGAATGTGTAGTACACACGTAATTGAAGTCTAGATGGGAATAACAGTAAGTACAGCAGAGGCAATATTTGAATACTGGTTACTAATTTATGAAAGACATGAACCCATGAATATGGAGAAACTGATGAATCCCAACTAGGATATTTAAAAAGAAACCTACATCGACTTATTATAATAGAGTTTAAGAACAATAAAGAAAATGAGAAAATCTGAAAAGCTCCCAAGTGTAAGGTTACCTTTAAAAAAGTGACAGATATACATCTGCAATTCCAATAGTCATACTATAAACTAGAGACAGTATATTGATCTTCAATGAAAGATAAAGTTACTGCCAACCCTAAAATCTTATACACAGAAATACTGATTTTATAAATGGAGCAAACGTGATTACCAAAAAAGAAAAACAAAAAATTTACGACCAATAGACTTTCACTAAGGGAGATTCTGAAAGAGATATATCAACAATCTACAAACAACTCAGGGAGCTTAATATCATCAAAGCAAAGAACCCACTCAAAAGATGGGCAGAAGACCTAAAAAGACATTTCACTAAAGACAACATATAGATAACCAAAAGGCACATGAAAAGATGTTCAAAATTACTAGTTAGCATTCAGTTCAGTTCAGTTCAGTTCAGTTCATTTCAGTTCGGTCGCTCAGTCGTGTCTGACTCTTTGTGACCCCATGAATCACAGCACACCAGGCCTCCCTGTCCATCACCAACTCCCGGAGTTTACTCAGACTCACGTCCATCAAGTCAGTGATGCCATCCAACCATCTCATCCTCTGTCGTCCCCTTCTTCTCCTGCCCCTAATCCCTCCCAGCATCAGAGTCTTTTCCGTATGAGTCAACTTTTCTCATGAGGTGGCCAGAGTACTGGAGTTTCAGCTTTAGCATCATTCCTTCCAAAGAAATCCCAGGGTTGATCTCCTTCATTAAAGGCATATAAATCAAAACTACAATGAGATATCACCTCATATTAATCAGAAATGCTATAACCAAAAATTCACGAAAAATAAATGCCCGAGAGAGTGCGGAGAAGACACCCTCCTAGCTCTATTGGTGGGAATATAAATTGTACAGACACTGTGGAGAACAATACGCAGATTCCTCAAAAACTAAAACTAGAGCAATCATATGATCTTGCAGTCTTACTCCTGGGAAAAGATGGTCAAAAAGGAACAATGAATCCCAATGTTAACTGCACCACTGTTTACAACAGTCAAGACATGGAAACAACCTAATGCCCATCAACAGATGAATAGAGATGTAGTCCATATATATGATGAAATATTACTCAGCCATTTAAAAAAATGAAACAATACCATTTGCAGCAACATAGACAGACCTAGCGGAGAAGGCGATGGCAACCCACTCCAGGACTGTTGCCTGGAAAATCCCATGGAAGGAGGAGCATGAGAGGCTGCAGTCCATGGGGTCCCTAAGAGTCGGACACAACTGAGCAACTTCACTTCCACTTTTAACTTTCATGCATTGGAGAAGGAAATGGCACCCCACTTCAGTGTTCTTGCCTGGAGAATCCCAGGGACGGGGGAGCCTGGTGGGGTGCCATCTATGAGGTCGCCCAGAGTCGGAAACGACTGAAGCGATTTAGCAGCAGCAGCAGCAGCAGACAGACCTAGAGATTGTCATACTGACTGAAGGAAGTCAGAGAAAAAGAAATGTTATATCACTTACATGTGGTATCTGGCACTGGGTAAGCTGGGTTTCATCATCTCAGACAAGAAGCACAGAACAGGCTGCACTGGGGCTAAAGAATCAGCAGAGAGGAGGTGATGTGCTGACTCCAGCAGAAGTATGATGGGATCATCCTTCCTGGCAAATAAAGTGCCATGTCTATCCAAAAGGCCAATAAAATATTGTCAATGACATGTGGGAAAAAGGATACAAATGAACTTATTTATAAAACAGAAACAGACTCACAGACTTAGAAAATGAACTTATGGTTACCAGGGGAGAAGGCCAGGGTGGCAGTGGTCGTGGGGGTGGAAGGGATGGTTAGGGAGTTTGGGATTGACAGCTACACACTGCTATATTTTAAATGGATAACCAACCAACAAGGACCTATTTATTGTATAGCACAGAGAACTCTGCTCGATATTATGTAACAATTTCAATGGAAAAATGTATAAATGAATCACTTGTGGTACACCTAAACTGTCACAATATTGTTAGTCAACTATACTCCAGTATAAAATAAAAAGTAAAAATATCAGTTCAGTTCAGTTGCTCAGTCGTGTCCGACTCTTTGTGACCCCATGAATCGCAGCACGCCAGGCCTCCCTATTCATCACCATCTCCCGGAGTTCACTGACTCACGTCCATCGAGTCCGTGATGCCATCCAGCCATCTCATCCTCACTCGTCCCCTTCTCCTCCTGCCCCCAATCACTCCCAGCATCAGAGTCTTTTCCAATGAGTCAACTCTTTGCATGAGGTGGCCAAAGTAATGGAGTTTCAGCTTTAGCATCATTCCTTCCAAAGAAATCCCAGGGCTGATCTCCTTTAGGATGGAATGGGTGGATCTCCTTGCAGTCCAAGGGACTCTTGAGAGTCTTCTCCAATACCACAGTTCAAAAGCATCAATTCTTTGGCGCTCAGCCTTCTTCACAGTCCAACTCTCACATCCATACATGACCACAGGAAAAACCATAGCCTTGACTAGACGGACCTTAGTCAGCAAAGTAATGTCTCTGCTTTTGAATATACTATCTAGTTTGGTCATAACTTTTCTTCCAAGGAGTAAGCGCCTTTTAATTTCATGGCTGCAGTCACCATCTGCAGTGACTTTGGAGCCCAAAAAAATAAAGTCTGACACTGTTTCCACTGTTTCCCCATCTATTTCCCATGAAGTGATGGGACCAGATGCCATGATCTTCGTTTTCTGAATGTTGAGCTTTAAGCCAACTTTTTCGCTCTCTTCTTTCACTTTCATCAAGAGGCTTTTGAGTTCCTCTTCACTTCCTGCCATAAGGGTGGTGTCATCTGCATATCTCAGGTTATTGATATTTCTCCCAGAAATCTTGATTCCAGCTTGTGTTTCTTCCAACCCAGCATTTCTCATAATGTACTCTACATAGAAGTTAAATAAGCAAGGTGACAATATACAGCCTTGACGTACTCCTTTTCCTATTTGGAACCAGTCTGTTGTTACATGTCCACTTCTAACTGTTGCTTCTGACCTGCATACAGATTTCTCATGAGGCAGGTCAAGTGGTCTGTTATTCCCATCTCTTTCAGAATTTTCTACAGTTTATTGTGATCCACACAGTCAAAGGCTTTGGCATAGTCAAGAAAGCAGAAATAGATGTTTTTCTGGAACTCTCTTGCTTTTTCCATGATCCAGTGGATGTTGGCAATTTGATCTCTGGTTCCTCTGCCTTTTCTAAAACCAGCTTGAACATCAGGTAGTTTGTGGTTCACGTATTGCTGAAGTCTGGCTTGGAGAATTTTGAGCATTACTTTACTAGCATGTGAGATGAGTGTAATTGTGCAGTAGTTTGAACATTTTTTGGCATTGCCTTTCTTTGGAATTGGAATGAAAACTGACCTTTTCCAGTCCTGTGGCCACTGCTGAGTTTTCCAAATTTGCTGGCATATTGAATGCAGCACTTTCACAGCATCATCTTTCGGATTTGAAACAGCTCAACTGGAATTCCATCACTGAAATCAGATTGATTATATTATTTGCAGCCAAAGATGGAGAAGCTCTATACAATCAACAAAAACAAGACCTGGGAGCTGACTGTGACTCAGATCATGAACTCCTTATTGCCAAATTCAGACTTAAATTGAAGAAAGTAAGGAAAACTGCTAGACCATTCAGGTATGACCTACATCAAATCCCTTATGATTATACAGTGGAAGTGAGAAATAGATTTAAGGGCCTAGATCTGATAGATAGAGTCCCTGATGAACTATGGAATGAGGTTCATGACATTGTACAGGAGACAGGGATCAAGACCATACCCATGGAAAAGAAATGCAAAAAAGCAAAATGGCTGTCTGGGGAGGCCTTACAAATAGCTGTGAAAAGAAGAGAGGTGAAAAGCAAAGGAGAAAAGGAAAGATATAAGCATCTGAATGCAGAGTTCCAAAGAATAGCAAGAAGAGATCAGAAAGCCTTCTTCAGCGATCAATGCAAAGAAATAGAGGAAAACAACAGAATGGGAAAGACTAGAGATCTCTTCAAGAAAATTAGAGATACCAAGGGAACATTTCATGCGAAGATGGGCTCAATAAAGAACAGAAATGGTATGGACCTAACAGAAGCAGAAGATATTAAGAAGAGGTGGCAAGAATACACGGAAGAACTGTACAAAAAGGAGCTTCACGACCAAGATAATCATGATGATGTGATCACTAATCTAGAGCCAGACGCCTTAGAAAAAAAGTAAAAAATAATATATATATATATGTATATATATATATAGTCATACCAGATACATACAAACATGAATAAGAAACAAAGAAAATCTAAAGTAACACTACATTTTAAAAAATCTAATGTGAGTTTGAAAGTAACAAGATGGATTTAAAATACAAAAAAAGCAGCAGCATACAACATGGGAAGAAATAAATGGGTTCAACATGTAGTAAGGTCCTTGATAATATTAACTTTAGACTCCAATATGTTAAATGTGTGTGTTCGATTTTAGGATAACAACTGAATGAAGAAAAACTGTGTAAAACCTCCAAACTAGTAAAGAGGGGAAATGGGACAGGAATAATTAAAACAAAGATTAGGCACCCCTGGCTCTCTAAGCTGATGAAGGTATGAGTTGTATCTTTAAGTTTTATGACCACTTGCTTATGCCCACCTTGCTGCCCTCTTTCCAAGTGCCAGCAGACACTAGTTCCATTGTTCCATTATTTTGTCTGGTTTGACACTCTTCTTGTCACTGTTTTTAACCTAGTGCTCCAGTTTCTCCAGTATGCCAACAAATTCGGAATCAAGTCCATCACAAGTTACTTTGTGAAGACATTAACCCTTGTTCAAGATTGTATTTTCTAAATTAACTCATTCTGCCCAGATATGAACTTGATCTTTCTACCCAAAAATCCATGTTTCCCAGAAATACTATGATTTTACATAGAAATACATAGTTTTCCAGAAATACTATGACTGGCTATAACGCTAGAATGTTTTTCCTAAAAATACCATGCTCTACACTATGGCCTTACCTATTTTGTTCAACCCAGAAAGCCCAAGATCTTACCTACCATTAAATCTCATTGACTACTGTTCTCTTAAAATGATGAAATGATAGTTTAAGCATTGTAGTTATGTTGACATACTAGAGTAAGCAATCTTCCCTGGTGGTTCAGACAGCAAAGAATCTGCCTGCAATACAGGAGACCCAGGTTCAATCCGTGGGTAGGGAAAATCCCCTGGAGAAGGGAATGGCAACCCACTCCAGTATTCTTGCCTAGGAAATCCCATAGACATAGGTGCCTGGCAGGCTATACAGTCCCTACGGTTCCAAAGAGTTGGACACGACTGAGTGACTAACACACGCAGAGTAACCAGGTCCTCATTAAACAGTGAGATTCTGTCTACTTTTAGTTAAGCAGAACTAAATTCATATACTACAAGCCCTTCAATCTGTGACACCTTTCCTACCTCCAAGACTATAGAGGTACATACACTTACAACCACATGAAGTTCTGTGCCAGCCTCCATCCATTCATCTTCCATCAAGCGTATGAACCCTGCTCCTGATTCCTTCAGAGCTGCCCTAATTGCTGTCAGCTAATTCAAATCACAGTAGGTGCATTAACTCTCTACTGCCTATATGACATTCATTCTGGAAGCTTCAAAGTTGAGCAAGATGCAGCTTCTGTGTAATCTCTATTCTATGCTTAGAAAATTCTCTGGCAAACTCAGTCCTGAAAGCAGGCTCTTATTATATCTCTGGTCCTGAATCAAGTGAATGAACAGAAAGCTTGCTTCATCAGTTCAGCTGTCTTTCTAGGTATAGATATTGGTTAGTAGACAAGATAAAGCAATATGGCCTCACAAGTATTAGTACCAGTCGCTCAGTAGTGTCTGACTCTTTGTGACCATTGACTATAGCCAGTCAAACTTCTCTGTCCATGGGATTCTCCTGGCAAGAATACTGGAGTGAGTTGCCATTTCCTTCTCCAGGGGATCTTCTCAACCCAGGGATCAAAGCCATGTCTCCCGCATTGCAGACAGATTCTTTACTGTCTGAGCCACCCGAGTCTGTGAGGAACAACTCATCTTCACATAGACTCAAGTTACACTCTTGGATTCTTTGAGTACATGTTTGAATTATACTTGAATTCTTTTCTTTGTACCTGCACCCTTTGTCTGTGGCACAAATCCTTCCCAAATACCAGCTTATATCTCTGCTCGGGTAGGTTTCAGAAGACCATTTGGATTCTGTCTCTAAAGTTTGCATATGGTTTCCTCATTATAATGGCATTACTATAAGCAAGACTCATACTGGCATGGTTTTTTGTTTGTTTGTCTGTCTGTCTGTCTGTTTTTTGCTTTTGTTTTTAAAATTGTTATGGGGTATAGTTGATTTATAATGTTGTGTAAGTTTCTGTTGAATAGGAAAGTGAATCAGTTATACGCATACATATATCTACTCTTTTTTAGATTCTTTTCCCATGTGGTCATTACAGAATATTAAACAGAGTTCCTTATGCCATACATACAGTAGGTCTTCCTGTTTTGGGTCCTGCAGATTCTGCCCAGTGCAGTCACAACTGAAACTTTCATCTTACTAAACTGTCCCTTTGTTTTCAAATTCATAAAATGTTGTGATTAAAAGAATGGAAATATTCTACCCTTGCTAGGTGCTTTCTCTCTTGTTTTGTTGCTGCTATTATTGTTCTTGATGTATTTTTGCTTTATTTTGAGATTTCCCTTTTCTATTTTTTCTTAGGGTGGGGCTGAACAGTATGTTCTCTTGAAATTATTAATTGTTTCCACCAGATAACCTTTATGCCTTTCATTCTCCCATAAAATATTATTTCTCTTCTGAGTTCACTTCTGAATTTGCTCAATTCAATAAGCCTCAATCTCTTAAAGCATCTTTTTATTCTTTATTGAATCTCCATAAGAAAAGAGTATATAGTTTTCTTCTCTGCATGTCTTTGCCTCATTACTTTTTTCACAATATTATTTTAATACAATAGTTTAGTGCTAGTAGAAAAAAATATATTTTATCATTGTAATCCACTTATTAAGCTACATAAACTATCAGTCCTCCAGTTTATTCTTCCAATATATAGTATGCTCTTAACAAGCCCCATGTGTTTCATTGGGACAAAATATTTTTTAAACCCCATATACTTGACCTACTGTTTCTGGTTTCTATATGTACCATGGTTTTTCAGTGTTTTTGTCTTTTCCATTGCAGAATAAATTCAAGCTTTCTTGCTGTCTGGTGGCTGAAATGTAGCTTCTACTTGGAGGTGTTCTCTGAGTATGGAAAAAATATCCTACAGATTAAACATTTTGACTTCTTCTTTAATTAGGAATTTTACTGGTTTTTTAAACATATATGTTACAATCTGCTGGGCCCCAAAAAATAGTAGCTATTTTTTCCTACCCGGGATCTGGACCAATTATGAAATAAGACTGTATTTCTTCAAATCGAATATCTCATGGATTATAAGGCTTTTTGGAATTCCAAGAATAACAAGTATGAGAAGAACATCACAGCTGTTGAAATACACGGGCACCTATATTCCCGATAAAGGACAGACTGTAGAATGGATTTCTGTCTTTGGGCAGGTGTTCCTACTAATAATGAATCACAGAATCAGGCTGCCATGCAGTCACAGCCAAGACTGGCCCAGAGCAGGCATTCCACCACAGGGATGTCACAGCCCGGGAAAGACTTGTGCACTCAGGAGCAGGTACCGCCCGTACCTTACTGGTAATCTACTCCTTAGAGTGGGATGCAGGCAGAAGAGGCTGGGCCACACATGCCCATTTCTCCTTTCAATCTCAGCAATCTAATTTATACTTTCCCCTGCCCCAGGCAAAGAATGATTGAAGGGCAAGCGAGGCCAGGGATGCTTCAGCAAGAATCGCTCCCCTTCCTATGCAAGAAATTATCATGAGTGAGGAAAAAGCATTTCCTGCTTGTCCCAGCACACTCTTCTTCCTCCCCCAAGAAAAAAAATCCTGTAATTTTCCATACAAGCTGCCCCCACAGAGTCTCAGCAGCAAGGCAGACACAAACCAAACCAGTCCCTAAAAGAAGTCTTGAGGTTGCAGTGACCAAAGTTTGTTATTAGAGGCACAACTCCATCTCCCCATAGACATGCACGAAAGGCAGTTACTCTTTGCCCAAAAAGGCGGCATATAATATAATTACCGTCCCTGATTATTATGTCCTTGCCACACCGCAATCTTGGGCTCAGTTCTCTATATAAACTTTCATTTCCAGACAACCATATGACATTTCACAACACTATTAAATTTTGTCTCATGAAGGACAACCACAATTTTACAGGCTGTATAAGTTATTATACTAGTCCAAAAAAAAGAGCTATGATGATTTCATTACAAGAAACACTGAATGAGGCAAACACTTAATGCAAATTTCTTTCATATTTTACATGCCTTTCTGCATTTCCATTTTCTGTTTTAAAAAATCCATCTATATATTTTATAATCTTTTGATTGACTACAGTCAAAACTATAGTGCCTACTACTTGTCATTTGATTATACAATAAACAGCATCTCCTATAGAAAACATTGAGCTTCCCAGGTGGCACGGTAGTAATGAATCTGCCTGCCAATGCAGGAGATGCAGGAATTACAGATTTCTGGGTAGGAAAGATCCCCTGGAGTTGGAAATGGCAATTCACTCCAGTATTCTTGCCTGAAAAATTGTGCGGATAGAGAAGCGTGGTGGGCTACAATCCAGGGAGTCGCAAAGAGTCAGACACGATTGAGCATTGAGTACTCAGGCACACACATAGATAACATTAGAAACTCAAGTACGTTACAAATACTTTTTATCACTTTGTGTTAGTTTCCCCATTTTAGTGTAATCATAGCCATGTGAAAGTCGCTCAGTCATGCCCAGCTCTTTGGGACCTCATGGACTATAGAGTTCATAAAATTCTCCAGGCCAGAATACTGGAGTAGGTAGCCTTTCCCTTTTTCAGGGGATCTTCCCAAGCCAGTAATTGAACCCAGGTCTCCCGCATTGCAGGTGGATTCTTTACCAGCTGAGCCACAAGGGATGCCCAAGAATATGGAGTGGATAGCCTATCCCTTCTCCAGAGGATCTTCCCGAACAGGAATCGAACCGGGGTCTCCTGCATTGCAGGCAGGTTCTTTACTGACTGAGCTATCAGGGAAGCTCCCTAAGGCACCTAATCATAGCCACAATGCTTTTTAAAATCCTTGTCTGTTCCAATTGGCTATAATTTTTATCTTTCTGGTGCTCAAATTCAGGGTTTGGCCACTAATAAAATTCTTTTGTGCTAGCCTCTTAGTCCTTTTCAACACAACATGCACCAAACATTTCTGAAAATATCTTTGCTTTCTTGCAAGAAATTATTTCAGGTCCATGCATATTCGTTCTACCTTAAGATATAGTATTAGCTCTTCTCCCAGAAGTTCTAGTTGCCTTAGGTGAAATTAGTGCTCGATAACTGAGGGTCAAGTGTGGCAAGAAGTTGAGGTTCCTCAAAAGTCTAAAAACAGAACTACAATAAGATCCAGAAATTGTACTGCTGGGTAGATACCTGGAAAAAACAAAAACACTGATTGAATAGTTACATGCACCCCAGTGTTCACCGCAGCAGTATTTATGATAGCCAAGATATGGAAGCATTGTAAGTGTCTGTCAAGAGATGAATGGATGAAGACGAGATGGGATATATCTGCATGCATGCTAATTCATTTCAGCTGTGTCCAACCCTATGGCAGCCCACCAGGTTCCTCCGTCCATGGGACTCTTCCGGCCAGAACACTGGAGTGGGTTGCCATGTCCTCCTCCAGGGGCTCTTCCCAACCCAGGGATCGAACCCCCATCTCTTACATCTACCTGCACTGGCAGGTGGGTTCATTACCTCTAGTGCCACCTGGGAAGCCCATGGGATATTTATATATATGCTGCTGCTAGGTCACTTCAGTCATGTCCGACTCTGTGTGACGCCATAGACAGCAGCCCACCAGGCTCCCCCGTCCCTGGGATTCTCCAGGCAAGAACACTGGAGTGGGTTGCAATTTCCTTCTCCAATGCATGAAAGTGAAAAGTGAAAATGAAGTCACTCAGTCGTGTTCAACTGTTTGCAACCCCCTGGACTGCAACCTACCAGGCTCCCCCGTCCATGGGATTTTCCAGGCAAGAGTACTGGAGTGGGGTGCCATTGCCTTCTCCATATATACATGTATATACATATATATATGTATATTATATATATATATACAGTGGAATATTAGTCACAAAAATTATAAAATTTTGCCCTATGTAGCAACATGGATGGACCTAGTCCTTAGTGAGCTAAGTCAGACGAAGAAATACTGTATGATATCACTTATTTGGAAAATTAAAAAATAAAGTAGACAAGTGTGTATAATAGTAAAACAAACAACAAACTAACAGGTATAGAAAACAAACTGTGGTTGCCAGTGGGGAGAGGAAAGAGGGGAAAGGGCAAGATAGGGGCCTGAGGCTAAAAAGATCCAAACTACTAAAACATTTCTTCTGACTTGGAAAGGAAATAAGCCCAGGGAACAAGAACTAATTTGAAAACAAAAGTACCTAATGATGTGCATGGAGTTCCACTATTCATTTAATGAACAATAAAAGGGAACCACAAAATAAAGAGCAATATCAGCTCTGAAAGTTTTCTCCTTGAAGCTCCACTCTTTCCTTCCCTTTTTTTCCTCTTTCATTATTATGCTTTGTCAACAGTATTTTGATTATTGAGGTCAGTCCAGTTACAATTCCATATTTAACTTTTATTTAGATATCTGCCATTTCCATTGGAGTTATTTCAAGTATTTTTAACGCATCTGAAAAGTTTTCTTTCTTTACATGTACAAGCAAAAGGAACTTAGAATGTTATAGAAGTAGATTATAGTGTAAACATAAATATTTTAATAATTAAAACATGCCAATTCTAAGGTTACTGCATACTTGCTGCAGAAATAAAACATACAGATATCTCAGAAAAGTTAAAACTATGGAAATACAACCCAATTTATCAGGAAGGATACATTGGAAAGACTGAATTGTAGCATCAGATAAAGAAGCATGATGTTCCCTCTTGAGTAAACACTGACATCTCTGAAAGCTAATTATTTTTGCACCAAGTAACTAGAATATATTTGGAAAAATCATAGCCCTTCAAGGTCAGAACATATTACTGTAAAGAAAACTATTTGTCACGTATGCTTCAAAGCAGAGATACTTGGCCCAAGCCTCTCTTTGGTGAGAAAATGTGCCAAAGTTAGGAGTTTGGGCTGAAAGAAGGGTGCCTCCTGTTGGGTATGTTTTTTCACATGTGCATATTATTCAGGGGCCTCTGGAGAGGGTATTAACTCAAGTCATCATATTCTCGATGTGACCACAGATGTGGTAACCTGGACACGTCCCTGAGTTATATATGGTGAGTATGGGTGGTGATTAGCACTTGAAAGTATTTCTCTTCAGCCTCTGCTCAGCAGTGCAGAGTGATTGGCTCCTATGGGTTCTCTTCACTGCAGGCAGCCCTGTATTTGGGGGGATGGCATGCCCTTCCATTATACAGTTCCACCACTCCTAACATTTTCTGTATGTAGGAAATCTCAATATACTCCGGGAGTTACTCTAAATGTTTAAGCCTTGCCATCTTGAGTAAAAGATTATGTATTAGACTCCTGCCACATCGTGAAAACTGCTTAATCCACGCTTATTGTGTTTCTGAGTGGTGTCTCTGCCTAAGCAGGTTAGATATTAAAATCAGTAGATCAGGCAAAAATTGGATATAATCTAAATCATCCTTCAAAAACCCCCATTAGCATCCTTCAGCTTTTAGGATAATGAACCCTTGGGTTCTTAAAGGAGCATGTTTGACTGTGTTTCTCTCTGCATTTGAACTTGTCCTCCTTTCCCCTTGGAAAGTGGAGACCAACAGGTTCAATCGCTGAAACCAAGAGATAATAGCTTGAAGGAGGGAAAAGCAAAGGAATATGAAAAGGATTTTTCTACTACTTGAATGCAATTAAAAGAGCATGTGATGCTACTAAAAACAAAAGTCCATTTATTTGACAAATGGTGATCACTCTCTAAGTTCTGGGGATACACTGGTAAACCAAACAAATGAAAATCTCCCTCCTTATAAAACTTACATCCCATAATGGCAACAATGGATCACTAGTTATATTAAAGGAGGTTTTGGGTTTTTTTTGTTTTTGTTTTTTAGCTTGTTTCAAAAAGGAAATGGGATATATATATATATATCCTCTAGAATGGGATATATAATCTCCTCTAGAATGAACTGGTTGGATCTCCTTGCAGTCCAAGGGACTCTCAAGAGTCTTCTCCAACACCACAGTTCAAAAGCATCAATTCTTCGGTGCTCAGCTTTCTTCACAGTCCAACTCTCACATCCATACATAACCACTGGAAAAACCATAGCCTTGACTAGATGGACCTTTGTTGGCAAAGTAATGTCTCTGCTTTTGAATATGCTATCTAGGAAAGTTATGACCAACCTAGTAAGTCACTTGTGATGTTTGTTTTCCTGTTTTCTTTTAATGTAAAGCTATGCTAAGAGGACTATAAAGCAGCCCAGTTTATCCAGATTATACTTGCAGACTACACATTGTGGGTATCCTTGGGTGCTCAAAGTTCACTGTACTCAGTCCCCATCTTTACACACATGAACACCGCCACATACTGTTGTTGTTGATGTTCAGTCTCTCAGTCATGTCCGACTCTTTGTGACCCGATGGACTGCAGCACTCCAGGCTTCCCTGTCCTTCACCACCTCCCAGAGCTTGCTCAAACTCAGGTCCATTGAGCCAATGATGCCCTCTAACCATCTCATCCTCTGTCATCCCCTTCTCCTCCTGCCCTCAGTCTTTCCCAGCATCAGAGTCTTTTCTAATGAGTAAGTTCTTTGCATCAGGTAGCCAAAGTATTGGAGCTTCAGCTTCAACATCAATCCTTTCAAAGACTATTCAGGATTGATTTCCTTTAGGATTTACTGGTTTGATCTCCTTGCACTCTAAAGGGACCCTCAAGAGTCTTCTCCAATACCAAAGTTCAAAAGCGTCAACTCTTCAGCACTCAGCTTTCTTTATGGTCTAACTCTCACATCCATACATGACTATTGGAAAAACCATAGCTTTGACTTGATGGACCTTTGTCAGGAAAGCTATGTCTTTGCTTTTTAATATGCTGTCTAGGTTGGTCATAGCTTTTCTTCCAAGGAGCAAGCGTCTTTTAATTTCATGGCTGCAGTCACCATCTGCAGTGATTCTGGAACCCAAGAAAATAAAGTCCCTCACTGTTTCCATTGTTTCCCCATCTATTTGCCATGAAGTGATGGGACCAGATGCCATGATCTTACCATTTTTAATGTTGAGTTTAAAGTCAGGTTTTTCACTCTCCTCTTTCACCTTCATCAAGAGGCTCTTTAATTCCTCTTCAATTTTTGCCATGAATGATGTTATCTGCATAGCTGAGGTTATTGATATTTTTCCTGGCAACCTTGATTCCAGCTTGTGCTTCATCCAGCCCAGCATTTCGCATGATGTACTCTGCATATAAGTTAAATAAGCAGGGCAACAAAATACAGCCTTGACATACTCCTTTCCCAATTTGGAACCAGTCTGTTGTTCTGTGTCTGGTTCTAACTGTTGCTTCTTGACCTGCATACAGGTTTCTCAGGAGGCAGGTAAGGTGGTCTGATATTCCCATCTCTTGAAGAATTTTTCCACAGTTTGTTGTGATCCACATTGTCAAAGGCTTTAATAGTCAATAAAGAAGAAGACTATAAAGAAAGCTGAGCGCCAAAGGATTAATGCTTTTGAACTGGGGTGTTGGAGAAGACTCTTGAGAGTCCCTTGGACTGCAAAGACCAACCAGTCAATCCTAAAGGAAATCAGTCCTGAATATTCATTGGAAGGACTGATGCTGAAGCTGAAACTCCAAATACTTTGACGACCTGATGCAAACAACTGATTCATTTGAAAAGACCCTGACACTGGGAAAGATTGAGGGCAGGAGGGGAAGGGGACAATAGAGAATGAGATGGTTGGATGGCATCACCAACTCTATGGACATGAGTTTGAGTAAGCTCCAGGGGTTGGTGATGGACACAGAAGCCTGGTGTACTGCAGTCCATGGGGTGGCAGCGAACTGGACACGACTGAGCGACCAAACTGAACTGAACTGAAAGCCGAAGTAGATGTTTTTCTGGAACTCTCTTGCTTTTTCTATGATCCTATGAATGTTGGCAATTTGATCTCTGGTTCCTCTGCCCTTTCTAAACCCAGCTTGTACATCTGGAAATTCTCAGTTTATGCACTGTTGAAGTCTGGCATGGATAATTTTGAGCATTACTTTGCTAACATGTGAAATGATCGCAATTGTGCAGTTGTTTGAACATTCTTTGGTATTGCCCTCCTTTGGGACTGGAATGAAAACTGACCTTTCCAGTCCTGTGTCCACTGCTGAGTTTTCCAAATTTGCTAGAATATTGAGTGAAGCACTTTCACAGCATTGTCTTTTAGGATTTGAAATAGCTTAGCTTGACTTCCATCACCCCCACTAGCTTTGTTCATAGTGATGCTTCTGGAGGCCCACTTGACTTTGCACTCCAAGATGTCTGACTCTAGGTGAGTGATCACACCATCATGGCTATCTGAGTCACTAAGATCTTTTTTGTATAGTTCTTCTGTGTATTCTTGCCACCTCTTCTTATATCTTCTGCTTCTGTTAGGTCCATACTGTTTCTGTCCTTTATTGTGCCAATCTTTGCATGAAATATTCCCTTGAAAGTGAAAGTGAAGTCACTCAGTCATGTCCGACTCTTTGCGATCCCATGGACAGTAGCCTACCAGGCTCCTCAGTCCATAGAATTTTCCAGGCAAGAGTACTGGAGTGGGTTGCCATTTCCTTCTCCAGGGGATCTTCCCAACCCAGAGACTGAACCCCGATCTCCTGCACTGCAGGCCAAAAGTTCCGTTGGTATCTCTAATTTTCTTGAAGAGATCTCTAGTGTTGCCCATTCTATTGCTTTCCTCTATTTCTTTGCATTGTTCACTTAGGAAGACTTTCTTATCTCTCCTGGCTATTCTTTGCAACTCGCCATTCAGATGGGTATATCTTTCCTTTCCTCCCTTGCCTTTAGCTTCTCTTCTTTTCTCAGCTATCTACGGCCCCCTCAGACAATCATTCTGCATTTGCACTTCTTTTCCTTGGGGATAGTTTTGATCTCCACCTCCTGTTCAGTGTCATAAACCTCCGTTGGGCTTCCCTGGTGGCTCAGTGGGTAAAGCGTTTGCCTACAATGTGGGAGACCCGGGTTCGATCCCTGGGTCGGAAAGATCCCCTGGAGAAAGAAATGGCAACCCACTCCAGTACTCTTGCCTAGAAAATCCCATGGACTGAGAAGCCTGGTAGGCTACAGTCCATGGGGTCGCAAAGAGTCAGACACGACTGAGCAACTTTCTCTATAGTTCTCCAGGCACTCTATCAGTTCTAATCCCTTGAATCTATTTGTCATTCCCACTGTATAATCATAGGGGATTTGATTTAGGTCATACCCTAATGTCCTAGTGGTTTTCTTAACTTTCTCCAATTTATGTCTGAATTTGGCAATAAGGAGTTCATGATCTGAGCCACAGTCAGCTCCCACTCTTGTTTTCGCTGACTTATAGACTGTGGATAATACCTAGGATTTATCTGGGCAAATAATAGGAGTACCATGTAAATTCCTTGGCTTGATAAAAAATTGTCTCTTGAGTAAATTTTTGTATTACCTACAATCCTTTTTCTTGATTTCTGATGTCTATCCAGGTCGCCAAATCACAGGAAAGAATTACTACCAGAATATTTATTAATAGACTAGCAGTCTTTATCATCTTTGTTCTCTCTCCTGATTCCAAAAAAATTTTTTAATTGATATTATATTTTTACCATCAGAATTCCTCTAATTCAGCATCCATTTCTAAAATTGCTCTGAGACCTGATTTCCAGGCAGAGAAGCTAGTAGCTCACTGTGAATAACAAGCAACTGTCATTTATTATAGGCTCTGAGGTTAACTGCGCATGCCTCTTCTTCATCAGAACAGTGCCCATTTCTGCTATAAAATTCTTATGGTCATCCTCCATTTCTGCCCAGACTGTTTCCGACAGCAATATGCGCTTTGCTTCTGCCACCCTCTCCTATGACTTTGCCACACCCAAAGTTTGAATTATCATGCTGAACAAGCATAAGACTATATTTCTTTCATAATTGCGTTTCATTCAGCAAACGGTGGGATAGGTAGGACACCATAGGTCATAAAGACTATCTAGGACTCCTACTGAGATGAAACATTTCTGATAAGAACATATTTTGCATTCTTTCCACTTAGACCATGAATTACTACTGAATACATTCCTGTTACTAAAGTAATTGATTTACAAAATAGCTTTTATGTAGCACATACAAAACTCACTCTTTTGCCAAATATGAAAGATTTTCAAATGCTACAATTTGGTGGAACAGAGAGCCTGCTGAGCTGAAAAGCAAATACATCTATCTGATTAATTGATTCTGACCTCATAAATATTATACTTTGGGGGCTCTAATGGAACTTCCTGAGGGTAAATCGTATGGTTCACCTCATTCATTTATATCTCTGGCTGACAGATGTACATTATAAAATGTCACTGAATATGCTGGCAATAAATGAGGTATAACATTAGCATCTTGATTCTGCGGTGGGATTTTTATGGAACACTTCTGTTAAATGATTCCAACAGTAGTAAAAATATTACAATATTATTCATTATACATCATCCTTTCTATTTTAATCACTCTCCCACGAATTCATACTGATCTCCTTTGCTTATAAGTAACATTTCAGCATTTAGAAAGTAGGTTTCTCTTTTATGGTGTGCTATCTGTCCTGCATAATTAACAACTGTCGACTGCTTGTAGCAAGAAGTTTTAGGCATACTGGTTGCTGTACTAGTAATAGTCTTTGTTAATAACTAATAAATTACATAAAAGAATAAATAAATAAAATAAAATTTCAAACTTCAATATGAGGCAAAAACTCGAGAAGTATATCACAAATTAATAATCTTTCTTAGAGTTTAAAATTTCAGTCTTATAACAATCATGTTATTTCATTTAAGAAACATTTATAAATCCAAAAATATGGATAATAAAAGCAAAAAAGAGGTAATTTTACACAAAAATATGACCTTTTTTGTTTTATTGAGAAATAGCTGGCATACATCACTGCGTAAGTTTGAAGCATAGAGCATGATGATTTGATTTACATGCAGTCTGCAATGATTACCACAGCAGAGGCAGCTAACATCCAAATTCTCCCCAAGTGGTGAAAACCCTTAGGATCTACTCAACACCTTTCTGCACTGACCTGGGGAAGGAGCAACACAGTCAGTGGATAGCTGCTTCTCTTACTCTCAAAGTCTCCATCTCTCGGGCCCATAGGGTTGCTTCAGCCTCGCCGCTATGTTCTAGGATTCTTTCAGGGGTAACTTGTTATTAAATAGCTGTTAGTTGTTCTCTTTATCAATGGGAGCAAAGTCAAGAATGACCTATTTTGCCAACTTGATGATGTCATTCCAAGAATATATTTCAATGTAACCATATATTTGCTGTTATTGTACTAATACCTCCCTGAGAAAAATGTATATTGCATATACTGTGAACATACAAAATTTGCAAGTTTCAGTGAACATTAAACTTTTCAATGAAAAGATGATTATTTTAAAGACAACTCAGCTTCAGGAAAAGTCTAAAAAAAGAACTAGCATATCAGTCAAATGGAACAATTTAATAATATACTTGAGGTGTCATTATTCTTTTTTGTTTTGGGTTCCTGAAACCCAGGAAAATAAAAGAAAATTCATTTCCTAAAAATAAAATAGAAAAAACATTCAGATCTTTTCATGAATAAAAGATTTATAGATTTGAATATTATGAAGATAATTTCTGATTGCTAACATGGTTATCACCACTCTTATGAAACCTCAGTTTTCTTTGTTTTGTTATATTTGCCTATATACTGTTATTTCACTACTTTTACAAATCTGGGAACAAACATATTTAACCCAGTTCTTCAAGCGAGAGACAGGAATAAAGGAAAGTTACAAAGCTTGACTATGGTTTAAAGAAACCAGTGATTGTACTGGTTATTATCAAAATTCAGGGTCTAATTCAGATAAATGAATGTGTTCAGTCCACTCTTTTATGTTAACTGAAGTGCAGCTAAACAAGTTAGTACAACCCTCTGAAAAACTTACAAGTTGAAATGCAAATAATTTCTAACAATATCATTAGTGAATTTACATTTTAGGATCCCTTGAAAAACAGAAAATGGAAAATCATGTAGTGTTGGCCACAGCAGAAAGAGCTACATTCATTAAAAATCCAAATAAACATGGCAATGAAGTTCCAAGACCTTGCTAATATAAGGATTTAAAACTAACTAAAATTTACACTAGGTATGTATTTCCAGACTTCCTCAATTAACTTTTATACATTCTCCAGATCTTTATTTCTGTCCCTTCTACAGGGAAACCTTCCTTGATCCTCTCTTCTCTTTATGTGTTACTTCCTTTCTTTTTTCATTTATGCTTTTACATTCATGAGTGTGACTACTTGGTTAAAATCTCCCCTTCCCACTGGACTTTCAGGCAATGAAAGCAGGGACTAGGTCTGTTTATTGTATATCCAGAGTGTTGGGCTAATCAGTGAAAAATTTATAAATTTACATTACATTTAAGTAAAAATTTATTTTTTCAGGTATTTGTGAATATAAATACTGTGTACCATAATTATACTAGGTTTTAATTTTTAGAAATAGCTCAAATATTTTCATTCCTTCAGGTTGGAAAAAAAAAATTGTATTCCATGTAGGAATTTTTTATTTTTTATGAAATTCTGTTACACCAGTATGTTCAAGCTTTTTTTTATAGCCCTTTGACTAATTTCTCTCACAATATATATAGTTTTGTTAATATTTTTTAATGTATATTTTGATGTCAATCCTTTTAAAGCTTTTAAGTAAAACATATAATTGACATATTTGATAAAAATCAGCAAACTGATCAGTAAGCAAATTGGCTTTCAATGAATTGATTTGAGAGAAATTAACCTACTTCTTATTTTTCTATGTAGCACAAATCCTAGTGTATTTCATCCTAGTGAAATAAGTCTATTTCATTTTCTTTTGACTTGTAAAGTTATATATAAACAATGGTTTTTATGACCTAGAGAGATTCAGGTAGGTACTAGTGGAGTCATTTTGTGAAAGTGAAAGTCGTTCAGTCATGTCTGACTCTTTGCGATTCCATGGACTATACAGTCCATCAAATTCTCCAGGACAGAATACTGGAGTGGGTAGCCTTTCCCTTCTTCAGGGGATCTTCCCAACCCAGGGATCAAACCCAGGTCTCCCGCATTGCAGGCGGATTCTTTACCAACTGAGCTATTAGCCACTTTGGAAAGATTTATTAACCTCCCTCAATCTCTCTTTGTTTGAAAATATATACTAATAATTCCCTTCATCTCTCTCAAGAATTTGGGAGGGATTAAATAATGTATATGCAGGACTTTATAAACTGTAGAATACTATAAAAATATAAAGGAGTCACAAAGCTGCTGAATCCGAAAGGTCATTTTTATGACCAATCTATCTTTGTAAAAATGTTCCACACTTATCTGTAAGTCTGAATGGTATATTCATTCTTGAGGACTTTGGGAGCTAATCCACCAGAGGTCCAAGATTTTAATGGTTTCATGGGTATCTCCAAGGCATTTATCACACCCCTATTTTCAAGAAAAGCAAGCATATTCTTTCTTTCTAGAATTCCTCTAGGATTGTAACCTACAGAGGTTAACTACTGCAAATCAGGACCAGCCAATTTGCAATCAGGAGGAATCAATTTGCCAAGCATCAGGAGGAATATCGAGAGCCAAGCAGAGATCAAGGGGCAAATTAAAAAAAAAAATAACATGTTTTTTTGTTTTCCTTATACAGTCCCATTTTTTAAACATTTACAAGGAGGGAAATGGCATCTGAGGATTCCTCTCCTTCGGAATATTGCAGACATCCTGCTTGCCTTCTGTTAGCCCTCTTAGTAACTGGTCTAGAGATTTGAGCTTAAACAGCAAGATAATAGTTATTTTCTTATCTCTAAATGTGACAATGAAATAAAGGATGTCTTAATTTCTTGATCTTCTTTGTGAGTGGAATCATTGGTTCAGTTCAGTTCAGTTCAGTTGCTCAGTCATGTCCATCTCTTTGCAACCCCATGAATCGCAGCACACCAGACCTCCCTGTCCATTACCAACTCCCAGAGTTCACTCAAATTCATGTCCATCGAGTCAGTGGTGCCACCCAGCCATCTCATCCTCTGTTGTCCCCTTCTCCTCCTGCCCCTAATCCCTCTCAGCATCAGAGTCTTTTCCAATGAGTCAACTCTTCGCATGAGGTGGCCAAAGTATTGCAGTTTCGAATGCTCAATCTACCGCACAATTGCACTCATCTCACATGCTAGTAAAGTAATGCTCAAAATTCTCCAAGCCAGGCTTCAGCAATACGTGAACCGTGAACTTCCAGATGTTCAAGCTGGTTTTAGAAAAGGCAGAGGAACCAGAGATCAAATTGCCAACATCCGCTGGATCATCGAAAAAGCAAGAGAGTTCCAGAAAAACATCTATTTCTGCTTTATTGACTATGCCACAGCCTTTGAATGTGTGGATCGTAATAAACTGTGGATATCATTGGTAGCCTTATGGCATAAGGACAGGAAAAAGATCAATTCAGTCCATTTAATCTTCATTTTGCAGGTGAAGTTACTGAGTTTAAGCAGTTGGTCAATGGTTGAACACTTAGTAAACTCTGGTGATGGGATTCAGCCCCAGTGCTGTGTGGCTTGGAAGGCTATGCCCTAGCTCACTGTAAGAAGTACATGGTTGGTGCGTGTGTGCATGCTGTCTTTTCAGTCTCACCCGACTCTTTGCAACCCTATGGATTGTAGCCCGCCAGGCTCCCCTGTCCATTGGATTCACCAGTATTCTTGCCTGGGTTGGCATTTTCTTCTTCAGGGTCTCTTCCCAACCGAGAGATCGAACCTGTTCTCCCACACCACAGACAGATGCTTTACCGTCTGGGCCACCAGGGAAGACTACTGTAAAGTAAAACTAACTCCTAATTGATGGAAACTATAACCCATCCCAGCACCATGTTTTGATTTCCACTGTGACATTAGGTCAAACAGAAAGAGAAGCGTGGGAGATAGGAGAATGGTTTTGATCCCAATGGCAAGACAGGGTGTAATGCCACTCCAGCTTTGGAGAAAGCTCTGCATCTACTGAGGCCACTTTGTCCAATTCCTGAGACTCTACACTGGAGTCCTCTAACACGCAGATCTCCTCAGTCAACTCCATCAATACTTCTATTCAATCTGTGTTCTTGGGCTTCTGGTTTCTCATACATAAGATAAGAATAATCATATTAAATACTGTTAGGATTTCTGTGAGGATCAAATGTGTTGAGATAATAGTGACTGGTGCAGGAAAAAAGTGAGAGCGAATGAAGAGAGAGAAATCTGTTTTTGTAGATAAGTAAGACTCTTGAGAATCCCTTGGACTGCAAGGAGATCCAACCAGTCCATTCTGAAGGAGATCAGCCCTGGGATTTCTTTGGAAGGAATGATGCTAAAGCTGAAACTCCAGTACTTTGGCCACCTCATGCGAAGAGTTGACTCATTGGAAAAGACTCTGATGCTGGGAGTGATTGGGGGCAGGAGGAGAAGGGGACGACAGAGGATGAGATGGCTGGATGGCATCACTGACTTGATGGACATGAGTTTGAGTGAACTCTGGGAGTTGGTGATGGACAGGGAGGCCTGGCATGCTGTGATTCATGGGGTGGCAAAGAGTCGGACACGACTGAGCGACTGAACTGAACTGAACTTCTGCTTTATTGACTATGCCAAAGCCTTTCACTGTGTGGATCACAACAAACTGTGGAAAATTCTTCAAGCGATGGGAATACCAGACCACCTGACTTGCCTCCTGAGAAATCTGTATGGGGGCCAAGAAACAACAGTTAGAATTGGACATAGAATAACAGACTGGTTCCAAATCAGGAAAGGAGTATATCAAGGCTGTATATTGTCACCCTGCTTATTTAACTTTTATGCAGAGTACATCATGAGAAATGCCAGGCTGGAATAAGCACAAACTGGAATCAAGATTGCCAGGAGAAATATCAATAACCTCAGATATGCAGATGACACCACTCTTATGGCAGAAAGTGAAGAGAAACTAAAGAGCCTCTTGATGAAAGTGAAAGAGGAGAGTGAAAATTTTGGCTTATAACTCAACATTCAGAAAATGAAGATCATGGCACCCAGTCCCATCACTTCATGGCAAACAGATGGGGAAACAATGGAAACAGTAAGAGACTTTATTTTGGGGGTCTCCAAAATCACTGCAGATGTTGACTGCAGCCATGAAATTAAAAGGCTTGCTCCTTGGAAGAAAAGCTATGACCAATCTAGATAGCTTATTAAAAAGCAGAGACATTACTTTGCCAACCAAGGTCCATCTAGTCAAAGCTATAGTTTTTCCAGTAGCCATGTATGGATGTGAGAGTTGGACTAAAGAAAGCTGAGAGCTGAAGAATTGATGCTTGTGATCTGTGGTGTTGGAGAAGACTCTTGAGAGTCCCTTGGACTGCAAGGAGATCCAACCTGTCCATTCTAAAGGAAATCAGTCCTGAATATTCATTGGAAGGACTGATGCTGAAGCTGAAACTCCAAATACTTGACCACATGATGCTAAGACCTGATTCACTGGAAAAGACCCTTAGGCTGAGTAAGATTGAAGGCAAGAGGAGAAGGGGACGACAGAGGCTGAGATGGTTGGATGGCATCACTGACTCAATGGATATGAGTTTGAGCAAGCTCCAGGAGTTAGTGATGGACAGGGAGGCCTGGCGTGCTGCAGTCCATGGGGTCGCAAAGAGTCGGACATGACTGAGCAACTGAACTGAAATGAACTGAAGAGACAGCAGACAAAAGGCAATACTTGGTCTTCCAGGTGTTGCCCCTTTCCAAGCTCATCTCCTGCCATTCTCTTCTCAGATCCTATACTCCAGCCATATTGACCTATTTTATAATTCATGCAACAATTACTTTATAAACTTTGACAGGTTTGACAAAGTTTATACAGAAGTGTTTTTATTTATGTGTTACATTTTATCTACTTGACTAGATTTTAATCCCTTAGAGATTCTTACTGCTTTTTGAATCCTGTATGGCACCTACAAATGTTTGTTAAATTGAATCAAATTTCCATAATCTTGCTTTATTTCTTTTTATGGGGAAGCAATTAACCAATATCATGATGTTTTCAAAATTGTTCTTAGAGTTTTTAAAGAAATACAATTTTCTTTTCATTCTTTTATCCAATATTTATTTGCCAATACAGTTGTTTTGGAATAGGACAAAACACTTACTTATGTAATGGAAAACTCATTTCACAGCCCTGGATGCACTTTAGAATCATGTAGGAAGCTTAACAAAATCCTGACGTCTAGTACACACTTCAGAATAAATAAATCAGAATTCGCCTTTGTGTTTGTTTGGAGGAAGTGGGCAATGTACAGATATGAATTTTTTTTTCAAGTTTCACAGGCCATTTTAATGTTAAGCCAGAGTTGAAATACTGGCTTAAATCTACAATCTTATAATTTGAAGAGAAACAGATAACCAAGCATTGCCAGTCTGTATTCAGAATATCAACTTCTTTAACCTCACACAGAGAATTACTTGGAGCCTATCCCATCAGCAGAACAAAGTGGTAGCACCAGTAGGCCAAACTCTGATGTGATTAACAATCTGTGGGATTTGTGGTCAATGACACATTTCCCCAGACACAGAGATCACCGTCAAAACCAGAGTAAGCAACCTGAGGGACAAATCCCTTTTGGTCAAACGATGATTAACAGTGTGGAATAAAGAGTTTGGCTTTGAGGTCAGGCACAATAGAATTTGAATTCTAAACCTGCCACTTATTTTATGGGTAACCTCTGTCTATATGAACCTTAATTTTCTCCCATATAAATTGAGAACAATAATTCTAACTTTAAAGAGTTGGTACATTTTTAAGAAATATATATATAATTTCCTAAAATTGTGGCCATGGCCTCTGAGAATCAGCTTCCTTCCAATCCTAAAGCACAGCAGATGATTCTTAACAAATACACTTACTCAGGGCTACAGAGAAATCATGCTGACCTTATTCTATGCAGGCAACAAATCATGGCTTGCTATTAGTGAGTTTTATCCTTGAATTCTAGTTCTGTTAGCCAGAAACTCCTATGTTTATAGGTTGGTCTATAAAAGACATAGAATTACTCATGTCCTTAAAAATCCTGGACTTGCATCAGCCAGAAACTTTGAGATTCATTTCTTCCCACATGCACACCCATCTCCATTTTCAGTCTTTCATCCCCTGTTCCCTTATCCATGACACCTCTGGCAGGATGCCTGGAAGGAAACTCATGACCCATTAAGTTAACTTACCTCAGGGGTAGTAGACAAACAGGCTTAATTTAACCCAGAAGACACCAAGAAAGAATGACTTGGAAAGAGAGACCAGGCTGAGCTAATACACAGGCAGCCTTGAGAACTATCATTTATAGTAGGGTGTAGAGCGTTCAAGCACAGATAAGCTCACTCTGAAGGCAGTGAGCCAGGAGCCAAGTTTCAATGTTAATTATAAGATAACTGGTAAGTTTCTGCTCCACATATTGCAGGGAATTTGATCAGCCAAAAGAGTGTATCTGTTCTGCTCCCCCACAAGCCACTAGGAGCAAATTTGTGACTCAAAGGTAATGAACATGTTCAGCTATACATCCAACACCTCCCCAGCAACTTCCCTCCCAAAGAGGAAGTCATAAAATGTTATCACCTTTATGTAAGTTTGAATCCTTAATTACCTCCAATCTTGATGAGTTATTTTGGTGTGTGTATCTGTAAAAATCTTTTTTAAAAAATAGGGAGGAACTCAGATTCTTTCTCAAATATGTTGCTCCAATGACTTATTTCTGCTGCCCCATTTAACCCAAAAGCAGAAAATTAGAAGAGTAAGAATTATGAGTGAAGTGGAATCTAAGAGAAACCACAGAATCTACTAACAGGCTGTCTTTTCCAAGTCTTTCCATGTCACATATCTGCATTCATCACTCCAGTGCTGGACAGGAATTACTATGAGAAAGAACTACTTGGTAATCTTACTTTGTTCATGTAACACCCAAAACCACGGTCTAGTAATAAGCATGGTCATACTTGACCTATTGCTTTCTTTCTCTTCAAACATCCTTATACTGTAATTAAGTTTTCTTTTATTCCTTCTTGCTCTTAAATAGTTCCTAGGTAAGTGGGAAGGCAGTCTTGGAGGCACAACCACTTTGAAGGGAAAAAATGTCCTTTCCTGAATCAAAAGGAGCTGCCATAGGGCTAGAGAAAGGCAGGGGTGGGAAGAGGAGGACACAATTTCCTCTTTCACTGTTAACTTACAATTAACTATCATTTTTCAGAAAACAGTCTTTTTGATAATGTCCATGGGTCTCCCACGAATCATTGCCCATAAATATATGACAGTTTTCAATTGTGAGTTGTAGTTGTAAAAAGTGGTGGAGGATACTCATTCTTTCATTTAGCAGGTATTTTTTCAGCCCCTGTTATGTGTCAAGAATTCTGTTGGCTGGTAACAGTATGAAGACATAGAACATGTAGACCCCCAAAGAGCTCATAGTTCCAGACAGAACACACAGATGCATAAAAATGACTCCAACATCATGTGAGATTTTTATAGCAATGTGGTGTTATGTACAGTTTTTATCGAGACCACACTAAAGTAGAAGAGAATGTAAATCTAGCCACAGGCATGAAGGAATTCATATATAAAAGTTAAATATATCGAGCACTTGAACTGAGATTTGAAACAGAATAGGAGTTTGCCAGACAGCACAGGGGAGGTTATTATAGGCCAACAAAGAGTACGGAAGTGAGTAGATGGGTAGGAGCAGCAAGATAAACTTTGAGGGTTAAAAGATGAAGCTACAGCAGGACAGGGGACAGGGTTTAGATTTGATTTTCTTCTCTGGATGATGGACAGCTACCAAAGAATTTGAAGCAGAGAAACAGCAAAGGCAGATTCACTGTAGTCAAGCTTAAGCTGGAAGCAGGGGAGAATGTTGACTGGAGGAGAAAGAAACGGAGACTGTTGCAGTGGTCCAGATGGGAGGATGCTGGTAGTACCACTGGAGCTGGAGAGGGGGATAGGACTAAGAAAGGATGCAGAAACACAGGAAACATTTGGGCCTTAGGGCAAAGCTTTTTAACTTGGGCAAACCTATGAGAAGCACACTAATATGAGAAAATTCAGTAAGTAGTTTACAGCAGCGCATGGGCCAACAGTGGGCTAACTGAAATAGTACACAATATCCTACATATCTTGTGATAGTATTATGAGATATACCTATATACCCAAATATGCAAATTTAAAAATTAAATGTTCTCATCATTTAAATTCCAAACCGTAGAATTCCAGAGGGCATTTGGGTTGAGGGCAATGGAATAAAGAGGGGTGCAAAAAAGTCAGGATAGTTTGACTCTCTCCTTTTTTCCCCTATAGCCCCTGATATCCCTTTTAAGAGAAAGTGTTTATGTGAGGGGTGGTTACCATCAGAAAACCTGAGTCTAGGGCACTACTTTGTACAAATTAACTCTCTTCTCCCCACACATACTTTATAAAGTTTATGATGAAGTGAATAAGTCTTTCTTTCAAGGAAGAAATGATCAGCAACTTGTCAAATATTATAAATGATACTCAAAATGTAACCCACATGTGTTTAAACTAGGCCTTGTGGAAAGAAATATAAATAAGATAGTATGGCTAGTATTAAAAATATAAAAGTAAAGGCACTGGACTTCAAAGTAAAATATACCACTTGATAGATCTTAAAGACTATTTGTATCACATGGAGAATTTCCCCAGGTACTGATATGCACGCTAACATTTCCCACCATCAGGACTGTTTCTCATCAAACCATGATGTCTTCTCATAGCCTATGCATAGAACACATGTTTCTGTTCCTAAGATATTCCTCATGCTTCCTGGAACCTAAAATAATCTCCATTTCTATATCTTTATGGCATCTGCTTGTGATGATGAATTTTGTGTCATTCCAGTCCTTCGAGGGAGTTTTCAGATGAGATTAACATCAAAAATGATAAACTCTGAGTAAAGCAGATTGCCTTCCCTAATGTGTTTGGGCTATACTCGATCAGTTGAAGTCCTGATGGAACAAAAAGACCTGTCTCCCTAAGCAAGAAGCAGTTCTCCAGAAAGCTCTCTTTAGACATCATCTGCACCTTTGGCTTTCCTGGGTCTCTAGGCTGCGGTCTTCCAACTAGACCTTCACCACTGGCTCTGAGCCTGCTGGTCCACTCTGCAAATTTTGGAACTGCCAGCCTCCATAGTTGCATGAGCCAACTTCTTAGAAAATGTCTCTTTCTATATATGGATACATCTTATTTTTTCTGGGTTTTTTTTTTTTGGAGAAAACTAATATACCACCCCAAATTCATTATTCTTCCTAAAACAACCCATTTTCTCTTGTTTAATAGTTAGCAAGATATACCTACATCACAAGAAGGGCAAACAACATGTTGAAAAGTTGTCACAAACAAACACAAACATACACAAACAACATTTATACATGACAAATATCTAACCAATTTAATTTGCCATCAGATTACTGATTTACGCATACAGACAAAGTCACTCATAGTCAGAGGTACAGTCATTCCTAGTCACAATGCAAAATAAAGGTTTTTTTCAGCTTTTCTTCCATTTTTCTCCTTCAACCTACCTCTACTAACCATTACTCTTCCTGTCCATAACTTCCTGATAGCCCCTATGAAGCTTCAGCAAGTTGTTCACTATAGTAAGAACTCTTAATCACATCTTCCTACTCCATAACCCTGAATCACCTTTTCCTCCCCACTCTGTACATCCAAACAGTCACCAAATCACACTGATTTCTCCTACTCCTCTATTTGTCACTCTTTTGTACAGCATTGGGAATCCAGAAACATTTAATCCTAGGCTCTGAGTCCACCACTAGAGATGACACTAGCTTTGATAAAACTGAAGACCCTTTATGGCCTGGGTTTGGTTGAACTGAGTAGTGTATACATAGGTGGATGTATATGAATGTGAATATGTATTTGTATATGTGCTACATATATGGTGAACTTGAATTTCATATCATGAGTGGGTGAAGAAGGAGCATTATAACATGGCTAGTTCAAATAAAGCAAATATGAAAGCATTTATATAATTCTGTTAGGAACTATGCATACAGAAGCTGCTGCTGCTGCTAAGTCGCTTCAGTCGTGTCTGGCTCTGTGCAACCCCATGGACGGCAGTCCACCAGGCTCCCCCGTCCGTGGGATTCTCCAGGCAAGAACCCTGGAGTGGGTTGCCATTTCCTTCTCCAATGCATGAAAGTGAAAAGTGAAAGGGAAGTCGCTCAGTTGTGTCCGACCCTCAGCGACCCCATGGACTGCAGCCTTCCAGGCTCCTCCGTCCAGGGGATTTTCCAGGCAAGAGAACTGGATGGGTTGCCACTGTCTTCTCCGTCACACAGAAGAAGAACCCAATAAGGATTCATGCAAAAGTGAGAATAGCTTTGATCAGGATCATGGATGTTCTTTCAAATGTTGTAATTGTGTCTGAAAGGAGAGCATTTTAGATCCTGAGAAACTTCCTCAGGTTAACACAGAAAAAAACTCCACAAAAGGCCCCTTGGTATCTTTTCATAACACAGAAATGGTGGCATATGAGTCCCATGCCTTGCTTTAGGCACCATCATAAATCAGTGTCAACTTCAGGCAAACAAAACCAAAGAAGCATCTTGCCTCCTTGTCTCCAGACTGTTTTCTTAACAATGCCACCTGCATTGCTTCCTTAACTTCAGCTGACCTCTGGGATCCAAGTCACACAGAAAAATATATTACATGATGGGGAGCAAATGGAGGGAGGGAGACCCAGCTAAATCCCTGGGAAATAAACCTGGCAGCAGTTTTTGTACTGTGAAACACAGAGCATTGATTTTCCCAGGGATCTCAGGAGTCCTACTCGTGTTTGGGGAGGGCTGCAAGGAGCCCTCCGGAGAAGGCGAAGGCACCCCACTCCAGTACTCTTGCCTGGAAAATCCCATGGACGGAGGAGCCTGGTGGGCTGCAGTCCATGGGGTCGCAAAGAGTCAGACACGACTGAGCGACTTCACTTTCACTTTTCACTTTCATACATTGGAGAAGGAAATGGCAACCCACTCCAGTGTTCTTGCCTGGAGAATCCCACGGACAGGGGAGCCTGGTGGGCTGCCGTCTATGGGGTCACACAGAGTTGGACATGACTGAAGCGACTTAGCAGCAGCAACAGCAGCAGCAAGGAGCCCTCAGACCCTTCACCCCAACCCAACCATAGAGATTCCACTTTTTCTGTTTTTAAACATTGTGAAGATAATGACAATCTTTTTCTAAAGGTCCCATACATGCAACGCTACACTCAGTGGCCCAACCCTACAACAGGCCGCCTCCAACCCACACCTCTTCCAGAGACTCCTGGACACTCCCAGGCAAGTCTGGATCAGTCTCTTATGGGGTCACTGCTCCTTTCTCCTGGGTCCTGGTGTATGCAGGGTTCTGTTTGTGCCCTCCAAGAGTCTGTTTCCCTAGTCCTTTGTAAGTTCTGGCAGCTCTCTGGTGAGTTAATGGTGACCTCATCCAAGAGGGCATATGCCATACCCAGGTCTACTGCACCCAGAGTCCCTGCCCACACAGCAGGCCACTGCTGACCCATCCCTCCTCAGGAGACACCAAACACAGTTCTGTGTCAGCCTTTGTGGAGTCTCTGGGTCCTGGTGTGCTCAAGGTTTGTTTGAGCCCTCTGAGCATCTCTGGTGGGTATGGGGTTTGATTCTAAATGCGATTTGCCCCTCCTACTGTCTTGCTGGGGCTTCTCTGCCCTAGGTGGGGAATCTCCTCACAGCCGCTCCAGCACCACACAGCTCAAGCAGCCTTTTGAAGGAGCTCACCATTAACTTCATTACCTCCATCATAGTTTGGCCTCAGGTCAAATAACAGGGAGGGAACACAGCCCTGCTCATCAACAGAAAATTGGATTAAAGATTTACTGAGCCCTTTCCATTAGAACCACAAGACCCAGTTTCCCCCTCAGTCAGTCTCTCCCATCAGGAAGCTTCCATAAGCCTCTTATTCTTATCCATCAGAGGGCAAACAGAGTGAAAAACCACAAACAGAGTGAAAACTAACCAATCTGATCACATGGACCATAACCTTGTCTAACTCAGTAAAACTATGAGCCATGCCCTGTAAGGCCACCCAAGACAGATAGGTCATGGTGGAGAGTTCTGACAAAATGTGGCCCATTGGAGAAGGGAATGGCAAGCCAAATTCATCATGCTTGCCTTGAGAACCCCATGAACAGTATGAAAAAGCAAAAAGATAGGACACTGAAAGATGAACTCCCCAGGTTGGTAGGTGCCCAATATGCTACTGGAGGTCAGAGGAGAAATAACTCCAGAAAGAATGAAGAGACGGAGCCAAAGCAAAAACAACACCAGTTGTGGATGTGACCAATGACAGAAGTAAAGTCCAATGCTATAAAGAGCAATATTGCATAGGAACCTGGAATGTTAGGTCCATGAATCAAGGCAAATTGGAAGTGGTCAAACAGGAGATGGCAAGAGCAGACATTGACATTTTAATAGTCAGTGAACTAAAATGGACTGGAATGGGTGAATTTAACTCAGATGAATATTATATCTACTACTGTGGGCAAGAATCCCTTAGAAGAAAGGGAGTAGCCATCATAGTCAACAAAAGAGTCTGAAATGCAGTACTTAGATGCAATCTCAAAAACGACAAAATGATCTCTGTTCATTTCCAAGGCAAACCATTCAATATCACAGTAATCCAAGTCTATGTCCTGACCAATAATGCTGAAGAAGCTGAAGTTGAACAGTTCTATGAAGACCTACAGGACCTTCTAGAACTAACACCCAAGAAAGATGTCCTTTTCATTATAGGGGGCTGGAATGCAAAAGTAGGAAGTCAAGAAATACCTGGAGTAACAGGCAAATTTGGCCTTGGAGTACAGAATGAAGCAGGGCAAAGGCTAACAGAGTTTTGCCAAGAGAACGCCCTGGTCATAGCAAACACCTTCTTCCAAAAACACAAGAGAAGACTCTACACATGGACATCACCAGATGGCCAACACTGAAATCAGATTGATTATATTCTTTGCAGCCAAAGATGGAGAAGCTCTATACAGTCAGCAAAAACAAGACCAGAGCTGACTGTGGCTCAGATCATGAACTCCTTACTGCCAAATTCAGACTTAAATTGAAGAAAGTAGGGGAAACCACTAGACCATTTAGGTATAACCTAAATCAAATCCCGTATGATTCTACAGTGGAAGTGACAAATAGATTCAAGGGATTAGATCTGATAGGCAGAGTTCCTGAAGAACTATGGACGGAGGTTCATGACATTGTACATGAAGCAGTGATCAAGACCATTCCCAAGAAAAAAGAAATGCGAAAAGGCAAAATGGTTGTCTGAGGTGGCCTTACAAACAGCTAGCTATGAAAAGAAGAGAAGTGAAAGGCAAAGGAGAAAAGGAAAGATATATCCACTTGAATGCAGAGTTCCAAAGAATAACAAGGAGGGATAAGAAAGCCTTCCTCAGTGATCAATGCAAAGAAGTAGAGGAAAACAACAGAATGGGAAAGACTAGAGATCTCTTCAAGAAAATTAGAGATACCAAGGGAACATTTCATGCAAAGATGGGCTCAATAAAGGACAGAAATGGTATGGACCTAACAGAAGCAGAAGGTATTAAGAAGAGGTGGCAAGAATACACAGAAGAACTATATGAAAAAGATCTTCATGACCCAGATAATCATAAAGGTGTGATCACTCACCTAGAGCCAGACATCCTGGAATGCAAAGTCACGTGGGCTTTAGGAAAGATTGAAGATGGGAGGGAAAGAGGATGACAGAGGATGAGATAGTTGGTTGGGATCACCGACTCAATGGACATGAGTTTGAGTAAACTCCGGGAGTTGGTGATGGACAGGGAGGCCTGGCGTGCTGTAGTCCATGGGGTCACAAGGAGTCGAACGTGACTGAGCGACTGAACTGAGCTGAACTGAACTGAAACATTGTGATTCTACTTAATTTTTATCTGGGGAAAGAATTCACCCATTTTTAATTGAAAATATTGATATAACATGTAATACACTGAGTCAGGACAGCTGGGTGCTAGTTTTGCCATTGAGACTTCATATTCTGGCGCCTTAGATTCTCATTTATATATGAAGATAACACTAGGTTCTTTGCTTTCTATAAAGATCAAATGAGTTGATGCTTATTAAAGGTCTTTGAAAAACTAGAAGATACAATACCAACACAAATGTGGCGTTTGTAGCATGATGCTGACTATATGTTACCTATTTAACAAAAACTATTCAGTGGCTCAATGGTTAAGAATCCACCTGCCAATGCAGGAGACACAGGTTTGATTCCTAGGTGGGGAAGATGCCCTGGAGAAGGAAATGGCAACCCACTCTAGTATTCTTGCCTGGGAAATCCCATGAACAGAGGAGTTTGGCAGGCTACAGTCCACGGGGTCACAAAAGAGTCAGACACACCTTACAAATTGCTGCTGCTGCTGCTAAGTCACTTCAGTTGTGTCTGACTCTGTGTGACCCCATAGACGGCAACCCACCAGGCTCCCCCGTCCCTGGGATTCTCCAGGCAAGAACACTGGAGTGGGTTGCCATTTCCTTCTCCAGTGCATGAAAGTGAAAAGTCAAAGTGAAGTCATTCAGTCGTGTCCAACGCTTTGCGACTCCATGGATTTCAGCCTACCAGTCTCCTCTGTCCATGGGATTTTCCAGGCAAGAGTACTGGAGTGGGGTGCCATTGCCTTTGCTGCCTTACAAACTAAGCGGCGACAAATTCCATAGTGATGCTGCAAGCTAACTCTTAGCCTGTTTTCCTTCACAATATCAAGGACTTTGGAGACTATGCAGACTCTGTGACTGTTATTTCTTTGTTCTGTAGTCTTGAAAAATCTCTGTTCTTATTTTTCCAATGCATTTGTTTTAGCAGCTTCCCAGGTGGCACAAGGGGTGAGAATCTGCCTACCAACACAGGAGACACAGGAAGCGCAGGTTCAAACTCTGGGTTGAGAAGGTCCCCTGGAGGAGGAAATGGCACTCCAGCATTCCTGCCCAGAAAATTCCATAGGCAGAGGAGTTTGGAGGGCTACAGTCCAGGGGGTCCCAAAGAGTAGACATGACTAAACATGACAACCAAAAGCAGCAAAACTCTTCTTTTCTTTTAAGTGAAGCTCATGTGGAATAACATTATATTTAAAAACAAAACAGAGAATAAAAGATATTGAACCACTTAAAATAGGAGGGGAGGCCCGCTGATACAAGCTGACCCTCCTGCCCAAGCCACCCCTGGTACACCTGTGTAGAATCCACGGCTCAGCTAGTCAGAGTTGAATGACTCCCTTATTTGTGACCACATATTTGTGATCACAACTAATAAATATTTTTAGTATTTTAAAAATTATTCTAAATATAATTATATTCAATGATTTTCCATTTTTTTCAAGAGCCAGTATGGGTCACTTGGAAATTTTTAGTGACATTTTAATTTTAATTAAGTATTTACTTGCCAATTGATTTCAATTTTGCCCTTCTTAACAGCCTGAACTTTGATCTGAGGAATCACTTTCTCTCCTTTGCAAGAAATATTGACAGGTCCAAAAACAGAGGTGACTGCTTTAGATAAAAGATGTTCAGGTAACTCAAGCTAAGTCAATCAGACTTTTTCTTTAAAACCTCAAAATTTTGACAAAAATAATGGTAAAGTACATTCATCTGGGTGATGAATCCAAATAGGTCTCTGGAATCTCAGGTTGTTGAGGCCAGAAATTTTGGCCAAATTGGCTCCTATTGTGTCTGACTTATTTCCTAGCCTTTTCTCCAGCATTCATAACCATTCTATAAGCTACTTTCTATCCACCTGAGTAAATCTCTTTTGTTTAATTTAACCAGATATTTTGCTTGCAAAACAAAAACTCTAGCTAAATTTATATCCTCAATAACCTTCCAATTATACTAGACTACATTTAACTACATAAATACTTATCAAAGAACCATCCATGTACCTATAATATATTCTGCCATGTGCTTATCATAATGCTGATACTGAGTAGGGAATTTGACATATATTTTCTAAATTAGTTGCCACAAAATATAATGAACAGATATTATTTTCTCAGTTTTATGGATGAACAAAGTCAGGCTTAAACAAGTCATATAATTTTTCTAAGCTCATGTAGCTAGAGAACAGCCTAGAAGTTCAGTTCAGTTCAGTTCACTAGCTCAGTTATGTCCGACTCTTTGCGACCCCATGAATCACAGCACACCAGGCCTCCCTGTCCATCACCAACTCCTGGAGTTTACCCAAACTCATGTCCATTGAGTTGGTGATGCCATCTAATCATCTCATCCTCTGTCGTCCCTTTATCCTCCTGCCCTCAGTCTTTCCCAACATCAGGGTCTTTTCAAATGAGTCAGCTCTTCACATCAGGTGGCCAAAATAAAGAAGTTCAAAGATCAGTTAATTTGGCTTCTCAACTCTGGTACTTTCATCTTATATACTCCATCATGAGTTGAATTATGGCTGATGAACTGTTTCACTCAGTGTCTTGATTTTACTTTGGGGTTGTTACAGTATTCATTCTAGTTATGGAGATAATAAAATATTACATTAATTAGAGGATACATTTATTTGCATTTCTATGTTGAGAAGGATGTATGAATGTAAATACATATTTGAACACTAGTGCTGTTGAAAGTAAGAATAACAGCTAGAAGACGTCACATTTTACATTCTCTCCTATATATATTCTTAGCCAAAATGCACTTCAGCTAAACATTTATTGATTAAGCATCATTCACCTCTCCTGGAGTTCAGGAAGTACCTGGTGTTTTATTAGTAATTCTGCTGATATAAACAAAATCATGTTTGGTCTCAGCCTTCAGACAGGAATATTTCATTTATTTCCTTTGAGGTTTTGGCACATATCTGGCATTTCAGGTGGAATCTAATTTTAACTCTAGATCTTTACTTTACTTATTGTGATTGAGGAAACATAATACTATGTATGGACAGAAAGAAATCACCCAAAATGTTAGGGAATGATATACGTTAAGATTTGATTTGAAATTTCTTTCACCTACTGTTTTACCTCATGCACAAATCAAGACATATAAGGTTCATCTTCCAAATATTTAAAAAAATGATTTTGTGAAAAATGCACCTGCATGTAACACATTTTTAAAAAATTAAATGTAGCAGAATTACCTACATACACACAAAATAAAGTAGAGTATTTGTGTGCATCTGTGTATATGCATGGGGTTTCCCAGATGGCTCAGTGGTAAAGAATCCACCTGCCAATGCAGGAGACTCAGGAGAAGTACAGTGAAATAAACTAGCGAAGGGTGCAAAAAGGAGCATTTCAGGAGAAACAGAAAAGACCTCCACATTAAAAAAAAAAAATTCCATTTGTCACTACTACCGAATAGTGAGCAAATGGAGAGGGCATCATGAGAGGAGTTAGACAGGGGCCAAATCATCCAGGGCCTTGATCAGGTGTTGGGTTTTATTCTAAGCTCAAGGGGAGGCTAATCAGGAAAGGGAGAAGGTATAATTAATGTTTTTATGTTTACTCTAACTGCTAGGTAGAAAATGCACTGGGAAAAAATACCAGGTTATGGCAATAGCACTGACAAAACCAGTGCTTCTTTAGATGAGGTGGGAGTGATAGAGATGGAAAAAAAATGGCAGGAGAGATGGAGAGAGGAAGGGAGAAAAGCGGAAAAGAAAGGTTTTTCTTGCTTGCAATAAGTAAAATAACTTTTGTGCAACTTTATATGAATAATTCATTCTTATGTGTGTGCATATCAGACAAAAGAATAAGGAAGTAAAAACATAACCCAAATGTTATCTCCCTGAATCAGACACCCTTCTCCACGCTCAAACAATCACACAGAAACATTTGCAAACACTCACAAAGACACACAAGATAATATTAGATACACATTTCCCCATTTTGCTTTCTTCATCCCTATTACCTTATATACATTTGACTCATTTGTAATTAGGTCATAGTTGTATCATCTGGTTGTATTGCAGTTGATTCATTCCTTCCCCATAGATGGCTTTTAGCTTTATTGATAGTTTGTCATCACTAAAAATAATGCTGTTTTAAATATCTTTATTATATATTGGTGTTTTAATTTCTATCTTAGAGATTCTCAGGTGTAGAACTGATGAACAAATAGTTCCATATTGCTTACCAAAAAGCTTATTAAAATTTCCAATTCTACTAGCAATATATGAGAATAAATTCCTCACAAATCCACCAACCATCACTATTATGTGTTATTCTTTCTTGTCACCTACACCTTCTTTATATATAGAAAAACTCTGTATAACAGCCTCTGTGCACCAAATACTGCAAACCCAGGCATTCAATAAGAATCTAGTGACATAAAGACTAGATAATGTAAAGATTCCATTCTGGCAAGGGTGGGAAGAGTTCTGTCTAAATTTTAGAGACAGCAATGGGAATAACATTCAGGAGAACTCAACTCTGAGTTTGGACATGTTAAATTTAAGAGCCCTTTGTCACTTTCAAGTAGAGATTTCCAGCAGGCACTTGAATATATGTCTAGAGTTGAGACGAAAAGTGTGAACTAGAGGTGAGAAAGCCAACAGATGGATGATATCTAAAGCTAAGGTAACAGAGGATAGGAGTATGTTGAGGACAGAGAAGAGAAAGATATCAAGCCTGAACATTGAGAAAACCCAAATTTAGAAGTTAATCTGGAGGAGAATCTGAGAAGCAATCACCAGGGAGAGGAGAGGGTAAGAAGGCCACGCTGAATTTAGGAAAGATAACCACCACCCATTCTTTTAGCAGGCCCCATCAAATAAAGTTGGAAAGGTGTTCACTGCCTGTGACCAAGAGAAGGTCTTGGAGAAATTGGCAGAGAGCAGTTTCAGGTAAAATCTGGAGGAGAAAATAGGGTGAAATGTATCAAGCAGGGGCTAGTGAAGGGCAGAAAGTGAACCATTAAAGGAAGGATTCACTGAAGTCATGTGCCTTTATCTCATCATCCCAAATCTTTAAAGTCCAGGAGAGAGGATGTACAGAGAACAAGATTAGAGGAAAGTTCAGGTTAAAGGGATTCTTATTCTACCCAGTCTGGGTTTTTGGAGAAGACTACGTGGCACCTGTGAGCACGGATAATGGCATCATGATGCAGTTGGCCTCTTGGGCCTTTTTCAGCCCCACTGTGTCAGGCAAGATGAATCTGGGGTTTGCAAACCTGCCATGGGGTCAGTGAAGTTGAAAGAACAGGGAAGAGTGGAAGGTTCATGTCAGGTCAAACATCTAGACCAGGATTTGGGTTAAAAATAAGGCAGAAGCTTTAAGAGATCTGTAATCTCAATGAGAGCTGAAGAAAAGGCAGATTTGAAGGAAAGGTAAGCTGGACCCTGGCCTGGCCTAAATAGTTTATATAGTCAGCTTTGCTCTAGAAGACATATGTGTTCCTAATAATCACCATGCTTGGCAAAATAACAGAATAAAACCTCAGGGCTTACTGGGAAAATGAGGTTTGGGATAACACTCAAAAATTTTTATCAGTGACACATAAAATAAGTACTGGGACCCAGTTAAAATGAAAGCTTTATTTTATAAATGTTAAATAGTTAAGAAATATATAAATATGACAATTTACCATGAAAATGACCTGAAATTTGTCTTTGGACATGGACACTGAAAGAGATACAGCCGAGAGTTACTGGGAAGTAGTGCAAAAAGAAACAGTTACAAACCCAGATGAAGATGAGAGTGATTCACAACACATGGGATAAAGGAGGCAGCTGAGAGCTGTCTGAGGCATGTGTTTGTATACTCCTCCAAAGGCTCAGTTCTGCTTGGGGAAGTTTTCAGTATTCCCCTAGTGTTTCCTGCTCAAGAAATTGAGCATAAGCAAATGGAGGTAGGATTCATGCTCCAATTATTCCCTAATATATCAATCATGTTTTTAAAACAAGTATTATAGCAGAAACTGACTATACCATGAATTCATCAGCTATTAACAGTAGCAGACATCAGCAAAACAATTTGAGACAGGAATGGCTTAACCGTGCATCAGCGGTTGTCAAGTGGGCATATTCACAGACCAGCAGCAGAGAATGGGGCCCTTTTCCCCTCAAGGCCTTGTAGACCAACTTATCAGGTTTTTTGGTTTACTTTTGTTTGTGTTGGGAAGATAAGATTTATCTCTATGCTTTCTTAATTTTTCTAGGATGATCCTGGTATAGAATAAAATAAAGATATACTTGACATATAACATTGCTTTATTGAGATGTAATTGATGTATCAGTTCCATTCAGTTCAGTCACTCCGTTGCGTCCCCATGGCCTGCAGTTCACCAGGCTTCCTTGTCCATAACCAACTCCAGGATCTTGCTCAAAGTCATGTCCATTGAGTTACTGATGTCATCCAACATTTTTGTCCTCTGTCATCCCCTTCTCCTCCTGCCTTCAATCTTTCCCAGCATCAGCGTATTTTCAAATGAGTCAGTTCTTCGCATCAAGTGGCCAAAGTATTGGAGTTTCAGCTTCATCATCAGTCCTTCCATTGAATATTCAGGACTGATTTCCTTTAGGATGGACTGGTTGGGTCTCCTTGTAGTCCAAGGGATTCTCAAAAGTCTTCTCCAACACCACAGTTCAAAAGCATTAATTCTTCGGTGCTCAGCTTTCTTTGTAGTCCAACCCTCACACCAATACATGACTACTGGGAGAACCATAGCTTTGACTAGACAGACCTTTGTCGGCAAAGTAATGTCTCTGCTTTTTAATATGCTGTGTAGGTTGGTCATAGCTTTTCTTTCAAGGAGCAAGTGTCTTAATTTCATGGCTGCAGTCACTGTCCACGGTGATTTTGGAGCCCCCAAAAATAGTCTTTCTCTGTTTCCATTGTTTCCTCATCTAATTGCCATGAAGTGATGGGACTGGATGCCATGATCTTCTTTTTCTGAATGTTGAGTTTTAAGCCAGCATTTTCACTCTTCTTTCACTTTCATCAAGAGGCTCTTTAGTTTTTCTTTGCTTCCAGCCATAAAGGTGGTGGCATCTGTGTATCTGACATTATTGATATTTCTCCAGGAAATCTTAATTCCAGCTTGTGATTTATCCAGCCCGGCATCACATGATGTACTCTACATATAAGTTAAATAAGCAGGGTGACAATATACAGCCTTGACATACTCCTTTCCCAATTTGGAACCAGTTTGTTGTTCCATGTCCAGTTCTAACTGTTGCTTCTTGATCAGCACACAGATTTCTCAGGAGTCAGGTAAGATGGTCTGGTATTCCCATCTCTTTAAGAATTTTCCACAGTGTGTTATGATCCACACAGTCAACGGCTTTGGCATTGTCAATAAAGCAGAAATAGATGTTTTTCTGGAACTCTCTTGCTTTTTCGATGATCCAGTGGATACTGGCAATTTGATCTCTGGATCTAAATCCAGCTTGAACATCTGGAAGGTCACACTTCATGTACTGCTGAAGCCTGGCTTGGAGAATTTTGAGCATTACTTTGCTAGCATGTGAGATGAGTGCAATTGTGCAGGAGTTTGAGCATTCTTTGGCATTGCCCTTCTTAGGGATTGGAATGAAAACTCAGCCACTGCTGAGTTTTCCAAATGTGCTGGCATATTGAGTGTAGCACTTTCACAGCATCATCTTTTAGGATTTGAAATAGGTCAACTGGAATTCCATCACTTCCACTAGCTGTGTTAGTAGTGATGCTTCCTAAGGCCCACTTGACTTCACATTCCAGGATGTCTGATTTAAGGTGGGTGATCACACCATTGTAGTTATCTGGGTCATGAAAATCTTTTTTGTATAGTTCTTCTGTGTAGTCTTGTTCAAGGTGTACACTATAATGATTTGATATATGTATATATTGCAAAATGATTGTACCACAATAAGCTTAGTTAGTTAATATAGTTAATACATCTATCACTTCATATAATTAAAGTGTGTGTGTATATGTGTGAGCAGTAAGAAATTTTAACTTCCTTAGCAACTTTCAAATGCATAATGCAGTATTCAGGCAACAGAGGTCTCAAACAGTGGCACTGTAGCAGAACACACAGGTAATTTTTTCCAAGGTTGTACAGAAAGTCAAAGATAAAACAAAAAATGTAATTTAACCCTCCTTAGCTACAATCTAATTTTATATCCTCTACACACATTACCAAGTTCATGTTCTCCAGAGAGGTTTTGGGTTATTTCTATCCTGCAATCTTGTTTTTAGCTTTTAGTTTTGCTAGAATTCTATAACCAGTGCACAAAAGTAGGACATATTGTGCCCAAAAAAAAGAATAGTTCTGTTCTTATATCACCTAAAGGCACAAATAACACAGGCAAAGAAAAATGAAATATCTATGTAGTAGCAAATAGTATAAATGTAATTATCTTTAGACTGGGCACTTGAAAGACAATGTCTCAGGAGAGAAAGTAAATGATTAGCAAATACTAACTGGAGACTTGTGTTGTGTCTAGAGGAACCTTCCTGCATATAGAAAAATGATGGTAGCAGCACAGAATCAATAATCCCTTTCTCTTTCTCCTTTCCTCCAGCTTTGGAATACTCAGCCTGGATCTGGTTCTAGCCACTTCCAGTTACTAATACTGATGGCCAGCCCAAGAGCATTTAAGGTCTGTGCCCTCCCATGGTTATAGACTTACTGACAAAGGACTGAATATTAAGAACTTTCAAGATTTAATAGAACTACCAGTATTGGTATGAAAGCCAGAGAAAATGATGATAATCTTCAGTATTTACATCATGCTTTACAGTTTCAAGATTTTCTTACCTCTATTTTTTAATGTGAGCATCACAAAACATGTGAGTAAGATATGGTATACTATGCATCTTGCCCAAAAAGATATTGAGACTTGCCTCTGGGTACTGAACTCTGAGTTGCAAAGCTAGACATTAATTCCAGGAGGCCTCATAGATCCCTTCTCACTTTCTAAACCACACCACCCACTGCAACTATTCATAAAGCTCATCTTGCATAATTACCTATTCAGCATCCATCTGAATTTATAAATACTCTGGACTATAAAACTATTAACTTTTGTATGGCCTTCTAGTATATTTAATTATTTTATGCAGTTGTAATTTTATAGTATATCTCTGTTGATATAGTGTGTATATATATAATTTCATGTAATATAAATAGTATTCATTTATGTGTTCTATGTACCATTCATAGTTATTTTTCTAATGTCTCCATCATATTGAAGCTAGCATATTTTCTTGCAATTTCTCTACTGTTAGACACTATGGCTACTTCTAGCTATTACAGCTTTTTTTATTTTCTCATTTTCAAAAGCTTCTGTGAATAATTTCATAGACAATACTCTTTCCTTCCTTTTTATTATCTCCTTAGGATACCTGTCTAGTTATTTTAATCATTTAAAACAGCACATATAACTTTTATAGTTTTTAAGTGTGTGCATACTAAGTAGCTTCTGTAGTGTCCAACTCTTTGCAACCCTAAGGACTGTAGTCTGCCATGCTCCTTTGTCCATGGGATTCTTCAGACAAGAATACTGGAGTGGGTTGCCATTTACTTCTCCAGGGGATCTTCCCAACCCAGAGATTGAACCTGGGTCTCCCGCATTGTAGGCAGACGCTTTACCATCTGAGCCACAAACAGACTATATAGATTATAAAAAGAAAGTGAACGTGAAGTCGCTCAATCCGAAACTTTGCGACTCCATGGACTGTAGCCTGCCAGGCTTGTCCAGCCATGGGATTTTCCAGGCAAGAATACTGGAATGGGTTGCCAGTTCCTTCTCCAGGGGATCTTCCTGACCCAGGCATCGAACCCTGGTCCCCCACACCACAGTTAGACTCTTTACCATCTGCGCAATGAGGAACAGAGAAAAATACGTTTAAGTGAAAAGGTAAAAAACGGAGCAATATATGAAGAAACAGTAGCTGACAATTTTTCTAAACCATCTAAACACCTTGAGTCACAATTTCAAAGACCTTTATAAATCTCCAACAGGAAAAATACAGGGGAATCATATCAAGGCATATTATACTCAGACTAATGAAAAAGAAAAAGTTAAAGCACAACCAGAGATAGAGGAAACATTTCCTTCAGAGGAGTACTTATCAGACACAGAGTAAATTTTCCACCTGAAACTGGAAGCCAAAAGACAGCAGAACAGCATTGTTTAAAATGCAATAAAATGCTATGCTGTGTCGTGTGCTTAGATGCTCAGTCATGTCCAACTCTGCTACCCTGTGCCAGGCTTCTTCATCCATGGGATTCTCCAGGCGAGAATACTGGAATGGGTTGCCATGCCCTCCTCCAGGGAATCTTCCCCACCCATGGATTGAACCCAGGTCTCCGCCATTGCAGGCGAATTCTTTAACGTCTGAGTCACCAGGGAAGCCCAGTGAAATGCTACTGAATGATAATTCTATACCAGCTAGTATATCCTTTGAAAAATAGGAAATATGAAAGGTAAAATGAAGTTTGTACAATAAAATGCAAGAAAATCATCATGTTCTTGCAGTAACAAAGATTTTTTTAAGCAGGACTACAAAACACTAACCATAAATAAAAGGACTATGAATTGGACTACATTAAAATGAAGACTTCTAGTCATCGAAAGATCTCATTACTGAGTAAAGATGCAAGACATGGGTGGGGAGAAGGTATTTACAACACATTTACTCAACTAACACTTATATCCAAATTTTGTAAAACTCACAAATCAACAACAAAAAGGTACACAATTGTCTGATAAATATAAAATATTATCCTCCCATTAAACATTGAGAAAATGGAAACTAAAATCACAGTGTAATACCACTACACACACTCAGCAGGATCCTTGAGTGGATAAATAAATATGTAGTATCAGTTCAGTTCAGTCACTCAGTCGTGTCTGACCCTTTACAACTCCATGAATCGAAGCACACCAGTCCTCCCTGTCCATCAACAACTCCCAGAGTCTACTCAAACTCGTGTCCATTGAGTCGGTGATGACATTCAGCCAACCTCATTCTCTGTCGTCCCCTTCTCCTCCTGCCCCCAATCCCTCCCAGCATCAGAGTCTTTTCCAAGGAGTCAACTCTTCACACGAGGGTGGCCAAAGTATTCGAGTTTCAGCTTTAGAATCAGTCCTTCCAATGAACATCCAGGACTGATCTCCTTTAGGATGGACTGGTTGAACCTCCTTGCAGTCCAAGGGACTCACAAGAGTCTTTTCCAAAACCACAGTTCAAAAGCATCAATTCTTCAGCGCTCAGCTTTCTTCACAGTCCAATCTCACATCCATACATGACCACTGGAAAAACCATAGCCTTGACCAGATGGACCTTTGTTGGCAAAGTAATGTCTCTGCTTTGGAATATGCTATCTAGGTTGGTCATAAGTTTCCTTCCAAAGAGCAAGCGTCTTGTAATTTCATGGCTACAGTCACCATTTGCAGTGATTTTGGAGGCCCCCCAAAATAAAGTCTTACACTGTTTCCACTGCTTCCCCATCTATTTCCCATGAAGTGATGGGACCGGATGCCATGATCTTCGTTTTCTGAATGTTGAGCTTTAAGCCAACTTTTTCACTCTCTTCTTTCACTTTCATCAAGAGGCTTTTGAGTTCCTCTTCACTTTCTGCCATAAGGGTGGTGTCATCAGCATATCTGAGATTATTGATATTTCTCCCAGCAATCTTGATTCCAGCTTGTGCTTCTTCCAGCCCAGCGTTTCTCATGATGTACTCTGCATATAAGTTAAATAAGCAGGGTGACAATATACAGCCTTGACATAATCATTTTCCTATTTGGAACCAGTCTGTTGTTCCATGTCCAGTTCTAACTGTTGCTTTCTGACCTGTATATAGGTTTCTCAAGAGGCAGGTGAAGTGGTCTGGTATTCCCATCTCTTTCAGAATTTTCCACAGATAGTATTTTATAAAACAAAATACTATGCAGCAAATAAATGAACAATATATTGCAATGTACATTATCTGAATAATTCTCACAGGCATAATGTTGAGTAAAAGAAGTCAAAGAAAAAGAACCATTAATGACTCCATATATAAACTCCATATATAAACACCAGGCAAAACCAATCTATAATAATGTTAAGTCAGATTAGTGGTAATTATGGCAGAGGACAGTATTGATTGGGTACTGGAATGAGGATGACTTCTGAGGACCTGATCTTGTTCTATATTCCTATCTGATGTTTATTATGTGTGTGTAGACATATGCAAAACGTAATCAAGTTGTACATTACAATCTACTCCCAACATGTAGGGACTTCCCAAGGTGGCTCGGCAGGTAAAGAATCTGCCTGTCAATGCAGGAGACACAAGAGACGCAGGTTCAACTGCTGGGTTGGGAAGATCTCCTGGAGAAGGAAATGGCAACCCACTCCAGTATTTTTGCCTGGGAGAGCCCATGGACAGAGGAGCCTATCGGGCTACAGTCTACAGGGTTGCAGAGTCAGACAGGACTTAGCAACTGAGCACACACTCACACATGCCTAACATGTATGTTTTGTTTTATTAATAATAATAATTGCAAAAAAGTGCAAAATATCCCATTTTAATGTATTGTAATCCAACACAGTCATGCAACAGGGAAAGATTAAAGCAAGTGAAAGGAATTTGTCAAACACACATTCATTTCCTCTCTGAAGATAAAATGAAGGAAATATGTCACAATAATAGAGGAGAATGTGGTGAGAGTACTTCGGAAAATATTTCATATTATTTGTGAATACCATCTATTATCACTGTTTTCACAAAAGCAAATGTTATATCTATGAGATAATTCTTCATCCTCCTGAGCACTGACTGTCTAACTTTTCTGAAACTAATATTGATCTATTGAGTGCTTAGAATACATCAGACTCTACAAGAATTTTGAATGTACTACCCCAATTTATAGTCTCAAAATCCCCATTAAACAGGTAAAAGTAATATTATTAGTGCCATTTAACATTTGAGGAAACTTAAATTTAAACGGGCTTAGTAATTTGAGCAAAATCATACATTAATATGCAGCAGAACTAGGTCCTTAGGGCAGTGCTTGTCAGTGAGTGTATTGGATGCACTTAGCCAATAGTTGTGAAAACATGAAAAGGTTTCTAGGTCTCATCTATGCCATGTATTTATTTATTTTATTTTTTTGAAGATGTTAGCATTTATTTTTATGAGCCTTAAAAACAGGAAACCCAAACCAACACAAAAGTTTTCAAGTCCCTAGATAAATAAGGATGCCTGTAGAATTCTAATATAACCTTGATATCTGTTAATTAACTATTTACTAGTAACTAGATTTTGAGGTGCCATGTATTTATAACAAACCATCTTGCTTCTCAAAGGGAGCCCTTGTGGGAGAGGGAGAGGGTGGGATGATTTGGGAGAATGGCATTGAAACATGTATACTATCATGTAAGAAACGAATCGCCAGTCTAGGTTCAATGCAGGATCAGGATGCTTGGGGCTGGTGTGCTGGGATGACCCAGAGAGATGGTATGGGGAGGGAGGAGGGAAGAGGGTTCAGGATTGGGAACACATGTACACCCGTGGCGGATTCATGTTGATGTATGGCAAAACCAATACAGTATTGTAAAGTAAAATAAAGTAAAATTTTTTAAAAAATCTAATGCAAAGTTGGGATGAACTTGAATTGAGGATAATTATTACATAGTTCATTATTTTATATATATTCTATATATATATATAAAATATAGTGTATGGTAGCATATTGGTGTCAGTAACTGTTTTAATTTCTTAACCTGTTGACTCATTCATCCTGCAACTATTTACTGAGAATCTGTCATCTACTAGAACAGGGAATATGATGTTAAAAAAAACAGACAAAATTTCTCCTCTCACAGAGCTAACAATTATGAGGAGAGGACAAGTAAGTCAGTAAATAAATAAATGAGTTTAGAAAGTGATAAATGCTATTGGCAGATTGAAGGGTTAGAGGTTCCAGGCTATTTTAATGAGGATGCCTAAGGAAAAACCCCCAGTGAGGCAACACAAATGACAATATGGAGCCAGCCAGGCGAAGACCTGGAGAAAAGGCATCCCAAGAGGAGGAAGCAGCAGGTGTAAAGTGTCCTGCTGTGTGGGTTACATCTGAAGAACCCTGGGAAAGAGAGGATGCCTAATCCAATGTCCTTTAATATTCACACTTTTAAAACATTTGAATTGCACATAGAATATTGTCTGTCTTCATTCTGACTTAAAAGCCAAGTTTGCCAGTATTATTAGCAATACTCAGGTTCTGCTATATTATGAGCAACTTAGCTCTGGCCCTAAACTTGCATACACTACTAAGCAAAGCAAAAGTTCTGAAATCTGCTAAACTCACAGGTCCGAAGAGTCATTTTAGTGAGCAACTATTGCCGGGGGCCAGCATGAGGAATTCCGCCCATGGCAAAGGTCATGAGGAAGGAGGCTTGGCATACGCAAAGGCGTGATCAAGCCTCAGGAAACCCCCTGTTCCCGAGCATCTAACCCCAAAACCAGAGTCTGTTTTATGCTCTCACCTACACCTCTGACTCTACGGGGGGCTCTCCCCCATAACCGTTTCTCTAGGAGAAGGAGTAAACGTGCAGCTCCAAGGCAATAAAAATTCCTGGGCGTGACAAGAGTGTTTCAGCTTACGGACTCCTCTGAAGGTTATCTAGCCCACCTGTATAGGTTTGTCCGGCCACATGTGATTGTTTACAGCCTCCCAACCTGAGAGGCACGAGATGTTTTAGACTTACTAAAGGCAAAATCTTTTGGGGAGTTAGAAATTATTAGTATAGTGTGTTGGTTAGGAATTATATTGGTGAAGGGTTCTTCATTTGTTGTGTCAATAATTGCTGCTAATTCCCTGCTCTGGGTGGGACAAGGATGTCTCAGGTCAAACCTCTCTGCTGACAGACTAGCTTGTGTGACAGGATTATCCATACTACTGCCACTAGGCATATGATTGTTTACTACCTCTCAACTGTAAACAGCACAGAGAGTTTGGGAGTATTTTGAGAGTCTTAATTAGCATAGGACTTTTTCTTCTTGTTGAGTCAATGATCGCCGCCAGGCCTCTATATCCTTAGGCACTTGGGAATATATTAATCAATGTATTTGGAATATAGCAAAGGAAATATGGTAGTTTTTGATGTTAGCAATACTAGACTTTTGAGTTAATGGATTTTCTCTTTTGTAATAGACCACTGTACTTTGTTATAAATCACTGTGTCCTTGCTATGTAAGAATGTAACTTTATCATATCTTAAGACTAAATAGATCTTAAGGGGAGCATTGGTGAAAGGATTTTCATTTGTTGGGCTGATGTTTGCTGCTAAATCTCCATGTTCCCTACCCTTATAATGAATATAACTAACAAATAGGAGAAATAAGTATTAACCTTTAAGCATATAGGAGAAATAAGTATTAACCTTTAAGATTTATTTAACCTTGGGTTAAATAAATTCCTTTTTAGATTGTAACTCACTACACTCTCACCCTATAGGAATGTAACTTTATTTGGAGGGTGGTGCCTGGTTTAAGAAAAAACACCCTTGGAAGAAATAAGTTTTTTGAAAGAAAGGATCATAAAATGTCAGCAGGTCTCACTCATGGCCAGAAGATGATGTAATATCCCTAAGACCTTTTTTATACATTTATGTGAAGCACCTGATTTTGATAAAGGTCAGGACTGCTGACCCCCCACGTGACTCTGTATTCATCCCTATGTGTAACAAAAGGTATATAAGCAAACCCAAAAGTAAAGACATCGGATCAGTTTCCAGAAAGACTGATTCCCCCATGTCGCTTCTTTCTTGCTCCCGGTTTTTCTGGCTGAATTCCCATCTGGAGCATGGATGCTATTCCACGTAATCCAAGTTATTCAGCCTCTTTTTCTCCACTAATTTTCCTACTACACTATCCATTTCTAATCTCTCTATATCTGTGATTAAATATGTATTTTTCCAAAGACGCCGACTCCGTCCCCCCACCTTCAAATCACCCTGGATCCACCGGGACTGGACCCCAGTAAACTATTTTTATTGGAGCTTGTCTCTCGGAGTATAACTCCACCTAAGTAGTTTATAAAAATAATACCTCTAACCACACAAATACTATCCCTGAGACTATTTTTCAAACTTCAGTGTGATACTTGGTATCATGTTAAAATGCAAATAAATTTTGATTCAGCAGGTCTGGGTGGAATCTGAGATTTGACATTTCTGACAAACTCCCAGGTGATCCTGTCCTGCTGGCTCTTGAAACCCAGTTTGAGTAAGAAGACCTTGTGCATCTTAAGTCTGTTCAGTCGTGTCCAACTCTTTGCAAGCCTGTGGATTGTAGCCCACCAGGCTCCTCTGTCCATGGGATTCTCCAGGCAAGAACACTGGAGTGGGTGGCATGCCCTCCTCCACAGGATCGTCCCCACCCAGGGATGAAACCTGTGTCTCTTTTGTCTCCTGAACTGGCAGCTGGGTTCTTTACCACTAGCGCCACCTGGGAAGCCACAAGAAGACCTTAGAATATTTCTAATAAATAAGAATTTCTTTGTCTTCCAGCAATATTTAAGTGCCATAGATTTTTAGTGCCAGTCAGAATGGCACTCTGGGCAATGTCAAGGATGATCTGCTGCTTAATCTGGCTCTGGTTGTAATAATTAAGTTAAATAACATATGTGAAAACACTCTCCACATAATAAGTGCACAATTACTGTTATTTTTATCTAGTGGAAATTTAATTGCTTCAAATAAAAACCAAACTACTGATGATGGAACTATTAAAATCATGTCTTAGTTAAAATACACTCTTAAATGCACTGGACTTCTCTTGTCTTTATGTACAAAAGGTGAAGGTGAAGTCGCTCAGTCGTGTCCGACTCTTTGTGACCCCGTGGACTGTAACCTACTAGGCTTCTCCATCCATGGGATTCTCCAGGCAAGAATACTGGAGTGGATTGCCATTTCCTTCTTCAGGGGATCTTTCCGACCCAGGGATCGAACCCGGATCTCCCGCATTGGAGGCAGACGCTTTAACCTCTGAGCCACCTACAAAAAGGGTATGTGTTAACATACGGTGCACTTTCTTTGTGTTCAGCATTGTGTTAAACACTGACAGTACATAAACAGTTCTGCAGAACAGTCTCTGCCCTGAAGGATCTCCAATACAGTTGGAAAGAGTGAGAAAAATAAAGAGAGAATATAATTAGGTGCTAATTAGGTTAATAACATTAATTACTATAGGGGATCCAAGGCAAGTGAGATCAGTGAGGTCTGGCGCTGACTCCCTGTTCTGCATCCCACTACAGGTAGACCTGATGAGGGTAAGGAGACTATGCCAAACCCCTGGCCACCTTGATTTGATTCAAGCCCAACCCACAGAGCACAAGGACTCTGAGCATCCATCTTTCCCCACTGTTTTTTCCTGCTTGCAGCAATGTCTAGGGAAAAGATGGGGCAATGTAGACGTGCAGCTACACAATTCATTGACCATATTGATCTGTCAGAAGGCAGTGGAAGAAGCTACAGGGCTGCAGAATACACACACACAGAGACACATAGTATTAAGACTGGATTATTTTGTTCCATTGCTGTCTGCAACCAGGTTGCCACTCTGTACTGATCTTGGGGCATATTCAATGCTTCATATTTCACCTCCTCTTTTAGTGAAAAAAAAAAAAAGAAAGAGGTTTGATAGTATACCTAGTTCAGCATCCCAATAGTCCTTCTTTGATGATAATGCAAATACTAAATATTTTCATTCTGAGGGTGAGCAAACTGGAATATTGTCAAAATTAGGCAGAAAGTCTGATGTTTAATTTTCATTATTGCTTGGTTTAAACTGGCCTTTCCAAAGTTCTTTTATGATTTGAGTGTGCAAATGTGTATGCACATATATGTACACACACATTTTTCTCCTTGGACTTTTTAAGTGGATCTACATATTTCTAAAGTACTATTTGAACCTTAATATAATCACATAGTTTTTCAGCAATATTATTGTTTATCATTTTATCTTCCACTACCTAGAATAATTAAGAAAGTCTTCATGAAAGGTATAGACCTTGGACAAAGATTCAAAAAATAAGTAAGAATTCAAAGAGCCAAACTAGAAATGGAAAGTGTGACAACATCTTAGCTAAGTAGAACAGCAGGTGTTCAGGTACAAAAAGGATAAATAATTAAGACAGATAATATATATTGAGATCAAATAAAGTATAGGGTTTAATAAAACATATGATATTGTGAAGGGGAGATTTTAATTGCTGACAATGATTTTGACTTGAGTCAGGATAAAAAATAATCCTGGGTGTTTAATTTCAGGGAGTGACATGACACAGAAGACGACTCCACACGTGGACATCACCAGATGGTCAAAACCGACATCAGATTGATTATATTTTTTGCAGCCAAAGATGGAGAAGTTCTATACAGTCAGCAAAAATAAGACTGGGAGCAGACTGTGGCTCAGATCATGAACTCCTTATTGCAAAATTCAGATTTAAATTGAAGAACATAGGGAAAACCACTAGACCATTCAGGTGTGACCTAAATCAAATCCCTTATGACTATACAGTGGAAGTGACAAATAGATTCAAGGGATTAGATCTGATAGACAGAGTGCCTGAAAAACAGGGATTAGATCTGATAAACAGAGTGCCTGAAGAACTATGGATGGAGGTTCGTGACATTGGACAGGAGGTAATGATCAAGACCATCCCAAGAAAAAGAAATGCTAAAAGGCAAAATGATTGTTTGAGGAAGGCTTACAAATAGCTGAGAAAAGAAGAGAAGCAAAAAGCAAAAGAGAAAAGAAAGATATACCCATTTGAATGCAGAGTTCCAAAGAATAGCAAGGAGAGATAAGAAAGCCTTCCTCAGTGACCAGTGCAAAGAAATAGAGGAAAACAATAGAATGGGAAAGACTAGAGATCTCTTCAAAGAAAATTAGAGATACCAAGGGAATATTTCATGGAAAGATGGGCTCAATAAAGGACAGAAATGGTATGGACCTAATAGAAGCAGAAGATATTAAGAGGAGTTGGCAAGAATACACAGGAAAACTATATAAAAAAAACATTTTCATGACCCAGATAACCATGATGGTGTGATCACTCACCCAGAGTCAGATATCCTGGAATGCAAGGTCAAGTGGGCCTTAGGAAGCATCACTATGAACAAAGCTAGGGGAGGTGACGGAATTACAGCTAAGCTATTTCAAATCCTAAAAGATGATGCTGTAAAAGTGCTTCACTCAATATGCCAGCAAATTTGGAAAACTCAACAGTCACCACAGGACTGGAAAAGGTCAGTTTTCATTCCAATCCCAAAGAAAGGCAATGCCAAAGAATGTTCAAACTACCTCACAATTGCATTCATCTCACATGCTAGCAAACTAATGTTCAAAATTCTCCAAGTCAGGCTTCAAATATGTGAACCATAAGCTTCTAGATATTCAAGCTGGATTTAGAAAAGGCAGAGGAACCAGAGATCAAATTGCCAACATCCGCTGGATCATGGAAAAAGCAAGAGAGTTCCAGAAAAACATCTATTTCTGGCTTATTGACTATGCCAAAGCCTTTGACTGTGTGGATCACAATCAACTGTGGAAAATTCTGAAAGAGATGGGAATACCAGACCACCTGACCTGCTTCCTCAGAAATCTGTATGCAGGTAGAGAAGCAACAGTTAGAACTGGACATGTAACCTCAGACTGGTTCCAAATTGGGAAAGGAGTACATCAAGGCTGTATATTGTCACCCTACTTTTTAACTTATATGCAGAGTATATCAGGTGAAATGCCAGGCTGGATGAAGCACAAGCTGGAATCAAGATTGCAGGGAGAAATATCAATAACCTCAGATATGCAAATTATACCATCCTTATGGCAGAAAGCAAATAAGAACTAAAGAGCCTCTTGATGAAAGTGAAAGAGGAGAGTGAAAAAGCTGGCTTAAAACTCAACTTTCAGAAAATGAAGATCATGGCATCCAGTCCCATCACTTCATGGCAAATAGATAGGGAAACAACAGAAACAGTGAGAGACTATTTTCTTGGGCTCCAAAATCATTGCAGATGGTGACTGCAGCCATGAAATTAAAAGATGCTTGCTACTTGGAAAGAAAGTTATGACCAACCTAGACACCATATTAAAAAGCAGAGACATTACTTTGCCAACAAAGGTCTATCTAGTCAAAGCTATGGTTTTTCCAGTAGTCATGTATGGATGTGAGAGTTGGACTATAAGGAAAGTTGAGCATCAAACAATTGATGTTTTTGAACTATGGTGTTTGAGATTTTTGATAGTCCCTTGTACAGCAAGGAGATCCAACCAGTTAATGCTAAAGGAAATCAGTCCTGAATATTCAATGGAAGGACTGATGCTGAAGCTGAAATTCCAATACTTTGGCCACCAGATGCCAAGAAATGACTCATTTGAAAAGACCCTGATGCTGGGAAAGATTGAAGACAGGAAGAGAAGGGGACGATAGAGGATGAGATGGTTGCATGTCATCACCAACTCAATGCACATGAGTTTGAGCAAGCTCTTGGAGTTGGTGAAGGACAGGGAAACCTGGCATGCTGTAGTCCATGGGGTCGCAGAGAGTCAGACATGACTGAGTGACAGAACTGAACTGACATGACATAAATGTATATATAAAAAATGGAACCTGAATTATGAAAACTTGAATTTAGGGGAGTTAATTTAGATATGACATAACTTGAACCCAGAGTAGAGTTTCAATTTAGAGACAGGGACAAAAAAAGCAGAACAAAATGAATTATTATACATCCTGATCTATTTCATACAGCTGGTAAACAAGGTTATTATGTGGTTGACAGATGCCACTTGAGATAATCTAGCAACTTCTCAAGTACTTCCAGGATACTTTATCTTCCATAATTTTAGGATGAATTAAGTTGTTGTTCAGTTGTTCAGTTGCTCAGTCGTGTCCGACTCTTTGCAACCCCATGAACTGCAGCACACCGGGCTTTCCTACCCTCCACCATCTCCCAGAGTCTGCCCAAACTCATGTCCACTGAGTCAGTGATGCCATCCAACCATCTCATCCTCTGTCATCCCCTTCTCCTCCTGCCCTCAATCTTTCCCAGCATCAGGGTCTTTTCTAATGAGTCAGCTCTTCGCATCAGGTGGCCAAAGTATTGGACTTCAACATCAGTCCTTCCAATGAATATTCAGGACTGATTTCCTTTAGGATTGACTGGTTTGATCTCCTTGCAGTCCAAGTGAGTCTGAAGGGTCTTCTCCAATACCACTGCCTTTTAACCTACTTGTCCGCCTTACTTCTAAAAGCCCCTGGAAGATAGGGATGGTATCAGGTATTCTTTGAATCTAGGAGACTTGAATCTGAAATGGGTACACTGGGCCTCATGTTTACTAGAATGCCTTCCTCTCAGTTCAGTTCAGTCACTCAGCTGTGTCCGACTCTTTCTGATCCCATGAATCGCAGCATGCCAGGCCTCCCTGTCCATCACCAACTCCCGGAGTTCACTCAAACTCATGTCCATCGAGTCAGTGATGCCATCCAGCCATGTCATCCTCTGTCGTCCCCTTCTCCTCCTGCCCCCAATTCCTCCTAGCAACAGTCTTTTCCAATGAGTCAACTCTTCGCATGAAGTGGCCAAAGTATTGGAGTTTCAGCTTTATCATCATTCCTTCCAAAGAAATCCCAGGACTGATCTCCTTCAGGATGCACTGGTTGGATCTCTTTGCAGTCCAAGGGACTCTCAAGAGTCTTCTCCAACACCACAGTTCAAAAGCATCAATTCTTTGGCACTCAGCTTTCTTCACAGTCCAAATCTCACATCCATACATGACCACTGGAAAAACCATAGCCTTGACTAGACGGACCTTTGTTGGCAAAGTAACGTCTCTGCTTTAGAATACGCTATCTAGGTTGGTCATAACTTTCCTTCCAAGGACTAAGCGTCTTTTAATTTCATGGCTGCAGTCACCATCTGCAGTGATTTTGGAGCCCCCCCAAAATAAAGTCTGACACTGTTTCCACTGTTTCCCCATCTATTTGCCATGAAGTGATGGGACCAGATGCCATGAATTATGTTAAAGGTATGATATGCCCAAGTCTTCAACCGAAAACCCATGGATGCATGCATACCTCTGGGACTGTAGCCCAATCAAGCATCTCATTTCTGAAGAATCAAAAACAAATCTGCCATTTGGGATAGTTACTGAGTCAGATTCCCTGAAACACTAGATGCAAAATTTGAACTTAATGGATTCTCAGTACCTCCTCGGAGAAGGCAATGGCAGCCCATCCCAGTACTCTTGCCTGGAAAATCCCACGGACGGAGGAGCCTGGTAGGCTGCAGTCTATGGGGTTGTGAAGAGTCGAACATGACTGAGTGACTTCACTTTCACTTTTCACTTTTCACTTTCGTACACTGGAGAAGGAAATGGCAACCCACTCCAGTGCTCTTGCCTGGAGAATCCCAGGGACAGGGGAGCCTGGTGGGCTGCCGTCTATGGGGTCGCACAGAGTCGGACATGACTGAAGCGACTTAGCAGCAGCAGCAGCAGCAACAGCAGCAGCAGCAGCAGTACCTCCTGGTGATGCTTTCTTTTATCTCCCATTGCTAGCTGACCCTCTGAAAAAAATGTTGCTTTTTTGTGGATTAGGTTTGCAACCAGGAAGAGTCCATTTTGACTCTTCCTTGCTAGATCTGTTTCTTTGGCCAATTTTGTTATTATAATCACATGTAAAAGCCTGCCTCAGAGAATTCTGCTGCTCTGCCTCACTGTAAAGCTAAAGCGCCTTTGTTCAGAACCCTGCCCACCTGCAGATGGCAGGAAGGAAGAAATTAATACATCCTTCTGCTTGAGGCTTGCCATTCTAGGAGATACTTGCAAGATTAAATGGCCTTTTTAACTTTGTTTCCTCAACTCCCCCCTCATCTCTGATCTGTAAAATAACCTGGCATCCAGCTCTCTATAAGATGGCTATTTTGAGACATTAGTCTTCAATCTTCTAGGTCAGCCAGCTTTCCGAATAAAGTTGTGTTCCTTGCGTCAATATCTTGTCCCTCAGATTCATTGGCCTCTCAAGTGGTGAACAGAGCAAGCTTAGAACTGGTAATACAATTAAATGTAAGATATTTAAGATAAGTCTTGGAAAGTGTTTACAGTTTACCTATGAAAAGTAAGTGGTGAATCTAAACTCTTGCCATTTCTTACCTTAAATTTTTCATAGAACACCACCAAATCATTTGTAACTTACTACATACTCTTCTAGACTCTTTTTCCTCCATACATTCTATCCTGCTCACCCATTTGCCTGGAATTTCCTTCTCCATTGACTTTGTCTCCAGTTCCTATTGAGTAATGCATCTTTCCTAAGATAAAAGATACTGCTTATATATATATATATATATTATATATATATATAAACCTTCTAACTCCTATTGGTCAATTCATCCTTTGGGATTCATCTTAGCCCTGACATCCTCTGACCTGCCCCACTGCATTCCAGGCTACAAATGTTAGTTCTCATATCTATACCTACATATACATCCATGAAAGCATGCAACCACAATAATTGCAATTACCTCTTTGTGAATCTCCTCCACTGTGAACTCCTAAAGGGAAAAGTTTCTCTGTATTCCCAGCATATAATGGAGTTCTAAGCAAACAGTCAGTGCCCAATGAAGATTTGCTGATTGAATGCCTGAATGAATGTGTTTATTTGTTATTAGTAAAAATCATCACCACTGTAAATATGACTAGCAGTTGATTTAGCCTCATGAGTCAAAATTTAAAACTCTAATCTCATAATGAAATTGTTTTAAATCTGATCTCACCTTCACAGAAAAACTGTATAGGTCTGGCAGAAGTTCCATCTTCTGGGATTTTGAACAACTATGTAAAATAGGGTGATCTAAGTATGAACTTCTCCCCAGAAGTATTTTCTAGTAATCTTTGAACATTTATCAATCCCCAAGAATAATTTCAGAAAACTAACCACTTTAGACAGATATACAGAATAGCACATACATTTCTGCAGATATCAGAGAGGCAACACATTGCTGTGTCTAAGATCCTTTCAGTCTCAGATTCATGACTGTCTGGATTAGAACTATCTTTCTGAAAATCACTGTATACGTTATATGATCACTATATAAAATAGCCAACAACAAGTAACCTAATTTTTTTGTCTCAGTTTTCACTTCTCCAAAATGGAAGTAGTAGTAATACCTAACCCCTGGGGTTGTTACGATTCAATGTGATAATACCATTTCAAAGCATTTAGAATATCTTCTCATCAAGACAGAATGTATGCAGAAAAATAACTTTGAGCTTTCATATAAAAGTTCTAATCATATGATGATCATTTAGTAAGTTATTGACATATCCAATAAAAGCTTAGAAAATATTATTTACTAGGCACTATGAGATTTGAAAATAAAAAACAACAATCAGAATTCTTGTCTTCATGGAATTTATATCCTAGCAAGGAGGAAAACAGTAAAATGAGAACTTCCCACAAAACATCACAAGTGCCACAAATGGAAAAAAACAGTATGGTAAGAGGAAATGTAAAAGGTACAACTAACCAAAGCTACAAATAATCATGTGAACATTCCAGTCAATGGGAAGGATAAAGGAAACAGAAGCGATATAACACTTCCAATTACATCCCATTGGGTAGTAACATGACCCCATCAAGCTCCAAGAGAGATTACAAGTATCAGTTCAATTTTGACTCGTTAATATTAAATCTTTCTATCACAAAGGTGTGGTCAAGTTCAGTGCGATTTGAAGGATATTTAAAATTACAATCGGTAATATTATCCTTTTTAGTTTAAAAATGTAAATATTAATATTCAACTACAAGAAAATACCCAGTTTAGAAAAAGGTAAAAGATTGAACATACACCTTTCCAAAGAAGGTATGCAGATGGCAAATAGGCATATTAATATATGTTGAATTATTTGTAATTGGGGAAATGCAAATTAAAACAATGAGATACCACTACACATCTATTAGAATGGTCAAAATCCAAAAATATAGCAATATTGACTGTTGACAAAGACACAGAGCATAACTTTCATTTATTACTGGTAGGAATGAAAAATGATATAGCCATTTTGGAAGACAGCTGGCAATTTCTTATAAATCTACACAGTCTTACAGTATGACTCCACAATCATACTGCTAGACTGACTGAAAATTCACATAACAGAAATATTCATGTGAAAGTTTAAGATGGGCGGGTCATGGTGGAGAGGTCTGACAGAATGTGGTCCCATGGAGAAGGGAATGGCAAACCACTTCAGTATTCTTGCCTTGAGAACCCCATGAACAGTATGAAAAGGCAAAATGATAGGATACGGAAAGAGGAACTCCCCAGGTCACTAGGGGCCCAATTGCTACTGGAGATCAGTGGGGAAATAACTCCAGAAAGAATGAAGGGATGGAGCCAAAACAAAACCAATACCCAGTTGTGGATGTGACTGGTGATAGAAGCAAGGTCGGATGCTGTAAAGAGCAATATTGCATAGGAACCTGGAATGTTAGGTCCATGAATCAAGGCAAATTGGAAGTGGTCAAACAGGAGATGGCAAGAGTGAACGTCGACATTCTAGGAATCAGCGAACTAAAATGGACTGGAATGGGTGAATTTCACTCAGATGACCATTATATCTACTACTGCTGGCAGGAATCCCTCAGAAGAAATGGAGTAGCCATCATGGTCAACAAAAGCGTCCAAAATGCAGTACTTGGATGCATGCAATCTCAGAAATGACAGGATGATCTCTGTTCATCTCCAAGGCAAACCATTCAGTATCACCGTAAGCCAAGTCTATGTCCCAACCAGTAACGCTGAAGAAGCTGAAGTTGAACGGTTCTATGAAGATCTACAAGACCTTTTAGAACTAACACCCAAAAAAGATGTTCTTTTCATTATAGGGGACTGGAATGGAAAAGGAGGAAGTCAAGAAATACATGGAGTAACAGGCAAATTTGGCCTTATGGAATGAAGCAGCAAAGGCTGATAGAGTTTTGCCAAGAGAATGCACTGGTCATAGAAAACACCCTATTCCAAAAACACAAGAGAAGACTCTACACATGGACATCACCAGATGGTCAACACTGAAATCAGATTGATTATATTCTTTGCAGCCAAAGATGGAGAAACTCGATACAGTCAGCAAAAACAAGACAAGAGCCGACTGTGGCTCAGATCATGAACTCCTTATTGCCAAATTCAGACTTAAATTGAAGAAAGTAGGGAAAACCACTAGACCATTCAGGTATGACCTAAATCAAATCCCTTATGATTATACAGTGGATGTGAGAAATAGATTTAAGGGACAGATCTGATAGATAGAGTGCCTGATGGACTATGGAATGAGGTTCGTGACATTGTACAGGAGACAGGGATCAAGACCATCCCCATGGAAAAGAAATGCAAAAAAGCAAAATGGCTGTCTGGGGAGGCCTTACAAATAGCTGTGAAAAGAAGAGAAGTGAAATGCAAAGGAGAAAAGGGAAGATATAAGCATCTGAATGCAGAGTTCCAAAGAATAACAAGGAGAGATAAGAAAGCCTGCCTCAGAGATCAATGCAAAGAAATAGAGGAAACAACAGAATGGGAAAGACTAGAGATCTCTTCAAGAAAATTAGAGATACCAAGGGAATATTTCATGCAAAGATAGGCTCAATAAAGGACAGAAATGGTATGGACATAACAGAAGCAGAAGATATTAAGAAGAGGTGGCAAGAATACACAGAAGAATTCTACAAAAAACATTTTCATGACCCAGATAACCATGATGGTGTGATCACTCACCTAGAGCCAGACAACCTGGAATGTGAAGTCAAATGGGCCTTAGAAAGCATCACTATGAACAAAGCTAGTGGAGGGGATGGAATTTGAGTTGAGCTACTTCAAATCCTGGAAGTGCTGCACTCAATATGCCAGCAAATTTGGAAAACTCAGCAGTGGTCACAGGACTGGAAAAGGTCAGTTTTCATTCCAATCCCAAAGAAAGGCAATGCCAAAGAATGCTCAAACTACTGCACAATTGCACTCATCTCACATGCTAGTAAAGTAATGCTCAAAATTCTCCAAGCCAGGCTTCAGCAGTACATGAACCATGAAATTCTAAATGTTCAAGCTGGTTTTAGAAAAGGCAGAGGAACCAGAGATCAACTTGCCAACATCCACTGGATCATAGGAAAAGCAAGAGACTTCCAGAAAAACATCTATTTCTTCTTTATTGACTATGCCAAAGCCTTTGACTGTGTGGATCACAGTAAACTGTGGAAAATTCTGAAGGAGATGGGAATACCAGACCACCTGACCTGCCTCTTGAGAAACCTGTATGCAGGTCAGGAAGCAACAGTTAGAACTGGACATGGAACAACAGACTGGTTCTAAATAGGAAAAGGAATATGTCAAGGCTGTATATTGTCACCCTGCTTATTTAATTTCTATGCAGAGTACATCATGAGAAATGCTGGACTGGAAGAAACACAAGCTGGAATCAAGATTGCCAGGAGAAATATCAATAACCTCAGATATGGAGATGACACCACACTTATGGCAGAAAGTGAAGAGGAACTCAAAAGCTTCTTGATGAAAGTGAAAGAGGAGAGTGAAAAGTTGGCTTAAAGCTCAACATTCAGAAAATTATCATGGCATCTGGTCCCATCACTTCATGGGAATTAGATGGGGAAACAGTGGAAACAATGTCAGACTTTATTTTGGGTGGCTCCAAAATCACTGCAGATGGTAATTGCAGCCATGAAATTAAAAGATGTTTACTCCTTGGAAGTAAGGTTATGACCAACCTAGATAGCATATTAAAAAGCAGAGACACTACTTTGCCAACAAACGTCCATCTAGTCAAGGCTATGGTTTTTCTAGTGGTCATGTATAGATGTGAGAGTTGAACTGTGAAGACAGCTGAGCACTGAAGAATTGATTATTTTGAACTGTGGTGTTGGAGAAGACTCTTGAGAATCCCTTGGACTGCAAGGAGATCCAATCAGTCCATCCTAAAGGAGATCAGTCCTGGGTGTTCATTGGAAGGACTGATGATAAAGCTGAAACTCCAATACCTCACGCGAAGAGTTGACTCATTGGAAAAGACTCTGATGCTGGGAGGGATTGGGGGCAGGAGAATAAGGGGACAGAGGATGAGATGGCTGGATGGCATCACCGACTCAATGGACATGAGTTCGAGTGAACTCTGGGAGTTGGTGATGGACAGGGAGGCCTGGGGTGCTGCAATTCATGGGGTCCAAAGAGTGGGGCATGACTTAGTGACTGAATTGAACTGAACTGATACTCAACTATGTGTCCCAGTTCCAGGCTAATAACATCACCAGAGAATTCACTGTATTGAAAAAGATTTCCTTGTCATGATTATCTGGTTATCTCAATAAATCCAAAGTTATCCTTCCTAGTTGCCACATGAGCCTCTTGGATTCAGAATAATGACCTAAAAGTCACATACATGTTCCAATTTCCTATTCAACCTCTGTTTGAATATATATAAATGTGTATGTATATATATTATATGTACATAAATATAATGCCTATTGTTGTTGTTTTGTTGCTAAGTCATGTCCATCTCTTTGCGGCTGCAAATACTGTAGCCCACCAGGCTCCTCTGTCCATGGAATTTCCCAGGCAAGAATACTGGAGTGGGTTGCCATTTCCTTCTCCAAGGGGTCTTCCAGACCCAGGCACTGAACCCACATCTCCTGCATTTACAGGCGAATTATTTACCATTAATCTACCAGGGAAAGTGTTAGTTGCTCAGTCACATCTGACTCTTTGTGATCCCATGGACTATAGCCTTCCAAGCTTCTCTGTCCATGGAATTTTCCAGGCAAGAACATTGGAGTGGGTGCTATTCCCTTCTCCAGGGGATCTTCTAGAGCCAGGAATCAAGCCTGGGTCTTCTGCATTGCAGGCAGATTCTTTACCATCTGAGACACCAGGGAAGCCATATATATATATATATATATATATATATATATATATATATATATAATAACAATATGAAAAAAATGCAATATATGTTTACATATTACAATACAAATAATTATAACACATATATAATTGCATGCATATACTAACATAAATAAATGAATGAATAATTAAATAAATGGGAGAAGACAAAGTTCCCATGCACAAGAATTCTAAACTATTTATTCAAATACTCTGCCCTCAAGAAGATGGGCAGAATATCCCACTCCTAAATGTTTCTGTGCATAGTGACTTTCTTCCAAAGAATACTGTATGGAAAAAGAGGGAAAAGAAGTAATTTTATAGTGGAGAAATTTGACAAACATGACGTCACCCAAATAAACAAGGTTAATATCAACATTGTGAAGGACGTTGATAGTATATACACTTGGTCTGATGTGGTACGAATGACACTGCATCTCTATGTTCTTTCTCCTAGAAATCCATAAATATCACCTACTCTAATCATGAGAAAAACAACAGACAAATTCCAGTTCAGAGACATTCTGCAAAATACCTGACCAGTACCCCTCAAAACTATCTAGGTCACCAAAAATAAGGAAAAACAGAAAAACCACAACAGTTTACTAAGGCTACATCAGGACTAAGTATTTTATGGTATTTTGAATGGGTTCCTGAAACAAAAAAGGGACATTAGGTGAAAACTAAAGAAATCTGAATAGAATATGGACTTTAATAATTATCATTATAGTTTCATTAATTGTGACAAATGTGTCATATAGGTAAGATGTTAATAAGAAGGGAAGCTAAATATGGAATGCACAAGAACCCTTTGTACAATCTTTACAATTTTTATGCAAATTTAAAATAATTTTTAAATTAAAAGTTTATTGTTTAAAAAGATAACTAACCACCTTAAATAAACTAATATTTAAAAATAATTTAAATATTTAAACCACTTAAAGTGAAATGGCTAATTCCTGATGGCTCAGTCGGTAAAGAAGCCACCTGCAATGCAGAAGACCTGGGTTTGATCCCTGGGTTGGGAAGATCCCCTGGAGAAGGACAGGCAAAAAAACCTCCAGTATTTTCGCCTGGAGAATCCCCATGGACAGAGGAGCCTGGCAGGCTATCTACAGTTCATAGGGTCACAAAGAGACCGACTGAGTAAAGTGAAATAATTGTTTCAATATTTTTGAAATAAATATTCAAAAGTGAAATAATTTGGAATTCTCTGTACATCTATGACTCCTATTAAAAATTCAAAAATGTTTATGAAGTTTTCATAATAAATAGTTATGTATTATTTCATTAAATTCTATTTAGGAAACTAATACATTAATAGATATAGTTAACAATGATGGCAGGGACATCACCTTGAAGATAATTAGAGAAATTTGGCCAAATTAGCCAAAGGTTTCATATTAGCTTCCTGAATGGTTATGTCTGAAGCTTATCACACGGTGGGCAATGGTTTCAATTATCATTGGTTGAGGTGTGAGTACTCATATAACCACAATGTAATATTTTATTACCGTCTGTAAAGGAAACATATTTTTTATAATTGAAAATTTGTGTGTGTGTGAGAATCTGATACAGCAAAGGAACTGAATATTTTAAGAATACAATGAAAGCTCCATGTAAGATTTTACAAGGGACCGCACTTTGAAATACAGAAAGGGGAGCATGCTAACTGGGAAATGAATTTCCCATTGGTTTTCTCTCCTGCTGGTCTCATAGGAGAAACTGCAAGCTGAGAAAACCCAGTTATTCTCTTGCCAAAGAATCTCATACGTCAGAGAAAAGATGCTCTGTAGGATTCTGTTTCAATGAAAGAGGTCAAAATATGCCTTCATTATAAGCATGTATGTATACATGCAGTATAAGGAGGGAAGTGTTAAAATGAAAGCTTAAACTCAGAACTCTTTCATCTCAGGATATTGTTCTATATTGTAACCTACAAATAAAATGCTCCTATATAAAACTGAAATCAAGCCTTTAGTACATCTGCTCTAACAAGATTTATGCTGCTGTTGTTGTTGTTTTTATTGTTGTTGTTGAGACAGTTGCGTGCAACTCTTTGTGACCCCACCAGGTTCCTCTGTCCATGGGATTTCCCAGGCATGAATACTGGAGTTGGTTGCCATTTTCTTCTCCAGGGGATCTTCCTGACTCAGAGGTTGAACCCACCCACATCTCCTGCTTGGCAGATTCTTCCCACTGAGCCACCTGGGAAGCAACAAGATTTATATGTGCTATTAACTGTATGCCACACAAATATCCAAAACTTTCATACAAGTCTGAATATAGGCCCATTTTAAATATGAGTATTACTAGTGGATAGTTTACTTACCCACTGGAATAAAGATTTAACATTTTTCAAGTTTTTCAAAGTGAATTATATACTTAAGTAACTTTTTTTGTAAAATTAAATTTGAATTCAATTAGGACCTGACATATTGGTGATGATGGAAAGGGCATAGATACAAAGGAATCATCTATGCAGAAATATTAAGGGAAAATCTAAAATTGGATGGCATCATATTGTGAGAAATCATAGCTAGAAGAAAGCCAAGTATAGATCCTTACCAAAATTCATCTTTAAATGACAAGAGAAAAAGTAAAGCCAGAAAAGTTAAAAGAACCATAACTTTGAGAGTAGGAGGAACAGCCAAAGTTTAAAATTAACTTTCGTGATTTCCGGAGTGTGAATACTGACCCTTTGACTCTGTTTGCTCATCTGAAAATAAGGGGTTCGTGTTAGTTGCTCAGTCGTGTCCAACTCTTTGTGACCCAAAGGACTGTAGCCCACCAGGGTCCTCTGTCCATGGAATTCTCCAGGTAAGAATACTGAAGTGGATTGCCATTCCCTTCTCCAGGGGATCTTCCTGACTCAGAGATCGAACCCAGGTCTCCAGCATTGCAGGCAGATTCTTTACCGTTTGAGCTTTCACCAGGTCAAATATAATATTAATATAATGCATATAAACGTTTAGCTCAGTTCATTTGTTAATTTCCTTACTCATGAACACTTACTCTTTTGAAAAAAAGTGAATCACGGAAACCAATACAAACTAATAAAAAGTGTGTCTTTTTGTTTGTTTGTTTTAAGTCATTGAATAACAGAACTCAGGGAAAACGCACTGATTCTTCAAGAAAGGCATGGTGATTCCTTGGAGCATTTTATGGAAGCCAAGTTTATTCACAACCCACAAATTTTGACTATATCCCAGTTTTCTCAAGGCCAGCTTTGATCTCACTGAATGAGAGTCACATTTAATGAGGAAGGTGTGGTTGTAAATGGGGTAGGACATATTATACTTTAAATCCAGAAATTCCTTGGAGTAGCATCTCTGTTGGCAATGACTTCTGGTCATACTGTTGGTCCTACTTGAAAATATACATCCCAAACTAAAACCAACTGAGCAAAGTTTAGAAAATCCCAATATATTAAAAGAATCAAACTAAAGGAACTGGAAAAGAAGTTAAGTAACACAATATGTCTGTATAAAGGATGTAAAAATTCAGCTGCTCTTGGATTTGTTAAATGCCTATTTTCCTTTTAAAATGCTTCTGGGAATAGGCAAAACCCAAAAGGTGTTTTACTAAGCACTTTTTCCATTCATGTAGAAATGTCCCAGAGGAAATTTAATCTCCATGTTTCTGATACTTTCACACTTAACATCAAAGACTTGTTTTGTAAGAGTTATTTGATATATTAAGAGGATTTTTTGAGCTTTTTTCCAAGACTTTCAAATTGTTTTTCTTGGAAAAAATGTAGTCACACTTAAGCAAGGGGAAACTAATTCATACACCACTAAGTTCAAATTCAGTTCAAAACTCTGATGCCAAATTAACCAAAGAAGAGACTTTCTTAGTTAAAAAAAAAAATAATAGTAACAATTCCAGCTCAGTGCTCCAACTTTATAGCAGATATACTTTCTTTATTAATTACTGTACTAATTTCATACATATCATTACAAAAAGAGCTAACTCCTAGCATAATGCAAGTGGGAATATCACATGTTATGCTATGCTGCTCTCATGAATTGAAAATGCATGAATGACTTCACACAAATTTTCAGAAAGTTCAAAGGGTGAATGAAAAAGAATGGGAACTTTATTAGCAATACCTTGTTAAATATATGAAGCTTACTAAAGTTCTCTTCACCAGGAGCAAAGAGATTTAAGCTTTAGTCTTAAAAATCATTATGACCTTAGACTTTTCCAATGTTTAACCCCAGAAATATCCAGACACCATCATCTGTTATTGAGATTACAGATATAACGTATTAGTTAGTCTCTATCATTTTTATACCCTTTGTTCAGTTCATTTTTCATAAAGCCACCAGCTATCTTATCCGCTGCAATCTTCAGTTCATTCTTCATAGAAAAGTCAGCATTATTTCCTTAAAATTAAAATCCAATCATATCTGTGATCCACTTGAAGACTATCAGTGATCACTACAGACTGACACTTGTGTTCCCCCAAAATTCATTTGTTTAAACCTAAACCCTATGTGAGAGTATTTAGAGGTGGGGCTTTGGAGAGATGATTAGATCATGAGGATGAAACCTCATGAATGGGATTAGTGCCCTTATAAAAGAAAACCCAGAGAATTCTCTCACCCCTTCCTTAACATGGGGACAAAGTGAACCTTCACAGACACCAAATCTTCAAGTGTCTGGATATTGAAATTTGCGGCCTCCAGAATTGTGACAAATGAAGTCTTTTGTTAATAAACCATTTTGTATATGGTATTCTGTTATAGCAGTCCAAATAGACTAAGACAGTTCAGTTCAGTTCAGTTCACTCGCTCAGTAGTGTCCAACTTTTTGTGACCCCATAAATCGCAGCATGCCAAGCCTCCCTGTCCATCGCCAACTCCTGGAATTCACTCAGACTCACGTCCATCGAGTCTGTGATGCCATCCAGCCATGTCATCCTCTGTCGTCCCCTTCTCCTCCTGCCCTCAATCCCTCCCAGCATCAGAGTCTTTTCCAATGAGTCAACTCTTTGCATGAGGTGGCCAAAGTACTGGAGTTTCAGCTTTAGCATCATTCCCTCCAAAGAAATTCCAGGGTTGATCTCCTTTAGGATGCACTGGTTGGATCTCCTTGTAGTCCAAGGGACTCTCAAGAGTCTTCTCCAACACCACAGTTCAAAAGCATCAATTCTTTGGCACTCAGCCTTCTTCACAGTCCAACTCTCACATCCATACATGACCACTGGAAAAACCATAGCCTTGACTAGACGGACCTTAGTTGGCAAAGTAATGTTTCTGCTTTTCAATATGCTATCTAGGTTGGTCATAACTTTTCTTCCAAGGAGTAAGCGTCTTTTAATTTCATGACTGCAGTCACCATCTGCAGTGATTTTGGAGCCCAAAAAAATAAAGTCTGACACTGTTTCCATTGTTTCCCCATCTATTTCCCATGAAGTGATGGGACCAGATGCCATGATCTTCATTTCCTGAATGTTAAGCTTTAAGCCAACTTTTTCACTCTCCTCTTTCACTTTCATCAAGAGGCTTTTTAGTTCCTTTACACTCTCTGCCGTAAGGGTGGTGTCATCTGCATATCTGAGGTTATTGATATTTCTCCTGGAAATCTTGAATCCAGTTTGTGTTTCTTCCAGTCCAGCATTTCTCATGATGTACTCTGCATATAAGTTAAATAAGCAGGGTGACACTATACAGCCTTGACGCACTCCTTTTCCTATTTGGAACCAGTCTGTTGTTCCATGTCCAGTTCTAACTGTTGCTTCCTGACCTGCATACAGGTTTCTCAAGAGGCAGGTCAGGTGGTCTGGTATTCCCATCTCGTTCAGAATTTTCCACAGTTTACTGTGATCCACACAGTCAAAGGCTTTGGCATAGTCAATAAGCCAGAAATCGATGTTTTTCTGGAACTCTCTTGCTTTTTCCATGATCCAGCGGATGTTGGCAATTTGATCTCTGGTTCCTCTGCCTTTTCTAAAACCAGCTTGAACATCAGGAAGTTCACAATTCACGTTTTGCTGAAGCCTGGCTTGGAGAATTTTGAGCATTACTTTACTAGCATGTGAGATGAGTGCAATTGTGTGGTAGTCTGAGCATTCTTTGGCATTGTCTTTCTTTGGGATTGAAATGAAAACTGACTTTTTCCAGTCCTGTGGCCACTGCTGAGTTTTCCAAATTTGCTGGCATATTGAGTGCAGCACTTTCACAGCACCATCTTTCAGGATTTGAAATAGCTCAACTGGAATTCCATCACCTCCACTAGCTTTGTTCATAGTGATGCTTTCTAAGGCCCATTTGACTTCACATTCCAGGATGTCTGGCTCTAGATGAGTGATCACACCATCGTGATTATCTGGGACATGAAGATCTTTTTTGTGCAGTTCTTCTGTGTATTCTTGCCATCTCTTCTCAGTATCTTCTGCTTCTGTTAGGTCCATACCATTTCTGTCCTTTATCGAGCCCATCTTTGCATGAAATGTTTCCTTGGTATCTCTAATTCTCTTGAAGAGATCTCTAGTCTTTCCCATTCTGTTCTTTTCCTCTATTTCTTTGCATTGATCGCTGAAGAAGGCCTTCTTATCTCTTCTTGCTATTCTTTGGAACTCTGCATTCAGATGCTTATATCTTTCCTTTTCTCCTTTGTTTTTCACCTCTCTTCTTTTCACAGCTATTTGTAAGGCCTCCCCAGACAGCCATTTTGCTTTCTTGCATTTCTTTTCCATGGGGATGGTGTTGATCCCTGTCTCCTGTACAATGTCATGAACCTCATTCCATAGTTCATCAGGCACTCTATCTATCAGATCTAGGCCCTTAAATCTATTTCTCACTTCCACTGTATAATCATAAGGGATTTGATTAGACTAAGACAATGACTACGCAATTTTCCCAACAAAAACCTAGTGCAAACACTGTCTTCCTTGGCGTAGCCTACCTTTCTACTACAAATCCTAAGGCTTTCTGACCTTCTCTGGGATGAGCTGGGGGAAAGACACTTCCCCAGATTGATGCCATTGCACACACTTTTCCGTCTGCCCGGACTGTGCCTCCCCACCCTTTTGCCCCAGTCAAACTCACAATTTGAGCTGTCTTACCAATTCCTGCTAAACAGCAGCCTTCTCTTATCATTGTGCCTCCTGTTTCACACTAACTGAGTATGTTTTTCCCAGAAATAGAGACAATTTCAATTAAAGTTTTGATTAAATTTCTTGAGCCAACCACTGTGATGCTTTGCTGTCTTTGAGCTCTCCTCATCCACACTCAAAATCTCACATATTTCTAAGATAAAATTAATATTGGTTAGTTTATTTATTCACTAACATTTGCCTCAGGGTCTCAGTTTCGATCTCAAAGGTTTATTTACATGGTTCTAAAATAATGATGGTTTCTTCATTCAAAAGGAAAATGCTTACAAAAACTGAGTTTTAAAAAAGTATGTTATTAATTTCTTTAAATTTCAATCTCTTTAAAAACAGTTTCCTTGACTTTTTCAAACCATTCTACTCACACCCACTAGTGCAGTGTCTTGCACTCAGTGCATGCTCAAATATTAAGCTCAAGAATTGGAGCAGTAAACTATTTGGTTGAAAATAGCCTTCACAGACCCTTCAAATCAAACCATTAAAGTGGGTAACTGCTTCTTGCCATAGGACTGCTGGCCATTCTTTTCTCTTTAAGGAAGACACTCGTGAGCTTTCTCCTCTCAACGTCACAGTCCTCACATTAATACTTGTTCTTTTTGTTTTGTTAATTTTGAATGGTCAGCCATCATGGCCCCCTTTCCAACCACCAAATGGAGATATATGAAGACCTTAGGTCTCCACGAGAATGGGTTGAAGTGTATATGTACATATACATGAAAAGAAAGTGAAAGTGTTAGTTGCTCAGTCGTGTTTGACTCTTTGTGACTCTATGGACTATAGCCCGCCAGGTCCCTCTGTCCATAGGATTCTCCAGGCAAGAATATTGGAGTGAGTTGCCATTCCCTTCTCCATGGGATGTTCCTGACCCAGTTATCAAACTCAGGTCTCCTGCAATGGCAGGCACACTCTTGACCATCTGAGCAACCAGAGAAGCCATACATATGCATAAACTCATGCATATACACACACCATACAGATGTACATAGGATTATATACATATCATATTCATTATTTATATCATATACTTTATGTTATGTTATACAGAGGCATATAAAAGGGGCATTCTGAACCTGAGCTCTGGCTCAACTTTTTCAAGGCACCAGAACAGGAGTTCTAAGAGATGGGTCCAATTAGTAAAAAAAAATAATTCTAAACAAGCAACACAATGTTTAAAAGACCAGTTTCAACTCACAAATAACAGGGGACCACAGTAGTTTCAACTCACAAATAACAGGGGACCAGTACTGTTTAGAATACTAAAAAGAAGGGCCATGGTTTGACAGCAGATGCTCTATTAACATTTAATAAATATTTAGATTACAATTTAGGGGCTTCCCTAGTGGCTCAGATGGTAAAGCGTCTGTCTGCAATGCAGGAGACCCAGGTTCGATCCCTGGGTTGGGAAGATTCCCTGGAGAAGGAAATGGCAGCTCACTCCAGTATTCTTGCCTGGAAAATCCCATGGACCATGGTAGGTTACCGTCCATGGGGTCGCAAAGAGTCAGAGTCAGACAGGACTGAGTGACTTCACTTTCACTTTCAGATTACAATTTAAAAAGAAATGGTCATTTTAAGGTATTTGCAGATCCTTTCAGTGTTACATAATCTAAGCTAATACATGTATTAAAGTTTGCCCAATAGTATTTCTTCAAATTCTCATTAAATTGTCAGTGAAATAAATGATAGGTGGCCCCTTCTCAGCTCTGTTGATCTTATAAGCACTAAATTAAAACTCCATTATCGTTTTTTGCCTTATTCTTATTAATGCCATTACAAATTCATGATCATAAAGTAGAATTTAATTAAAGATAATAAGACAAAATATTTGAACAAATCACATTTTGTTCAATCAAACATACATAAAGACTGGTGAAATTAAACTTGTAAATTGAAATTTCTTTTTACCTAAAATGTAAGTACTATCCATCAAATCTGGAAAAATAATCATAGCCAATGGAATGATTTCCTTCAGCCACATGTGAGATATCTTTTCCAATTGCTAATTATATTTTAGCAAATTATGAATCATGCATAAATCCTACAATGACTGGTTGTTAACAGAAGATAAATCCATGCAATTTTGATATCATTAGAGTGGAAACTAGGAGGAAAACATTATGAAAATAAATATTTTAGATATTCTTCTCTCCCTGGGTGCAGTGCCTTCACCCAAAACACTTTATTCAAAATATAGGAGGGTTAATATACCATTCAATCCCAAGGAGTATTATAAATATGGTTCCTTTTAGAGTCTCATAAGTATTTTTCATAGCTTATGATACATTTAGAAATTCACCCTTTTAAAAAAATCAATTTATTTTGGCACTTTTTGGTAATATTTATCTATAGTTATATAATCTATATATCATGTTACTGTTGTGTATGCTAATAAATTAAAACACTTATTTGTTGTGTTCTTAAGACACCCTATTGTTTTTTATTGGTAAGGATTATCAAGGTATAGAGTCATAGTGAAGTGAAGTGAAGTGAAAGTCATTCAGTCGTGTCCACCTCTTTGGGACCCCATGGACTATACAATCCATGGATTTCTCCAGGCCAGAATACTGGAGTGGGTAGCCTTTCACTGAGTGAAATTAAAGAATTCTAGTTAGATGATTTCTAGAGAAGTCATTCATACAAATCCCTTCCTGCTTCACCTAATAAAAAATAATAAAGTAATAAAATTAGCCTCAATTCTCGGAAATTTCAGGAGAATTAGATATGAATGAATTTTCCAGCTATCTGAGCTTATTCTGAAGTCAAATAAATCAAATGTCTCTTTTTGGTAAAACACTGTGTTAAACACACAAAAAAGAAAAAGATAAGATATAGACTTTGCCCTTAGCAATCAGAGGTGTATAAACAAAGATTCACAGTAAAAAGCAGACAAAATTTAGTCTTGAAGTTCTACTATACAATAGGAAGTAAAGAGGTTGAATAGTAAATTACAACTCTGGGGAATAATCTGAAAGTTTATTTTATGTTTTTATTCATGTTGGTGGTTTCTGTTTTTGCAAGGATCTTTGGAAATGCATTATAATGTATTCTGGAAAGAAATGTTTCAGTGGAATCATTATGAATGTCAATGACTGTAATGTGTATTGAAAGAATTCTTAAGGACCACAGGCAGTTATAGAAATAATCGCCTATATACTAAATGGCCCCCCAATTGTATAACTTACAAACTATCACATCTGCTTTTGCGATCTCTTTCTTGTCTCTCATTGGGTTGGAAGTATCTTTCTTTTGCTATCAAACAATTCTACTTCCTCCTAAAATCCTTTTCCAGGGGATCTCCCAGACACAGGGATTGAATCCAGGTCTCCTCATTGCAGGCAGATTCTTAACCATCTGAGCCACCAAGGAAGCCCTGTAACAGGCAAAAGTTTAATAAATTTAATAGCATATTCTACTAGTTTAGTGTCCCAATTCTAGCTGAAACAGAGAATCAGGAAAGACTGTTTGGGTTGTTTTCTTGTTTTTCACTATGGATCCCCCTTCTTATTCCAAGTATTTCTGATTCAGAATGTCCAAGGTAAGGCAAAAGGACCTGTGTTGTGATTTTTTTTTTCCCAAACTTTTGGCTAATTCAACTCTGAACCACACTGAGAGTTGCTGCTCTATTATTTATAAAGGCATCTGCTTTAAAATAATTATATAATATTTAACCAAAAAAAGGAAGCTGATCTTTTTTGAGAAATCTGTATTAATGTTTTCTACCTACTCCTAAATTAATTCACCACAACCAGAATGCGGCAGGGGTATTTTCTTTTTAGAAATCCTTGTTCATAGAATAGCAACCCCATCATGTGGTATTTTGCTGAAATTGCTTCCAGAGGCATATTAGTTTTAAGCATACTTTTGCATTCAAAAGCAAATTTTAAAAAATTATTTATTTACTCATTCAAGATTTATTGAGCAGACATTATACTTTAGGCATAATACTAGGTGCTCAAAGGAAAAAATATATAAAAATCAATACTGTAATCTACTCACATCTGTGTTGAAATTTATAGTGTCAAAAATAAAGCTGGTTGACCCCAAGATATTGATTAATACAGTCCTATTCAGTACCAATCAGATTGTTTTCATAAAGATCAATATAGTTTGTCGCAATTTGAACTCCCTAAAAAGTTTGCTTAATCAGAGCTGGGACAAGACTAGTTGGCAGCTGTATCAAGACAACTTACTAGCCTAATTATGAGGCCTCTGCCACTCCTCTCTCAGAACATATCAACTTCCAGAGAACCCATCATAACAACTGCTTTCGAAACTGCATTTACTGACACTGAAGCCCAGACTAACAGTGGGTTTGATTTCCTTTTAACTGAGTTTTTCTCCAGTGTGTCCAAACATTTAAAAATAAATATTTTTTTTAGATAAATGACTTTACAACTACCAAAATCCAGAAATGCAATGAGATTTCATTCTGATGTATAGGTCATAAATGCAAAAGGGCTACTCTTTAAAATTAGGTATTTGTGCTCTTCACTAATGCAACATTACCGTGGTCTTTCATGCACAATGACTATTATGCACAGGGCTCTTTATTAAAGAGATCCAAAGCACATAGACAAAAACGTTGTTCTAGGAAATAATTTTTGTACATTATTGTAAATGCACTCCTTGGTTTTCTTGTTAAAACAAGACCATTCCATTGCAACTTATATTCTGGGCAATTGCGTTAATAATTTTAAGGGGGGTTAAAATAGAAAACTGAAGATGGCAATTTTAAAATTTCCTTTTGTTGGTAAACTACAATTTTAAATTTCCAATAACATGGTTGAATTCATGGTGCTATATATCTTCTTTTTAGCCATTATTTTTAGTGTTTAAAGCAAGAATGTCAAAAAAGAGTTGTCTGTAAATTACATTTTACAATCATAAAAACTCAGAAAATGTAAATAAGTATCAGGTCATTTTTATTTAAATTTTTCAGGAGTAAATTTAGCAGATACATAATAAATGATTGAACACTAGAGATTTTAGCTATAGTGATATGCTACCCAAATTTTTAATAAATTGAGACCCAAGAATTCTTCAAAAAGAATTACATATTCTGAAAGTGAAAGTATATGAATAGACCTCCCCTCTCTGATGCAGTAACCATTAGCCACAGATAGACACTGTGTATTTGAAATGTGGCCACTGTGCTGAAAAACTGCACTTTACCGTTATTTAATTTCAATTAATATCAACTTTTATAGTTGATACATGACTAGCTGCTGCCATATTGGAGACTGCAGGTACACATACATACATATGCATGTATACATACATATGCATGTATAAATACATACTGTATTTAGCTGCCATTTTATCTTTAACATCCTCTAATGTAAGCCTTTCTCAGCTTTCTTCTCTTTATGATATTCATATTTTTGGAGAGTATATTTGGTGGACCATGCTTATAGCTCCTAATCCTGACCTGGAAATGCTTTTATAGAACTTGTCTTTACAACAAATTTGTAGGAAAATTTTCCATCTATGAATTCTGAGACCTTTAGTACCAGTCAAGTGGGCAATCAATCCATAATGGGTGTTACAAGAGATATAAGCAGAAATTGAAGGATGTCTCTGAATACAGAGAACTTCTGAAGTCAAGGAAGAGCAGAAAGAGAGTATGAACTTGAAGTGTACACTCCAAGGTCAAGGGAGAAGTAGCTGTTGATGTAGAAGAGAGGCAAAGAAAGCTGTGAGATCTAATAAAGTCTCATCATATGGGTAGGTGATACGGGTAGCCTTAGCGGAAGGAAACAAAAGTAAAGAAATGATACAGTGCTTAATCTCAACAGTTTATAACCTTAATAATGAAGCTATAAGACCACAACTCTGTTATATGTCTTGCTAAGACAGGGAGATAAAACAGATATATAAACATCATCAAAGAAAATGATACCATTAATCATTTTAATAGTATAGAAAAGGCAATTGATATTTCTGTAAAAAACTAGAAAGATGAAAAATCAGGATATGTCACATAAACTAACACTAGGTATGATTTCAAACAAAATATATCATATATATTGCTATACCTGATTCAACTACCATTGAAGAGGATAGATTATGTTTTTTTCAAAAAAGCAGAGGTGTTGCTTGTACAACTCTGTGAATAAACTAAAAAAGACTGAATTGTACATTTTAGGAGAGTGAATTTTGTGATATTATAAGTAATATCTTAAGTTGCAATGAGATAATATATAAATGTAAAAAATCTGGAGAGGAAAAGAAGCCTCTCTTCACAAGGGAGGAAGTTTGGCAAGTACATGTTGAAGTAGATATTTAGAAGAACTACATTTTTTCTGATCAATGAATAAAGAAGAAATAGAGAAGTTAGCTGGAAGAGTCATCATGAAGATGAATTTGAAGAAAGAGGTGAGAGAAACGGGTGAGTCAAGGCCCTTCACAGGCACAAGGGTGGGAAGCTACAGCCCACAAAGACGGAGTATCTGAAAAGGACTTTGTTGCAATAAGAAATACAAAGAGGGGATTTTTAAGTCATTTACCATGATGTTTTCTATGCACCTATCTCTTATCTTTTTCTGTCTTATAGTGCTTTAATAAATGTTACATTTGTCACTAAGCTTTTTCCATCAATGTTGATTCTTTTGGGGAAAATAAAAAGGGAACTATGTCTGGGTTGATTTAAGGCAAAAACATGTACTGTGGGAAAGCCTGGAGTTGAATACAAAGGATATAACTATATAATAAGCAAATGCTCAATCGTGTCCTACTCTTTGCAACCCTGCGGACTGTAGCTCATCAGGCTCCTCCGTCCATGGGATTCTCCAGGCAAGAATACCAGAGTGGGTTGCCATTTCCTTCTCCAGGGGATCTTTCCGACCCAGGGATCGAACCCAGGTCTCCCACATTGCAGGCAGAAGCTTTAACCTCTAAGCCACCAGGGAAGCACAAAGAATATGCTGGAGTATAAATATCTGGGAATTATCAGAAATTCCAGGGAGAATCAAGACTTTCAAAAGTTGTAGAATTGGTGAGGTTCAAGTTGAAATTCCCAAGTGGAAAAGGGGAACCAGGATCATATCTGGGATACAGATGGAATGAACAGAAAATTGCATTAAGCTAAATATATGATACAATGAAAGGATGAAGTTGGAAAATGGGAAACCCCAGAGTTGATCTAGACCCAAGCAAAGTAGACAGAGTTGCTTGGCTGCCTGGCAGATGGAGAGACTATAGACTCACCTCCCCCTTGTCCTTCCCCAATCCTTTGTGAGTGTCCTACAGCTCAGAGATGAGGGTCTAGAACTTCTGACTAGAGTGCATGAAGTGCTTCATTGCTGGAAGGTATAATCAGGTAAAGGAAATCCTAGGCTCAAATCCATTAAAAATTGACTCTGTTCTCCTGTTTCTCTTTTGACTCTTCTAAGTCAGTTTTGTTGTCTCTGAAATATACCTGAGATAAGAACAAGCACATCTAATGTGATCAATTAAATTGAGATGTGTTGTGTCAAGTAGAGATTTCAAAGACTTAGCATGAAAAATGTTTTAATTTCTCATTAATAACTTTTATATTGATTATATGTTGAAATGGTAATTGGGCTAAGTAGACTAAATTACCTAAATTAATTTTCCATACTGTTTATAATTTTTAATGTGACTGCTGAAAAAATTTTAAATTAAATTTGTAGCTCTGTTTTTATGTTCATAGGACAGCACTGGAATAGATGATTTACGAAGTAAAAACTACAAACAGTATGACAAAAAAATTTATCTTCACAGCTAATCTAATTAGTGAAAACTTACATAACCTTTAGTTTTTAAGATAACAAGATACTAAAAAATGTTATTAACAAGGACATAGTAAAATAAGCATGCTTACAGATTAGTAATGAGGTTATAAGTTGTTAAAATCTTTCCCCAAAAAAACTGGAAATACATTGAAAAGCCTTTAAAATACTGGTTCCCTTCTAATAAACAACTATGATACAAATTTCTGTACAATGATGTTGATTGTGGCATTATTATCTAGGAATGTATTACAATAACCTGAATAGTGAAGGTAAGGAAATATTTAAATAAAATGGCCTTCAGTCACATATTGTCCATATTCTGGTCACAGCACCTTTCTAATACTAATTTAATAGTAGATATTTGTACACTGAAATATAAAGATATAATCATGTTGTATGTTAGTGTAATTAAGATTTGGTTTTTCTAGAACTGTTTTGGTGTTACAGATTTTCTAAAATAAAAATTAGCATTAATTATAGGAAATAAAGAAAAAAAGAGAACAAGATGGGTTCAGTATCTGCTAGCTTCAATCATCTTCCGTGTTTTCATTTGCAAATGCCCTAAACTTAGAAATGTCTTAAATAGGTACATAGATGATTTCCATCATTTCCCTTCAACTCATTTCCTTTTTTCCTCTCACTTCTTACCTACCAAACCAAATTATTACCGAATAACATTTTAGCTACAGATAAGCTCTCAAGTGTTTCTTTGAAAAGATTAATGTTAATTTTAAAATAAATGTTTTTCACCTGTCTTACCTAAATGTTAACATTTTCTGGGTTTTTTCTGATTCATACCAAAAAAAAAAAAAATCAGCTCACTAAATTAACATACTTATCTCCAACCTTCCTTTTAATCCATATTCATTTTATTTATCAGTATCTGATAAAATTTAACTAACATATTTAGAAATCTTTCACTAAAAGAAAACAAAAATCCTGTGGCTTTAGATAAGTATTTAAATATAAAAATAGTAATTTAATTGACTATAAAAACTCAATATTAGCATTGAGAAATAGGTCAGGATTTTTCTGACTTGTCTCTGGTGTTGATCATGAATAAGCTCACAATCTTGGTTCTTGTTTTTTACTTGATCATCGTTTGGCAGTGGGAAAGATACATTTACAGTTGTCTGGTTTACCCCTCCCATTCTGCCAGTGTTGGTTCTAGCAGAGTTGATCATCATGGCCATAGTACACAAGCTTAGACTTAGAATCAACTTACTGGGGCAGATGACAGTATGAACTCAAAGTGTTATTTCAAAATAGACTAAGATTCCCTTTTGCCCACCGCAGGCTCCAGGGTAACAGTGTGCAATAGAGAAGTCGGTGACGATTGGGACCCCAGTGAGATGGGCCTGTTCACTGCCTAAAAAGTCCCGTTCATGGTCTGACCAACCAGCAACATGGTAACGAGTGTGGCCTTCAGTGACAACCTCCCTACGTATAAGCTGGGGCGGGGCAGGGAGTGGGTATGGGCAAGGGCGCCCTCACCATTCAGCTTTTCCAGAAGATCTTTGTGCCTGACTACAACCCCACCATCCAAGACTCTTCCCTGAAACATACAGATATCGACAATCAGTGTGCCATCTTGGATGTTCTGGACACGGCCAGCAGGAGGAGTTCAGCGCCTACCCGGAGCAGTACATGCGCACGGGGGACGGCTTCCCCACAGTCTTCTCGGTCACGGACAAGGCCACCTTCGAGCACGTGGACCACTTCCACCAGCTCATCCTGCGCGTCACGGACAGGGAGTCATTCCCGATGATACTCATGGTCAAAAGGTTGATCTGATTCATTTGAGGAAAATCACCAGGGAGCAGGAAAAGAAATGGTGACCAAACACAATATTCCATATATAGAGACCAGAGCCAAGGACCCACCTCTCAGCGTTGATGAAGCTTTCCACGACCTGATTAATTAGGCAACAGATCCAGAAAAAAAAAGCCAGACGAGGAAGAAGAAAACCAAACGTTGGGGAGACTAGGTCACGGGCACCCACAAACTGCAGTGCGTGATATCGTGATGGCCCAAGGCCCTGGGCACAGTGACTGGGAACTGGCCAGTCCTCGGGACTCCACTGCCTAACTGCACCGAAGACCATCCTAACCATGACCCTTGGCTCGAGGACTTGGCACAGGAAGGGAGAGAGGGAGGGTGGGCAGGGAGGAGGTAGGGTCTGGCTTTTCCGGAGGGACACAGGAGACTGGGTGTCTCCCCAGAGACGAGGAGGCAACACTAGACAGAACAGTATCCGAGCCCCTGTGTTGATGCAACCCGGTCCCTCCCTCTCTCAGTGGCTGTGCTATTTCTCTGAACTCCATAGTGTGGGTTTGATGTGGGAATGTTTTAATTAACAAGCCACGATCAAGCTCCACCCCAACCCCACCCCCAGGCCACAGCGTCTGAGTTTGGGTGTCTTTTGTAGATTTTTAAATTATTTCAAGGATTATTGTTTTATTAAAGGGGTCTGTAAGCACCCCCCCTCAAAAAAAAATGACTAAGATTCAAATTTTCTACATGAGATGACCAAACGGGGGTATGAGTTTGTTCTCAAGATCCCCAAAGAAGCTTAGAATTAATAAAAATTGGAAAAGCACAGATCAACATGTATTTATAGACTTTATTGATTGTGGTGATGACAAGGGCTCACCTATCACTTTGTGCTCAATTTTGTTTATGAGTAACATTGCTAATGAGGAATACACAGTGTGGGCTTTGGTACCATCTGGCACTGTATGGCCAAGGACTAGTCTAACCCTGCAAGGCGGTATGTCAACAGCAGAGCCTGATGTTAATCATACTGGCATCCTTGACAATTGGCAGCGTGTTTATAAAGTAGTAGACACTCAATAAATGCTAATATTATTCATTAACACATAATGAACAGTCCTACATAGTCAACAAAAGTATGATATTCAGGAAAGTATTATTGAGCCCTCAAGTTGGTGGAATGTTTCTCCCAATACTTAGTAGCTATATTTCTTAATTAATTGAGGCACTTTATATAAAATAAAATTCACTCATTTAAAGAGTATAGTTCAATGAGATTTGACAATTTAATATGCCTATTCTATACATTTGGAGAAGGAAATGGCAACCCACTCCAGGGTTCTTGCCTGGAGAATGCCAGGGACGAGGGAGCCTGGTGGGCTGCCGTCTACGGGGTCGCACAGAGTCAGACACAACTGTAGCGACTTAACATGCTATACATTTTCTTCAAAGCACCAACTGAATTTCACTCCAACTACTTTGTTAGGTTGAGATTTTAATTCCATTCAATTCAAACTATTTTCTAATTTGTCTTGTCATTTTCTCTTTAACCCATGGGTTATTTAGAAGAGTGTTTTTGCTTTCCAAATATTTTGTGTTTTTCCAAATAGCTTTCTATCTTTCATTTCTAATTGAATTTTCCTGTGGACAGAGTATAAACTCTGTGTGATTTAAGTTATTGTAAATTTACTGATTTATTACACTGAACAAAGCCTAGTTTCCCTAATGTTCCATATTACTTGGGGAAAAAAAATGTGTTTTCTGCTCTTGTACTTTTCTATAAATATCAGTTAGTTCATGTTGGTAGTGTTAAGTTTTCTATACCTTTACTGATTTTTCTGTTGGCTCAAACTTCAGTTACTGAGAAGGAGCACTTAAATCTCCAAATGTAATTGTGGTTTCATCTATCTTTCCTTTCAGCCCTCTTAGTACTACTTTCACACATTTAGAGGCTCTGTTATGGATCCTTACATACTTAGAAAGGTTACATTTTCTTAATGAATTGTTCTTCTTTATCATTTCATACTATATGCTTTATCCTCAATAATATTTTTGTCATGGGGTATAATTTACTCTCCAGTCAAACTTTACTGCAGTTATTATTCGGAGATTGTATAATTTTCCATCCTCTTGCTTTTTATATATAATTTCCCATCCTCTTGTTTTTAACCTATTTGTGTTTTCATGTTTTAAGAACGTTCCTTATGACAGCATACAGTTGAACTTTGTGTTTGTTTTTCTATTCATTTTGATAATTTCTGCTTTTTTATTGGAGGGTTTAGTTGCTTCATCATGTATCAAGTAAAAACAACACACTTCAATTTACCCCCTTCCAGATTTTGTGCTCTTGTTGTGGTATGTTTTGTCTCTGCATATGCTACAAACTTCATAGTGTATTATCTCCATTTTACTCAATACCTTTTATTTTTATTTTTTAAGTTATATAGTAAAATTGACTTCATTTTAATTCTTGTGTATCACTCTTTGGATTTTAATACATATGCATTTGTGTCACTACCACCATAATCAGAATATAGAAAACCTCCAAATTCCCACCAAATTCCTTGTGATACCAACTTGTAGATATGTACATACTGTTATGATTAATTTTATACAACAACTTGACTGGACCACAGGCTGTCCAGATATTTGGTGAAATATTATCCTAAGTGTTTCTATGAGGGTGTTTGTGGATGAGTTTAACATTTAAATCAATAAATTAAAGAAGATTACCTTCCTTATGTGAGTGGGCCTCATCCTATGAACTGAAGGCCTGATTAGGACAAAAAGGCTGATCTTTTACTTAGTAAGAGAGATTTCTTCCTGCCAAATGGTCTTCTAACTGGGACATCATCTTTTTTCTCCCTTAAGATTTAAACTGAAAACATCTGCTTTTCGGGGCTCAATCTTGCTCTACAGTTTCCAGGCTGAAACTAATTCCTGAAACCCCTTATCTGTTCTCTATCACTATAGTTTTGTCTTTTTGAGAATATCATATTAATTAAATAATTGTACATATAATCTTTTGAAATTGACTTCTCTCACGTAAAATATTCAGAATTTAACCAAGTTGTTGTGTATGAACAGTTTATACTTTTATATTGTTCACAATACATTATTTTATGGAAATTAAATAGTTTATCCATTCATTAGGTGAAGAGCATGTGAGTGTTTTTTTATTTTTTTTTTGTTTTTGGCAATCATGAATGTAGAGGCTATGAAATTTGTGTATAAGTTTTTGTGTAAGCGTTAAGTTTTCAGTTCTCTAGGGTAGACACCCAGACTTGGGACTGCTGGGTCACATGGTATGTGTATGTTTAACCTTGAAAGAAGTTGTCAAATGATTTTCCAGTGACTGTACCATCTTTGTTCCCATTGGCAATGTATGAGAGTTACAGGCATTCTCTATCCTTGTCAGGACCTATATTGTCAGTTCAGTTCAGTTCAGTTGCTCAGTCGTGTCCAACACTTTGCAACCCCATGAATCACAGCACGCCAGGCCTCCCTGTCCATCACCAACTCCCAGAATTCACTCAAACTCACGTCCATCAAGTCGGTGATGCCATCCAGCCATCTCATCCTCTGTCATCCCCTTCTTCTCCTGTCCCCAATTCCTCTCAGCATCAGAGTCTTTTCCAATGAGTCAACTCTTCGCATGAGGTGGCCAAAGTACTGGAGTTTCAGCTTCAGCATCATTCCTTCCAAAGAACACCCAGGACTGATCTCCTTTAGGATGGACTGATTGGATCTCCTTGCAGTCCAAGGGAAGAGTGTTCTCCAACACCACAGTTCAAAAGCATCAATTCTTCGGCTTTCAGCTTTCTTCACAGTTCAACTCTCACATCCATACATGACCATGGGAAAAACCATAGCCTTGACTAGACAAAGTAATGTCTCTGCTTTGGAATATGCTATCTAGGTTGGTTATAACTTTCCTTCCAAGGAGTAAGCATCTTTTAATTTCATGGCTGCAGTCACCATCTGCAGTGATTTTGGAGCCCAAAAAAATAAAGTTTGACACTGTTTCCACTGTTTCCCCATCTATTTCCCATGAAGTGATGGGACCAAATGCCATGATCTTCGTTTTCTGAATGTTGAGCTTTTTTTTTTAATTTATTTTTTACTTTACAATATTGTATTGGTTTTGCCATACATCAAGATGAATCTACCGCGGGTGTACACATGTTCCCAATCCTGAACCCCCTTCCCACCTCCCTCCCCATACCATCTCTCTGGGTCATCCCAGTGTACCAGCCCCAAGCATCCTGTATCCTGCATCGAACCTAGACAGGCGATTCATTTCTTATATGATATTATATATGTTTCACTGTCATTCTCCCAAATCATCCCACCCTCTCCCTCTCCCACAGAGTCCAAAAGATTGTTCTATACATCTGTGTCTCTTTTGCTGTCTTGCATACACATCAAAAAGAATACATTTGAATCAGTTCTAATGAGGAGGATGAAACTGGAGCCGATTATACAGTGAGTAAGCCAGAAAGAAAAACACCAATACAGTATACTAACGCATATATATGGAATTTAGAAAGATGGTAACAATAACCCTGTATGAATGTTGAGCTTTAAGCCAACTTTTTCACTCTCCTCTTTCACTTTCATCAAGAGGCTTTTTAGTTCCTCTTCACTTTCTGCCATAAGGGTGGTGTCATCTGCATATCTGAGGTTATTGATATTTCTCCCAGCAATCTTGATTCCAGCTTGTGCTTCTTCCAGCCCAGCGTTATTATCAGTATTGCTTCTTTTACCCACGTTAATACACGTATGGTATTACTTCAACTGGGATTTCCAGAATGGCTAATGTTATTGAACGTATTTTTATGTGCTTATTTGCCATCTTTTTAGCGAAGTGCTATTTATGTTTTCTGCCTGTTTTTAAAGTTAAGTTGTATATTTTCTTATTACTGAATTTTGAGAATTCTTTAAATACTCTGGATCCAAACTCTTTGTCACATACAAGATTTTAAAACTTTTTCTCCCAGTCTGTAGCTTGTTTTTCCACTGTCTTGACAGTATTTATCAAGAGCAAAAGGTATTAAATACTGATGAAGTATAATTAATTGGATTTTATGATCATGCTTTTGATGTCATGATGTCCCTGTTATATGATTTCCGTTAGATACTAGAAATTCTGAACGCTATGTTTTTGAGTGTTTGAATTTTCTTTCTTTTAAAGCGTGTGGCACTTTGTTCTGGTAGTCAGGTTTTAAAGCCTGTTTTCATGATTTGTTCTGTTTTTAAAATACAAATGTATAATGATAAAAGAAAGGAAAGAAGTTCCAGATTTGCTTATCTTGACCCACTACATTATTATACATAGTTGCAAGTTTAGTATCATTTTCCTTTGACCAGAAGAATTCCCTCTGACATTTTTTGCAATTCACCTCTGCTGCTGCTGCTGCTAAGTCACTTCAGTCGTGTCCGACTCTGTGTGCCCCCCTAGACGGCAGCCCACCAGGCTCCCCCGTCCCTGGGATTCTCCAGGCAAGAACACTGGAGTGGGTTGCCATTTCCTTCTCCAATGCAATGCACATCTACTGGTGACAAATTCTCCAAGTTTTTATTTTTCTGAAAAGTTTTTACTTAAACGTCACTCTTTAAGATTATTTTCACTGAAACAGAAAATTTTAGATGGGCCTTTTTTTTTTCCCCCTTCAGAATTCTAATGTTTCTTTTCTACTACTTTCTAGCTTGAATTTTAAAATAAAATGTTTTCAGTGATTCTTATCTACTTTCCCTTCTATGCAATGTGTGTTTCTTTTCTCTAATTGCTGTTAAGAATTTCATGTTATTACTGATTTTAAACAATTGTTGTGTTCCTTTGGTTTCTTCTGTGTTTATGCTACTTCGCTGTGTTGAGTTCCTCAGATGTATGGCTTGGTAATTTACACTAAATTTAGAATGATTTTAAGTCAATATTTAAAAACTTTTGACCCTATTCTGTCTGCAATTTCAATCCAACTGTATGTTATTTTGGCCTACTTCTTAATTCCTCATATAGCACTGGGCTCTATTTTTACCCTCTTCTTCTCCCTGTGATCATTTGTCATCCTATTCTCAATTACACTGTTTTCAAACTCACTGATCTTTTCTTTTGTCTTTAGTGTCTAAGTTTTTCTTAAAACCATCCAGTGAATTAAGCATTTCACACACTGCATTTTTCATTTCCAGAAACTGCAACTAGGTTTAATGCTAATTCCATTATTTTTGTCATTTCAAGTCTGTTTCTATCGACTCTCATTTTCCCCCCGCTTTATGGATACCTCTCCTTGCTTTTTCAAGCCCCCATTATACAATTTCCATTAGATACTAGAAATTCTGAATGCTATGTTTTTGAGTCTTCAGGGGGTTTTCTTTCTTTCCTTTAAAGAGTGTGGCACTTTGTCCTGGTAGTCAGGTTTTAAAGCCTGTTTTCATGACTTGTTCTGGCAGTTAGTCAGTTTTCAAGATTGGTTAGAGAAAGATAAGGGGCTCTGTTACTCGAGCCTGGCCCCATGACCAAGGCGTAACCCTGTGTTGTCTCTACTGGATGTCCCCACGTGTTCGGTGAGGTGTCTCCATTCTCGCTAGTTGGTTCAAGTCTCTTCTAGCCCCATGTAAGCCTTAGGAATGTTTCAGCTGATTCTTTTCTAATACTTTGGTTTTTGCCAGGTTTTGTGAAGTTTTAGTCTGCAGATGTGCAGTGAAGTATCCTGAAACATGTTCTCTGCAAATCTCCCTCTTCTTCAAGACTCTGCCCCATCTCAACCTCCTCAAACACACTGCCTGGTATCTGGTATCTGCGAACAGCTGGTTCAGACACTTTGCTCTGTTTTCTAGCTGTTAATGGCAGAAAGACAAGCCTGAGTGACACCAATTACTCCAAGCTGGCTGCAAGTAGCTGCCACAGATAGTTCTTTCTGGTGCAAGAAAAATATAAGGCTTTGAGGAGTCCCAGAAAGCATAATACACCTTGTAAGACATATAATCTCATAATCAGACCAAACGAGTCAGTCTCTTAAAAAATTAAAACTGGAAAAACCTAGTTAATTCCTCTGCCTATTCAGATTTTAAAAAAATAATAAAACAGCAATTTGGAAGTTTTTTCAAGAGTTTACCCTTGAAATATGGTGTTCCAGCTGGTATTACAGAAAAGAGGGTCTTTGTTAAGTAGTATCAAAGTCCAGGAACAAAATTTACTTCACCCTGAAGGCACATAATTTCAAACTCCTCTGAAAAGTGATTATTGGGCTTATGTGGTAACTGTCTAAAAGCATTTACACAGTCAAGTTTGCAAAAATCCTGCACAGCGTGGCAGTCTGTCTCTCTCCACCCCCAGCAAGAATGGGGCTCTGACTGATCACAGACACATGACGTGGCTGCATTTCAACTAACAAAATGGACAGTTTATTTGTTTATGAAGCATTTGAGTGTCCCTCTTACTCTGCTATGTGTTCTGTCTAGGAAAATAAACACATCTGTGGTCACATTTCAGTGTCCTTGGGATGAAGACTAAAGAGGGAACACAAGTAATGTGCAGACCTTTAGGCTTTTAAAATGAATGTCATTTACTGCCACAAATATAAAGGTATTTTCCTTTACCAAATTATTTCATTTTTTTAAATATCCTGTACAAACTGCCTCTAAAAATAAATAAAATAAAACTTTCAAATAAAACTGCAAGATTCTGACAGGCTATTTGCAAATCACCAGCATATTTAAGATGTGAGCTTCAAAGTATTTGCAATGATTTTTCATTCCACCTTTTGTTAATGGTAAATTATTAATATTTTTATAAAAATGGTTAATGCTTTCTGGGCTCATAATATAGCTTTCTGTATGGTTATCGTTTCCTCATATTTCAAAAATGCATTAAAATTTAATTTCACATTTGCTATGTCATTGTTCAAGCTGACATGCCATTAAACAGTTTTTATTTATTTGTATTATGGGACTTAATTTGGCTTTCCATTGTGAACATGAAGAAAAAAACAAATGAGATGATTTTCTTACTCCTCTCAAGAAAATAAATTTTCACACAGTACAGTATTTAAGTAAAATAAGTATTTTGCTTCTCTCTAATATACCAATTGAATAAGAATAAATACTTTATCCTAGATATATCTTGAAACCATTTTCCATTGCCTAAATACTAAAAATGGATTAATCATGGCTTGGAACTTGGCTAAGTATAACTCAGTTAAGTGTCACAGCATGAAGCAGTCTAAGACAAGCCAACACCTGGGACTGGCCCAGACCATTAGAGAGGAAAAATTATAAAATTATAAAACGCTATTCTCACTAGAGATGCTGAGAGGAAGCTCACTCTGGCAGGAAGTACTATGTTCACCAGAGGCTGTGGAACACAGTAAGCACCAGGAAATCTCACATAAAGCCACGGAGCTACCAATACAGGAGGCGTGTACATGTAGAGGCATCAAAGCTAAGGAATACAAGAGCAGACTGAACAAATGCCCCCACCTGCCATTAACACTGACTTCCTTTTGGAAATTGGATTTGCTATTATCACCAAGAGAAGCACAGAGATAGAGCTGGAAAGATAAAAACCCAGTTATGTGACCCAGGGCACAGAGTAAGCCTGGAGTTCAAGTTGGAACTGCAGCAGCTATAAAAGTACCTTTATATTGCATCCTACAGTAGAGTTTAATAAAGTTTTTAAAATTATTGGCATATAATGTGGCAATTAACTGTACAGACTGCGACAGTTTAAGGTGGTGTGGCTCTGCTGAGTGCATCAGCGTAAGTACAGTCAGTGTTCTATCGTTGACCTGAAATAAACAGACGGCCAGCTATTTCCCCAGCAAACATGGGTTTATTGAGAATTGACAGAGAACTGCAATGGCGGGTCTGCAACCATGTGATTCATGCACAAATCCCCACACTACAAGCACGGAAAAACACTCCATAGAGAAGCAAAGGAAGTCAAGAGGGCTATAGTAGACAGAGAGCCATGGCTTTTCATTGAAGAATAGTCTTTCTGTTAGGGACTCTGCTAACATCAGGATTTGAGAGCTCCCCCAGCTCTATTTAACTGACATTTCGGTTTATAAACTTTTTACACTATTGCTTATTAATATGTATTGCCCAGACCTGGAACATATGGTATCTTTCATTCAGATCCATACAATCAACTGCAAAAGTAACTTACTGGAAAACGAGAGGGCTCGTCATCCATAAGTAAGGTTTGCATGCTGCAGAGACATAACCTGCTAGCTTAGGTAGTTGTTTTCAGTGAATTGTCCTTCTAGTTCTGCTGCACAGACAAATAGTGGGATTTTTCCCAGAAACAGAAACTATGTAAAAACAACATCAACTTTCGTATATGGAGCACCAACTTGAAAAGCCACACGCAATGCCACAGAATTTACATTTTTTCAAGATAACTTCAATCCTCATAGCTACTTTTGAAATACAGAGTACTAAAGTCAAAGCATGCAAATGGGACCTAGTGAAGTTAAAATTCTTTAACTAGAAAAGTTAAAATTATCTGATGGTAATAAAACCATCAAAAGTAGACCCAGGATTCAAAGTTTATGTTTAAAATCCAAAGTTGATTCTTTTAAAAATCTATGTTCCTCAATCATTCAAAATGAATGAAAAAAAGAATGAATGATAGTTTCTATCACATAGCAAATTCTACTGAATGTCTTAGCTCTAACACGATCTAAATGAATTTTATATTATAGCCAGAGCAAATAAATTTTGCCTTGAGTATAACTATTAAAATAATAAATATTACCTGGTCAGTAATTTAAAACACTTAAAATATTATAAGGCATGAATGACTTAACCCAGGCATAGCACTATTTCCATTCTCATGTTTTTAAGTAGAACTGAGTCAACTGTCTACAAATTTTGGATTAACTGCCACTAAATTCGAAGTTTCAGAAACTGTATTGAAAAGTCAGTGAAGGCAGCATCCATGCTATGTCACCACAAACAGAAAAACCCAGTGCATCTGAAAGTACACAGAAATAACTCTTCATCACACTTTTAAGAAGGTACCCACCAAAACATTAAACTCTGTCCCTAAAATACATAACTGTTATTTTTTGTGGCAGCCAGAGTAGAATTGTTCCATCATCAATCGCTCTCTTCATTGATTTGGAAACATCAATGCTCAGAAAAACAATTAAGGAAGAAATTTGGGAGGTCAGCAGTGGTGTATTTCATTCTGAAAAGTGTCAACTTCCAAGACAAAGTGCTCTCATGGGAGTAGAACGGGAAGGGTGGAAGGAGCGCAGTAGACTAAGAGTTACAGGAGTACCATCCTTTATTGCAGCAATGTCAGAAATCCAAACAATGCAATAAAATAATCAAACTTAAAATTTAGAGAACCTCACTTGATAGAAACCTTCTGGAAACTAATGATTAGATGAAGCTATACAACTTAATCTATTGTACAGATCTGACCAACACAGGGTGGAACTAAGCATAACTACATACTCTTTACTGGCACACAGCGTGCTAGTGTACTGGCATACACTAGGTATAGAAAGCTATTTTCTTATGCATGTTTAAGTTGACTAAAGAAGAAGAATAACAACAAGTAGTCAGTGAAAGATTGAAGAAGAGCAAAAAAAAATGGAATTATGGAAAAAATAGAGAAAGCATAACATTGCATGCTATTTCTTGAAAAAAAAATTTTTTCCATTCTCAGTAAAATGGAAAAAGCAAAGGCAGATGATGAAGAAAATAAATAGTATGAAATTATGATGAAAAAAACAAATATATGTTTGGTCTTCATCTCCATTCCTGGCACAGAGCTCCTAAAGCTCTTGGAATTTCCTAAGTGAACAGGGCAGTAAAGTATAAATTGTTACGTTAACAGGAGATTTTGGAAAGCTTCTCAGGACAGGGACTGGTTATTGGGGGAGCCAATATGTGACTAGAGGGTTAAAACTTTCAGTCCCACCGCCCTCCCCTCACCACCACAACCAGACCTCCTTGAAAGGGAGAAGAAAGGATGGAGATTGAGTTCAGCCTTCAATGACAGTGATTCAATCACACCTCTGTAATGAAGACTGCATACAGACACAAGGACAGGATTCATAGAGCCTCTGGATTGATGAACACTTGGATATCTGGGAAGAGCGTCACGCTCAGAGAGCACAGAAGCCCTTTGCCCATACCTTGCCCCGTGTATCTCCTCCTTCTGACTATTTCTGAGTTATATCCTCCTATAATAAACTGGTCTCTTTATAAGAAACTGGTAAGTAATATGTTTCTCAGTTTTGTGAGTCACCCTAGCAAATTAATTGAACCCAAAGAGTCACTGGAATTTCTGGTCTATAGAAAGCCAGTCCTCAAGAGCTCAGGTGATAACCTGGACTTTCAACCAGCACTTGAGGTGGTGGGAGGGGGGACACTCTTAGGGAACGGAGCCCCCAACTTTTGGGATCTGACAATATCTCAAGGCACACAGTATCAGAACTGAGATGAACTGCAGGACATTCAGCTGGTATTCAAGCATTGCTTCTTGTTTGGAAATCCCCCTCCATATACACATATATTGAAATTTAAATAAATAGATGACAGAAATACACACACATGTGTACATGTACACACACACACACACACACACACACACACACACATACAAGGAGGGGGAGAAGAACAATAAGAACCGATGAATTTGAGTGAGTACCTGACATTCAGGGGCTCCTTATATTATTATCTTAGCAAAATTTTTGAAAGGATGAAATTACTTTCAATAACAACTTTTTTGGCTTGCTTTTAAATTAGAAATGAAATTATGGAAACATGTTTGACAAACATTTATGGAAACAAATTATTATAAATACCTCCCCGAAGTGAACAAAATTTTTAATGTCTAAAAATAAAACAAGAAAGGGAACCAAAAGATTAAAATGTCAGATGTTGTTCCAGTAAAAGCAATCTTGATTCAGTGCAAGAAAATATTTTAAAAGATACGGACTAGTGACTGTTTCTTATAAGAGTGTGTTCAGAATGCTTATCCCATCCAACAAAAATTTTTAAATAATAAATTGTTTGTGAGACAAATAAGAGGTTCATAACAACAAATTATGAAGGAAGATTTGCAGAAAGCTTATAAGGTTGAAAGAAAGAGATACACAAATTTAATTGTACAGCAAGAACTTAAAGTGGGTAAATAATGTTATCCCAGCTCAGACTGAAGATCTGGTATATATGAGACAATGGAACAAACAGAAGCATATTAAAAACAGCTGTCAAAGAACAGTGTTCTCACTGAAAGAATAGCAATTATTTGGAATAAGTAGATAGAAAAAAGAAAATTTCATACTGTGGGTCATCTGGGGTCCAAAGTTGATGTTAGAATGGAATTTTCTTCATCAGCATTCTGCATCCATCCAGAATGTTAACTTGTATTTGTAGAAACAAGCAAGGGTTGATCAATCACAAACTTTGTTTCAAGCAAAATAAGAACTTATCACTACCTAAAGTATTCTACAACACACATCAAGTGGAGAACCACAGAGTATTATATGTTTACTAAGCACCTTAATCTTGAATAATCACTGTTGTATTTACTTTCTGATCCTGTAACGCTGATAGCACATTTCACTGTTAAAGAAGAGAATTAAAGATTAATGGAGCAAAGAGTGGACATTGGGATTTTGTTTTCTGAATATTTATCTATCTTTATTTACTGTTTTCTGATTTTCCCTTAACATGAAGAGTACAGATCCTCTATGAAAATTTAAAGATTAAATCTTAATACAGAACTCTGAGAATCAAATTTTCAAAACATTTACATACATTTCCAATCAGTTGCTCACTCTTGTCTGACTCTTTGCAACCTCATGAACCATAGCACACCAGGCCTCTCTGTCCATCACCAACTCCCAGAGTTTACCCAATGGCAACCCACTCCAGTACTCTTGCCTGGAAAATCCCATGGGTGGAAGAGCCTGGGAGGCTGCAGTCCATGGGGTCACAAAGATTTGGACATGACTGAGCGACTTCACTTCACTTCATGTCCATTGCATTGGTGATGCCATCCAACCATCTCATCCTCTCTTGTCCCTTTCTCCTCCTGCCCTCAATCTTTCCCAGCATCAGAGACTTTTCAAAAGAGTCAACTCTTCGCATCAGGTGGCCAAAGTATTGGAGTTTCAGCTTCAACACAGTCCTTCCAATGAACACTCAGGACTGATCACCTTTAGGATGGACTGGTTGGATCTCCTTGCAGTCCAGCGGACTCTCAAGAGTCTTTTCCAACACCACAGTTCAAAAGCATCAATTCTTTGGCTCTCAGCTTTCTTTATAGTCCAACTCTCACACCCATACATGACTACTGGAAAAACCATAGCCTTGACTAGATGGACTTTTGTTGGCAAAGTAATGTCTCTACTTTCTAATATGCTGTCTAGGTTGGTCATAACTTTCCTTCCAAGGAGTAAGCGTCTTTTAGTTTCATGGCTGCAGTCACCATCTGCAGTGATTTTGGAGCCCCCCAAAATAGAGTCTGACACTGTTTCCACTGTTTCTCCATCTATTTGCCATGAAGTGAGGGGACCGGAAACCAGGATCTTAGTTTTCTGAATGTTGAGCTTTAAGTCAGCTTTTTCACTCTCCTCTTTCACTTTCATCAAGAGGCTCTTTAGTTCTTCTTCACTTTCTGCCATGAGGGTGGTGTCATCTGCATATCCGAGGTTATTGATATTTCTTCCAGCAATCTTGATTCCAGCTTGTGCTTCATCCAGCCCAGCATTTCTCATGATGTAATCTGCATATAAATTAAATAAGCAGGGTGACAATATACAGCCTTGACGTACTCCATTTCTGATTTGGAACTAGTCTGTTGTTCCATGTCCAGTTCTGACTGTTGCTTCCTGACCTGCATACAGATTTCTCAAGAGGCAGGTCAGATGGTCTGGTATTCCCATCTCTTTCAGAATTTTCCACAGTTTATTGTGATCCACACAGTCAAAGGCTTTGGCATAGTCAATAAAGCAGAAATAGGTGTTTTTCTGGAATTCTCTTGCTTTTTTGATGATCCAGCGGATGTTGGCAATTTGACCTCTGGTTCCTCTGCCTTTCTTAAAACTAGCTTGAACATAAAAGAGAGGATCTAATCAAGGATTCTGTATGGAGACTGCTTTGTCTAGATGAAGGACAAAGACTTAAGGGTCAGTTTCTCAAGGATTATTTAAGGGGTGTTATGCTGCTGCTGCTATTGCTAAGTCGCTTCAGTCGTGTCCGACTCTGTGCGACCCCATAGACGGCAGCCCACCCGGCTCTCCTGTCCCTGGGATTCTCCAGGCATGAATACTGGAGTGGGTTGCCATTTCCTTCTCCAACGCATGAAAGTGAAATTGAAGTCGTGTCCAACTCCTAGCGATCCCATGGACTGCAGCCTACCAGGCTCCTCCCTCCATGGGACCTTCCCCACAAGAGTACTGGAGCGGGTTGTCATTGCCTTCTCCGTCCAGTTCTTGTTATATCTTGAATTTGTAATGCATCCATTCTTCCGCTTTGGAATTCTTAACAGTAATATCAATTTGAAAGAATGAACCAAAACAATTTTATTTGGGGAAGCAGAGTTCTGGTTGATATTTTAGGTGTATATGTGTTAGAATTTTGTTAGCCCATTTGAAATGAATGGAAATACTCTTGGAATCAGCATGGGGTAGGAAAAAGTGAGTAGACACTGGAATCAGACACATCTGGGCTTCAAAATTCCAGCTGCAACATTACTAATGGAACATTAACACATGCTACCTGAGCCTCAGTTTTCTTATCTGTAAAGGACTGACACAATATTATTTTTCCCCAGAGGAGTGATATTAGGATTAAAATAAGTAAGATTTTAAGTGTCTAGTATAGTGCCTAATGTTGTCAAATAAACAATGAATGCTTTAAATATGTTTGTCCATTACAGTGTTTATTTGAAGTTCAAATTTAACTAGATTTCCTGTGTTTCCATTTGCTAAATCTAGCAACACTACTCCTGGTGCAAGTGGATACCTAAGAAAATTGCTCCTTTCTCTTTACTTTAATGGCCCTTCTAACACATAGGTCTATACATTTCTATTTTACAGAGCATTTAAGACAGTAAAATCAAAAGAATCCTTGGTCAATATGCCTGGAAATGGGCATAAAATAATTAGAGAATCAGTCACACTGATGAACAGTGATAGATTCCAACATTACAGAGACCTTAAGTTCAGATGGAAGCATAGCACCATCTCACTCCCAACTTCCCAAAGTAAAATGTAAGCAAATGTTCTAAAACTGTGAAATGATGAAATAAAAAAAGATATAAATATAAAATATTTATGGCAAAACCAATACAGTATTGTAAAGTAAAATAAAGTAAAAATAAAAATTTTTTTAAAAGTACATTAAAACTAACTTTAAAAATAAATAAATAAATAAATAATATTTCCATTTTAATTCCATTTTAATTCATCACACTGGTATTGTAGAATACATATGCTTATTTGCCCAAAATAACTTCAAGATTAAAAGTAGCCAAAATGTACAATGAATTTGATAAGACACATTCAGTCACATTCCTAACGTAGATATTCACTTCTGAAGGTAAACCAATAATAACTTTTCTCTTTTTCCTTCAGGTGATCAATATAATTGGAAAATCACATTCCTCATTCTTTTTCAGCCTTGAAAATTCTGCCAAATCCCAAGAAAGCAGTGTCTCCAAGATATAAAATGCTTAACAATGTATCTTAGGCAACTGAGCAAAAACTTCAGGTAGTAAAATTCTTTTCAACCAACACTTGACAACAAAGTTTTGCAACTCACGAGTCACATAGCAGACTCTGTTCTCAGCTTTAAACTGTTGAAAACATCTTCCTTACAAAGGTAATTATCAGTATTAACTAGCAGACCTTATGGAGAAGGCAGTGGCACCCCAGTCCAGTACTCTTGCCTGGAAAATCCCATGGACGGGGAGCCTGGAGGAGCTGCAGTCCATGGGATCACTAAGAGTGGGACACAACTGAGCGACTTCACTTTCACTTTTCACTTTCATGCATTGGAGAAGGAAATGGCAACCCACTCCAGTGGTCTTGCCTGGAGAATCCCAGGGACGGGGGAGCCTGATGGGCTGCCGTCTATGGGGTCACACAGAGTCAGACACGACTGAAGCGACTTAGCAGCAGCAGCAGCATACCTTAAGTGAAATACATAGCCTGGAGATGGCCCCCCAAAAACTTTGGTTCTCTCTTCACTTGATCTATCTTATTAAGTTCCACCAAGATGCTGGATATAAAGTGATAAACAGGACATAATACCTTAGCTAGTAATTTGTATATGATGTGTTATTTTTTGGGTTTTTTTTTTTTTTTTTTTGGCTGAAAAGCCATGGAAAAACATTATTGGACTTATCTTGCAGAAGAGAGAACAAAGATTTCAACCATGAAAGAAGTTTAGGTATGACTTCCTTAAGAATTGTGCAGAAGTGTAATAATTCCCTGAGTTAGCATACTAAAACTGGAAAGAAAAAGTATTTTTAGACTTGGAAAACAATGCATCAGAAGAATATAATCTTATGAGAGGATAAGCTTCAAAAGATAGCCAAATAGCCATCTAATCCAATCTGTCAACCCCTTCTTTTTTGTCCTAGCCTGAAACCCTAAGTTCACTCATACCTTCTCCCCAAAGCCACATCACTACTGCCAAAGAAACAGACAAATAACAACAAGAAAAGCCAACAATAACCTCCAAAAAGTCTGCAGCTACAGATGAACAGAAGATGATTTTGGCTCATGTGATTTGAATGACATTTTGAATGAATTCCACATAAGACCAACTGTACTAAAGAGTGCTCTGAAGATATAACTAAAGTCTATGACTTGTTAAGAGCCCTTGACGTTAGCAAATATGACTGAGAATGTTCTTCTCTGGAAAAGGAACCGAAAAGCTGAATAGCATCAAGATAAGAGGAAAGGAAAGAACACGTGTGAACTAGATTTCTATCCTAGCTTACACAAGAAGATTTCTGACACGAATAGACAGCTAAAATAACAAACTGTTTCGCCTGGAATCACTGTCTGTCTATCTTTTTTGACTAATCTGTCTTAATGGAATCCTTATTCCCACAACAATAGCAAGACATAACAACTTCTTGGAAATCTTCCCTCATATTGTCTCAAGCAAGATTCCAAGACAGCTGAAATAAAACTCCATAGATGTAAGCAGAAAAAAAAGCCCTGTGTCAGTGTGCTCTCGGTTACCAGTCTGCTTCTCATAAAGGAGCTCCTGAATTCTGCCACGTTGTTTGGAAAATATAATATACACAGGCTATGTCTGCAAGCTAAACTGATGAGCCCGTTGAGAAGGCCAAGTTCAGTAAAACTAAGTCAAGCCAAAAGAGAAAAACTGACTCTTGTAAAGGCTGAACCAGATGTTTATATAGATCCAGTCCAATCACACAACATAGTTTAGAAATAAGCTTATATGAAGCAGATGGCCAAAATCCTGTCCTCATGTGCTCTGGGTTTTCTGCTTCTATTTCTAGGTCTGACTATTCCATATTTTATTTTTTGTTTGTTTGGGGGTTCTTGCCATTGTTGTTGAACTGACAATCATTCTAAAAGTCAAACCAGTTGTGTTTATGAATCTAGCCTTCAGAGAAGACAAAGATGCAAGCTTTGCTCGAAATAGGCATGGTTTGGATTTCTTCTAGGCTTCAGTTCCAGGAACTTAAGGTCTATAAGTGACGATAGAGAAAATAAAAAGTTTGGGAACACCTCCTAAGATGGATGAAGGAGTTTTGTGGCAACCCACTCTCAGCATCCTCACAACTATTAAATATTCACCTAGAAGGAAGGAAGGAGGACAAAGGAGAGAGACCTGGATATCAGCCTAGACTTTGTGTGTTATTTTCCCTAGGCTCAACATACTCTACCCTCCTTCCTTTCCTGAGCCACAGGAAAATTCCTAATTACTCTAAATCTCAACTCAAGGGTTACTTTCTGGTTGACTTACCAGGCACTCTTTCTGATCTCTTCCATTTATGCCATACTGTCTGACAAGAAATCACCTTTTCTTTTGTAATTCTCAGGCTGACACACTAGGCCGTTGCCGTCCCTAGTCCTTACTTCTATGTGTGTGTCTGTGTGAAGTCGCTAAGTCATGTCTGACTCTTTGCAACCCCGTGGACTGTAGCCCTCCAGGCTCCTCTGTCCATGGGATTCTCCAGGCAAGAATACTGGAGTGGGTTGCCATTTCCTTCTCCAAATCCTTACTTCTACTACAGCCCTAATAGCAAGGTGATGTCAGATTTTGGTTTGTCTCTCCTAAAACATTGAGAGTTGCTTGAGGGCAGGAATTGTTTCTTATTAAACTTTGTGTCTGCAACTTAGAGACTGCGTTTTAAAAAAGCACTCAAGGAGCTGGGTTTCTGGCAAAGGCAGGCTAATCTGCTTTGGTCCTAATGTCCCTCAGACAGCAACTAGATGAAGAAACACAAATCTTTTTTCATGTTCAAATGCACTGGAGGACTAAACAATGAGGATATATAAAAATAGAAAATGCAGTGAGGTGAGCCCGACACTTGGAAGAGCATTTGCCTGGGTAGGGGGTAGGTTGAGAGTGATGACTGATTTCCAAAGTAGCTGAGTGTCTGGGACTCTCCCAGAGTTGTTGCCACTTCTGGAGAGACTAGAAACACACTTTTGAAATCATGGCCTCCCAAGGACAAGAAGGCCAGGTAAACCTCCCCAGTTTGGGGTTGAAAAGCAGCAAGACTTTAGCCCAGCAATGAGTGAGCTGAAAACAAATAGCTTTCCTAAGGTCTAAAGCCCAGTTACAAGCCATCTCATTCTGATTGACTTACTGTGATGTATCAAGAGCAGAACTGCCTATTGAAAGCAAGAGTAAATCATCTCTGGAGAAAGACAGCCTCAAATTGTTTCTATGCATTTCCATATACAATGTTTAGTTCTCAATCAAAAATAATCAGGCATATGAGAATATAAGAATTTATGGAAAAATGGGGGAACAGAAAATAGACTATTAGAAGGTGAATAAAACAGAATTGGGGCATCCCTGATAGCTCAGTTGGTAAAGAATCTGCCTATAATGCAGGAGACCCCTCTTCAATTCCTGGGTCGGGAAGATCTGCTGAAGGGATAGGCTACCCACTCTAGTATTCTTGGGCTTCCCTGGTGGCTCAGCTGGTAAAGAATCTGCCTGCAATGTGGGAGACCTGGGTTCAATCCCTCAGTTGGGAAGATCCCCTGGATTTATCACACCAGGACTTTAAAAGAACTATTAATAATATGCTTAAGGAATTATGAGAAGGATAATCATGGTAGACAACTAATTTCTAGTTGTCTAAATATATGGAAAGATCCTGGGGAATTTTCTGGGAGTCATCTTGATCTTGGTGGTAATTATATAAGAGTAAGCATGGATAAAAATTCAATGGGTTTTTTGCTTAAGATGTCTATTTTACAATACACATTGCAGGTATAAACTCAAAAGAAATGCACAGATACATGCACCAGGCATACATATGTAAGAATGTTCAAAGTCACATTATTCTCAGTATCCCCAAAATGGGAATATCCTCTAAAGAATGACTGAATTCCCTGTGGTTTATTCAGACAACAGAATAACACAGTAATAAAAACCAGTGACATAATGTCTTATTTATAACTTGCATAAATCTCCAAAAATAACATTGAATGAGAATCCAGACACATAAAAAATACATCCAGGATGAGTCCATGTGTAAACAGTCTAAAACAGGTGAGAGGTCAAAATAGTTACCTTTGAAAGGAGATGGTGATTAGCAGCGTGCACAAAGGCGATCTGGGGATGTTGGAAATTTTCTGTTTCCTGACTTGGGTCATGGTGAGTCCATGAGTTTATTTATTTTATGATAATTCACTGAGCCATAATTTATGATTTGTGTACCTTTATCTTAGTTTTGCTGCATTAAGAACTTACATAAAAATTATAAATAAAGACAGTCATTCAATAATATTATGGAATGAATTAATGTACAAATGAATAGATCAGTGAATCCTGTTTCAAGGATTTACAACCACTAGAGAGAAAAGGTAACGAGAGCAGGTACTAAGAAATGAATAATCTAACAACTTCACCTGGATTGATTGGGATTTATGTCACTGTTAACATTAGGTGGACTACTGGGCACTTGAGATAAATGTCTTTCGGGATATTATCTAATATTTGACTTAGCAATAAATTCTTTCTGTTACTCTGACCTAAATTACTCTTGCAGTTAACATTCTATTTGTCTTAGGTCATATTTTACTTCTCTATTTCTAAAAACCATTCTCAACATAGGCCACACTGAATAAATAAATACCTGACAAGGAAAAGCAGTAGAATGGCTTATGGCTAAAACAATCACTAAAATAGAAAACCAATCAGTTTTGTAGTGTTCTTATACTTTCTGAAAGAGTCCTGAGATTAACAGATACACACAATAAATTAATTTTTTAGCTAACCTAGGTAACAATTAGTATACAAAATGGCAATTTACCAAGTGATATTCTGAAACCTCTAGAAAGCCCAAGGGTGTTTTCCCAAAGAGTTATTCTTTGCTTATAAACAATGCAATAGGAGTATGTGGTTCCATATATCTTTGGTGGCATTTGATTTGATTTTCCACCACCTTATTGCAGATATTGGTTAATTCCTGGCATTCTCCTTCAGCTGTTTTATTAGCCACATCTATTATTTGACACCTCATGCAAATACAGATTCCAGATTGTCTTTGGGAGTCTTTGGTAGGGCTTCTGTGTTCTAAAGGCGTATGAAGAGTATCACAGGGTGCAACCCCCATGTGACCTAGATAACATCAAATATTTGTATGTGTGTGTGTGTGTGTGTGTGTGTGCGTGTGTGCGAGCGCACACACATGTGCATTTGGTTGGGGCTGAAGATGGGGCAGGGAGAGTGTCAGGGGTGTCCCATACAATGTAGGAATCAGGCCAGAGCCCCTGCCTCTGTGACGACTTCAGAGGAAGCAGGACCCTGGAGGAGGATCTTGGAAGCTCAACGGGGTGAGAAAACACTCGGGTGCCAGAGTCCCTGTCTCAGTCTCGGTGAAAGGAATCTGGCTCATGACCCTTATCATCACTGGTCATTGTCTCAAAATGACCCCAATTAAGTTTCATATTCCTGAAAAGAAAGTCTTTTTATTCACATCTGAAAGATAATAAAATAGACACAGAAAATTCAAGAGTGTGAATTGTAGCTACTGAGTGGCCCAGTTCAGTTCAGTTCAGTCGCTCAGTCGTGTCCGACTCTTTGCGACCCCATGAATCACAGCACGCCAGGCCTCCCTGTCCATCACCAACTCCCAGAATTCACCCAAACTCATGTCCATCAAGTTGGTGATGCCATCCAGCCATCTCATCCTCTGTCGTCCCCTTCTCCTGCCCCCAATCCCTCCCAGCATCAGAGTCTTTTCCAATGAGTCAATGCCAGCTGGGATTAAAACCCACATCTGATTAAGCATCTAAATTCTTTCCATATGCTTCCTTGTCTCAAATTCTAATAAGATGGGTTTGAAAGAGCCACAGAACTGAGGTGGGATTTACAACAGCATTTTCCAAAGTACAGTACACATTGCATTCAGGTGCTAGGTTGTGTCTGGTTCTGCAACCCCATGGACTGCAGCACACCAGGCTTCCCTGTCTTCACTGCCTCCTGGAGTTGGCTCAAACTCATGTCCATTGAGCCGGTGATGCCACTCAACCAACTCATCTTTCGCTCCCTTCTTCTCCTGCCTTCAATCTTTCTGAGTATCAGGGCCTTTTCCAATGAGTTGGCTGTTTGCATCAAGTGACCAAAGTACTGGAGCTTCAGCATCAGTCCTTCCAACAGTACACATTATACTAGTGCTAAATAAGCAGATTTTCAATGGTAAAATTGATAAATGTTTATTGTCACAAAGGTCAGTCTTTATTTCTGAAGTCCTGTAAGGAGGACACCAGGACTGTTCTTAGAACAAGTGGCTCTATGCCAAACACAGCCTGGGCCATTTTCCTGGACCACTGACTTTTGCCAGATTCTTGGGTTGCAAGTGATCAAGAGAGTTCAATTCCCAAGTGTGTTTGGAGAACACAAGAAACTGTGACAGTTTCATGTTTTAGAATTTTCTATTTAAAACACTCATGGGCTCAGGGCAGTATATCAAATTACTTGAGTCTTTTCTTCAGGTGAAGGGCTCCAGGAGGGGGAAGGGATAGCTTCCTGGAATGAATTCTGGATACTGTGCAGCTTCCAGGAGGAACAGCTGCCCCTAGGATGTGCTGTGGAGCAGCCCCATACAGTTGTTGCACCCTGGACCTTTACTGAGGAACTCAATAAATGCAAATTTTCTTTTCATTCCCCTTTTCCTTCTTTAATACGGACCAAACTCTAGATTTCCTGCTATTTGCAATTCACTATGAGCTTTCTTCAGTTCACAGCCAAGAGGCATTAGGAAGTATTATGCAAACTAACAACACACACATCTATGATTATCTTGTTCTCATTTTACACGTCACTCTATTTTCAAATTAATTGTTCATATGTCTCCCTGTCCCATGAGACTACAAATGCCTTGAAGATAAATTCTGGGGATTCAATTCTACCATCTAACTATCTCCAGAATCTGTCCCTTCTTTCCATTTACACTGTCACTGCCTAGGCCAAACCACCACGATTTCTAACAGAGACCACGGTGATAGTCTCTTCTTGGCCTCTCTCCCTATCTACTCTTGTTCTGATCAATCCATTCCTTCTAAGTGCAAGCAGGAGAACTTTTTTTGAGGACACAAGTCAGTCTTTCCCATTTAAAACCCTTCAGTTACATAACACTACTCTTGGAATAAAACCTTAAAACCTTAAACCCAAGCCCCAAATCTTGTGTAATCTGGCCCCCTGCCTATATATATTGCATCAAATAGCATTACTTTCCTTTACATTTTTACCTTTTAAATATAAGGGTCGCTTTGCTATTTCACAAGTTACAATATGCTTTGCCACTATGAGGCCATTGAACTGCTGTATTTTTCTGCCTGGGATGCTTTTCTCCAGCACAGCTAAATGTTGTATGGTTCCAACGTGAAATTCAGTTTCACAAGAGGTCTCTTGACCATCTCAAGCTTCTCTGTTGTGAGTTCCAAAGTATCTTGTACTTGGACACTCTTGCACAGTGAGGACAGGCACCCCTCTGTCTTTTCACTATTGTGCCTTCAGCAACTAAAGTAGTCTTGGCACATGAATATATGTTTAATGAACACATGAAACATATGTAAATGAAGCCATTCATGTACAAAAGTGAAATATTAACTCTTTACTTTTATTACAGAAAGCTTAATGACCTAAGAATGCACATACATTTAATGACTTAATTCTGCTCTAGATGGAATATAATCCTGATATCTGTTTTACAGTCCCCTCTTTGTCATGCTTTTCCCCACAAGATAAATCTGCTACTACAGTTCTACACATATTTCTGCATAAAATCTTCACAAAGAAAGCAGAGGACCTTAAGATGAACAGAGAGCCCCTGACACCCGCCTATGTGAACCTGATGACCTTTCCACCTCGGTCCTAATTGGAGTACACCTTTCTAACCTGTGAAGCTGGTAAGACTTCAATGGATAAATCTGCCTGTCCACTACTCAGAGGGGACTGAGGTGTTAGTTCCAAACCCACAGATAAGTAAACTCTCTGATGATAACAGCAGGTTTGACATTGATGAAGCCTCCCCATCTGGTGTGTTTAGGGGAGCAATAATGAATGAGGGGGGGCAAAAAGTGTTTTCCTGGCTCCTGGCCACCACCATATTGAGTCAAGTCTTGTCTTCTCCTCTGTTCTGCCATTCTCATCTCAGTTTGAGTTGAAAGAACTGTTCTAGAAATGTTTGGCTGCTTTTGAAAGCTTTCCTTTCCTCATTTTGACTAAGCCAGGTTATTCCGTTTGATGGATTTTTTTTTTAATGCCTTTCCTTTGTATGTGCTCAGAAAGTTTTTTTTTTTTTTTTTTAATAGAGAAGAAAGTTTCACAGGCAGCTTGCATCACATTAGTGTTCGCTTAGAGGCCAATGTGGTATCTAATGGAGTTGCTAGTTACATTTTAAAAGTCAGCAGCATTGCTAAATTCTTGCTGATGCTCTGTTCAGTGATCATTAGCTGCTTTCCGTTTTCCATTCAGATACATTGGATGGGCGCATGTAGGCAGCCAAGCTGATCTAAATAAACCCATGTATTTCCAGGTACCATTTCTCCATTAAAATGATTTGCAGATTCTGTATTTCATCACTACCAGGTAAACACATATTGTCAAACATATAATTACTTCTGGATAGCTGTCACAACTAGCGTAGACTCATGTTAAACAAGAAATAAAGAAATCTTTTTTTAAGGTGTTACAATTTTTATCTCTTGACAAAAAGTAGAAATATATTTTCACTTATATGCATGATTTTGCATGATATTAACACAGGAGCACACATTGGTATTTTTCCCTAAATATGTCTGGAAATGTACAGAGCAGTTAACTTGCCTTATACCTGTGTGTGTTAGTTGCTCAGTCGTGTCCAATTCTTTGAGACCCTACAGACTGTAGCCTGCCAGGCTCCTCTGTCCTTGGAATTCTCCAGGCAAGAATACTGGAGTGGGCTGCCATTCCCTTCTCCAGGGAATCTTCCTAACACAGGGGCCGAACCCAAGCCTTCTGGATTGCAGGCAGATTCTACACCATATGAGCCACCTGCCTTGTACCTAACAGGCACCGAAATGTAATCCCTAAATTTTAGAATTAAAGGCCTTTAACTAAGGGCTGAGAAATAAATATCATTGCCAGGAACATAGGCTAGAGAATGAGAGAATCTGAAATAAAACCCAGTTGTCCTAACTCCTGATTATTTCTTGGTCTCACACAAAAGCCTGAATCATTCAATAAAGCCTGTTTATTGAATGAATTAATGAATTAACTTTTTTCTTTAGCATGACAAATAGTCCTGAAAATAATAGTCAAACTAAAACCTTAAAAAAAAAAAAAAAGAATTCTCTATGTATTCCTTGGTGACCCAGTAGTTCAGAATCCACCTTGCAATGCAGGAGACATTGGTTCAATATCTGGTCTGGGAAGATCCCACACGCTGCAGGACAACTGAGCCCCTGCATCACAATTACTGAACCTACACTCGAGCCTACAAGCCACAACTACTGAAGTCCACACACCTAAAACCTGAGTTCTGCAACAAGACACTGTAATGAGACGCCAACACCCCGCAACTAGTGAGTAGCCCCCACTTGCCACAACTAGAGAAAATCCATGCACAGCCACAAAGACCCAGCACAGCCAAAAAGAAATAAATTAACATTTTAAAAACAAAAAGAAGAGAATTCTCTACACATGTACCAATTTGGGTATTTGTTTGTTTGTTTGTTCAATTGCTCAGTCATGTCCGACTCTTTCCGACCCCATGAATTGCAGCACGCCAGGCCTCCCTGTCCATCAGCAACTCCCGGAGTTCACTCAGACTGGGTATAGTGATCCATATTCTATGATTGCTTTTGTAGAAGTTATGATCTTAATCTATAAATGGCATTTTTAATTTCACTATTATAAAGATTTAGTTTGATTTTCTTTCAAAGAAACAAATATAGTAACATAGTTATATAACATAAACTTTCAGTGACCTGCAGGATGGTTATTTATTTGAGAATTACTCACCCATGGCTAATTTTTAGTTACAGATTGATAACCACCTGTCACCACACACTTCTCAGTTGCTTCTCTTTGGATGATATATGTGTGCAGATAAAAGTCTTTTTCACATACTGTAACCAAAATATATCTCTGACTTACATGTGGTATGTCTTTATTAATATTGTAACTCTTCCTATAAAAGAGATAAGATATACTGCAAAGGCACGCTGTAATTAACTTCAGCTTTCCCCTGCCTCTCCCACTACTTCTTTCCAACAAGAACAACAAAAAACCATGTCACAAATCCTATTGGAATATGATACTACTTACAGAGATTTATCTGGGCATCTGTTATTGATAGCACAGATATAATAAACAGAATTCTTCACTCTCTATGTATATTTAAAAACTGATTTTGTGTTTCAAATGTTTTTGATGAATCTAAAAAGCTTAGTTGTAGTGTGTCCCCAAATAGAGGTACTATTTCTAATGGACTCAGAGGCTCATAGGTTTGGAGTAAGTGTCACATGACACAGTGGTCAAGTGCATCATTTCTGTGTCAACACCTGGATTGTATTCTCAGGTCTTCAACCTGACAAGTCTGTGACATTACACAGTGTCTTTAGTCATGCTAAGAAAGAGCTTAATATTAAGCAGTTCTAAAATGTAGGCAATATTATTACCTAAGTTCAGTTCAGTTCAGTCATTCAGTCGTGCCCGACTCTTTGTGACCCATGGACTACAGCACGCCAGGCCCCCCGGTCCGTCACCAACTCCCAGAGTTTACCCAAACTCTTGTCCATTGAGTCGGTGATGTCATCCAACTATCTCATCCTCTGTCACCTCCTTCTCCTCCCACCTTCAATCTTTCCCAGCATCAGGGTCTTTTCAAGTGAGTCAGCTCTTCACATCAGGTGGCCAAAGTATTGGAGTTTCAGCTTCAACATCAGTCCTACCAATGAACACTCAGGACTGATCTCCTTTAGAATGGACTGGTTAGATCTCCTTGCAGTCCAAGGGACTCACAAGAGTCTTCTCCAACACCCGAGTTTGAAAGCATCAATTCTTCGGCGCTCAGCTTTCTTTAGTATATATTATTACTGAAGCCAAAAGATTTTTTATTAAATGAGATTGATGTGCTTAAAGTATCTAGAACATGGTACTCAAGAAGTCTCAACTATTATTTTTGGAATGAAGCTCATCAGTCAATCAATTTAATTTCCTCTCAATGAAGATATTCCATCTGAAAATTCCCCAGTAAGTCATAATATAGATTCTGGTAAAATACTTCCAATATAAGCAAACTTGCTAAAATTTTCTCTTCTATTACTTGATACTACTAAGTGAAGAAGGTCTATCATTGCGTTGAGCTAGTATCTGCTTCCTCATAACTACTTTATTTTAGTCCTGTACTGTGACAAAATCTGCATAAACCCAATGGCAGTCCTTTAACTATTATGAGTATTTATCCACAGTTCAGTTCAGTTCAATTGCTCAGTTGTGTCTGACTCTCCACGACCCCATGAACCACAGCATGCCAGGCCTCCCTGTCCATCACCAACTCCCGGAGTTCACCCAAACTCACGTGCATCGAGTTGGTGATGCCATCCAGCCATCTCATCTTCTATCATCCCCTTCTCCTCCTGCCCCCAATCCTTCCCAGCATCAAGGTCTTTTCCAGTGAGTCAACTCTTTGCATGAGGTGGCCAAAGTATTAAAGTTTCAGCTTCAACATCAGTCCCTCCAATGAACAGGACTGATCTCCTTTAGAGTGGACTGGTTGCACTCCTTGCAGCCCAAGGGACTCTCAAGAGTCTTCTCCCACACCACAGTTCAAAAGCATCTATTCTTCAGTGCTCAGCTTTCTTCACAGTCCACTCTCACATCCATACATGACTACTGGAAAAACCATAGCCTTGACTAGATGGACCTTAACCTTATATAAATTATCCTTTATGCTACTCTGAGATTCTTATTGATATATGAATAGTTAATTAAATAGTCTTTTCAAGTTAAACTGAAAAGCACTTGAAAATATTTTCTGTTTATCCACAAACCATTCATTTCCGTTGAGTAGATGGTATTGGGAAAGGGACTTAGCAATAATAGTATTGTGGCCATAATAAATATCTTTTCACCTTTTGTTCCAAAGTTATTATCTTTTCCAAACAAAATTATAAATCAATAATAATTCATATACATCATCCTATTATTTCCTCAAACTAGCACTACATATACTTGCTGGCAGTCAGATAATACCAAAGATGTGGTGCCTAGATATTTAGTCTCTCTCAATCTTAAAATAATTTTTGTTTGTATGTTTTCTATTTTGTTTATTTCTATAGCTCTGAATAATAATCTTTTCATGCCTTTAAAAAAATCTGATAGGAGGTTTTATTTAACAACTTATTTAACCATAAACATATTTTCTCCTCACTATATTTATGGAAATAGCATCTATTTTTGAAGGTATGGGAATAAAATTTCTAAATTATAAATTTAAAATTTTATATAAATGTTTTATATTTACCTTTATATTATTTTTCACTTTTATTTTAATCCTCTTACCACCATCAAATGACACACCTATTCAACAGTTAATTTTTCCCCTTTTCCTACTATTTCCACTTTAAATTTCCCTTAAGCTATAAATCTTTTAGAATTCTTAAGGGAAACTCTATTAGATACTTCTCTTTATGGTCTATCTTCTCAAAGACATTCAATTGTCTGAGCTTTTATTCAGCATATCCCTAAAGACAATCTTTTAGATCCATGGAGCTTAACACATTTTTCTCCAGCACACTATAATCTCTAGTTTTCTTTGTTCATACAGATCTGAAATCTACAGTCTTTGTAGTACAGAGAATCATAGGTTCATTTTTTATTGTGCTGATTTAAGTAGCTCATAGTTACCAATGCCAACCTTGATTTTTCTTTTCTTGAAGAAAATAATAACCACCTCTTATAAAAATACCAGAGCTATTTATATTATGCTAAAGTTCTTTTTATTCTATTTGCTAATAATGTATTGCTGCAGCGCTTTTTTGATAGATTACTGTAACTTGCAATTTATACCAGCCATCATACATGCAATGCACTACTGCAGTTTTGAAAGTATTTAATAATGTGTAAAACATTGGCTTTCATTTTTAAGTGGTATGCAGTAATTTCCTAATTATTTGCACTAATGCAAAGGAACAAAACTGGGGATAATACTAAATACCAGATAAAGCCCAGCATCTAAATGATGCTTAAGGGTATCTGGGATTCTGAAAACTGCATAAGATATAATCAAATCATGCATTGATAATATATTACTGGGATCAGAATTTGAAACTGCACATTTTCCTTATCTTGCTCACCTAAATTTCTCTATCTCTCAGTACAGAACTATATCATCTATCTCTCAGACTGATAAAAAGAAATCACCTCGAGAGAGATAACTTCTTTCAGAATTTTCTGCAGAACAACAAAGATATAGGTAATTGGGAATGGAGGAGATAAATATCTCAGCAAAAGAAATAGAAAGTCAACGATTATTGGCACACTGCGTAGCAAAAGAGACTTGTTATAACATGCTGGTTTGATTATATGTAAATAATCTTTGTCATCTTCATTATCATGCATTGAACATACATTCTCTACTAGACAGCTTGCCTCTTTACACCACTTAATACTCATGGTAACTCTCTAAGTGTATATCACAATCCTAAATTTACACTGCTAAAAATTTACTTACCCAGAGAGGGTGAGCAAATTGCCAAGTACACATAGATACTATCTATGTAAGTTGCTGAATGAAGGATTTAAAATAAATTAAATTCAGGCCAAGTTCATGGATTACCGCTATGGATTTCCACAGTAAGATATCCTACGCCTCCACTATTAGAAATTTAGTCTTATCACATCTCTAAGCAGGGCTCATCTCTTTTCTCTAATGGGGCATTTTCTCCTCTTTTCTCTGATACTGGCAGCACAAAACAATGTCTCCTGATCTGTGCCATCCTCTGAAACACCTCTGAGAGGTCTTCGGAGTCTTCACTAGAATGCAAATGATGTTTAAAGATTTACTCTCTTTAGTCGAAGAATGAAGCAGGCATTTTATGTTCTCTGAAGAAGTCAGATTTATCACATACGCTGCTTGTCCTGGGACCTGCTGTCTTGCCTATGGGAGGGGGCACCAATTGGTGCCTGTAATCAGTCATGCATTGTGTATGCTCAGCACCCTTCTTACGGTTAGGTCTAGCCATATTTCCCACAGTCTGAAATTTATTCCCGTCAGCCTGTACCCTAGCAGCAGATAGTTTGTCTCTTTGATATGTTATTGGCTTCTAGAAGCCTGACAGTTTTCCCTGTGTAGTTTTAATACATACTGATGAGTTTCCTGAACTGTTATGTACCCTCAAAAATCCTTACAGTACCTCAAAGGCATTTCACTTTATTTACTATTTTCCAATATGGGAGTCTCTGGACTACTAGAGATTCTTCAAGGTACAAAAGGGTTTGAGAACCTTATTTTCAAAATTCAAGAAACTTAGAGGAAATGGTGCTTCCAGAAAAGGTAAAGTTGTAGAGGTTCCACATAGCACTGAATTCTTTGAAAATGGCACCCCACTCCAGCACCCTTGCCTGGAAAATCCCACAGACAGAGGAGCCTGGTATGCTACAGTCCATGGGGTCGCAAAGAGTCGGACATGACTGAGCAACTTCACTTTCTTTCATACTAATTCACTCTGATTACCCACTTAATCAGTATTCATTAGAATCTCTGTTTAAGAGTTGTGAATAGCACTGACTTTTAAATATTAAAAACTAATCAGGCAGTACTTCATAAAAGTAGTTTTTACTGATGAAATTCCAAACCATGGAGTCCAGAAAGAGAAGGTAATTAGATGGCTCCTTGGAGAAGACAAGTTTGAGAACTACTATTTTAATAGTAATAATATTATTACTAGCACATTAAATAATGTACTCAGTTTCCATTGAGTGTCCACTACAAATCATACAATGTGTTAAGTGTCTCTTTGTGCGCTAATTTTTTAAACCTTGGAACATGTGCAAAATAGATAACATTGCCTCCTTTTTATAGATAGTCAAAGTGTAAAAGCTGATTTATCCACATTTTCATGGTTAGAAAACCCTTGTTCTTTGTACTGCCTTACAGAGGCCTCTACTGTAAAAGAAGTAATGGTCTATGTAAGTGTAGACAGTCAAATTGAATAAACTTATTTTAAAAATTATCCACTTTTAAGAATTTACCTGAATTAAATTTGCCCATTCTGGTCCATTTTAGCTCACTGATTCCTAAAACGTCAGTGTTCACTCTTGCCATCTCCTGTTTGACCACTTCCAATTTACCTTGATTCATGGACCCAACAGTCCAGGTTCCTATGCAGTATTGTTCTCTACAGCATCAGACTTCACTTCCATCCCAAGTCACAATCACAACTGAGTGTTGTTTCTACTTTGGCTCCATCATTTCGTTCTTTCTGGAATTTCTCCACTCTTTTCCAGTAGCATGCTGGGCACCTACCGACCTGGGGAGTTCATCTTTCAGTGTCTTCTCTTTTTGCCTTTTCATACTGTTCATGGGGTCCTCAAGGCAAGAATATTGAAGTGATTTGCCATTCCCTTCTCCAGTGAACCACATTTTGCCAGAACTCTCCACCATGACCTGCCCATCTTGGGTGACCTTACATGGCATGGCTCATAGTTTCATTAGTTAGACAAGGCTGTGATCCATGAGATCAGATTGGTTAGTTTTCTGTGATTGTGGTTTTCATTCTGTCAGCCCTGATGCTGACATCAGCCCCTTGATGGATAAGGATAAGAGGCTTATGGAAGCTTCCCGATGGGAGGGACTGATTGTGGGGGAATCTGGGTCTTGTTCTGATGGATGGGGGCATGCTTAGTAATTCTTTAATCCAATTTTCTGCTGATGGGCAGGGCTGTGTTCCTTCCCTGTTGTAATGGCAACCTCCTTCAAAAGGACTTATGCCACCATTGTTGTATTCCATGCCCCTGGCCCTGTGGCAGGCAGCTGACAACCCACGCATCCGCCAGAGACTCCTGGACACTCACAGGAAAGTTTGGCTCAGTCTCTTGTGGGGTCACTGCTCCTTTCTCCTGGGTCCTTGTATGTACAAGGTTATGTTTGTGCCTGCCAAGTGTCTGTTTCCCCAGTCTTGTGGAAGTTCTATAATCAAATCCCACTGGCCTCCAAAGTCAAATTCCCTGGAGCTACCCAGTCCCTTTGCCAGATCCCCTGGTTGGGAAATCTGTTGTGGGTCCTAGAACTTTTATAACAGTGCAAAAACTTCTTTGGTCTAATTGTTCTCCTGTTTGTGGGTCATCTACTCTATGACGGGGCTAATGGTGACCTCCTCCAAGATGACTTATGCCACACGCCGTGCCTCCCAGGTCTGATGCAGCCAGAGCTCCTGTCCCCGTGGCAGGCCACTGCTGACCCATGCCTCCACAGGAGACACTCAAACACTCAAACGCAGGTCTGGCTCAGTCTCCTGTGGGTTCTCTGGGTCCTGGTGCACACTAAGTTTTGAGCCCACCGTTTGACGTGTATATCTGATTTTGGATCCGATTTTGACTGATTGTGTGAATCACAACAAACTGTGGAAAATTCTTAAAGAGATGGGAATACCAGACCATCTTACCTGCCTCCTGAGAAACCTGTATACAGGTCAAGAAGCAACAGAACCGGGCATGGAACAAGACTGGTTTGAAACTGGGAAAGGAGTACATCAAGGCTGTATAGTGTCACTCTGCTTATTTAACTTATATGCAAAGTATATCATGTGAAATGCTAGGCTGGATGAAGCACAAGCTGGAATCAAGATTGCAGGGAGAAATGTCAATAACCTTAGATATGTAGATGACCGGAGAAGGCAATGGCACCCCACTCTGGTACTCTTGCCTGGAAAATCCCATGGATGGAGAAGCTTGGTAGGCTGCAGTCCATGGGATCGCTAAGAGTCAGACATGACTGAGCGACTTCACTTTCACTTTTCACTTTCATGCATTAGAGAAGGAAATGGCAACCCACTCCAGTGCTCTTGCCTGGAGAATCCCAGGGACGGGGAGCGTGGTGGGCTGCGGTCTATGGGGTCGAACAGAGTTGGACATGACTGAAGTAACTTAGCAGCAGCACCAGCAGCAGCATGTAGATGACACCACCCTTACAGTAGAAAGTGAAGAGGAGCTAAAGAGCCTTTTGATGAAAGTGAAAGAGAAGAGTGAAAAAGCTGGCTTAAAACCCAACATTCAAAAAACGAAGATCATGGCATCTGGCCCCATTACTTCACGGCAAATAGATGGGGAAACAATGGAAACGGTGAAAGACTATTTTCTTGGGCTCCAAAATCACTGCAGATGGAGACTGCAGCCATGAAATTAAGATGCTTGCTCCTTGGAAGAAAAACATTGACAAATCTAGACAGAATATAGTAGAGACATTGCTTTGCCGACAAAGGTCCATCTAGTCAAAGCTATGGTTTTTCCATTAGCCATGTATGGATGTGAGAGTTGGACCATAAAGAAAGCTGAGGGCCAAAGAATTGATGCTTTTGAACTGTGGTGTTGGAGAAGACTCTTGAGAGTCCCTTGGACTGCAAGGAGATCCAACCAGTCCATCCTAAAGGAGATCAGTCCTGGGTGTTCATTGGAAGGACTGATGCTGAAGCTGAAACTCCAATATTTGGGCCACCTGCTGCAAAGAGCCAACTCATTGGAAAAGACCCTGGTGCTGGGAAAGATTGAAGGCAGGAGGAGAAGGGGACAACAGAGGATAAGATGATTGGATGGCATCACCAACTCGATGGACATGAGTTTGAGCAAGCTCCAGGAGTTGGTGATGTATAGGAAAGCCTGGCATGATGCAGTCCATGGGGTCACAAAGAGTTGGACACGAATGAACAACTAAACTAACTGAAGAATTTACCTAATTAAATCAAAGATTTTTGGATTATATGATAAAGTAAATCATGCAACTGTTATTCACTACTCTACTGTATAGACAGAAAACACACTTAGTATAAGTAAATCAGTATTTTCTGCACATGTTCAGAGCCAGGTTCTCTATTTTTATTACAGTGAAGAGACAATGAGGAGGCTACTACTTCGTGAGTAGCAGAATAGACTTTGAGTCACGGCTCTAGTGATTTGGAAAGGCACCTGAGTGTAACGAGGTGCACCTCTAAGGTGAGGATTCTTGAAAGATCAGCAGAATCTTATATTTAACAGTAGAGTAACATAATATAAAACTCTAATGTTTATGCATTTACTTATTAGTATAGTACTCAACAAAGGAAGAATATTATTTCTAACTGTTCTTCTTTTTAAACTATATTTATCTGGCTCCCTGGTGTTTGTTGCCCACCTCCCCAACTATAACTCAGTTTGCAGTAGCTTCACTAGTGTTATCGATTTTGAGAGATACTATTTTTAATTTTATTCATAAAACATAATATGATCTGTTAAATCACTTCCAGTGACATGTTAAAATGTCATTCTCCCAATGACATGTTAAAATTTCAGGGAAATTTTTTTCTAATTATTCTTTCATCAGTTTAGAATTATATTAAAGTCTTACATTGAGTTTTTTTTCCCTATTTATGATCATCTCCCAAACAATCATATACTCAGCCTGTCAAATAATTCATAATCTGTATCTAAGTTCATAAATTCTAGCATTTACATGAAAGAATCCCCTGTCACAGATGGACTTCACACTGAGAGGCTAAGAATGAGTCTGTCATGCAAATAATTACCCCCTAATTTATGTGTTTCATAATTATATTTGCTTTTCTATATTGGATTTTGTGAAATCTGGATCCAGTTGGAAGAAAATAAGCAAAAACTAATACCGAGGTGATAGCATAATATTTTATGAACTTCACTATGAAATACAGGAGCCTGGCTAACCTTGCTCAGTTTTAAAGTCCTCCTCCAAGTCAAAGTTATGTCACTAAATGTCTAGAACCACTTGGTGTTGGCTCTGCCTCAAACTTCCACATCCAAATTTCAGCAAGTTAATTAGCATAATTTATAATCATATAGCATAAATGAAGAGACAGGAATATATTGATAGCAGTGAACATCAATATTTCTGTACACCCCAAATAATGCTTTTTGAATAAAAAATTTCATCAAAACTGGACAAGTGTAGGGTATAAATAAGGGCTTTTTTCTTAAGCAATGGCTATTCAAAAAAAGGCTGACACAGAGAGGTAATATCAGGAGGGCTGAGTCATGAACTCCTCTGTTGGTCTAATGGAAAAACTTCAAGCAATATGGCATCATTCTGTAGCTTTGGTACAACCAATGCACCAATTTAGGGTGTAGTTACCAGAAAAGAGGTTTTTCCATGTGAAGAAATGATTCTCACAGCCTATAGAGCAAATAAATGGCACACTAAGAAGCCAAGCAGGCAACATCTACAACAGAGAATATGTCCACGCTATATTACAGTATCAAGAAATCTATCACGCATCAGTAAATTTAGCCATATATTGTTTTTGTTTAGTGGATCACTCATGTCTGACCTTTCTGTGACATATATTAGCAACTGAATAATAATATCAACACTATGTGCAGTCAGAATCCTTGATCTTTGAGTGTGTGTGAGTCGCTTCAGTCACGTCTGACTCTTTGTGACTCTACGGACTGTAGCCCGCCATGTTCCTCTGTCCATGGAATTCTCCAGGCAAGAATACTGGAGTGGGTTGCCATGCCCTTCTCCATGATCTTTTTAGGTCATTAAAAAACATCAAAGTGTACAGGATATAGCTCAAAGGTGGTTGGATTGAGACTAGACTTGATCCTACCTCACGCTAGTTATGTAACTGCCACCAAAGGATCTCTTTCTTATTTTTTTTAGTTTGTTAAATTATGGAATTGTTGTTGTTTAGTCACTAAGTCATGTCCAACTCATTGCAACCCCATGGACTGTAGCGCGCCAGGCTTCACTGTCCATGGGATTTCCCAGGCGAAATACTGGAGTGAGTTGCCATTTCCTTCTCCAGGGGATCTTTCCAGCCCGGGATCAAACCAACATCTTCTGCATTGGCAGGCAGATTCTTTACCACGGAGCCACCAGGGAAGCCCAAATTATGGAATACCATTTAACTAGATGACCTCTATGGTCCTTTCACGCTACGATTCTATCACCTCTATAACAAATACACGTGTGTGTGAATATGGGAGAAACAAAAACTAAGCCTCAGCCATTAGAGAAATAATCCTTCAAAGAACTATTCCTAACTTAGAGATATTTCATGAGCTAGTTCATGAAGTTATAATAAATTTTTCATAGTGACCATCCACATCTACAAATGAGTCAGTAGTACAATCTTCTAATGATCTTAATACAACCACTGGCAGTTACTCAAGCAAGTTTAAAAATATTTTCTCCTAATAGAGCATAAGCAGATTGATTTTGATGTTTGAAGGGTCTGTAGGATAGTTTTTATGGTCCATAAATGAAATTCATTTTAGTTATTTCTCTGTTCATGCACAGGATATCACATCACACCCCTCCTAGTAATCAATGGTTCTAAACAATGCCATTCAATACTTAAAGGTCTCACCAGCCTAGCAATAGAGATAGGGATTCATTAAGTAATAATATGCATTTATTTGGTCTTTGCTCTATGAATTCAAAGACCTGCAGATCTTCAGCTCAAAACATTTCTCTTCTATCCAATTCCTATCTATCTTAGTTTTGTTTTACTTCCTTTCACAGTTCTACATAACTCCTTAAATTCCTAGATTTTTAGCTCTATCTATTTTTATGCTCTATCTTATCTCCTGCTTCTAATCTAATAATTTAGGAATGGAAATATATGTCCCAGTCCAATAAGTCAGACTCTTAATCACTCTTCTTACTCCTTGCCAGGTTGCTTCCATTTATCAATTCTTGAAGATTTGAATGCCAAACCTCAAATACAGCTGCAGAGTTGAGCTGTATCCTCATGAGATTAAACAGAGAAAAATTGATAACTGCAGGAAATGAAACTTGGATCAAATCATCACTGCTTGACACTAATTCCTAGGATTGAGGAAGAACAATAATTTAGTTTTATTTAATATCACTTGAACATAAAACTAAAAGAAATACTCAGAAAATATACAAACTTTGAAGAGTACAATGGACTATTAACTACCTACATCTATGCATATTACATTTAACAATATGTTCTAAGATTATTGGGGGTTTAAGTGATAAAGCAATAATAAGAATAAATTACAGTTAGTTCATAATCAATTAGACCTTTAATTCAAAATATCAACTGTCGCTGATACTTTAAAACTTATCACTGAGTGATAAAACAAATCTAAGAGCCTAGGAAGGTTGAAGTAGATAGAATTTGCAATATGTAATACCAGGATTAACACTGTATAATGAAAGACCTTCAAGAAGCTGAGTTCCCTGTGAGCCTATTGCTGAATACCCAACTTTTCCCCTTTGATAGGCACAGAGTAGACTCCATTCAGCTACACAGTGAATTGGTGAGCTGTGAGCTGAACGGTTCCCAAGCCACACAGTTCCAAGATATGTTTGAGTTCTAACAAGCCAGAGTAGAGAGTCTTTGTTAATAAATACCAAGAGCCCTCAGTAGAATCAACTAGGAAGTCATGCCTTGGCAGCAGAGCTCAGCTAGCACTAGTGTAAAGGTTATTCCAAACTTGCCCTAACTAAGATTTAAAACAGTTCTGAAAATGATCAAACCAGTTCTCAAGTAACTTAACTGACTTCCAGAACAAATGCCAAGGATCTTTAATAGAATACACTACATTAGTTCGCTGGGCTGGGGTTAGAAAGTACTACAAAGTAGTGGGGGTCTATCCTGAAGGAAATCAGTCCTGAATATTCATTAGAAGAACTGATTCTGAAGCTGAAACTCCAATACTTTGGCCACCCAATGCGAAGAACTAACTCATTGGAAATGCCCCTGATGCTGGGAAAGACTGAAGGCAGGAGAAGGGGATGACAGAGGATGAGTTGGTTAGTTGGCATCACCAACTCAATGGACATGAGTTTGAGCAAGCTCTGGGAGTTGGTGATGGACAGGGAAGTCTGTCATGCTGTGGTCCACAGGGTTGCAAAAGAGCTGGACATGAATCAACAACTGAACTGAACTGACTGATGCAACAGAAATGTATTGTCTCACGGTTCTGGAAGTCTTAGACCAAGGTGTCAGCAGGCTTGGTTGTTTCTGAGGGTTGTAAGGGGTGGCTTTGTTCCAAGACCCTTTCCTAGCATTGTGGATAGTCATATCCATGTCCACATAATATTCTTCCTATATATAAACCATAACCAAATTCCCTCCTGTTATAAGGACAAAAGTAATATTGAATTAGGGGTTCATTCTACTTCAGTATTACCTCATCTTAACCACATATTTATATCTGTAATGACCCTATTTCCAAATAAGGTCACATTCTGAGGTACTGGGGGTTAGGTATCTAGGTTAGGACTTCAGTATATGAATTTTTGGGAGGAGAGGACACAATTCAATTCATAGCATACATCAAATCCTGGCAATCAAATAAGTGAAATTCTAAATTCCAGGATGAAAAAAAAATCCCAGTCATAAAATAAGCAGAAAAATCTGATCCATATGTAGAAGGCAGATGCAGTGCAGTGAACACATGCTCACTCATGTCTGACTCTATGGGATCCTCTGTCCATGAGATTCTCTAGACAAGAATACTGGCGTGGGTAGCCATGTCCTTCTCCAGGGCATCATCCCAACCCAGGGATGGAACCCAAGTCTCTCGCATTTCCTGCACTGGCAGGAAGATTCTCTACCACTAGTATCACCTGGGAAGCCCATAGAAGTCAAAGGAAACAGAAGTGTAAAATGACAGAGACAAGAAATTAGAAGAAAAGAACACTGGAAAAGCTATTATAAATGCCCTCCTGAATTTAAAAGAAAACATCATCTTGACTAGAAATGGAAACTATGAATGAGTATCAAATAAAACTTCCTACAATTGAAACACAAATACATTGGGTGAAATATTCACTGATGATATTAATCGATTAGATAAGACAGATGATCAAAATACATGAAGATATAGCCAAAGAAGCTGTCTAAAATGAATCATAGAAAAATACAGTGACCTATGGGACAAACCAACCAGTCTAATAAATGCATAGTTGGAGTCCAAGAAGAAAGACGGGTAGAAAGAACAGTATTTGAAAAATTAATGGCTGAAACTTTTGGAAATATAAGCTTTATAAATTGACAGACTCAAAGCTCAATAAATCATAATAAAATCATGCTGAGGCATAGCATGACAAACATTTTGAAAATCAGAAATAAAGAGAAAAGCTTTAAAGAATCCAGGTGAAGTAGAGGGGATAACATTTATACAGAGGATCAAAAACATATATAACTAAACTTCACAAGTAAAAATACACATGCCAGAAGGCAATAGAATGACCTGTTCAAAGTGCTAAACGGAGGGGTGGAAAACACTATAAACACAGAATTTTATATTCAGCAAAAATATCTTTTAAAAATGAGAAGAAAATGATTTTTCAAACAACAGAAGTTTAGAGCTGAGAGAATTTACTGTCAAAATACTTGAATGACAAGTGTTAAAGTTCTTGAAGCAGAAGTATAGTATCAGACAGTGGCTTGGATCTACATAAAGAAGAGTTTTAGAAGTGGTAAGTAAAGATAAATATAAAACATTTTTTCCTATTTTATATTCTCTAAAATAAAGCTGAGAGTTTAAAACAAAAAGTATAACATGTATTAAGGGGATTATATACATATGAAAAAGTAAAATGTGTAGCAAAATAAATAGGATGGGGGGAATGGAATTATAATATTGTGAGGGTCATAAATTATATGAGAAATTGTTATTATATTAGCTGTAGGTAGACTATGAGAGTTAGAGATATATTTTGAAGAAGCTAGAGCTATTACTAAAAATGGTAGCTTAAAAATAACTTCCCAAGAGTACTGTAAAACATGTGTTTAGTTGTGTCCGACTCTTTGCAGCCCCATGGATTCACAACCCGCCAGGCTCTTCTGTCTACAGGATTTCCAGGACAAGAATACTGGAGTGGGTTGCCATTTCCTACTCCAGGGGATCTTCCTCACCCAGGGAAAGAACCCATGTCTCTTATGTCTCCTGCATTGGCAGGAGGGTTCTTTACCCCTAAAGCCACCTGGGAAGCCCAAATAATAAAAATACCAGCATAAAAATTAGTTAACAATGGTGATAATATGGGATACTGAAAAACAGTTAAAATAAGAGAGAGCTGGCAAAGACTGAAAAAAGCAATAAAGAATAGGTGGTACAATCAGAAGACAAATAGCAAAGAGGCAGATAAAACAGCAGTCAAATTGATAATACTAGTAAAATTATATATAAATATTTGAACACATCAATACAAAGACAGAGTGTGTTGATTTTTTTAAGGCCTGCCTGCAGGAAAACATTTTAAATATAAAGACAGAGATAGATTAAAAGTAAAATTGTGAGAAAGTTATACTCTGCAAACACTAATCATAACAAAACTGAAGTGACCGTATTAACAACAGATAAACAATACTTCGGGACTAAAACTATTGAAGGAATAAAGAGAGACGTTTTCTTCTGGTTATAGGGTTAATTCATTAAGGAGACTTCAACACCTCATCCCTGAGTAACTGACAGAAAAAATAGATAGACAGTCAGTAAAAAAACAGAAACCCAAACAATAAAATCAGCCAAATTTACCTAATATTTGTAGAACTGTATGCACAATAACAATTCCATATTATTTTCAAGTGCATAGGTAATCTCTACTAGAAATTTCTAAAATCTTTAAAAAATTAATTTATCTATTGAAATCAAGAAATGAGGAAAAGACAATACATGGAATAAAAAATATATTTTATAATATACTGTTTAGAAAACAATTGTCTGAATAATTAAACTAAAAAGCAGCACTTTGAAATGCCCTCAATTTAAAGGAGTTAGCAAAATCCAGAAAGAAAGAGAATAAAGTCAAATAAAAAATATAGATCAAAATTTAAAGTGAGTTAATAAACAAATAACATACAAATTTATGAGAATATATTCCTCAACTTGATGCACTTCTTTTTGAAAATTTGGATAAATAGGATATATTTAAGGAAGTTATAAATGATAAAATTTGCTTTAAAACAAACACGCACGCACACACACACACACACACACACACACAAATATTCTAAAGAGCTATGTCCAAGAACAGCACCAGGTCTAGATGACCTCAAAGCTGATAATTTTTAAACTTTCAAAGAACATATATTTCTGGTGTTATTTAAACTACTCAGTATGGGTTGCGGTGGGGGGGAGATATCTCCATGAAAAAATAAGCTTGAGAATATAGACAGGAAAATCCTGAAAATGAAGAATAATGAGAAAGGACAAGCCTTGAAAAGCATTAAAATACTTTCATAAACTTACATTGCTTCCAGCAGTCTAAAACTGACAGAGAAATGAGTAAATAAAAGAAGATAAGAGAATCCAGATCCCAAAATATAGGGAATCCAGTTGTATATAATAAATATGGCATTTCAACTCAGTGAGTAAAGCATATTATATAAATGCATACTTTGAAAATCTAATCATTTGGAAGAAAAATTAAGCTGGATCTCTATGCTAAATTTCCATACAAAATTGATTCCAAATGGATCAAACTCTGCTTGGTAAAATGGAAACCATTCAAATTCCAAAAGGGATCTTGGGAATATTATTTTAAAATAAAAAGTTTTGAATAAAAGTAATTAAATGGTATCGAAGAATGACTTTAAGTCATAAAATACTTAACAGAAAATCTGTGATGAAAAACATCATTAACAAAGTTAAAAGATGAATAACTTTCTTGGGAAAAATTTTTAATTTCATGCTTTGTACATGATAAACATTCAGTAACCTGTTGAACTAAAAGAGTATGCTCTGGTAAGGACATCAGCAGTATGTAATATTATGGAATGCCGTGTCAATCCATCATAATTTAAAATTATGACCCAGTCATTTCAATTCTGAGATCCATCTTCAAGATAATCTTACAAATGGGAAAAATATTTGATTATAGTATTTTAATAGGAAAATAAAAACAGACAGGGAAGCCTGGCGTGCTGCAGTCCATGGGGTCGCAAAGAGTTGGACATGACTGAGCAACTGAACTGAACTGAATAGGAAAAAAAGACTAAAAACACTGAAATTTCAAAAACAGATATTAAATGAATTATGCAATATTGATACACTGAAATATTAGTCAAATAAATTTCCTGGTAGAAAATTTATATATATATATAAATATATATGTACTACATACACACACATACAAATATACATATACACACCATATACATATACATACAATACAAATACATGCATATACCATATTATATCATACATTTTTACTGCTCATAATACCGGTAAGTATAAAGTGAAATATGGTCTTCTCTGGTGGCTCATTGGTAAAGAACCCCAGTGGCAACCCACTCCAATATTCTTGCCTGGGAATCCCATGGACAGAAGGAGCCTGGCAGGCTACAATCCATGGGGTCACAAAAGAGTTAGACATGACTTAGTGACTAAAACAACAACATAAAGTGAAATAAATCAAACTAATGTTCTCCTATTCTGGAAAATGGACTACTAGATAAACAAAGGAGGAAAATTTATACAAATTCTGTTCAACTATCACACCATCAATTTAAATATCATTTAATATTTTTATACATACAGATCTCACCATCTTGAAGGATATATTTGTTTAAAGGTCAAATTCCTTCTGCCTTTGTAAGCACATACAATATATTCTATAAGCATATATCTTAACTTTATGACTATTTTATCTCTTTAAGAGTATCATAAATGAAATTAAATGCCCTGTATTTCTGTAAGTTAAGTATGTAGAAAGACTCTTATATTTCTTATATTTCATAAGTGATTCAACACCAACAGGTAGCATTTACTGTTTCAGGGAAAAAGAGAGCACATAGTAAGCCTGTGGCTATATTTTAACATCAGGAAATGTTTATCATGTTTCTAACAAGCCACAAAGTGGAATTCTTCAGTACCTTCTCAACAATGGAAACTAGGAAGATGCAAAAGACTGACCACAGAAATCTATGCCAGTCCCACTCCCAGGGGATTTTGTGGTCCAATGTAGCAAGCTCTATTTCCCAAAAATCTATCTTTATTATATTTGCGCTTATATATTAAATTAGAGTAAACTTGTTCCACTTTGCTGAGAAACATTTGAAAATGAACTAGAGCCTGAATCATAACTACTCTTCTTCTGAAAATGTCTAGAATTAACTCTATATAATTTGTGTCAATAATAAAAAGTTAAAGAATTTCCCACCTATCATATGTGATATAACAATACAAGGGTGAAATTGTGAGGATCTTAAATAATAATCCTCAAACTTTGGCTAAATAATTATTAGTAGTAATATTAGTTGCTCAGTCATGTCCAACTCTTTGTGACCCCATGGTAGCCTGCCAGGCTCCTTTGTCCATGGAATTCTCCAGGCAAGAATACTGGAGTGGGTTTCCATTCCCTTCTCCAGGGGATCTCCCTGACCTAGGGATTGAACCCAGGTCTCCTACATTGCAAGCGGATTCTTTACCATCTGAGCCACTAGCGAAGCCCTTAAATTAAGTCGGACATAAATTTCCTTGAAAGAAATATGTAACCATCTCAAATACATTCTGCTAAACTATTTTTTATTTTAAAATTGATAGTACAAGACAAATGTTTCTATAAGAAGAAAATGGGAGCCAATATCATGCAAAAATATTATTTTCACAGTTATATATGTGATCATTTTGTTTTGCTATTTATCACAAGAGTATTTCAAGTATCTTACTTTTTAAAATGTAGTTACTAAATATTTTTCTGAGGTTTTTAAAAGCTTATGGTTGCCTTCATAAGCACTTAAAATAAGAACAAATAATTAATTTTTCTTAACCACCAAAGCACCTACTATAATAGCTATTTAGTCCAAAAGCAAACCACAGGAATGAACATTGCTTTCCTTGGAAGCACTTTCAGGAACTTATTATAGCTCTCTGTCATCTACTATAATCAGGGAAAGGGCATTTGGTTAATCAAATTTATTTTGGTGTTGAGAAATTATCTAAGTACATAAGACACGGCACATGAGCTCTGACTTTTACAATAGGAGACAATGACATGATTAAATGAGACATCTCTCTAGGGAAAGTGATCAGTGAATCTGTGATTATAGGCTTTGGAATGACTTGCATGTAAAATCTAAGCAACTAGAAGAGGTGGTTATTCGATACACACTTAGGAACGTGGCTCTTATATTTAGGGGATTATCTGGAAAAGCAAGGAATTTCTGTATCAGTCAAGCTTGGAGATAGAAACCTGTGCAATTAATTTAATAAAGTTATTTAATATTAACAATTTTCAACCAGAGATCAGAGAACATAAAATGTATTGCTTCTACTATTACTCCTACTACTAGTAATAAAAGATGCTAAGGAATCACAGAAGCAGTTACTATAGGATGAAGCTGAGGGAATGAAGGGGACCTGAGCAAAAAGGACTTGTACTTCTAGGGCAGAGATGCTGTCTCGTAACTAACTGGTACTTCAGGAGATGGTCCCATGGAGCTGGGACCCAGACTTCTAAGATAGGGGCTTCAGCCAGCTGGTACTGGCATCTCTCAGAAGTCTGGTTCTGGCAAGTGGGAAAACTACAACCTGAAATCAATTTGAATGAACCATTTGAATGAATTTCAGTGAACTATTTGAATGAACTGCCACTGCCAAGGTGAAAAACCATTCATGTGATGGTGACAGGCACAGAAGCATCAAGTCTCCACCCTTCTCCAGTCACACTGTTTCACCTTAAGCCCTAATTGACAGAGAATAAGGGGAAACCAACTGGCAAAGGAGAAATGTGGTTTGGTTAAAGTACCAGCTCCAGAATCAAAAAACAGATAAGGGTGGATTTGGAACTGAGACAAAAGTTCAGTTATTAGCATAGCTCATCCATTCCTATGCTTCCTTTCCTTTAATTGTTTAGATGTGGTCTGCTTTAATTCTCTGACATGTTTATAATAGCCAATTTAAAATTTTTTATCTAGTAAATTCAGTGTCTAAGCTTTTTCTGGAAAAAATTTCTATTGACTGCTTCCCCTCTGTCTTTATCAGATACTTTCCTGTTTTCATATCTCATTTATGCGGGTCTCAAGGCTATGGTTTTTCCAGTGGTCATGTATGGACATGAGAGTTGGGCTGTGAAGAAAGCTGAGTGCTGAAGAATTGATGCTTTTGGACTGTGGTGTTAGAGAAGACTCCTGAGAGTCCCTTGGACTGCAAGGAGATCCAACCAGTCCATTCTAAAGGAGATCAGCCCTGGGTGTTCTTTGAAAGGAATGACACTAAAGCTGAAGCTCCAGTACTTTGGCCACCTCATGTGAAGAGCTGACTCATTGGAAAAGACCCTGATGCTGGGAGGGATTGGGGGCAGGAGGAGAACAGGATGACAGAGGCTGAGATGACTGGATGGCATCACCGACTTGATGGAAATGAGTTTGAGTAAACTCCAGGAGCTGGTGATGGACAGGGAGGCCTCGCATGCGGCAGTTCATGGGGTCTCAAAGAGTCGGACATGACTGAGTGAGTGAACTGACTGACTGAGTGACTGAACTGACTGACTGACTGACTGAAACTATTCATTTAAAATAATGTAGTGGTGAAACTCTGGAAATTAGAATTCTCTCTGACCCATAATCTGTTGGTGGTTATGGTTTATTGGTGGTAGTGGTAACTGTTTGCATGGTAACTTTTGTGTATGAATTCTGCAAAGCCTTCATTCTTTGTCTTGTGCACTCACTAAAGTCTTTTCTCAGTTAGCTTAATGGTCAGTTAATTTATGGACAGAGCTCTTCCTAAATAACTTGAATCAATAAGGCTTACATTCTCTTCTATATTTTCCATCTACTTCTTAATATTTCAATCTAAGTATTTTCTTAAACTTAGTTTCCTTTTCATGCACAATCTCTTCAGCTATATCTAATGTGCTATCAAGCTTACCCACTGTGTTTTTAATTTCATTTTATTTTCAGTTCTGTAATTTTTATATTTTTCTATTCAGATATATTACTTTTATTTTAGATACTATTTTTCTGCTGTATTTCTCAGCCAAGTCTTTTATCTAAGCCTAAGAGGCAGTGGAAACTGTTCAAGAACTCTGGCTTGCAACTGAATTTCTCATAATTAGCAAATACTCCCAGTAAAAACACAACCCCAGCTATGGTACTCAAGTTCCTGAGTTACCATCCCCTGTGAATCTTGGCCTGGAAACTCACTTTTGTCAAGAAGTATCTTGATGAGGGTGAAAGAGAAGAGTGAAAACTGAGATCATAGCATCGAGTCCCACCACCTCAAGGCAAATAGATGGGGGAAAAGTGGAAGCAGTGGCAGATTTTACTTTCTTGGGCTCCAGAATCACTGTAGATGGTGACTGCAGCCATGAAATTAAAAGATGCTTACTCCTTGGAAGAAAAGCTATGACAAATCTAGATATTGCATTGAAAATCAGAGTGATGTCACTTTGTTGATAAAGGTCCATATACTCAAAGCTTTGGTTTTTCCAGTAGTCCTGTACTGATGTGAGATTTAGACCATAAAGAAGACTGAGTGCTGAAGGACTGATGATTTTGAAATGTGGTGCTGGAGAAGACTCTTGAGAGTCCCACAGACTGCAAGGAGATCAAACCAGTCAACCCTAAAGGAAATCAATCCTGAATATTCATTGGAAGGACTGATACTGAAGCTGAAGCTTCATTCCTTTGGCTACCTGATGCAAAGAGCTGATTCACTGGAAAAGACCCTGATGCTGGGAAAGATTGAAGGTAAAAGGAGAAGGGGCAGCAGAGGATAAGATGGTTAGATAGCATTACCAACTCAATAGACATGAATTTGAGCAAACTCCAGGAGATAGTAGAGAAGAGAAGAGTCTGGTGTGCTGCTGTCCATGGGGTTGCAAAGTATCAGACACAGCTTAGCAACTGAACAACAACAATGTGTTGTGTGCTAAGTTGCTTCAGTTGTGTCCAACTCTTTGTGAACCTATGGACTATAGCCTGCCAGGTTCCTCTGTCCCTGGGATTCTCCAGGCAAGAATACTGGAATGGATTGCCATGTTCTCCTCCAGGGTATCTTTCCAACCCAGGGACTGAACCGCCATCTCTTACATCTCCTGCACTGACAGACAGGTTCTTCACCACTAGCTCCACCTGAGAGGCCCCGAACAAAAACAATGATAGCATTTTAATGTCAATAATTATATTTCTGGGCTTTAATCCTAGGGAAATAACTTGAATATGGATAGGTTTACATATAAAGATGTTTAAAGTAAAATAGTTTTAATAGAAAATGTTTGGAGAAAACTTAAGCGTTCAATAATTTTGAAATGTCATAGTGTCATTATTAATGACATTTTTCAAAACATTTTATAACCTAACAAAGTGTTCATAATGTAATATCAAACAAATTTTCTGGAAAAATATAACTACTTCCTCAAGTAAAATTATTTATTTATAACATCTTACAAAACAGAAGAAAGGAAATATCTTCAAAGATATGAGAATAGAGGTAATTTTAAATTTCTTCTTTATACTTTCCTAAAATTTCTGCACCAAAAATTTAGTAGAGAACCATATGCTAAATTCAGTTTAAACTTAATCTTTAAAAAGACAATGGCTAATTTTTCAATGTGCTTAACATAAGAGTAATTTGTCTTCCTCTTCCTCTCTCTAATATAGTTGTGATGTTATTTTTTCCTTTTCTCTCACCTGTGCTACTGACATATTTGTTTTCAGGGCTGTCAGATTGTTGCAACATTTTTTCAGTGGTACATCATTTCATATATCTAAGCACAGTCACATGGATGAACTCATGATGAGTTTTTAAGCTCTGGGAAAGGTTACAAGCGCTTCATCTTCTGGGTCATGACAACTGACAGTCTATAGTGCATTCTAATGAAAGTGATGACAAACGTCTGGCATACTCTCAATGTAGACTTAGTCTTCTGACATCATTTACATATACCAATGATATCTGAATATGAGCTCTTTACAGAATTATTAAAATTAATAGTTGGGTAATGGAATAATAATTGAGACCTACTCTTTTTTAAAATTTTTATCTAGACAACATCTATAAATATTTTCATCTCTTTCTTTTACCATATTCTGATGTTTTGGCAAAGTATCATTCACTATCATTCTTTCTTATAGAAGCACTTTTCTTTGTTCATTACATTATTAATATAATGACTTCTTGTTGGCAAGCTAAATAATTAATCTTCTATGAATAGATCTGATTTAATTTAAACATGCTAATCTTTTTGCACCTTTCAAGTATGCAATGAGACATCACCTAACAGATAATTAGTTTTAGCAGCTCAATATTATGTCTCACAAATGATGGGAAAACACTGACTGTGTATCAGCTAGAAAATATTTCAGAGATTGTGCTGTAAAGAGAAATTATGTCAAGTCATATGACATAGCCATATTTGGGCAAAGGAGAATCTAAATGTTGAGCAAATTTAAGAGCTAGAAACTAAGACTTAAACATTAATGCCAGGGTTCTTTAATTCTGAAACAAGATGGACTATTTAATAAACGTGGCTTGGTGCAAGACAAGTTGTACTTTAAGCAAATTATTTCTTTGGTTAGTGTGTTCTGCTTTCATTTGGGAAGAAACTTCAGATCAGAGAAGCAAAACACGTTGCAGAAGAGACATTTCTAAAGTAAAGTGTCTTGCTGATGAGCTAAAATTGAGTATGGTAAAGCAAATGCAGATCTGCAAAGGCATATCTAGCCAATGCAGACAGCACTGGAAAATTCAAGGTTGTAAGTACTGCAGGAAGTTAAGCAAGTTAGGAACAGGTTTTGAAAGACTGGTTTGTTCATTGCAGTACTCCACCTAGAGAGAACTGAAGCAATGGATCCAATCATTTGGATGAAGACCAGGCAGCTGCTAGGCTGTATCAGAACTAGGTGCAGAACTGAGTTCAACCACAAGAGAAAAACTGAAGTACCCGATCAAGTAAATTCTATGTAGGGTAGAAATAGAAGTAGGATCATTATCTCAGAAACAACGCCATTTTATAAACAGGAAGAAGGAGTTTAGACAGAAAAGTAGCACTATATCTCAAAGATTATATGGACACATATGACTCAGTTATAACACAAGAATTTTCCAGTCTGTTGACACTAAATCCAATTCCAGGACTTCTGAATGGTAGTTCACATATTAGAAAAAGAATGTATTCAATATTTGATAGAGAGGGGAGAAATGGTGAACTTAGAACGGATGCAAGCAATTACTACTTGAGCCAAGCAAAGGAAGTAGACATGGGTATAACCTGAAGCCAGGTTTCTACACATCTGTAAATAAAGAAGCAAATAGGAAAATCACTTATGATAGAAATAATGGTTTTTCCCTTAGTTATGTATTCCCATCAAAACCTCTTTCCTATTTCCTATCAGAACCCTGCAAATTACTCTGCATGGAGAGATGGCCACCTCTTCATACATAAAAGCTTCTGGTGGCACATGTGTCCCGGGCAGAGATGTACCAACACACTCCAAAGAGACTGAATTTTCTCCCATTATTAGGAGAGTGCTGTCTCTCCTATTGCTGAATTCATGGGTCCAAGAATCAGGGGATGGAAGTGGCTCCTCTCATCCTCACACCTAAAACCCATTCACAGTTTCTGATTCCTCTCCATGGAATTCTGAATTCTTCTGCTTTGGTTGTCTATTTTTCCAGCAAAGCAATGCTCTCTCTGTGGGACAGCAAGAAGGCTTCTAACAACTTGAGAGTGAAAGCTGTTATCTGGTCATTTCAGTTCTACAAGCCACTGAACCTACCTACAGACAAAAAGTGTGCTTTATACTACTGGTTAGGATGATTGACCCTAATTCGCAAGGAAATTAGGCAAGAGAACTATACACAGAAGCCAAGGTTTCCTTGGGTATCTCTTTGTACTTTCATGTCTGAGTAAAAGTAAATGGAGGATCACAACTTCTTTTCCCAAAAAAAGAACACCTACTGAGGATTCAGACCCTCCAGAAATGAAATCGGGATCATCCATCTAAGTAACAGAACACTAATTGGTTGAGGTCCTTGGTTGATGGGGTAGAAAACTTAAAATGTGTGGTGGAAGAAAGAAAGCTGTGGGGCACATTCTAAGGCCTTGTCATCAGATACAGAAATGAAGTTGCACCATACCAGCCATGCATGGTTTATTCCTTGCTTTCTACGCCCACATGCATTACTAATAACTGTCTGGAATTTCAGGGAATTGATGTGAACATGTCCTCTATGGTTAAACACTAAGGTTTCCTCTGATCATTCACTTATAAACACTTCTGTATTAAACATGCTTGTATATAAAACCAAATCTGACCATATTCATAATTAATTTCCTAGGAAATATAGGAAACAGACATAATTGCTAGATATGAAAAATTTATACTCCAAGTAGATATTAAAAATATTTTCTTAAATATTATAGGAATTCACACTCACCCAGAGGTATTTACATCATTCCATCTTTGTCAACACTGAGTACAATCTCTTATCAAGAACATCTATATTGTTTTCATAAGCAAAGAGCTGTATTATGTAGCTGTATTGATTAGTTGATGTTTAATTTTATAGGCTGAAACTTGTCAGTGAACTTTTGTTTATATCTTTTGTTAAGTTTAGTGATGTTTTTAGTATTTGCTTAACAACTATATAAGATATTTACATAACATTGTTATAAACCCTCTTATCAAGTCATTGTAAGTAGTTTCCATGATTTTATTTGCCTTCTGCCTCTTTGTTAATTCGTTTATAAAAGTTTTCAATTTATGTAGCTAAATATATCTTTTCTTTTGAAATTAACTTTCTTCTTATTCAAGAAGTGGTAGCCTGACTCCTTCAACAAAGGATAAAAAGTTATGGACCTATGACTGGTTCATGTTGAGATTGGACAGAAAACAGAAAAATTCTGTAAAGCAATTATCCTTCAATAAAAAACAAATTAATTAATAAAAAAAGTTATGGATGTACAGAAAAACAGATTTTTTCTTTCATAGCATCTATTACTTTATCCATTTTATACTTACATGTATACATTTTGTCTCCTTTATTAGCCTGAAGTCCTTGAAACTTGAATCTATGCTTTATTTATTTCTAAATATCTCCAAAACATATAAAGGGCTCAATAAATATGTTGTTAAATGAAAAAATATGAATTAATAAACATATTTTATCAGCTTTACAAAGGCTTTTCAAAAAACCTCAAGGCAATGCACATTCATTTATTAATTCTAATATATTCCTTCTTGTTTGTTTGTATTTGGATAACTACATTCTATTTCTTGTATACATCAGAAAAAAATAATTTTGAGCAAAGAATTGACATTATACCTAAATATTTCAAAAGTAAATTTAAAATAACAAGGAAGTTTCTTGCATAAAGACATTTACTGTAATTTATCATCTCATGAATTTGGTCTCTTCAACTTATTTATTTATGATATGCAAGATTCTTTGTAAGCATTTCATAAGGAAATTCTGTTTTGTGTACCCACAGTGTGTGGTTGAAATATTCCACAAAATAAACCAAGGGAATCACCTTAACTGCAAGTCATTAGGCTATATTTCAAGGAGGAACAAGTAACTGCTTCCCTCTTCACCTTTTGGAAATTCACCCTTGATTAGGCTATTCATGGTCAAAGTGAGATTAATTCTCAATTAAAATTACTGCATTAAATTGTGAAGAATGTAGGATATGCTTCTGGAGTTACAGTTGGGATTATAATCAATATTATGTCGATTTCCTTTTTTTAAAAAACCTTCATGTCTTTGATAAATATCAACATTTTCTGGAAAGAAGAAAATCAAGTAACCACAGTGATTATTGTCCTCGTGTTGGTATTTTGGGGCTTCGGGAGCTGGAGAGGAATAATTATTATGTGAGTTATTTCATGCTGATTATAACAGCTCTTAATACTGTTCTCAAGGGGCTACAAAAAGTCACATTTTCAGGTGAAAGAGCACTGTGGGCGAGGATTCTTAGAAGAACTGATGTCATTTTGCTTACAAGTCAACAGTCCCAGTGTTTTATATGAAGAATGGTTGACTCCAGGGAGGGGCAGGAGGTGATACTTCCAGTAACAAATAGATTTCATTTAGATTATAGGGTTGAAATGCCTCATTCTTTTCTGAATATTTCCATATATCTGCATCATAGACTTCAGGGGCCTTATCTTCCCAACAAATGCCCTAACTTAAAACATAGTTAAAAAGAAAAATAAAATAAGGTCTTTCTGATCTCAGTCATTCATATTTGCCTTTCCTTTATGCTTACCATAAAGCTTTCTCTTTCCCCATCTTAGTCTTGAGTTGGAAGTTCAAGATATTAAGCCATCTTTCTCTTTTATAGGTTCTTCAATGCCACCAAAACCATCCATTCCATACCATAACCTAAATTTGTAAGCATTACGCTATATTATATTCCATTATTTATATCTCAATACCTTTTCCACCATTCAGTATCCAAGGCCCCTCCATATAATGAATTGCTCCTCTAAAAGGGAGCTTTACATTCCTTGTCATTCATTTGCCCTTATCAATGGCACCCCACTCCAGTACTCTTGCCTGGAAAATCCCATGGAAGAAGGAGCTTGGTAGGCTGCAGTCCATGAGGTTGCGAAGAGTCAGACACGACTGAACGACTTCATTTTCACTTTTCATTTTCATGCATTGGAGAAGGAAATGGCAACCTACTCCAGTGTTCTTGCCTGGAGAATCCCAGGGACGGGGGAGCCTGGTGGACTGTTGTCTATGGGGTCGCACAGAGTCGGACACGACTGAAGCAACTTAGCAGCAGCAGCAGCAGCAGCCTTTCTCAGCAATTCCACGTAGCTCTACTCATAAGGACTCTGTTCCAGGAACTTTTTCTTCCAGAAAAAGAACAGAACAAACTAATCTGTGCTATTTGTTTTTTATTAACAACTTTTATTACCAAAAGATGCATGTTTCCTAATAAAATTTCTAGCCGCATACTGATCCAGGAGCATTCTCTCAATGGAAAGGGTCTTTATTTTGTACTTGTATCTTTCTGACACAGAAATACATTGTAAGAAAATTTTAATATCACTGATTTATTATTCCCCTCTGCCGGCCAGGGAGGTCTTATATTTTCAGCCAAACAATCTGTACAGCGTTTCATCTACAAATCTTTGCACATGTGCAAAGAAACAACAAACAAAGCACAGGGGAGAATAGTGACAGCAAATTTCCAAACAGCCTTCACAAAGCTATTTTATGTTTTCCCAGATTTGAGGGAGGTAAAAAAACTAAAATACAAAGGGTTAGCTATGAAGTTAAAGTGATGCTTCATATTATAGAATAGATACAGGCTTGCTGTGCAAGGATCCTTTAATTCATTTTTTAAAATAAAAATATAAGTGTTTATACATTTCAAGAAAATTTAATCCCTCATATAAAATGCTATGCTTTAATACGGAATGAGAAGAAGATTGAAAAAAAAACAAGTATTTTTCCTTTGTCATCAATACATGGATATGACAGGTCTTGAAGTTAGCTATTCATCCCGGTTTGGACAGTAATATAGTCATCGAAATAAAATAATGAACAATTAACAAATATTTCTTTATTGCCTCCTACATGCTAGACATTTTGTTAGCTGCTGGAGCTATAGCATGTAACAAGACAGATTAGATCTCATAATCCATGGAGATGGAGCTCATAAAGCTTTCAGTAGGGACGACAGATAAAGAATCAAGAAAGAAAGAAGCAAGTAAATAATTGAGATAATAAGAGATAGCGACGCAGGTTATTAAGACAAAGAAAACAGAATAAGATAATGACAGAAATGGTGGGCAAGGTTATGATAGTCTTATAAGTCCATACTCAAGAAAAAATTTTCAGAAACAGCTGATATAAAACTTAACTACTCATGAAGTGAAGTAAAAGTGTTAGTCACTCAGCCATGTCCGATTCTTTGCAACCGCATAGACTATAGCCCACCAAGCTTCTGTGTCTATGGGATTCTCCAGGCAAGAATACTGGAGTGGGTAGCCATTCCCTTCTCCAGGGGATCTTCCCCACCCAAGGATCGAACCCGGGTCTCCATGATTCTCTACCATCTGAGCAACCAGGGAAGCCCAACTACTCCATAAACAACCATAAAAATTGAACAATATACATAAAACAATAGTTTGCAGACACTGAACAGGACTAATATTTTTAAGAGAAGGGATGTACAGGAGATGATTACCAAATCTCAATCACCCAGCTTTCTTCCTGAGGGCAAAGAGAGCTATTCTCAGTCAGTGGAAGAAACATGGATTAGAGTCAGGGGCTGCCATGTAGCTGAGACTTGAAAGTTAGGTTATAAGAGGTAAAGAGCTTCAGAAAAGGGTGCATTCATATCAGCATACAAATTTCTATGGTGTCTAAGACCACCATCATAGCTGCACACAAGCAGGACCACAGTCTACCTGGACCAGCAGAGAATGGCCACTGGTTGCCTGAAGAATCAGCACAGTGATTTCTGGTGCTACACAGTGCCTGGGGAAAGCTGACATTCAGACTCAGCCAGCTTGGAGAGATGTTCATAGACACCTGTGCCTTTGGCCAAGAATCCACACTAAAACTGTCAAGACTAACCCTAGAAATAAAGGTAGAGACTTTACTTCACGGGAGATTAATTGTGTTACCAATTTATTTTATTATTCTTGACATTAGTGTGAAACTAAAGTAGCCACTCCCTAATAAATGATAATATGAATATTCATCTATTTACTTTCCATCTAGGAAAAAATGTTATTGCTTTTGTGTTTTAAATTTTTTGTCTTTTAAAAAAATTTACCACAACAAAAAATAAAACGTTATATGAATCTTAGGATTCATAGGAAATACACAATTTTTTAACTTTTTAGTGACTCTTGAGTTTACCAGTCAATGGTAAAAATATACCACCTTTAAGAAATAAGGGATTGATGGGAATGTGAAAACCTGCATTGACTCAGGGAATGGTAAATAAATAGATGGAAGTCTCCTGTGTAGTTATAATTAGGGTAGATGGAGGGAGAGGGATGAATTAATTTACAGTTGCATTCTTCTGCTGTTCATTTGGCTCTGTATATCACTTACACTAAATGTATTCCAAACTATGATGAATATTGGATCATTGATTAGGAAGATAATGTCTTAAGACAAGAAGATGCAACAATTTTCATTTGTTTAATCCTGACTGCCCTTCAACAAATCACTCATATTCTTTATGTATAGGCTTCTTTCTCAGAAAATCATTTCCACCTATCAGCTCCCAAAGGTCCACAGAAATGCTTATGAAAACACAGTAAAAACAAGACAGTTAAAAATACCACTGAAAGTCAAGAATAATAATTAATATGTAATTAACTTATTAACATTAATAAATGATAAATCACTAAAAATATTTCAAAAACAAATGGAGCAGGACAGAAAGAAACTTAAACAAAGTAGGTCACAATGCATAGTCACCTAGTTCTTCATGAAAGAGAGTCGGTAAAGAGGTGGAAAACTCTTTATGACTCAAAAAGCTGGGGTCTAAACAAAGGAGAGGGCTTCCCTGGTGGTTCAGCAGTAGAGAATCCACCTGCCAATGCAGGAGACAAGAGTTTGACCCCTGGATCAGGAAATCCACTGGAGGAGGAAATAGCAACCCACTCCAGTATTCTTGCCTGGGAAAGCCCATGGACAGAAGAGCCTGGTGGGCTATAGTCCATGGGGTTACTAAAGAGTGGATATGGCTGGGTGACTAAACCACCACGACAGTACAATGGAGAAGGCCTTCCTGAACTTAGGAAAGACCTATAAACATAGAGTAGAAATTCTTGCTCCAAATAATTAGCTATCTCTCAGATAAATGCTTGAAATGTAGAAAAATAGATGTAGATTTAGAATCCAGGAAAAAAATGGGTATAAAAAAATGGGTATTACCTCTAATAACCTAACTTTCAAGTCTTACAAGCAAATAACAATAAAAATGTCTACAAATGGTTGAACAATTTCTATAGAGTTTTCAGAGGAAGGATTGGGATTAGTAAACTGTAAATCCACACAGTGTGTAAAGGAATGAAGATATTTTCAGGATTGAGAAAGTATTAACCTGCAAAAAGTTTCAAAACTGAATATGTACTCTGATTTTGAAAGGAAAGGATTGCATCCAAACAGGGGATGTTAGAGTATGGAAGGACAGTGAGCACAAAAACCTGTTAAACAACAAGTTAAGTTAAAATAATTATTATAGTGATAAAATGAATATGTTTAAAAATGACTTCCCAAAAATAAAACTTGTTAAGTAAAATATTTAAGAGTAACAATCTGAATTTTAAAACTTATATTAAAAGTAAAACAATATGAATGGGGAAGGGCAAAAAAGCAAATGATATTCCTTGCTTTGAATAGTGAAGACTTAAAAATATGTATTTTATCCTTGACTGGCAATGAGAAAAATGTAGATTAAAGGAGGTTTTTAAGGACAGAAAATAGATTTTCCACAATATTGGGGAAAAAATCGAAACATGGTTTATAAAAAGCAAAAAAGAATTAAGAAAATACTACAAAATAGCAATAAAATGACCTAACACGAAGAACTAGGTGGCTATGCATTGTGACCTATTTTAAGTTTCTTTCTGTCCTGCTCCATTTGTTTTTGAAATATTTTTAGTGATTTATTATTATTGATTTTCAGTGGTATTTTAACTGTCTTGTTTTTACTGTATTTTCATAAGCATTTCAGTGGACCTTTAGTACTGACTTCCCTGGTGGCTCAGACAGTAAAGCGTCTGTCTACAATGTGGGAGACCTGGGTTCGATCCCTGGGTTGGGAAGATCCCTGGAGAAGGAAATGGCAACCCACTCCAGTATTCTTGCCTGGAAAATCCCATGGATGGAGGAGCCTGGTGTCCATGGGGTCTCAAAGAGTTGGACATGACTGAGAGACTTCACTTTCACTTTCACTTTAGGAGCTGATAGGTGGAAATGATTTTCTAAGGAAGAAGCCTATAAGTAATGAATATGAGTGATTTGTTGATTTGGACTTGGCTAGAATAAATATTAGAGAAGGAAATGGCAACCCACTCCAGTATTCTTGCCTGGAAAATCCCATGGACAGAAGAGCCTAGTGGGCTACAATCCATGGGGTCCCAGAGTCGGACACGACTGAGTGACTTCACTTTCAGAATAAATATAAAATTATATATAAAAAGATAATAATAAATATAAATAAGATGATGAAAGATGAAATTAAAATAAATTTTAATTTAGCAAAAATTTGAATAAAAACCCAAAGAGAATTTTCCCAATTTATGGTTCCAAAAGGTTAAATTCATTATTGTGGAGTCCCTGACCAGGTCTTTGGACTGCAAGGAGATCCAACCAATCCATCCTAAAGGAAATCAGTCCTGAATATTTATTGGAAGAACTGATGCTGAAGCTGAAACTCAAATACTTTGGCCACCTGATGTGAAGAACTGACTTCCTGGAAAAGATCCTGACGCTGGGAAAGATTGAAGGCAGGAGGAGATGGGGATGACAGAGGATGAGATGGTTGGATGGCATCACCAACTCAATGGATGTGAGTTTGGCTAAACTCCTGGAGTTGGTGATGGACAGGGAAGCCTGGTGTGCTGCAGTCCATGGGGTTGCAAGGAGTCGGGCATGACTGAGTGACTGAACTGAACTGAACTGACCGGGTCTAGACCCAGTGGAGACACTGATTAAACTTCTAAGTACAGAGTTTCACACACTTTCCCATATAGTGTTTGAATTGATACCAGTCTGGTTCCTCTGAAAATTTCTGTATTAGAATTAAAAACAAATTAAGATAATGACTATGCACAAAAATATCATATCAAGATAAACATTTCCACACATAGTTTGAAATTTTAAAGTTCCATGAGAAGTGGAATTCACCCATTTAGGGATTCTTGGAGAGGCGGAGCATTCTAAAAATGGAAGGCATGATATTTTAGTTACATAGATGTTAAAAGGCTTTTCTTACAAGGAAACGGTTGCCTACAACAGTCCACAGAGCTATGACTTTTGTACAAACAGTATATTCCAGAAGAAAAGAGAAATAGAAATTTTTCAGAAAGGTAAAAACACTTCCAGACTTTGGCCATTTTCGTCAGTTTAGACTCTTTAGTCCTTCAAGTATAAAGCATATTAACAAAGCAATACTGATGCTTATATTCTTAGCAAACCTCAGTGGTTTTGGTGATAAAACTATGATGCCAGCCTTCATAGTTGTCAACCTCTTATTTTCAAGGGAGACAAATACTGTTTACTTGACAGCTGTCTTTTGAAAATACTGTTATGTTCTTTTTTCAAAGGGAGAAAGCAATTCTGAATGTTGTTGTTTAACCAATTGTACTTAGATTCATTGGGCTTGGCTAGAATATTACAGAGACAATAGTTCTTGCGATGCGAATCACAGCTATGTGTGCCATCTGTCAATAACAATTACTCTGACAACATCCTGCCTACAATACACATTTTTGATACCTGTTGACATGACACACAGAAGCACATTTTAAAAGAAATCAAAATAAAGTATGGTTGCCAGCATTTTTACTGTTACGGTCATATCTGTCTGAAAAATATAACAAGTAACTATTGTGTAGAAGCAATTTTGATCTACATAATAGAAGGAAAATTTTTTTAGACTCAATTTAACGTTCATTAAGATCACTGAAAGAAGTATCACTAACTTTAATCTCTAACCAGAGAGTCTCCATCATGGCTCACGACACTAAAAGAAATGTATTCTCTTAATTTTTCACTAAAGCTTAGAAAAATTAAATTTTCCAAAGTTACACAGTTAGCAAAGCACTAAGTGAAGGCAGGAAAACTCATTGTCTCTGTGACAAGGCTATATAACCTTGAACGCAGTGCTAGGCTTCCTTCCTTCCTCAGATACTGGTATCTACTAGTTTGAATATTTCAGATTTTTTTTTTCAAAGCCACAGTATCTTAAAGTAAACCTTAAAAATATTTTTCAATCTGCTCTACTTGTCTCAACTATACTGTTGCTGTTGTTCAGTCACCCAGTCAAGTCAGACTCATTGTGACCCCATTGTCCACAGCCCGACAGGCCTCCCTGTCCATCACTAACTCCCAGAGTTTGCCCAAGTTCCTGTTCATTGCATCGGTGATGCCGTCCAGCCAACTCATCGTCTGATGGCCTCTTCTCCTCTGACTAGTATAGTCAACTATCCTAGTTTTTAGCAAATATTTCGAGTTCTCTTTTGTTTTAACTGTAGAACTTTAGAATTAGAATAAATTTGCAAGACTACCTAAATTATCTCTATTTTCACTAAAAAGAAAAATGAAGCCATAAAAATTTGAGATTTAAATTAGTCACTTAAGTAGTCTGTGATAGAGACAAGGAGAGGACCAGAATCTATTTCTTATGAATCCTGCCCAGCTCTTTCTCCATCAGTTGATGTTGAATATTAGAAAAAGTTCTTATTCTTGAATTTCTGCAGTCTGTGTATGATTAACACTTGCTTTCTATGAAAGTAAGCATAAATTTAAACATTTCTCTCTTTTTTTTTTTTGCTTTCTATTAACATGGGCGATGTAGTATTCAGCTGTCTATGTTGATGCCTTCATGCTTCAGTCAAATTATCAACATGCCAATTATCTCTATGTAGCTTTTCTCTTTAAGTATGTTCTCCTACAACAAAAACAAGAAAACAATAATTCTCTATGCTATAACTTATTTTAGGTGGTGTTTACTTTCCCATTAATATTTTTTAAAAAAGAAAGAAAACATATAATACATAGAAAGGTTAGCTGTGATTGTCTTTCTGTGAGAACTTTTACCTCATGAGTATACTAAGAAGGGACTTCCCTGGCAGCCCAGACAGTAAAGCATCTGCTTACAATGCGGGAGACCTGGGTTCAATCCCTGGGTCGGGAAGATCTCCTGGAAAAGGAAATAGCAACCTACTCAGTATTCTTGCCTGGAAAATCCCATGGGCAGTAGAACCTGGTAGGCTACAGTCCATGGGGTCGCAAAGAGTGGGACATGACTGAGAGACTTCACTTTCACTTTTCGTACTAACAAGGAGGCTTCCCAGGTGGCGCTAGTTGTAAAGAACCCACCTGCCAATGCAAAAGACGTAAGAGACATGGGTTCCATCCCTGGGTGGGGGAGATCCCCTGGAGGAGGGCATGGCAACCCACTCCAGTATTCTTGCCTGGAGAAGCTCATGGACAGAGGAGCCTGGTGGGCTACAGTCCACAGGATCACAAAGAGTCAGACACAACTGAAGCGACTTAATACACACACACACATACTGAGAAGGCTGAAATCAGTTATTAATACTAGAAGACAAATCAAATCATGTGGAAAGTCATTCTTTCAGGAAGCACAAGAACAATTTTTGGTGAAAGTATAAATACAAACTATGTACATTTACATACTTTCATTATGAGATCATTTTTTTGGTAATGCAAATTTTAATATTGATATAATTGGTGGTGGTTGTGCTTAGTTTATAAGTTGTGTCCAACTCTTGCGACCCCATGGGCTGTAGCCTGATAGGCTCCTCTGTTCATGTGATTGCCCAGGCAAGAATACTGGCAGTCTTCAAAGTATCTTAAGAGATTTTATTTGTAAAGTCTTTATAGTGAAGCATGAAGTCTGAGGAGGTAGAAAGTTACTGTAAAGAACATTATTTATTAAAAGGTGTATCCAAAGAAGCTGGAAAGGTGTTCTGTTAGCTTCTGGTCAGTGAACTTAATCAGATGGTCTGCAGACTCAGTTACTTCTGGAATAACCAGTGTTAAAAAATGGTGAAGTCCCATTCAGGCTTGCCTCCCTTTGCTGTCATTTAGCAGTAAACCCAGGGCAAAGGTGCCATTGTTAAAGTTTTATGTGAAATAAGATCTTCCTATTATAGAACTTCAGGCATTGAATAAGATTTATGAAAAATCTTAATGCCTCCCTTGCAGAAATTTGGGAAACTTGGCTCCAGTTTTGTCTCTACCATTTTATACAGGAAACTTCAGGTTTATTTTTATTACTTTCTAAAATCCCTTCACCTGTAGCATGGAGAAAAATATTGCTAACATTCTTCAAAAGATTGTCGTGAGAATAAAATCTGGTAGCAGCTATAAAATACTTTGTAAAGTGCAGAATACGGAAGTATTAGTTTTTATCCTCTAAACACTAATGGTACAAATAGTAAATGGTATAACCTATATAGAAGTGTTTTTAAATATGAAGCAAGTGCCTTAAACATGCACCATACTCTGATTTAACAATGCCACCTCTAAGATTCTAAAGAAATAATCAAAGATATGGCAATAGATATTCATGTATGGTCATTACAGTAAATTTGCTGATAATAAATAGCAAAAACAAACAAGCAAGTAGATAAACTTGGAAATAATCTAAATTACTGAAAAAAAAAGATAATGTCTAATCATTAACCCATCTAGTGATTAAAAAATAACATCCTTAAAAATTAATGATACTATCAAATGTGCAAAAAATAATAGGTGAAAAAGTAAAATAGGAAACTGGATGTACAAGATTATTAAATATGCAGTATGTTGCTGCTGCTGCTAAGTCACTTCAGTCGCGTCCGACTCTGTGCGACCCCATAGACAGCAGTCCACCAGGCTCCCCCGTCCCTGGGATTCTCCAGGCAAGAACAGTGGAGTGGGTTGCCATTTCCTTCTCCAATGCATGAAAGTGAAAAGTGAAAGTGATGTTGCTCAGTCGTGTCCTACTATTTGCAGCCGTATGGACTGCAGCCTACCAGGCTCCTCCGTCCATGGATTTTCCAGGCAAGAGTACTAGAGTGGGGTGCCATTGCCTTCTCTGAAATATGTAGTATAGTTATAAACATGTGTGTGCACGACTTCATGTGTGTGTGCAGCTGTATGTGTATGTGTATTGACAAAGATTCTTTGTTTGATCAAACTGGAGTCAGTCTCCCGAACCTTCTTCTAGGCCCACTTCCTTGTAAAATCTAGTTTTAGCCAGAACTCTGAGTACTTTAACCAGAATCCCTTATACTCTATATTTGATCTCCCTTAAAATCTGACTGGGTTCCTCAATCTTCAACATCCTCCAAGTGATGGTTAATCATCCTGACTGGTCTTCAGCTAAAAGAATTCTGTTAGGTAAGTTTAATCAGAATTCTCTTCATACTTGGTGTTTCCTCTTATTAATTTTCCACTGATCCCCACTCTGATACCTGGCTATATGTTTCCACCCACCCAGGTAGTACTCGGAATTAAGCCCAATTCAATGCTCAATCTTTTTCTCTATTGTAATAATCCAGACATGGGTATTTTTCTGATGGTGTGTATGTGAAAGAAATAAGCAAAATGGGAGCAGTTTCCCTGCTTTGGAAAAATTCCGTTAGCTGTATTACCAAGCTGTGGTAAAAGATTCAAGTAAGACATGGCTGGCCCAAACATGAGATTGAACTTCTAAGGATTTATGTTTTAAAGTTATTCCTCTGAGACCGTTTTCCTGTTATCCTATCATCCCACTGTTACCCAGCTCATGTGCAAAAAGACAGCTGGTGGCAGGCCTCTGCAAATGCATTTCTCCCCATCTAGGCCCCTAGGACTTATCCTGTCTTCAGATTACAAGGATATTCTTTGGTAGAATCCCTGGAGGTATGGAAATGAGAAATTTAGGAAAAAAAAAAAAACAGAAATCTTTGAACTGATGCTGGAAAGAAAGGCCCTTCTTGACATTCTGGAGCCAGAAAACAGGAAGATAATATGTATGCTTAGTGTTTATTTCAGAGGTTTACATAGTAAACGAAACACTGCTCAATGACTGGCAAGTATAGCTTTGCATTCAGACATCAGTCTCCGATTTTAAAGAATTGTCAAGGTCTTACTGCTTTCTGGGCAAGAACAGAATTACCCTAAAACTCAACAAAAGGAATTCACCTATGAATATGGAATCTTTCACATATTTGACAACCTAAGATTTCTTTTAAAATGATGCAGGAAAGTTACCCTCAAAGTGACTTTATGTTTATTTGATTGTAGTTGCAAAAAGAAAAGTCACATGTTCATCACTCATGCCCCAGAGACACCTTCACTTGTTCAGGCCTCTCAGGCCTCTTCCCATGATACCATGTGGAGATGCTAAGTGAGAGCAGCTTTTGTAGAGAGTGTATTTCACAGAGACAGACAGAGAGCAGCCCGGGCAGATGCACTAAGGCCATAATTCAATGGAGAGGTTCTGTGTCCATGCACAAAGACTTAAACTTCTTTCTTCAATTCATGAACTCATTAATACCAAACTTTATCACAGCCAAAAGCAAATCAGATGGAGATACTAGAAAGAAGTTAAAAAGTGATAATAAAGCTCTCAGTGGGAAATATTAGATTCAATCTCTAATGACAGAGACTATGTAGGTACTTGAGAGGATGAACATGTAAAGGGTTCCCAGATTTTAGAAGTGAAAGTTTCACTACTACTTCAGAAACTTGAGTCACATCTGATTGAGAACATTCTGCACATACAGCTAAATACTCTTCAAGTAGTTACAAGAAGCCTAATCCTCAAGGAAGAGTTCCTTTCCTTGGATGCTTATTAGATGACTGAAACCAATCAAGCAATTTGCAACAGAGAAAAGAATTTCAGCACTGAAGAAACAAACTGCAATCCCTCCGTCATCACAGCTTACTTCCCCATCAGAACATTATTGTTGGTATTATTATGGAATCCTACCTTAGATAATATCTGATTGTAGTTTATCTGATTGAAATATAGAGCACTGATTATAATGTACAGATTTCCAAAACCGCTTAGGTAATTACAGGCCTGCATAACAAACTCTGTTCTTTATCCCTTCCAAAGGAAGTTTCATTATCCCCGTATTATCTTGCACACAGAAAGAATTTCCTGAAGGTGACCTTTTTATAGGTGGTAACCATAGTAACCGATTTCCAGCCGCTAACATTCTGACACCACTTGCACACTGCAAATGTTACGGGGATGCTAAGGATTGATGTTTTGTGTTTCCCTCCAGAGACAGAAGCTGCATAAATAGTTACCAATTTGAGAGGAAAGATGTTATAAGAAATTTAAAGCCACATTTTCCTGCTCTCTTGCTAATCAGACAGCAATCCATTTTTCCCAAGATCTCTGAAATACTCTCACTTAGAGACTATCAAAGTATAAATAAAAGGTATGGATCTTTAAGAAATGTGAGGGGAAAAAATTTAAGTATTCCTTACTTTACTCTTAAATAGGACATTCAGTAGATAAAGGAGGGAGAAACAAACACTCCTTTGGGAACCTATTCTATTTTAAAGTACCTCCTGGAGTCCCCATGAGCTATAATGGGAGTTATATGCTCTCATCAATGGAAACTGGGTTGGCTGTGTAACCCTAGGAAACTGCAGCTTCAGCACTTGATCCCAAGAGTTAGAAAATTTTCAAGGTAGTAGGAAAGTTAGAAGGTACATCTGCCAATTAGAAGCCAGCCAAGAAAATGCCAGAAAGGAGAGAGGAAGTGACTGGTACATAGAGGCCAAATGAAAATTCAGACACTCTTGATGCATGAGTAGTGAGAAACCAGCTTTAATATTTAAGCAAGTAAAACACTGTCCAGAGTCTCTGCTTCCCTCTTAAAAAAAAAAAAAAAAAATGAGTTCACTTATATGGCTTGTTTCCCTCTTTGGGGAGAGATTTGTTTTTATGTTTTCAATAAATATGTTCACCTCTGGGATTGTTCGCTAAGATATAAGAAAAGTAATTCTTCTCATTTCTTTTGTATGAAACATTTATTGATGTCAAGTACGTTTTAAATTGAATAAAGGCTGTATCTTAAAAATTCAGTTGTTATTCAAATTTTGGGTGCTTCTATACTTCTTGTCATTGTGTTATTCAATTTTTGAACTATTTTAATTAATATATTTGTCCATGTATTATCTTCTTTGTCTTTTTAAAAAAATTTTGATATGATTCACATTTTATGTATGGTCATTTATCAAGCTACATTTCTAACCATTGATCACTATTGTATCCTACAGACTCTCAGTTCTGTCTTTCTTTTATTTGGCTCCTGTCCAGTCAATGTTTCCCAAAATTCGAGTCATCCGGGAATCCATCTAAAGGAAAAAAATAGGGGAAAAGGCATCCAGGCATCCACTAAGATCCTTCTCAGTTTATATCCTTCTTAACCTAGCCCTCAAGTATTAATATAACTTGTCTCTAGTTGACTAATTATCACTTTCTAAACATCCTCATATCCTGCCCCTGGGCCTTTGCACCCCACACCTGGAGTGTCTCCCCCATTTCCTCCTATCCATAGTCTACTCTCATTTTAAGATCCCTGCCCAATATCTCCTCCTTCATGAATTCCTTCCAACTGAGTTGGATTTCTCTCTTCCTTGAGTTCTTTCTCCCTTTATTTTTTTATGGTACTTTCATATTCTGCCGTTTTATATTTATTATGTCCTTATCTCACATAAAGTTTCTTGCACAGGGAGCTATGATATTTTTGTATCACCTACTTTTAATATCTTATAGTATATGTGTAAATAAACTCGAAGAGTTACTCAATGGAACAGAATTTGTTCTTGTCCTTCATGTTGCTTCTCTTATTCTAATTTCTAGTATCCTTGAGCCACATGCTTTTTCAGTTCAGTTCAGTAGCTCAGTCCTGTCCGACTCTTTGTGACCCCATGAATCACAGCACACCAGGCCTCCCTGTCCATCACCAACTCCCGGAGTCTACCCAAACCCATGTCCATTGAGTCAGTGATGCCATCCAGCCATCTCATCCTCTGTTACTTTAAAACTGCTATATTCCCCTACTTAAAATCCCAAATGTCTTCAGTCACCTTTGATGATTCCACTCCACAAAACTTTCAGGTGTTTGGCTGTTGTTCTTGTTCATTTATCTAATAGTTCTTCTCTGTTTCCTAAAATATCTTATGTTTTTGCCAAATGAATGTCATTTCTGTCATTCGCTTTTAGAAACCCTGACATAATCCTCATTTCCGCCCCACTAATACGTCTCATTAAACACCTCCCTCCCTGTGAGTTGGTGTCCACCTGTCACCACCCACGTTCCCTCCTGCCTTCCCTTTGAGCCTTCCAGTTACTCATTTGTCATTTTTATCACGGCTCCTCTTAATCATCTTACCTCTTCTTCTGAATGTTTCTCACAATTTTCTACTCTATTCTTTCTCTCCTCAATCATTTTCGTCCCTACTTAAACATTTTCTAATGTGCCTGTTTATAAGAACTTGGGCAAATTTAGAAATTCATCACTAAAATCTACTAACAGTAGAATTATGGATATTATACAGATAAAGCCTTCTGTTTGGCCTTTCAGAGTCTCTTTAACACTCCTTAGAAACCATGCCATATAATTAGGTAGACAGAGAGAGAGAAAGCAGTCACATGTCTTCCTAAAGTCACATTGTGATTCCAGGCAGTTCTCACTGCCTGAGAGAGAGAGAAAGAGAAAGCAGTCACATATCTTCCTAAAGTCACATTATGGTTTCAGGCAGTTCTCACTGCCCAGTCCCACAAAAGATCTGGTTTGAAACTCAACAGAAATTTCTGTTACAGAAATAATACAAGGATTGAGAACAAACATTTTTTTTTCCCCCCTGTGGCTTCCCTTTATTGAATCATGAAAACTGAGTGTTCACCCTGGCTTCAAAGGCAAAGAGAAAACCAGGATTCCCCAGAACTTGTAAGAGTCAGAATGTATCAAATTTGCTATTGCACTTCTGAGGAGATATAGTAGAAATACTTTTATATTCCTACTAGGCATATGTACCAGAGAAGGCAATGGCACCCCACTCCAGTACTCTAGCCTGGAAAATCCCATGGATGGAGGAGCCTGGTAGGCTGCAGTCCATGGGGTCATGAAGAGTCAGACACGACTGAGAGACTTCATTTCCGCTTTTCATTTTCATGCATTGGAGAAGGAAATGGCAATCCACTCCAGTGTTCTTGCCTGGAGAATCCCAGGGATGGGGGAGACTGGTAGGCTGCCGTCTATGGGGTCGCACAGAGTCAGACACGACTGAAGCGACTTAGCAGCAACAGCAGCAGAAACAAGTATGAACTCTGGGCATTACACACAAAACAAATGTAAGAAAACCTGAAAGATGCACAGACTTTCTGATGAATACTGATGAATAAAGTTAACAAACCTCTAGCAAAACTGAGAAAGGAAAATAGAGGGAGAGAACATGCAAATAACCAGTCACCATGGGTGGCTAAGTGGGTTTATTCCAGGGATGAAAAGTAGATTTAATATTTATAAATCTATTTAACCCAGCATATTAACAGGATAAAGAAAAAAATGTACTTATTTGGTCAATCAATACAGAAAAAAAAGTATCTGACAAAATTCAGCATTCATTCATGATAAGAACATTCAAAAAATTTAAAATAGAAAGTTTTCTCAATTTGATACAGATCATTTTTTAAAAACCTAATGGTAACCATATTCTTAGTAAAGAAAGGCTGAATACATCCTCTCCCCATCCAGTTGGGAATAAGGCAAGGTTGTCAACTCCCACCATTCTTATTCAACAGTGCTGAGAGCTCCTACTAATGCAAGAGGACAAGAAAGGAAAATTAAAAAAATAGAAACTGGAAAGGAAAGAGTAAGACTAGACCTATTTGCAGATGACATAATTGCCTATGTATAAAAATCCCAAAGAACCTATAAAAGAATCCTTTTAGAACCAGTGAGTGAGTTCAGTAAGGTTACAGATTATAAAATACACATAAAAAATCAATTGTATTTCATATACTAGCAATAAACACATGGGCACACAAACTAACAAGAAAATATTATTTATAATTATTTTTAAAATTCAATACATAGGAGTAAATCTAACAAAACATGTATAAGACTTATATACTGAAAATTGCACAACTGTGTTGAAAGAAATCAAGGTCTAAATAAACGGAAAGACATACCATGTTCATGGATTAGAAACCCCAACATTAAAAAAAAAAAAAAAAAACATGTAAATACTCCCCAAATTGACATACAGATTTAATGTAATTTCTATCAAAATAACAGTGACATTTTTGTAACTATTGAGAAAAGTACTTAAAAGCTGTATGGAAAGAAAGAGAAACTAAAATAGCTAAAATAATTTTGAAAATGAGGAGTTAAATGGGAGAAATCAGTCTGTCCAAAGTAAACATTTATTATATAATAGCTATAGTAATTGAAACACTATGTATACTGGCAGAGGGACAGACACTTAGTTCAGTGGAACAGAACAGAGAACCCAGTAGTATCCACACGGATACTTTTGTGTATAACTTATTTTTGATGAAGACACAAAACAAATTCAAGAGATGAAAGATAGCTTCCCTTGAGAAAGTAAGTGATACTGTAGCAATTAGGTATGTATAAACAAGCAAACAAAAAATTGGACCTCAACCTAAATCTCATACTTCATGCAAAAATTAATTCTAAATGGATAACAAACTTAAATATAAGGTGTAAAATTTTTAGGAAAAAATAAATTTTTTAGGAAAGAAACAGGATAAAAGTCTTGGGATCTAGGGCTAAGCAAAGAGTTTTTAAACTCTTGACACCAAAGGCATAATCCATGAGAGGAAAAATTGATAAATTAAACTTTATTAAAATAATAATTTTTTTTCTCTGTAATGCAGTTAACACAATGAAAAGACAAGCAGCAGATTGGAAGTAATTACCTGAAAACCATACATTTGATAAAAAATTGTTATCTAAGAACTCAGTTGCAAAAAACACAGAGACAAAAATAAAACAAGCAAACAAACAAACAAAAAACATGCAATCCAATTAAAACACCAACGAAAGACACAAAGTGACATTTCTCTGAAGATATACAGATGGCAAATAAACACATGAAAAGATTTTCAACAGAATTAGCCGTAAGGGAATGCAAATAAAACTACAATTTAATACCGCTACATTCTATCATAATGGCTAAAAAAAAAAAAAGTAACATCAAATGCTAGCAAGGATATAGAGAAAGTCATACATTGTTGGTGGAATGTAAAACAGAAACAGCACTCTGAAAATGGCCTAGCAGTTTTGTTTTGTTTTCTTTTACAAAACTTAACATAGCACATGAGCATTTATCCTAGAGAAATGAACACTTAGGTTCACACAGAACCCTGTATATGAATTAATATATATATATGAATTAAACCAACTTTATTTTTAATAGTCAAAACTTGGAAACAACCAAGATGACCGTCAATGGATAAGCTGTTAAACCATTGTACACCAGTGCTATGGCATAATATTTAACAATAAAAAGGTATAAATTATTATTACATGTAATAATTTGAATTAATCTCCAGAGAATTAAGTTGAGTGGGAAAAAAGGGCAATCCCCAAACATACTATTTGATTCTTGAACCATATATAATATTTAAACATTTTTAAAATCTATAAAATTACAGAAAAGGAAAACAGATTAGTGGTTGGCAGTGGTTAGGGAGAAGTTAAGGATGGAAAGGAAGTAGATGTGGTTATTATAAAAAGGGAGCATATGGGATTCTTGCAGTTGTGGAAATATTCTTCATCTTGATAGTGTCACGGTCAATACTCCAGTTGTGATATTCTAATACAGTTTTGAGGGATGATTTCTATTAGGAATCACTGAGTTAAGGGTACATGAGATCCCTTTGTATTATTTCTTACATCTCAATGTGAGTCTACAATTATCTCAAAACATTCAATTAAGAAATAAAATTTTTATAACTAAAATAAAATAGTTTCTATTCAGAAGATTAAAATTTTTATGCATTAAGTATAACAAACATATTGCTTCAGATACAGGAATTTGCTTCACATAAGATGTCTCCAAATAATGCAAACGTGCAATAACAAAAGTACCAACCTGGAGAAAGTTTACATTTCAGCAGAAAATCAGGCTCTTACAGTTTCAATGGTATGATGAGGGAAAAAAATTAAGGAGCTTCTTGAATACTACTCAAAAATAAAGGGGCTTCCCTGGTAGCTCAGCTGATAAAGAATCTGCCTGCAATGCAAGAGACCCTGGTTCAATTCCTGGGTCAGGAAGATCCACTGGAGAAAGGATAGGCTACTCACTCCAGTATTCTTGGGCTTCCCTGGTGGCTCAGCTGGTAAAGAATCTGCCTGCAATGCAAGAGACCTGGGTTCGATCTCTGGGTTGAGAAGATCCCCTGCAGAAGGGAACAGCTACCCACTCCAGTATTCCGGCCTAGGTGGCAAAGAGTCGGACAGGACTTAACTTTCACTCACTCACAAAAACAAACAGCTACTTCCTCATGCCCAAATTGAGCAATACCTTAGTGTTTTGCTTGCTTGTTTTTCCTCTTGAGAAAGGTATTCAATCTTACCTAGAATAGCAAATCATTTAAAAAGACTTTAAAAAGATGCTTTCTTCTTTTCCCTAACTTTGTGAAATAAAATTTTAGAAACATCTGCAAATTTATTTTTTGAATTATCATTTAGAAAGATATTCTTATTTGATAATGTTTTATGCCAGAATAAAGGACTTCTCAAAGCAGGAGAACATGATGCTATTATGTAACTGTCCCAAAACACCTCTATCATTTTGTTCATTATCTATTGCTTTTTTTCTCTTTTAACTCCTTAGTGAGAAATATTTATCTGGACCATTTGCTTGCTCAGATGGAGGTTTTAGGAAGAGAGGAAAAAACCAACAATCTAAGAAATTCAGCAACATATCTTCAATCCCTGAGCACTACCTTCTTTAGGAAACTTATTATCTTATTATTTTTCATGAAAGCTGAAAGCACATTATGTAGCTCTCTATTGCCTGGCAAGCATTTCCACCACACTCGGACATGGTAGGCCTAAGAGTTACCATAGCTACTAATTAACTCTGTCCTGAATGCGTTCACTCCATAGCAGAGATAGTTTACATTATGCAAAACTGCTTGTGCTCTAAATAAAGAGAATATGCTAGATGCATTAAATCTTACTGCAAATAAAATCAATTTACCTCTCTTATTAAACTACTGAAGTTTTTTAATTTAAGCCTCAGAATCTGCAGTATTTTCACCTTTGACTAGTTCAGTCTAAAATACAGCTAAAATGTGGTCTCCCTCCCTCTTTTCTGTTTTTAAAATGTGATATATTGTTTGTTATCCTTATAAACATAATCTAGGTCATGCTTGTAGTCAATTTTAATGCATTTTACTAGTAAAATAAGGCTTAAATGTAAATATTTTTCAAGTTATTTTATTATAACAAATTTTAAAAGTATATGCAAACCATTATAATGGCATATTTTTTCCTAGAAAGAAATAGTTTCTAATTATATAGTATTTGAAATAGTAGGGAAAAAATCCATAAAGACTGCCTTTTTTCTAATTTCCACCCAATATTTTGAATTTCCGTATCAATTTATCTGAAATTTTAAAGATTTGTTTTTGAATTCTGTATTTTATATTTATATGTCTAAATGCTTATATTTACAGCATAAAGTTATTAAAAATAGAAAAAATTAAGTATATTTTAGCCTATGATAGTTATACTAATTTAACATAAGAAATTATCTAAAATGTCAACAAATAACACATTTTTGAGGAAATCAATCTTACAATGATTTTTATTCATCCGTTATCCACTTACATTTGGTTAATAAATTACCCAATAATCATATACTTTTGTAACACTGCTACAATATAAATTAAAAATAAGAATAATTATTGTTTTCGACACCTAATTTACATCAATTTTGTTAGTCCTAATATACATCTTGTAAAATAAAATCTAAATCCATCTCTGAGGAATGCAAGAGTCACATGATAATACTGGGACAAACAACAAGAAGAAGCATTTAACAGAAACAAAATACCTGTGGCTTCACCTGAATATCTTACAGTGGAAGATGTAAAAGCAACTCAAATCCGCATAATCACTGCAATTATCCTTCCCATTAAACCTGTTACTCTTGTGGTATTTCCTTATTTATTTATGGAACTTCACCTACCCATTTAAACCAGAATTTAGAAGTGATCTCTTTGATCTAACCCCAACTCCTATCTCACACATTTAACCTACATCCAGTGGGTCTTAAATGCCTTAAAGCCTAACAGCCTCCTGCTTCACCCACCTCTAATAACAGTTTTATGGGTAAATTGTATTTTTCATCTTTCTATATTCTCTAATAATTGTGTGTTACATTTAATAATAAAAAGAGTATATTTCAAATGAATTAGCAGATTGCTAAGGTGAACTAATCCGTCCATCTATCCATTCACTCATCATTGAAAAAGGTCATTCCAATGATTTTGTGCAAATATAACCTTAGTTACATCATGTTTCTGCCCCTAATCACTGAAATGAATGGTGCCAGGTTCTCCAATTCTGTCTTATCAGCTACAGAAAGACTGTCTCCAGATAGCTTGCTTTCGGAAATAGGACATGGAATAGAGAAATGGGAGCTCTCTAAATGTATGCACACCGCATAGACTGAAAGCTTGCCCTGCCAGAGACGTGGGACTGTGACTGCTAATGACCTTCAAAAAACAAGATATTCATTATAACCAGGTCATACTGACATTTTCCTTATAACTGGGGCGAAGGGGAGTCACTTTCAAAAAGCCACTGAAAAGTCACAGAAGAACTTTTAAAAATTCTATGTAAAACCAATCCTCCCTAAATCCTATTGATTTTTTCTCTCCCTTTTACCTTGTTTATTGTTCTTAGGGACACTTGGGGATAGAGGTTGGTATGTTTAGAGCACAGCAGAGGATGCTGCAAAGCCCCTTGAGTGCTAATGTTGGGTAAGAATTCTTTTCATTTAATATCTGGAGCTCTCGAGCTGTAACATGAAGGTAATACTCCAAGCCCTTACCATTTTGATGGCAGAATTATAAAGATTACAGAATTGTAAAACTGAATGAGATACAGGTAAGATTTTCATTGGATTTTACTGATAACTAAATTATAATCATTATGTTTGAAGGAGAAGAAAGGCAACAATGAGCATTGCCCACATTAGATAGAGCATCACTCCTGTGGACTTCCCAGATGCTATTTATCTGAGAAAAAAAATTTTTTTGAGTACTGAACTTTTAGTCACTTGGATGCAAAGAGGTTTCAAGAATGATCACCACTTTGAATGGAACTATTCTTTTTCCTTGAGGCCATCAGCAAAGGTCTATAATCTATACCCTCAAACAGAGAGATCTTCAAGAAAAATTGCCAAAGAGATGCACAGAGAAAAATTCTTGCTAAAAAGCAGCTGAGCAGTCAACTTCTTTCAATGACAGCTCCATTATCACACTGATTGACTGTTTAAAAAAGAGAGAGAGAGACAAAAAGAAAAAGAAAGAAAAGCTCTTATTTAACAGGCTAAGAAACTTCTAAACAGTATCCTTAATAATCTTACCAAGAAGCAAAATATTAACAATAACTTTGCAAGCCTTTGGTATCACTCATAAAGAAACTGAAATCCCAGTGTTTTTCAGCATTTTATCACTTAAAGACAGTTGAAAGTTTTTTCATTGCTCTAGATCTTATTTTCTTCGGCTAACTGTCATTTTCTGTAGGTAGAGCACTGATCCGTCATGTCTGAGGGAAAAAAAAAAAAAAATCCACACAGTCCTTGCCTGCAGCCAACAAACCTCACAAATCTTCAAACTGATTTTCGGAATAAAGTGGTCTACTTCCCAAAGATTCGTTCTCCAGAAATGAAGCGTCTGTGAAAGAATATAGATCCATGGAGACTGAGCATGGCTCTTTCTTTTCCACCTGTGCAGTTCCTCTGAAGACACAAGTTCAAAGCTTTGGTAACGTGAAATACACACTACCACTGGAATCCTTGGTCTTCCAAAAAAGGGCAAAAGGATAGAAATAGAAACAATATGGCATAATAGTCAAAACAGAAGGTTACAACACTAGCTTGCTGTGTGACTTACGGCTATTCACTCACCTTCTCTGTTAGCATTTCCCTATATATAAAATAAAAGATATGTTGTAGCTTAATGCTGTCCAAACTCAGCAGGGAACCATATCAAATAGAAAATTCCATTTCATGGAGCCCTTTGAAGTCTTTCAGAATAGTAAATCTCAAAGTACAAAAGTACCATTAAAGAGAAAATGACAGGTTAGCAGTCTAGAAAGGTATAGAAGGAAGAAGTGTGTGGTTTACTCTGACAATGTTCTATGTACTAAGGCTTTACACAGAGACAATGGGTATGCTTTTGTAGTGAGAAAATCAAAGGTGAAGGTAAAGAATTTTAATTTTATAAATCACAAATAAGGCATCAGCAGAGCTGCAGGAATTAGAGAAGAACAAAGGAAAACATACACTGGATCAGTCACTCTCAAATTCCAAAATACCTTATTCTGAAGTGGTGACTTTTTTCTTCAACAAATGGTTTTTACTAGATTTTTTTATTTTTAAAAATTTTTTTTATCTTTTAAGATATATTTCATTTTAGTTTTAGTTTTTAATTGAATGAAAGACTCTTTTAATTCCATAGTACTTTACAATTTTCAAAAATTTCACACACGTGATCCCAAGTAACCCCATTAATAATTTCTTTTTCCCCTTACCCCTCTTTTGTCCCTTTCCCCTCCCTCTCTCCACTAGAAACCATTGGTTTGTTCTCTATATTTGTGAGTCTGCTTTTTTTTTATTATTCACTAGTTTGTTGTATTTTTTAGATTCCACAGATAAATGATATCATACGATATGGGTCTTTCTCTGTCTGACTTATTTCACTTAATGCCCTAACAGGTTTTTAATTAAAGAAAATATGCCACCATGGGTAAAAGCTTGCTTTCTTCATTATATATACACACACATATATCTTAGCTTTTTTTCCCACCTACATATGATACATCCCACATTTCACTCTGGAGATATCTACTATATGACTGTCAAAAAGAGGTCCAGGGTCACACTTCTATGTAGATCAGAAATGATAATTTATAACAAGTGTTAACCACCCTTCCAGAACCCATGACAAACACAACTAAACAATCAGAGAAAGTATAGCCAGGCAACTACTGTCAGTGTTCCACGCTGGTACGTAATTGAAACGTGTTTTCCACTCCTATTGATGAAAAGAGCACTGGGATAGGGTCAGAACTCTGTTTTCTAACGTTGAGTCTGTACTATACTCCAGCAAGCCACATAATTCCCCATGCCTTGATATTTCCTGCAAAAACGAGAGTTTAACTAGGTAACCCCCAAACTACAACCCACTCCAGTTATTTGTGATTCCAATAAACACAAATGTTTCTGTCATACTACCAGAAACTCCACCACCACTACTACTATGTATATTCACATTAATGTATAATATTTCATGACTAGGTTCAGAGTTCTGTGCCACACCACACTCCCCTCCCCACAAAAGAATGCTTTAAGATAGGTAATATGTTAAAATTAACTGGTCATTTATGACCCCATTTGAATGAGCTTATCAAGTTCCTTCGAATCAAGGAGCACATCTACACTTCTCTTTTATATTCACTCTCTATTTTCTTACTAATGAAAAAAGTAATTAGATCAATTAATTGTTTTAGTCACAAAATCAAAAATTACTGTGTATTTACAGCAAGCATGGTCATCGGAGATGTCTTTCAGAAAATTATGAAATCTTTATCTTTTAATGACTATTTTCTCCCCATTATTTAGTGTTCACTCTTGCCTCCCTGAAAAGGTATTGAAAGGAATGCTAGATGCAACTGTAATAGCTGACAGGATTAGAATGTGGTTTGTTAGTGTTAGAGCATTCCATTTGTAGTATCTTCGTGGAACAACTAAAAAAAATCAGGTTTTATATTATAAGAGAAAAGAATAAAACACAGAACACTGAAGAGATATGGCAATTTTAAGTATTAAAGAAATAGTGATGTGAGGAACAATATTAAAGAAGGGCACTCATGATAGCCAACTCAGTCTTCAAGGAGAAAACGAATTAGTCAGGGAGATGAAATCACAGATGTGGTTACTCACTCTCACCTTCAGCCAGGAATCAGACTAGTAATCAGGGAATCACATTCTTCCTATGACATTGGGCAAGTTGTTTCATCATTGAAGCCTACTGTGTGCATTACAAAACAACATGAGGAATATTGTCATGTAATCTACAAAGATATGAATCATTTCATGTTATATTATCATCATATATGGTTATATGTTAATGAAATTGATCTTTACTCAATATTGGAAAAGCAAGTGATTTTGAAGTATATTTATATGCTGACATTAAACCCCTTTACATCAGGCGAAAGAATTAATCAGTTCTCTTACTTATAAATAAAAAATTTTGATTTTATCTGTTTCTTGGGGATATCATAACAAAGTATCCGAATACTGTGGTTATAACAACAAATTTTCTCACAGGTATAAAGGTCAAAAGTCTGAAATTAATGTGTCAGCAGGGTTGTTTCCTTCTTGGGGGCTCAGAGGGTGAACTGGTTCCAAGAGTTTCTCCTAGTTTTTGTTGTTTATTGGCAAGCTTTGGTGTTCCCTGGGGAACAGCAACATAACCTAGTCTCTATTGTCACGTGGTGTTTTCCTGATGCGTGTATATAAGTCTATATCTCTTCTTTGTATTTTAGTCTGTCTGTACTAGCAAAAAACTGGATAGATTATTGAGACAACTATCCTGAGATCATACAGCTAATAAGTGAGGGAGTTTAGTTTCAACACAAATCTATCTGACTGCAAAGTTTGTGCTTTTAACCACCGCTAGAAACTTTTGTATTTGTCTGGACAGTCACAGTGTCAAGTATAGCCAAGAAGGAAGGGAGAACAGAACGTACCGAAACTGGAAAACAATGGAAGTTTAACCACTTGCATAGCAATGCTTACAACAACTGTGGATTCCATTAAATTACACTCAAAGTGTTCCCTTTCTGGTTTAGTGTGTTCCCTTTCTGGTTTGAAACATTAACACTAGAAAATGGGTCATTACTGGCATGAGTAAAGCTTACTCTTTGCTAGCAAACATCATGGAAGCAATCAGCCCAAGGACAGACTTAAAACTCCATGAGTATAGGGACTATCCAGTTTGTCACCACGGCTTCAAGGTCTGGCACTGGGTCTTCAGTTCTGCCACATAACAGCTAAATACCTAATATTTCATAAGAATTTACTTGGGGACAGATAATGTAGTAAATGCTTTCCTTACATTATTTCATTTTATTTTCACATGAATGCTGTGAGAGATATTATCTTGATATTATCCTTATTTATACACTAGGAAACCAAGGCTCAGAAAAAGGTTATGAAACTTATGAGCAGTGCCACAGGAACATCAAGCCTAGTTAATAAATTACTAACCTTCACACTTTGGATAACATAAAGGGTAATATACATTCACCAGCTTCCCAGACATACCACTAGCATCTACATAATTAAATCCTTCCAGAAGAGTTGGAAATCTTGGATATAACAGTAACTGTTGACAACTGCCTAGTATCATCATTGAGAATGACAGAAACTAGAAAGCTAATGACTTTAAACCTAGATTTTTCTCCCCAGAGCCATTAACTCTGCAAGCAATCCATGAAAGCCAGGTATTGTTGACATAAACATTTTTAATTCCAAAGAGAACAATAAACCTAGGAAACATAATCAAAAATGTAGATTTCTGTTTCATTAATAAGGACATTTTTTGAGACATATGAAATAAATTCTTTAGCTTTGCTGTGTTCAAGGAGATGGCTTTCTCAGCAAATTGGCTCTTCACATTTGGGAAACATGCCTTGAAGAAGGTTGATTAAAACAGAAATAAAAGTAACAACTGGTAACAACAGTAATCCTGATGATCATATAGCAGATGGTAGCCTCTTATCAGAGACAGACAAAACAGCATGCCACATGTCCCCCAGCTCATCTTAAACAGAGCGGAACTAGCTACCACAAGGAAAGAGACTACGATCAGAGAGCAGCTTCCATTTCTAACGTTTCACATCTAGCTCTTCTTCATCCACATTTTCTAACAAAGCCACACTGTCCAGTTATATGGCACAATGATGGGCAAATTCTGTCTATTCTACAGATCCACCGATTATTCCCTCTAAGTATCACCGCATTTGTACCTGAGAAATACATAATCATGACAATAAAATGTATTGAGTACTTACTATTTACCAGATAACTAGACTGTGTACACAGCACTATGTACTGCGCTAAGAATTCTACAAGTGTATCCCACTTAGTCTTCAAAACAAATAATGATATTAATACAATTAAAATCCCCATTTTACAGAGGAGAAAAGTGGCAATTGTAGTGGTTCAGTTATTTGCAGAAAATCAAACCCGTCTCTTTTATTCCCTTTCATTTGCTCTTAAACCCTACATTCTGCTTAATTCTACTTGTCAGTCAGAGACTAGTCAATCACAGATAATTCTATAGTCACAGAGGAGTTGCAGAGAACAAATCCTGCAATCTTGATATCATACAATTCTTGTATCAGACACAGTTGGCAACAGGAAACAATATTGAGCCCACACCATAAGACTTAAATGAAGAGATTCTTTGCAGAGGTGTTGGCAAGGTTAATGAAGAGAGAGAGGATGTAGGTTGATGTTCACAGAGATTAGCAACAGAAGGAAACCAAGGCCAAAAGAAGATGGGAAGAAAACAGTATGAGTGTAGAGGAGCTGTAGCTGTTTAACAAGGTCAAAGCACTAGAGCAAGAAAAGAGCAAGGACAAAATAGCCCGGCCTCTTTCCTGCATTTTCCAATATTTGCCAGTGCTTCCCATTGGCAGACTCAACTGAGAGCCATTCAGCAAAGGAGCCCAGATGATAGCGTCTTTAGAATCCAAGGTATGTTCCTTCTATTCCTGCTTTCTGGAGCCAGGACATGGAAACAACCTAGATGTCCATCAGCAGATGAATGGATAAGAAAGCTGTGGTACATATACACAATGGAGTATTACTCAGCCATTAAAAAGAATTCATTTGAATCAGTTCTGATGAGATGGATGAAACTGGAGCCGATTATACAGAGTGAAGTAAGCCAGAAAGAAAAACACCAATACAGTATACTAACACATATATATGGAATTTAGGAAGATGGCAATGACGACCCTGTATGCAAGACAGGAAAAAAGTCACAGATGTGTATAATGGACTTTTGGACTCAGAGGGAGAGGGAGAGGGTGGGATGATTTGGGAGAATGGCATTCTAACATGTATACTATCATGTAAGAATTGAATCGCCAGTCTATGTCTGATGCAGGATACGGCATGCTTGGGGCTGGTGCATGGGGATGACCCAGAGAGATGTTATGGGGAAGGAGGTAGGAGGGGGGTTCATGTTTGGGAACGCATGTAAGAATTAAAGATTTTAAAATTTAAAAAATAAAAAACTAAAAAAAATTTAAAAAAAAAAAAAAAAGAATCCAAGGGACACAGCCCTGAAACAGGAGAATGCGTCCAGGGAGGCACACCAACACATCTGTTATGAAAGATTTTGAGACCATGCTTCTATCTGTATGCTGAGTCTGATGTCAAGGTGAAAGTCTGAAACGAACCTGGTGGATAATCAAAAGCAGTTATCACTTTTCAGTCTGTGGCCTTTTAAAGTTACCATACCCTACTGCCCAACAATTTCTGCCCCCTTAGATATGCTCTTTTATTTGCCAAATGCCACAGGTTAGCACTATTTCAAGAGAACCAAAAATCTGCTTATAAGCAGAAGAAACCTTCCTCCCTTGAAACTGTCACCCTTAGAGTCACTGGGCTGTGTTCTTTCTGATAAAGGCTAGACAGGCTATTGGTTCCATGGTTCCCTGTGGAAGTCAACTATTTTTCATGTTTCAGAACACCCAGAAATCTAGCTCTACAAAAATATGTGGAATATAGTGATACAGTCAGCAGAAACACGAAGGCTACGAGGAAGTTCTACAAAGAGGGTTGGCAGAGGGTGAGAGGAAGGATTTATGTTTTAAGCAGACTTGGGAAAGTGATACTTATCTACTGTGACTTGATTCAGTGTGCCTCCCATGATACTCCAGAGACAAAGATTAAACCAAATGAGACTGACAAAAGAAGGTTTTAGGAACCAATCCACCAAGATTCAAGTCAATTGATATTAAAATAAGTACTCCCATTTTCAAAAGATTTAAATCTAGTTTAAATTGGTATTTAGTTTTTGCTTAGCAGTTCTAACATTTTAAGTTAAAAGAAGCAATAAATCATTCCCTGAGACAGGTTTTCAACTAAGTTTTTCCAAAATATCCTCAACAATGATAGACTAAGAAAACATAATGCCACCTTATTTGATCATATCAGGCTGGCTTTTTTTTTTTCTTTAATCTTGAGAACAGCCCAAAGTTAGTTTTCACTGGTAAACTGAGAAACACAGGCCATGAAGCAACAAAACTGTGTAAATAAAGCAAAGCAAACTGCTATTTGTAATATTACTTACTTCATTATTTGAACAACTTTAGAAAAATGCTAAGAGCCATGCACTGAAATTACACATGCCAACTAGGGCATTTTCTATGATCCATTAGGCTTCCTTCGATAGAAAAATTAATTATGTTGCCATTTCATAATTCTCTCCTGAAACATTTATGTAGGTGTTAAGGATTCCTTTGGCACAGTTTAGAGCCCCATGATTAAAACATTTTAAAACATTTAAAATGTGATGTATAAGTGGAGAAATTCCGTGGACTGAAATGCATAATAGAAGTGAAAGTGGGAACTTCTGAGAAACAAAACATTAAATATACTGGTGGGACTTGTAGCTTTTCCAAGGATGTATTTGTTGTTGCTTTTCTTTTTCTCTGGATTTAGATTTGTCCTAAGATGCTGAGATCTTTTCTGATAGATCTTTGAGAGAAAATTTGAAGACTAATGTGTCAATGTTCTCTTCTATTTTGAGGTTCTATAGAAAATGTAGAGCAATATAATTTGCTATCCTCACATTATATATTCATATTTATTCTTCATAAACTCCCCCAGAGTAAAAAACATCCATTTTAAATTTTCAACTTATTATTCACATTCCAGTGTCTTTCCTTTGGGACCTGTTTTTCTTTGATATAAACCTCTATGTAGTTTCTCAAGTCAACTTGGTAAAGGAAAACAATTTATAGGAATTTGTTAGCTCCCCATCACAATTAATTTTGAAATGTAGTATCATCTTCCAGCTGCAATTATTCTAACATAGACCATTGAGAATCACCAGAAGAAAATGTTTTCCTGGTTCCATCGTTACATCCTTCTCAGATCTCATTTGTACTAGTAAACTTAGAGTCCAAACGTCTGTTAAAAATGCATATTTTTAATTGCAAATAGAACTGCCATATGACCCAGCAATCCCACTGCTGGGCATACACACCGAGGAAACCAGAATTGAAAGAGACACATGTACCCCAATGTTCATCGCAGCACTGTTTATAATAGTCAGGACATGGAAACAACCTAGATGTCCTTCAGCAGATGAATGGATAAGAAAGCTGTGGTACATATACACAATGGAGTACTACTCAGCCGTTAAAAAGAATACATTTGAATCAGTTCTGTTGAGATGGATGAAACTGGAGCCGATTATACAGAGTGAGGTAAGCCAGAAAGAAAAACACCAATACAGTATACTAACACATATATATGGAATTTAGAAAGATGGCAATGATGACCCTGTATGCAAGACAACAAAAAAGACACAAATGTGTATAGCAGACTTTTGGACTCAGAGAGAGAGGGAGAGGGTGGGATGATTTGGAAGAACGGCATTGAAACATGTATACTATCATGTAAGAATCGAATCACCAGTCTGTGTCCAATGGAGGATACAGCATGCTTGGGGCTGGTGCACGGGGATGACCCAGAGGGATGTTGTGGGGAGGGAGGTGGGAGGGGGGGTTCATGTTTGGGATCGCATGTACACCCGTGGTGGATTCATGTCAATGTATGGCAAAACCAATACAGTATTGTAAAGTAAAATAAAGTAAAAATAAAAATTAAAAAATTTAAAAAAAGAAAAAGAAAAATGCGTATTTTTCAATCTCATATTATTTTAGAAGGCCTTGAAATAGAATGTCAGGTATGGATAGTTATGAAGCACCTACTGCCTTCCAGGTGGTGCAGTGGTGAAGAATTTGCCTGCCACTGCAGTAGACACAGGAGATGCAGGTTAGATCCCTGGGTCAGGAAGATCCCCTGGAGGAAGAAATGGCAACACACTCCTGGATTTTTACCTGGAAAATTCCATGGACAGAGCCTGGCGGGTCCACAGAGTCGCAGAGTCAGACAGGACTGAGTACACACGCATGACTCCCACGCTCTGCCTCCTAGGGTCCTCCATCAGTCTTATGGGACAGAAAGGGAAGGTGGTATGATCTCATTCTGCTGTTGAGGAACTGCAATTTAGTGAGGTTAATGACCTATTCATCGATCCAATCAAGTGGTGGTGGAGAGGACAGGAGACAATCTGGGGTACCTAGCTCTTCGTGCCTTGATTGTACAACACGGCTTCCTGGAAGGATGGGTCTCAATTTAGAGGACTCCAAACATCCCAGTCTCCTTAGAACATAGAGAAACTCAGTAGTCAAACTGCACTTCTCTAATGCCCTCCATGGTGGTCACCTCAATCTCCTAGGTCAAGACTGTAAGGAACCCTTTGGGGGATTATACTTCCCAGGTGCTCAAAAAGACACAGAGTCTGCTGCCAGTTCATTTCTTTTCTTTTAAATCCACTATTTTTTATTGTGGACTCTAAATTAGGACTCTAGGTTTTATGTCCGGCTGGGCCACTAACTTGCTATCTTATCCTGAGAGATGAACGTGCCTTCTCTACTTAACTAGCTGCAAAATGACTATAATAAGGGTTATCTCTCAGGAGTGGTGTGCAAATTCTTTTATTATAATTGCTATATTCCATCATACAGAGGAAAATGCTATGCCAATTACAGATTAGGACTAGGTTAGATGCCAGTAAATCTTAAGCAGGATAGAGAGGAAATTTATCAAGAATGACTTTCTTAAAAAGATGTATAGCATCAAATATTTATAGCATTAGAAAATGAATTTCAAGGACTGTCATCTGTATGATAGCCTTCTCTCTAAAATGTTAACACCTAACAATGACAGAAAAAATTCAAAGTTGCTACTGAGCCTAGAGATTTCACTCAAAAACAAAAACAAAATGCAGAACTGCAAAGCAATCTAGGGAGAAAAGCAGCAGGCAAGATTTCAAAGGATATTCCAATTGCCCAAATCAATGCTTCCTGCTCAGCTTGGTTAACCATGTGGCTTTGTCATTATCATCTCTTATTATCCTCTCCCCACCAACCAGTTATTTACCAGATCAAACAATTTCCATTATACATCAAGTAAAAGCATTTGGATGCCCTGTGTTTTGTCAGATTCTATGTGGGCACAGTTATGGAGAAACAATTTAATATGTGGGGATAGAGTTCATTTCCAATGGGTGATGAAGGTGTTGCTGAGCCTTTGCCAATAATAGAGTATAGATAATTTTACTGCAAACCATAGGGAATGATTTATGAATGATGCCGGCAGAAAAGACCAGGGCTGGCCTCCCAATTAATCAAAACCTAAAGCATCTTAACAAACAATGCTGTTCTGGTCCCTGGAAGCTCATTACTTGAAGATGACCCCCAAGTCTTCAAATAGCCTTGAAAGAAATAATATAATGAAAATAATCAGCAAGGAAGGGATGAGTACTATCTCTTAATGAGACAAACGCAATGGTACATTTAATATAAATAAATTAAGTCCACTCTAAATATGCATACTTTGTGGAGGAACTTTAATATATGTTTACAAAAATAAGAAATTACCTCCTCTAAAGAAACACTAAAACTAAATTATCAGTTTCCCAGTGACTCTCCACATCATTACCTGATCTAAGAAGCATGTATTCTTACCTTCTGTTACAAAAATTAACTTCATTGTGTGAAGACAATATAGACAGTCTTTTTGGTTTACTGTGTATACTGTAAACAAAACCCAATCCAGAGTTTTGATTGATTAACTGGGTGCTATAATTCATCCATGAAGGTGGCAGAGCCAATGCTACAAAGGAAACTGGCAAAAGAGCTACTCACATAGATAACATGGCAACCTAGAACTATAGCCACCCCCATCTCATGTGGTTTAATGCTCAACATTTTACCACATATCCACTTGATCTTCTTCTGACCTCCAATACAATAAACGGCTCCATCACCATCATAGTCTCAAATTACCTATAGAACATCCACGAAGAGCACTGGGTCTCCTTATTTTTTGTTTTGTTTAGTTGCTAAGTCATGTCCGATTCTTTTGAGACCCCACGGACTGCAGACCATCAGGCTCTAGTCCATGGGATTATCCCAGGCAAGAATATTAGAGGAGGTTGCCATTTCCTTCTCCAAAGGATCATCCCAACCCAGGGATCGAACCTAGGCCTCCTGTATTGAAGGTAGATTCTTTACTGCTGAGCCACCAGGGTAGCCTAGGTCTCTTCATGGCCTTGCTAAATGGCATCCAAAAGACGAACTCCAAAATTCTTTTCATTAGAAAGAAAAGGTCTGGTACAAATCATTTAAGTAAGAAAAAGCTCCAAGGGAAAACTGAGGGACTGTGAAGTGCAATGAAGTACTAAACAGCACAAAGTGAGCATTTGTGAAGACCACCACTATGGGAGATCTCAGGAACTCTGCAGAGAACATCCCTCCTCCACCCTCCAAAACAGTTTCTCTCTAACACTGATATCAGATAAACTAAAACCCTCACTATCCGTTCCACAGTCAATGCCCTTGTGAGTAGAGCAACTAAAAGCAGCTTTGGAAAACTATGAAATGACTCTCAAACTGTTCCTGGGCAATAATTATCTTTTGTGCTATGTTCTAATATAATTACACAATTCCCCACCAGTGTCACACTGAGCTAATATGTTCTTTTACCAATAGGCCGCCAAAGGCTTATATTAAATATCTAGTAATTGACAGCTTTGCCCTGTTACTGTCACAGTTATTTTTAATATGTCAGATAAGATGAACCCTTTATGAAAATATTTCATTTTGAAATTTGTCCAGAAAAATTCATAGTACTTCCAATTATATTCCTCCAAATTTTCCCCACAGTTTTTAGGAAAGATGAAAGAAAAGTGAAAGTCTATCACAGGATATTAAATATAGTTCAGTATGCTGTACAATAGGGCTTTCCAGGTGGCACTGTGAACTGTGAAAGTTACTCAGATGTGTCCGACTCTTTGCAACCCCATGGACTGTATAATCCATGGAATTCTCCAGGCCAGAATACTGGAGTGGGTAGCCGTTCCCTTCTCCAGGGGATCTTCCTAACCCAGGGATCAAACCCAGGTCTCCCACATTGCAGGCAGATTCTTTACCAGGTGAACCACCGGGGAAGCCCAAGAATACTGGGTGGGTGGCCTATCCTTTCTCCAGGGGATCTTCCCAACCCAGGAACTGACCCAGGGACTCCTGCATTGCAGGTGGATTCTTTACCAGCTGAGCTACCAGGGAAACTTAGGAAGGACAGGCGGGATTATTTCCATTCCAATTTACATCAAAGTAAAAAGGGGGGTCGGGGGGAGGATCTGAGCTGTTTGGGACTGAACCAGCCATTTTGACAATATTGCCTGGTCAGTTCAATGAAGCAAGCAGTTGGATTAAGTCCTATCAGCCAAATCAAATCTCTGTGGTGCTGTTGCTAAATCAGTCCTGGTGAAGACATATAGGGATGTGTCATCATCGTCTATGAGGAGCACTGCAAAAAATTTGTTACTTATAAAAATTAAACCATGAAATATATAAAACACAAAATAATTTGCTTTTTTCATTATAGAGCAGAGTCAGATTCTCTTTAACAGTGACCCTGTCTCTCACTGAATATCTAATGTCTCCCCTTAAGGGAAAAGGTTGGCATTACAGCTGGAATAACAGAAATTTATAAAATATATATACTGAATTATCAACAACTACTTTCAAATGTGTGAAACTATGGGGGGAAAAGTGAAAAACCATTCATTTCAATTTAATTATTAGGTTGTATCTGTCTTTTTAATGTCAAAAGCAACCAGGTGTTCATTTGAAAAACCCCAGATTATATCACAATTCTTATAGGCTTTGCCACAAGGCAAAGTAAAATCCCGCCAGTGGCTGATGATTTGCCCAAGATCATAGAACATCAACATGATGGACTCCAAGTCAAGGAGGACTGTTTTCACAGCGATGTGCTCTAAACTAGAGCAGAATGTGTTGTTTAGTAGCTTAGAGTCTGAAGTCAAATTCCCTGGTCTTAAATCCCATCACTACCTCTTAGTAGCCTTATAACTTTAGGCATGTTACTTAGCTGCTCTGTGTCTCAGTTTCCACATCTGTAAATTGGACATTATAAGATAATGTTTGCTTTACGGAGTTTCATGGATATTAACCCAGTCAGTATTTGTAAAGTGTTATGCAGTGTCTAGCCCACAGTACACACTCAATAAAGCTCAATAAATTCAAGTCATCACTATTATCCCCTATTCTGAGTAGTCACAAGAATCACCAAGGACCTTTGCAAACTTTCTTCCTGCTCCGCTCATATTTACTGAATCAGTACACCAGGGATAATCTAAGAAATTTGTTTAATAAAAGCTCCCTAAATTAGTCTCCTGACCGACTCAGTTTTAACACTATTAAAGCACTAACAAATCTTAATGACTACCTCAAATAGTTATAGACTTCTCAGAAGCAATCCATTTGTTCAAGACTAATTGCTTTCACATGCATTACTTCACACATTTGCACTTATTTATATGCATATATGCCTGTTCACTACATCTAATTTATATTAATTATTCACCATGGTTTATTATAATTACTTCCATGTTGCTATAAGGAAATACGTTAAATGAGAAGACAATATATCTTACTAAAACGTAAGTACCGTTGATGATAACAGACCTAAACTTTAATCTCTCCACCTATGGGATATTGATTTACTAATGTTCATTATCACTACGATCTGCCTGCTTTCTTGCATCCTTCCCTCTAAATGGTAACTGCTAGCTCATTTAACTATATATAGGGTATATATTTTAAATGTAAGAAATTTCATCAACAATGATGTATTCAATAATATTTCATTTTTTGGAGAGATATAAAAAGAAAAGCATTGAAAGCAGAGAAGTGATCTCCTTATTGAAAAATTGGGCTTTAAGGGACCAAATCAAGTAACAGGCAATACTGCTCCCTCAATGTATGACTTTTTGTTACCCACAGGCCCCAGAAACATTTGCACCACAAATTGCTTTCTAAAAGTAATAACACAGAAGACAAACGTTATTCATTTGGACCTAAAATCTATGGGGGACTTTCAGGGGTTTAGATGTTGTAGCCTGCAGCAGACAAGATAAGAAATACTTCAATAAAGATGCACTCAAAGGACTGTTTCCTCTTTCAAAAGGAGAAAGGATTATATGAAATAGTATCTAAAATTATCTCAGAAAATTATTTTAATATGCACAGACAGACATATATAGATGATGACCTCTTTTTTTTCCCCCAGACAAACACTATAATTAGAGATCTTATCAGAATAGTTACTCTTTTCTGCACATTTTGATGGAAAGAGAATACGTTTACTATGAGAGACACCTTCTCCCAGTCCCTAGGTCCTTCACTGACCCCCCAACTGACCTCCTCAAAGGTGATTAACCTCGCCTAACTTTAGCTTTTTCACAAGCAAAACAGGAAATTATTCCAAGGATTACATTTGATAATGTAAGATTGACTGATTCCTTACCTAATGCAGAGCAGGTATTCAAGTAAATATGTGTTTTAAAATGTTTCTTCTATCAATATTAACCATACTTGAGTGTTGATTGTTACTATACGTATATAACCTGTTCTTCCATTTCAGAAGAGAAAACTGCATCCTTTTCCAATACCTATTGCATTTTGTAGTCAGTCCTCAACTGAATTTTCAAGTTACAGTTCTTTTAATACCTAAACATGAAATGATCTGAGAAGGCTTATAGTATCTACTGAACCCAGAGTGCACCCAAATCTTCAATATTTATTCATTTGTAATCACTAAGATTGTTTCTGTTTGAAAATAAAAAGACGAGAAGGGACACCAGATGAGAGGTGAGGAAAGGAGGAAGAAGTGAACAGGAGAGGGACTGGCGGGAGGTAAAGAGCAGAGAAAGGTAAAAGACGGACTGCCACATAGCAAAAAAGATTGCATCATCTTGTAGACAAAAAGTGGCATACTCAACATTACTGTAGATAAATTCTTTTTTATATGTTAGTCACCAAGCTGTGAAACTAAATGAATATTAACCTCCTTTGTTCATTCAACAAGTTTTAGACAATGCGTTAGGGTAAGACTTTAGGTTATGGAAAGACACAGAGAGACAAATACATATATATATACAAGCTATACATTGAGAAAACTCAAGCAATATCTAAAAATAAAATGACCAAAGCACATACAATGGCAGATGTCTCACTGTGATTATTTAGTATATAGAAATTTAAAAACATTGTCTTATGGTAGAGAGAAAGAATTTAAATAGAGAATCACTTAATATAGAACCTGGGCCCAAACATAAAGCCAAATAAGTACACAAATTTAAGCAAGTCATTTAAATTTTCTGGCATTTGATCTATAATTATAAAGTGGATGATAAAAATAACTTGGCCACCTTTGTACATTGCCTTTCTAGAAAATAAAGGTGAATGAGTGTCTAAGTTGTTTTGAAATAAACAAATATGTACTATCAATATTTACTACACTAAATAGTAGTAAATTTTGATTTTTTATTTTTGCTATCAAATGACTTTGATATTTGCTATCAAATGTCACATTTCACATATGATGACTATCAATAGCATATAGATTCCTTTACAATGAGAATAAATAAAAATTAAATGATGAGTTATGTTCCTACATACAAAGATTTAATATTATATAATGTTATTTGTCAAATGATAAAAATTTGATTATCCTTCAACAAAAATTTTTAATAAAAGTTCAAATGGAATGAAAAATAAGTGAAAGAAACGAGATAAAATTTTTAAAGAAAGGAACACTTAAAAAAATTATTGTGAAACTAGCATTTAAAACTTTTTTATAAAGTACCAACAAGTCAGTTCAGTAGTTACTACCTAATCTGACCCTCACCACACATGCTCACAAAAAACCTTACAGATCAACTAGAGGAAGATGGTTCCCAGACCTTCAGCATGACTAGAAAACAAAGAACATCAGAAATAAATGATGACTATCATAAGCAAACTCACAAATACCTGTGAGCAGAAAAATACACAGGAATTATCAGAATATCTATGTTCTGAGACCCCACTCAAACCTTGCAGAAAACAGAAAGGAATCTAGACAAGCTGTGGAGAGCTATAAGGGAAACAGAAGACATAAAATGAACTAAATGTCTAAAAATTCTGGGGAAAAGGTCCCAGCAGATCAGCACACTGAGTTCAAGGAAGGGACATAGAGGTGTGCAGGATTCAAGCAGGCAGCCCTAAAAAGGAGTGTTTCTCGCAATAAAAAGGATAAAAAAGAAGTACCTTTAGGAGTCTAGGTAGAGAAAGGGAAAAAACAAAAGGAGGAAATACATGCAGCAGGGGAAAAAAGGAACCATAAAATAAGATGAACGAGTATCTCCCCTCTCCTCCCAAAAAGAACAATGCACTGAAAACACAGAACTTTGCTAAACTGAGAGAAGACAATCATGAACTATAAGCCCATCCACCTATGCAAAGATGTAAGAAAGCATCACTCATTACACGGTGATTAGCACAGCAGGCTTCCCTGCCGTCCACTCTCTCCTGGAGTCTGCTCAAACTCATGTCCAGTGTGTCGACGCAACCAGCATTCTCTGTCCCCCTCTTCTCCTCCTGCCCTCAATATTTCCCAGCATCAGAATCTTTTCCAACTACGTACTCCCAAATAGGCATTCTCTGGTAAAAGGAAAACATTATTGTTGTCTTTTAGTAGCTAAGTTGTGTCCAACTCTTGCAACGCCATGAACCCACCAGGCTCCTCTGTCCATGGGATTCTCCAGGCAAGAATACTGGAGTGGGTTGCCATTTCTGTTAAATCAGAAATACAAAGACTAAGGCCAAAATAGTAAACTGGGAGAAATGAAATTAGAGCTAACAATTCAGGAATGACGTGGGGATGAAAGCGGCCATTTTAATCAAAGGGAAATTTATGGCTATACAATAAATGGCATTGAGATTAATGACTAAACATTTGAAAACAAATGTAGTTATATCTCCTCCTCACTTATACTAAGTCCCAGATAGATTATTACTTTAGGTGTTCATAAACTTATATTAAAAGGAAAGTTGTAGATGTTACTTCCTAAATATCTGAATAAAAAGATTTATAGATTAATGTAAAAATGAAAATATTTACTTTAAAAGCCATAAATGGAATCAAAAGGTAAATTATATACCAGAAAGATGTTTACAAAACATATTAGTATATCAGTGTTTGTATATATCATATCATTGTGTTGAGAGACCCATAGTTGGTGAATTAAATTAAGAGTATGAAGATTCCGGGGGCTTCGGTGGTTCAGCGGTAAAGAATCCACCTGTCAGTGCAGCAGACTCGGGTTCAACCCCTGGGTTGGGAAGATCCCTTGGACATGGAAATGGCAACCCACTCCAGTATTCTTGCCTGGGAAATCCCATGGAGAGAGGAGCCTGGCCGCCTGCAAAGAGTCAGACACAACTTAGCAACTGAACAACAACAACAAAAAAGGTTGAGACCAGTCCTGGCTGTTCACTGGAGGGACTGGTGTTGATACTTTGGCCACCTGATGCGGAGAGCTGACTCATTTGAAAAGACCTGATGCTGGGAATGATTGAGGGCAGGAGGAGAAGGGGATGACAGAGGGTGAGATGGTTGGATGGCATCACTGACACGATGGACATGGGTTTGGTTGGACTCCGGGAGTTGGTGATGGACAGAAATGCCTGGCATGCTGTCGCAAAGAGTCGGACACGACTGAGCGACTGAACTGAACTGAAGCAAGAGTAATATAACATAAGCATTTTAGGGGAAAAAATATCACACAATATAATGTAGACAATAAATTATCAGGTTGGGGGCCAGTACCAGACTAAAGCAGAGAGCTGTAAAGAGTCAATGGCAATAATTGCAAGTTAAGGAATGATAAGGGGCAGAGATAAGTCAACAGTGTTAGAACACAGCATTCTCAGTGATTGCGCTACTGGTTCACACTAATATAAACTATCATCTAATTCACAAATAGTTGGGCCAATATGAGGAAACATCAAAATATATCTTCTGTTTTCATATGGTTAATTTAAAAAAGAAAGGGTTAGAATTTTGTCCATGTAGCAGAAAACAGAGGGCCTTATGCAACCAGACTAGAAAAAAATTCAGTATGTGTGTCTTGCTAGTCCTTCACACCGTCTCCTTTTGTAATGAGTGAATTATTTTGTACAGAAACAAATTCAGTGCTGCTTGAGGATGCCATCAGTTGAAGTAAAGGAAACCATACATTTAGCAACACCAAAAGCAACTGTATTTGGTCAGAAACAGAAGTGGAAATTACTTTTTGTAAAGCTTACAATATTAGTAGCCCAACCTCAAATTGCATATACATTTTTAAATGACAATCTTGACACTATCTGATTAACCATCCTTAACCTCTTGGATTTTTTTTTACTAATATTCACAACAGACATTTATTACTTTGTATAAACCATACACTTAAACCAGATAATGGAAAAGAAGAAAAACTAACTAGGTTTTATAAACAAAGATGAAACATAAATAGCAGTGGCAGCTACACAATTTGGGGGGAAACATTGTGAACATATCCTCCAAGATGTATTTTCAACTATTTGCTGTTATTCATTCTGTCAAATATTTGAAACATCTTTTATTTCCTAGAACAACAATCAGTGTCTGTATTTATACTGTCCTCCTTTAAGTAAGCTTAATCTAATAAATCAAGAAATGATTTGCTCAAACCTAACTTTATTCAACTCATGACTACACGTGGCACACAGAAACATCTTAGAAGTTTCTTTCTTCCTATTTCTTTATTCTCAGACATTGTCAACTGTCCCAAATCTTCTCCCCAAACTCCATCAAATCACCTGTTTATCCAGCAAAGATAAGTTTATTAAGCCAGCCGCAGTAAGAGAGAACACCATTACTCAAAAATGGCTCAGAAGGTTCAGGTCAGGAGCAGATTTCTATAGGACTCTTGGATCTGGACTCACATGATTTAAGGCAGGTCTTTCAGTGTGAGGCCTGGCTCCATCTGGGACTGGGATACACCCTTGAAGCAATATTTTAGGTAGACACAGTGAGGTTATGGTCTTGAAATAAGCCTTGATGTGTAAATAGGTGTTTGTTAAGTGAGCTCTTTGCCCAAGTGAGCCATCTACTGTCCCGTGCATGGCCTGTTTACCCAGGTGAGATAAGTATGTGCTCTGATAAACTGGTTTTCAGGAAGTTCCCAAAACATACAGTAAATGTATTCATTGGTTTCATCCTTTTCTTCCTGGGCAAGAATTTCTTGGAATACTCGCTAAAGCTATGTTGACATTGGAGGTCTCAGTTGTCATAATTATCATGGGCACATTTCTAGTGGTTATTTATTTCCTTTTAAGAGGAAAGAAAAGGGTGGCAAGCTTCTCTTAGTTCTTAAAAACTATTGGATCCTAGAGACACAGAGAAGAATTGGCACTGCTCCCTCTTGGACCATCCCCATCTGTCACATTTCAGATTTCATGTCCCAAACATAACAGACATTATAAGGCTCAGGATGTCAAAAAATTGTAATCATGAATAGGGACAGAACTGGGGAGGGAAGTAGTAGGGAGCTTGATATAAAACTCAGACGCCTAAGAAAACAAATGAGATTTCTTTTATTGCAGTACTCTATTGCCCAGCTTCTAGCATGAGATCATCATGCTTCCAGGGATTCGTCCATAGACCTCTGGGGAATCATTATTCTGCCTACCCCAATTTACCCTCTGATTTTCAAGATTCATAAGTAAAATGCATTCACCCTATCACAGCATCCCCAGAGTCTCCATCTGTTCCACGATCAATATTACTACAATATGTCCGTGTGCATGCTAAGTCACTTCAGTCATGTCCAACTCTTTGCACCAGGCTCCTCTGTTCAAGGGATTCTCCAGACAAGAATATTGGAGTGTGTTGCATGCCCGCCTCCAGGGGGATCTTCCTTACCCAGGAAACGAGCCCACGGCTCTGTACTGGCAGGCAGTTTCTTTACCACTAACACCACTGTGATAAATGCCTCCTTAAATTGTTTAAGGTAGCTACTTTCCTTTCTAAAGCAACCAAAAATCAGACTGTTGAGTAATCAACAGAAGAGGAGAGAGAATGGAAGGGGAAAACGTTTTTTTATATATAGATTTGGAATTTAGGCTTTTCAAAGTATCAAGGAGTGAAACCATCTTTGGTTTCCTCCACAATATTGCAATGTTTTATCAGAGTGTTTTTCTCTTAATTTCAACAGTACATGGCACCCTAGCAGGTCCCAAGGACCTTCACTCTTATAAACCTGTGTGAGCCAAACAAGTTAAAAACTAAAATGAAATTACCAAATCACCCCCTTTAACAACACTTCAAAATTCAAAAAATGGTAGAGAAAATCCACCGTTCCTCCAATGTTTAGCTGATTATAATTTCAAGCTAATATGTTAACTTGAGGTCAAATATTTGGTTAAATTGTGTGTTGCTTCTATTTCTCTCTCCTTTCTTTTTTTACTCTTCTTTTTCCTTCCAATTCTACATTACAGCATCTCTACTTATCTTGTCTTTTAGTTCTAATTCTCCATGGCTCTGTTCTCATATTCGTTTAATGGCTGTCATAGAAATTTTTGTGAGTAAATAAGCCTACATGTATACTTGGATCTGAGCGAATGACATTTCCAGTCTGGTTATATAGAAAAACACTGCAAAGGCAGGAATGAAGCTGAATTTTTTTTTTTCCAGAAAATGTTGGCAGACCATAAGTTGTTTTTTTTTTTAACTTATCTACAGTTACAAATATGCTTGCTACCCATGTGCCATACAAAACCTATCTAGGTTGTTCCAATTTATTAAAAAATGTATAAAATCCCAAATGAGAAAGATTTATACCAGCACAGCTAAGTGTCCAAACACATCTAGGAATTAGCATAATAAAATAGCTTACGCTTCTAAAGCATTCTGCAGCTCACAACATGGTGAGCACAACTGTGAGTGTCATTAGTTCCCTCTGGATGCGTCAGATGCGCAATTGCTAGCTTTTTCTTTGGTGGGACTTTTTTCTCCCTAAGAGTTCCTCCTTGCTGGACTTTCCTAAAAAAAATGTACATCTGACTACTTTGGTGATTCCTCCCTTCCAGTGGTTGCTTAAAATTAACTTAGTTACCAGATTTTGGTGGTCAACCCGATATTTTGTGTTACCTTCCTCCTCTCCAGGTAGTCTTCTTAAAAGGATTCCTTTAAAATGATCCCAGGTAGTTCCCATTTGGAAGTGTCTTAAATTCATGGGAAAAATCACACATCCCTACACCATTATTAGTAGAAGCACAGTTCTTTTCTTTGCTCTGCTGCTTCAAGTCCAAACTCCAGGAGAAACATATCAAGTCCTCCAGAAGTCCCCTTCAAACTCTTCTCACCTGCATTCATTAAGAAAATGTTACTTGTTCCGTACAGGGGAATAAGGGTGAAAATATTTGCATTTCTAGACCTTAACATATCTTTCACACTCTTTCACAGTCTCTCTCCCCTTTCAACCCTGAATACACAGCCCACATATTGTAGGAGACAGAACTCTATAATGGAAGAATACTGGATTCCTGTCATCACTTGGAGAGGAATCACCCAGGATAACCAGTGTATCGTGAACACACATGTTAGACTCTGAGTGAATTACACAATTGTAGTGTTTGTTAGAACAGGTAATCTACCCAAACTAATACAGACCTATACCCAGAAGTAGAAAGATGCTATAAGAAAAACACGAGATTTGTGGCTTTAATTTATTAGACATGCAGAAGGAAGGCAAGACTGCTAATATACAGGATATAAAAGTGATCATTTAAGTTATTCAGTGACAAAAATGTTGGTTAAAATGTTGCTTATCATACCTTCAAAAGCATACGTGTCTATGGAGCTTGCATCTCTAGGTCAAGATGAACAAAAGAAAATTGTATTTACTGATTGGTATTGGCTGTTACAGCAAACATTTCATGAAAAATTTAAGTCCCATAAAAATAAAATTGATTCTTTGAAAGGAGAAAGGAAGTAGAGTCAAGAAATTTAAACCTTCGTATCATCGAGAAATCTAATTCTTGGCCTCAAACTATAAGGAACAGAATTTTTAAAAGCTTTGAGAGAAAAGGTCTCAGACATTTTAATAGAACAGAGTGATTCAACCTACTGGTAAAACTCATTAACAGTACAATCTTGCCAACAGGTTATTTTAGATAGCCTCAAGGTACCTGCCAGTTTTTGGAGAATTTTGAGCATTACTTTACTAGCGTGTGAGATGAGTGCAATTGTGCGGTAGTTTGAGCATTCTTTGGCATTGCCTTTCTTTGGAATTGGAATGAAAACTGACCTTTTCCAGTCCTGTGGCCACTGCTGAGTTTTCCAAATTTGCTGGCATATTGAGTGCAGCACTTTCACAGCATCATCTTTCAGGATTTGAAATAGCTCAACTGGAATTCCATCACCTCCACTAGCTTTGTTCATAGTGATGCTTTCTAAGGCCCACTTGACTTCACATTCCAAGATGTCTGGCTCTAGATGAGTGATCACACCATCGTGATTATCCGGGACATGAAGATCCTTTTTGTACAGTTCTTCTGTGTATTCTTGCCCCCTCTTCTTAATATCTTCAGCTTCTGTTAGGTCCAGACCATTTCTGTCCTTTATCGAGCCCATCTTTGCATGAAATGTTCCCTTGGTATCTCTAATTTTCTTGAAGAGATCTCTAGTCTTTCCCATTCTGTTGTTCTCCTCTATTTCTTTGCATTGATCTCCGAGGAAGGCTTTCTTATCTCTTCTTGCTATTCTCTGGAACTCTGCATTCAGATGCTTATATCTTTCCGTTTCTCCTTGATTTTTGCCTCTCTTCTTTTCACAGCTATTTGTAAGGCTTCCCCAGACAGCCATTTTGCTTTTTTGCATTTCTTTTCCATGGGGATGGTCTTGATCCCTGTCTCCTGTACAATGTCACGAACCTCATTCCATAGTTCATCAGGCACTCTATCTATCAGATCTAGGCCCTTAAATCTATTTCTCACTTCCACTGTATAATCATAAGGGATTTGATTTAGGCCATACCTGAATGGTCTAGCGGTTTTCCCTACTTTCTTCAATTTAAGTCCGAATTTGACAAAAAGGGATTCATGATCTGAGCCACAGTCATCTCCTGGTCTTGTTTTTGTTGACTGTATACAGTTTTTCCATCTTTTGCTGCAGAGAATATAATCAATCTGATTTCGGTGTTGACCATCTGGTGATGTCCATGTGTAGAGTCTTCTCTTGTGTTGTTAGAAGAGAGTGTTTGCTATGACTAGTGCATTTTCTTGGCAAAACTCTATTAGTCTTTGCCCTGCTTCATTCCGTATTCCCAGGCCAAATTTGCCTGTTACCCCAGGTGTTTCTTGACTTCCTACTTTTACATTCCAGTCCCCTATAATGAAAAGGACATCTTTTTTGGGTGTTAGTTCTAAAAAGCCTTATAGGTCTTCATAAAACCATTCAACTTCAGCTTCTTCAGCATTACTGGTTGGGGCATAAACTTGGATTACTGTGATATTGAATGGTTTGCCTTGGAAATGAACAGAGATCATTCTGTCGTTTTTGAGACGGCATCCAAGTACTGCATTTCGGACTCTTCTATTGACCATGATGGCTACTCCATTTCTTCTGAGGGATTCCTGCCCACAGTAGTAGATGTAATGGTCATCTGAGTTAAATTCACCCATTCCAGTCCATTTCAGTTCACTGATTCCTAGAATGTCGACGTTCACTCTTGCCATCTCCTCTTTGACCACTTCCAATTTGCCTTGATTCATGGACCTGACATTCCTTGTTCCTATGCAATATTGCTCTTTACAGCATCGGACCTTGCTTCTATCACCAGTCACATCCACAGCTGGGTATTGCTTTTGTTTTGGCTCCAACCCTTCATTCTTTCTGGAGTTATTTCTCTACTGACCTCCAGTAGCATATTGGGCACCTACTGACCTGGGGAGTACCTCTTTCAGTATCCTATCATTTTGCACTCATCTCACACGCTAGTAAAGTAATGCTCAAAATTCTCCAAGCCAGACTTCAGCAATACGTGAACCGTGAACTTCCTGATGTTCAAGCTGGTTTTAGAAAAGGCAGAGGAACCAGAGATCAAATTGCCAACATCCGCTGGAGCATGGAAAAAGCAAGAGAGTTCCAGAAAAACATCTATTTCTGCTTTCTTGACTATGCCAAAGCCTTTGACTGTGTGGATCACAATACACTGTGGAAAATTCTGAAATAGATGGGAATACCAGACCACCTAACCTGCCTCTTGAGAAACCTATATGCAGGTCAGGAAGCAACAGTTAGAACTGGACATGGAACAACAGACTGGTTCCAAATAGGAAAAGGAGTACCTCAAGGCTGTATATTGTCACCCTGCTTATTTAACTTCTATGCAGAGTACATCATGAGAAACGCTGGACTGGAAGAAACACAAGCTGGAATCAAGATTGCTGGGAGAAATATCAATAACCTCAGATATGCAGATGACACCACCCTTATGGCAGAAAGAGAAGAGGAACTAAAAAGCCTCTTGATGAAAGTGAAAGAGGAGAGCAAAAAAGTTGGCTTAAAGCTCAACATTCAGAAAACAAAGATCATGGCATCTGGTCCCATCACTCCGTGGGAAATAGATGGGGAAACAGTGGAAACAGTGTCAGACTTTATTTTTGGGGGCTCTAAAATCACTGCAGATGTGACTGCAGTCATGAAATTAAAAGATGCTTACTCCTTGGAAGGAAAGTTATGACAAACCTAGATAGCATATTCAAAAGCAGCGACATTACTTTCCAATTAAGGTCCGTCTAGTCAAGGCTATGGTTTTCCCAGTGGTCATGTATGGATGTGAGAGTTGGACTGTGAAGAAGGCTGAGCACCAAAGAATTGATGCTTTTGAACTGTGGTGTTGGAGAAGACTCTTGAGAGTCCCTTGGACTGCAAGGAGATCCAACCAATCCATTCTGAAGGAGATCAACCCTGGGATTTCTTTGGAAGGAATGATGCTAAAGCTAAAACTCCAGTACTTTCGCCACCTCATGCAAAGAGTTGACTCATTGGAAAAGACTCTGATGCTGGGAGGGATTGAGGGCAGGAGGAGAAGGGGACGACCGAAGATGAGATGGCTGGATGGCATCACTGACTCGGATGTGAGTCTGAGTGAACTCTGGGAGTTGGTGATGGACAGGGAGGCCGGGTGTGCTGTGATTCATGGGGTCGCAAAGAGTGAGACACAAGTGAGCGACTGAACTGAACTGCACTGAACTACTTGCCAGTTAGTTGAGAAAGAGATACGAGGGAAAGACAACAAGGATATCAAGTAAGTTTGCAAATTATGTCTTTGAAAGAACCTTTGGTGTAGCTATTAGTACATATAACTGACTAAAGAGATTAGAGCCATAAAAAGATCAGAATCAACTGTTTTTCGGAAATTACATTGCCAAAGAAATCAGAAGCCTAGACTTTAAAAGGTTTTTGATTGTTTAAACTGCAGACAACTTCAGCCCTCCAAGATTTCTCTACCAGCAAGCAGTTGTTCAGTTCTCTTATATCATTCCTAATTTTCTGTCAGGTCTATCTGCTACTTGGAGAGAGAGTAGCAAAGTACAAAACATGATTAAGGATTTGCCCATTTCTCCTTCCAGTTATGTCAGTTTTTGCTTCAGGTAGTTTTACTCTATGTTGTTTGATGTATACACATTTAGGATTATAATGATCCCTTTATCATTATATAATGTCCTGCTTTAACTCTAGCAATTTTCTTTTTTTCTGAAATCTATATAAAAATAATACAATTATGTCAGCTTTCTTAAGATTAGGATTTCTTGACACACCTTTTTATTTGTGTGTGTCATTATATTATAAATGAGTTTCCTGTACACAACATATGTTTTGATTACTTTTTTTCTTTATATCCATCCTGACAATTCCTAGTGTGTTTTTACTATTTATATTTCATATGATTATTGATATGTTTGGACTAAGGCTACCATTTTGTTGTTTGTTTTTGCTTATTTCCTCTGCTTTTCATTGTTTTTCTTACATCCTACTAGTTTATTGTAACATTTATTATAATTCATTTTAATTTGTCTATTGCAACTCTAACTGTATCTCTGTGCATACTTTTGTTTGGTGGTCCCTCTGGAATTAATTTTTTACAATAAACTTAGAATCAGTATTCTAACACTTTGTATGGAATGTAGAAACATTTATCACTATAAATATAGATATTAATATAGAATTATCCTTTTATTCTCCACCTTTTGTTATAGTTGTTTTATAGATTACACCTACATATATTTTTAAAAAATCAAACCATGTTTTCACTTTTGCTTTCAATAATCATAAATATATATTTTCCAGTCAATCCCCCTGGATATATGATTATGCTTTTAATAACCATATATATTTTAAAGAACTTAAAGAAGAATGATTTATTATATTAGCCTAAATATTTCCATTTCTATTGTTCTTTATTCATTCCTGATGTTCCAAGATTTTTTCTGGTATCATATCCCTTCCATCTGAATGACTTTCTTAGCAATTTTTAAAGCAGGTCAGCAGGCAACAAATTCTATTAGCTTCTCTTCGTCTGAGAATGTTTTTATTTTCTCTCAATCCCTAAAGGATATTTTCACTAAATATAAAGTCCTATCTTAACTGTTCTTTTCTTTTAGCGTTTTAAAAACGTCTGCAACACTTTCTTGCAGCTTCCCTGATTTCTAATAAGAAGGTTGTAATCATTTAAGTTTCCGGTTTTGCCTATAGGTAAGCTATCACTTTTTCTCTAGCTGCTTTCAATGTGTTTCGTTAGCTTTAGTTTTTAGCAGTTTGGTTGTAATTTGTCTAGGTACGCATTTTTGTAGATTACCCTATTCAGTTTCTTGAACCTGTAGATGTATGTCTTTCTTCAAATTTGGAAATTTGCAGCCATTCTTTCTTCAAATATATTTTTCCAGCAATAAAATATTTCTCATTTCCTTCTAGGATTCCAATCTCATGAATGCTACACCTGCTGCTATTTCCCAAAGGACTGTGTTGTTCAGATTAGATAATTTTACTGTCCTCAAGGTCATTGACATCTTTGTCATTTTCATTCTGCTATTGAGCATATCAAATGAGTTTGTACTTGTTACTATATCTTTTTCAGTTCTAAAATTTTCATTAAATTATTCTTTGTATCTTTTGTTTGATAAGTCTTTCTATTCTTTTCATGTTTCGAGAGTGTTGAAGCATTTATGTAATAGCTACTTTAAAGTCTTTGTCAGATAACTTTAATCTCTGTGGCATTTCAGTGTTGATTGTTTTAGACTTTCTTGGCCATATATAAACTGAATACTTTCATCCATGATTTTGAGATTCTTCCATTTTTTTGAGTATGACAGTAATTAACTTTTTTTTTTTCTTTGCTAAGCACCTTTCCTAGCCACCCTCCCATCCCAGGATATCTTGTTGCATTACCTCATTTAATGTTCTTTATTATCTGTATCACTAACTGAAATCATCCATTTACTTTTAAATTTTCAAATAGAATTCATCATTATTTAGAACAGCTTGTGTGTGTGTGTGCTTAGTAAATGGTTTATTGATTTTTCTGACTCAAAACAGTTGATATTTTAAATATAAATTTATTTATTTTAATTGGAGGCTAATTACTTTACAATATTGTAGAACAGTTTTAGACTTACTGAAAAGAATGAGAAGAATGAACCTATTTGCACGGAAAAAACGCAGATTCAGACGTCGAGAATGAACTTGTGGACACAGTAGGGGGAGGAGAGAGTGGGACGAATAGATACCATATATACACTGAAAGTGAAAGTCACTCAGTCGTGTCCGACTCTTTGCAACCCCGTGGACTATACAGTCCATGGAATTCTCCAGGCCAGAATACTGGAGTAGGTAGCCATTCACTTCTCTAGGGGATCTTCCCAACCCAGGGATCAAACCCAGGTCTCCTGCATAACAGGCAGATTCATTACCAGCTGAGCCACCAGGAAAGCCCATTACCATGTGTAAAATAGATAGCTGGTAGGAAGTTGCTCCATAACACAGGGAGCTCAGCCTGGCACTCTGTGATGACCTGAGGTGCCAGGGAGAGACAGGGGGAGAGGAGGGAGGCTCAAGAGGGAGGTGATATATGTATTATTATGACTGATCACATTGTTGTACACCAGAAACCAACACAACATTGTAAAGCAATTTTCTGCCAATCAAAAATAAGTTTAAAATAATAATAACAATAAACCCTCACATATATTAAGCTAAAAACAAAGCAAAATAATGAGAAGATAGTACAGAGAGTTCCCATATACCCATCCATTTTATTGATCAGTGTCCTACAATGCATGAATATAACATAATTTGGTAACCCAGTCTCTAAGTGGCTGATATTTGATACCTCATTCCTTTATATTGCTGAGTTGTGTTCCATTGTATGGATGTACCACAGTTTGTTTTTCCATTTATGTACTGAAGGACATGCTGGTTTTGTTTGTTGTTCAGTTGCTAAGTCACGTCTGACTCTTAACAACCCCACAGACAACAGCATGCCAGGCCCCTCTGTCCTTCACTGTCTCCCAGAGTTTCCTCAAATTCATGTCCATTGAATTGGTGATGCTATCTAACCATCTCAACCTCTGCCCCTTCTCCTTTTGTTTTTAACAATTATGAATAAAATTGCTATAAACATTCATGTGAAGACTTCTGTGTGACTATACATTGTCTTTACTGTTCCAGATCTCTTTCTTTTCCATATCCACTTTAGAATCAATTTGCTAATAGTCAAAAAATAGCCTGCCAGGATTTTGTTTAGGAGTACATTGAATCAATAAATCAACTTGGAAATAATAGTCATATTTATGGTATTGAGTCATCAAGACAGTATATCTCTCCATTTAGTTAGATCTTTTATGATTTCTTTCCTTAGAGTATTGTAAACAAATTGCTTGTCTGAAAACAAATCCTATATGTATTATGTTAGCTAAATATTTCATTTTTAGGTGTTACTGTAAATAGTATTTAAAAATTCCAATATTTTAGTGCTAGCATAATGAAAAGCAATTGACACTTCTATATAGACCTTGTATTAATTATTTGCTATAATTACTGTGACCTTGCTATAATTACTTATTTGTTCTAGAAGTTTTTTTAATATAAATTTATTTATTTTAATTGGAGGCTAATTACTTTACAATATTGTATTGGTTTTGCCATACACTGACATGACTCCACCATGGGTGTACATGTGTTCCCCACCCTGAAAGTTTTTAAATAGATTATTCTAGATTTTTCTACATAGACAATCATAATGTCATGTGCAGATAAAGATGGTTTATTTTCTTGTGTTGTTTCTTCCCTGCCAATCTATATTTTATTTCTTTTTCTTCTTTTCTTCCTCCTCCTCTTCTTCATACTTTGTGTGTGTGTGTGTGTGTGTGTGTGTGTGTGTGTGTCTTGCTACTCCATCTATGACTTCCAGTATGATGTTGACTAAGAGCAGTAAGACAAAACACCCTTGTTTTCTTCCCAATCTTGGGCAGAAAACACTGAGTCTATAAACTGTGTCAGTTTGAGGAGGTGCCCTGATATTCTTAGTTTGCTAAGATTTTTTTATCATGAATGTTTTGCATTTTGTCAGATGCTCTATAAATTGATATGATCGTATGACTTCTTTGTTGTTGTTCAGTTGCTCAATCATGTCCGACTCTTTGTGACCCCATGGACTACAGCATGTCAGGCTTCCCTGTCCATCCCCATCTCCCGGAGTTGGCTAAACTCATGTTCATAGAGACGGTGATGCCATCCAACCATCTTGTCTTCCATCGTCCCCTTCTCCTCCTGCCTTCAATCTTGCCCAGCATCAGGGTCTTTTCCAATCACTCAGCTCTTCATATCAGGTGGCCAAAGTATTGGAGCTTCAGCTTCAGCATCGTCCTTCCAGTGAATGTTCAGGATTGATTTTCTTTAGGATTGACTGCTTGGATCTCCTTGCAGACCAAGGGACTCTCAAGAGTCTTCTCCAGCACCACAGCTCAACAGCATCAATTCTTTGGCACTCAGCCTTCTTTATGGTCCAACTCTCACATCTGGACAGGACTACTTTCTTCTTTAGCCTGTTCATTTGGTAGATTATGTTGATTTTCAAATATTGATCCAAACCAGCCATACATATCTGAAATAAATCCCACTTAATAGTAGCACATATTTCCCTTAGTAGTAGCACAGTTCTAATTCTGTTTGTGGAGGGCACTGAGCTATGGCAAAGTAAAGAAGTGGGCCTGGTGGGTTTGTTCTATGGCTGAGACTTGATATAAACAGCTCTAACAAACCATGCAGCCTCTTTCACTCAGAAGACAAGGAATGATTCACGAGCCAATTTTAGGTTGTGCGTATTCCCTTTTGTCTTCTACATTCTTAAAAACAATGTCCTCTTCTGCAGAGAACAGTATACACAGCTATTTAAGCCCTGGTCCTCTCTCAACACAGAGGAAGGCTGGTGGATGTGGCTTTTCAGGACATTATGTACAAAACTATCCGCTTACAGATGACAAAGGAAGAGAACAAAGGTAAAACCTGAATAAAAGGAGAACCTTTTCAACCAAGAGATTCTAAGAAAAAGATTGCTATTCAGGAATTTTAATGAATTGGTTTCATCACTGACCCCTGGAAGATGTCAAGTTCACATTAATATGGAAATGGAAAGACACACTGAGGCTTGTTAGCAGCAGTTTATCACACTGAGACTGCTGTTATTATGCTCGTTCTCTCCTCCTCCCTCTATCTATCTATACATATATACAAACACTCAACCCTTATACTCATGAACTCCTTATTGCCTCAGATCTGTTTCCACTGAATCCTGGCAGATGACAACAGTGTTGAAAAATGTGGCCAGGTTGGGCTTCAGAAGAGGCCCTGTGCTAAATTAACACAAATATGAACCAGCTGAAGACCCACAATGAGAAGCAAATTTGGACACGAGATTTACCGCTTCATTTTTGAGCGCTCTCAGTAAGAAAAGTTCCATCAACAGTTATCAAATAGGACCTTGAAATAGTTAAGCTGTCCATTGCTTGTTTTCAAATATTGGAGCCTTATTGCATAATAATGCCAGTATTAATAATTATATAAATATTACTAATATACAAGAAGAAATTGTCCCAGTAGACTGCTTCTAGGTCCTAGTCAGCTAGTAGTGGCTCATCACAGTAATTTTCTCTCTGTTCAGACACCTATCTCTTATTTCTCCCCAGGTTTTCTTTTTATATCTTGCTCCCCCCCGCCCCACTCTTAGAAGCCTTCTTAATGAAGATTCCACAAGTTTAATAAGGATGTTATCATGAAGCAGGAGGTTTAAAATGAAAGTTTTAAAGCCTGCTTCTGTATGCCTGGGCATTTGCATTTTATCCAGACAAAACGCAGCAGTAATAATAGCTACATGAAAAAGCAGGAATCTTTCACTATCATTTTGCCTTTTATGGGCTTTTAGGATTCCACGTTGCTAAGGCAATCTTCATCACAGTGCATCACAATGGGAGAAGAATTTGTAACCAGAGCTTGGCCAGTCTAAACAGTGTATAGTAGTGTGATCCCAGGTAACATTCTCTATCAGCAGAGGAGAGAAAGTAACCAAAGAGGAGGAAAACACCCCCTTGGCAGCTTTGGAATACTATATGGGCCCTTGAGATAAAGTGAGATGAACTTGGGTGGCTCAGAGACCTGCAACTGAGATGTGGGCAAAGCTATAATGCAGTCCACCCAGGTCCATTAATATTAGGACCATTAAGAAAATATGATTAAAATAATAATATACTGTCCCCAGTTTAGCTTCATCAGCTTCCATGCTAGCAGGGACAGACATTGTGACTTGTAAGTGGCCATTCAAATTATTTGAGGAAAGTGAGGTCTCCACTTGTTAACCAGAACATCACTTTAGAGATATCTGGTAAGAAATAAACCCAGAATTTAAAACAACAATAACAACAACAACAAAAAAAAAACCTATAGATATAAAAAGACATCTCCCAATCTTGTTCTTGACTGTTCACCTCAGAATAGCAGAGTAGAAAGGCTTTTCAAATTTATCTACCACTTATCTTATGTTCCAATAAAGTTGAGGCATAGAAAACAGAAGAGATTTGCCTAAGAATATAAGGCCAAATCTGGAATGCAAAAGTAGGAAGTCAAGAAACACCGGGGGTAACAGGCAAATTTGGCCTGGGAATACGGAATGAAGCAGGGCAAAGACTAATAGAGTTTTGCCAAAAGAACGCACCAGTCATAGCAAACACCCTCTTCCAAAAACACAAGAGAAGACTCCACACATGGACATCACCAGATAGTCAACACCAAAATCATATTGATTATATTCTTTGCAGCCAAAGATGGAGAAGCTGTATACAGTCAGCAAAAACAAGACAAGGAGCTGACTGTGGCTCAGATCATGAACTCCTTATTGCCAAATTCAGACTGAAATTGAAGAAAGTAGGGAAAGCCACTAGACCATTCAGGTATGACCTAAATCAAATTCTTTATGATTATATGGTGGAAATGAGATATAGATTTAAGGGCCTAGATCTGATAGAGTGCCTGATGAACTATGGAATGAGGTTCATGACATTGTCAGGAGACAGGGATCAAGACCATCCCCATGGAAAAGAAATACAAAAAAGCAAAATGGCTGTCTGGGGAAGCCTTACAAATAGCTGTGAAAAGAAGAAAAGCAAAAAGCAAAGGAGAAAAAGAAAGATATAAGCATCTGAATGCAGAGTTCCAAAGAGTAGCAAGAAGAGATAAGAAAGCCTTCCTCAGAGATCAGCAAAGAGAGGAAAACAACAGAATGGGAAAGACTAGAGATCTCTTCAAGAATTAGAGATACCAAGGGAACATTTCATGCAAAGATGGGCTCGATAAAGGACAGAAATGGTTTGGACCTAATAGAAGCAGAAGATATTAAGAAGAGGTGGCAAGAATACACAGAAGAACTGTGTAAAAAAAATCTTCATGACCCAGATAATCATGATGGTCTGATCACTCACCTAGAGCCAGACATCCTGGAATGTGAAGTCAAGTGGGCCTTAAAAAGCATCACTATGCATAAAGCTAGTGGAGGTGATGGAATTCCAGTTGAGCTATTTCAAATCCTGAAAGATGATGCTGTGAAAGTGCTGCACTCAATATGCCAGCAAATTTGGAAAACTCAGCAGTGGCCACAGGACTGGAAAAGGTCAGTTTTCATTCCAATCCTAAAGAAACGCAATGCCAAAGAATGCTCAAACTACCACACAATTGCACTCATCTCACACGCTAGTAAAGTAATGCTCAAAATTCTCCAAGCCAGGCTTCAGCAATACGTGAACCATGAACTTCCAGATGTTCAAGCTGGTTTTAGAAAAGGCAGAGGAACCAGAGATCAAATTGCCAATATCTGCTGGATCATGGAAAAAGCAAGAGAGTTCCAGAAAAACATCGATTTCTGCTTTATTGACTATGCCAAAGCCTTTGACTGTGTGGATAACAATCAACTGTGGAAAATTCTGAGATGGGAATACCAGACCACCTGACCTGCCTCTTGAGAAACCTATATGCAGGTCAGGAAGCAACAGTTAGAACTGGACATGGAACAACAGACTGGTTCCAAATAGGAAAAGGAGTACATCAAGGCTGTATATTGTCACCATGCTTATTTAACTTCTATGCAGAGCACATCATGAGAAATGCTGGACTGGAAGATCACTAACCTCAGATATGCAGATGACACCACCCTTATGGCAGAAAGAGAAGAGGAACTAAAAAGCCTCTTGATGAAAGTGAGAGAGGAGAGTGAAAAAGTTGGCTTAAAGCTCAACATTCAGAAAACGAAGATCATGGCATCTGGTCCCATCACTTCCTGAGAAATAGATGGGGAAACAGTGGAAACAGTGTCAGACTTTATTTTGGGGGGCTCCAAAAATCACTGCAGATGGTGACTGCAGTCATGAAATTAAAAGATGCTTACTCTTTGGAAGGAAAGTTATGACCAACTTAGATAGCATATTGAAAAGCAGAGACAATACTTTGCCAACAAAGGTCCGTCTAATCAAGGCTATGGTTTTTCCAGTGGTCATGTATGGATGTGAGAGTTGGACTGTGAAGAAGGCTGAGCGCTGAAGAATTGATGTTTTTGAACTGTGGTGTCAGAGAAGACTCTTGATAGTCCCTTGGACTGCAAGGAGATCCAACCAGTCCATTCTGAAGGAGATCAGTCCTCGGTGTTCTTTGGAAGGACTGATGCTAAAGTTGAAACTCCAATATACTGGCCACCTCATGCAAAGAGTTGACTCATTGGAAAAGACGCTGATGCTGGAAGGGATTGGCGGCGGGAGGAGAAAGGGATGACAGAGGATGAGGTGGTTGGATGGCATCACCGACTTGATGCGCATGAGTTTGTGTGAACTCCAGGAGTTGGTAATGGACAAGGAGGCCTGGCATGCTGCAATTCATGGGGTCGCAAAGAGTCGGACATGACTGAGCGACTGAACTGAACTGATAAGGCCAAATCAAGCTTAGAATCAAAGTGTCCTAACTAGAAGGCCAAATATTTTCCTATTTGATGATGAACCATATTTAAAGAATCTGCATGCTGATTCTTCTGGGTTATAAATAAAATCATCTTGATCTCATGCCCACCTACTGACAATCAGGGTATCTCAGAGACCAAGAAGGATGTTAGTTCCCTAACAGTATAAATTTCCTTCCTTATATATCTAAAAATCCAGGACACTGGATTCAAAGTTTAAGGGTCATGTGGTAATTTCTGGTGGTGGGAAAAGCCCACCATACAAATGTCAGTAACAAATCTGTATTCTACCCTCCTACCATCCATTCCCAAAAGTATAAAAGGTATAGAAAGAGTTCTGATATGATGGTGATTTTAAAAGAGTAGGACATGACTTAGTGACTGAAAAACTATAAAAAATCACTTTCTAAATCATACAGCTTGCTTTAGACCCCCAAATAACAAAACCATCAAGATAATTATTAAATACATCAAATCAACTGTATTCACCACTGTAATTCACCAGAGATTTCCAAAAAGAGTAGTCTATAAGTACTAGAGCCTATTTCCCCGGGGATTGCACAGGTCCATGCAGGCCCAATGCCTTCATCTCTCCTCATACATCAACCTTTCCTGGTCCTCTTATTACTGTAACAATCTAGTGTCTATAATACTCACTTACAGAGCATCACATTTCTATAAAGAATCCACTTACCGATGCAGAACAAATTCTGGGAGATGATGAAGGACAAGGAAGCCTGGCATGCTGAATCCATAGGGTAACAGAGTTGGACACAACTTAGCGACTGAAAAACAGCAGCCAACGCAGGAGACGCAAGAAAGGTGGGTTCAATCCCTGGGTTGGGAATATCCCCTGGAGTAGGAAATGGCACCCCACTCCAGTATTCTTGCCTGGGAAATCGCCTGGACAGAGGAGCCTGGCAGGCTACAGTCCACATAGTCACAGAGTTGGGCACAACTGAACAACTTAGCAGAAGTACAAGTACTGCCATAATATCTCTATGAGACATTACAGTGAGCCCAGGAGCCTAGTTACATGCCGTTCAATCTCATCTCCATGCTCTTTGGACATATTTCCATAGTATATCCACCTAAATAACCACTGCAGTTAAGTTGAACATTTAGAAACCACTTTTTCTTTGTTGTCATTGTTCTTTGTCTTCTTATGAGTCCAGATCTCTTCTGCTTGGCTAACTAAGTCTTTGCCTTACTTATATGACTCCTCTCTTCCCCATAAACCAAGCCCCCCCCCCAAAAAAAAGAGTAACTGTGGTTTCCTAATGAATCTCTGTATATCCCAAAATGGCGAACTGATTCTAGTTTGGGGAAAACATTTAAAAAAAAAAAAAAAGACTTTGTATTCTGGACTAAAAGCAGAAGGAAAAAGAATTTAGAGAAAAGGAAAAAAAAGATAGAGTAGAAATGCCATGTGGATAAAGGCACTGACAGTTGGTTTCTCTTTTGTAATGCAAGTGACTGACTGCAAAGACTTGACTGCTTAGACTTACAGGCTTACAGACCGCTGTCTTGATAAATGCATTGCCAGCCTCAGAACAGATAGAAAATCAGGCCAGTCCTACCCACGCTGACCCAAGCAGGTGGGCTCTTTTGTTTTAGAGATCTCCGTTGATATCTGAAATTGACCAATGGGGCTCTTGTTCTTTCTCTTCCCATTCTTATGTTTTTAAATTCACCAGTAAAGAGTGAGCTTTTGAAACCTAGGTCCCCCAGCTCTACCCCAGTGAAAGCAAACCCCAGGTCCATGTGCGCTCTGTCTTTCTTTCTACCCTTGTGCGTCATGTAATTTCCAGGACCTGCAATACATACATACATATTTTTTTTTTTTTTACTTTCTTGATGGTTATAGCTGAAGGTATCTTGCAATTATAATAAGAAACAAGGGCCAGTGCGGCTACAACATTGGTTACCAATAGGCTGAGTCCAGCAGAAAACAAAAGCATAACCAATGTAGCTCACATCAAGAAAAACTGACAGCAGCAGATTTTCTCAGGAAGCCAAGGGATCATGGACGCAGAATGACCTGGCCTTATATACTTAAAAACAAATATCCAGACTGAGAGATCTCCCAGGAATAGACAGACTGACTTATCTTTCAAATGTAGAAGACCAACATTTATCTCTGCTCCAGTACCTCCTAGCCACCTATTCATGTAGGTTTCTCACCTGTTTAAATATAATTTATATCTAGATCCAGTCTTACTGGGTCAGAGAATGAGAAAGTTATGACCTACTAGACAATGGGGCTTAGGAAGATGATGTGCATGACACATTACTGACCTCCACCTACAAAAAGCAAAGCTTAAATCTCTAGAGAATAAGAGAAATCAGCTGTCAGATGGTGCCAAGTTGATCACATAAACAAAGGCAAAATGAGTCTTCCATTGTCATTGTAGATGTTGGCCAAGCTGAAAGTTAAGGCTGAAAATGCAATGAATTGGGCAGCGCATTCCAGTGAAAAGCGTTATAATATATTCGAACAAAAGGACCATCTCCATTAACATCACTGGTCACTAAGGTAAGTGGCTCTGAGTTGGGTTCTTATCTCTCATTGCTCCCAAATAAAACAAAATCTACTGTTGAGGCTTGATTTTTACTCTGAATTCCAATAGAGTATATCAATGAGATAAATAAGGTCCTAACTTTAAAAATCATAATGAAGTATCTGTTTTTTTAATAAATGTGCAAATCTTGAAAATAAGGCAAAGGGGGCATTTCATGTTCTAATATCACATGCTGCAGTCCATAGGGTCACAAAGAGTCAGACACAACTTAGCAACTCAACAACAACAACAACAACAACAAATGTCATTCTGGAAAAACTAACAGGTCCTCCCACTGATTCCTTAATTATATCAGGGGACACAGCACCATTTGACCTGACATTTATTATTTATTAGAGCCAACATTTTATGAAGTTACATATTAAGTTACAGACTTTTGTCTGATGGAAATACAAATTATTTCTTTCCAGGAGGAAAAGATAAGCTCAAAGGTTATGGTTTTATTTTCCTGGAGGACATTAACCAGTCAGACTCCAACTTAGTAAACTTATCTCAATATAACTTTCCTGAGTGACTAACTATTTTTCTTCTATTCATCTTTTGAACCAGGTTTATCCTCATACTGGTTTCCTTGACTATTAATTAAGTAAATATATGACACATTACTGTATATTTGTATGAAAGTCGAGATTTAATTTTTTTGATAATACTTTGACAGTTAGTGGCACTTTTCTTTAAGTTCTCAGCTATCCCTACGACTTCTGCAGTTCTGCATAATGTCAGTATTACGTGAGCCATAGTTGTATAGGGAGTTAAAACAGACAACAGAAAGTTGAAAATGTAACAAAAAAAAAAAATATTTTTTCTAGCTGCTCTAACATGTGTCCCACTCAGATGTACAGAAATGTTATTTTTGCTGAATTCAGCTGGCTCACAGCCTCCATTCCTTTTCAGTAGGTGAAAACACTTCATCTTGCCACTTTAAGTTAACTAAGTGTCTTTCAGTTGAAAACAAGAATTGCAGGTGGAATGGGGGCATATGGCCCTAGTGTCCTTGGGCTTCTTTAATATTTCTCCAACTGCAAGGTTGTGACCACAAGGACAAATGTCAGTATTCTTGCTTTCCTGTATCTCTCTCCAGTTCCTTTCCTGGCCCCAAATTGAAAAAAGAAAAAAATACAAACAGAACAATTTTTCTATCTTGCCTTGTCCCTTTCTGTAAGTTACTCAACTCTAAATCTTCAGCTTCAGCTCCTTGGAAACCAAATATCTTCTCCTTTCACTAAAAGCCTAGATATTATAAGATGGATATAGATCTTGATTTGGGGCTTCCAAACTGTTTTATTTTAAATCTATTCCAAGCACCTATTTTTAATGTGAAAAAATATTTTAAAAAGGAATACTGAGGGTCATCTTCCCTCAGTTTCAATGGATTGGGATCTTTGGAAAAAAGAAATTACCTGGAATAAAAAAAAAATTTGAGATAGTTGAAGAAATATCCTAAGCTACCTGTGACCTTATAATATAATATAAATGAGGTTTACCTCTTATTCTGAGCTTTTATAGGAAAAATAGCAAATAATAGTGTGTAAGAAACTTGCACACTAGTAGAAATTATGAAAACATACATACCCTCTGTTTTTCTTTGCTTCACCTTTCCTTCTTTCTGGTATTTGTCTTTTGTTATATTTTCTCATTTATTTATCTATGTCCATTTTTATTCTTGTTCCCAATATTGGTTATTCCTCAGAAATCCTAGGGCCTTAAACTAATGAACATACTCATTATAGAGAACACAAAGTTAGGAAATTTGTTACATATGAAAAAAAATCTTTGATTTTAGGACCATAGTCCAATAAAAAAATTAGAAAAAATTTTTAATTTATTGAAATTAAAGCTTACCATTAAAAACATCAATAAAGATATAAGGTAAATAAATTAGTATTAAGCAAAGTTTCATTAGCATCCATTTTCCTTTTTTTGCTTATGAAAAAAAGCTTCAGAATCTCCACTTTCTATAGTCTCAAGCTTGTATATAAGATAAAAAAAAATTTATATTCATCAGAATTCCAGTTAGCAAAGAAATTATATGACTTTGCTCTATACGATGCTGATATCCTAAATTTTAAGACGTTCAACTAATAAATTGAAAATCAAAGGTAAAAATTGAAAGTGAAGGGGATGAAGTGATGACATGGGATGTGGTGTTGCCATGATGTACTGGGGAATTGTGTTTCCCAAAATATATGTCCACATCCTAATTCCTTAAGCTTGTGCATATGACCTTATTTGGAAAGGGAGTTTTTGCAAGTATCATTAAATTAAGGTGCTCAAGATGTGGTGATCATGCAGAATTTGTGCCAGATCCCAAATCCAATGGCAGAGGTCCTTACAAGAGAAAAGCAGGAGAGCTGGGGGGCACAGAGACAAACGGGAGAGGCCTTATGAAGACAGAGGCAGAGACTGGAGTCGTGCTGCCACAAAACAAACGACATTTGAGAATCATCAGAAGCCGAAAGGAAACTTACCCAGATCCTTCAGTGGGAGCATGGCCCTGCCGATACTTTGATTCAGATTTCTAATCTCCAGAACTGTGAGAGAATAAATTTCTGTTAAGCCACCATTTGTGGTACTTTGTTATGGCAAGACTAGGAAACTAATATACAGGCTATGGTTTTATTTTGTTTCACTTCAAATATTAAACTAAATTTGAAATAGCTGCACTAAAGACGTTCAGTTCAGTTCAGTTCAGTCACTCAGTCCTGTTCGACTCTTTGTGACCCCATGAATCGCAGCACGTCAGGCCTCCCTGTCCATCACCAACTCCGGGAGTTCACTCAGACTCACGTCCATCGAGTCAGTGATGCCATCCAGCCATCTCATCCTCTGTCGTCCCCTTCTCCTCCTGCCCCTAATCCCTCCCAGCATCAGAGTCTTTTCCAATGAGTCAACTCTTTTCATGAGGTGACCAAAGTACTGGAGATTCAGTTTCAGCTTCAGCATCATTCCCTCCAAAGAAATCCCAGGGCTGACCTCCTTCAGAATGGACTGGTTGGATCTCCTTGCAGTCCAAGGGACTCTCAAGAGTCTTCTCCAACAGCACGGTTCAAAAGCATGAATTCTTCGACACTCAGCTTTCTTCATAGTCCAACTCTCACATCCATACATGACCACTGGAAAAACCATAGCCTTGACTAGATGGACCTTTTTTGGCAAACTAATGTCTCTGCTTTCGAATATGCTATCTAGGTTGGCCATAACTTTTCTTCCAAGGAGTAAGCATCTTTTAATTTCATGGCTGTAGTCACATCCGCAGTGATTTTGGAGCCCCAAAAAATAAAGTCTGACACTGTTTCCACTGTTTCCCCATCTATTTCCCATGAAGTGACGGGACCAGATGCCATGATCTTCGTTTTCCGAATGTTGAGCTTTAAGCCAACATTTTCACTCTCCTCTTTCACTTTCATCAAGAGGCTTTTTAGTTCCTCTTCACTTTCTGCCATGAGAGTGGTGTCATCTGCATATCTGAGGTTTTTTATATTTCTCCTGGCAATCTTGATTCCAGCTTGTGCTTCTCCCAGCCCAGCATTTCTCATTATGTACTCTGCATAGAAGTTAAATAAGCAGGGTGACAATATACAGCCTTGACGTCTTCCTTTTCCTATTTGGAACCAGCCTTTTGTTCCATGGCCAGTTCTAACTGTTGCTTCCTGACCTGCATAAACGTTTCTCAAGAGGCAGGTCAGGTGGTCTGGTATTCCCATCTCTTCCAGAATTTTCCACAGTTGATTGTGATCCACACAGTCAAAGGCTTTGGCATAGTCAATAAAGCAGAAATAGATGTTTTTCTGGAACTCTCTTGCTTTTTCCATGATCCAGCGGATATTGGCAGTTTGAACTCTAGTTCCTCTACCTTTTCTAAAACCAGCTTGAACATCTGGAAGTTCACGGTTCACGTATTACTGAAGCCTGGCTTGGAGAATTTTGAGCATTACTTTACTAGCGTGTGAGATTAGTGCAATTGTGTGGTAGTTTGAGCATTCTTTGGCATTGCGTTTCTTTGGGATTGGAATGAAAACTGACCTTTTCCAGTTCTGTGGCCACTGCTGAGTTTTCCAAATTTGTGGGCATGTTGAGTGCAGCACTTTCACAGCATCATCTTTTAGGATTTGAAATAGCTCAACTGAAATTCCATCACCTCCACTTAAATAGGTAGCAATATTATCCCTGTGACAATAAGGTTTTTCTTATCACAGAAAGCACTGCCTCCGCTAGGTCCAAACAAGAAAGATTTGCAAATGAAGCCATGTAATTAGGATAAGTGGGTACTTAGAGAAAGAACATGTGACATGAAGACACATTAATATTAAGACTTTTAGATAATTTTAAGACAAGAAATAAAGTCATAAAACTTTGGTCAAGAGAAGAAAGGGTTTAGATATGCTCTCATGACACCGATTTATATGCTATAAAAAGATAATATTAATAGTGCAGTTTTTGAATATGGATAAACCCATTTTTAGACATTTAAGGAAATTCTTTTTAACAAATGTACAATTTTAAATACAAAAGAGAATGCTTTGGGCATAGTTGTACGATGAGAATAATTTTCATTCAGTCATGTCAAACGTAAGCAAGATTTTTTTTTTGGTGGGGAAAATTCAAGATTTAAACTAAAATAAGATTAGAGCATGGGCTTCTCAGGTGGTGCTAGTGGTAAAGAACCTGCCTTCCAATTTAGGAGACATAAGAGATGTGGGTTCCATCCGTGGGTCAGAAGATTCCCTGGAGGAGGGCATGGCCACCTACTTCAGTATTCTTGCCTGGAGAATCCCATAGACAGAGGAGCCAGGCATGCTACAGTCCCTAGAGTCACAAACAGTCAGACACGGCTGAAGCAACTTAGCATGCACACATGCAAGAGTTGAGCATGAAGACTCAAAAGCATATTTCACAGTGCAAATTTTGTTTGAAGCCAGTTGCAGCAGCAAAGGGAAATATGCCCCAAATCCTTCAGGCAAGTCTTCAGCAGTATGTGAAGCAAGAACTTCGAGAGGTACATGCTAGGTTTAGCAGAGGCAGCAAAACCAGAGATCAAATTGCTAACATTCGTTATATCACAGAGAAACCAAGGGAATTCCAAAAAAAAAAAAAAATCTACTTCTTCACTGAGTACACTAAAGTCTTTGACTGTGTGGATCACAACAAATTGTGGAAAATTCTTAAAGAGATAGGAATACCAGACCACCTTACCTGTCTCCTGAGAAACCCATGTGTGGGTCAATAAGCAACAGTTAGAACTTTACATGGAACAAGTGACTGGTTCAAAATTGGGAAAGGAGTATGCCAAGACTGTATATTGTCATCCTATTTATTTAACTTACATGCAGAGTATATCATGCAAAATGCCAGACTGGATAAATCACAAGCTGGAGTCAAGATGGCCAGGAGAAATACCAATAACCTCAGATATGCAAATGATACCACTCTAATGGCAGAAAGAGGAACTAAGGAGCCTCTTGATGAGGATGAAAAGACGAGAATAAAAAAGCTGACTTAAAATTCAACATTCAAAAAACTAAGATCATGGCCTCTGGTCCCATCACTTCATGGCAAATAGATGGGGAAAAAGTGGAAGCAGTGTCAGACTTTATTTTTTGGGGCTCCAAAATCACTGCAGATGGTGACTGCAGCCATGAACCTAAAAGACGCTTACTCCTTGGAAGGAAAGTAATGACCAACCTAGACAGCATATTAAAAAGCTGAGACATTACTTTGCCAACAAAGGTCTGTGTAGTCAAAGCTATGACAAACCTAGACAGTATATTACAAAGCAAATACATCACTTTGCTGAAAAAGGTCTGTATAATCAAAGCTATGGTTTTTCCAGTAGTCATGTACCGATGTGAGAGTTGGATCGTAAGGAAGGCTGAGCACCAAAGAAATGATGCTTTCGTATTGTGGTGCTAAATAAGACTCTCCAGAGTCCTGTGGACTGGAAGGAAATCAAACTAGTCAATTCTAAAGGAAATCAACCCTGAATGTTCCTTGGAAGGACTGATGCTGAAGTTCCAATACTTTGGCAACCTGATGCAAAGAGTTGACTCATCGAAAAAGACCCTGAGGCTGGAAAAGATTGAAGGCAAAAGGAGAAGAGGGCGGCAAAGGATGAGATGGTTAGATAGCATCACCAACTCAATGGACATGAATCTGAGCAAACTCTGGGAGATGGCACAGGGAAGCCTGGCATGCTGCAGTCCATGGGGTTGCAAAGAGTTGGACATGACTTAGCAACTGAACAGCAACAACAACAGCAACAAAAAGTGAAACATAACTGCATGAGGAGAGTGATGTCAGATGGCCCGGCAAGAAGCAATATTCAAAGGAAATCAGCAGAGCATGGATAATGGAAACTGAAAATTCTCCATCTTCTTATTCCCACAATCACCAAAGTCTGACACATTTGCCCCCTTGTTATTTCTGGTCTGAAGGACTTTCTTCTCTTAGGTTGGCTTATGTAAAAGCCAGCAAAGGATGATGGCCCCTCACCACACACCAGGACAGTGACATAGAACCTGGCAAGTGAGCAGAAAAGGCTTCTGAGGCCACAAAAAGAAGCTACTAGATACAACTTAAGCAGTTACACCTTTTCTCAGCACAGAAATACACTGGTTAGAGAAATATAAAGATTATCTACCAAAAAAAGGAAACATAAAAAGGATTCATTGAGTTAAATGTCTATCCCTTTTTGCATTCACAAGTAAAGATACAGGTGGGAGAGGATAATAAGATCTATAAATGAAGGTCTAAACATGTAGCTTTATCTTGTTTTTCTTAAATGAGAGAGAGAGAAATGGCACACAGATAAATATATAATTTCTTGAGGGGCAAAGTGAATATTAAAATATTGCAAATAAGGCAATTAAAACTATGCAGTTTGACAAAGCACTGGACCCAGTTGAATTGCACCATAATTCATGAGGGAAAAAACAATAGCAAGGGAAACAGAGAAGCCTTTGGCAAAACCATCTGATAGCTCAATAAGGAAAGAATAAAGGAAGCAATTGTATTTGAGTCACTAACAAGCATTCTCGGATTTAAGCAAAACAAAATCATTAAAAGAACTAGTTTTCCCAACTTCAATTACTAAGCACAAAAATAAAGATCCACTCAAATCTATGCATTTGTGATTCACCTAAGGGAACTGGTCTGAATCGGGGAATTTAAGGTTTATTTTTATTCAGATTTTAAGGAAACATTGATCATTTTATTAGCAGGTTACCTAGTGATAATAAAAGCTCACTAATAAGCAAAGTATCCTAGATCACTCTGGATACGAGAGCTAATGATACTGCATTTCAAAAGCTGATAAAAAATAGTCAACACACCTAAACAGTATCACTTAAAAACATCTTTTTATAGAAACATGTGGTCTTTCCCACAGAAACACCTAATAACTGTTATTACAACGAGTACATTTTTTACAAAGTAGGATAAAACCATTGTAATTCTACACCCTCATGCTACACACAGATCATTTCTCCTTCGCCACTCTCCTCTGTCCCTGACTGGGGCACCTTGGACTGTGTGTCTTTCCCTGTGATTCTGGAGTAACAAAACTCAGCCTCATCCCAGCTAAGCCACCAAAATGACTAAGCCCAGTCAGGCCCGTAGAGCAAAGGGGTCCTTTGTGTAAGTTCTCCCCAGTATCCCCATCTTTGTTTCCCTTCATCTCTGTGGCTTTTGTCACCCAGACCCCAGGAGTCTCCCTACTTCCTAACACAGAAATGTTCGAGTACTTGAAAAGCGTGAATGTTTGCGACTGCACCATTCTCATGGGAATTTCCAGTACACCTTGAGCGAAAAAACACAGGCAGCAACATGAAGCCAGGCCTACCATGGTCAGATACTCTGTCTAGATAAAAGAGAATGTAGTGTAGGAACCTAAAAGGAAAGCCTTAAAAAAGAAAGGAAACATAAAAGCAAAGGTTACGTTAAAGAAGCAGGGAGCTAGATCTACCAGGTAATTTAATGAAGGAGTCAGACAAACCAGAAGAAAACATTTAACGGTCCCTCCCTTCAAATCAGAACGGTCTTAAAAATAGTGCCATCTGCAGTGAGTCACCAGGTGAGATATCCAAGGGTGACTGACCCTTTAGAAAGAGAAAAGGCATGATTTGGTAGATACCTGGAAAACCTCCTCCTGCTCTGAGAGACAACGGTTCTTTGATTTTCTTATTCAAAGTCAGGTCATGTTCAGAAACTGTCTATGAACAACTATTACTATATTATCCACTTCAAGTACTTTTACCAATAACCTCAGTGGATAGTTGAAGCTCCTCAAAGAAAATTTTAAACTTCTCTTTATCTTTTAGAAATTTTATACAAAAGAGTAGATGACGGAATTTTTCCCCTAGAAATGACTCCATGTATAATACCAAAGCATTGATTTATTATCAAGAACCACAAGCATTCCTTGACAACATATCGCTACATTATTATATTTATAAATATATAATTCCCCCCAGAATTGGCGTTAACAGTGAATTAAGTATTTTTCTTTCAATTTGACTCAAGCAAGAACAGAGGTGTATTAATGCAATTGGATTAAATAATGCTACAATAATCAACAACCTCAAAATAGCTTAAATCATAACAAGCTTAAACATAACAAGGATTTATTTCTCATACACACATGGTCTACTGCAGCCCCAGGGGATCTCCAGAGCAACAGTCTTTGATGCAGTAATTCAGAGATCTTGTATAATGCTCGTGGCCCATCCTCTAGCTTTTCTATGTAGAATTCATGGTTTCTTCTGTTTGCTATGCCACGATAAAAGGGAACTGGAGGATTTTGCATACATTCTTCTAAATTTTGACCCAGAAGTGAAAGATATCATTTCCAGCTCTCACTCATTGGATACATCTAGCCATATAGCCCCAACTGCCTGCAAGATGGCTTGAAATGTGGATGAATAAATGGCATGTTGGATGATTGCTGCAGTCTATCTCAGCTGCAATAAAATAAGGGAAGTGGAATGGAAGATGAAGAACATTAACCTGAGGTTCAAGAAACAAGTTTTGGCTGATGACTTCAAAATCAGTCTCTTGGGCTCCAACTTATGTGTCCTAGTGTCTACTGAACAGCTTTTCTTGGATGTCCCACAAGAAGTACATAATCAACATGTCACAAACATGTATGGTTTCTCTGTGCTATACATTTAGACTAAGGATATAAAAGATAAAGATGCTGCAACTCCAAGCAAAATCTCTGTACAGTGTGGGAATGGCTGTGATGGAGGCAGGCTCCACGTGTGGCTCTCAGGCTACAGAGGTTACCCTCTAAAATATGAATGAATAATATGTTGAATAGATATCTCACTTTGATTGCATGCATATCAGTAGTCCATCAAAATTGTTCTGTGTTTAGTCAATTGAAATTTAAAAGCAATGTTTCCGAGTCTTGTCCTTTGGAAGCAACTTTGTGATAGCAGAGAGCATCATATTTAACAGGGATGTAAAAGACTTGATTAGGCACACTCTGGGCAGCCCATGACACTAAACATAGTTGAAGAAAAGGCAATAGCAAGTAAAGAAAATTGGAGATTTTTATCTTTCAATTATGTCATTACTCTGATCTCCAAAACTCTTTTCCTTTGGGAAATATACTTGGATCAGAACTAGAAATAATTTACCACCCAAGTTGCCATAATATCTTCTTGTGCTGTGTGTGTGCTCAGTTGTTCAGTCATGTTCGACTCTTGCAACACCAAGGACTATAGCCTTCCAGGCTCCTCTAGCTATGGAATTTTTCAGGCAAGATACTGTGAAGTCAGTTGCCATTTCCTACTCCATGGAATCTTCTTGACCCAGGGATCAAACTCACATCACTTGTGTCTCCTGCACTGGCAGGTGGATTCTTTACCACTGTGCCATTTAAACATAGGATTTATATTGGCATAAGACCTCAGTTGAGCATAAATTTTATATATATGTGCATATATATATATATATGTACTCCTGGATTTTATAAATATTATTATACTACTTGGGAGCATATATAATATTATGCTCAAATTATCAGTAAACATTCTTCAATGAAAGATTATAGAAATTTTCACTAGGCATGATTTAACTGGTAGAAAATTATAAGCAGGTTCAAACACAGTTTTTGCTGGAATGATGAACTATATAATCTTAAACATTACCGAAGTTATTGAGATAGTTCAAATGTTAACCTTCTTTTCCTTTACCTAGATAGAATATTCACAACTGAAGACTTATGTCCCTTTAGACTGATGCCTCTACCAACTTTGATTTAATCTGTCCTTTGCTAACAGCATTAATATATTGACATTTTAAATCTAGGAGAAAAAGAACTACTGAGTTGATTTACAAAGACGCCACATCAGTAAGAAAAATGAATATCCCTGATCCTCCTCCTCTCCTGGTCTCTCCCTCCTCCTCCTCGTATTTTCCTTCAGATGCAGATAAGTTTAATGACCAGATATTCCCTGGCCTGGGACTTTTTCTGTAACCCTGCTCCCAGCTAAATCAAATCAAATTTATAGCAAGACATGGTATTCTCTACTGGTGACCCCTATAGTCCATCTTGATGCCTACCCTTAAGGAGTACTTCTTGTCTTAGAGATTCTTCTTTCATTCTCTAACCAAACTTTCTTTTTTATGACTTCAGGGCACTCTCCTCATCCATTACCATGGAAAAATTTAGCATGGTATTTACAAAATGTAATAGTAACTAAGTCAACCCCTTTAAGAGAGTAGCAGTGGTACCTGTTAATTACTGAGGGCCTAATATGTACTAGGTACATGGAGCTAGGTACTCTACCACAGAATCTCATTTAATGTTTTAAAAGAGCATAGGTAGGTAGTGTGATGGAGGGACTATTCATTCTTTCCACAGTTGAAAAAGCTGAGCCTCAGGGAGATGAAGAAACTATTCAAGATCCAGTGTTGTGCTGGGATTCCAAGTCAGATGACTCCAAAATATAAGCTCTTTTTATTATATCTTAACAGAAAACAATGGATTTCTAATAATGGAAATTCAAAGACTGTTTTTAAACTTTGCTAACAGCATTAGTATATTGATAGTTTGGTTAGAGACTTTTTCTTGCCCTTTGGGGTTTCTTTGTTTTGTTGTGTTTTGTTTTTGTTTTGCAGGGTGAGGCAGGGGAGCAGGACAGTAGGATGGTAGGGGAAGGGCCTTGAATGTCAATTACACTTACCAGAGGTCAGGCGCGCCACCCATGGTCAGAGGTCAGGCGCACCACCCGTGAGCCGAGGTCAGGTCTTCCTAAACCCTACGAACCAGATATCAGAACAAAATGTGAAGGCAAGAATTTTGTCCTTTTCTTTGAATTGTAAAAGATAAATTATTTTTCATTAAAAATCACTTACAGAAGTGAAATGATGGCATTCATGAAAGGGACATTTATATAAGGTAGCAGTCAGCAAAAACAGCAGCAAGCACAAAACAGAGCACAGCGGCTTGCTTCACTTCCCCAGGGACCGTCTTATGTTCATCTCTGCTTCCTTGGTAGTTAAAGCGCCTAAGTTGTCAGACAGACCCCAGTTTGGGCTATGACCTCCAATAACCCGATAGGGCTCTACGCTCACTACAAGGCCTTTCATGTTGAGTGTCATTTGCTTCAAGAAAGCATCTGAGAAGGAATTCCCAGGTCCAAGCAGATATTTATTAGGCAAACATCTTAATACAGCCCTGTAAAATCTCAGTGAAAAAATGTTATATGCTAAGACCATGATGAAGAAGACACAAGAGTGTTATAAGACTATTCCCAGCAACCTCTTCTTTGTTTCCAATTAATAGATGGGAAGAAAAATACATACATGAAAATGCATGTTGGGGAAATTAGAGATATATCTGAATACCCTCCTCACAAGGACAATCCAACCTAGAACGAACAGTATGCCAAGATCCACCTCAGGAATAGCATCAGAAAGAGGTATAATGGTTATTCTTGCTAAGAAGTCACTATGCCCTGGCCACTGTCCCAAGTGCCTTCCATAATTTCTTTCCAACTTCACAAGTACCCCTTAAAATAGGTAAATAGTCTCATTTGACAGGTGAGAAAACCAAGGCTCAGAGAAGTCCAGTCTCTGGCTTAAGCACACATAAATGACAGAACTCAGAATCTGACTTTCTACAATAGTCAACACACTCAGCTTTGACCAATCATTCATTTACTACTTCCAGAAATTTTCCTGTATCACCACCTGAGCAATATCAACTGTGCAGTATATATATAGAGATTTCAATATAATTCAACATAAAATATATAATATATAACATGTGATATATATATTATAAATATTATACAATTGTGTACGTATGTTAATCAATATAATTAGGTATATTGATATATAAATATATGATATAAACAAAATAATTGTTATTACATATAGCTAACCATTACCGTTTACTCTTTCTTTGACTTAAAGAGAAAACAGTATTACAACTAAATTGAGACTTAATCTTTTGCACGTTCAGAAGAATTGAAAGAGAACAGAAAAGAAAATCACTTTCTCACTATGTGAATTTTTGTTACTGTCTAATGGTGTATTCTTGCACTATCTGAAGTGGTCACTCCAAACACCAATGCTAGGTAGGAAATATGGCATTATGATGAGTGCTCAAGAGCAAGTCAGACACACTAATTAACTGCAGGCAGAGGAGGGGAAAGAAACTCCTCCAGAACTAAAACAGAATGGTGTGCCTAGAATAAAAGCATTCTGAGTATTTAGGAGAGATAGAGCAGCATGATTTGTGATAATCATGGCAGACTTAAAGAAAAGAGGTGGGGTTTGAGTTGAAGGTTTTAGGACTCAAAGGCAGAAAAGGAGAAGGCATTCCACACAAGGCACAGCATGAGCGAAATTAAAGATGAGAGAATAGTCACAAGACACTAAGAGGAAAACTGCCTTAAGAGATCAGAATAGACTGGTGTAGCATACTGGAGAGAAGAAACACTAGTACACTATTTAGACTATTAGATTATAGAGCATATTATGATCAAGATTTAAATGTGACATGGTAGCTTTTAGACAGCCAATGAGGTTGATTAGCTCACAGAACTTTAGAAAGTTTCTTTCGCTTAATCCTCATAATTGCCCTGTGGAGAAGGCATGCGTGTCAAGATTTTATATACGGCATATCTTACTTTATAGTACTTTGCTTTACAGTGCTTTACAGATATTGTGTTCTTTACAAATTGAAGGTTTGTGAAAACCTGGCATTGAGCAAGTTTATTGATGCCATTTTCTAACAACATTTGCTCACTTCATGTCTCTGTATCATATTTTGGTAATTCTCACGATATCTCAAACATTTTTGTTATCATATTTATTATAGTGATCTGTGATTAGTAATCTTTGATGTTATTACTACAATTCTCTGAAGCCTCAGATGATGGTTAGCATGTTTTAGCAATAATGTATTTTTTCGTTAACCTTTATACATTGTTTTTTAAAAACACAATGCTGCTGCTGCTGCTAAGTCGCTTCAGTCGTATCCGACTCTGTGTGACCCCAGAGATGGCAGCCCACCAGGCTCCCCCATCCCTGGGATTCTGCAGGCAAGAACACCGGAGTGGGTTGCCATTTCCTTCTCCAATACATCAAAGTGAAAAGTGAAAGTGAAGTCGCTCAGTCGTGTCTGACTCTTAACGACCCCATGGACTGCAGCCTTCCAAGCTCCTCCATCCATGGGGTTTGCCAGGCAGGAGTACTGGAGTGGGATGCCACTGCCTTCTACATACTTATAGACTATAGTAAGGCAATGGCAACCCACTCCAGTACTCTTGCCTGGAAAATCCCATGGACGGAGTAGCCTGGAAGGCTGCAGTCCATGGGGTCGCTGAGGGTCGGACACGACTGAGCGACTTCACTTTCACTTTTCACTTTCATGCATTGGAGAGGGAGATGGCAACCCACTCCGGTGTTCTTGCCTGGAGAATCCCAGGGACGGGGGAGCCTGGTGCGCTGCCGTCTATGGGGTTGCACAGAGTCGGACACGACTGAAGTGACTTAGCAGTAGCAGTAGCAGAGTATAAGCATAACTTTCATATGCACTGGGACACCAAAACAATTCATGTGATTTTATTACAGTATTCACTTTATTGCAGTGGTCTAGAATTGAACCCACAGTATCTCAAGGTATGCCTGAACAACAACAAAAAAGACCCCAAAGATGTTCACACCCTAATCCCTGGAATTTGTGCTTATGCTAGAGAACATGGTAATGTACTTTGTAATTACATGTACTGTGCAAATGTAATTAAGATTATAGACCTCAAAACAGAAAGATTATCCCAGATTATCCAGGGGAACTCAATCTAATCATCTGAGTCCTTAAAAGCTGGCAATTTTCTCTGACTAGGAGAAAAGTTATGGCAGAAGAGGAAGGAAAAGAGATTTCAAGCCTGAGAAAGAAGATGCAATACTGCTGGCTTTGAGGTATAAGGGTTCACATGCAAGAACCAGGGAGAGCCTTCCAGGAGTTAAGGACACCCCCAGCTGACAGCCAGCGAGGAAATGGGACCTCCGTGAGTTACAACCATAAGGAACAATATTCTGCCAACAACCTGAACGGACATGGAAACTGATTCTTCCCAGAGTTTGCCAATAAGAGTCCAGTCAGTACTTTGATTTTAAACTTGTTAACCTGGAACAGAAAAACCAGCTGAGCTGGAGGAACCAGTCTACACCTACAAAACTGAGAGATAATAAATCTATTTTAAGTCACTAATTGTTTGCTGTTTATTACAGCAGCAACAGAAACCTAATACACTTACATTACACACTTGCCAAAGGTCACAGAGCTAATGAAAGACCAAACTGCAACTCAGATTTAGGTATATCAAACTCCAAAATTAACTCTTATGCAGAGACCTCACTTTGTCGAAAAAGGTCCGCGTAGTCAAAGCTATGGTTTTTCCAGTAGTCATGCACAGATGTGAGGGCTGACCCATAAAGAAAGCTGAGCATCAAAGAATCAATGCTTTCAATCTGTGGTGTTGCAGAAGACTCTTGAGAGTCCCTTGGACTGTAAGGAGATCAAATCAGTCAATCCTAAAGAAATTGGAAAGACTGATGCTGAAGCTGAAGCTCCAATACTTTGGCCCCCTAATGCGAAAAGCTGACTCACTGGAAAAGATACTGATGCTGGGAAAGATTGAAGGCAGGAGGAGAAGGGGGGAACACGTGACGAAATGGTTAGATGGCGTCACTGATTCAGTGAATATGAGTTTGAGTAAACTAGGGGAGATAGTGAAGGACAGGCAAGCTTGGCATGGCTGCAGTTCATGAGGTCGCAAAAAACCGGACACAACTTAGCAACTGAACAACAACAACTGTCATGCTAGGGAAGCCCCTATCACATTTCTGCTGCTGCTGCTAAGTCGTTTCAGTCATGTCCGACTCTGTGCGACCCCATAGATGGCAGCCTACCAGGCTCCCCTGTCCCTGGGATTCTCCAGGCAAGAACACTGGAGTGGGTTGCCTATTCCTTCTCCAATGCATGAAAGTGAAAAGTGAATGTGAAGTCGCTCAGTCATGTCTGACTCTTAGCAATCCCATGGACCGCAGCCCACCAGGCTCCTCCGTCCATGGGATTTTCCAGGCAAGAGTACTGGAGTGGGGTTCTAGCTGAACAAAATTATAAAAGTGACAGTTAAGACCACAGAAGCCAGCTTGCCACCATGTGTGGAGCCGTCTGGAAAAGGAGGAACCATGGGAGGAGGACTCGAACTGACGTATTCCACTCCTCCGAGCAAAGAGCTGTGTCTCTCCTCTCTTTGGTGCCTTCCCTTGGTAAGTAATGAAACAGTAAAAAAAAAATAATAATAATAATAAAAGTGAGGTTATTTTACCATTCAACTTCTTGGGGGAATTTTGAAAATTATAAACTTAATTTTTGAGTGTTGGAGTTCACTTAAGCTTCAAGAAGGAACGATGATACTAGATAATTTTCACTTCAAGAGCAGGCAGATGTGGAAGAGTTGTGAACTATTATCCTTAGAATAAAAATGAAACTTATCAGGTAGAATTACAGTAATAGCAGGGCTAAATCAAAACTCACAAATGACAGTAATATGATTTTAAAAAATGTTTAAACTCATGAACGCTTTATCATTGAGAAATTATTTCAAATATACCTAATGCAACTTACAATCATTCTATGAAATAGAAAGTATTATCCCAGGTTTACTATGGAGAGAAAAAATGAGACTCCAAACTGTTAAGCAGCTTGTCCAAAATCATACTATTAGCACGTAACCAACATAAGATTTAAGGTTCCTTAACCTGTGGACCCTGTACTATTTCCACAGCATCACCCTGTAGCACTAAGGAAAAGAAAGTATGATTGTTAAGTGACTTCACAGAGTTGTCCTCAAAATCAACTAAAATGTCATACAGGAACAGGTTGTATAAAGATAAACCTGTCATCAATATGCAAGAGGACCTTGGTCCTAGTTCACTTCATTCTCTGTGCCCCAACAAGGTGAGACTCTCTGGGGGGTTCCCTCCACTTTTCATTGTTACCTGAAATTCCAGGATCACAAAGTAATTTTAGTTTTAGCATCCAATTCTCATTTTAAAAATGCCTAAAACATATGTGCCTCTTAATAGTGAAACATTATATTATGTTAGTAAATAAGGATAGTGGGGAAAGAAGCAGGAGGAATTAGGGGTAGCTTTGTCTTTTAAAATCTTGGTCCTCCTCCAAACTTGCACTCATCTGAACAGAGCCAGCATCTCCTTAGGGATCGTGGCTCTGAAGTAGAAGGCAGGCACACATGTCCAACCAAAATCATTGGGAGCAGCTGTTCAGCCAACTGTGTTTATCCTTTCCTGAGGCTCCTTGCTCAGGGTAAGAAATGGTGTGGACAGACGAAAAGATGCTGCCCTGGCACTTCTGAAATGTGCTGAATTGCACCAGAAGAAAAGCAGCTAAAGTGTCGGAGTCCACTCTCCAGGGAAAATACAACTCTCAGCCATGGAAAATGGAAAGCAATGAAAGCCAGGCAAGAGAAATTCTCCTGGTCAAACACTGACATTCGATACACAGGTTCTGTGGATGTTTGCTAAATAGCGATGGAATAATTTCCTATTCATGCTGTTGCTATCTCAGCAACTGACATAAAGGAAGAGTACTACAGTGATGGAGATTTCTAGAAAACAGGATTGAGTAGGATGCATTGTCAGTGGGGCAGACTATAGAGCAGGGTCAGCTACTCCACGTTCAGTGTCAGGAGGGGTGGCCGGTAAGACGGTAGGTGTTGCAAGAGGGCATCAGAGGGCAGACACACCGAAACCATAATCACAGAAAACTAGCCAGTCTGATCACATGGACCACAGCCTTGTCTAACTCAGTGAAACTAAGCCATGCCATGTGGGGCCGCCCAAGATGGACAGGTCATGGTGGAGAGGTCTGACAGAATTGTGGTCCACTGGAGAAGGGAATGGCAAACCACTTCAGTATTCTTGTTTTGAGGCCCCCATAGACAGTATGAAGAGGCAAAATGATAGGATACTAAAAGAGGAACTCCCCAGGTCAGGAAGAGCCCGATATGCTACTAGAGATCAGTAGATAAATAACTCCAGAAAGAATGAAGAGATGGAGCCAAAGCAAAAATAATACCCAGTTTTGTATGTGACTGGTGACAGAAGCAAGGTCCGATGCTGTAAAGAGCAATATTGCATAGGAACCTGGAATGTCAGGTCCATGAATCAAGGCAAATTGGAAGTGGTCAAACAGGAGATGGTAAGAGTGAACATCGACATTCTAGGAATCAGTGAACTGAAATGGACTGGAATGGGTGAATTTAACTCAGATGACCATTATATCTACTACTGTGGGCAGGAATCCCTTAGAAGAAATGGAGTAGCCATCATGTGCCTGGAGCCAGCATGAGGAATCCCACCCATGGCAAAGGTCATGAGGAAGGAAGCCGACAAAACGCAAAGGCGTGATCTGGCTTCAGGGGTTCCCCCTGAGTTTTCCTGAACATCTACCTCCAAAAACCAGAGTCTGCCTGCCTTATTGTACTGTGCTTTTCCACTCTTCTGACACTCTCTGGAAAAAGTTAACTTAGGGCTTCAGTCTTCTGCATTTGAAAGGAGTGTTTCAGCTCAAACCCCTCTGATGGCTCTCTAACTTGCCTTACCTGGACTTTTACAACTATGCATGTGATTGTTTACAGCCCCCCAACTGTGAGAGGCACGGGAAGCCTAAAACATAAAGCCTTTCAAAGAGTTAAAAGTTATTAGGGTAGTGCTGGTGTAAGATTTCACTGTTGAGCCAATGCTTGTTGCTAAGTTCCCGTATCTCTTATCCACTGTGCACCTGGGAGTGCATTAGTTAACATAGCAAGAATGTAAGAAAAACAAGTGTAGCCTTGAAACTAACCACATCAGACTTTTGAGCTAATTGGTTCTTTGTTGTAACTGCTGCATTGCTTCATGAAAATGTAACTTTGTTTGATACTTTCTGAGGCTGACATGGATTAGAAATATAAAGAAAAAATACTTCAAGGGAAAATAAGTCTTCTGGTTGAGCAGCCTTCATCAAAAGGAGGGTCTTAAAATGTTTCACAGGCCTCCAAGGCCAGAAGATAATGTACACAACATCATTTGTGGGAAAGGTATATAGTCCTTTAAAAAATAAAGTTATTGGGCTTTGTTCACCGAAACAGCTTGGTCTCCCTATGTCAATCATTCTCTCCTCCTCTTACTCTCTCTTTCAGGCTGGTTCCCATCTGGAATACAGAGGTCCACCATGTCTACTTATTTGCCTGGGTTTCTAAGACCTGAAAGGGAAGGTGCCCTGCGCCTTCACTCCCTCGGGAGACCGGGAGGGCACCTGTGGCCTTACGTAGACAGTGCAAGTCTCTTGTCTTGAGAATTTATTGATTTTTTGTATAAACCAAGGAACATCAGCCTCTTTTCTTCTCTCCTCTATTTTCTTATCTACAACATTCTTTCCTTATCTATCTCTCTCTCAGTCAATCGCCGACTCCGTCCACCCTTCGAATTCCCTGGATCCACCGGGACTGAACCCCGGCAATCATGGTCAACAAAAGAGTCCAAAATGCAGTACTTGGATGTAATCTCAAAAATGACAGAATAATCTCTGTTTGTTTCCAAGGCAAACCATTCAATATCATGGTAATCCAAGCCTATGCCACAACCAGTAATGCTGAAGAAGCTGAAGTTAAACGGTTCTATGAAGACCTACAAGACCTTTTAGAACTAACACCCAAAAAATATGTCCTTTTCATTATAGGGGACTGGAATGCAAAAGTAGGAAATCAAGAAACAGCTGGAGTAACAGGCAAATTTGGCCTTGGAGTACAGAATGAAGCAGGGCAAAGGCTAATAGAGTTTTGCCAAGAGAACGCACTGGTCATAGCAAACACCCTCTTCCAACAGCACAAGAGAAGATTCTACACATGGGCATAACCAGACGGTCAACACCAAGATAGACTGATTATATTTTTTGCAGCCAAAGATGGAGAAGCTCTATACAGTCAGCAAAAACAAGACCAGGAGCTGACTGTGGCTCAGATCATGAACTCCTTATTGCCAAATTCAGACTGAAATTGAAGAAAGTAGGGTAAACCACTAGACCATTCAGGTATGACCTCAATCAAATCCCTTACGATTATACAGAATACAGCAGAAGTGAGAAATAGATTTAAGGGACTAGATCTGATAGATAAGAGTGCCTGATGAACTATGGAATGAGGTTCATGACATTGTACAGGAGACAGGGATCAAGACCATCCCCATAGAAAAGAAATGAAAAAAGCAAAATGGCTGTCTGGGGAGGCTTTACAAATAGCTGTGAAACGAAGAGAAGCAAAAAACAAAGGAAAAAAGGAAAGATATAAGCATCTGAATGCAGAGTTCAGAATAGCAAGGAGAGATAAGAAAGCCTTCCTCGGAGATCAATGCAAAGAAATAGAGGAAAACAACAGAATGGGAAAGACTAGAGATCTCTTCAAGAAAATTACAGATACCAAGGGAACATTTCATGCAAAGATGGGCTCAATAAAGGACAGAAATGGTCTGGACCTAACAGAAGCAGAAGGCAGTAAAAAGTGGCAAGAATACACAGAAGAACTGTATGAAAAAGATCTTCACAACCAAGATAATCACGATGGTGTGATCACTCACCTAGAGCCAGACATCTTGGAATGTGAAGTCAAGTGGGCCTTAGAAATCATCACTATGCATAAAGCTAGTGGAGGTGATGGAATCCCAGTTTAGCTATTTCAAATCCTAAAAGATGATGCTGTGAAAGTGCTGCACTCAATATGCCAGAAAATTTGGAAAACTCAGCAGTGGCCACAGGGCTGGAAAAGGTCAGTTTTCATTCCAATCCCAAAGAAAGGCAATGCCAAAGAATGCTCAAACTACCACACAATTGCACTCATCTCACACACTACTAAAGTAATCCTCAAAATTCTCCAAGCCAGGCTTCAGCAATACGTGAACCATGAACTTCCAGATGTTCAAGCTGGTTTTAGAAAAGGCAGAGGAACCAGAGATCAAACTGCCAACATCTGCTGGATCATGGAAAAAGCAAGAGAGTTCCAGAAAAACACCGATTTCTGCTTTATTGACTATGCCAAAGCCTTTGACTGTGTGGATCACAATGAACTGTGGAAAATTCTGAAAGAGATGAGAATACCAGACCACCTGACTTGCCTCTTGACAAACCTATATGCAGGTCAGGAAGCAACAGTTAGAACTGGACATGGAACAACAGACTGGTTCCAAATAAGAAAAGGAGCACATCAAGGCTGTATATTGCCACCCTGCTTACTTAACTTATATGCAGAGCACATCATGAGAAACACTGGGCTGGAAGAAGCACATGCTGGAATCAAGGTTGCCGGGAGAAACATCAATAACCTCAGATATGCAGATGACACCACCCTTATGGCAGAAAGTGAAGAGGAACTAAAAAGCCTCTTGATGAAAGTGAAAGAGGAGAGTGAAAAAGTTGGTTTAAAGCTCAATATTCAGAAGACTAAGATCATGGCATCTGGTCCCATTACTTCATGGGAAATAGATGGGGAAACAGTGGAAACAGTGGCTGATTTTATATTTTTGGGCTCCAAAATCACTGTAGATGGTGATTGCAGCCATGAAATTAAAAGACACACTCCTTGGACCAGACTTAGATGGCTTAGAGAGTAAAGCATCTGCCTGTGATGCAGGAGGCCCAGGTTTGATCCTTGGATCAGGAAGATCCCCTGGAGAAGGCAATGGCAACCCACTCCAGTATTCTTGCCTGGAAAATCCCATGGATGGAGGAGCCTGGAGGGCTACAGTCCATGGGGCCACAAAGAGTCAGACATGACTGAGGACTTCACTTTCACTTTACTCCTTGGAAGGAAAGTTATGACCAACCAAATAGCATATTAAAAAGCAGAGACATTACTTTGCCAACAAAGGTCTGTCTAGTCAAGGCTATGTTTTTTCCAGTGGTCATGTATGGATGTGAGAGTTGGACTGTGAAGAAAGCTGAGTGCCAAAGAATTGCTGCTTTTGAACTGTGGTGTTGGAGAAGACTCTTGAGAGTCCCTTGGACTGCAAGGAGATCCAGCCAGTCCATCCTAAAGGAGATCAGTCCTGTGTGTTCATTGGAAGGACTGATGCTGAAGCTGAAACTCCAATACTTTGGCCACCTCATGCGAAGAGTTGACTGGAGGGATTGAGGGCAGGAGGAGAAGGGGACGACCGAGGATGACATGGCTGGATGACATCACTGGCTCGATGGACATGAATTTGAGTGAACTCGGGGAGTTGGTGATAGACAGGGATGCCTGGCGTGGTGCGATTCATGGGGTCTCAAAGAGTCAGACTCGACTGAGTGACTGAACTGAACTGAACTGATAGAGTAGGTTCACAGCCTGAAGGAGGAAAGGGTAAGTCAAAAAGAGTTATTCCATTCTTGTCAGCCTATTCTAGGCCATCCTACTTTCCCTGTTCTTTTCTTGCAAATGCTCCCTGCGTCACTTGTCCTCAAAGTTTTTGTCTCAAGCTACATTTAAACTCTCAAAAATTACTGAGGACCTGCAGAGAGTTTCATTTTATGTGGGCTATAATCAATTTACATTTAACATTAGAAATTATAATTTTAAATATATTTAATTATTAATTCATTAAAAAATAAAAACACTAAACTCATCATATGTTAATGAAAAGTAGATTTAAGAAAAAAATAATTATATTTCCCTAAACAAAAAATAACAAGAAGAGAGGCAATAATTTACAGTCTCACAAATCTCTTTAATATTTAGCATAATAGAAGATAGCAGGATTGTAATATTTGCTTATACATTCAGTCTGTTGCACATAAGTCATGTGACCTCTGGAAAATTCCAGTGTATACGCATGAGAAAATAAAAGTTATAACTATAAATAATATCTTAGCATTATTGTAACAGTAGTTTTGACCTCATGGATTCCTAAGTGTTGTTGGGACCCTCTAGTGTTCCTAGATCATGCTCTAAGAACCACTGTCCTACACTTTACCTTTATTCTGATTCTGGAATCAGAACTTTGTTAACTCCTGAATCCCTTCTGGACCTGAAAAATCACTTGTGCAATGTCAGAGTTCCAGAAAGTGATACCCAGAAAGTGCCTGGTAATCTAGCTCAACTTTTTCATTCATTAAATAAATGATTTTCCACCATGTGCCATGCACTGTTCTAGCACAAAGAAAATAGCAATGAATTAAAATATGGAGTTAAGGAATTTTGAGACAGAAGGGAATCTGAAAAAAAAAATAACAAGGGGAAAAAGATAATCTCAGATAGTAACAAGTACTTTAACTGTAACAAAAAGTCAAGGTAATCAAATTACTCTTGGGGTTGGAGAGTTTTATGACTTGCTCAAGATCACGCATAGTTAATTACTAAGAAATAAGAATAGAACAGAGTGTACAGAAAATTAAAGTTGATAATTATTTGGGATATTGGGTAGTGCAGTTGGCTTTTCTAATCATTAGAAAACTATTGAAAGTAATTCTACTGATTTTTTTTTTAATTTTTTATTTTTTTTAAATTTTAAAATCTTTAATTCTTACATGCGTTCCCAAACATGAACCCCCCTCCCACCTCCCTCCCCACAACATCTCTCTGGGTCATCCCCATGCACCAGCCCCAAGCAAGCTGCACCCTATGTCAGACATGGACTGGCGATTCAATTCTTACATGACAGTATACATGTTATAATTCCCATTCTCCCAAATCATCCCACCCTCTCCCTCTCCCTCTGAGTCCAAAAGTCTGGTATACATATCTGTGTCTTTTTTCCTGTCTTGCATACAGGGTCGTCATTGCCATCTTCCTAAATTCCATATATATGTGTTAGTATACTGTATTGGTGTTTTTCTTTCTGGCTTACTTCACTCTGTATAATTGGCTCCAGTTTCACCCATCTCATCAGAACTGATTCAAATGAATTCTTTTTAACGGCTGAGTAATACTCCATTGTGTATATGTACCACAGCTTTCTTATCCATTCATCTGCTGATGGACATCTAGGTTGTTTCCATGTCCTGGCTATTGTAAACAGTGCTGCGATGAACATTGGGGTACATGTGTCTCTTTCAATTCTGGTTTCCTCGGTGTGTATGCCCAGAAGTGGGATTGCTGGGTCATAAGGTAGTTCTATTTGCAATTTTTTAAGGAATCTCCACACTGTTCTCCATAGTGGCTGTACTAGTTTGCATTCCCACCAACAGTGTAGGAGGGTTCCCTTTTCTCCACACCCTCTCCAGCATTTATTGCTTGCAGATTTTTGGATCGCAGCCATTCTGACTGATGTGAAGTGGTACCTCATTGTGGTTTTGATTTGCATTTCTCTAATAATGAGTGATGTTGAGCATCTTTTCATGTGTTTGTTAGCCATCCGTATGTCTTCTTTGGAGAAATGTCTACTTAGTTCTTTGGCCCATTTTTTGATTGGGTCGTTTATTTTTCTGGAATTGAGCTGCAGAAGTTGCTTGTATATTTTTGAGATTAGTTGTTTGTCAGTTGTTTCAGTTGCTATTATTTTCTCCCATTCAGAAGGCTGTCTTTTCACCTTGCTTATATTTTCCTTTGTTGTACAGAAGCTTTTAATTTTAATTAATCCCTATCAAGCTACCAGCCACATTTTTCGCAGAACTAGAACAAATAATTTCAAGATTTGTATGGAAATACAAAAAACCTCGAATAGCCAAAGCAATCTTGAGAAAGAAGAATGGAACTGGAGGAATCAACTTGCCTGACTTCAGGCTCTACTACAAAGCCACAGTCATCAAGACAGTATGGTACTGGCACAAAGACAGACATATAGATCAATGGAACAAAATAGAAAGCCCAGAGATAAATCCACACACATATGGACACCTTATCTTTGACAAAGGAGGCAAGAATATACAATGGAGTAAAGACAATCTCTTTAACAAGTGGTGCTGGGAAAACTGGTCAACCACTTGTAAAAGAATGAAACTAGATCACTTTCTATCACCGTACACAAAAATAAACTCAAAATGGATTAAAGATCTAAATGTAAGATCAGAAACTATAAAACTCCTAGAGGAGAACATAGGCAAAACACTCTCAGACATAAATCACAGCAGGATCCTCTATGATCCACCTCCCAGAATTCTGGAAATAAAAGCAAAAATAAACAAATGGGATCTAATTAAAATTAAAAGCTTCTGTACAACAAAGGAAAATTCTACTGATTTTTTTCTCTAAATTATGTCATTTGACTTTTATCAAAAAACCTGATCACCAAGTAGTTGACCCACAATTCTTTTAAGTTGTCTCAAATCCTCTGTAAAGATGAAATCAGGATAGAAATAAACATTGTAAATCTTGAATATTATATTTGAATATGTCAGGGAATGAAGGTCATATCATATAGTATAGACCCATGAGCCCACAGAATCACCTCCAGGAAACAGAGTTTCCTACATTCATATTCAGTTCAGTTCAGTCGCTCAGTTGTGTCTGACTCTTTGTGACCCCCAAGAATCACAGCACGCCAGGCCTCCCTGTCCATCACCAACTCCCCGAGTTCACTCAAACTCATGTCCATCGAGTCAGTGATGCCATCCAGCCATCTCATCCTCTGTCACCCCCTTTTCCTCCTGCTCTCAATCCCTCCCAGCATCAGGCTCTTTTCCAGTGAGTCAGCTCTTCGCGTGAGGTGGCCAAAGTGTTGGAGTTTTAGCCTCAGCATCAGTCCTTCCAATGAACACCCAGGACTGATCTCCTTTAGGATGGACTGGTTGGATCTCCTTGCAGTCCAAGGGACTCTCAAGAGTCTTCTCCAACACCACAGTTCAAAAGCATCAATTCTTTGGTGCTCAGCTTTCTTCACAGTCCAACTCTCACATTCATACATGACTACTGGGAAAACCATAGCCTTGACTAGACCGACCTTTGTTGGCAAAGTAATGTCTCTGCTTTTTAACATGCTGTCTAGGTTGGTCATAACTTTCCTTCCAAGGAGTAAGTGTCTTATAATTTCATGGCTGCAATCACCATCTGCAGTGATTTTGGAGCCCCTCAAATACACATAACTGGCCCAAATTTATCTTGGATATACCCCACAATAACTTTTGTTTTGTGTAATCCCATCTACCCTAGCAATCCTGGTTACCACCCTGACTACTTTTTTTGTAGGTGAATTCTTCAATCTTCTATGATAGTAAAATACTTATATAGAAAACTGCACAACTGGCTCAATGAATTTTCCAAAACCAAACACTCCTGTATAATGAGCACTTATATTGTGAAGAGAATCCTATTACCAGCACCCCAGAAACTGCTTTTGTACTTTGTTTCAGAAAATGTGACTCACCAGTGGTAAAAAATACTCTGGCCTCTAACAACATAGCTTGCTCTTTTGTACTTTGTATCAGTGGAATCATATAGCATGAACTCTTTTGTGTTTGGCTTCTTGAGCTCAATATTTTGCTAGTGACATTCATTTATATTGTTGCATGGTTGTAGATCATTTATTTTCATTTTTATAAACACATCTTGTGTGAATATGTTACAATTTATTCATCCAGATGGACATCTGAATAGCTTCCAACTTGGGGTTATTATGAATAACTCTGCTATAGATACTCTAATTCATTTCTTTCAGTAAATATATGTATATGTTTAGTATTATATATATTTATTAACCATTTACATTTATTAAAATACTAATATATTTTTAAAGTTTTGGTCATAATGCATACTTACACTCAACCTTAGTAAGTACTGTCAAACAATTTCTAAAGTGGCTATTTCGACTTATACTTTAACCAACAGGATATGAGACTTCTTGAAAATCTCTTTTTTTCCATCAAATTTGGAGGTGTTTGCCTACTATTTTCTCAGGGCCATATTCTCTACCATTGAATGTCATAAGAAACTCAGTGGTTAGTTTCTAACGTCTATATTATCCACCATTCCATGAGTAACTGATATCCTAATATAGAGTTACTGAGTTTATCGTATCTTAATCAAAAAGATTCTTAAATAATAAGACATCAAATATTAATTAACAAGTTGGGAGTAAAAGAAGGGCTTAGGTTCTAGTTTCCTAATCATGTGCTCAGATCTCCTATTACTCTGTAACAAATATAAGCCTGGTTCAGATTCTTGGCATCAAGATAGAGCCACTGCCCTACGGCTACTCAAGGCCCATGTGAAAAGAGACACCCACCTGTAAACCCAGGTCCCCCAAGCTGTAGTCACCACTCAAAGAAAATACATCATGGCCTGAGTCATTCAGTCTTCTAGTCAGGCTATGCCCATAAAAGGCCAAGGATGAATGCAACATCAGCCGTATTTCAAGCCATCAAGACTTAACTTCATATAGTCTGGTCCCCACAAAAATCTCAATCTCTTACATTTTATCGTACTCTCTAAATCCCAGTCTTTCTTAATTCTTAAATGTTCCCAAAAGGTACAAACGACTGCATTCCAAGAAGGCTCTCAACAGGCTGTCCTTATAACCCTGAGTGTGGGTAAATTGTGTCAACGTGGAGGATTAAATCTCAAGCAATGCTGTGCATTAATGCAGCAGTTTTTAGAGCCTTAAAGGTCCCTTCACTTAGGAAAATACCACACACTACACCCTCCTCCCTCCCACCTCACTCCACTGGCATTTTTCCCTCTCCCCTCAACCCTCCCTGATAGCCCTCAACTTTGGAAATTAGTTCTTGTACACATCAATGTTCATTTAAATCAATCCAGTACTATCCCAAAGGCCCATGAATGTTAAAACCTCATCTAATTAAGAAATGGCAGATATATGACACCTGTTAAACATCTAAGCTGGTGAAGGAAGTCTAAGAAGTTTGGGAATAAATATGTGGGTGCCGGAGTGCTTATAAACAACTCCACACGGACACTTCTGCTTAAAAATGAGGACAGCTTCATTGGTTCACACCGTTAAATACTCCTTATTCAAATAGCAGAAAGTTCCAAACATCAGAGAATTTCCCAACCATGCAATAGCTGTTTGGGAAGCAATTTGCCAGATGTCTCTGAGAGTTAACTCACTCTAGGTCCCAATGCAATCAGGCCTCTAGTTAACAGCTTCAGAGCCATTAAAATCTTAGTACCAGTTGTCTGGTGCAATATCCTTTATCCAGAAATGGTCCCTGCATGACATTAGAGAGGAAAACAATGAGCAGCCTGGCACCAGTGCTAATAAACTCAAATCTTATCTCCAGTTGTAAAGCCTGTAAATGGGAGAAATGATTCCCCATCATAAATGGGCCATTAATATACATTTACTGCCATCAATGGTCAGGACTTTTCACTAAAAAGAAACATCAGAGATCATTCAGAAAAGGAGTAAAGGCTAATAAAGCTGCCATCATTCTTTAGAACTTTAAAGAATAGGGTTAGGCTTCTGAAACGTCACTGAGCATACCCTGGCCCATCTCTTTTCAAGGAGTGAAATAAATGAAAGCAAAATATTCACCATCTTGGGAAAATTTACTAGGAAGACATATGACAAGGATCAGTATTGGAAGGAACTGCATATTTTAATTACATATACAAGTGACTTGGTACTGAGGACAAGATTTGCAGATCACATTAAACAGGGAGGGAGACAGAGCACAGTAAATAATAAGCTACCCAAATGCCAAGCGGCAGCCTAGGATTTTACATTATTACATGTTATATGTGGACTTAGAAGATGGAAAATGCAGATAAGTGTAAATAACTGTCAAATAATGTGCCAAGTGGCCAAGAAATATAGCAAGTGAATTTGAGACCAGGGGAACAGTGCTACAGCATTTATGATCAGGAGGGGAAGCAAACACAGGCTGGTCACCCCGAAAACAAGCTTCCAAGGAAGCCAGAAATGTTTCTGCACAAATTAGGATGGAAAGAAAAATCAACTGTGTCTTGTACACAAACATCCACCTAGTACTTTTCAAGCACAAAGGCACTGGCATCTCCCTCTAATTCATTGCTCATGTGTAGGTACTGTTTATTTGGAACTAAAAAGGAGCATGGGGTTCTGGGGCTGGTTATGTTTAGTTCCATTTGGATTACTGGCCAGCTGATCAAACATGGTCAAGTTTTTTCATATCTCCAGGCCTCAATTTTCTCATCTGTAAAATGATAAACCAGTGGCATCCCTCACATTTATTAGAGGACCTGTTAGCCAAGCTTTATGACAAATGGCCATGGAGAGCTTTGTCAGGGTTGAGACCCCTCTTTATTGTGGTTGTCCCAGCATACACCAGTGCCTGGGCATGTTGTGGAAACAGTTATGATTTGTTCAATGAATGCTTAAATCCTTTGTGGCACAATCAGTTCATTCCTTGTTCAAATCTCTTTTGAAAAAGAGTCTTATAGAGTTTCAAATATATTTTTTCAAATGGAAGTCTGACAGTCAAGGAAAAATCTGATTCATGATTCATTCAAGAGAGAAAATTGATTTTAGTTATCAGGGTGTTTCTTGCCAAAAATACCTCAAAGTTCAGGATATTTTAAAAGCCACTTACTTAGAATCCCTCCTTGGAAGGCAATGTGCTTTGCTGTCAGTTTCTAAGGCATTTTCACATTTGCTATTTCAATCTTCACTACAGTCTTTGGAGTTAAGAATTGTTGTTAACAAACCATCCATTGTATAGATAAGAAATTTAAAACTTGGATAAGTGAAATGACTTATATAGGTCAGATGGTCATTCTCTTAATTGTACAAATATTTCATATAAAAAATAAGAATAAGGAGTCTCTAATATGAATGACAGAAGCAGAAGATATTAAGAAGAGGTGGCAAGAATATACAGAACTGTACAAAAAAAGATCTTCATGATCCAGATAATCACGATGGTGTGATCACTCACCTAGAGTCAGGTTCCTAGAATGTGAAGTCAAGTGGACCTTAGAAAGCATCACTACGAACAAAGCTAGTGGAGGTGATGGAATCCCAGTTGAGCTATTTCAAATCTTGAAAGATAATGCTATGAAAGTGCTGCACTCATTGAGAAATACCAGAGCCACAAACTGAACAGCATCCATTAAAGAAACAATAAAATGCAAATAAAAAGCACTCATATGAGAAATAAAACCAAGCAGCTCACATGGAACCAGAATCAGCTGCAGTGTTAGAAAAGAAACCAAATAAAAAATATAAAAAGCAAAGAGTTAGAACATCTATTTGCTTTATAGCACCGACGTGTATAAAAACTGGACATGGAACAACAGACAGGACTTGGGTTCCAAAATAGGGAAAAAGGAGTACGTCAGGCTGTATATTGTCACCCTGCCTATTTAACTTCTATGCAGAATATATCATGAGAAACGCTGGGCTGGAAAAAGCACAAGCTGGAATCAAGATTGCTGGGAGTAATATCAAAAACCTCAGATATGCAGATGATACCACCTTCATAGCAGAAAGTGAAGAGGAGCTAAAAAGCCTCTTGATGAAAGTGAAAGAGGAAAATGAAAAAGTTGGCTTAAAGCTCAACATTCGGAAAACGAAGATCATGGCATTTGGTCCCATCACTTCATGGGAAATAGATGGGGAAACAATGGAAACAGTGTCAGACTGTATTTTGGGGGGCTCCAAAATCACTGCAGATGGTGATTGCAGCCATGAAATTAAAAGTTGCTTACTCCTTGGAAGGAAAGTTATGACCAACCTAGATAGCATATTAAAAAGCAGAGACATTACTTTGCCAACAAAGTTCCATCTAGTCAAGGCTATGGTTTTTCCAGTGGTCATGTATGGATGTGAGAGTTGGACTTTGAAGAAAGCTGAGCATTGACAAATTCATGATTTCAAACTGTGGTGTTGGAGAAGACTCTTGAGAGTCCCTTGGACTGCAAGGAGATCCAACCAGTCCATCCTAAAGGAGATCAGTCCTGGGTGTTCATTGGAAGGACTGATGCTGAGGCTGAAACTCCAACACTTTGGCCACCTCATGCGAAGAGCTGACTCATTGGAAAAGACCCTGATGCTGGGAGGGATTGGGGGCAGGAGGAGAAGGGGACAACAGAGGATAAGATGGTTGGATGGCATCACCAACCCGATACACATGAGTTTGGGTGAATTCCGGGAGTTGGTGATGGACAGGGAGGCCTGGTGTGCTGTGATTCATGGGGTCACAAAGAGTCGGACACAACTGAGCGACTGAACTGAACTGACTGAATATGACTTAATAGACAAAGGTAGTCTGAGTATTATAGTGTCATTGTTAAGAGTAGTTGCTAAGGACCTGTGATCTAGATTCAGATTTCGTGGGTGTGGATCCTGGCTTCTCCACTTACTAGCTGGGTAACTTCAGGAAAGTTATTATACTTAAAATTTTTAACGCTTAGCTGCCAGGTTTGTGAAATGACAATAATCATAATACCTACTTCATAACAGTATTGTGAAAATGAAAGAGATCACACATTTAAAGTAATTAGTAGGTAGAAAGTACTCAGTGAATCCAAGCCATGGAGTATGAAGAAAAAGGATCTTCAAAATGGACTAAAACAGACCAGAAATATACATTTAACTAATGTACAATGAGGCTCAGAGAAGAAATATTTTTGAAAATTTTTAATAACATAATCTAAAGATAAGAGAACAGAACAAGATACATAACTCTACATTCAATATTACTTTGTTTATAAGCAACACAAAATGTAATGAAAAGTTTGGAAAGATAACTTCTAAGGATCTGTGAGATTCATTCCCTTTGTGGAGAAATTATTGATGAATACTGACTTCCTATCTCAAGATCTTACCAGGAAAGTTGAGCCCTTCAGGCAAACCATCTCCATTTATTTAACCGATGGTAATACTGTCAATTACTTCAAGTTTGCCTCACACTTCAGCAATAGGATCAAACTGACCTAGCACAGAACACCATCCCTCTAAAGGAGGGTCTTTATTAGCTTATGTCCTATTAGTACTTCTCTGATCACTGGACATATAAAACAAGAAATCAAGACTTAAAACTGAAACACAACTTTGGTTATTGTTCAGTCACTCAGTCATGTCCAACTCTTTGTGACCACCTGGACAGCAGCATGCCAGACTTCCCTGTCCTTCACCATGTCCCAGGAGCTTGTTAAAACTCATATCCATTGAGTTGGTGATGCCATCCAACCACCTTGCCCTCTGTCATCACATTCTCCTCCTGCCTTCAATCTTTCCCAGCATCAGGGTCTTTTCCAATGAGTCAGCTCTTTGCATCAGGTGGCCAAAGTATTGGAGCTTCAGCATCAGTCCTTTCAACCAATATTCAGGGTTGTTTCTCTTTAGGATGGACTGGTTGGGTCTCCTTTCAGTCCAAGGGACTCTCGTGAGTCTTCTCCAGCACCCCAGTTCAAAAGCATCAATTCTGCACAGCTTCCCAAAAGGTTCAGTGGTAAAGAATCCACCTGCCAATGCAGGAAACACAGGAGATGCAGGTTCAGTCCCTGAGTTGAGAACATCCCCTGAAGCAGGAAATGGCAACCCACTCCAGTATTCTTGCCTGGAAAATGCCATTGACAGAGAGTCTAGTGGGCTACAATTCATGGGATCACAAAGAATTGGACATGACTGAGTGACAGCATCCACGCAGAAGACTTGTTCAATGCATGCTTGCGAAAACACAGGTCCAGAGCAGTTACCTGACTGGACAAGATCCAGCAGCTGGCTAAAGGTGCAGCCTGACAGAGAATCCAAATCTCAGAATTTGCAGGTCCCTGAATTTGTCCCAAGCATCCTGATCTCCAAGTGGAAGTACACCAATGTATTCACAAAATCAGCTTAACCATAAATTAATAGGAAAAAGGACACAGGTTTCATCAGAGACAACAAAAACAAGGTATTTAAATCCATAATAGCTTTGCAATAAATCATCGAAGTTGCTTTACCTTTATAGTCAAATGAAAACAATATTTAAAACCAAACCAATAACCAAACAAAAAAGAGAAAAACCAAATCCCTTCTAATGCAGTTTATGCATAGGTAACAGTTACATTCTTATCTTTCAAGGTCACAAATATCCATAGTGCCATTTGGTCATCAAAAAACGGTAATGGAAAGAGAACAAATACTATTACACATAACAATTACATTTTTCTGAAGAACAAGGTAATAAAACTTGCATAATCTCAGAAATTTTTTTTTTTAGTTACAAAGATAAGATACTCCAAATCCCCTTTTCATGAATTTTTCAAATAAAAGGTTGGCTCACAGTCATATAGACAAGTAATGTGGGCAGAATAATTAAGATTCATGACTATAAAGATCTAGAAATGACCCATTCTTCTAGCAATGAGGACTAATAGAGTAATTGTGAAGAAAAAAACAGGGACACTGCCCTGGAAGGAAGAGGGAAAAAATTGAGATCTAATAGCTTTGGTCTCTGAAGACTAAAATGGTTCTGCACACAGATTTGATATGCAGAGCCCACCCTCCTACTACAGACTGCCGTGCTGCTCAGAGGAAAGGTGCACTTTGCATTTAAGAAATAACCCCAGTTCTAAAATCTGAACAGCAATTAAGATTTAATAGCTTCTAGGAAGGTCACTTTAGCATCTAGCTTGTCTCCACAAGAACCTGCTTTCATGGCTCCCAAATTCTCTACCCAAGGCTGCTGTCCAATCTTAGAAACAGAGATCTGAGCATTTGAGAGCCACGTCAATTACATGAAAAATGAAGGAGTCCCTTTTCACCTTGATAGCAAGCCACGTACGTACAGATGATGTGGCCACCTGGTAATTCACTTCTTCATCAAAGAAAATGAAAATCTTAAGAACGAAGGACATACCTTGGAAGATGACAAGGAATAATAACTGCAAGCTTTACAGCTATGATAACCAGGCAGCATAAATACAAGTTGAAAGAAATAGACCTAAGAAAGTATTTTACACATTAAAAAAAAAAAATTCTTAATTGCCTTCCATGCAAGATTGTTAAAGGCAGAAACCAGGACCATTTACAAAGCAATTAGGTATTATCCTGGGGAAAACATAACATTAAAAAGAAGATTACACTCAATTGTTCAAAGCCTTTTCTTGTGACCTGTAGGGTCCAGTTCTTTAAATGCGCTGTTGAGGAGCTGACCTTCTAGAGATATCTTATGAGGTTCCACAAGCCAAGCCACTGATGGCAGAAGATGAAGCTTCATTACAGGATGAAAACAGCCCAACTCCGCTGCTTACTGAAGACCTGAAGTGCCCCTAAATATAATTGGATCATTTTCCCCATCTGAATTCCAGCATCATTGCCTGTCACTGACAAGTGACAAACAGAAGACAAATATGATACAGAAATTCCAAGGACACACAAATAAATTGAGAGTTGATTTTAAAACATGAAGGTTGAGGGAAGGTAAAGAAAAAAAAGAGAACTGAACAGCAGAGACATTGCCTGACTCTATCAACCCTTCCAATCATCTGCTTTCCTTAGGGCACTCTTCACTCTCAGCTGAACTCTCTCATTCCATAATTTCTCATATTTGAGCCCATTAAATAAAACCCAGGGCCTAGTGTTGAGAATGCTTGCTGATATGGCTCACTTGGGGCTTTACAACCGGAAACTCTGGACAACCTGTACAAAACTGTATAAAACTCTGTACAAAATTCATACAACTGGTCACGAATTCCACCGTTCTAAGAAGGATGCTGTGCTTGGTATTCTTATTCCCTGGAGTATGTGTCGGTGTTGTTCATTCTCTTATCTGCCCCCATTTCCAAGCTCCCCAGTTTCGCTGAAAACAGTGGTTTTCTCCTCTCTGTTTTATCTTCTACTAATTCACTGGGTCAACATATGCCACTGTTTTCCAAGCAGTAAAATATCTGTATTCCATGCACATTTGTTCTGAGCATGGAGTCAAAGTGAAATTCTGTTGGCTAGTACATTTTTAAGGTTACGACCAGCTCCAACCTTTGGGGGCATATCAATCTGAACTACTACTACTAGTCCAGAATATCATCACTCGTTTTAGATTACGGTTGGAAAGATCAAGGGTAAGGGGGAATAACAGATTTGTCAGAACAGGTTTTCTTAGGAGCTTTAGCTACACTATACTTATGCAATAATTATGCAATAATTGGAGAAGGAAATAGCAACCCACTCCAGTATCCTTTCCTGGAGAATCCCACGGATGGAGGATCCTGGTAGGCTACAGTCCCTGGGGTTGCAAAGAGTCGGACACGACTGAGCGACTTCACCACCACCAAGTATGCAATAACGAAAAGCTATATAGAGCAATGATGAAAATCAAATATCAGACAACTTGGATTTCAATCCCAGCATCCTTGACCATAATATTAGTATACTTTATAATGATTGAGATAATCTCTTAAAAGGCAGGTATAATGCAGATACAATGCGAAGAACTTAACAAATATTAGCTGTGCTAAGAAAGTGTTAAAGAAAAATTAAGTAGAATTCAGGTTCAGTTACCAATATACTAGAAAATTAATGAAAGCTCAACACATTCAAGCTTCTAGAGCAGAGCTCACAATCTTCTGGAGGGCTTACTAAAACTTGGATTGCTAAGCCTCAGCTCCAGAGTAACTAATTTGGTAAATCTAGGATGGAGCCTGAGACTGCATTTCTAACAGGTTCACAGATGGTGGTGATGCTGCTGGTCTGGGCACTACATACTGAGAGCTGCAGTGACAGCAAAGGAGAGAAAGCTGATTACCTGCTAGGCACCCACCGTGTGTCAGTCATCCTGCACACCTATGATATTTGGTTCACTGAAAACCATTGATCTTGCTCTTCAGATATTAAAACCATACTTCTAAGTCAGTCATAAATAACTGCCATTTAGTTCTAAAAAGTTGGCTGCTATGGAGATAATCTCCTGGGCAAGAAAATTATTTGCAGTTATATACTTATTTTTGAATCCATCCTGGCCTATTTTGAATCAGTCGCTCTACTTAATAAACAGACTTTTTGTCTGTTAGTATGCTTTGGAGGTTAAATAATACTCTACTTAACCCTCCAAGATTTATTTGCCAAAGAATCTGTCATATCTAAATGAAAAAGAACACAGGGGAGAGAGATAAGTAATAGGTTGGGAAATTAAGCTCATAATAAAACTATCATTTTTCAACATTATCTTGGCATTAATACAAATTTAGATATCACTAACAGTCATTAGTAGAATTTTAATATGAATTTTATAATTATATTAATTACTCTTTCTGATTATCAGCACTTTTTAAAAATACAATTTGCATAATAAAATAACACCACAAAATAACTAAAAGTTTAAATTTATGTTTAAAACTTTTCATGGGTACTTGATAGAGTATGCTAAATAAGGAAAGCTGTTTAGAATAAAAGTGGAATAAAGTCCTCTTTTAAACCTTTGAAACTCCATGTTTAAGATGAAGAACGAGGACATTTCTTAACACTCCTATCTTTCATTTAAAATATTATTCAAAATAGAATTTCTGAAGTCAATCAAATCAATAAATGCACGAGAAAGCCTGACATAAACCAGGTGACCTCATTAATGCCAGTTTCACAGTTTAATGACATTCCATCATATTGAATGTTAAGGTATAAAGTACAAATTAAACATGGCAATAGGAGTGTGCAATTCCATTTCATCTTGTTAGAATGCATTTCTTGACTACAGTTAATCTGACCTTCATAGCAATAACCAAGTGAAGTAAGTTTTAAAATAAATGTGCAACAAAGCTTTATTTTGTGAATGTTAATACCTTCTACTTTCAAATATACTCATGACTAGCTTCTAGGGCAAAGCTCCTTACAAAACGCTTTGGTCTTACTTCTACAGAAATAATATAAAGCAGTTGCATGTTTCTACTAACTATTGGTACCTAAATCTATTGGATTTCCCTCATTCTTCTCGAATTTTTAACTCACCAAGAACATGTTCAAAGAACTGCAATCTCATAAACAAAATGCAAGGATGCTTTAAAAGGAAAGCATTTCATCTCCACTTTGCTTTATTTTAAACAAATTCCCTTGACTATTTAAGATACTTTAAAAAATAGAAATAAATGAGATCTTGAGAGAAGCGTGTTTGTTTGGAGTAGTTTGAACATTTTTTCTCTAATCAAAGCACAAATCAGAGTTTAATTCTGCCTTTAAAAATGGGTGACAGAGGGACTTCCCTGGTGGTCTAGTGGTTAAGACTGTAGGCCCAATGCAGAGGGCCAAGGTTCAATCCTCGGTCAGGGAACTAGATCCCATATGCTGCAACTAAGACCCAGTGCAGCCAAATAAATAATTTTTAAGTGGGTAATAGATATCCTTCTCAGAGAAGGCAATGGCACCCCACTCCAGTACTCTTGCCTGGAAAATCCCATGGATGGAGGAGCCTGGAAGGCTGCATGCAGTCCGTGGGGTCGCTGAGGGTCAGACACAACTGAACGACTTCACTTTCATTTTTCACTTTCATGCATTGGAGAAGGAAATGGCACCCCACTCCAGTGCTCTTGCCTGGAGAATCCCAGGGACGGGGGAGCCTGGTGGGCGGCCGTCTATGGGGTCGCACAGAGTCGGACACGACTGAAGCGACTTGGCAGCAGGAAGTCTGCTGCTGTAAGACTGTACTGTTTGGTCTATACTGTAAACCAAAGTCTAATGCTGATGTTGCTCATTGGTTAGCCAGATTATACTGGTCAGCTTTTTGGACACAGACATTTTCTAAAACTTGATACCACTGAGATAATAAGGAACAAAATGTGACGATGTTTTGTTGATGAAATAAGGAAGTCTAGGCATAAATGATGATTCTGTTCACCAACAATTATGGGAGCCAGGCTCCCTACAGAAATAGCCATTTCCTATGCTGTGCAATTACTGATCTTCAATGCCGCACATGAGCTGACTTTGGGAAGAAGTACTAACTCCAGTCCCCTTCTGCTTAAATATCATTAATTGAGCTCCATATACCTGTCAGCCATTATAATAGAGATAGCAAAAAAAGAAAAGAAAAGAAGACACTGACCACCCCATCCTCATACCCAACCCCAACTCAACTCAACTCCATGTAGAGAGTTTGCAATCTCCTGGGGGAGAAAAGCATGCACACAGTCTGTCCTTCTTTGCTATCTTGCCTTCTGCTCATGCTCTGAATGCCAGCACACTGGGCTTCATTTAGGTGGTTGAATGCGTCATGCTACCTCCTATCCCAGGGCCTAAACATACACTCCTCCCTCTCACTTGGAAAGTGCCCTTTGCCTTTACTGTGGAACACATTACTCATTCTTCAGGCGTCAAAATAAATACTGCTTTCTCAGAGAAGCAAAGTGAAGTGAAGTGAAGCCATCCCTAATTCTCTGTAATATGTCCTCAAAGCTCCAAAATTTTGGCTTTATGACATGTAGCACAGTTGATAACCATGATTAGTAGAAATATTTGATCTATGTCTATGTTTTCTACTTATCAACAACATCACATATTCTTGATGGCTTACTATGTGCCATGTACTGTATTTGGAATATAATAGGAAACAGGATAGAGTCCCTATCCTCATGGAATGGTGTGCTAACACAGAAACACATTCATCAAACAAAGATCATAATGAAAAAATAGGCCAAATTTTGCAACTGAGAAAAACCTATTTGATATGATGGAGTTACGGAAGCTGATGCTTCAAGGGTGAGATGGTGCCAAGAGAAAATTTATTCCAGGCACAAGGAAAGGCCAGTGCAGAGGGCCTCTGGCAGAAGAGCTTCTTCTAGTGGAAACTGTGAAAGAGTCAGCAAGGCTGGGACTTAGTGAGTAGTGGGGAGACAACCATGAGATAAGGATAGAGTGGTAAATTAGATGGCAGAACCTATAAGTTCCCATTGTCAAGGAATTAATTGTTCACTCTAAATTAGCTTTCTGAAAGAGGAGTTAAATATTAGTATAATCAGGTAAGTAGCTGGACAAAAGGATGGTAAGTAGTTCTACTTAAAGAGTAGTAAAATGCAAAGAGCATCCAAAGTAATATTTGAGCCAGGCCTTAAAGGAATTACCAAGAGAAAAAGAAAAGATTAAGTCTATACACATGGTCTTTGCACCTGTAGATTTCATAGAAAACTGTGTTGAGGAGCAAAGGTACCTTTACACAAAACAAATCCTTTCCATGCCCCAGTTAAACAAGTCTGATGCTATCAAAGGCTGCTCTGAGCAGAAATAAATATTTACTGTTAACTCAAGTCAAAGATGTGTTCAGTTGTCCAGATCAGGGAATGGCTGGCCAAGTGCTCAAGATACTGGACTGCCACCTGCCTGGCTATAGAGTCAGACAAAAGTTGAAATCAAAAGGTGGGAATCCCTGGGGCAGGGGAGGGAGAGGAGCTACACAAGTCACTGAACACTTGTTTCTAGAGTCCTCAACCCAAGAAACATCAGGAAGTTCATACTTCTTCTCACCAAAAGAGTAGGGTGTCCCAGTAGGCATCAGGAAAAACCCACAACTGTCCTGGGGTGATGTAACTATGTAAAAGACCACCAACTAATGGGACCAGAAGCAAAAAGCTGCCCTTTTGACCTGCCCCTTCTGTACTCTAGACTGTACCAAAGAAATCTGCATTAATCTGTAGGCCATTTGCTTACAAGTGAGGTTAACATTAGCACAGTCTGTCCAGAAGTAAATTAAGCCACTAAACTGTAAACTCTATGAGAGAAGGAATCACATGGTTTGTTCATCAAGATCAGCATAGTGTTTAGCTCATAGTAGGTGCTCAATTAATATCTGTTGAATGAAATACTGTGCACATGATAAAATAACCAATAACACTATCCCAAATAAGCACAACCAATACATACCATAGTAGTTGATGTAGAAAAATATTATTTCCCATAACAGTGTTTAGAAAGGCTAGTCAGAGTAAAGAGGATCCGAGCTAGATTTTGAAGGTTCATTGTCATCATGATGACACATGTCAGGCATTATCCTAAGCACTTTCATACATTAATTAATTAATCCTTACAATAACACTGTGAAGTAAGACCTGTTATTTTCCTAATTTTCCAGATGATGAAACTAAGAGAAACATTAGATGTGCTCTTGACAAACAGAAAAGAACAAGGAGAGCACACTAAAAAATAAGAGGATCAGTAAACACAATTAATTTTAAAATGCAAATAACTCAGCTCTTCACGGTTTACAGTCACCTCCCTTATGATAGCCAGAGACAGGGTAAATAATGATGTCTTTCCAAAGAACCTTTTATTAAATGGCCTGAACTCAAATGGTTTTACTTTTACCCCATTCCAACCTTCAAAACATTCTAGGTTTTTGAAAGCACCTTGACAGTGCCCATCATTTTCTGCCCACTCAAATCAGTAATTTCTTTCTAAATCAAACGAATCCAGTTCATGGTTCTCCTACTAAATGGGGCAGAGGAGCTGGGCAGTGAGTTTATTCCTCTGATTCCCTGGTGAACTGAAAATAGAGGAGGTGCATCTGGGATCATCCAGGAGAGGAAACCAAAGCTTTCGCAACTTCCTGGAAAAGAGGACTAGCTGTCTCAACAATATGAATCCCATAGGTTATCAGTTACACCTACTCTGCAACTTTACCCTGACACTGAGCCTGATAAAAATGCAAGTATATGGCAATCTTCCTTCTCCTTTTCCATGAAGTTTTTAGGACTTTTTTTTCACTTCAGTGAATTAAGAAGCTAGTTTCCATATCTATTACTAGTTATTTCTCTAAAATCCACTTTAAAAAAAAAATTACAGAGGTCACTGATGCTGACACAAGCCATCAGTTCATGACCAGTGAGTGCACGAGTCAGTGGTTTATGATATACCAACAACAATGTGAGGCACACTTTGATGACACACGTGCTGAAGTTATTAGACCTTGCTAACCACTCAGGGACAGGCAGTGGACAGCTATATGAAATTATTCTGAGAAATTTAAGAATCTGCTTCATTTTTAAATTATTTACTTAGTTTCATTAAAAACAAAAAAGGTCTAGATTCAGGATATCTGAGTCCTGATACTGGTCCTGCCACTGATTTCTTGTGTGACTTTATGCAAGTTACTTACCCTTACCAAGCCTCAGTTTTTGCATCACATACTAAAGCAGCTGAACAGAGCCACCATTCAGACACAGAAGTAGCACTCTACAAACACACAGGCACCAGGGAAACAAGAATGAATACCAGTCCCTGACATCGTGCAGTTCTCTGTGTAGTGTGAATAAAATTGATCACAAGCAAACTCATACTCAAAGCTCTTTTCTAACCCACAAGAACAGTCTCTGGAGATAACTATTCCTTGAATTGCTGGAATCATGAGCTACACTTGCTCTATCCATTCATTCATCATCCAAAGTCCTCCTTCCCTTCAAAGACATAGAAAAAAGAAAATAAATATTGCTCAGAGATTGTTTGACATGTTTCTTCCTTTGTCACACATTTGGATTACTTAAGACTTTCTCTTTGGAAGCCTAATTCATTCAGTGATCATGTGCTGAGGATCAGCAATGTATAGAACAATCCCAGGAAGATACAAATATAAAATCCAGAGTCCCCATCAGAAACTCACAGGTTATTGAGAGACCAACGCAAAGCACTGTGCTGAGCGTAATAACAAAGGACCACAAAGTGTAACAGAAGCCTTCTATTTCTGCACAGGAATCGTACTTTCCCTAAAGTGAGGAAAGCAAGGAGTGAAGGAAGACTTCAGGTGAAACTCTTACTACATTATTGCACTTATTTTGTCTTCTTCGTAGAATGTATAGAGCTAAAGTAATCCTGTCTCATTTGTTATTAATCTATTTATATGATTATTTTCTTTCTCACGTATAGTAATTTTCTCTTACAAACTGCTTACCTTACAGCTCTGATCAAAATGGTTCTACATGCTAAAATCAAGATGTTGGAAGAACTGTGTTCCCTATTGGGAAACTCTAGGTCTGTTTCCTTGCCTTTTCCAGCCTCTAGAGGCCACTCCCTTTCCTTGCCTCATGCCCCCTTCCTCCATCCTTGAACTATCAACAGCACACCTTTCTCTGCTTTCCTTCTGTACTCAACTCTTTCTCTGAATGACTCCTACTCTGCTTCCCTCCGCCATTTTTATGGAATATATTAGGCCCATCTAGATAATACAGGGGAACCTCCCTTTCTTGAGTAGAGGTAATCGGCAAACTTAATTCCATCTGCAATTTTAATACCCCTTTGCCATGTAACCTAACAAATTCACAGGTTCCAGGAATCAGGGCATGGACATCTTTGGGAGACTACTATTCTGCCTGCCACATTCATCTTCTAGAAACTAAGTCCAGTAAGAGCAGAAACTTTGACTTCGTTCACTATTGTATCTTCAACAGCTTAAGTAGCACCTGGCACATGGTAGATACTCGATGTTTAATTGTTGATTGAATGGCTAATTGACAAGAGCAACTCCAAAAATAAAAGATATTTACTGCTAATATTTCATGTATTAATACTTCTTTAATCTCACTTTCTTTTCATCTCTATATTTGTGTGTGTGTGTGTGCTGTGTGAGAAATATATCCATTACTCAATTTTACAGATTTATGACATTGAAAAAAGCTTTCTCAATGGAAATTCCAATCAGCACAACTTTGAGCTGTCAGGATCCTATGGAACTAGATGGTTGAAGTGCCACTGAAAAAAAATGCTCAAACAGCATCTTTTCACTACCCTGTTAAATTTAGTGGCTATAGCTTTAAAGAATTAAAGCTAAAGAGTTTTTTTCTGTATTGTGATATGCTAGCCTTATATCTCCTAGAACACTTAAATATTACAGCCAAAAAAGGCGGGGGGTGGGGGTGGCAAGGACAAGGGTCAAGACAATTCCTCAGGAGAACATGACTGGATGTAGGATGCTGTAATTTTTATCTAGGGTTGTCATAACAAATTGCCAGGAACTGTGCAACTTTGAACAAGAAAAAAAAAGTTATTGTCCCATTTCAGGAGACCAGAGACCCCAAGCAAGGGACTGGCTCCTTCTGGAGGCTCAGAGGGAGAAACTGCCCCTTGCCTCTCTTTCTTAGCTTCTGATGGCTGCCAGAGATCCTTGGCATTCCCTGGTTTGAAGGTGCATTATTCTCATCTCTGCATCCATCTCCACATTGCCTTCTTGTGTCTCCCTGTGTCTTCTCTTCTTATAAAGACACCTGTGTTCCTATAAAGAACATCAGGATATTCTTGTCTTCTCATAAAACACCAGGATGATTTCATCTTCAAATCCTTAACTAAGAATCCACATCTGCCACAGACTTTATTTCCAAATATGGTCACATCTAGAGTTTTTGCGTAGACATGAATTTTGAAAGGACACTATTCAACCCCCTCTAGATGGTATTCTTGCTCACTGACTTACACTCATAGCTTCTCCAGACTGTAAATGGCAACAGAGGGGTGACTTCAGGTCTAGAATGGTAACAGAACCCTTTCTACTATAAAGTAAACAGAGATTTTGCACACACTTTTCTCTTTGTCTCCTGCATAATGAGTTTTGACATGCTTCTTTGGAAAAATATTCTGCACTAATGTAGCTCTTTGTATAGTTCATCCTTATCAATAAAACCTCAGGAATATTAAACCATAAAGAAGTTTCCAAAAAGCATCAGGTTGAAAGAAATCCACAAAGGTTCCAAAGCAAGAATAAAGACTGGGGTTTGTGCCCTCTCCATTCACGAGGCTTTTCAGGCTTCACAAAAAGGGAAGCCAGGCACAAATGTACTGCTGGCCTAGATTTGGATGTACATGAATATAAATTACTGTTGGTTTATAATAGTAGAAATCACAAATGCTTATTGTTGCTTTCATTCAGGTGGGATTTTTTTTATGTGGCTCAGTTTTTCTATACTCGGTGATGAAAGAAGCACCTTTTGTTTAGCTTAGCACAGTAAGAAGAGTCCAGGTCTCTCATCAGAATAGGGAGTGAACAGATGGAGCCCCAGGTGGCACAGACCTGAAGGTCCTTTCCTAACATAAAACTTTGGGCTTTACTGTTACAAAATATCAGAAAAGGCTAAGTGTTAGCTTAAAAAAGTAAGGTCAAATTCTGCAGTTCTTTCTTAGGCAACAATCCCAGATACTCCATGACTTCCTTTGTTCCTTACAGCGGGATGGAGGGCTTCATTTACAAAGCATCACAGGAGAATGAAATGGCAAATGATACTAAAAGTCCCTGAACTGCACTTAGAAATTTGATGGGATTCTGTAAACCTTCTTCCTATATAATTCTATGGCTATCTACACAAGGAAGTTTGGGGAAGATTTCAATAAAACAGCTTTTAAGGAAGCAAATGGTACATTTTTCTTTTACTACATATCTTTGGTACCAATTCATTAAGTTAGATAGACAGTTTCATCCTTCACTGAAGTCAGGACTTTCAAGTTTTGTTGGTTTACTACCTTCAATTCATTAACAACATCCTCAAAACTAATTATTTTATAAGATCAGTAACTATTTCATTTCTGAAATGCAGAAAATTATAGTTCTTACCTCCATATCAATGCACAGTGCTTGGTACTTGCTAGACAAACTATAAAAACTGGTGAAATATAAATAAAATGAGACAGAAATAGGAATCACCCTTCAGAAATTCACTCATCAGATACTGAAATAAAACTGACAAAAAGTAGTACCATCAATTATTCAAGATTCTAGTTCTTGATGCAGAAGTAGTCCTTTCTCTCCTAAAACTCTGATTGCCACACAGGTGTCCAGACTCTGGAACTTTATAAACTACAGCCCGGGTTAAAAAAACAGCACTGGTCTATTTCACTCCAAAGTTGCACACTTCCAAGCCACCTCATACATGTTAAATTTCATAGTGTTATGATATGTCATTCTTTGGCCTCACAGGAAATTTGAACAACCACATTGAGCAATCAATAATAATCCTTTTCCTTTTCACAGCATCCAAGCAGCATTTTCTAACTTTGTTTTGATTCACTCAAAGCAAGCTTTTTACGGTTCCTTTGATACATACTTCCATACAGAAGCACATCTGTTTCTGTTTCCAAAAGTCTAACGCCTTTTTGAAATATATTTCTAAAATTATGTTCTGGTAATTCCAGATCATAAGAAAAAGCATGCTGAGATATGTGCAGGCTTGGGAGGAGATGGCCTTTGAAAGGTGACTCAAGACAAGTTCTGGTTAGAATAATAGGGTACTGGTTTGGGGAAGCAGACAAGGAGTGTTGAATTGTGTACCTCTGATCACTGTTTCTCAGTTAATGAAAACTGTAGTCCTGACTCTAAAAGACCTAGAGGGCAACATACACAAAAACTAGAGAGAAGTAAAGTAATAGGAAATTGTTTGTTTGTGTGTTTGTTTTAAAGGCTCAATAATTGTGTGATTATGTTATGTGAATGTCTTAGTAATCCTTTTTAGAAATTTTTTCCAGAATATTAGCAAAATTAATACAAGTATATGTGTATCCATCACTCAGAGTTCATCTAGATCTTCGCTTTCATAAAAGTATTCAAAAATACTACGGTTAAAATTGACCTCTTTTCTAAACCTCTTCTCAATTGTATACTTCTCCCTCTATTCCCAGTATCAATTGACTATCCTGTGTTTTTTTTGAGCATGCAATTTATATTTTTATGTATTTGTAATTAATATTCATTTGAAAATAAATATACATATATAATATAGTATAATTTACATAGATGTTATATTTTATGCAACTTTACACAATTTGCTTGTTTTTACTCAACTTTAGATATTGTGAAATCCACTCACATATATTTATATATTTCACTTACTTCACTGTATTATATCCTGGATAAACAATTTATTTTTCCATTTCCCTATTGATGAGAATTTGAGGACTCTTTTTACCTTCTTACAAATAATGCTGTGATTTGCATAGCTTGTACCCTAGAATATTCTAGGACATATATCCAGAAATGGAATTGTCAGGTCATAGTGTATATGCGTTTTTTTACTATAAGAAACATTGTCATGTTCAATTCAGTTCAGTCACTCAGTCGTCTCGGACTCTGCGACCCCATGAATCGCAGCACGCCAGGCCTCCCTGTCCATCACCAACTCCCGGAGTTCACTCAGACTCACGTCCAAGGAGTTGGTGATGCCATCCAGCCATGTCATCCTCTGTCGTCCCCTTCTCCTCCTGCCCCCAATCCCTCCCAGCATCAGAGTCTTTTCCAATGAGTCAACTCTTCGCATGAGGTGGCCAAAGTATTGGAGTTTCAGCTTTAGCATCATTCCTTCCAAAGAAATCCCAGGGATGATCTCCTTCAGAATGGACTGGGTGGATCTCCTTGCAGTCCAAGGGACTCTCAAGAGTCTTCTCCAACACCACAGTTCTAAAGCATCAATTCTTTGGTACTCAGCCTTCTTCACAGTCCAACTCTCACATCCATACCTGACCACAGGATAAACCATAGCCTTGACTAGATAGACCTTAGTCGGCAAAGTAATGTCTCTGCTTTTGAATATACTGTCTAGGATGGTCATAACTTTTCTTCCAAGGAGTAAGAGTCTTTTAATTTCATGGCTGCAATCACCATCTGCAGTGATTTGGAAGCCCAAAAAAATAAAGTCTGACACTGTTTCCCCATCTATTTCCCATGGAGTGATGGGACCGGATACCATGATCTTTGTTTTCTGAATGTTGAGCTTTAAGCCAACTTTTTCGCTCTCCACTTTCACTTTCATCAAGAGGCTTTTTAGCTCCTCTTCACTTTCTGCCATAAGGGTGGTGTCATCTGCATATCTGAGGTTATTGATATTTCTCCCGGCAATCTTGATTCCAGCTTGTGTTTCTCCAGTCCAGCATTTCTCATGATGTACTCTGCATATAAGTTAAATAAGCAGGGTGACAATATACCGCCTTGACATACTCCTTTTCCTATTTGGAACCAGTCTGTTGTTCCATGAGGCTTTACAAAATATTCCTTCAGGGAAGGAGGAAGCCCTTAGAAAGGGAAAGCTGCTCAGTTGTGTCCAACTCTTTGTGAGCCCATGGACTACACAGTCCATGGAATTCTCCAAGCCAGAATACTGGAGTGGGTAGCCTTTCCCTTCTCCAGGGTATCTTCCCAACCCAGTGATCAAACTCAGGTCTCCCACATTAGGCTTCCCTCATAGCTCAGTTGGTAAAGAATCCACCTGCAATGCAGCAGACCCTGGTTCAAATCCTGGCTCGGGAAGATCTGCTGGAGAAGGGATAGGCTACCCACTCCAGTATTCTTGGGCTTCCCTGTGGCTCAGCTGGTAGAGAATCCCCAACACTGGCCACATTTAAACCCATTAATACAACCAAGTTCCTATATTAGGCTCTGTCAAGGTGACTCTCCTCTTTTTTATTAAGTTTACTTAGACTGTTAGCTAAATAGACTTTTATTTATTTAAGTACTACTGGAGATATGAAAAAAAGGAATAAAAACACCCTTACCAGGATCTAAGGCATGCTGACCTGTCTAAATGCCTCTTTTCTTTCTCTGGATCATCTATCTTTACACTCCAGAGGGCCAAAAGTAACTGAATAAACATTATCTTGTCCTTGGCCTTCACCAAGCAAAATTGTTTATATCTGAGACCATTTCCCTTCAGAGTCTGAGATCATTATTTTAAAGTAAATTGTCAAATGCTCCAGAGTTGATCTCAGTTCAGTTCTGCCATTTGCTGCTCTATGAACCAAGTCCAGGGCATGACATTAAGCCTGTGACTACATAACATGAGAAAAATGTTTTAAGACAGAAGAAAACATCACGTACAGTTCCTGGCAGTGAATCTTAACAATTGAAATATCCCTGTCCAAGCAAACGTTTCAAGATACTGTTTCATAAAATGATAATCATGCCCACCTCACATATGGTTGTAAGAATCTAATGAGATAATGGATGCAAAAGAACACAGTGCTCAAAGATGTACAATAGATTTTCAATAAGCCTTACCTGAATCAAAATTTCTTGAAATATACTATTATCCCTCATGGAGGAGGGTGAATTTTAACCAAATTAAGTAGTATCCATTGCAGGAAATATTTTGACCACCTGCCTGCTGGTTCTATCAACTGTGCATTGCCTGATGTATAGCCAAGAATTTGTATCTTTCCCCATTTTTGTACGCTGTCCTACAACCTAAATCGGTCTTACATATAATGAGAAAAAGAAACTGCCTGTATGATGTTGCCTGATGTATACATAAGGAATTCCTGATTCTGAAACCTCTCCTTTATAACTGTGATTCAAAATTAAAATGTTAGTATCCACATCTCACACTGAGCTGCTGTCGTTGCTTAGTTGCTAAGTCATGACTAAATCCACATCTTAGGTTGAGAAATCATTGCAATATATAAAGTAGGTTCCACTTCTTACTTTAGTTGATTTCTGGAGTCATTGTTAGTTATGTAGGTCAGGTTTCTGTACCCATCATTCAGTTGAGTAAAATGACACCTGAGGTTGTATCCAGGCTGAAGGGCCCCTTTAACCACCAAACCAAATGCCAAAATATCAGAATGGCAGCACAAGAAAGGTTGGCCCAGTACAAACCCTCCATTCAGTCTCTGGTTCTGAACTTCTCTCCCCACCTGCTTCTTTCACCTGACTCCAGCCTCATCCTAGCACTTTCGCTACCAAAGGACTCCTCACTTTTTCATTTTATCACCGTCAAAACCTCCATTTTCATGTGCAGCACTATTTCTGAATCTCTGCTCACATTACATGCTCTCATTTACTTTCCCTTCCTCCAGGTCTTATTTCCTCCAGGGCCCAGAATGCTCTCCATTTTGCCTCCCTGCCCTGAATCTCATTTTCCTCAGAAGACAGAGCTTCCACTCGCCTTTTCAGGCATTGAAGAGGGGAAGAAATACATGGCATATTGAGTGTCTTGCCCAGAGTTACATATTTTATTTGCAACAAAGCTGGGATTTAGAACGAAAACTGACATAGTAATTCTAACTAATTCTGAGACAAAGCAGATTCTCCTGTGCCTGTGTGAAAACATTTTAGGATGAAAAATTCTTTCCAATTTCCTAATGGTTATAATTTCTTAAAACAATTTCTTACTTCCAATTTCCTAAACAATAACTGATCCAGAAAAAAAAAATAACAACTTTTTGCTCCAGGGAGTACTTATTCCTGAATGGTAAGACTGTCAACCAAATAAAATTAACTTGTTGAAACTAGCATCCCACATACTAATGCTGACTTCAAGATCCTTACCTCACTGTGCCCACCAATCCAAAGTCTTATGTCATAAATTCTGTCCAGTTCCAACTGGTAAAAGTACCCAGCCCACGCCCCCAAGTCCCTATAAGTAACCTTCACTGATTTGCCTCTAGTGAAGAAACAGTCTTACATAGCATCCTGCTTTAGACTTGAAGTAAGTCTAATGAACTTAGCTTTGCTTGGCAAACAGGTTTTTTTGGTGACTCTTCCACAACCAATAAATAGAAAGTGACCCCAAATTCAGTGTTTGTTTTCTGTTTTCTCTACCACCCTGATTCTTCATTATATGGATTTTTTTTAATATTCAAGTATAAAAGTTTCCCCTTAAAATGTGAACTTTGTTGCCATTAACATCTAACCTGTCTATTTATATATACCATTTAAGTCTATTTATATATTCAATGAAGTATGAATAGCACATGGCACAGATTTTGTTAATAATGGCACTAACTATCATACAAATTATCTTTCATGCATCTTTCAGCATGATGCATCTTTCATGCATCATTCCAAGTCCCAACTGAAAGCAGACTTCCAGAGAACAGCAAGGAGAGATAAGTGAACAATGTTCACCTTCTTAAGTGAACAATGCAAAGAAATAGAGGAAAACAACAGAATGGGAAAGACTGGAGATCTCTTTGAGAAAATTAGAGCTACCAAGGGAACATTTCATGCAATGATGAGCACAATAAAGGACAGAAATGGCAAGGATCTAACAGAAACAGAAGAGATTAAGAAGAGGTGGCAAGAGAGATTGGAAGGTCTGGAGAGAGCATGGAAGCCCCACACCCTTTCCCCAGCCTTTGCCCCCTGCATCTCATCCATCTGCCTGTTCCTGAGTCAGATCCTTTTATAATAAGCCAGTGATCTAAGATCAAGCCCTGAGCCTTTGGAGTGGGAGCACTGACTCCAAGACCCTAGACTACCAGAGAACTAACCTTAGTGAATATCAAATAGTGAGAACTCACACAAAGGAAACCACTTGAATAGGAGACCCAGAATCACCCAACCACCAGGAGCACCCTGTGCAGGATGCCTCATCTAAACAACGAACAAAACAAAAATACAAACCCAATCATCAGCTGACAGGATTACCACTTCACTCAGCTTTGCCCATCAGAGGAAAAACAAACAAACAAAAACTCAGCACAAAATTCACCCTATATGAAGCTTACACAAACCAATGGACCAACCTTAGGAGGGCAGAAAACAAAAGAAAGAATTCAACCTTCTTCAAGGAAAGAATTCAACTTTCCTTGAAGCCTGGGAAAGGGAGACCTCAAACACAATGTTAAAATAATAATAATAATAATGAAAAGGCAGAGAAATACTACACAAATGAAGGAAGAAACTAGAAACACAGAAGTCCAAATAAATGAAGAGGAAATAGGCAAACTACTTGAAAAAAGAATTCAGAATAAGGATAGTAAAGATGATCAAAAACCTTGAAAACAAAATAGAGAAAATGCAAGAATCAATTAACAAAGACCTAGAAGAATTAAAGAATAAACATACAGAGACAAACAATACAATTACTGAAATTAAAAATACTCTAAACGGAATCAATAGCAGAATATCTGAAGCAGAAGACTGAATCAGTGAGCTGGAAGGTAAAATGGTGGAAAAAACTTCTGAAGAGCAGAATAAAGTAAAAAGAATAAAAAGAACTGAGGACAATCTCAGAGACCCCTGGGACAATATCAAATGCACCAACATTCAAGTTATAGGGATCCCAGAAGAAGAGAAAAGGAAAGGGTATGAGAAAATTTTTGACTATTTTCAACTATAATGTGAAACTTTCCCCAACATGGAAAAGGAAATAGTCAATCAAGTCCAAGAGGCACAAAGAGTCCCATACAGGATAAACCCAAGGAGAAACACACCAAGACACATACTAATCAAACTAACAAGACTAAACACAAGAAAAGACTATTAAAAGCATTAAGGGAGAAGCAATAAGTAAAATACAAGGGAAAATCCTTAAGCTTAATAGCTGATCTTTCAGCAGAAACTCTGCAGGCCAGAAGGGAATGGCAGGATATATTTAAAGTACTGAAAGGGAAAAATCTACAACCAAGATTACTGTACTCAGCAAAGATCTCATTCAATATTGATGGAAAAATAAAAAATCTTTTCAGACAAGCAAAAGTTAAGAGAATTCAGTACCACCAAACCAGCTTTACAATGAATGTTAAAGGGACTTATATAGTCAAGAAATACTATACAGAAGAAAAAGATCTACAAAAGCAACCCCAAACAATTAAGAAAATGGCAACAGGAATATATATATATATTGATAATTACTTTAAATGTAAATGGATTAAATGCTCCAACCAAAAGACACAGACTGGCTGAATGGATACAAAAACAAGACCCATATATATGCTGTCTATAAGAAACCCACTTCAGACCTAAAGACACATATAGACAGAAAGTGAGAGGATGGAAATGGGAAGCAAAAGAAAGCTGGAGAAGCAATCCTTATATCAGAAAAAATAGACCTTAAAATAAAGAATATTGCAAGAGATAAGGAAGGACACTACATAATGTTCAAGGGATCAATCCAAGAGGAAGACATAACAATTGTAAATAACTATGCACCCAACATAGGAGTACCACAATATATAAGACAAGCACTAACAGACATAAAAGGAGAAACTGACAGTAACACAATAATAGTAGGAGACTTTAACACCCCACTCACACCAATGGACAGATCATCAAAACAGAAAATTAATAAGGAAACACAAGTCTTAAATGATACATTAGAAGAGTTGGATCTCATTGATATCTTCAAGACATTCCATACTAATGCAGAATACACATTCTTCATAAGTGCAGTGGAACATTCTCCAGGATAGACCACATCTTGGGTCACAAATCAAACCTCAGTAAATTTAAGAAAATTGAAATTATATCAAGTATCTTCTCTGACCACAATGCTATGAGACTAGATATCAATTACAAGAAAAAAAAAAAACCTGCAAGAAACACAAACACACAGAGATTAAACAACACGTTTCTAAATAACCAACAGGTTACTGAAGAAATCAAAAGGGAAATCAAAAAATTTCTAGAAACAAATGACAATGAAAACACAACTCAAAACCTATGGGATGCAACAAAAGCAGTCCTAAGAAGGAAGTTTATAGAAATACAATCCTACCTCAAGAAAAACATCGAATAGACAACCTAACTTTACACCTAAAACAACTGGTAAAAGAAGAAAAAAAAAATTAGTAGAAGGAAAGAAATCAAAGATCTGAGCAGAAATAAATGAAAAAGAGATGAAAGAAACAATAGTAAAGATTAATAAAACTAAAAGCTGGTTCTTTAAGAAGATAAACCCTTAGCCAGACTCATCAAGAAAAAAGAGAGAAGAATCAAATCAACAAAATTATAAATTAAAAAGAAGTTACAATAGACAATACAGAAATACAAAGGATTATAGGAGACTATTATGAACAACTATATGGCAATAAAATGGATAACCTGGAAGAAATGGACAGATTCTTAGAAAAGTTCAATCTTCCAAGACTGAACCAGGAAGAGATAGAAATTATGAACAGTCCAGTTACAAGCACTGAAATTGAAGCTGTGATCAAAAATCTCCCAAAAAACAAAAGCCCAGGACCAGACGGCTTCACAGGAAAATCCTATCAAACATTTAGAGAAGAGCTTGCCTATCCTTTCAAAACTCTTTCAAAAAATTGCAGAGGAAGGAACACTTCCAATCTCATTCTACGAGGCCACCATTACCCTGATACCAAAACCAGACAAAAACAACACTGAAAACGAAAACTACAGGCCAATATCACTGATGAATATAGATGCAAAAATCCTCAACAAAATTTTAGCAAACAGAATTCAGCAAAACATCAAAAAGCTCATACGCCATGATCAAGTTGGGTTTATTCCAGGGATGCAAAGATTCTTCAGTATACACAAATCAATCAATATGGTGATACACCATATTAACAAACTGAAAAATAAAAACCATATAATCATCTCAATAGATGCAGAAAAGCCTTTAACAAAATTTAGCACCCATTTATGATTAAAACTCTTCCAAAAATGGGCATAAAAGGAACCTATCTCAACATAGAAAAGGCCATATATGATAAGCTTACAGCAAACATTATTCTCAATGGTGAAAAACTGAAAGCATTCCCCCTAAGATCAGGAACAAGACAAGGGTGTCCACTTTCACCACTATTATTCAACATAGTCCTGGAAATCCTAGCTATAGCAATCAGAGAAGAAAAAGCAATAAAAAGAATCCAGATCAGAAAAGAAGTAAAGCTCTCACTGTTTGCAGATGACATGATACTGTACGTAGAAAACCCTAAAGACAGTATCAGAAAATTACTAGAGCTAATCAGTGAATTTAGCAAAGTTGCAGGATACAAAATCAATACACAGAAATCACTTGCATTTCTATATACTAACAATGAAAAATCAGAAAGAGAAATTAAGGGATCAATCCCACTCACTATTGCAACAAAAAGATTGAATATCTAGGAATAAACTTACCTAAGGAGACAAAAGAACTGTACACAGAAAATTATGACACTGATGAAAGAAATCAAAGATGACATAAACAGATGGCGAGATATTCCATGTTCCTGGGTAGGAAGAATCAATATTGTGAAAATGACTATACTACCAAACACAATCTACAGATTCAATGTGATCCCTATCAAATTACCAATGGCATTTTCACAGAACTAGAACAAAAAATTTCGCAATTCATATGGAAACACAAAAACCCCAAATAGCCAAAGCAGTCTTGAGAAAGAAGAATGGAGCAGGAGGAATCAACCTTCCTGACTTTAGATCACACTACAAAGCTACAGGCATCACGACAGTATGGTACTAGCACAAAAACAGAACTATAAACCAATGAAACAAGATAGAAAGCCCAGAAATAAACCATGCACCTATGGGTACCTTATTTTTGACAAAGGAGGCAGGAATATACAGTGGGGCAAGGATAGCCTCTTCAATAAATGGTGCTGGGAAAATTAAACAGCTACATGGAAAAGAATGAAATTAGAACACTTTATAAAACCATACACAAAGATAAACTCAAAATGGATTAAAGACCTACATGTAAGACCAGAAACTAAAATTCTTACAGGAAAACATAGGCAGAACACTCGATGACATAAATAAAAGCGAGATGCTCTATGACCAACCTCCTAGAGTAATGGAACTAAAAAGCAAAAGTAAACAAGTGGGACCTGATTAAACTTAAAAGCTTTTGCACAGCAAAGGAAGCTATAAGCAAGGTGAAAAGACAACCCTCAGAATGGGAGAAAATAATAGCAAATGAAACAACTGACAAAGGATTAATTTCTAAAATAGGCAAGCAGCTCATACAACACAATACCAGAAAAATAAACAACCCAATCAAAAAGTAGCAAAAAGACCTAAACAGACATTTCTCCAAAGAAGACATACAGATGGCTAACAAACACATGAAAAGATGCTCAACATTGCTCATTAATAGAGAAATGCAAATCAAAACTACAATGAGATATCACCTCACACCAGTTAGAATGGCTCATCAAGAAGTCTACAAGCAATAGATGCTGGAGAGAGTGTGGAGAAAAGGGAACACTCTTGCACTGTTGGTGGGAATGTAAATTGATACAGCCACTATGGAAGATGGTATGGAGATTCCTTAAAAAACTAGGAATAAAACCACCATATGACCCAGTAATCCCACTCCTAGGCATATCTCTGAGAAACCAAAATTGAAAGAGACACATGTATTCCACTGTTCACTGCAGCACTATTTACAATAGCTAGAACATGGAAGCAACCTATATGCCCATCTACAGATGAATGGATAAAGAAGTTATGGTACATAGACACAATGGAATATTACTCAGCCATAAAAAGAAATGCATTTGAGTCCATTCTGATGAGGTGGATGAACCTAGAACCTATTATACAGAGTGAAGTAAATCAGAAAGAGAAGAACTTTACAAAAAAAGGTCTTAATGACCCAGATAACCATGATGGTATGGTCACTTAACTAGAGTCAGACATCCTGGAGTGTGAAGTCAAATGGGTTTATGAAGCATTACTACAAACAAAGCTAGTGGAGGTGATGGAATTCCAGCTGAGCTATTTCAAATCCTAAAAGAAGATGTTGTGAAAGTGTTGCACTCAATATGCCAGCAAATTTGGAAAACTCAGCAGTGACCACAGGACTGGAAAGGTCAGTTTTCATTCTAATCCCAAAGGCAATACCAAAGAATGTCCAAACTCTTGTACAATTGCACTCATTTCACATGCTACCAAAGTAATGCTCAAAATCCTTCAAGCTAGGCTTCAGCAGTATGTGAACTGAGAATTTCCAGATGTACAAGTTGGGTTTAGAAGGGTCAAGGAACCAGAGATCAAATTGCCAACATCTTTTGGATTACAAAAAAGCAAGGGAATTCTAAAAATAACATACTTCTACTTCATCAACTACACTAAATGCTTTGGCTGTGTGGATCACAACCAACTGTGGAAAATTCTTAAAGAGATGGGAATACCAGACCACCCGACCCATCTGCTGAGAAACCTGTATGTAGGACAAGAAGCAACAGTTAGAACCAGATTTGGGACAACAAACTGGTTAAATAGCAGGAAAGGAATACGTCAAGGCTATATACTATCACCTTGCTTATTTAACTTATATGCAGAGTACATAATGCAAAACGCTGGGGTGGATGAATCACAAGCTGGAATCAAGACTGCCATGATAAACATCAACAACCTCAGATATGCAGATGATACCACTCTAATGGCAGAAAGCAAAGAGGAACTAAATAGCCTGTTGATGAGGGTGAAAGAGGACAGTGAAAAGGCTGGCTTAAAACTCAACTTTTAAAAAACAAAGATCATGGCAGCCAGTCTCATCACTTCATGGCAAATAGATAGGGGGGAAAGTGCAAACAGTGACAGATTTTATTTTCTTGGGCTCCAAAATCACTGCTGACAGTGACTACAGCCACAAAATTAAAAAGATGCTCCTTGGAAGAAAAGTTATGACAAACTTAGACAGCATATTAAAAAGGAAAGACATCACTTTGCTGACAAAGGTCTGTATAGTCAAAGCTGCGGTCTTTCCAGTAGTCGTGTAGTCATGTATGGATGTGAGAATTGAACCATAAAGAAGGTTGAGCACCAAAGAATTGATGTCTTCAAACTGTGGTGCCAGTGAGGACTCTTAAGAGTCCCTTGGACTGCAAGGAGATCAAGCCAGTCAATACTAAAGGAAATCAACCCTGAATATTCGTTGAAAGGACTGATGCTGAAGCTGCAGCTCCAATCCTCTGACCACCTGATGTGAAGAGCCAACTCACTGGAAAAGACCCTGATGCCGGAAAAGATTGAGGGCAGAGGAAAGGGGGCATCAGAGGATGAGATGGTTGGATGGCATCACCCACTCAATGGACATGGGTTTGAGCAAACACTGGAAGATAGTGAAGGACAGGGAAGCCTGGCATGCTGCAATTCATGGGGTCACAAAGAGTCAGACATGACTTAGCAACATAACAACAAAGTTCCAGACTTTACATGTATTATCTTATTTATTCCTAACACCATGTCAGCAAGGCAAACTATCTTCCCCACTTTGTTGTTATTCAGTCACTCAGTCGTGTCCAACTGTTTGGGACCCCAGGGACTATATATTAAGATCAAAGAGGTGAAATAACTATCCTAAGCCCACACAGCTAGAAAGCACTGGAGTCTGGATTCATCCAAGCAACTTACCTTGAGAACCCAGAATTTTAAATGTTATGCACTGTTTAGATTTTTTAAGTAATACTGATTTCAAAAACCTCTCATTTTCTACTATGTAAAAATATCCTGATGGGGCAAAAATATGGGAAAAGGCATAAAACTTCTAGAGGGAAAACTTGGGTAAAATCTGCTGTCAGCCAAGGAGGCGATATAAATTTGGCAAGGGTGGTACTCTTCGGAGAATGCTTTGGCAATGTCTAACAAAATTACACATATAAATACATACATTTTCTTATACACATAAGACATGGCTGAAAAAATACAAGAAAGAGAACATAGGAGACTGGGGAAAGGCATTGGGAAGGAAATATTTTTGCTAACTTTTATAATTTTTTAATATTAAACCATGTTTCCTTATTCAACATATAGTGATAGTCGCTCAGTCCGACTCTTTGGGACCCCATTGGACTGTAGCCTGCCAGACTCCTCTGTCCATGGAATTCTCCAGGCAAGAATATTAGAATGGGTTACCATTTCCTTCTCCAATTCAAAATATAAGTGTAATCTAAAAATAAATAAAAAAGGATGGTGCAACCAATTGTTTAAAAAGACCTCTACCCTAGCCAGTTTAGATTCAAAAGTAATTGCTGGCATTATACCCACTTCCCAACTGCTCAGTCCTCTTTTAAACCACTGCCTGATGCATATTTAATGGATAAATTTCTTGTAAATACAAAAATAATATAATTTCACGAATCTGTATATGTCAGCAAATCCCACTGGATTTATATGTTATTTCTACCCAGCCTATTCAATTTTTATCTTGGTTTCAGTATTTTTCAAGAAATATTTCAATCCATCTCCTTCCCAAAGGCCTTCAACATTTCCAAAGAACATGAACTGAGGAAGGACTGTGTTCTTCTGTCAGTAGTAGGATTCTCTTTTTTTAATGTATCTGAAATTCAAATTATTTTTGAAGTGAAAGGAAATAATTTGCAAAGCCTGCAGAGGCTCTAAATTTGTGTGTGTGAATAAATGTAAGAGGATGACTCAACTTCAGCTCTGAACTGTGCGTGTGGGAGGCAGTCACCCGCTGAGCACCACATGTGCCAAGCTAACTTCATTAATGTGGGAGATGGCTCACCGAAGTTAAACAAGTTAGAGCACATTTTTTCAATTTCCTCTCATACGTGGGTACTTGCCCTCTAGCCAGTGGAACCAGAACTTAAGTGTAGAAGGAGACAGGAGAGTGCCTGTGAGCAACTCCCATGACTGCTATTCAGATTTGCAGGCATACCTCTGCCACAGATGAGAGAGTGCATGGTGGGGCTCTGATACTGAGGGTCCTCTAACTTACAGAACCCAGGACTCTTTGCGGGAGAGCACATTACACTACTTCAAAGTCTGCAGTTCTAGAAAAACAGACCATTGTCAACAGCCCTACATGACCTTGATGTCATTATTATTATCAACATCTCGTGTGCTTCTATGTGCTAACCACACCAGTAGGCATTTTTGGATACATTTTTTTCCTAACCATCACAATGACTTTAAGAGACAAATGTAATCTCTACTTTTTCAAATGAAGAGATTTTGAGGCTCAGAAAGATTAAGTGACCTATTAAGATTACCAGGTTGAGCCAGGAGGGAATTCAGCTCATTCTGACTGCCTGCCCTACACCATCTCCTTGTAAGTACTTAGAATGGAACTATTTACCAAATTAAAAAAGAAAAAAAATTCAACAAACCAAAGTAGCATCAGACATAACTGCTGCTGCTGCTGCTAACTAAGTCACTTCAGTCATGTCCGACGCTGTGCAACCCCAGAGACAGCAGCCCACCAGGCTCCCCCGTCCCTGGGATTCTCCAGGCAAGAACACTGGAGTGGGTTGTCAGACATAACTGGGGTGTATAAATGGTGTCAGTAGATAGTACCATCACTCTGTTCCCACACAGAACATCATCCCGGCTCACTGAGTCACTTGGCAAAGAGCAAGGGTTCTCTGCATCTCACCCATCACCCTCTCCCTTGTGTCTTAAAGCATTCACTACTCTCCAGTCTAAAAGAAGGATGAGGAGCTAGCTTCTAGCCGGTCGCTTTTCTGTGTCATCCACTTTCCTATAGCTCCTCTGAAGCCCAACCTCCTTTGAAGCATGTGTGTTTGTTTCCAGAGCATGGACTCTTCTTGGAGGATGATGATTTTTCAAAAATATGAAATGAGTTGCTACCCAGAGCATTTCTCCCCGACATGGCCTTTGCCTTAGTCACAAGTTCATCTCAAGCAGATCTGCTCTGCACAGCATTTCAAATGTGTATGTTTTGGGTAGCTGACTTCCTTTCTTTTCAAACAAACCTTCTGAACATCAATCAGGCTTTCTCCAAGGAAGATGATAAGTTTTCTACATTTCTCTCACAACTTATTAGGAATTCCCTCTTTTCAACAATATGGTTTAGCAAAAACCGGTAGGAAGAAAGCAAGCATGTCAACGAGGCACTTGGCCTCCTTCACATTCAGGCATGAATAGGGAAGCCACCAAAACTGTGGCGTGAAGCTCCCTCAAGATCCAGAAAAACACAGGGCTTCTTCTTAAAAGAAAAATTCATCCTTAAACACACACACCCACATCAAATCTTACCCATTCTTTTTTTTTTTTTTTTCACTTTTCTCACAGGCTGCGTCTCCCCATCTAGGTGCTGGAATAACCATGCTCCTCCCAGTTCCCAGTATGCCCCCCATTCCTCCCAGCATGCCCCGCACTTGTTGGTACATACACATTAAAGAACAAAAGATGATTTTCACACAAACAATTATTAACTTCATAAACTACAGCATAAGTTCCTTGGGAATAAGAGTTGAGTTTTGCCCCATGATACTCAAGACATGCCTTGTCCAGAGCAGATATACATGGAGTTTAAGCATAAAATAATATTTTTAACAGACATTTGAAAACCTAAGTATTTTCATGAAGACTGTATCCCTTCAGGGTGGTAACCTTGAGTGTTACACACATGATTTAAAGATATTTTTGTTATTTAATACAAGCATAATAATTCTCTCATCACATTCAGTTCAGTTCAGTTCAGTCGCTCAGTCATGTCCAACACTTTGCGACCCCATGAATCATAGCACGCCAGGCCTCCCTGTCCATCACCATCTCCCAGAGTTCACTCAGACTCACATCCATCGAGTCAGTGATGCCATCCAGCCATCTCATCCTCTGTCGTCCCCTTCTCCTCCTGCCCTCAATCCCTCCCAGCATCAGAGTCCTTTCCAATGAGTCAACTCTTCCCATAAGGTGGCCAAAGTATTGGAGTTTCAGCTTCGGCATCATTCCTTCCAAAGAACACCCAGGACTGATCTCATTTAGAATGGACTGGTTGGATCTCCTTGTAATCCAAGGGACTCTTGAGAGTCTTCTCCAACACCACAGTTCAAAAGCATCAATTCTTCGGCCCTCAGCCTTCTTCACAGTCCAACTCTCACATCCATACATGACCACTGGAAAGACCATAGCCTTGACGAGATGGACCTTTGTTGTCAAAGTAATATCTCTGCTTTTCAATATGCTATCTAGGTTGGTCATAACTTTTCTTCCAAGGAGTAAGCATCTTTTAATTTCATGGCTGCAATCACCATCTGCAGTGATTTGGGAGCCCAAACAAATAAAGTCTGACACTGTTTCCACTGTTTCCCCATCTATTTCCCATGAAGTGATGGGACTGGATGCCATGATCTTCGTTTTCTGAATGTTGAGCTTTAAGCCAACTTTTTCATTCTCCTCTTTCACTTTCATCAAGAGGTTTTTTAGTTTCTCTTCACTTTCTGCCATAAGGGTGGTGTCATCTGCATATCTGAGATTATTGATATTTCTCCCGGCAACCTTGATTCCAGCTGGTACTTCTTCCAGCCCAGCGTTTCTCGTGATGTACTCTGCAGATAAATTAAATAAGCAGGGTGACAATATACAGCCTTGACATACTCCTTCCTTTTCCTATTTGGAACCAGTCTGTTGTTCCATGTCCAGTTCTAACTGTTGCTTCCTGACCTGCGTACGGATTTCTCAAGAGGCAGGTCAGGTGGTCTGGTATTCCCATCTCTTTCAGAATTTTCCACAGTTTATTGTGATCCACACAGTCAAAGGCTTTGGCATAGTCAATAAAGGAGAAATAAATGTTTTTCTGGAACTCTCTTGCTTTTTTGATTATCTCATTGCATTACTCTCATATTAAATTTGTTCAAAAAATAATCATCATAAACTATCATGACCCAGGAATTTTGATAGACACTGAAGACTCAAAGTGGAATCAAGCATCAAGAAACATATAAATTCTATGAAAAATGAAGCCACACGTGAAAATGCACTACAGAGCTATGTAGCAAAATTGAGGTGTGAACCACTTGCGCAGCACAAAAAGATCACAACCAGTTCTCACTAGGAGGTTCTAGGCTTCCAAGGACAAGTAAGACTTTTACAAAGAAAGAAGAAGAGAGGCGTCTCAACAGCCTAATCAAATGTACAAGTTTGAGAAGCAGACAATACATATGCTGTACTTGACAAGAGGCAAGGGGCTGGCACTCATCTTTATCCTTTGAGGACAGATGTGACTTTCTTTTGAATTTATCAAAGGTCTTTATGATAGAATAGCAAACTCTTGGAAAAAACCATTTGAGTTTAAGTACGGTTTATAAACGTGCTCTTGGGTAGTGTCTAAGACAAAATTCATAGATCTGAGTGATAGCAATACAAACAATAACTTAAAGAGTATACAGTTCTCTTCAACACATATATTTTGGTTAAGTGTTTAAAAATTAATCTTAACTTTCTTCAGTCCAAGCTCCTAATTTATTGTGCAACTAAAGAATTAGTGATTTTTGAAAAGTAGAAGTTAACAAAATCCTGGGTTCAAATTACTATGAAGAGATATGTCCATGGAATTAGGTTAAATTGGGAACTAGAAATAAGAGCATATATTTCTTTGGTCTCAAACTATTACAGCTTACAGGCAAAGAAATAAAGTATTTCAAACTTTTTCTAGAACTATTTGTAAGGATTTATTTCATGCTATACTTTAAGTGACTTTATTAGATATTGTCAAAAGAGTAAACAAACACTTGCCAAAAGCTTATCAAAAACTCAAATTACTTTTAGTCTTTTGATTATCAGATGCCTAAATGTTTATGGTAGAAGGTGTGGAAAATACTAGAAAGTTCAAATAAAAAGAGTATAATTACCCATGACTCTTGCTGCAGTCATTATTTTATTGTTTCCCCTTATTTTTTATTCCTTTGCATTTTTTTCAAAATTGTAATCATTACATAGCTGCTCTGTGTCTTCACTATTTTGTTTAATAATATATTATGTCTATTGACCACTAGAAATTTTAATTTATCTTTTTCCAGCTCAGAAGGCAAAAGAAAAAAAGTGTCGGCTTGGCATGGAGTATCATTTTTTTCAATACTGAGGACTAACCAACATGCTTCATTAACCATGATGTCCTTCTTGGTAAGACTCTCTCCAGGGAAAGCTTATTTGGCAAGACTCTTTGCAGTTTTAAGGTAACTAACTCCAAATAGATCCTTTGTTTTAATCCATAGAGACAAAAGCTTTCTACTTTTAATGGCATGTGGATTTAACTTCTTCCATGCTGCCTTTCACTGGAGTACCATCCAGTAGAATGAGCATAATGACCACCAGCTCGTGTTTGGCCTTTGTTCAGGTAAGTCCTATTTTGTTGCTGAAAGGTAAATTTCCCCGTAAATTCTGTTTCATGTCATTGGAATAAAAAAACCAACAAATCAATATTAAAGCATTATTGGAAAAAATATTCATGGAATCAGCCAACATGTGAAGAATTTTCAAGAGAGAAAAAAAAATTGGTAATAAAGTTTAAACTCACAGAACAGAGATAAGAAAATTTATTGATACATTAAATGAAGTGCACTGCTTGTCAAATAGCAGTTTACATCAGAAGGTATAGAAGATACAGGAAAGTCCAAAGAGAAAGAGTAAAAATCAACCACGACTTTGCAGTCATTATTTTGGTAAATGGCCTTGCAGTCACATAGGGTAGAATTCATCTTTCATTACTATTTTAGTGCAGTGCTTTCACACTGCATATCACAACCTTCCAGTACACAGCAAAATCAATTTAGTGCATCATAACTGGAGTTTTAAAATTTGAAATAAAATAGAAGAAAAACTATCAGAAGGAATTATATAAGACTAAATATTTCTAAACCATTTGTTTCAGGCGTGTGCACTGGTGGGTAAGGACGTCCTGAGTAGATCTGTGGGTCATTATTTCAAATGTTCAAAAGTCCCTACTCAGAACAGAGCTTTCCAAGGGCTGTTTTCTTGATGAGCTGAGAATGCATTACAATTAAGTGGGAGATACGGCTTTCATCAGCTCTCAGGGTAGCCTGCCAGAACCTGAGATTGTAGGAATCCCCAGATGACCCCTCTGCAGCTGTGAGAAGTCTTGCCTGGGATTCTCAGAAGACACCCTGAAAGTAAAAGGGACTGATGGCCATACAACAGTCCCTGTAGGCAGCACATATGATGAGGGCCCTCTAGAACATGCTGCTTAACCCCACAACGTTGTGGCTCTGGACAAGGTGACCATCTGGATACCAAGTCCTGTAGCCAGCTGTGATTGCACTACTGCCATTGTGGACAAGGAACACTGAAGGAGTTAATCCAGTTTCCCAAGAATCAGAAAATGTGGCTCAAAATAAGGTGGGTGTGCAACTGGGGCAAGATGCCCACACAGACCCAGGAAGAGGTCCCACATTTCTTTGTTCACATATATTATGCACATCAGTCCTTTGCAGTAGATGCGCCTTTTCAGCGGCATCCAAGTCAGTAGTAAAGTGACTGCTTTAACACTCACATGCATCGTCTGCAAATTCAGTTCAATCTTCATTTTGAAAAACTTGATATAAAAATACTATGATAAAACTCAAAATTCATTCATATTATCACATGAAATTTCATTATTATGGTTAATATTGAAATATGAATAATGTTAGATCCTTTACCTAAAATATCAATAATTATACATTTTGAATGGTTGTAAAATGGCTTTAAATTTGAAATCACCTGCTGGTGAAAAATAATTCTCATAAGAATGCAAAACGAATTCATCTCTTAAGAATTCAGAAAGATCATTGAGTCTTAATCAAGACTTTCATTAGCCATTTCAAACATAAAACCTGATATAAAGTGGTAATGTTCAGAGGAGCAAGCACAAATTTATCATTAAAAATTTTGAGCATAAATTATTTGGAAATTTTATAAAAATTCAATAAGTATTTTTGGCTTTGTTTTTATGCCATAATAATATGCAACATAAAAGAAATGCAGTATGCTATTTTTAGGAAAACCCCATCAAGCATGAAACCCTTTCCAGTTTATCTGAATATGTAGTTCTAATGAGATTTATATGTGTGTGTGTGTGTGTGTGTGTATACACATGCATGCTCAGTCACTCAGTCATATCTGACTCTTTGTGACCCTCTGGACTATATAGCCCACCAGGCTTCTCTGTCCATGGGATTTTCCAGGCAAGAATACTGGAGTGGGTTTCCATTTCCTCCTCCATGGAATATTCCTGACCCAGGGGTTGAACCTGCATCTCTATATATATATATAGAGAGAGAGCGCTTCTCAGAAAATGTGGCTCAAAATAAGGTGGGTGTATAACTGGGGCAAGATGCCCACACAGATCCAGGAAGAGGTCCCATGTCTTTTTGTTCAGATATATTATACACATCAGTCCTTTTGCAGTAGATGTGCCTTTTCGGTGGCATACATATATATAGGGGCTTCCCTGGTGGCTCAGAGGTTAAAGTGTCTGCCTCCAATATGTTCAGTTCAGTTCAGTCGCTCAGTCGTGTCTGACTCTTTGCGACCCCGTGAATCACAGCACACCAGGCCTCCCTGTCCATCACCATCTCCCAGAGTTCACTCAGACTCACGTCCATCGAGTCCGTGATGCCATCCAGCCATCTCATCTTCGGTCGTCCCCTTCTCCTCCTGCCCCCAATCCCTCCCAGCATCAGGGTCTTTTCCAATGAGTCAACTCTTCGCATGAGGTGGCCAAAGTACTGGAGCTTCAGCTTTAGCATCATTCCTTCCAAAGCAGCTGAGAGCTACCCCACGTTCGAAGTCAGGGACAGCGGCCCAGAGTGCCAGGCTGCGACGGTGCAGGAACAGCCTGGAGGAGCCACCCCGCGTCCGAGGTCAGGGGCAGCGGCCAAGAGGAGCTACCCCGCGTCTGAGGCCAGTGGCGGCCAGGAGGAGACACCCCGAGCCCGAGGCCAGGGGCGGCAGCTGGGAGGAGCCACCCAAGGAGCTGGCTGAGCAGGCACAGGAGGGCCTAGAGGAGCTATCCCACGTTGAAGGTCAGGAACGGTGGCAGTAAGGAGATAACCCTCGTACAAGGTAAGGAGCAGCGACTGTGCTTTGCTGGAGCAGCCGCGAAGAGATACCCCATGCCCAAGGTAAGAGAAACCCAAGTAAGATGGTAGGTGCTGCAAGAGGGCATCAGAGGGCAGACACACTGAAACCATACTCACAGAAAACTAGTCAATCTAATCACACTAGGACCACAGCCTTGTCTAACTCAATGAAACCAAGCCATGCCTGCGGGGCAACCCAAGACAGGTGGGTCATGGTGGAGAGGTCTGACAGAATGTGGTCCACTGGAGAAGGGAATGGCAAGCCACTTCAGTATTCTTGCCTTGAGAACCCCATGAGCAGTATGAAAAGGCAAAATGATAGGATACCGAAAGAGGAAATCCCCAGGTCATTAGGTGCCCAATATGCTACTGGAGATCAGTGGAGAAATAACTCTAGAAAAAATGAAGGGATGGAGCCAAAGCAAAAACAATACCCAGTTGTGGATGTGACTGGTGATAGAAGCAAGATCTGATGCTGTAAAGAGCAATATTGCATAGGAACCTGTAATGTCAGGTCCATGAATCAAGGCAAATTGGAAGTGGTCAAATAGGAGATGACAAGGGTGAATGTCGACATTCTAGGAATCAGAGAACTAAAATGGACTGGAATGGGTGAATTTCACTCAGATGACCATTATATCTACTACTGCGGGCAGGAATCCCTCAGAAGAAATGGAGTAGCCATCGTGGTCAACAAAAGAGTTCAAAATGCAGTACTTGGATGCAATCTCAAAAACGACAGAATGATCTCTGTTCGTCTCCAAGGCAAACCATTCAATATCACAATTATCCAAGTCTATGCCCGCAGGTCCAAGGTCAGGGACGGACCCAACCAGTAATGCTGAAGAAACTGAAGTTGAACGGTTTTATATGACCTACAAGACCTTTTAGAACTAACAATATGTTCAGAAGCTATATATATGTACATGCCTATATGTATATATATGCTTTGCAAATTAAGCTACCCATCATTTGACTTATCAACTGGGAGTGATTTCCCTCTAATTTTATTTTACATCCTTGTTCTTTCTCATCATTCATGTTCTACATATCTGGATCATAAGCTCCAAGAGAAACGACTGTTTCATCTAGTTTACCAGGCAGCCCAAAGCTAATAGGTGCACAATAAACATGTATGAATAAACAAATTGAGGGAAGATATATTTCATCCACTTTAGCAAAAAGAACAGCTACCTAACAGGTATCCAAACTAGAAATTAATTCTCCACCAGCAGCAATATTTGGCATAAACATGAGAAGTTTGACAGTTTCTGGTAACACCAAGAAACATCAATCTGCCACATCCAAAGAGGTGTTTCTGATTAATCTGTTCACACGTTACTTTTCCAGCACTGTAATAATAATCATTAATTTCACAGACTCAACCAGAACTTATGGTAGCAAATGACTGAAAGTAAAGAGACAGGTCTGTTCCTTTTTTCCACCTTGATTGCAAACTCTAGAGTCCCAAGTAGACTTTCCTCTTTCATCCATCAGAGTTCTGGGTGTACAACTATACACCTGGTGAGAAAAAATCCAGCATAACTTGAAGACATTGGGCCTCAGTGTTTCTTGACTAAGAAAACCACAGTATAAGCTTCCTGAGGACAATGACCCACAGCTTTCATTTTCTAATTTCTTCCCCCACTCCATTAGCAGTTAATACAATATAGATAAAGAGAGGACACTCAAAAATATATCACAGAGCCTGACCATGTGAGTGAGTGAGTGATAGTTGCTCAGTCATGTCCGACTCTTTGCAACCCCATGAACTGTTGGTGAGCTCCTTTGTCCATGGAATTCTCCAGGCAAGAATACTGGAGTGGGTTGCCATTTCCTTCCCCAGGGGATCTTCCCAACCCAGGGGTCCAACACAGGTGTCCTGCATTGCAGGAAGATTCTTTATCATCTGAGCCACCAGGGAAGCCTTCTATTAAGAGACATTTCTAAGTATAAAGACAGGTCAACTAAAAAGTATAGAGTCTGACTATACAACTAAAAAAAGTACAGGAACCAAATGTCAGTTCAATCACTAGCAAACTCCAGAAGGCTGTCCTCACAGTTATGATGAGAAGAGAAAGGCAGCCCTGTCCTCTCAGGAGGCCTTGCGGGCTGGAGATGCTTCACACAGTAAAGTCCCAAAACTGTGTCTTACATGATATAACACTTTTTAAAGGAGATAAAAGTCATCCCTCTCCTCCTGCTCTTTATACCTTTTCATAGTATTTTGGAAACAGCACAGGAAGTGACTTGCCATTGAAAAGCAATTTGTGGCATCACTCGGCCACTAATGGCAGCCCACTCCCAGCAGGTTTATTTGTAAAAATTGGGCTTTAAGTTTAACCTAGCAGGCTGCATGCTTCTAATAACATCTGGCAGTTCACAGCTGATTTTGAATATGCCCCAGGTTCCAAGTGGATCATGGAACTAAATCATCTCTTATTTCAGCCTGCTCATTTTGAACCAACTCATTTTACAGTATGGTTAGCATGGCCTTTCCAGTTAAGGATGATTGCTCAAAGCACTTAGGGCAATGTTGTCTTAGCCCAGCATCTAGAATGAGGTAGTTGACACAAATTGCATCGTATGCTACTTGAGATTTAATGTTGTTACTGCCAGGAGAATATTTTTGCAAAGGTTACTGATGTATAACAAAATCAAACATGCAGCAAAACTGAACCCTCAATCAGAATTCCTCTTTAGTCCAAGATTCCAATTACATCTCTTTTCTCAAGTGTAGGCTATTAACCAAAAAGACAATAAACAAAACCTGCATTTCTTAATATCACAAGTCTTTGGTATAATAACAATATGAAAAAATACTGTCCACTGTACAAATCCTTTGGTTCCAAAATAAATACAATCGACACTTCTAAGATTTCATAACAAAAATGCTGTTTGTTCACTGTGTACTCTTTATGCTAAACCTGTTACTTGTAGAGTTCAAAAAGCAATGGCAATGATTAATGTATTCTTTCTGTGTTCTATGTTAAAGGAAAGGAAGGCTAACATAAGAAGGAATGTTACAGAAGCACTATACATATATGGAGGACATACTGGATATCCTAAAAAATGATCTCTGAGTAACAGAACAATTCACTTTAATTTCCTAGAAGCATGCTGTGCTGGAGGTCATAAAATTTTAAACTGCCCAATTAGATTTTATATCAAGCAATACAATTTAGCCTTCTGTGGATCCATGAACTCTGGCTCACCATGCATTAAACAGTCCTGCAAATCACTACATACAAGATGATTTGCATAGTATGCACATATTCTTATTAATTACTTCTTTAATGCTAATGTAATTAAGAACTGGCCATAATATGTTGGGTCCTTATTTTCATTACAGTTATACATCCTGTAATAATCTTAAAGCCCCTTTTGAACCTACCTGGCTTTACAATCAGAATTATCCTTTTTATTTCTATGATTTCCATTTAATTGATTGTTCTTCACAGCTCACATTTTAAATTTAGCTGTGATTAAGCCAAGTGGCACAGCGGTAAAGAATGTGCCAGCCAATGCAGGGACACAAGAGACACGAGTTCGATTGCTTGGTTGGGAAGATCCCCTGGAGTAGGAAATGGCACTCCAATATTCTTGCCTGGGAAATTTCCATGGACAGAGGAGCCTGGGAGCCTACAGTCCATGGGGTCACAACGAGTCGGACAAGACTGAGCAACTGAGCACGGTATGCACGGGTGTAGCTAAATAGCCTTTATTCCCTTCTAGAAAGTTCTACCTAGTCACTATTTGTCTCAGGAACATAGGAAGGACACAGATAAAAGTGGATGCATCTACAAATAAATAGATTGCATTTGCTCTCATAAACCGTCAGCATTAATATGTTGGTGATTTGTTCTCTATAGTCATTTAATCTCACTGTTGAAAATGACAAAACAGTGTTCCAAAACTAGTAGTAGACCAATACACTAAAACAATTTAGGTCTTTCTTCAAGGCCTAAGCCATCAAAATGATCACATCTTTCATTCACCACACCATCCTCCAGGTGAGGGATGAAGGCAAGGAATCCACAAAAAGGGGTATGTCATTAGAAGAGAAAATTATCCTTATTTCCAAACTATGCTTTTAGCATATCTTTTTTTTCTTTGCTTTCTTTGAAAAGAGAGTCCCCCAAAACTTTCAGATGAATAGATTTTAAATGGTTCTAGGAATCTGTTCTGTTTGTTGAGATAACCTATCCAAATTTGGAAAACTATTGAATTTTACTTAAACCAATGAAGCTTCTAAAGTAACCATGGCACACAAACACTCCTGAAAAATGTTTCTAATTCATATTTCAGCCTGAAAAAGAATATGTAGAAATTCAAAAGAAAAAACAATGGGGGAATAAGTCCATAAAAATTATTATTTTTTGTACTAAATAAATATCTAAGGGTAACTCTGAGATCTGTATTTTTTAAATCTTGTTTACAAAATTTTCAAGATAAATAATGTTTTCAGGCATTTTTTTAAAAGATCTTAGAGTAGGATAATATAATTATTTTTGTGAGATTGTATGAAACTAAAAATTTAATGTGAATATTCAAGATGATCCAGTGAAGAGTAAATAGAAGTTATAAATACATGCTACAAAATAAGTGAGCTTTGAAAACATTACACCACATGAAAAAGTAAAAAAAAAAAAAAAAAAAAGACCACAAACTGTATGATTCTGTTTATTTAAAATGTGCAGAACAGGAAAATCCATAGGGCTTCCTTGGTAGTTCAGTGGGTAAAGAATCCACCTGCAGTGCAGGAGACTGGGGTTCAACCCCTGGGTCAGGAAGATCCCCTGGAGAAGGAAATGGCAACCCACTCCCTTATTCTTGCCTGGAAGCTATCCACGGACACAGGAGCCTGGTGAGCTACAGTCCCTGGGGTCACAAGAGTCAGACACAACTTAGCAATTAAACCACTATGGAAAATTAATCAGTGCTGCCAGAAGTCTGGGCAGGAGATGGGCAACAGGGCAAATGGGGAGTAACTGCTACTGTATACAGGGTTACTTTTCAGGGTCATGAAAATGTTCTAAAATCAGTGATGGTGATAGTTCCACAACTTTGCAAATATAACAGCTATTGAATGGTATTTAAAACATACATCAATAAAGCTAATATAATATAATTTTATTATATTAAAAACAGAAACCTCACAAAATTTAGAGTCTTAATCTCTCCTATGAACTTCCCTGGTGGCTCAGAAGGTCAATCTGTCTGTCAATGCAGGAGATGCAAGAGACACTGATTCGATCCTTGGGTTGGGAAGATGCCTTGGCGAAGGAAATGGCAACCCACTCCAGTATTGCTACCTGGAAAATTACATGGACAGAGGAGCCTCCCAGGCTACAGTCCATGGGGTCACATGACTGAGTGACTAACACTTTCTTCACCTTCAGTCTCTGCTATGAGTAGGGAAACAATCACCTTGTAACAGGACTCTTGACAGTAAAGATCAATAATTTCCTTTTTAAACATCTTTAGATCAGAGTTACTAACATTTAGAACTTACTTTTTAAAGAGGAGGTGACCATCTTATGTACTGTCCCAGAAAAGGTGAAATTGAATAGTGGAAATAATTACCTAAAACCTAAATAATTACCCCTGCATCCTGCTGTTGCAAAGGCGGGAGAGCTGCTCAGCATCTACGTTAAACCGATTATCCACTTGATCGGATTGTCCATTTCAGATTGATCACAACCACTCAACTATCGCTCACCTCTCTGGCTAGCTCTCTGTGATTCTAAACACCATTTGTTTCCAGGTCCTCAGACACATGGCAATAACTAACAACACATTCCAGCATGTGTTGCGTGGATATGCCCATCTCTGCACTTATAAAAACAGAGATTTACAATTCAACCCACAACTGAAATAAACCTAAAGAGCTCAAAGTGATGGATCCTCCACTCATATCAGAGAATTGTGTCTAGAAAATGCAAAACAAAGTTAAACAAAACACCTAGGAACAGAGCCGGGAGCTAGTTTTACTAGCTGGTCCCCACCTAATGAAAAGCACAACTGACAGGGAACATCTCAAAAACAGTCAGTTTTATTCCTCTTGATAAATTCTTCAGGTATCATCTGTTTCATTCATGAGGCAGGGGAGCCAGGTCACAGAGGGTCTGAGCAATGCATCTACTGTTCTGTGAAACTAGAAACTAAGGCTCCTGTCTCAACTTCTTTTAGTAAGAAAACAATTTTTTAAAAATTCTCAGATCAAGCCTACATGTTTACCGTACTTTAATTTGGGGAGGTGAATATATATAAATCCAGTAGTGGATTTTAAAATAGGTGGAGAAATAAATAAATAAGACTTGAAAAAAAGCATATTAAAGGTAAAATGCAAGATTAGTTGAAAGTCAGCCATCCAAAGCCAGGGCTGCTCATGTCACTGACTCGTGGGGAGGAGCGATATGTATCAAAGACAGTACATGTCAAATGTAGTGGGACCCATCAGTCCTTTCTTGGCAATAAGGGAATATTCACCGTTGACTCAGACTAAGTCACTTATCTGGTGATCCTGGCAGCAAATGTCAGAAAATATTTCCTTCCACTTTATCTGTCACTGACACTTGACCACAGTGTTTTTCTTTCTTCACCAGAGAGAAGAGAAAGTCAACTCAGTCACCTCAGTGCAGGAGGTGGGGCTGTCAGGGGAATGATGGCAAAAGATACACATTTTGAAGATGATGGATTGCCCCCATTGAGTCTACACACACAGTTCAGAACATTTGGGACAGGCTATTATTATCCTAGTGTGATTCAGAGGGGACTCACTCTTCCCCCAACTTGGAAACAAGTTAAAAGCCTATGACATCTCATCCAGGGAAGACATATCTGGCTGTGCCCACCCAGGGATCTCTCTGATCGTTGGATGAGCGCTTCTTTTCTGTGGCCTGAAAGAAGCAACTGGAGAGCTATTTGCAGAGGAAGGAGAGTTTTGATTGTCACTGAGTTGGGTTAAATTTTTGCAGATGTCCCTATGGTACTGAGTAAGAAGAGAATAGAGATTTCTCTCCCCCTCATGCAGTCTTTGGGAATTTAGGAAGTGAAGAAAATAGGCAGAAGATCTATGATGTTGCACGGAGAAGGTGTAGGTATAAGAACAATGCCCACATATCCTAAGCTTCATTACCCCCAGTAAAAATCAGAGTAGCAACTGCCACTGGAGCTCAGAAAGAGTACCTGTGGTGGGGTACATGAGCAAGAAGGCTATAAATAATTCCATTAGATAATCAAGGGTACTGCAACTTGAGGGCTTCCTTGGGGGCTTAGTAGGTAAAGAAACCACCTGCAATGCAGGAGATCCCAGTTCAGTCCCTGGGTCAGGAAGATTCTCTGGAGAAGGAAATAGCAACCCACTCCAGTATTCTTGCCTGGGAAACCCCTTGGACAGAGGAGCCTGGTGGGCTATAGTCCATGGGGTCATAAGATCGGACAAAACTTAATGACTAAACCATGACCACTGTGATTTGGAGGCACAAGCTGAGCTAAAGGTACGTTAGGAGAAGAGTCAGCCAATCATTCTGGCTCCATCAGACACTGTTCTTAGACTGCACTTTCCCTTTTGTCAAAAGGAAGAGACACAGGCCAAGGAAAGTGAAGGAATACTTAAGACACTGGTGATCTGAGATTAACAATAAAGTATGCTCACTCAGAGACAGCTAGCAGTAACGGGCCACAGTCCTTGGAGTGCACTTAAACTGGGAGCATCCTTTCTACGAGAGATCGCTTCATATTATATATTACCAAGATCCCCACCTATGACCACAAATTCTGCTTGCCTCATCTCTAGCATTCTGAAAAGGACAAAAAAACGACCTTGCTGAAAGAGGTTACAATTATTCTTGACATTTTAGAATGCACCTCTACTGTGTTCAAAATGTTCCATCATAGGCTTTAAAATGTGAACTAGGATAGGGAGTCCAACCTGAAGTCTTCTTTTGAATCGAGAGCTCACCTGTATCTGATTTTGCCTCAAATTCAAACAGATTTTAGCAACTAATTGAAAGGTCTTCACCTTACCCAACTGCAAAACATCAGCAACTCCTTTTAGCTTTACGCTGGTTAACTTATGATTAAGAAGTGAAATGGGGAAATATGGATTTATTTTTTGTTAAGAGGCTGTAAACAAACATGTCACTCAGACTAGCTCTGGGTGCAAGCCTATTAATAATTCATTAGTTGCCTACATTCTCCATTTTTTCTTTAAAGGTCATATATTACTTTTCAGGGGGAAAAAAAGAGTGGTCGAGAAAAGAGAAAGAAAGAAAAATATTACCCTTAGTCTTTACCTTGAAAAAGGAATGAGATTAAAATAGAAAGGCAAAATACCAGTGTTAACAGTGACTGACTTTAACAAGACAGTACGTGACGATTTTTTTTCTTTCAACCCGTCTGGTATTTTTCAAATTTTCTACAAAGAATAAGTATTTTTAATTAAAAAGCACTTTGAGGAACAAAGGAAAACTGGAAAGAAAATGTTGCCTTATTCCATTTTAATTGCCTGGAAATGAAAGTGAAGACTGTAATTATATAACTGGAAGAAAGCTGGGTGGACAGGTCCCACAAAGCTTACTGGAGGCAAATGGCAACAACTCAGCAGCAGCTACATGTGGCCAGCCTTGGTTGCTAGGCAGATCTCACCATCACCAAGCAGTGTGGATTTGAAAGCATGTAAAAGACTGTTCTCCCCTAAAAGAGCACCCATACCAGCCTGCTACTGTCTCTCATGTTCTTGCCAGAGTCCTTTCTTCAGCTTCTTGCAATGTGTTCTCCGGAGTTCCCATTTAAATCAAACTGATCTTGAGAAGGGGGCTAGCAGCCACTGGCAAATCAGAAAGGTGGAAATTGCCAGGAAAAGATCCCCAGTCTGGACCCAGGCTCCCATGCCAGCATTTTGTCTCTAAGTCATAGCGGACTCTTGTGCACAATCTTTGACTTCATTTGGACACAATTCCCACTTCTATAAAATGAAGGGGTGGACTTAGAATTCCTTATGACACTTCCTAAATATATATCTAAATTCTGTCAGCATTAACTTCTCCGTTTAGACGGCTGCCACCTTGAAAGAACAAAGAACAATGCTGAGGGAATATATAAAAAGATGAACACATGTGCAAGGGGGAAATAGAGGAAAAAGGAAATCAAGAGCCTGGTATATTTCCGAGGATCTTGGTCAACACAAGAAAACTAGATGCTACGATACGCCCCCAAAGGAGATCATCTTCCCAAAGAAAAACTCGATTCACTTAAATTATTTTCTGATTCAGTCTTGATACTGAGACAAGAGCCTCAGTTTAATGTCTAATCTCAAGAGACCATCGCATATTAAATGAGGTTTTTATCAAGTGACTCAGAAACTACTAAGAGTGATCATTCTATTAACATTCCTATAAGATGAAGATATTAAAAATACGTAGCTATTCTCCTATATGTTTACATGAGTGAGCTCTCAGCTCTCCTTCAGCTGATTGACAGAACAGGGCAATGTGGGGATCTTTCTAATCACAAATTCATCACAAATAAAAGTGAGTAGACAACATACACATAAACAGTAGGCTCTTCTGCAAGGAGAAGGGAAAGGTTTATTTATTCTCCTCTGCAGGAAACAAAGAGATTTATTAATGAGGAAAGAGAAAGGCAGTACCAATTTAAAGGGGAATGAACCAAGGATATGAGGGAAAAAAGACAAATGTTTCCCTACCAGATGACCTTATTATTTCAGAAAAAAATAAATATGTTCATGTTTTGAATGAATTTTATGTCATGACACAATTATCTTGCTAGGGAACTAATTCTGATAGCATGAAATGGATCAACATGGCATAAAATAAATCCTGTAGCTTTTAAATAGCTTTGGATCACTCTCTCGGACTTACAGCCAGCCTCTTACTGATTGAATTGCAACACATTTTGCCCAGCAGTGAAAACCAAAAATTTTTAAGTTTGACATTACCAAGTCCTCCTTTTCGTTATCAAGTTTCCAACCCTGATTTGTCACAGTCCCACCGGTTAGACTTCTCCCCAACTAGATGAACTGAATTGTAAAAATTACTCAGTGGAAGCTGAAAGCCGAAAATGAATTGAGATGATTCATTCTGGAGGCCCTTGCTATTTTCAGACTTTTGGACAGAATTTCTGGCATTCAGAAGTAATAAATGAGCCTGAGTTGACACCTTGATATGTTAACTCAGAAAATCCACAGTCAGTCCCACTCTGGATTCATGTGGAGTTCAATGATGCAGAGGTGATGAAGCAGAAAAAAGTTGCATCACTTTTAAAATTTTAAAACTCAATTTATCATCTATGTTTTGACACAGTTAGCCAGCAATATTCTTAAAGGATTCGTGAAGCAGATTACTAAGAAAATCAGTTACTCATATAGCCAGAACTTGTTTTAATTTATTACACATTTAGAAAAAACAAGCAAGCCAACTATTGCTCTGGAAGTAAAGTCTAAATAATAGATCAATAAGCACCTGACCAAACAATTGAGCTCTAAGGTCAAAATCGTAGTTAATCCTTGAAGGGAAGCCACTTACAGGATATACTTTGAGTAGTTTTCCCAGCAGCACCAGTGACCTTAGACTGATTTGTCTACTCTGTCATCAGACTCTTCCCCTGACTAAGCTAAATATTTATTAGATAGTAAAACAAGGTCCAGGAGAAGGTGTTGGGCACTGTGAATGACAGACAGAAGCATTGATCCAGAGACGTGGTGGGATGGGCCACAGGTGTGATCTTGAGCCCTCAACAATTTTTCAGTAAGCCACCAATCCTCAAAGTCTGCAGCACCAGGAAATTTTGTTTGTTCAAAATTGTGTTCATGCGTTTATTTATTTGACAGCAGAGTAGGACTTATTGGTGGGCATGAGTAAGACAGGGACACCACCACAGCCCTCATGAGTGCAGGACCTGACATTTTTCCGGGAGCTGCAATTTGAGATGGATTTGACTCTGTAGCCACCTGGGATGAACTGCTCTTCTGCCACCATGCTTCCAAATTCATCCTCACTACACTCAGTAAATCTCCAGTTCTTAGAGATGTGGATCTTCCCACAGCCAGAGAACTTGAACTTGGCCCTGTGTAGGGCCTCAATCACATGTTCTTTGTTCTTCAGCTTGTTACAGATGGGCATTATACCTTGTCCAATGAGGACCCTGGTCACTGTGCCCAGGGGCTTTCCAAAGGCACCACCATACCTGTCTGGAGCCTACATTAGGGACAGCATGAGGCCATCCATGAATACCTACAGGAAAGGGCTATCTGCAAGGTCCCTAAGGGAACCCCTAAAGCAACAGGCAGCATATACTACCAAGAGGGCTACTGTCTGTAGGAATGCAATGGCTACAATGGAATTTGTTTAAAACTTTTCCTTTTTCAAGTGATCTCTGTACACTTTTTTCAAGTGTGCCAAAATAAATTGAGAGCCAGAAATTGGTTAGTTTTTCCAGCACTAATAACAGTATATGTAGCTCACATCTACAGAGTGCCTACTTGTGCCAGATACTCTTTCCAGTGGCTCGTGTATATTAACACACCTAACTCAGGCCAACAATATCTGCTCTTGTTTCAACCAGATTCTGGCACAGGGTTGATTATTAAGACAAGTAGGTGAAAGAGTCCCTCCTCTGGTCTTTGGCCTTTAAAGGACTTTACTCTGCCCCTTTCCCAGCAGTGCCCCTCACCATGTAGGCCACACAGTCCAAAGAGACAAGATAAAATGCCCACCTGGAGCCCACATTCCCCCTCTAGACTCTCAGTAGACAGCATGAAACCTGTTTCCCAGACCTGAGCTTCTTCTCTGGGAACCGATCATCATTGAATGGATGTGAAATTAATTATTTAATTGATCAATTAACACACACAAATCTTGATGTCTAAGTTTGGGGGATCTCTTCTGATTGTTAAGAGAATTTTTTAACCCCCTGATTCCATATTTGTTTCCTGGAAAGAAGAAACTATCAAATTCCAGTTCTGTAAAGTATCTGATAAATTTCACTGCAGAAAATAGCATTCAGTGAACACACGTGTGACCATGGCACTTTCCGAGACAACAAAAAAAAAAGGATTCTAAATTCTTAAATGCTTGGCTTCTTTCAGAAAAAAAGACCTTCTTCTGGTAACATTTAATTTTGCTTTTCAAAAAATACACGCAGCATTTTCAGGTGGCAGAATAATTAACCATATCTCCAAATACTTTTCTGTTCCTTGGCCTTCTGTCGCAGATGAAGTATTTCATCTCTTAGTTATTCGGGCCAGGGTCCTTTCTGATTGTTTTATGACTTAATTATGATGATTACATTATGCTTCTAGACTATACCGGCCCAGCAGAGTGGGCCAGCACCCTGAATATGCGAACAGTCGATGCGTATGCTTGTTGGATACAAAACCAGCTAATGAGCCACAACTGTGAAGCCGGACGCTTTTCCAAGAAAACATACAGCATCGTTAGTAGAGAAGACTGTATCTCATATAGCATGACTGGGTGTCTGCTTTTCAATCCATAGACTTTAAATAGACCCAACAGTTTCCTTAGTCTTCAACTAAGAAAAGCTCACAGCACAGAGACCAGCATTCCTTGTTTGTTCTGTCACCGTGAGAGGCAGCAGCAATCCTGTGGGGGGAAATGCCAGGAGACTCTCATGTAACTAGCTGTACTAAAATACAAAAAAAGGATTTTTTTTCTTTCTTGAATTTGCTTCAAATCTTGGAAGTTTATATAAGCACCAGCATAGGCCAGATTCAAGTACAAGCCCCATCTTGAGTTGCGGGGTGACTATCCAAGCACATTTGAGAGCAGAGTGTCTCAACTGGGTAATTCTACACCCAGCAGACATCTGGTAATGCCTGGAGACATTTTTTGCTAGTCACAACTCAGGGAAGGAGGGGAAGGTGATACTAGGATCTAATAAACATGCACAGTAAATCTAGTAAACAATGCATAGGACAGCTTCTCACGGAAAAGAATTATTCACACCCAAATGCCAACAGAGCCAAAACTAGAAACCCTGCTTTACTGGATCAAGGGCAGGAGAAACATGGTATCTCGTGCTCCTCACTTTGAAATGTAAACGGCTTCCTCTCTCAGGTGTTTATTACCTACACACACCGAGAAGCACTTAGCTTGCTTATGGAGTCAGGCTGGGACCACACAAATTGAACTTGTGGGTGGCACAGAATCAAATACAATTCTGTGCTGCTGTATAACACCTTTCCCTATGGAGATCAAAATGGTTTTCAGAAAGAGTTATTCCATCGGGAAAGGGAACTGGGAGTAGGAGCGAGCCTCATTTCACAGATGAAAAAACAGGAGGCTAGGAGGGGCTGTCATTTGCTCAAGGTTATTCAATGAATCAGGTTCAGAGCTCAGGAAACAGAGACCTGACATTGCAGAGAATTCCAAAAGAATGTAAAAGGACAGAAAAGTGCTCTCTGCTAGAGGCCATCTTGGAGGCACGAATATTTTCCACATCCTGAGCCTCTGGTGATGAGAAAAGCAGGGTCCCCTGTGATGGATGGCAGTGGCTCTCCCCAGAATCAGCAGCCCCAGAAGAGTCTCACAACCCCTCCCTGCTAGCTGAAGAGCCCTCACCTGACAAACCCAATTCCCAGGGCTATTCTCCACATGTTTACACTGTCAAATGATTTAATGGACTGCAGAAATGAGTTGGTCTGTTCGTTAAAATGGTCATCATCATGAAAAAGATGGACGGCTCCTGCCCTTATCCTCTGTCAGTCTGTCACGTCTATGCACCTCTTTCCTATCAATCACCGTAGTATACATTATGTAAATACCAAAGATGAAATGTCAGCCTATGTATCTAATTGTTCTTGTGTGCCATATGGGAAAATGACTGGGGGGCCCTGCTGTTCCCCTTTACAACCAGCATTAATTGGCATCTTTGTTATCTAGTCATGGAGATCCTGATGGCTTTAAGGCTCCAGTAACCCTTTCAACAGGAAGCATGATTCAGGCTGATTCTTACTGAATGGAAAAAAAAGATACAGATAAATCTCAGAAACTTTATGATCCTAGTAACATTTAATCAAGAACTTTCATGAAACAGAGTCATTTATTATATTTGTTGATAAGATCAGAAAGGGATCCAAAAGGCTTGGAAATGAACATATCTGTATTTCTCCACCCCTCCCCCTAAACAGAGGAGCCTATAGAAAGAGATAAAGCATGATTACGGTGGAAAAACAAAGTTCAGGGGTCATTTTCTCTCACTAACTTCTGGACTACTTAGGGGAATATATATTTGGTCCCAAATTCAAGGACAGGACCATGAAGTGTCAGCATAAAAATGGATTTTAGAAATCATCAAATTGAGCATTCTACTGGGGCATGAACCCTGCTTAAGATATCTCCAACAGCAAGTTTAATGTCTCTGCTTTGATGTTTTCTATAAATAGGCATCCACTGCCTTACAAGGTTCCATTTAGATGAGACTAACTTAAAAAGCAGAGACATTACTTTGCCAACAAAGGTCCATCTAGTCAAGCCTATGGTTTTTCCAGTGGTCATGTATGGATGTGAGAGTTGGACTGTGAAGAAGGCTGAGCACTGAAGAATTCATGCTTTTGAACTGTGGTGTTGGAGAAGACTCTTGAGAGTCCCTTGGACTGCAGAGATTCAACTAGTCCATCCTAAAGGAGATCAGTCCTGAGTGTTCATTGGAAGGACTGATGCTGAAGCTGAAACTCCAATACTTTGGCCACCTCATGAGAAGCGGTGACTCATTGGAAAAGACCCTGATGCTGGGAGGAATCAGGGGCAGGAGGAGAAGGGGATGACAGAGGATGAGAAGGCTGAATGGCATCACCAACTTGATGGACATGAGTTTGGTAAACTCCGGGAGCTGGTGATGGACAGGGAGGCCTGGCATGCTGTGATTCATGGGGTCGCAAAGAGTCGGACATGACTGAGCAACTGAAATGAACTGAACTGAATTTAGAAGCATGCGAACTCTGAAGTGCCCCAGTGAACTCACCATAGTAGAGGCAGTAGAGGCAGTATTCCTAAATACAAACTCTCTGTCCAAACTTCTTAAAGTGAAAATGAAATTAAAGCTATCTTAAAGTTCCTCACAAAGCTAGGTGATGGAACTTCAGTTGAACTACATCAAATCCTAAAAGATGATGCTGCTAAAGTGCTGCACTCAATAGGCCAGAAAATCTGGAAAACTCAGCAGTGGCCACAGGACTAGAGAAGGTCAGTTTTCATTCCAATCCCAAAGAACGGCAATGCCAAAGAAGGTTCAAACTACCATACAATTGCACTCATCTCACATGCTAGCAAAGGAATGCTCAAAATTCTCCAAGCCAGGTTTCAACAGTACGTGAACTGTGAACTTCCAGATGTTCAAGCTGGTTTTAGAAAAGGCAGAGGAACCAGAGATCGAATTGCCAACATCCACTGGATCATGGAAAAAGCAAGAGAGTTCCAGAAAAATATCTACTTCTGCTTTATTGACTATGCCAAAGCCTTTGACTGTGTAGGTCACAACAAACTGTGGAAAATTCTGAAAGAGATGGGAGTACCAGACAACCTGACCTGCCTCCTGAGAAATCTGTATGCAAGTCAGAAAGCAATAGTTAGAACTGGATATGGAACAGAATATGGTTCCAAATCGGGAAAGGAATACATCAAGGCTGTATATTGTCACCCTGCTTATTTAACTTATATGCAGAGTACATCATGAGAAATGCTGGGCTAGATGAAGCACAAGCTGGAAGCAAGATTGCTGGGAGAAATATCAATAACCTCAGATATGCAGATGACACCACCCTTATGGCAGAAAGTGAAGAAGAACTAAAGAGCCTCTTGATGAAAATAAAGAGGAGAGTGAAAAAATTGGCTTAAAGCTCAACATTCAGAAAAAAAAGATAATGGTCTCTAGTTCCATCACTTCATGGGAAATAGATGGGGAAACAGTGGAAACAGTGGCTGACTTTATTTTGGGGGGCTCCAAAATCACTGCAGATGGTGATTGCAGCCATGAAATTAAAAGACGATTGCTCCTTGGAAGAAAAGTTATGACCAAACTAGACAGCATATTAAAAAGCAGAGATATTACTCTGCCAACAAAGGTCCATCTAGTCAAAGCTATAGTTTTTCCAGTGGTCATGTAGGGATGTGAGAGCTGGACTATAAAGAAAGCTGAGCACCAAAGAATTGATGCTTTTGAACTGTGGAGTTGGAAAAGACTCTTCAGAGTCCCTTGTACTGCAAGAACAAGTCCATCCTAAAGGATATCAGTCCTGAATATTCATTGGAAGGACTGATGCTGAAGCTAAAACTCCAATACTTTGGCCACCTCATGCAAAGAACTGACTCATTGGAAAAGACGCTGATGCTGGGAAAGATTGAAGGCAGCAGGAGAAGGGGACAACAGAAGATGAGATGGTTGGATGGCATCACCAACTCAGTGGACATGAGTTTGAGTAAACTCCAGGAGTTGGTGATGGACAGGGAGGCCTGGTGTGCTGCAGTCCATGGGGTCACAAAGAGTTGGACGTGACTGAGCAACTGAACTGAACTGAACAAGTTCCTATAGAAGTAATCAATCTTCTTGTCTCATTTGCAAATATACATAGTATATAAATCAACTTCCTTTCATCCCAGAGGACAAGGATTTTAAAATACCCTGTACTAGAAGAATAGTTCTCCCCTATCTCAAATTATGTTCCATCCTATCCTACATACGAAAAGCTGTGAGTGCAATGGTAAGTGCAAAGCCAAATACCAACATAAAACTCAGTCCTGAAATTTTTCAAAGTTCTAGTTGAGTTCATGTTCAAAATGACTCATGTAAATTTACTGGGAGAAAATGGCTACATAAAGTCACAAGTAATGAAGCGAGATTAACAGCAAACAAGACTACTGATGACATTTAAGTAAAAGTTGATTTTCTCATGCAGGATAAACTAGAATTATTGTATGTAAAGCTGGAGGATCTTGTGCTCCATTTAAACATGACTCCAGACAGGAAAAGATTTGTCTCTCTCCATTCTCTATTTACTCTAAAGATGAATAATAAGAAGTTACCATATTGCCCCGAGGTTTTCCCTCCTTGTTTATTTTTAAAAGTGCAAGCAATCCATTAAGGTTAAAGAGATAACATTAAGGAATGCAGCTGTAGTGGTTGTACACTAGATGACTCTGGTTTGTACTTAATCTAGGGCCCTGTTTAAAAGAGCTTTTCAATTTTAATTAAAATAAAATGGGCCCTGGAAGAAAATGCATCTCCTCCAGTGAGGATTGTATTCAGCTTGTTCTCTGTAATTTTGCCCAACACACTGCTGGCTGTTGCTTTTTCCACAGCTCTTAAATGGTGTCTAAATTGACCAGCTCTGTTGCCAAGGAAACGGACAGGACAATGCTAATAGAAGGTACTTAGGACACACTGTGAAAAGCTTAGAAATAAAATTGTTTGACATGAAAGGCACCGTGTCAGCAGCCAGGCAACTCTGTTAAAGCCTGCATAAGCAGAAGATGGCTACATGTCTCCCCCTACTCTTTTCCCTCAAAATCTCTACTAGAAAATTGATTCTGTCCTGGGAGCTTGGACAGCTTTTTCTATCAGAATCACTTTGTCTTTCTAACTCAAAGCGGAGAAAAATCTTCATGTTGTGGTTTCGAAGCACCCAGAATAGACTTCAATTTGTACCCATGGAAATGAGCTGCATTTTTTTTTCTCTTCCTTCTAGCAACCAAGTCCTCTCCCCTCATGAATAAATTGCAAATATTCTTCTGAATTTTCTAAGATTGTTAATTAAAATCCACTTGATTTAAGCTGCTTCTCCCATTTTGCACTCACAAACCATAAATTATGGAGGAGGTCAAAGAATGAATGGCAATTTGACATGAAGAGGTTGATTTATTGCTTCAAAAGGAGTTTTTTACCAGATGTGGCAGGAGTCATAAATTAAATGCTAAATGTTATGTATTATTATGCTTTCAGGAATATAAATGTGTCTAAAATGCTATGCAGGTGGAATGATAAAAATATGAATCTACTCTCCTGGCAATTTTTAAAGGCCCTTTAAAGCTGTCAAAAAGAAAATAAGCTGAAAAACTATCTAGATGAGGCCCTCAAATGCCTTTTACAGTACAACTCTGGTTTATAAAAGTACCCCTTTCCTGCAATATACTGGACATTGACTTGTGGTGGTTTGGGTAGAAAAAGAGATAATTCTTTCATCTGGGGAAAAGAGAGAGAGAGGAAAGAAAGAAGATCCAGAGAGCTCTGTGCTGCTGTGACATTATGACATGAATCCAAATCCTTATTTCTCATCCACTCCTCTATAGATTATCATAATTTAATTTATCAAACTTCATTTGAAAGCTAATCTAGACACAATGAAATTTGTCTAACTTCACCTAGCAGCTGTAGTGGCTATAGTTTTTGAGCTTAAAATATTAATATAAAAACAGGGGAAGATTCAGATATTTGAAAGCTTGGAGCTAGAAAGAATAGCAGGAGAAAATTTCACTAGGGGGCAGAAGTCGTAAAGATAGAAAGAGTCAACTTTGGGTAGCAGGTCTTTCTGACTTGGAGCTGAACAATAGAACTAAAAGGGCCTCCCAGGTGGCTCAGTGGGAAAGAACCACTTGCCAATACTGGAAATGCAGGAGACGTGCGTTTGATCCCTGGGTCCGGAAGATCCCTTGGAAGAGGAAATGGCAGCCCATTCCACTCTTCTTGTCTGGAGAATCCTATGAACAGAGGAGCCTGATGGGCTACAGCCCATAGGGTCACAAAAGAGTCAGATACGACTGAGCATGCACGCACAGTAGTACTAACAGCAGTGACTCATCACCAGTTAAGCCTGGGCTCACAGTGCCTCTGAACACAACTGGGGAAAAGGCAGTTGGTCTGACTCCTGCTTTCCTTGTCCCAGGACTCAATCAGTTCAGTTCAGTTCAATTCAGTTGCTCAGTTGTGCCCGACTCTTTGCAACCCCATGAATCACAGCACACCAGGCCTCCCTGTCCATCACCAACTCCTAGAGTTCACTCAAACTCATGTCCATCAAGTTGGTGATGCCATCCAGCCATCTCATCCTCTGTCATCCCCTTCTCCTCCTGCCCTCAATCCCTCCCAGCATCAGAGTCTTTTCCAGAGAGTCAACTTTTCTCATGAGGTGGCCAAAGTATTGGAGCTTCAGCTTCAGCATCAGTCCTTCCAAAGTACACCCAGGACTGATCTCCTTTAGAATGGACTGGTTGGATCTCCTTGCAATCCAAGGGACTCTGAAGAGTCTTCTCCAACAACACAGTTCAAAAGCACGAATTCTTCGGCATTCAGCTTTCTTCACAGTCCAACTCTCACATCCATACATGACCACAGGAAAAACCATAGCCTTGACTAGATGGACCTTTGTTGGCAAACTAATGTCTCTGCTTTGAATATATTATCTAGGTTGGTCATAACTTTTCTTTCAAGGAGTAAGCATCTTTTAATTTCATGACTGCAATCACCATCTGCAGTGATTTTGGAGCCCAAAAAAATAAAGTCTGACACTGTTTCCACTGTTTCCCCATCTATTTCCCATGAAGTGATGGGACCAGATGCCATGATCTTCATTTTCTGAATGTTGAGCTTTAAGCCAACTTTTTCACTCTCCTCTTTCACTTTCATCAAGAGGCTTTTGAGTTCCTCTTCACTTTCTGCCATAAGTGTGGTGTCATCTACATATCTGAGATTATTGATATTTCTCCCAGCAATCTTGATTCCAGCTGGTGCTTCTTCCAGCCCAGTGTTTCTCATGATGTACTCTGCATATAAGTTAAATAAGCAGGATGACAATATACAGCCTTGACGTCTTCCTTTTCCTATTTGGAGCCAGTCTGTTCCATGTCCAGTTCTAACTGTTGCTTCCTGACCTGCATATAGGTTTCTCAAGAGGCAGGTCAAGTGGTCTGGTATTCCCATTTCTTTCAGGATTTTCCAGTTTATTGTATCCCCTCCTCCCAATTCCCCAACCATCTAAGATCCAGACAATCAAATTCTCCATTCATTCAGGACTTCAGCAGGACTTCACCTGAGACATTCCATTCAGCCATGCTTTTCCCAGGTTTGAAACTCACCTCCCTGTCTAGTATGCATTCCAGCCCCACAGAGATTATACAGGCAACTGCATCCTTGACTTGCCAAAGTTATCCACCATGGTTCTTCATTAATGACACTCGCCACCTATATCCTGCAGGGCGCTGGCATCATGAGAGACAGGCTGCTGCTGCTGCTGCTAAGTCACTTCAATCGTGTCCAACTCTGTGCGACCCCATACACAGCAGCCCACCAGGCTCTGCCATCCCTGGGATTCTCCAGGCAAGAACAGTAGAGTGGGTTGCCATTTCCTTCTCCAATGCATGAGAGTAAAAAGCAAAAGTGAAGTTGCTCAGTCGTGTCCAACTCTTCGCATCCCCATGGACTGCAGCCTACCAGGCTCCTCCGTCCATGGGATTTTCCAGGCAAGAGTACTGGAGTGGGGTGCCACTGCCTTCTCCATGAGAGGCAGGAGCCAGTTGCAAAATACATGAGGAACAAAGTCACACAGATGGGCAGTACATCTGCTGAACAACACTCTGAAGAAAAGGAAGGGTCTTATAAGCATTTGGTGCTCTGAGGAAGGTTGCCAGATTAGCAAATAAACATACAGAATACATAGTTAAATGTGAATTTCAGACAAACAATGAACAATTTTTTAGAGTAAGTGTGTCTCTTGCAATACTTGGGACACATTTATACTAAGAGAGATGGTATGGGGAGAGAGGTGGGAAGGGGGTTCAGGATTGGGAACTCATGTACACCTGCGGCGGATTCATGTTGATGTATGACAAAACAAATACAGTATTGTAAAATAAAGTAAAAAAAAAAAAGTATTCATTATTTCTCCAAATATAAATATTCAAAAATCCTGTATTTTATCTGGCAACTCTGGTCCTAAGGTAATACCAGTTAAGGTGATTACTAAATTATATCAGCCATAGTTGGCAGTATCTTGATAAAGAAAGTCTCTATTCCATGACTATCATGTAGTCATCACACTTCTGTTCCAAAGCGAATAGTAATTATAGTATTCTCATCACCAAATCAACAGAATCATGGCTCAGGAATATTATGGGGTAAACTGAATCAGAAAATTAAGATAATGCTCAAAGAACACAGGAATTTTTTAAAAAAAGAAAAGCTATGCACACCAGGATTTCCAGATGGCCAGCATATCCTTCTGCTCCTAAACAACACAGAAGCAAATGACCAGGCATGAAAGGCAAATATCAGATGGAACCAGGAAACACAATGGCAGCTCCTCTGAGCCTGTGCCCAGGTATCCTTTCTTACCATCTTAAGTAAAGGTCATTGTGAAAGATCCTGATCAACTGAGACCTTCTTGTTGATTCCAGTTGTAGTCTATACAAATAATGTCATTTCACCAAAACCCAACAATAGCCATGTGTTCAAAAAGAAAGTTCTTGAAAGCCAAGTATTGCCTGCCAAGATAACTTTGCAAAATCTCACCCTTTTAGTGTCCCAATTAAAAAAAAAAAAAGATAAACTTCACTCTTAACAGCTCTTCGCTGTTTCTCAAAACATAGAACTTCCAGATGACCCAGCCATTTCATTCCCATGTTTATACTCAAAAACTCTGAAAACAGGAACTCAAATATTTGCACCCCAATGTTTATTTATTATTCAGTCAGTCAGTCATGTCCAACTCTTTGAGACCCCATAGACTGCAACATGCCAGGCTTCCCTGCCCTTCATTATCTCCCAGAGTTTGCTCAAATTCATGTCCATTGAGTCAGTGATGCCATCCAACCATCTCATCCTCTGTCACCCACTTTTCCTTCTGCCCTTGGTCTTTCCCAGCATCATGCAAGGTTTATAGCAGCATTCTTAACAACAGTCAAGAGGTGAAAACAACCCAGGAATGGATAAACAAAATGTGGTATATCTATACAATGGAGTAGTACTCATCCATAAAAAAGGAAAGAAGCTCTGACATATGTTACAACATGGATAAACCTTGAAAACGTTATGCTAAGTGGAAGAAGCTAGACACAAAAGGACAAATATTGTATGACTCTACTTACGTAACATATCTAAAACAGACAAATTCATGGAGACAGAAAGTAGAACAGAAGTTCCCAGAGACTGGGGGAAGGACAATATGGAGCTCAAATTTTCTTTAAATGCAATAATAAAATAAAGACATTTTCAGACATGCAAAATATAAATTAACTCATCCTTCACATAGTTTTCTACTTTTCTCAGGAAACTACTGGAGGATATACCCAGGCAAAATGACAGAATAAATCAATAAAGCCAAAGATCTTGGATCCAGGAAACAGGGGGTTCAATACACGAGAAAGTCAAAGGTGAAAACAAAGGAGGTGAAATAAAATCTCTGGATGATGTTAGTAATTAATCTCTGGATGATGATACTAATTAATACTATTAAGATGAGAATGTGCCATAGGCTCTAGAAGATGTTTCTCCCAGAGGAAAAATTGAAAAATGTCAGATTTTAAAGAACATATACACCACAGATTTACATACTGAAGTGCAGAGTTTGGGATAGAATTAGTACTAAGTTCAAAGAAAATAGTCAAATGTATTTTTAAATATTATGCAGAATAGCAAAAATAACCAAAGTATATTACATGACTTAGGCATGAATAGCTTTAATATAGTTGTGATAATGTACATGTACAATATCAATCTATCCAAAATTATGATTAAACTATACTGAGAGGATGGAAAGTAGAAAGGGTCCATGTACAGAGTGGAACTGGTATTTGTATAAAAGAAAACCAAATTCTCATCTTCTAGAATCCAAAGTTAATAGATCATTTTTAAAGCTAAAAGTCAAGAAGTAGTAATAGTATCATGTTAAATAGAATTATGGATGTAAATGCAAAACGTGATTTCCTCTAGGAAGGTAAGAAACATAAGGTGTGCCACAGATATGCTGGTTTTACTAACAGGCAATGTGGAAATACCTGATTCTTTCAACTATATACCTGTATATCACTTTGTTTAAAAAATTTTAAATTATTTTAAAAGAATAATACAAACCTATTATTAGAGACATGGTGGTATGAAAATAATCAACTGAAAGAGTTGAAAGTGATTATCTCAGGGGAATAAGACATGTGAAAGTCTAGTTTGATTTTTTTAATTAAAATTTAATAATAAAAATACTAATGAGTCCTTTTGGAGACACCTTGGTCTGATGAAGTAAAAATGGATCTTATCAGGAGAGATAGGGTTTCATCCTCTTCCAATGTAACAGCACAAGTTAATTATTCCTACAACCAAAGTAATGTTTCCCCTTCAGGGAGAGCCTTGTTATTTCAATTAGACATATATTCACTAACAGGCCCATAAATATTTCTAATTAGCCCGTTTGCTTCCATTTTATGAGACTGCTTTCAAATTAGCATCCACATTCTATAGAAATGGAAGGAGAGTCTTAGAAGATTGTAATTTCCCTCTCAAGGAAGGAAGAAGGACAACAGATTGTATGTCCAAACAGAACTGCTTATTAGATTCAAGCCATTTATAGTGCATGTTATTTGAAGCAACATACTTGTCAGATTTGGATAGAAGGCTAAAAGTGAGTAGCAGCTTCAACCAATTATTTTCAGGCCTTCAAGCAAACATGATAGAAGGGTATAAGCAAAGCAATAGGAGAGAAATAGCATGGTGTTTGCAGCCCTGCTTCTTCAGGCAGCGATCTCATTTGGCCTTCCCTATTGACGAAAAACCACAGGGAGCTCTGCCATGACTAAAGAATGGCCCCAGAAATCAAGGATTTGAAAGTGCACCACAGCCCCAAAAGTCAGATGACATTAGCATTAACCATATAAGATCACACAGGAGATATACTTCATCTAGAGAAGCCTACAAAAATTGTTCAATAAGTTACTATTATCATCATCATCATATTTTGATCAAAAAATTAAAACTGCATTTTTTCATTAAGTGCTAACTATAGACTGTGCTTGACATTTTACACATATTATCTTTTAATAACTACAACAATTCTAAAGAGCTGGTATTATTAGCTCCAAAGAGGATCTGAGGCTCAAAGAGAAGCAATAAATTCTGCAAGGTAATTGTGGATGCTCGGTAATGTCCTTTCTGTCTGAGTGCAAAGCCCTATCACCATGGGCAATACTGGACAAATTGTTTTCCCCATGAACTTTTATGAACATCATTGTATTATATTCACATAGCCCTTATTACATAGAAAGAACCTATCACTCTCAATTTTCAAGGAAAGAAATCTTAACTTGGGAAAAAATGGACAATTAGCCCAAAGCCACACGGATAACAAGGGCAGAGCCAGGATTCCACTCCAGATGGTAAAGTTCTCAACCTATCACACCATCGACAAAATATTATGACTATGCCTATCCCTTTGTGGAAGTTCTAAAATGAACCTCTTCTTAGGGTCAAAATAAGGTCCCCATACATAATTTACCCAACAGGGCAACTTGTAAAGGTGAAAGGGGTACTATTAGTTATAATGCTGAGCAACAGATATAAAGCAGCCTATCCCAGGCAAGCCAGGGACCAATGTTCACTCTCACAGGAAAAAGCCCTTATTCCCGTGGAATCATTTCTCCTTGACAGAGTGGGGGAAATAATTGATATTTGATTCAATTTAATCATTGTATTTGACATCAGGTGAGGAAGACCTTTTGGAAGCAGCAATGCATGTCTCATGTTTTAATTGCCTTTAAAAGTTTAGTCCTTCACAGTTTTCTAGAATAGGGGTCAACAAAGAGCAGCCCATTGGCCATACTCTGCTCACTTGTCATTGTTTTTCTAAATAAAATTTTATTGAAACATAGTCTCGCCCATGTGTTTATGTATTGTCTGTGGCTGCTTTTGTGCTACCACAGTAAAGCTCAGTACTAGCAACAAAGACCATATGGCCCACGAAGCCAAAAGCCTTGACTAACCAGCTCTTCACAAAAAGCACGTCTGTCCCTATTTTAGAAGATAAAATCTGAACTCCTCAGCACCTCATAGGAGGCGCTCCATGATCTTGCCCTGCTTCTGTTTCAGCCTTATCCTCCACTCTGACTACTATCCTCATTCCCAGCATCTGCCTATTTGTTTAAAAACTTTTCACAGCCTTCTCCCTGTGCTTGGAGTGCCCCTGTCCCCACTTATATCTTCTGATGAACACTGTTCCAGGTTGTGGTAAGGATTAAGGCTCAGAAGAACATCTAACTCACAGGAAGCATTCAGTTAACATACTGTTCTTACTGCTGTTATTTATATTGTCTTACTCTTATTTTTGCAACATGGTTTTAAATGCCATCTAATTTCTCTCATTTTTAATTTTGCCATCCATTAAATAAATAAATAAATCTCCTACTGTGTCCTATGGAAAGACTAGCACTCAAAAGTGCTAGTTAGTAAACTGGAAAGTGCTGAACATACAGGAGGTTTTAATATTGAAAGGTTTAGCTGTTTAGGATTTCCCTGCATTGTTTGTTCACCCAACTCAAACCATGACTACACATGCTGCTGCTAAGTTGCTTTAGTCGTGTCCGACTCTGTGCGACCCCATAGACGGCAACCCTCCAGGCTCCCCCGTCCCTGGGATTCTCCAGGCAAGAACCCTGGAGTGGGTTGCCATTTCCTTCTCCAATGCGTGAAAGTGAAAATTGAAAGTGAAGTCGCTCAGTGGTGTCCGACTCTTAGCGACCCCATGGACTGCAGCCTTCCAGGCTTCTCCATCCATGGGATTTTCCAGGCAAGAGTACTGGAGTGGGGTGCCATTGCCTTCTCCACATACATATATTGACATATGACTACACACACATATATTTTAAAAAAAAGAAGAAGATGAAGAAGATAAATCAGAAAGCTAAGACCAGAGTCTGAAGAGCTATTTAGAATTACTTTTGACACAGTCTCAAACAAAGCATCAGTAAGCCCAGTAGTAGCTCAAAAGATGGTACCTAGAAACACCAGAGTAATCTTTACAAACTGTTTCAGCAGCATCATTATTTATAGAATCTCTGTATTTATGAATGGTTTTTACCATCTTGTTTTATACTAATTCCAGCTTTTCTTTCTATATTTGTGCAGTTGGATACACTATTAGTCATCAAGTTTACTGATAGCAAGGGGGAAAGAACCACATGTTAAAAACACACACCACACACACCCAGTGGATCTTTAATTTTAGGCTGCCATTCTTTTCATTGAGCTTTTCTCAGGGTTTCCTGCAGTATGAATAATAACAGAGTGTCTGGCTTACTTTTTTCTTACAGATGCATGAACTGGCACTGGAAGCAGTCATCAGAAGGAAAGGTTCTCTCAAAAGAGCTCATTGCAAAAAGGGCTATGGAGGTTTGCACAGGAAGCCATATCATGCAAATATTGAAGCCAAACTGGTCTTAGGCACCAAGCACCTAATACTTAATTTTGCAGTTAATGACACTGAAACCTAAAACTGTATGGCAATGTGTTCAAAACCAGAATCCAATTTTATGCTAAGTTTAATTGTCTAACTGCAAACCCATGTTGTGACCATGAGATTAAAATGGTTATAGGCAGAAGCAGTGCCTAAAATTTTCTTTTTATAGATACCCAAATTCATCAACATTGAGGAATTTATTCAAAACTACAAAGTCAGCCAGTTTTTAAACCCAGGTCTTTTGTAAAAGAGACGCATTCTAGGATGTTAGCAGGGGCCCACTCTGAGGTATAAGACCACCTTGAGAACCCAAAGCAGCCAACTCTTAACTCCCTTGACTTCAAAAATATAACATAAGCTTGTCATTTATCACTTTAAAATTTTTCTTGCACCAACATGATTGATTTTTGACCAAATGAACATAAAGCCAAATTAAAAACAAAAGAGGTTACATTCCATGTCTAAAGGTCACACAATTCGATTTTTCCAACTCAAAGCCCCATATTCTGCTCAGAACACACACAACCCATATTCTAAAGATTTCCTATTGTTTCTGACATTCAAAGACAGAGCTATGTAACTGTCTCATTTGTTTAAGTGTCCTGGGTTCCTCTTTTGTTTTGTTTTCTAGCTAAGTATTTTCCAAATAAATTTCTCTCAAGAATTAGAGTCACTAAAATTACATAAATCTTACCAGTGAAAGCAGGGTCATCTGGATGATTCTTAGTTATGAAGTTATGATCCACCTCTCCTTTTTTTATAATGTGACTTCTGATCTTTCAGAAAAGCCACAGCTTGAATCACATTTATAAAAAATCACTGAATTATACCCTTATGGCAAAAAAAAATTGGTTTAGTAACTTATGATCTCAATCTCTCCATCTTTTCAGTGCCCATTAATTCTATAATTTTATCATTTTTTTTTCCTGCAGTGAGAGAGATAGAGAAAAGAAAAGAGAGAGAACAGAAACCATACCATGATTTTCTGAGTAGACTGAATAAAAGCAATGTCACGAAACTGGGTTACATCTCACTACAAGAGGCTGTCCAGAGCAATAATGCAGCCTGTGAAGAATCTAAAAAGCTCCTCCTCGGTGGTCAAAGGGGAAAGCAGGTATTGAACCCAATGGGGTTTTATCTCTGAAGTGGAGGCGCAGTTACAAACAGCCTAAGTGTCAGACACTGTTAAGTACCAAATCTGCAGTACAGGCAGCGTAAGACAAGCTTTCATTTCCTGGATGACAAACATTACCTCGACAGTCCAGAAATAGATGTCTTGCCTCTTTCTCTCTCCCTCCCTCTCTCTTTCTCTCTCCCTCGTTCACACACATACATACACACAAATGGTCGGCTGCATCGGCCACAACTAGAGTCATTTGGTGACTATCTTGTTGATTGCTTCATAATATTTTCAACTGTGTAAAATTCATTTGGAATATTGTTTTTTTTCCCGTGCTTTATGAATAACTGAAAAAGGGAATGCGGAAGGAAACCACACAACCCCTATACCTTTTTTGTGTCCTAGGTTTCTCTCATCCCCCAAATCAACTTCCTTTAGTCAAGAACTGAAGCGACAACGTACACTCACCATCTGATCATAAGTAGTAAAGACAACAGTGAATTTGTTCTAAACATCACCAGGCTATATCCTACTTCTCCCTTAGGAAGAGAGATGAGGGCTGGGGGGATGGGAAAGGGATAGACAGAGGAGTTATGGGCCGCTTGCCATCAACAACTAAAGGCAGTATATATATTGAGCTTTTTTCTCAGTGTGTAGCCCGGCAATGGTGCTTTTCTAGTACTAAGAAAGTAGCTGGCCAGAGACTACCACCACTACCAATTCCCTCCACAATTTACTCACAGGTAACACGTTCAGGCCACAGTTCTGAGTTCTGTGTTTATCCACTAAGGGTAACCCCCCTTCATAGAGCTACTCTGCTTCCAGACACACACAGTTAACTAGACAAAATTCCATATGGTCCAATATTTAAAAATCAGATTATCAGCCTACTTTGGAATGACTGAACTCTGAATTTTGAGGAATAGCCTTAATATCTAAAAACGGACACAAGAGTATTTGTATGGACTAAGTACGGAAAAACATGTCAAACACAAAGTTAAGTACTGCCTTCTTCATTGTAGGCTCTGATGTGTTCAATTTCAAATAAAAACCCCAAGTTTCATGTTTATGGGTAGCTAGTGAGTATCAACGGAAAAGGCGATGGCCCTCCACTCCAGTACTCTTGCCTGGAAACTCCCATGAATGGAAGAGCCTGGTGGGCTTCCGTCTATGGGGTCGCAGAGTTGGACACGACTGAGCGACTTCCCTTTCACTTTTCACTTTCACATATTGGAGAAGGAAATGGCAACCCACTCCAGTGTTCTTGCTTGAAGAATCCCAGGGACGGGGGAGCCTGGAGGGCTGCCATCTATGGGGTCACACAGAATTGGACACGACTGAAGCGACTTAGCAGCAGTAGCAGCAGTAGCAGCGAGTATCAAAACAATTTCTTAACCCTCTTTGAATAAAGTCATCATTTAACTCTGGTTAAACTTTGCTTTATTTCTAACTTTGTCCCCAGAGTATTCTCTGGAAAGAATTGAGCACAGGACTTTTATATTTTTATTGTTTTTGAGATTATTTCAGAGCTTGAATAAGAGGCATTATTTTAACCGTGCCCCAGATGGAAAAAATGCTAAAAAAACAGAGATGTCTGTCCTTGGATCCTTTCAGCCTCCCTCACCAGTGCCCTTGTGAAATGAAATGCCCTATCCTTGAGTCAGAGGCTCTGAAGGTAACTTTCAGCACCTATCTCAAGCCCCATTTTGTTATTATCTACTAACTATCTGTATATTTCATTGGGTGATAAGGTTTAACAGCTCTCAGGTGTGTTTACATTTTAGTTAAAAGTGGAGGCTTCTCAGGAGGCTCAGAGGTAAAGCATCCTCCTGCCAATGCAGGAGATGCAGGTTATATCCCTGGGTCAGGAAGATCCCCTGGAGGAGGAAATGACAATCCATCCCAGTACTCTTGCCTGGGAAATCCCATGGACAGAGGAGCCTGGCAGGCTACCGTCCATGAGGCCCACAAAGAGCTGGACACAACTGAGTGACTGAGCACGTGGTTTACATGCACATGGAGTGGAGGGCTGTTGCCTTACCGAAATAAACTACCTGTTATGTTCTTAAGCATGAAAACACTGGAAGGATCTTAAGAAAGATTGTCATGTAACAACCATGGGCTGAACAATCAACTTATCTGGCTCTACCAAGAGAAGCTCTTCCTTCTTTTCTTTCTTTCTCTCTTTTTTCTCCCTTTTTTTCAACATGTATTTATTATTCTTTTAGTGTCTACATCAAGCTGGGCATTGAAACAAAATTGAAGATGTCAGCACTGGAGAACATGCATAACCATTCAGTGGAGGATTCTTGATTAAGTGAGAAAACTCCTCTATGCCTGTGTCTGGTCATTCTGATATCCTTAAACTGATATTTTAAATAAACTCTTCTACTTTATCAACCAGCTTTTGAAAACAATGAACTAATAGCCACTGGTGAGGCTATAGTTCTGAAAATAAACTTATCTGATACATTTTTGGTTTCCCCCTGAAAACAGTTTGTGTTACAAGTGACAAATGTATCTTCTCAACAATTGATCAGCTTCACCAGCAGGTGTTGAATTTTCTTTATTTTTCTTAGTAAAAGAGGCCATTCTTAATCATATTATTCTTTATGAATGAGTCACATGGCAAGCAAAGTCCTTCAAATTTGACTCCAGCCACTGTTCCACCCCATCACTCATCACTTCTTCCCCCCAGACTAACCCCTTGCCAACACGCTCTCAAGCATGTGTGTTAAAGCCACTTAAGATTACCTGGGCAAACAACTCAACCATTTAATACCTTCATGATTTCGATCAAGTAAAACTTCTGCTTTAAAGAGCTTTTCCTGTTCCTTTCCTATTTGTTTGGAAAAAAAAAAAAAAAAAAACCCAGGTTACTTCTCTATGAGACTTTCACTAATCCCCCCACATTCTAGCAATCTGTCACACAGTCAGGTGAAGTTCATGATTCTGTACCACAGGGGCCCAGCATCAGCCTAAACTAGCATCCAGAAGTCTCTGGATATTTCTGAACTGGTAGGTGAGATTTGCATGTGGGTTCTGAACTGGAGGGATTTCTTTAATCGGCATCATCTGCTTTCTTACGTGCTTGTGTATTTTGGTGTAGTGTTTTGTCCGAAGCTTACAAAGGAAGCAACTTTGCATGTATTCCTGAAAAGAGACAATGGGGAAAACAAATACACCCTCACACCTATGCAATTTCTCCAGTTTCATAAACAGAGCTCAAAAAAAATTATATCAGAGCCCATCAAAAGAGAAACTGTGAGCAAAATCTAAAGGGACAATGTTAATGAGGGACATAGTGGTTATGAGGGTTTCCCTGGTAGCTCAGTGATAAACAATTCACCTGCCAGTACAGGAGATGAGGGTTCGATCTCTGGGTGGGGAAGATCCCCTAGAGAAGAAAATGGCAACCCACTCCAGTATTCTTGCCTGGAGAATTCCATGGACAGAGGAGTCTAGTGTCCATAGGTTTATAAAGAGTTGGACACAACTGAGCAACAACTGGTTATGAGTGCTGGTTCTGGAAAGTCAAAGTAATCACAGCTACCTAAATATGAATCCTACCACACATCCACCAGGAAACCTACACAGATCAATAAGCACAAATATATCTGTACAATTATCATACTTCTAGCATATGCATAAGGTAAAAATCACTATAAATTGTCTGCATTTAGAAAAACAAATATCAAACTTGAACGAAGTTTTCTCTAAATCTCCCATCTATTCAGAAAGTTGAAGGTGAGGGACAGCAGAAGGAGAGAAAGAAGAAAACCTAGAATAAGTAGGCAGAACATAGAAGAGGGTATTAATTAAGCTAAAATCACCCTAGGTAGTAAGATACTGATTAAAGACTACTGGAAGATCAGCACACTAACTACAGGGAAGGAACTTAAAATTGAATGCAGTGTTTAAGGAGACAATCTTGAAACACTTTAGAAGAAAAAAGAGAAAGACACGTCCATTGGAGACTGGTGAGGGGAGATGGGTTGGAGTCACTTTAGGATCCTTCCAGACAATATTAAAAAAAAAAAAAATCCTACGCACAACACTACACCCTACTGTCCCTCCCAGCCATGCCCCCAAGCCACCTATAAACTGCAGTCTTCTACTCTGACAGAAGATGGCAAACTTGGACAAGAAATCTGGAGGAAAAACTATAATCAGCCAATTCAATCAAATATGTAGATATGTGCCATTTCTTCTAAACAAATCTACTATTAAAAAAAAAAAACAGTTGATTAAAATTTTAAATGTCAAACTGATAAAATTCTCCCAAATAAATTATCATGAATTTGAAGAAAAGTGTAACCCAACAAGCAAAATTGAATTATCTATCCTCAAACTATTGAAGATACAAAAAGACACATAAAATTAAAAACCCCAAATCTAAGAACCAAAATGGGGGCTAAAACAAGAAGAAGTGAAACAAGAGTTCATTGATTTCAGGAAACCAATAGAGGAAGGTAACAGCATATCACAAAGGAAGCTCAATTATATGGTGCCTATGTAGGACTCACAACGGATTTGAATGAAAATTTAATGAGGAGCATTAAAGTAAGAAAACAACAAAGAGAATTTGGAAGCTTTTTAAAAAAAGAAGTAAAAGGAGTCAGAGAGAAATTGGCTGAAATTTAAAAACAGGCAATGAAAAGTCAACATAGGTATAAGTGGAGATCATAAAAAAAAAAGATGATGCTGTAAAATAGAACTATTATTTTAGACTATAATTCAAGAAAATCTTCCAAAAATAAAAGAAGACCTGAGCTTAAATATTGAAAGAGCGAAATTCTGGGAAATTTGATCTAGAAAGACCAATTCTAAAATTTATCTCAGTAAAACTTAGTAAATGCAAATTTAGAAATTTAAAAATCCTCAGGGCCTCCAGAAAAAAAAAATCATTTACAAGGGCAAGAGGATTTAACTAGAATTATATTTCTCAAAATCAATATGCAAAGCAAGGACAGAATAAGGTAACATTATATGAAGAACAAGAAAGGAAAGTTTGAACTAATAATTTTATATTCATCCATGCTGTCTTTTAAGTATTTAGGACACAGAATTAGAATTTGAATTTGAAAGAACTCAGAAAATGGAATATCCATGACCCTTTCTTACAGATGAGTTTCATCCAACTAAGAAATGCCTAAAGAAAACTTGTCCAAAGTCTCCAAAATTTTAAAGAATGAGAATAATGGGTATAGTATATATCAGACTCTGATTACATTTAAAGCATTGATCAAAGGAAAATTCATAGCCTAAAACACTTCTATAAATAAAACAATGGATTAATTACATGGGCTTAAAAAAAATACCATGTAGGTTTAATAGTAGATCTAAAGACAGAAACAAAAGTGACACAGTAATATTAATAATATGTGTTCTGACAAAATAGAATTTTATAATTAATATTTTTATAAAGAGTTAAATGAAGCAGGGAAAAAGATATTCTTTTAATTTAGAAGTACAAATACAAAGATAACTAGAAATGCAAATTTTTCTAGATTTTAAATAAAACTAGAGTTAAATGTCCATTAAGTTCATTTGGGAAATGTGTCGTTTAAGTTCAATATTTCCTATTAACTTTCTATCTGGATGACTTATCCATGGTTCAGAGTGGAGTTTTGAAGTCACCTATTTTATGTTGCTGTCTATTTCTCCCTTCAGGTCTGTTCAGTTCTGTCCAGCCGTGTCTGACTCCTGGCAACCCCATGGACTGCAGCACGCCAGGCCTCCCTGTCCATCATCAACTCCCAGAGTTTGCTCAAACTCATGTCCGTTGAGTCAGTGATGCCATCCAACCATCTCATCCTCTGTCATCCCTTTCTCCTCCTGCCTTCAATCTTTCCCAGCATCGGGGTCTTTTATATATTTAGATGTGCCTATGTTGGGTACATAAACATTTACAAATGTCTTCTCTTGATAAACTGACCCCATTATCATACACTGACCTTCTTTACGTTTTTTTAGTCTTTGAGAAATGTCTGCTTTGTCTGACATAAGTATAGCTATACTTGCTTTCTTTTGTCTTTCATTTGCCTGGTATATCTTTTTCCATCCCTATATTTTCAGCCTATCCATTTACTTAAAGCTGAAGTTGAAGTGAGTCTCTTGTAAGCAGCATGCAGTAGGGTCTTGTTTTTTGTTTTTGATGGAGAAATCAGCCACTTGGATGGAGAATTTCATCCATTTACATTCAAAGTAATTATCAGTTGATACAGACATATTAATCCCATTGTTTTCTGGCAGATATGTAATTTATTTTTTCCTTTCTTCCTCTCTTATTCTCTAACTTGGTGATTTTATGATTTTCTGTAATGGTATGTATAAATTTCTTTCTGTTTATCTTTTGTGTATCTGCTATAGATTTGCTTTGTAGTTACCATGGGGCTTATGTTTTTGATGTCATAATTCATATCTTTTAGTCACTGCATCCATTAACAAATTAATGAAATTATTTTAAATATATATATATGTCTTAGAAATAGCTTGAAATAGCTTAAAATAGTCTGCTGAAATTGGTTAATATTCTTTTACAAAATGATTGCAAATTATTTTTTCACAAGCTGGGAGAACTTTGAATGCTCACTAGTGATAGAGAGCTTCGGGTGAACTACTGAAGCAGTTGAGAACAGAATACTAAAACAGAATATCATCCAAAAAGGTCTGGAAGCAAAGAATAAACTAATAGTATTTCAAATCAAAACATCTGAATTTTCAGATAAATTTAATCTACTTGACTTAAATTCTATCCATAGCCCTAATGACTAATGATTTAAAATCACCTAGACGAACCTTTGTTGGTAAAGTAATGTCTCTGCTTTTTAATATGCTGTCTAGGTTGGTCATAGCTTTTCATTCATGGCTGCAGTCACCATCTGCAGTGATTTTGGAGCCCAAAAAAATAGTCTGTCACTGTTTCCATTGTTTCCCCATCTATTTCCCATGAAATGATAGGACTGGATGCCATGATCTTAGTTTTCTGAATGCAGTTTTAAGCCAACTTCGTCACTCTCCTCTTTCTCTTTTATCAAGAGGCTCTTTACCTAGCATAGGAATAGATAATTTGATCCTGCCAAGCATCTGTTTTAGGTTTTATTAGTGCTGGGACGCTTTACTTTCCCTTTATTACTGGAGTGCAACACTGACTCCTAAAGATTTCGCTTTACTTTTGGACTGCGGCCAATATTTCTAGAGCTTCTGGAGGCCCAATTCTACGACCAGAGGATTTACCAAGGTGTTTATCTTGAGGGACAAAACCTTGAACCCATTTTTTCCCAGTACCTAATTATTGCTGCAGTCTCAGATCTTTTGACTCCTAGCTGTTATTTTCTGTGGGGTCTCTTTGAGATTCACCGTACAAGTGCAGCTTAAGAGTTGGACTACTTAAGGGAAAGTTGCACACAGACTTGGGGTCTCCTTTTCTGTATTTCCCTCATTCACTGAGAGGTGGAAACCCCCCTCTTGGATACTGATCAGCTGCTTTGTGGCCCTGAACTCTTACCCCTGTGCCAGCAGAGCAAAATTGCCACATTCTGATTCAATTTCAAACAGAGGATTTGTAGATGTAATGTTTCCCTCCCCCAATCTTACAGCCTTAATGAACCAATCTATTCATAAGTAACATAGCAACTCCTGTATTTTTGTTCTTTGAGTCTCTTCATTAACTGGAACACTGTCCTAGAGTCATGCAATGCTAAAACTAGAAAATATCACATAGGTTTTTTTTTTTTCCACTCAACACCTTATTTTCAAATATGAGAAAAATAAGCTACCCAGAGATTAAATAATAGGTTCAAAATCTCTAATATCTTTTAAAACAAACAACCTCCTACTTCCAAGGATTTATAGAGACTATCTCAATGTGCTATGTATCTTATCATTTTCTTCTCTCCCTCTCATTCTAACAAGGTTTTGTAAATTGCTCATGAAGTTTTCTAGTTACTACCACAAAGTGACAATTGTACATTCTCACTGTTCAATATGGGTATTCTCGAAAAACTTATCTCCCTAAGTACGCTGGTTGCTTCAGCAAATTTTGATAATGTTATGCTCACTGTTCTCCCTATCCTTGAAGTGACAGTAATAAGGATTTCTTCTTCAGCTGAATCCAAGAAAATGTTTGCCTCATTAGCTCAGGAAACACTATCACAAGCTAATTCATTCAGTAGTAAAGGCAAGACAGTTACCATATGGTTTCACTCTGCAAATGTGCTCTCAGTACATTAAAAAAGAAATTAAAGCGACACATTTATCTATGTTTTTGCCACTGTGAAATTAATGTCCAACAAAAAAAATCTATACATGGTGACTGTCAAACAGAAGTAGCTTTCATTTCTTTCTGAAACAGACAACATGGCTCACACACTAATTCACCTGCTCATGAAAACTCAGCTACTGTTGGAATTAGAACCAGAGTCTTATGGAAGAATTGATACAAATGTAGTGAGCTGGGTAAAGTTTCTATTTCTTTCAAACATACAGGGACAGTATTTTTTCCCCTGATATGCACATGTAATATATCTAATAATAAAACTGTAAACAGAAGTCACAGTAAAATTTGCTTTGTGTGGATCAAAGCCCAGTTTCTTTCCCTCCGAGCCAAAGAATTAGGCAAAATCTACCAGGCTCCCTTATAACTAGCTATCATTGTATTCTAGTCAACAGAATGTAGTCAATTCCAGGTCTGGCTTACAAAGACCTCCCATCTATGACCTTACTCTCTCTTGTTCCCCATCTGTTACCTGCATGCAGAGGAATACAGGCCCTGTAAGGTGATAGATCCTAATGATGGAGAATGCCTGCAACCCAGAGTAATTTGTGGAGAACAGTTCACCAACCTCTGTTACTATTGATCTACATTGGACTATGCTATTTTTAGAATTTAAGGTACTATTTGATTTCTTTGCAATAAAGTTTCCTTCCCATTTCTTACAACTTTAATTTTTTTTCATGATTTATAGCACTGGCTATGTTCTCCAATAAGATGTTGAATAGAGATGGTGATATGTGGGATCTTCTTATGCTTAATATTTAAAGGAACATTTTCAATAGCTTGGTATTATGACATTTGCTGTAGGGCTTGGTAGGTGTGCTTATCAGATTAAAATGTTTCCCTTTATTGATACATTGCTAAAAGATTTATCATGAAAGGTATTGGATTTAGTTACATACTTCTCAGCATCTATTTAATAAACTGCAGGTTTATGTACCATTTAAGTTAGGAGATTTTCATATACTTGTTGTCTTTAGCATTTAAGCTGAGGACTGTGAAGAAAGCTGAGCACTGAAGAATTGATGCTTTTGAACTGTGGTGCTGGAGAAGACTCTTGTGAGTCCCTTGGACTGCAAGGAGATCCAACCAGTACATCCTAAAGGAGACCAGTCCTGGGTGTTCATTGGAAGGACTGATGCTAAAGCTGAAACTCCAATACTTTGGCCATCTCATGCGAAGAGTTGACTCAGTGGAAAAACTCTGATGCTGGGGAGGATTGGGGGCAGAAGGAGAAGGGGACGACAGAGGATGAGATGGCTGGATGTCATCACCGACTCAATGCACATGAATTTGCGTGAACTCCAGGAGTTGGTGATGGACAGGGAGGCCTGGCATGCTGCGATTCATGGGGTTGCAAAGAGTTGGACATGACTGAGCAACTGAACTGAACTGAATTGACTAGTGGAGAACTTAGAATCATGTATGTTTTATCTGGTTGTGTAACTAGAACATACATCTCTTGCAAGCAACCTCTAGTTGATCTGACTACTCCCAGGAATAGAGACAAAGGGCTGCTTAGCAAGTGGCTTTAATCTACACTCATAATGTATATCTATCTTATTATCTTCAATCAAGAAGATCTTAGTACATAAATAATGTAATTTTTATGCAAATGAAACTTCAAAACAATACCTAGTCCTCAATTTCAACTATATTATTGTTCCAAATTTCTCATAAAAGTGAAATTCCAGAGCCATGACTATTACCATTTCTATGGAGGAACATTTTTGTTGTCCAAACACAGTATATGTATGTCATGAAATTTACATCTGACTCAAGTAGAGCTATTGCATTAAATGGCATACTCTTTATCATCTGAGCCATTAGGGAAGACGACTGCATTAATTAAAAAATAGTTATTGATCATTTATTATGGGTTTGGCATCTTCTAAATTCTAGAAAAGTTGTAGAAAATGGCATAGGCAAAGTTCCTGTGCTCATGAACTTTATATGATAGTGCAAAAGAAAAACAATAATCGAATTAGAAAATACACCCATTTTGATAGAGATAAATGTTATGAGGAAAATAAAATGGGAAGCAAGAGCTAGTCAAGGTAAAGTAGTTAGGAAAGTAACGCATCTTCTATTAACACCCCAGATGTCCAGTTGGTTCTCATTTTCTCCCTCTTTGAAAAACCTCAGGTGAAAGTAACTAAAAAGACCTGAAAATGTCACCCCTGTCAGAGACCCTAATAAATCAAATTAAAAGATTATATATATATATACACACACATATATATATATATATATATAAAGGGGGAAATTACAAGAGTGAAATTACTCCAGGGGAAATATTGAAGAGGCAGTCAGCATCTCTGTGCCCCTAAGAAAAACAATCCTGTCGTAGACTATTGCCCATCCAGTTCTACTCATGTTTCCTTAAGATTCTCGGTGAAAGACTTACACTTTGGTACTAATTTTTTGTATCAGAAATAGGAACTGCAGAACTCGATAAAGCACAATATCTGTTCCCAGCACAGTAAGTTCCCAATGCACCGATCTGCCACATTCCAATGCTTTGTGAGTTGGATTTTTGGAACTAAAACTACATTTCCCTGTAGTAGCAGTGAAATTAATTGCAAATTAAACCCCTCAGCAAGTTTACAAAAGCCTGCCCAATTTAAAATGCTGCTGAGAGTCTGCAAACTAGCAGTGAAAAACAGAGTTCAGTCATACAACTAGGGAATACGTTTTTTTAAATGCTGAGTGAAAGGCAATTTATCTTAAATGGCATTGCATGAAGGAATGAATCAAGGTTTATGAAGGATTATTAAGGAGGATTCTGAAGAGGTTTTCTGGCAACTTTTAAAATTCTGGTGAATAATAGAATAGGTTAATTAGCTATTGTCTAATTTTAGTTTATAAATTTTGGCCCTCTTTATTCTTGGTATAGCTACAATACTGTTGTTGGAGGTGTTGTCTGGTTGGTTGGTTTTTTTGTTTTTGTTCTTCTGATGCATAACTGCTCATGACTAGAGATGGTTGACTCAGGGCTCTTTTCAAGGTGGTGTTGGTGTTGGGAACTCATGCAAGTTACAGAGAGAGTTGGCGGGGGTGATGGGGGAGTAAGAGAAAAGAGAGAGTTCTAAATCAGAAGTTTTCAAAATTTAGCATGCATCAGAATTCCTTGAAAATTCTAGAATTCTAGAAAACCTAGACAGCATATTAAAAAGCAGAGACATTATTTTGCCTACAAATGTCTGTACAGTCAAAGCTCTGGTTTTTCCAGCAGTCATGTATGGATGTGAGAGCTGGACAATATAAAAGGGTGAGTGCTGAAGAACTGATGCCTTCGAACTGCGGTGCTGGAGAAGACTCTTGAGAGTCTCTTGGACTGCAAGGAGATCAAGCCAGTCAATCCTAAAGGAAATCAGTCCTGAATATTGATTGGAAGGATTGATGCAAAAGCTGAAGCTCCAATACTTTGGCCACCTGATGCGAATGGCCGACTCATTGGAAAAGACCCTGATGCTGGGAAAGATTGAAGGCAGAAGGAGAAGGCGTGACAGAAGCTGAGATGGTTGGATGGCATCACTGACTCAACGAACATGAGTCTGAGCAACCTCCAGGAGATGGTGGACAGGGAAGCCTGGTATGCTGCAGTCCATGGGGTCGCAAAGTCAGACACAACTGAGCAACTGAACAACAAAAAAGAATTCCTTGGCTGACTTGACAAAACATAGATTTCTGATCCTCATGCCAGATCATGTGATCGATAGATCTGGGATTGGGCAGAGATTTGCATTTCTAACAAGCTCCAGGTAATGATGCTACTGATTTAGGAAGAACATCTTGAAAACAACTATTCAAAACACAAAAGGTTCAGGTTAGAAACAACACTAAAGTCTTGCAGCAGGCACAGCTGTCAGCCAGGCTAGTTATACATTATCCTGATGCTTAAGGATGTCATGTTACTGACTCACTGCTAATGACATGAGTGATTGGGTCATGAAGGACCACTATGTCAACCCTTTTCCAGTGTTTAAAGGAGTCTGAAAGCAAGTAAAAGGATGACTAACATTCTTCTCAGATTTCCATGACTCTTCTTCCACTATAAAGAACACTTCCTGGGACTATCTGAGATAATTTTAGAAGCTGATTTAATCCTTTTAGACCACAAATCCACTGCTTGATAGGTGTCACTTTAGAGCTTACTCAGCAAATATGTATTAAGTGACTACAACTTTCAAGACACTGTGATAAACAGGAGGTGGGATTGGGGGGGAAAGAAAATTATTTCATCCAAAGGCAGAGCAATCATGTACATGAATAACTAAAGTCAAAGTATCTTAAACACATCCTCAGAATGATACAGGTAAAATGCAATGAGAGTCTAACAGTGGGAAGAATGTTTTCTACCTGGAGAAACAAATTAAGAAAAAGCAACATTTAGGCATAAACTTGACCAAGAGATAAGGTTATGGATTTAAGGAATTGGGAGTATAAAAGGGAAATGACAGACTAAAAATATGTGTCCAGGAAGAGATAGCCATGTGAAAAAGTTATGCAAGTCAGAGAGAGACATATATAGAAAAATGACGAGCAGTTCCAGTTGGCTGGAGTTCAGGAAGATGGGAAAGGTAAACTAGCATTAGATCATGAGGCCCTTAAAAAGCAACAAATAAGTTTGGAATTTACTAGGTAGCAGGAGAGCTATGAAAGTTTTTGCATATAGACATGATCATTCAGAATGATATTTTAGGATAATTTATTGGGCAGCAGAATGTTTGGAGGTGGTAAGAAAGCTACTATAGTAGCCCAAGACAGGGGAAAGAAACCAGGGAAGGGCAGTAAGAAGAGAGTAGCTGGGGGGGGAGGGGTCGTGCTGTGATGGATAATATAGGGAAGAATCATTATTACCCAGAACTGAGGTCAAGAATGTGAGAGAGACAGGGATGAGAAAAAAGAACGCTGATATTTTGAACCATAGTGACTCGCCAGACAGTAGCATTTTCAACAGGAATGTGGAAAGTTCTAACAGATATCCTGGGTATCAAGGATTCTTGCACCATAAGGCAGATGAAAATTTTGTCATAAAATCCTAACTTTGTGTGGTTCCATTATTTAGCTCCATTTAACTTGGACTAGAACCTTGAAGTCAATGCTTTTCAATTTCTTTACCTCAATTCACATGTGAAAGTGTAAATATATAATTAAAGCAAAATGTCAAGGAGTACTTGTACTTAACCTTCCCACATATAATGCACTCTGATATTTCCTATTCTGTTCCATTTCACTTTCTAAAATACTTGCAACCACCAAATTGCTTCCATGGCTCACTAACGGGTGGCATCACAAAGTCTAAAAATCACTGCCATGAGCAAGAAGATTCAGCAATTATGGACATGGTATTGAAAGGGAAGAGCATTTTTTACCATATGTAAGATGAAAACATACGTAGACAGAATGCATCCTTCTTACACTCTGGAATATTTTACTTGTCCACAAATGTAAGACACATAAATATCAAGCCTTACTATAATGGAAAACTACCCCTACTAAAGAGAAGAAAAGTATATTCTGTGTCTATTTTAACCAGATGCTCAAAGTATTAGACACAGTTCATTTGTGTACCTTATGAAAACTTAGTACTGTATATGAACTCATATTTATAACCTAAAAATAAATTGAGATGGGGAAGCTGAGCATTCACATTTCAAAGGCAACCTTCACTTAATGAAAGAATTATTTCAATAAATTTAAATAGAAATAATTCTCCTAATGCACTTAAGTCACTAATAAAAGTAACTAATCACTTGACAGAACCAGCTAAAGGGAAACTAGGTTAAAAAATATCCCTGTCAATTTCCTTTTAATCAGAGAAGAAAATAGAACATTGAAACAGGAAAGATGTTCCAAGGAAAGATGTCTCCATTTATAAAACTGTTTTTATAGTCAACTTTTTTAAAGTACCAGGATAAGGCAGAGATGTTATAGTCAGTGATGATAGAATTTGCCTTGCTCCTCCTCAGTTAGGCCTGATGAGAGGGGCAAGAGTTGCCCATGAATAAGCTAAGGATATAGTTTGTTCCAGCTTTGCTTGTGGCTCAGACAGTAAAGAATCTTCCTGCAATGCAGGAGACCTGGGTTCAATTCTTGGGTCAGGAAGATCCCCTGGAGAAGGGAATGGCTACTCATTCCTGTATTCTTGCCTGGAGAATTCCATGGACAGAGGAGCTTGGTGAGCTACAATACCTAGCGTCACAAGGAGTCGGACACAACTGAGCGACTTTCACACACACACACACACACACACACACACACACACGCACACACACAGAGTTTTTTCTCTCACTGGCTTTTATCAGCCAAAACACATCACTTCAATGAAACAGATGCCACATGTGCGCTTCCCCGAAGGAAGACTGGGAAAAACAGAAAAGTAAATCGTCTGCTGCTGCTGCTAAGTCACGTCAGTCGTATCTGACTCTGTGCGACCCCATAGATGGCAGCCCACCAGGCTCCCCCGTCCCCGGGATTCTCCAGGCAAGAACACTGGAGTGGGTTGCCATTTCCTTCTCAATGCAAAGCGAAAAGTGAAAGTGAAGTCACTCAGTCGTGTCCGACTCTTAGCAACCCCATGAACTGCAGCCTACCAGGCTCCTCCGTCCATGGGATTCTCCAGGTAAGAGCACTGGAGTGGGTTGCCATTGCCTTCTCCGAAGTAAATCGTCTAGTCAAAACCAATTCTTCCTCAATAAGGAACGGAATAAAAACTAACTTAAAGTGGACCTTACTATATGCTAGGACACACACATGGGATTCTCTTACACAAAGAGATACGTATGTCACACCCACTTTACAGGCAGATAAACTAGAATTCTAAGAAGTTAAATAACTTGGCCCAAGCCACATAGCTGGAAAGTGCAGAGGTGATGTTGGAAGGTAAATTCCTTACTTCCTTACACTCCCCAATAAGAAATACAAGGAAGTTGCACAAGAGCAAGTCAACTGATTTCTAGTTGTAGTCCTTTATGGAGCTTTATTCAAAAAGATAATTGGCTTCAGAGTATATGTTTGGATATACAGTGTATGCAGCAGGAAGGGCAATCAAGACTTTCAACAATAAATCTTCCCAGATGCTTGGCTGGTGAGATTGTTTTCCCTGTTTCTTCCACCCCCTGATCTGTCTACCTCCCTCCACCTTTGGGTTTTCATTTCTTTCATCAGTAGCCATGGTAACACCCAAAGATAAAACACAGGCAGGAGAGTCTCACAAGCATCTTGAAAGGCGGAAGCTTGCCAGCGTTTTTCATCAGAGTAATACTGTGCACCACACAAACAAAGAAGCACCCTTCTCATTCTCCCCCATTCATTTCCCACCCACTTAGTGGCAGCCAAGGCCGTTTCTGAAGCTTAGGAGATGACTGTCTGGTGCATTTGTATTCAAAAACTTGCAGATCAGTCTTTAAGTGTTTCGAAAAATGCTTGAGCTGGAAACAGCTGAATTTATCTCATTCCTCCCTTATGAACCCTTTCCTAAGAACCAGGCATCAGCCAGAAATAAGCTTTTCTGGCAGATGATCTGTGCACTGTTTCCCATAATCAGAGGTGACTTTAAGTCATAGCACTACTTCTAGCTTCCCATATAAACTGAATATTCAATACTCTTTTACCACAAGGAGGCTCTTCTGAATTTCTCTGCTAGACTGTGAATATTGATAGATAGGAGAGTGGAATCTGAAAATAGGTTTGGTTCAATGTGTTTTATTTAAAAACAGCCTCGATTAGATTCATGAATATCTGGTTCACCCAGCCAGAATACCTAATTTTTGACTGCATGGCTATAAATCAGAGATTACAAAGCAATGATCATCTGTCTGGAACATATTAAAACATGGAGGGTTTGCAGGCATGGATGCAATGTAGATGGGCACACTGTATGTATGTTTGAGAATAGGCATAAAAAATAGTCCTTTTTTAAGCTTTATTATATCTCCAATTGCCTGATTTGGTACTGATGATTATTATTTAGAGTTCTTAATTATTTTAATGGGCTTTCTCTACAAAGTACTGATGACTTTCTAATGGACAAAGTCCTTAAACAAACACTTTATCTCTTTACCATGCAGGACACACTGACCTCATGGTTTCTTGACAACCTCCATGCAATCAATATTTTGTGATAGCCTATTCCCTGGTGGCTCAGTGATAAAGACCCTGCCTGCCAATGCAGGAGACCCAGGTTCCATCCTTGGGTCAGGAAGATCCCCTGGAGGAGGAAATGGCAACCCACTCCAGTATTCTTGCCTGGAGAATTTCATGGATAGAGGAGCCTGGTAGGCTATAGTCCATGAGGTCGCAAAAGAGTTGCACACAACTCAGCGACTAAACAACATTAAGTCACAGCCACTGATATTTGATAAACATAAAATATCCCACAGCCTTTTGTAGTATAGATTTTTCACCTTACTTATAATAGAGGAAATTGAGGCTCAGAGTGATTAAATAACTTCCCTGGGTCACACAGCAAAGCAACAGCAAAGTGGAAATGAGATGAAGGTCCTATTACTGCCCACACTCTTTTCTTCCAAACTTTATGTCAGTTTCCCAGAGCTGCAGTCACTTCATAAGCATTCAAAGATATTCCCCTATGAGCCCTCCTTCTGATCACTGTTTTTATTTTCTTTTTAACTTTTTATTTTGTATTGGGGTATGGCCAGTTAACAAACAATGTTGTGATAGTTTCAGGTGAACAGCAAAGGGACATAGCCATACATATACATGTATCCATTTTCCCCCCAAACCCCCTCCCATCAACATAACGTTGAGCAGTTTTGTGTGCCATACTGTAGATCCTTGTGGGTTATTCATTTTAAATACAGCCATGTGTACATGTCCATCCCAAACTCACACCGTATTTCTTATCTTTGCACATCTTCTGAGTCCTCTGGCCCATTATCCCTTCTTTGTCATAATCTATCAGCATCTTTAGCACAAAATCCTTCCTAGCATGACCAGTTTAGCTTTTGTTCTGTTGCACATTTGATTCCTACAAATTTGTTTCCAATTCCCCAATTGTACCCGCCTTGACACTTACCAACCCTGAGTAAATCCTAAACCTGGAGGCCACTGGCCAACAATGAATAAAGGCAAGAAAACAAATGAACCATTTGCAGATAAGTCAAAGTCAAAGTCACTCCATCATGTCCGACTCTTTGTGACCCCATGGACTGGAACCCACCAGGCTCCACTGCCCATGGAATTCTCCAGGCAAAAATACTGGAGTAGGTTGCCATTCCCTTCTCCAGGGGATCTTCCTGACCCAGAATCTTCCTGATTCTTTACTGTCTGAGCTACTGAAAAATCCTTTTGCACTGTGGTAAGCCTTTAACACAACTCAATTTCATCTCCAGTTACATTCTCAAACTCTACTCCCAAACGTTTGCCCTCCAACTTCTAGCCACAATCCCTCTTATCTTTATCTCAACAATAAGTTCACTCTCAGTTTTACCAAAGTGATTGAAGCCCTTTAACATGAAATGCACAGTTTTCTCCTCTTCATCTCAATCATTTTTTTTTTCTCTTTCTTCCACCTTAGGGGGAGAAAAACGATTCATCTCAGAATCTCGACCATCATGTATCACCTTTCAACAAATTAAATGACACAAGAAGAAAATAATCAGTCAAATCCAGAATATGAGACATTCTACAATATAAATGGCTCTGCTTTTTCTCCACAAATAAATGGCATGGGAGAAAAGGATTGTTAGAGATTGAAAGAGATTTAAAAGAAATAATTACCAAAAGCAATGAGTAGACCCTACATTGATGTCAATGCAAACAAGGTATACACATAAAAAGACATTTGGAGACAGTTAAAGGCAATTAAATATGGGGTATTAAATGACAGTGAGAAATTGATATTAACTTTTTAGGTCTGATAATACTGTTATGGTTATGAAAACAAATATCCTTACTAGTTTAGAGACACATACTGAATTATTATGAGTGAAATGATACATGTTACCTGGAATGTGTCTCAAAATACTTTGGTGACTCTTTTTTCCCTGTGTGGGGAATAGATGAAACAAATTTTGGAAAGTGTTGACAATCGTCAAAGCTAGGTGATGGGTAATTGGGAAATTATAGATTCTATTCTTGCGTATGTTTGCGAATATACATATTGACTGAAAATTCTGAAAAAAAGCAAAGTGTAAGGGAGCAAAATTTGCCACCCCAAAATGTGTCTCTCTGGCATGAGTATTATTTTAGGCTGATTATTTTTAAGAAGCAGAAGACATAGAAAGACTTTCTTTTCACATCCTTCTTAGCTGATAAAGGGTCTGTTCTTTAAATAGAGCTATCACTAGAGGTATCTGCAAAGAATATGAGCTCAGTGTGGTGGAAGAAACTCAGCAGAGCCTAGAGGGCAGAGTCCACTCCAGATCCAATGTAGACCAGCAAACATTTTTTTTTTAACCAAACATTTGCTTTTCCATCTCCATGTGAATTGCCTCCCTCCCCTTTACAGTCCCAAACCACTACCCTCAATATCCTCTTTTGTCTTTAGCTGAAGATGGTATTTAAAGTGAGGACTTCAGCCATTTTGGCAAATTACTCACTTCTCCTGGGTCTCTCCCATGTGCCCACGTTATTAAACTTTTGTTTGATTTTCTCCTGTTAATCTGTCTCATGTCAATTTAATTCCTAGACAAGTCAGAAGAACCTAGAAAGGTAGAGGGAAATTTATTCCTCTCAGACAGAAACAACTAAAAATATTTCTTAAATCATTATTTAAAAATCATTCCCCTTCTCTAACATCTTAAATCTCCCTCTATTTGTTCACCCACCCTCCGCCTTCAAACAAGCTGGCCTCTTCTGTCCTAAGATTCTCTGAATAGCACTGCTTCCAGAAGCTATAATTATCTCCCTATCTTTCTTGAAACCCTGAAATTTCAAGAAAGGAATCCAGATCATTTCTGCCTTTCCAAAAATTACATTCACTCTTTATCCCTCCATTTCCTTTCCCCCGGCAATGACTTCTGCTCTCATCTCCACTTTGCCGCTTCTAAAAATCTAAGGTGCCTTAGCACTAACCTCTACACAAACAGAAATCTGTCTCTCTGTTTCTTTCTGTAGCCACCGCTTCTTCTCTTCTAGACAGTTCTAAATGCTTTATTTATATTTATTAACACACATAATCATAATTACCCCAACAATCCTATAAGATAGGTACTATTATTATCCCCTCTTTACAAAAGGGAAAAATCAAGGCTGGGGAAGGTCAAATAACTTGTCCACAGTCACACAGCTAGTAACCCGGTGGGGCGGATAGCCTGGGCTTTCTGACCTTTGGCGCATGACCTTGACTGTCATGCCAAAATGCCTTTTGTTGGAGATTAGCATGGGACACTTTCTTCTCCACAATCTTGTGTGTGTGATGTACAATGCCACAGGAGATGAGTATATTCAGGACAGTAAAAAATTAATAAACAGAAACCTCAATTAAATAAGAGTCTGGAGACCAGAAGGGTAAGCTTTCAAGCCCTGTGATGATAGTAGAACCCCACAGGAAAAAGAAAGGCTCCTCTTCTTTCCTGGCAAGGATGCAGCCAATGAAGAACCATGGACTCTGTCTTGTTGAACCCTCCCAACTTCTTTCCCTCCCTATAAAAGTCCTCTCCCTCCCTTGCCATGCAGCGACTTGCACATATCTCGCTGTGATTGCAGACTTCACACTGTAATTCTCTGCTGGTCCCAAATAAACTCACATTGGCTAGAGAAGCATCTGGCAGTCTATGTACTTCAGGTCAGCATTTTGGTGGCCTTTACAAGAACCAGAGAAGACCCTTACAGGTTCCAGGGCTGGTGAGCAAACAGATACATTATCCACAAATTGGGTTTTCTGAGCTCATTATTTTTCTCGCCAACCCTGGAGTCTGAAGATACATCTTTCTCCTGGATCTCAAGAACACACTCTATTAGCATTTGAAGCTCTCCAGATTTTATTCAGTATCAACTTAAAGGCTTTGTCTTTATGAGAAAGGCCTTATTCTACATGTGAGTACAATATGTCCGCTACATATGAGTGAGTTCCATTCCAAGAGTGCATTCTTAAGTCCAATTTGTTCATTGAGTCCAATCAAGTTACCCTAGGTACCTAACACAATCAGTTATATAGTGCTGTACTGTAATAGGTTTCTAATACTTTTCACACAAACAGTATGTAAAAAACAAACAAAAAATAAATATTTTTAATCTTACAGTACAGTACCTTGAAAAGTACTGTAATACAGTAAAACAGCTGGTATCCAGGGGCTGGCCTCAAGTCAACAGGCAAGAAGAGGAGGAGGGAGTGGAGGTGGGAGATAGTAGAGCTGAAGGATCGTCAACAATAGGAAATGGAGGGAACACTGCAATTTCACTCACGTTTGATATTGCTGGCACAGGTTCTGGTTGCTTGCTGGAACCAGATACACCTTTCCATCTTTGAAAGTTTACAACTTGAAGGTTCATATGTAGGGGACTTACTGTATTTGATACTCTGGTCTGATTTTGAGATTAAACTGTTGTAGTCAAGGCTATGGTTTTTCCAGTGGTCACATATGGATGTGAGAGTTGGACTCTAAAGAAAGCTGAGCACCAAAGAATTGATGCTTTTGAACTGTGGTGCTGGAGAAGACTCTTGAGAGTCCCCTGGACTGCAAGGAGATCCAACCAGTCCATCCTAAAGATCAGTCCTGGGTGTTCATTGGAAGGACTGATGTTGAAGCTAAAACTCCAATACTTTGGCCACCTGATGCAAAGAGGTGACTCATTTGAAAAGACTCTGATGCTGGGAAAGATTGAAGGCAGGAGGAGAAGGGGACGACAGAATGAGATGGTTGGATGGCATCACTGACACAATGGACATGGGTTTGAGTGGACTCTGGGAGTTGGTGATGGACAGGGAGGCCTGGTGTGCTGCAGTTCATGGGGTCACAACGAGTCAGACACGCTTGAGCGACTGAACTGAACTGAACTGAATCAAAGCTGAGTGAAAATGTCTTCAGCCCATTTTTTTGGAAACAGGCTGCTTCTCTGAAACTGCCAGTTTTTAAGCCTTCAGTCTGTTCCTTTGAAAGGGCTATTCTTGGGAAACTGGCTGATAAAGACTTTGGTCAGGCTCCTTGAGGACCAAGCTATCTCCTAGGAACTGCTGGGATTAGCCTACAAGCTGTTTGAATTGTGTTGCTTGAGCTGTTTGAACTGTTTGAAAAGTGTTCTTTTACTCTAGAGAAAAACCTGTGAGAAATGGGATCCTAGTTATCTTAACCTTTTGAGGGCACCTCCCTCCCCTCCCCTCCTCCCCCTCACCCCACTCCCCCAAACACACACACAATTGCTCTGGGTAATTTTGTGTTTAAAAAACCACAGTCCTTCCTTGGGCACATTTCCAACTAAATGAACAGACCTGACCAAAGGCAGTTGAGAATATCAATAGCCATTATAGAGAACTTTTGAAATCCCCAAACTTAATTTCCTTAAAACTGAATTGGACTACAATAGCTCAGAAATTTCCACACTGGGTGGAATGCTTATTTCACCTGGTATTTGGAGATCTCCCTCCCAGCATTATCAGGGGTATAATATTGTGGCCCTGCCAAATAAGATTTTAAGATTAACTGAGGGAAACAAACAATTGAAAACAAAATGGCTCCTGGAGCCTCAGGCTCTTCTTTGGCTATTTTGTCTCAGGCTCTGCCTCTGGCCCCATGTTGTCTCTCTGTCTTGGCTCCCAGTGACCGAACTCCACCACCAGCGCCCTCTGCCTCCTTCCTCTCTGGTTGTCTACACCTCCTCTGTAGCCCCAATTCCTCCACACAAATTGTCCCTTTTTGCAGAACCTCTCCCCACTCCTTTTTCCTCTGAGCTTGTCAGAACCTGTCCCTATCAAATGAAGCCTTCTGAGGATCCAGAAGTTAAATCTTTAATTTCTTACATTCCTTGAAATAAAGCTGAACTGCAAGTTGTAGTTAGGGATTATCCCCTAAGTAACTGAGGAGTCTCACAGATTTGCTGCAGAATTTAATAGAGTCAGTCACACTTATCAACCTGGTTTCTCTGACATATACCAGGTTCATATGCTTCTCAGTGAAGGCTACCCCAACCACTGGATAAAAACCACTAACTTGGAAAATCCTGGAAGATTTCTAGAATTACAGCTGAAAAGACCAGCTTCCTAACTTACTGTGTGATAAGCTCAGGCAACTGCTAGGTGACTTCATGGCGCAGTTCTCAGAGCTTTTTCAAAGTCTGATGAGTAGAACAAAATTCAGGCTTGCACACAAAATTCTAATGAACCTGTTTGTGACCATTACAACTGACTTCAGATGATTTTTCTTTTTTTAATCTTGGTCTTCCTTCACGTATTGATTCTTTCAGGGTAGTTTTCAACTCTGTGTTATTAATGGACTGAACTGGAATCTTCCCTTCTTGTAAAAAGAAACAATGGAATTGGAAACTGTTCATTCCAGATTTAGTTAATCTGGCAAACCAGCTCTCTTACATTCTAGATAAGTCACCTAAAAGTAAGACAGCCAAAATTCTAATCTTCAACTCCAAAAAAATAAAGGCTCTTAAATGAAATCAAAATACTTCTAGTTTCTGCTTTTATTGCAATGATCCAGGGCACTGGAAATGGGCATCCCTGGTGGCTCAGCTGGTAAAAAATCTGCTGGCAATATGGGAGACCTGGGTCCGATCCCTGGGTTGGGAAGATTTCCTGGAGAAGGGAATGGCAACCCACTCCAGTATTCTGGCCTGGAGAATTCTATGGACTGTAATAAAGTCCATGGGGTCTCAAAGAGTCGGACACGACTGAGTGACTTTCACTTTCAGGGCACTGGAAAAGAGACTGTTACAAATTTGAGTATTTTAGACACCTTCAGCCCTCTGATCAGCCTTCCAATGTGCTCCCAGTTCTCAATGATGGGGCTCCAAGGACCTACAGGAGGCCTTTCCAATCCCTTCTCTCACTCAGCTTGGAGAAACATTTCTCCAGATTGGGAATGAATCTCTTACAGTCCTAAATGACACTGGAGCCACTCTCCATGCTCAATCGCACTCCTATAAAACAGTCTCTGCTTCAGAGTACTAAAATAGTTCAAATATTGAGGATCTGTAATGAACCTCAAGAGGTTCCTGTCTCTGAATTTGTTCCCCTTTGATTAGGCCCTTTGAGAGATACACACCATTTTCTCCATAGTCCCTCAGCTCTTATTTATTAAGCCAAGACTTCTTACAGAAGTAATCATGTCAGAATTTCTTTCTCCTAAAAACAGGAAATAATTCTAGATTTGACACTAGTCATCAGTGTACCCAGCAAGTTGAATTAAATGACCTTTTGATATCTTTTATTTATGCCATCTTTGAAGATACTAGAACTGATTCTGAAAACACTAGTTATTTGTCCTTATTAAATCAGCTACTCCCCTTCTTGTGGGCAAAACATCCAACTGATTTTGGCAAAATTCACAGTATACCTCCTATCAAGATTAAAATAGATCCCTCAAAACCTCTTCCCTCTAAGTAAAGAAGCCCTTCAAAGCACAGAGCCCACAAGGATTACAAGGCTCAAGGCCTCATTATCTCTTGTACTAACCTCTGTAAGACTCTCATCTTACCCATGAGAAGAAAATCTAAGGGCCAAGATTGGAGATTTGCCCAGGACCTCTGGGCAATAAATGACATTGTTATCCCTCAGCACCCAGTTGTTATGAACATACATTACCAATATCCGTTATCATCAGAAATAAATTCTTTTTAACTGATTTATGCAGAGCATTCCTTAGTATTCCAGCTTATGAAGCTAGCCAATACCTTTTTTGCCTTCACTCAAAAAGAAATACAATTTACCTAGATATTACTGTCTCACGGTTTTACTGAGAGTACTTATTTCTCACAAATCCTGAAGGCTGATCTGAATAACCTAAAGTTCCCTAGAGATTCTATTTTGTTGCAATACATGGATGATTTGCTTCTTTGCTCTCTTTCTCAAGCCTCCTCACAGGAAAGCAGAATCTACTTGTTAAAGCTTTTAGTCTTAACAGGATGTAAGATTGCAAAAAAAAAAAAAAAAAACCTTGCAGTTTGTCCAAACCCAGGTTCAATACTTAGGGCATCTGATATGAGAACAAGAGCTACATTGACATCCAGGTAGACTTCACAGTGTCTAAACTTCTCAAAACCCAAAACTACGCACCAACTGCAAGGGATTTACAGACTAGTTGGTTAATGTTGAAGCTGGATTCTAAATTTATCTCTTATGGCCAAATCTCGGTATGTTTTACTAAGCAATAATAATCTTGATCCAATTTTACAGAAAGAACCAGAAGACAGAATCTTCAAGGCCTTAAAAGAGAGTTTGATTAATCCACCTACCCTTAGGCATCTCGATTAGCAGATTTACTTTTTCCTTTTTGTATATGAAAAGGATGGGAATGCCTTGAGGTACCTTGAGGTACTCAGTTGAAAACAACGCACCTCCATCTACTCATAGGATATTAGCACCAGCAACTAGCCCTGTGGCAGTGAAAAGTGAAACTGAAAGTTGCGTCTGACTCTTTGCGACCAACCCTATGGAATTCTCCAAGCCAGAATACTGGAGTGGGTAGCCTTTCCCTTCTCCAGGGGATCTTTCCAACCCAGGGATCAAACCCAGGTCTCCCACATTGCGGGCAGATTCTCTACCAGCTGAGCCACATAGGAAGCCCAAGAATACTGGAGTGGGTGGCCTATCCCTTCTCCAAGGGATCTTCCTGACCCAGGAATTGAACCGAGGTCTCCTGCATTGCAGGTAGATTCTTTATCATCTGAGCTATGAGGGAAACTATTCTGTGGCAGTGGGATACTCCTTTGCCTTATAACTATTATGGCTGCTGACCTTTTGGTTAATACCATTGAGCAGATAATTGTGGGAACTTTAACCATTTTTGTACTTCATGCAGTTGAAGCTCTCCTGAATTCTCATCACACTCAACATTTCTCTGCTAATTCCAAATAAACTCATCTGTGCTGTAGAATATCTGGTAGTCTATTTATTTCATGTCAACAGCACTCTAAGATTCTGTCACAATGTTCTAAAAAAATTACACCAAGGATTTTAACCTGGAATCAGACACCTCATACTTCAATCTATCTGCTTACTGAAAGCATCAATTATGTATGACTTATTTGTCTTTGCTTCTACATTCAAAGGAGATGCTCAACCATACAAAGATCCTGTCCATTGAATTAATAACTGCTTCACCTAAGCACGTTTACTTGGCTCCAGTTGGGAAACAGGGTATAAGATATGCTTGCTCCAGTTGTCCTATGTATCAAATCTTACAAGGTCCAGCTTAATAAACTTCAACAATGTCACACCAAGATCCGTCTGATTCAGGTCTTCCCAACTATCAATTATAGTACTTTGAAAAAAAAATCGGCTTATTTAGTACATCCAAAAATTAACACAGAACTGCTATTTGCACTGTCAAGATTATCTCATGCTGATTGATTCTGTTACCTATGACGAAGGATTCAAAAGCCTTATGAGTCTGATTCATATTCAGAATTGCAAGATTTACAGTGATTATTGATTTTTAACTTCCCTTCACTCATTATTAATGCCAGTTCATCTCAGGAATATCGGATTCTGTTTGGCCTAGTTGTTTTCAATTTGATTATCCTTGATATTGCATATTTGAAATAGCTGGAACTTGAATATCATGCCTTCTAGGTATCTTTCCTCCCAAGTAATCTACAGTGAAAACATGGTGTCAAGGCACCTAAAGGAAGGGCTATGTCTTATACCTCTTTCTACCCACAGTATGTATTATAGATTCTGGCATACAATAAGGACCCAGCATACATTTGTCAAACTGAATTGATTTACATTCTATCTTGAAAGACCAATATTTAAATAATGTCAGTATTGCTTGGTTTTACTTGGGGAGAGGGGGTAGTTATTTTAGAGAGCACAATCTAATAGCGGCAGATTTTTGCCCTCTTTTTCCCTTCTAGGTTATTTTGCTGGCCTAATAACTAAATTGACATAAAATGGATTAACAGAACAAAAACTAATTTAATTATGTGCATAGAGGATCCCCATAAAGACATGAGACTCAAAGGCATTCAGGCAATTGAGGCTTATATGCCATCCTGAGCAAGGAGGAAGAGAGTAAGGATCCAGGGCTTCAACCAGGAGGAAGATGTTTGCCTTGAGATACAGAGAAGTCTTTCTGATATAAAAAGTTATCTCTGGTAATACCTCTCTTCTTGGCACAGGCTGCCTATCTAAAATCTTTTAGGCAGTTAGTTCAGTTCAGTTCAGTTCAGTGGCTCAGTAGTGTCCGACTCTTTGTGACCCCATGAATCGCAGCACGCTAGGCCTCCCTGTCCATCACCAACTCCCGGAGTTCACTCAGACTCACGTCCATCGAGTCAGTGATGCCATCCAGCCATCTCATCCTCTGTCATCCCCGTCTCCTCCTGCCCCCAATCCCTCCCAGCATCAAAGTCTTTTCCAATGAGTCAACTCTTTGCATGAGGTGGCCAAAGTACTGGAGTTTCAGCTTTAGCATCATTCCTTCCAAAGATTTCCCAGGGCTGATCTCCTTCAGAATGGACTGGGTGGATCTCCTTGCAGTCCAAGGGACTCTCAAGAGTTTTCTCCAACACCGCAGTTCAAAAACATCAATTCTTCGGTGCTCAGCTTTCTTCACAGTCCAACTCTCACATCCATACCTGACCACAGGATAAACCATAGCCTGGACTAGACAGACCTTAGTCGGCAAAGTAATGTCTCTGCTTTTGAATATGCTATCTAGGTTAGTCATAACTTTTCTTCCAAGGAGTAAGTGTCTTTTAATTTCATGGCTGCAGTCACATCTGCAGTGATTTTGGAGCCCAAAAAATAAAGTCTGACACTGTTTCCACTGTTTCCCCATCTATTTCCCATGAAGTGATGGGACCAGATGCCATGATCTTCATTTTCTGAATGTTGAGCTTTAAGCCAACTTTTTCACTCTCCTCTTTCACTTTCATCAAGAGGCTTTTTAGCTCCTCTTCACTTTCTACCATAAGGGTGGTGTCATCTGCATATCTGAAGTTATTGATATTTCTCCCAGCAATCTTGATTCCAGCTTGTGTTTCTTCCAGTCCAGCATTTCTCATGATATACTCTGCAAAGAAGTTAAATAAGCAGGGTGATAATATACAGCCTTGACGTACTTCTTTTCCTATTTGGAACCAGTCTGTTGTTCCATGTCCAGTTCTAACTGTTGCTTCCTGGCCTGCATACAAATTTCTCAGGAGGGTCAGGTCAGGTGGTCTGGTATTCCCATCTCTTTCAGAATTTTCCACAGTTTGTTGTGATCCACACAGTCAAAGGCTTTGGCATAGTCAATAAAGCAGAAATAGATGTTTTTCTGGAACTCTCTTGCTTTTTCCATGATCCAGCGGATGTTGGCAATTTGATCTCTGGTTCCTCTGCCTTTTCTAAAACCAGCTTGAACATCAGGAAGTTCACAGTTCACGTATTGTTGAAGCCTGGCTTGGAGAATCTTGAGCATCACTTTACTAGCATGTGCTGCTGCTGCTGCTAAGTCGCTTCAGTCATGTCCGACTCTGTGCAACCCCAGAGAGGGCAGCCCACCAGGCTCCCCTGTCCCTGGGATTCTCCAGGCAAGAACACTGGAGTGGGTTGCCATTTCCTTCTCCAATGCATGAAAGTGAAAAGCGAAAGTGAAGTCGCTCAGTCGTGTCCAACCCTCAGCGACCCCATGGACTGCAGCCTGCCATGCTCCTCCATCCATGGGATTTTCCAGGCAAGAGTACCAGAGTGGGTCGCCATTGCCTCCTCCATTACTAGCATGTGAGATGAGTGCAATTGTGTGGTAGTTTGAGCATTCTTTGTCATTGCCTTTCTTTGGAATTGGAATGAAAACTGACCTTTTCCAGTCCTGTGGCCACTGCTAAGTTTTCCAAATTTGCTGGCATATTCAGTGCAGCACTTTCACAGCATCATCTTTCAGGATTTGAAATAGCTCAATAGGAATTCCATCATCTCCACTAGCTTTGTTCGTAGTGATTTTTCTAAGGCTCACTTGACTTCACATTCCAGGATGTCTGGCTCTAGGTGAGTGATCACACCATCATGATTATCTGGGTCATGAAGATCCTTTTTGTACAGTTCTTCTGTGTATTCTTGCCACCTCTTCTTAATATCTTCTGCTTCTGTTAGGTCCAGACCATTGCTGTCCTTTATCGAGCCCATCTTTACATGAAATGTTTCCTTGGTATCTCTAATTTTCTTGAAGAGATCTCTAGTTTTTCCCATTCTGTTGTTTTCCTCTATTTCTTTGCATTGATCGCTGAGGAAGGCTTTCTTATCTCTCCTTGCTATTCTTTGGAACTCTGCATTCAGATGGTTATATCTTTCCGTTTCTCCTTGTTTTTTGCCCTCTTCTTTTCACAGCTATTTGTAAGGCCTCCCCAGACAGCCATTTTGCTTTTTTGCATTTATTTTCCATGGGGATGGTCTTGATCCCTGTCTCCTGTACAATGTCACAAACCTCATTCCATAGTTCATCAGGCACTCTATCTATCAGATCTAGGCCCTTAAATCTATTTATCACTTCCACTGTATAATCATAAGGGATATGATTTAGGTCATATCTGATTGGTCTAGCGGTTTTCCCTACTTTCTTCAATTTAAGTCTGAATTTGGTAATAAGGAGTTCATGATCTGAGCCACAGTCAGCTCCTGGTCTTGTTTTTGTTGACTGTATAGAGCTTCTCCATCTTTGGCTGCAAAGAATATAATCAGTCTGATTTCGGTGCTGACCATCTGGTGATGTCCTTGTGTAGAGTCTTCTCTTGTGTCGTTGGAAGAGGGTGTTTGTTATGACCAGTGCATTTTCTTGGCAAAACTCTGTTAGACTTTGCCCTGCTTCATTCCACATTCCAAGGCCAAATTTTCCTGTTACTCCAGGTGTTTCTTAACTTCCTACTTTTGCATTCCAGTCCCGTATAATGAAAAGGACATCTTTTGGGGGCAGTTAAGGAGAAGGTAAAAAGCCCTTTCTGAGTCTCCTGGGCCTTGAATGCCTTCAACTCAAAATAATCCACATGCCAAAGTGGCACCTTTGGGGGTGGTGTGTTCTGCTACCCTTCAGTCTTGGGTTATGACTTCCTGCTTTTCTATTACATTTCTTTACAATATATAATTACATTAATAGAGTCTCAGCAAACCAAAAGAACATTTCAGATATTATCATCTAATGCCATCTGTCTTGCTTTTGACAAAACTAGATATTAACTTTTGGTTGCACATATTTGCAGAATATTAAGCTTTAATAAAGTTGAAGGAAAAATTATTAATATTATTAATCATTTACAAGCTGGTATTCTGAAAAGATAGTTACTACTTCTTCCCTTCTTTATTAACTTTAAATCATAAGAGTTTCTTCACTCACATCTGTCCCCTTTTTCATTTTTCCATTCTGCCAGGTATTAAGTATCTTTGGTAAAGACTGGAAAGGGAGTCTTATGTAAAATGTGAAATGATGGCACATTTGCAAATTATGTTATAGGTACAAAAACATAGTACGAGTAATAAAAAATACTATATGAAAGTCCTCAACCAAACTATAAGCATAGGGAGGCAATTAATGACAAATAAACTAAGAAAAGGGCCAATGCACAGCTTTAAGAACTTTAATTATCGTCTGTGTTACACAAAACAAACAAATTCTGTTTCCAGCACTTTGTGAACCTGCTAAAGGCTAAGTGGAATCCGACATATAGGCATTTCTCTGATAGTTAAAAGAGGTTAGTACCCTAGTGCTTTGTAAAGACATTAATTAAATCTAGTTTCAATCTGTACTAAGGCACTGTTCTCTTGAAGTTGTAAATATGAACTGTTCTAAATAGATTAAGTACACTGCACTCCAAAGAAAAATAAGAGCTCCAGCATGTAGATTAATGCATTGTGAATTAGGTCTTTTAGGAAAAAGAAAAACAGAGAAATAAAAGTGAGTTATCATTAACATTACTGAGATTCACAGACCACAGTGCTACTGGTGGTGGGCCTCTCATGCATATACACGTTAGCCCCTACTATCTGCATCACACAAACATACAGTGCCCAAAGGCCTTCATAATCCAGTTGATGAAAAAACACAAAAGTACAGAAAAAAGCATTGTCATGATTGCCTACATAGAATATCACAAGAGAAGTACCTCAAAAAAGCTCTAGAACCAATACCAGGTTTAGCAAGGTCACAGGAATCAAGATCAACACACAGAAATCAGTTCCATTTCTATTCACTTATAATGACTACACAGAAAACAAAATTTTAAAACCCAATATCATTTAAAATATCTTCAAAGATGAAATGCTTAGGTATAAATCTAAAGAAACAAATAATCAAAAAAGGCCTACAGGAATACTGTTCATGGATTGGTGGACTCAACATAGTAATAAAGTCAAATCTCTCTGAATTAATCCATAGATTTAATATAATTTCCATCTAAATATCAGAAACATTTTGTAGACATAGGCAAGTGTTCTAAAATTTATAGAAAAGACAAGACCTAGAATAGCTGAGATAATCTTGAAAAAGAAGAATAAAATAGGACAAATCATTTTAGCTATTTTATGTTAAGGCTTACTATATAGCTATAGTAATCAAAGGAATGTGGTATTGACACAGAGATAATCACATAAATCAGTGGAATAGAATAGAGAACCCAGAAATAGACCCACACAATTATGCTCAACAGATTTTTGACAAAGGTGCAAAAACAGTTCAATGGGGAAAATATAGTCTTTTCAACAAATGGTGCTGGAGCAATTGGATATCCACAGGCAAAAAAATGAATAACAACCTAAACCTCAAACCTTATGCTCATATTAACTCAAAATAATCACTGACATATATGTGAAACAAAAACTATAAAACTTGTTAGAAAATGCATACGAGCAAATCTTTAGGACCTGCTGCTGCTGCTGCTAAGTCACTTCAGTCGTGTCCAACTCTGTGCGATCCCATAGATGGCAGCCCACCAGGCTCCCTCATCCCTGGGATTCTCCAGGCAAGAACACTGGAGTGGCTTGCCATTTCCTTGGGTTAAGCAAAGAGTTGTTACATCTGACACAACAACGAAATGCATAAAAGAAAAAATGAATTAACTAGACTTAATCAAAACTTTAAAATATTTGTTCTGTGAAAGACCCCATTAAAAGGATGGAAAGATGAGAAAATATTTGCCAACCACATATCTGACAAAGGACTAGTATTTAAAATATATAAAAGACTTTCAAAACTCAACAACGATAGAACAAACAAGTAATCCAGTTAGGGAAAGGACAAAAGAGATAAAGGAACATTTTACTGATGAGAGGATACAGATGACAAACAAGCAAGTGAAAAAAATGTTCAGTATCACCAGTCATTAGAGAAATACAAATCAAGATCACCATGGGACATCACTACATACCCACTAGAACAGCTAGAATAGAAACTCATGATAACACCAAATGCTGGCAAAGATGCACAGAAAATCAATCTTTCGTACACCGGTGATGGGAATACAAAATTGTACAGCCATTCTGAACTACAGTTGGGCAATTTCTAATAAACACTAAATATCCATGTAAGCAACAAGGTTCACAGTACAGCCCAGGGAACTATATTCAATATCTTGTAATAACCTACAATGGAAAAAGAATCTGAAAAAGTATAACATATACACATATACATTCAGATAGATACATATATATGTATGTATGTACCACAGTCAAGATTTCAACTTGTATCCCAGAACAAAGAGAATGTGTCAATGGAACTATATAATCTGATCTATATGTATCTATATATGTATCTGAACCACTTTACTGTACACCAGAAACTAACGTACATGTAAATCAACTACACTTCAATTTGAAAACAAAAACGCATCCAAAAAAACAAAACTCAGAAACCTACACATGAATGTTGAAAAAGAAAGTGAAAGTGAAGTCATTCAGTCGGGTCTGACTCTTCGCAACCCTATGGACTATAATCTGCCAGTCTCCTCCATCCATGGGATTTTCTAGGCAAGAATACTGGAGTGGGATGCCATTTCCTTTTCAAGGGGATCTTCCCGACTCAGGGATCAAACTTAGGTCTCCCCTATTGCAGGCAGACTCTTTACCAAAAAATGTTGAAAGCATCAAGTAAAATACTAGGCTTATGCAATATGCTCAGTACTTGGCAAAAGGTACAAAAGTGGCATAAATATGGCACAGAAAATAAAAATGTGACAAAGGTCTAAAAGTAAGCAAAACCAGGTGGCATTTGTTTCCTCAAAAAATTTACCAATTTAGTGTGGGAGACATGTTAATTCAATTGTCACCCAAACAAATATAAAATGATATTTCCAAAGTGCTATGAAGAAGAATTTTACAATGTCATGACAGCACGTATTAGGAAGATTTGATTTAGAGGAACAAAGAAATATGTAAGGAAGGCTGGGAAGAGCCTCCTTAGGAAGGGATGACTGAGCTGGGATCTGAAGATGTATGCATGCTAAATCAGATAAAAGCCTGACAGAGAAGAGCGTGCCTGGCACAGGGAATTATGAATGCAAGAACCTGTTAATAGAGAAGCAAGGTATGCCTGCCCAAGTGCTATAAAGAAGAAGGCAGAGTGCAATGCCGTAGGCAGCATCCCCTCCCCTCACCCTGACCCCAGACTTTACTTTCTAAACCACAGTCAAGATTTTAATTTGTATCCCAGAACAAAGAGAATGTGTCGATGGAACTATATAATCCGATCTATATCTCAAAAAGACCACTATGCTTATCAGCATTAGACTTATGGCACCCAATTATGAAACATTTCGTTAGCCAGAGTGAGAAACAATGTACTTTGAACTGGGTGTGGGAAAAGTGAAAATAAAAAGAAAGCAAAAATGCAAAAAGTATTTTTAGAAGGTATAATCCGTTGAATTTTTTTTTTTTTTTTTGGATGGATTTGGCCCCCTGATGCGAAGAACTGACTCATTTGAAAAGACCCTGATGCTGGGAAAGATCAAAGGCAGGAGGAGAAGGGGACGACAGAGGATGAGATGGTTGGACGGTATCACCAACTCAATGGACATGAGTCTGAGTAAACTCTGGGGGTAGGTGATGGACAGGGAGGTCTGGCGTGCTGCAGTCCATGGGGTCGCAAAGAGTCAGACAGGACTGAGCGACTGAACTGAACTGATTTGACTATTTTCCAGGGTCCTGGTTTGCAGAACTGACCAGATGGTGGTGCCCTTCAACAAGCTAAGAAACAGTGAAGACCACAACTGGGGCTGGAAATTCTAAGTTAAAGATAGTTTGAGTCATGCTTGAGACATCTAAGTGGAAATGTCAAATTAGCGGTTGGATAGGTAATTCCAGCACTGAAAGACACGGTTTCTAATCAGAGAGGAGATTCTAAGAAAGTCTTTTAGACTGATTCAAGGATGTTAAAGTCTCCTACATAGATAGAGTTGTAGATGCAGATAGAGAAATGGAGACGTTTGGATATATTCATTCAAGTGTCAAGAGAAAGTATAACCTTGTATTTATGGTTCCAAATATTTTAAGAATCATGCATTAAATGATTAAATACCAAAAGAGGAAACACAATTATTTTGAAGTGAGCAAGACTGATTCTACAAACATAAACTGGTGAGTTCAAAGTTAACTACCAAAAGAACCTAGAACAGAAAAATAATAAGATGCTATCTGAGCTCATCGAAAAGAAAACCTAATTACAAGGTGCCAAAACAGGACAAAGATTTGTCAAACTCATTCTAATCCTTTTGTTAAAAGAATTATCAGACTCAGGAAATGTATCAGAACTTAGAATCTGGAATTCAGCAAGGCATTTGACAAAGACGCTCAAAATATCCTTATGAACAAAGTAATAAGCTAGATGATGATATTGATAAGTGACTCGACAGTTGGCTCCAAAAAGTGGACTTGTGGTCCATCGAGAAGAAGAGGGTGATCTGCAGTGCTTTTATGACTACGCTGTCCTTTTTCTAACATTATTATGACATTTACATTTTAACCTTTGACTACAAGAATGATATTGATCAGATCAGCAGATGATAAGGTTAAAATTTAAAACAAACCTTGAATCCTTATGTCTTCAGAGACGTCAGTAGTTTCTCCACTGGTGCTGATTTTGCACCCCCTCCCAAACACATTTGGTAATGCCCAGAGACATTTTTTGTTTTCATAACTAGGTGTGAAGTGGCACTACTGACATCTATTAGGTAGAGGCCAGAGACGCTAATAAACGCCCTACAGCTCAGAGGACAGCCCCACCCCTGCCCTCATCAACCAGGAAAGAATTATCCATTTGAAAATTCAACAGTACCAATGTTGAGAAACATGACATAAATGAACTGATTAGAACAAGGATTCAAATATAGAAAAATTTAATAAAGATTATTATAACATCCTATATTTACTGCCTCCCAATATCAAGTATATAAATCACAGGCAAGAAATTAAGAGTCCCTTCCTTCCACAACAGTAGGGGCTGGAAGGAGTCTTCTAGCTCCAGCTATTCATTTGAAAAATAGAAACCCATTCCCAGAGACTGGCTTTCTCAGGGCTTTTCTTTCTTTGTAGAAAAAGCAGTTGACGTGACGGTATTAATTGTAGGCTAGAAAATCGCCCCCCAAAAGATGTCTACATCCTAATCCCTGGAACCATACTTGGATAAGGGAGGTTATCTGGGAGATACCTTCATAAAATTACACATTAGGTAACAGGTCCCAGGAGTCCACTCAAACATGATTCTGTAAATTAGGAGTTGAGTAAGTCAAGTTTCTATCCTACATTTGCACATTTACTCATTTAATGATTAGCCTCTTTTTCAGACCAAAAATGGTTATTTCTTTTGCTCTTACTATTAGTGTTATCAACATTAAAGCACTCTTGACCTTCTCGGAACTCTCCAAATTCATTTGAACTTACCCTGTAGCGGAGCCTATTATAAAAACCAGCCCTGAATCCAACTGTGACCAATTATTAATATAAACAGAACTAGATAATAGCTGCCTATATTCTATTTTCCTGCTAAACTACCTTACCAACACAAACTCACATTTGCTTTTCTCAAATAGTGAACGGTTAAGCCTTTCATCTTTTCTGAGTATTTTTGAACTGAGCATTTTGAACTTCATTCTGAAAAGATCTTTTTGATCTTCCCCATACAAATAAGATAAAGTTGGCAGGAATTCCACTTAATTCTATTTATTTCTAACCTTTGTTCTTCTGCTTGTATGTGCTCAATCATGTTCGACTCTTTTTGACCCCATGGACTACAGCATGCCAGGCTTCCCTGTCCTTCACTATCTTTAAACTATGATCAAACTATGAGTTTGATCAAATTCATGTCCATTGAGTCAGTGATGCTATTCAACCATCTCATCCTCTGCCGCACCTTCACCTTTTGCCCTCAATCTTTCCCAGCATCAGAATCTTTTCCAATCAGCCAGCTCTTCATATTAGGTGGCCAAAGTAGTGGAACTTCAGCTTTAGCATCAGTCCTTCCAATGAATATTCAGGGTCTGATTCCCTCTAGGATTGACTGACTTGATCTCCTTGCAGTCCAAGGGACTCTCAAGAATCTTCTCCAGCACCGCAATTCAAAAGCATCGATTCTTTGGTGCTCAGCCTTCTTTATGGTTCAACTTTCATCATACACGCCTACTGAAAAACCACTTTATTGACTATCCAGACCTCTGTCAGCAAAGTGATGTCTCTGTTTTTTAATATGCTGTCTAGGTTTGTCATAGCTTTCCTTCCAAGGAGCAAGTGCCTTTTAATTTCATGGCTGCAGTTACCATCGGCAGTGATTTTGGAGCACAAGAAAATAAAATCTGTCACTGCTTCCACTTTTTCCCCTCCTGTTTGCCAGGAAGTGATGTAACCAGATGCCATGATCTTAGTTTTTTGCAAATTGAGTTTTAAGGCAACTTTTTCACTCTCCTCTTTAACCCTCATCAAGAGGCTGTTTACTTCCTCTTCACTTTCTGCTATTAGAAGGTATCATATGCATATCTGAAGTTGTTGATATTTCTCCCGGCAATCTTGATTCCAGCTAATGAGTCATCCAGTTCCTCATTGTGTATGATGTACTCTGCATATAAGATAATAAGCAGGGTGACAATATACAGCCTTGACATACTCCTTTCCCAATGTTGAACCAGTCATTTGTTGCATGTAAAGTTTTAACTGTTGCTTTTTATCTGCATACAGGTTTCTCAGGAGACAGGTAAGGTGATCTGGTACTCCCATTTCTTTAAGAATTTCCCAGTTTGTTGTGATCCACACAGTCAAAGTCTTTAGCGTAGTCAGTGAAGCAGAAGTAGGTGCTTTTCTGGAATTCCCTTGCTTTCTTTATGATCCAATGAATGTTGGCAATTTCTGGTTCCTCTCCTTTTTCTAAACCAGCTTGTACATCTGGAAGTTCTTGACTCACATACTGCTGAAGCCAAGCTTTAAGGACTTTGAGCATAACCTTACTAGTATGTGAAATGAGCACAATTAGGCAGACCACTCAGCATCACAGTAATCCAAGTCTATGCTGCAACCACTGATACCAAAGCAGCTGAAGTTGACTGGTTCTATGAAGACCTACAAGACCTTCTAGAACTAACAACAACAACAAAAATGTCCTTTTCATCACAGGGGATAGGAATGCAAAAATAGAAGTCAAGAGATACTGGGAGTAACAGGCAAGTTTGGCTTTGGAGTACAAAATGAAGCAAGGCAAGGGCTAACAGAGTTCTGTCAAGAGAACATACTAGTCATAGCAAACACCCTTTTCCAACAATCCAAGAGATGACTCTACACATGGACATCACCAGATGGTCCATATCAAAATCAGATTGATTATATTCTTTGAAGCCTAAGATGGAGAAACTCTACACAGTCAGCAAAAACAAGACCTGGAACTGATTGTGGCTCAGATCATGAATTCCTTAGTGCAAAATTCAGGCTTAAATTGAAGAAAGCGGGGAAAACTGCTAGACCATTCAGGTATGATCTAAATCAAATTCCTTATGATTATACAGTGGAGGTCATACATAGATTCAAGGGATTAGATCTGGTAGACAGAGTGCCTGAAGAACAGGTTCATAAGCTTGTACAGGAGGTAGTGACCAAAATCATCCCAAAGGGGAAAAAAAAGGTACAAGATTACATGATCATCACTAATAAAAATGACTAGGGTTTAGAATGCATTTTATTCATACAAAAATGCCATGTAAATGCTGAATAATTATAAGTCATTATCTCAAATCTGATTTGAGAGGCAAAGCATTTGTTTGCCAAGCCTTGTTCCTCTGCTCTTAATTACTGAGCAACCATGAAATTGACTATAAATGACTGATGCCTTATTTACAAAAGCGTTCATATTTTCAGGCTATAACATTTATGCTTATATTGACAGTCCTTATTTAGCACACCTCATGGAGGAGTCACATAAGTTGAGGCATGTTCAATGAATCGCAATAATACTTTCTAGGAACTAGACACTTGGCTTCCACCAGCAAGATAAACAGCATGCTTTCAAAAGCTTGATCAACTGGTATATTAAACTGAGTTTACTAAGCCAATTAGGTATAAATTATTTATTAGCATAGAATATATTAAACTCCATTCTCCATAAAAGCTAAGTGACTACATCATTCCTTTATCAAGCAATCCTAGGTTCTATCAAGTATTATAGTAGTTTTCAGACTGTGTTCAAAAGGTCCTGAGGCATCCTGCTCTATGCCAGAATGCTAAATGTAATCTTTTGGGCCCAACCATAGACTTTGCCTGGCAGGCCTCCTGTTGAGAAAGCAGCCACGACCACTTTAGACCTGGTGCAGAGGCAGCATTCTGCAGGCTCTGGAGGCAATTGCCTTCACAGACTCCACCCATCCCACCCTCCCCTAGCCATGCTCATATTTCCATTCCTAGCGTAGGCATCTCCATTCACAAGTCTCTTTGTTTATGTTGGTAGGCAGGGGGTGTCTCCATTCTCCTAGGCCCCAGGTCCATAAAATGGCAAAAATCCTTTTATGTGGGGCTCCCTTAGCAGTGAGACCACCTTCTCATCCCTATCTGTACTGATCTGACCTTTGACCAGAGCCATGGGGGGAAACGGGACATTAGAGGAACCAGCACTTTCTTTTTTGGCTTCTTGCTTACACGATCACAGTACTTAATAAAGGCTTAATCGCTACTTTCCATTTGACTTGTCCTGATTGAGCACTACAATGACCGGAAGCTCTTTAACAAGAGTTGTATGTATAATCTCCATTTTCCAGATTAAGAAAATAGAAAGGACTGAATAACACTTTCAAGGTCACACAGAAAATGAGGAACTCCAACTATATTTTAAGCAGCTTTATTACAAACCTCATGCTCCTACCAGAAATGCCCCCTCCACCAACATTCCAACTTGCATTCAGTGAAATAACATCTGTCCTATAACTTATCACTTGTACTTGGGTACCTTAATAACAGGCAAACTAATTCTATTAGGCTACCAACAAAGAAACATTCCCAGATAGTCAAAAGAGACTACTCATTTCTTGCTCAGACACATGGAATTAGAGAAAAGCCAACAAACAAATAAAAGCAAAAATCTAAGGGCCAACCAGTCATTAGCCCAATCCGTACTTTACCTCTTTTTAACCTTTTCACCTAACAGTCTTCTCTCCTAGCATGAATGATGAACACGAATCTCATTGACAAACTGGCAGAGGTATCTGATTTGGCTTTTCTCCTAACTCCTGCAATCACTTTCAGCTGCTCCACTCATACTCTCTCTCTTGTCCTGTGATCCTAACTAGGTCTTCTGCTTGTGATAATAAAACAGAAACATGTTAAACTGGCCTGCGTGAGATGCCAATGGTTTATCTTAAGGGTCTTCTTTACCTATATTTTAATTAATTCACTGTTACCATTAAAATTCCATCATCTACTACACATGACTTCTATGTCCCATCACCACCTTTGCTGCCTCCACCACCCCACATTCACTCTGAGCCTACTATAGAGTCTATGTTCAAAGAGCGGATGTAAATTTGAGGCAACACAACCTTAAAATTAGCCCACTGCCCAGCTATTTCTCACTTGAATTAATTTGCATCCATGAACAATTAAGCCAACAGGGTGTATGTCTGTGTCCTCATGAATGCCCTGGCTTTCACTAGTCAGTACGACTTTTTTGTTAACCACTTCCCAGGAAGCAAATTTCTCAAAGTCACAATTTCTCTATAACTTTCATGGTCTTTCAAAAGTGCCCTAACTAACAGCTAATCCATTCACTCAAACTCCAGTGAGGTGTCCCTGTAAGTGGCGTCAATGGCAAGTTTGCAATCTACTAAGACAGGTGTCATATGGTCTCCACACTCAACCAAAATATAGATGCTCAGTGCTGCTCAGGGCACAGCTGACTCACTTGGTGAAGAATGCAGATGACTCACTGTGAAATCCAAAGATACCACTGATGCAAATGACTGTCTAGTGATGTTTCTCCAATCTGCCAGCTCAGTTATAAGATTGGAAGGCTGCATTGCCCATTTCCTGTGTGATTCTTTATGGCCTGAAAACAATAAAAATATCCAAGCCCCTTCTTGCCAGGCTGTGTATTTCTTGATGTTACCCCAAGACCATAAAGGGCAATGATTATGAGAAAGTGCTACTGGAACCATTACCACACTTGAGGAGTGGTAACACTATGCTCTTCACCATGACCTTGCTGAGATATGATACTGACAGAAACTATCCCTCTCTCTAGGCTGTGTGCACATGTATAGAGAGGAGCTGAGGTCAGTGAGGCAAGGAACAGGTATCGGAAAAGGAACGTTTGTATTTTCAAAGCAATTGACTAAGATGACACTGATTCCAGCTCTCAAAGTGTTCATATCTCTGGAAACTCTTCCACAAAGTCATAATAGCAAAGATTATTATTTACAGAACCCTTTAGTATGTGTTGGGTTTCCCTTGTGACTCAGCTGGTAAAGAATCCTCCTGCAATGCAGGGGTGAAGTGAATGTGAAAGTCACTCAGTCGTGTCCGACTCTTGTGACCCCATGGACTGTAGCCCGCCAGGTTCCTCTGTCCAAGGGATTCTCCAGGCAAGAATACTGGGGTGGGTTGCCATTTCCTTCTCCAGGCAATGCAGGGGACCTGGGTTCAATCCCTTGGTTGGGAAGATACCCTGGAGAAGGGAAAGGCTTCCCACTCCAGGATTTTGGCCTAGAGAATTCCATGGACTGTATAGTCCGTGGGGTCGCAAAGAGTCAGACACAACTGAGCGACCTACGCTTCATTTCTAGTATGTGTTAGGCATTCATTTTACTAAGTGCTTTAATCACATCAACACGTTTAATCCTTGCAGTCCCATGAAGCAGGTGAGAAGGACCCTCTATCCTTACCTCTGAGGCAGTCAAGCAAAGTAAGTGAGGGAATCCAGAGCCAACTGCTTCAGTTCAAACCTGGCTGTGCCACCTATCAGCTCTATCACCTTGGTCCTACCCCATGGAGTGGTTTTGATGATTCAGGGAATGGACTTACAAAAAATACTCAATGTACCAGCTAGTTATAATTACTACCATACCACCAATGGTTAACTGGGAGCCACAGAGCAGGAACACGGGAAGTGAGGTGTGATACAGTGGCTCCCTGAAGACCCAGCTCAAAGCAGCACTGAAGATGGTTAACACTGAGGAACAGCCCTCATCAGAGATTTTAACAAACATCTTCATCCTTCCTTCCATCTGCTGCTTGTTTAGCCATCCCCATACCAGAAAAAGGCAAGAAGATGCTATTTCTCTGTTATCACTAAAATCAGATCCCTGTTTCTAGGAAAAGAATACACTCACAGTTCTAGTCCTTAAGTACAAATTCTGACCCAGTGGTAATTGTCTATTCAGGATGAATCTCCCAGGGAATAAAGTAAGTATAGTTTTTGTTTCAAGTGGGGTTCCCTAGAAGGAAGGACTTCCTGAACATGATTTATTGAGAGGGTGCTCCCAGGGGAAAATCTAAAAGGAAAAGAATCAGGAGAGGAAAAGGTAAAGAACTGAGCAAGGATGTGATCTCAGGTAAACTGTGGCCTTAGCCTGATCCATGGAAGACTCTAGAACATAAGTCACATCACAAAGTTATTCTCACCTTGAGGCAAAGAATGTGGTGCCTTTGGATTTCTTTCTTTGGTACCCTCCTAATAGTGAGTCATTGGTCCTGAGGTGCTTCCAGGGTGAAACAGCTGTAGTCAGCCAAGGGTAATTCCCCAGGAGAGGCAGAGGATGAGGCTGTGAGCCCAAAGTAGTCAGTGCCCACATGACCCGGGAGATTTGGGCAGGGCACCAATACACCTACTATAGTCAGACAGTAGGACTATAGAAACAAAGTCCCTGCCCTCATACCCTTTACACAGGCACAGGACTCCATAGAGTTTCATCCAGAAGAATTAAATGGTCAATCTGCCTTCTTACTCTTAAGAAAACCAAAATAAAATTTCTGAATCCTAAAAATCTACTCAAGCCAGGCAGACTCTCCAAGGCTCTTTGTTTTAGGAGGGGACAAAACAGGCTGGGGCTCCAACAAGACGTTCCAGTTAACAGACCTCTTGCCCGGCCCCTGACTAAATCCATTCTTCTGACAGGCCGAAATGGACCCAGGCAAATGGAAAATCATTCGTCTCTTATCTGCAGGCTACCATATTTCCTGTCTGAGAAAAAGTCAGGGCAGGGCGGGTGGGGTGGGGGACAGTGTTCCCAAACTTCCTTCTCTAAGGAAATTATAAGAGTGAGACAGCTCAGTTACAGGAGTGTAATTAATGTCATTAAATCACTGTTGGGGAATGATTATGCCTTGAATTTAGAGGTCACTTCCCTGCAGGGATTCACAAAGGAAAAATCCTCACCCTTCCATTGTCTTACTCATCCTGACAGCACCTCCTGTGAGACAGGCAGACAATCTGCTTTGCTCTACGCGGCCTCTCTGGGCAAGCGCACTCATGCAATTTGGCATCCTCCGGTACTTCCCCTGGAGACCCTGTCTTCCTCAGCCCTTCCTGAAGTACGCAGGTCCAGTGCCCTAGACAGTGGTACAGGGCAACATATTCAGAAATGCCCCAAGTTTGGTTTAGTGCTCTGATGCCATTCTCTTGGAATTCTTAATAATTTCTGAAGGATCACATATTTTCATTTTACAGTGGGCCCCACAAATCACATAGCCATCCCTAGACGTATGTTTTAAGCCGAACCTGGGATAGGAGGAAATATTGCAGCAAGACAGCTGTGACCTCTGACCTTCCCAGAGATTGTGTACCCCACGGGTGCGCTAGTCATTAGTGCTGCAAACCAAGCATTTTGGGTTCTCCTTCCAGGCACAGGTAGGATTGAACCAAAACTTGTCATTGATAAAATGTTAGCAGGAAGTGATGATGTCGCATCTGGGCAAAAGGTGTAGAGGCTAGGGCTCCAGGCACCACGCTGCCTTGCTCCTGGCTGGGTTGTCAAGATGGAGCTTCCCTCAGCCAGTCCCCAAGAAAGACTGAGCCCCCCAGACAATATGCAATAAACCTGCTCTGTGAGCAAGATAAACGTTTGTGATTTTAAGCCACTGGGATTGTGGGATTATTTTCTCCCATAACTTAGCCTACCCTGATAGATGCAGAGGGTCATAAACAGATTCTCAAAGGATCCTTTGCAATACTTGGAGACAGCCAGAGAGAAGAAACAGTGTGCATGGCAATGTCTGATAATGAGGAAGAAGCCTCCCACACAAAGACAAGATGGGTTAGAGGAAGCCCACAGAGGATTGTTTAACTGATTTAGAACAACGATTCACCACTGAACCTCAGAAAATATAGCCTTATAGCAGGGTTCCCTTGTAATAGTTTCAATAGCAAATACATTTGAATCTGAGGGGAAAAAATTCTGATTAAATCTGTCTGTCTTTCCATCCCTGCCATTTTGCTCCTCCAACACTCAGCAAGTGCAAATTGCTTCTTTTTTAGGATAAGGAAAAGAGGGAAAGATAAAATGACCCTAAAAGACCACAAAAGTTTCCTGGCATTGACTAGTGAAGCTCAGCAAATAAGCAGTATTTTAATAAAATGTTTGATGGGCTTGGGAGATGCAACAGCTTAAAATAAAATCACAACCTATTCGTCTCTCCCACAAGCAAGGAATCAAGATCAATGTGAATTTACAGTAGCCCCCTGAAAGAGCCCTGTAAGGAAGGGTCTCATCCAGCTTGCAAGTTGGAACATCTACAGTGTTCTTTTATTCATGACCAAATGTTTCCAGAATGATTCAACTGGCATTGTAAATGTGCAGTCTATATCAACTGAGTGACAAGGATTAAGTGAGACTCAGATTAAAATGCTAAGTGAGTTTGTACCAAGATCAAGCCAAATATACAGTTAACACTAAGAAAATACATGCTGAAGAAGAAGTGTACAAACAACCACCTAGAGAAAAACCTCAGAATAGCAAATGGTACCAGAGAAAGTGTCTTGAACGGCGAGTCACTCATTGGGGGCTGAAATTACCTTTTTGAAAGTATAATTGCTCAGTAGTATTTAGGAAAAAAATATGCAGCCAGACAAACAACTTAACAGGTATATTCACAGTGGATTTGGTTCAAAAAGAAAGAACAATAATTAAGTCCATTTTTCTGATACATGTTGATAAACAACATTTTTAGAAACCAAAAATTACTTTAAGAGAACTGCTAGATTTACTACTGCAAAAGAATAACTATGCTTTGAGTCTTGCAGAGCTTTTCTCCCCCAAAATCCACAACTGAAAGCCAAGATCAATGGAAATTTATTATTTACCAAATATTACTGTGATAGAATTAAAAAAAGAAAACACCATTAGAAAAAAATCTGTAGTCATGCAATGTCTTACATTTTTGTTGTGTAATGAATATAGAAATAAAATCACAAACCTCTTGCCAGTGACATTTAAAGTGACCTGAGACACTGATCAATTAACACACAGTCAGCCCTCCATATGTGCAGTTGCCGCATCCTTGATCTCAAACAGTTCAGTTCAATTCAGTCGCTCAGTCATGTCCGACTCTTTGCGACCCCATGAATCACAGCACGCCAGGCCTCCCTGTCCATCATCAACTCCCAGAGTTCACTCAGACTCACGTCCATTGAGTCTGTGATGCCATCCAGCCATCTCATCCTCGGTCGTCCCCTTCTCCTCCTACCTCCAATCCCTCCCAGCATCAGAGTCTTTTCCAATGAGTCAACTCTTCTCATGAGGTGGCCAAAGTACTGGAGTTTCAGCTTTAGCATCATTCCTTCCAAAGAAATCCCAGGGCTGATCTCCTTCAGAATGGACTGGGTGGATCTCCTTGCAGTCCAAGGGACTCTCAAGAGTCTTCTCCAACACCACAGTTCAAAAGCATCAATTCTTTAGCACTCAGCCTTCTTCACAGTCCAACTCTCACATCCATACACGACTACTGGAAAAACCATAGCCTTGACCAGACGGACCTTAGTCAGCAAAGTAATGTCTCTGCTTTTGAATATGCTATCTAGGTTGATTATAACTTTTCTTCCAAGAAGTAAGCGTCTTTTAATTTCATGGCTGCAGTCACCATCTGCAGTGATTTCGGAGCCCAAGAGTTCAAACAACTATAGATCAAATATATTTTTTTTTAATTTCCAAAAAGCAAAACTGGACATTGTCATACACCAGCAACAATTTAAACACCATTTATACTGTATTTACATCTATTTTTCAGCATGTACATTGTATTAGATGTTATAAGTAATCTAAAGATGATTTAAAGTACACAGGAGGATATTGGCTAGTTATATGCAATTGCTTTTTCCATGATCCAGTGGATGTTGGTAATTTGATCTCTGGTTCCTCTGCCTTTTCTAAAACCAGCTTAATTGCCAACACCCGCTGGATCATGGAAAAAGCAAGAGAGTTCCAGAAAAACATCTATTTCTGCTTCATTGACTATGCCAAAGCCTTTGACTGTGTGGATCACAATAAACTGTGGACAGTTCTGAAAGAGATGGGAATACCAGGCCACCTAACCTGCCTCTTGAGAAATCTGTATGCAGGTCAGGAAGCAACAGTTAGAACTGGACATGGAACAACAGACTGGTTCCAAATAGGACAAGGAGTATGTCAAGGCTGTATATTGTCACCCTGTTTATTCAACTTATATGCAGAGAACATCATGAGAAACGCTGGGCTGGAAGAAACACAAGCTGGAATCAAGATTGCCAGGAGAAACATCAATAACCTCAGATATGCAGATGACACCACCCTTATGGCAGAAAGTGAAGAGGAGCTAAAAAGCCTCTTGATGAAAGTGAAAGAGGAGAGTGAAAAAGTTGGCTTAAAGCTCAACATTCAGAAAACAAAGATCATGGCATCTGGTCCCATCACTTCATGGGAAATAAATGGGGAAACAATAGAAACAGTGTCAGACTTTATTTTTGGGGGCTCCAAAATCCCTGGAGATGGTGAGTGCAGCCATGAAATTAAAAGACGCTTACTCCTTGGAAGAAAAGTTATGACCAACCTAGATAGTATATTCAAAAGCAGAGACATTACTTTGCTGACTAAGGTCCATCTGGTCAAGGCTATGGTTTTTCCTGTGGTCATGTATGGATGTGAGAGTTGGATTGTGAAGAAGGCTGAGCGCTGAAGAATTGATGCTTTTGAACTGTGGTGTTGGAGAAGACTCTTGAGGGTCCCTTGGACTACAAGGAGATCCACCCAGTCCATTCTGAAGGAGATCAGCCCTGGGATTTCTTTGGAAGGAATGATGCTAAAACTGAAACTCCAGTACTTTGGCCACCTCATGAGAAGAGTTGACTCATTGGAAAAGACTCTGATGCTGGGAGAGATTGGGGGCAGGAGAGAAGGGGACGACCGAGGACGAGATGGCTGGATGGCATCACAGACTCAATGGACGTGAGTCTGAGTGAACTCTGGGAGATGGTGATGGACAGGGAGGCCTGGCGTGCTGCGATTCATGGGGTCACAAAGAGTCAGACACGACTGAGCGACTGAAATGAACTGATATGCAATTACTCATCCGTTTTACATAAGGAGCTCGGGCATGTGGATTTTGGTACCCATGGGGGTCCTGGAACCACTCTCCCTCAGATGCCAGGGACAACTGTATGCATGATATTTGAATTGATCCCCTCCAACCTGTCTGTGGCTTTCATCTTTTTAAAATTCATTTCTGTATTTTACCGGTTTTGGTTGCACTGGGTCTTCAGAGCTGTAGGCAGGCTTTCTCTGGTTGCAGAGAGCTGGGGCTCTCTCCAGTTGCAATGCACAGGCTTCTCAATGAAGTGTCTTCTCTTATTGTGGAGCGCAGGCTTTACGCACACAGGTTTCAGCAGTTGCAGCACTTGGGCTTAGTTGTTCCATGGCATGTGGGATTTTCCCAGACCAGGGATGGAACCCATGTCCCCTGCATTGGCAGGGGGATTCCTATACATTGTACCACCAGGGAAGTCCCTTTCTGTGGCTTTCCAATTTTTCTAAATCAGCTCACATTCCATGGAATTTTTACCCCAGGATTTGCAGACCTTTGCTACAACCTGCATTTTTGGATTTTCGAAGAGAACAAGAAGGATGGGAAGAGACTGGCATCTGTATAAATTTCAGGTAGTGGCTGTAGGGGAGCAAAATTTGCCACCCCCAAAATGGGTCCTTCTGGCATGTGGATTATTTTCAACTAAAAACAATCAAGGTCCAAAAGACTCAGGAAGAAACTTTGGCTTTCCCCCTAACTAGCTAAAAGAATTTAGATAGAGGGCCTATTTCTGGACTAAAGCTATCACCAGAGATATCTGCAAAGAAGATGTGTTAAGTGTGGTGGGGAAGCTCAGTAGAGCCTGAACAGCAGTCCACTCTGTGTCCCATTTATTTAGCAAAAACTTGCTTTCTATCTCCAAATGAATTGCCTTTCTCCCCTTCAAAGTCCCAAACCACTACCTCCAACATCCTCTTTGGTCTTTAGCAAACGTATTTAAGGCACTGGTTTCTGCCATTTTGGCCAGTTATTAAATTTTTTTCTTTTCTTTTTTTTTTTTTTTTTTTTTTTGGTGGGGCAATCCTCTCCCATGTTTGTGTGTATGCATGCTCAGTTATGTTCGCTCTGCAACCCTATGGACAGTGGCCAGTAACCAGGCTCCTCTGTCCAGGGGATTCTCCAGGCAAGAATACCAGAGTGGGTTCCCATGCTCTCCTCCAGCGCATCTTCCCAACCCAGTAATTGATCCTACATCTCCTGTGTCTCCTGCACTGGCAGGCAGATTTTTTTTACACTGAGTCACCTGAGAAGCCCTCTCCCATGTATGCTGCTGCTGCTGCTGCTAAGTCACTTCAGTCATGTCCAACTCTGTGCAACCCCATAGATGGCAGTCCCATGTATACATGTTAATAAAATTTTGTTTGATTTTCTCTGATCAATCTATCTCGTGTCAATGTAATTCTTAGACCAGTCAGAAGAACCTAGATTGTAGAGGAAAATTTCTTCTTCCCCAGCTTGACCTTCTGTCTGAGATATTTCCCAGGCTGGCTTCAGGGAAACACTCCTTCTCAGACACACCAAACACTCTGCGTCTCTATCCTCTTGCAGCTGAGGACATTCACCCCTTCGATCCTCAAGCACTGAATGGGAACTGTGGGATGGTGAGTCCCTGCTCATCGTTGTTCTTGTTCAGTCCTTCAGTCATGTCCGACTCTTTGCGACCCCATGGACTGCAACTCACCAGGCTTCCCTGTCCATCACCAACTCCTGGAGCTTGCTCAAACTCACGTCCATCGAGTCAGTGATGCCATCCAACCATCTCATCCTCTGTCATCTCCTCCTCCTGCCTTCTATCTTTCCCAGCATCAGGGTCTTTTCCAATGAGTTGGGTCTTTGTATCAGGTGGCCAAAGTACTGGAGTTTCAGTTTTAGCATCAGTCCTTCCAATGATTATTCAGGGTTGATTTCCTTGAGAATTGACTGGTTTGATCTCGCAGTCCAAGGGACTCTCAAGAGGCTTCTCCAACACCACAGTTCGAAAGCACCAGTTCTTCGGTGCTCAGCCTTCCTTATGGTCCAACTCCCTGTCCATACTTGGTACCAAACGAGTATAACGGAGGGCCCGGAATTAAAGGAAGCTAGAGGCCACAGTACAGCACCATAGTTAAGAACAGAGCCTCTTAGTCCATCCAGCTTATGTGAAAACACATCTGTTATCACTCTAGCTTTCACATCTGTAGCATAGGGGTGGTAATAATAGAAAACAGACCATAAACAGAATACTCTTTGCACAGAACTGATGGGTTATCATGCACCCACAAGTCAGCAATATATGGTTGTCATTATGATTATAGTGAACTCTATCTCTTCTGGGAAAAATTTAAAGATGCTCAGTCTCTTGGTTCCTTCCATCTTAGAAGTGTCACAGATCCCCACTTGTGTATGGGTACTGATTCTATCGAGTAGGTGAAAAAATGTTGCTGTCCCAAAATTGGACTGAAAGATAAAATACAGACGTTGAAGAAAGGTCAGGAAGAGGCAGATGCCCAGGAAGAGTGAGTTGAAAACAACATTCAAGGTCCAACTCCTGATGAGGTGTTAAATGATGGGTGGGAGCAGTCCCTGCTGTAATCCAGTTAACATTTAGCACCTAATTATCACTTCTCAGCAGAGTCCAGACTAGATAATTGTGAACTGCAACCTCCAAGCTACACAGGAAATGTTTGATGCTACCAAGCCACAGATTCAATCGTTTACCAGACACTAGCAATCCAGAAGCAAGTAGCAGGAGATGCAGAATATTACTCTAGTTAATCAGTGAAAGGTCATTGCTTTTCTGGATCTGCCTGCAGTTCAGCAGATTCTAGCCAAACAGGATGTGGGTGATTTAATCCAAGACTTCCTTCTAAAAATGCCTCTTATAACCAGCAGTCATAGATAGAGCAGAAAATACTATCTGAGTTTCCAAACCTAGATTTTCTTTCCCATCGGATACAAAGCAGTGCTACTGATTCACACCTGCGTTTTCGGGGAGGTGAGATGATAAATTTCCTAATTCTTTCATGCTTCAAAAACACAATTTTCTCAGTATGTAAATGGGATAACCTCTAGGGATAGAATGGTGGCTAAAACACAGGTCCTATCTCAGAGAAACCCTGATATGAAAGTCTAACATGGAACACAGAGATGGGGGTAAAGCTTCATGATACAGTAATAAGTGCAACAAATTCCTTTTTTTTTAAAGGTGGTGGGAACCCACAAGGCTTGAAAGGCTTTCCACAGAAGCAATGATGTTTATATTACATCCTGTATTACAACTCAGATTCCAAGGTGGCTCAGTGGTAACAAATCGGCCTGCCAATGCAGGAGACACCGGAGACATGGGCTCAACCCCTGGGTCACAAGGCAGAGCATTAGGAAAGGCTTGGAAGGCTTTCCACAGAAGCAATGATATTTATGTTCAATACAATTGTTCTCACAATTCTTTGGCCAAGAATTTGAGTATTTGTGTTCCTCTGCTGGAACTGCCAAAGGACATATAACCAACCTGCTAGATACTATGACTTTTCCACGACTGTCTACCAACCTGTGATCAATATTGCATATGCACCCTCTAAGAAATGCATCAAATTTATCCTACCAAACTGAGTTAAGTATTTTTGCTATTGAATTACACTAACCCTCAGGAATGTTGAAGGAAGACTCACAAACAATATAACACACACACACACACATACACACACCAATTTACTTTGTAGGCATTTTAGAAAAACTTCAGTGCTTTTAAAATAATTTCAACTTCAGTGTTTTTAAAATAAAAGGAAAGGAAAGTGTTATCATTAAAAGTATCATAATTAACAGTACATTATAACAATTTTCAGATTCACAATAGGGTCCCTGAAGAGAAGGGAGAAATTGGGATACTATATAAGTAGAAAGGATAAAAAAGAAGGGATTATAGAGACACTCTATTTCCTCATGCCTAAGACATTCTTTCAGAGACATCTTTCAGATGCTCTGATATCAGGATGCATCAGACAACTGATAAAGTTTTATGATTATGAGGTGAATATTATGCCAGACTTTTGTGGAAATCTTCTTTTGACAATTTCTGGAAAGATCAAAAAAGTGACAGAATCTGAGTACACTGGAATTGGTGAAAAGTAACGGGAAAGGATGAGGACACGTGGGGCAGTTACAGTCCACTTTAAACAAGTACTTTGTAGAAGAAGGATCTCCCTTTTCACACTGTAGAGTTCCCTGGGGTTTGAGGGACAGGAACCTAGGCCCTGGTCATCCTGTTCAACATAGAAACTGTCTTTTGTACCCTGGAAAACACACCCTGGAGGGTAGGAGGAGAAAGGGGCAACAGAGGATGAGATGGTTGGATGGCATCACCGACTCAAAGGACATGAGTGTGTGCAAGCTCCAGGAGACAGTGAAGGACTAGGAAGCCTGGCGTGCTGCAGTCCGTGAGTTGTCAAAGAGTCAGACAGAACTTGGCCACTGAACACCGACAAACACATTCTATTGTCAATCACTGCAACGTCAACCAAAACCAACCATTGCTTTTTTCAGTAAGTGCCTTTTGGAAGGAAATTTTATAGTTTTGCAAAGTATGAAGAAATGACTTAGAATGTTATTCGAAAAATGAAAGGTCTTTAAGTGTTAAATTCTTGATTTTACAGTTTTGTAAAACTGAAGACAAAAAAAAATAAGTGATCTGGGTAAGCTTGCATTTAAAGTATATTTAGAACTCAGTATTCTAGATAACACATAATTCAATATTCTAGATAACTTTTTCTGTTACTATATGCTACCTGTCCTTTGGAGCGACAAATGTAAATTTCCTACCTATGCCAAAAAACTGTCATGTCCTCTTATCCTAATCTTTAGAAGTTACGGCTGCTTCATTTGGTAATAACTGAAGGTAACACTGAACCTTTCAAATCAAATCCAGACTTTCGATCCAATTGGATCTTAGTTTGTACAATATATACTGTTTTCATTGCAAAAAATGTGCCAATTATTAGAACATTCGCCTCAGGGTACTGCATACTATGCTTGTTCAGTACATAACTCGAATAAAAACAAACTAGAACTCCTTCTGATAGAACTGTCCTAGAAGCAATATTCATAGATCTTCAAATACTGTTACAAAGAATTAAGACACTCTTCTCTAATTACTGTGGCCAGCAGCAAGCCAGTGCTTAGCTGCACAAATATCACACCATCTTCTACTGCAGTACCTGTCACCTAGGGGATGTCTCTTCACCTCTTTCAGGGTCTCCCACCTCTTTCTATCATTCTTGCTTCTGGTCTTATTTCTTGGACTTATTATATTAAGCTTTCGAGAAGAATACCAAACGCATACTTCCCCAGTCCCCTTTCCATTACAAGTTTTTCAATTCCCTTCACTGTAAGCGGTTCTGACAGTTTCTCTGGAAAATACTCCCAACTTAGTCCCTGTTTTAGACTCAAGCACTGATGATCTATATTAATGCACATATGATATGAAAAGGGAACTTTATGAATTATGCATTATCAAACATTGCTACTGTAGCTTTAATTTGCTTATCAGGTTGAGCTGCCAGTCACCTAGCAGGGCATCAAGAGAGGGACACAGGAGGGATAAATTTTGACAATAAAATGTGTACATCATGGCTGCTCTCAGAGAAGGCAAGCATAGATAAGCAAGCTCAGGGAGCAGTGTCAGGAAAACACCAGAGGCAAGAAGAAAATCAGTAATAACAAGGCTGCAGAAAGAAATATCCTAACTTAGTGACCTGGGTTGAGATCTAACCTCTGATATAATAAGTCTTCATCCTTGTGTATATCTGTCTGTCTGCTTGTCTCTCTCTGTCTCTCTCTCACACACACACAAAAATGAACACACACCATTCCTTAGCTCCATATTCAGGGGAGAGACAATACTCTACTTCAAGATGACAATTATTGCCATTGCTATGTGGTTACTGAGTTAACACATGCAAAGCATTTAGAAGTGTACCAGATATATGGTATGTGGTCATTCACCTAGAGCCAGACATCCTGGAGTATGAAATAGGTGGGCCTTAGGAAGCCTTACTACCAACAAAGCTAGTGGTGGTGATGGAATTCCAGCTGAGCTTTTTAAAATTCTAAAAGACGATGCTATTAAAGTGCTTCACTCAATATGTCAGAAAATTTGGAAAACTCAGCAGTGGCCACAGGACTGGAAAAGGTCAGTTTTCATTCCAATCCCAGAGAAGGACAGTGAGAAAGAATGTTCAAAACTACCACACAGTTGCATGCATTTCCCATGCTAGTAAGGTTATGCTCAAAACCCTTCAACCTGGGCTTCAGCAGTACATGTACCAAGAACTTCCAGATGTACAAGCTGGGTTTAGAAAAGGCAGAGGAACCAGATATTAAACTGCCAACATTCATCGGATCATAGAGAAAACAGGGGAGTTCCAGAAAAACATCTACTTCTGCTTCATTGACTATGCTAAAGCTTTTGACTATGTAGATCAAAACAAACTGTGGAAAATTCTGAAAGAGTTGGGAATACCAGACCACCCTCACTGTCTCCTGAGAGACCTGCACACAATCAAGAAGCAACAGTTAAAATCTTACATGGAACAACTGACTGGTTCAAAATTGGGAAAGGAGAACCACAAAGTTATAAATTGTCATTCTGTTTACTTAACTTATATGAAGAATAGATCACATGAAATGCCAGGCTGGATGAGTCACGGGGTCAAGTCAAGATTGCCAGAAGAAATATCACCAATGTCAGATGTGCAGATGATACCACTTTAATGGCAGAAAACAAAGAGCAACTAAAGAGCCTCTTGATAAGAGTGAAAGAGGAGACTGAAAAGGCTGGCTTGAAACTCAATATTTAAAAAACTAAGATCATGGCATCCAGTCCCATTACTTCATGGCAAATAAAAGGGGAAAAGGTAGAAGCAGTGACAGATTTTCTTCTCATGGGCTCTAAAATCACTGCAGATGGTGACTGCAGCCACAAAATTAGAAAACGTTTGCTTCTGAGAAGGAAAGCTATGACAAAGCTAGACAGCATATTAAAAAGTAAAGACACCACTTTGCCAACAACGGTCCGTCTAGTCAAAGCTACGGTTTTCCCAATAGTCATGTATGATGTGAGAGGTGGACCATAAACAAGGCTGAGTGCTGAAGAATTGATGCTTTTGAACTGTGGAGTTGGAGAAGACTCTTTAGAGTCCCTTGGACAGCAAGGAGATCCAACCAGTCAATCCTAAAGGAAATCAGTCCTGAATATTGAAGTTGAAGCTCCAATACCTTGTCCACCTGATGTGAAGAGCCAACTCACTGGAAAAGACCATGATGCTGGGAAAGATTAAAGGCAGAAGGAGAAGAGGGCAACAGAAGTTGGGATGGTTGGACGGCATCACCAACTCAACAGACATAAGTTTGAGCAAACTCCAGGAGATAGTGAAGGACAGGGAACCTGGTGCACTGCAGTGCATGGGGTCACAGAGATTCAGTAACTTAGCAACTAAAGAGCAACAATAGAGCAAATGTTAATAAGCCTTCTCCTTTGAGCCTGGTAGGCATGATGAGAGGTTATGTAGATGGCACAGAAGGTATTTGAAAATCATCTATGATTCTAAGACACAGCATGATTACACCACCTGCACAAGCTCTAGTTGCCCCAGAAAAAGCCTACTAGGTAAACAAGATGTGTCCCCTTTCCTGTGGGTTCCTTTGTCAAAGCTGATAGGAAAACATCTAAGTAAGCACTACTACTACTAAGTCACTTCAGTCGTGTCCGGCTCTGTGCGACCCCATAGACGGCAGCCCACCAGGCTCCCCCGTCTCTGGGACTCTCCAGGCAAGAACACTGGAATGGGCTGCCATTTCCTTCCCCAATGCAGGAAAGTGAAAAGTGAAAGTGAAGTCGCTCAGTCATGTCTGACTCTTAGCAACCCTATGGTCTGCAGCCTACCAGGCTCCTCCACCCATGGGATTTTCCAGGCAAGAGTACTGGAGTGGGTGCCATTGCCTTCTCCACTACTAACAATAATAATAATACCTAAGGACCATCTTTTATGTGACCAGTGTTTTATCTTTTATTTCCTCTAATCCCTACACATACTCTGAGGCAGATTTTATTAATTGCATTTTATAGGTGAGTTGACCAAGACTCAGAGAAGTTTAGAAACTTTCCCAATATGACACAGCTAGTAAGTAGAAAACCCAGATTAATTTCAAACCCAGATTAACTCCAAGGCCCCAAGAAAAATGCCTCCTCTAAAAGGCTCATATTGCTCACAGTAAGAGAAAAGATAGCCATCTTAGACCTGGAAACTGGTGGCTGAACAAGTAACAATATATGAGACCTGGATTCAGATCTCGGGGGTGCCACTTGCTAACTCTATGAGCCTTGAGCAAGTCACTAAACACACAGACCTTATGTACAAAATGGAGATGGTTCTAGAAAGAAGTATTACATTATATTTCATGTCACAAAAGTGCCAAAGCAATACATAGAACGTAACAGATTCTCATTTGAAACAAGTTGAACTGAATAAGTATACTTCACCTTAGGAAACCAAAACTAATATGCCAAAATTAGAGGTAACGAAACTCATATTTTCATTTCCAAAGAAAAGAATTCCTCTAGGACACCAGTAACAGCAGGATGTTCTTAATGTGCATAAAATATAATTTAGTTTATAAATATTAACTTTATACAGCTTCCCAGGCACATTTATTTCAGCCAACAAAGTGCACCAGAAGTCTAGTAATTGAAACGATACATTTCCCCTGCATTTCTAGATTTTAAAAACTGATTTCAAAACAAATCATCAGAAACATAAAATTTAATCACTCTATTATTTAATATTCAAATCAATGGTGAAGGAAACTATACCACGCACCTGTCATGTGCTAGGTTCATTATGCAAGTTTCACGAGGCAGCTTCACTCATAATTACCACAAACACTACACTCTTGATAACTCCAGACCCTGGGATCATGTCAGTCATCACCCAGAGAAACAGTCTATGTGCAGAGATTTCTCTCATCTATAATTATAGTAACTTCAAATATTCTCTTATCATCAGACTATGTCTCCCAACTATGAGTTTGAAAAATGTATGCATGGTATCTTTAAAGCCAATTTAAAATATGGGTTTCTCAGAAACATGGAAGGAAGGAGAGATAGAGAGAAAAAGGGAAGAAGGACAGAAGGGAGAAAGAAGAAAAGTAAAAGAGAGAGTGAAGAAAGAGAGAGAAAGAAAAAAAAGAGAGAAAAAGAACCTTTCCCAAAAAATTCTAAAAAAAGAAAGAAAGAAAGATTAAAAAGAATCTTTCCCTTCACCCACACATGGACCACATCAGGCAAGCAGCACACTCATCTATCCAGGAGATTGATGTGATAGCCACAAGGGATTCATTTACAAGGGGAAATTACAACCCTCAAAGAGGCAAAAAGTATGAGTACACCAGGCTTAGCAGTAAAGCCTCATGCATTTGCAGGTCTGTCTGTCCTACCATCCCTTCCCCCAGCGCCCCACACCTTTTTATGTTATTCGTGGTCATTTGCAGAACTAATCAACTGCTAGATGAGGTGTGAATTTGGGCTTCTTTGCTTGTATTTGGCAAGACTGCTTCCCCTACCCTGACAAATTAATTACCTGAGAATACCTCCTAGCAGCTCCTGACTCTCTAAGATGAAGGAACAGTGGGTACCCGTGCTCGCCAGTTTAAAATGAGAGCATAATAAATGAAGTGATCCAAACACAAGGCTCTGACCCGGAGCCAAGGACAGGAGCCTGCTGTGGGTTCTTTTCGACATTGTTTTCCTCCGCATCAAGGCCCAGAGAACACCAGCCCCAGGACCGCCGGCAGAATAGATGTAACATTACCGTGTGGGAGGAAAGAAAAGACACAGAGGCAAAGGAGCTGTTAGAGAGAGGCCCTGTGTAACTGGGAGGTTTGGCCTGGAAAGTTTTCACGGAGAGGGAGAACTTTTTTAAAGACGCAAGAGAAAGAGAAGAAGGTGGCGCAGCAGGGACCTGCTGCCATGGAGAAGCTGCCTACCCTCGCTGGGAACAGAACAAGGAGAGGCTGCACCTGCGCAGGCTGTCAGAGCTGGTCCTGCGACCGCCAGGTCCCTGCGTCATATTAACCCTTAGGGCCAGAACTTTCATTATATTTGCAGGAGCTTGCTTCCAAGTTACCATGCAATTTCCCCTTAATTGTTCACCTAGATCTGAGCTTCCAGCTGGTTTTTAATGTCTCAAGGGCAGGCACCAAGTTGGCCATTTCATTTATAACTTTCTACAGGATTGAGCAGCAAAAGAATATTTGTATAGGGCTTCCTAGCTTACAGATGGCTTCTTGTACCTCAGCCCATTTGTTCTTGACCACAACCCCAAGAAGTGAGAACTATTATTATTCTGATTTCATGTGGTCAAAGTTCAATGCATATATGAATGCTCCTTTGTCTGTGGATGATTCGTCCATTTTATTAAAAGCTAATACGTATTTTAGATGGACAGATAGATACTAGGTATCTATAACACATATAAAGAAAAGAAAATATCCACAATTTTGTGACCGGTGAACTATATACAAGTTAAAGGCTTGCAGAATTTTAAATATAAGTTTTAGCTTAAAATACCTCCCAGGAGTATGAAAGGATGTGACAAAAAATGAGATTACTTAAGATTGGCCTTGGTCTTCAAGCAAATCCAGCTGAAAGGCTTGCAGGATTCCCTGGAAGAGAAATTCCTTATCTGTTAGCACAAGGGGTTCTCCAAACCTTGTGGACACCAAGAACCATCTATAGCTGAATAAGGAGTGTGTCTAACATATGGGGCTTCGCTGGTGGCTCAGACAATAAAGAATCTGCCTGCAGTGCAGGAAACCAGAATTTGATCCCTAAGTTAGGAAGAGTCCCTGGAGAAGAGAATGGTTACCCACTCCGATATTCCTGCCAGGAGAATTCCATGGACAGAGAAGCCTCATGGGCTACAGCCCATGGGGTCACAAAGAGTCAGACATAACTAAGTGACTAACACTTTTGCTTTTCTAATATAAACAATCACAGTTAAGAATTAGGTCACTCAGCCTTTCTTCATACATATATTCTCAAAAAAAAACAGCTCCTACAAGAATAAGTGCTTTCCCATGACAGCCTTTATATGGGGTCCTCATACGGTAGATGGTCTCACTGCCCAAGAGCCAGGATAAGACCCTGGAATGGGCCCTGGCTTCCTGAGCTCCAGCTGACCCTCGGGACATGAGTGAGCAGGTCAGATGTCATACTGGAGAATACACGATAGGCATCAGCTACTCCTGAATGATATTTGACCTCCTTAATCAAAGGGCTCTTCAGATCTCATCTGTGCTGTATTCTGAAGGACTTAATTCAGGGGAAAGGGGTCATCTAAGTAGAGAAATGGTAAAAAGAAAAGATGGTTCATCACCATCACAATCATCTCCACTTGTCCCAACAGGACCCTATTTGGAACTCCAAGAAATACCCTAGCAGAAATCAGAAATCCATCCTTGTCATCTTCATCAACAGTATCATTATCCTCATCAGCTCCCCTAGAATAAAGCTATGTATTCAACATGATTTCAATCAAAGCCCAGTAGGTTTCTTCATGAAACATTCAAACTGATTCTAGAATTCATTTGGAAGACCAAATGGTCAAGAAGAGCCAATTTTATGAAAGGGCAGAACTGGAACCAGCCCCGCCAAGTGTCAAGAGATTAAAAACTATAGCAATTATATGGTATCAGTGTCTAAGTAAATGGATTGTTTGAGGAGAATCAAAAATAAAACAGAGTGATAAATATGTAGGAATTTAATATTTGATAAAGATGACTTTGTAAACCTATGAAGAAAAACATTAGTCAATAAGTGATGTTGGGAATAACAGACATTTTTTGAAACAAAAGAAAATTTATTCATACAGAGATTCATATGAATTTAAGACAATTCACATAAATTAAAGACTTAGGGACTTCCGTGGTGGTCCAGTGGCTAAGACTCTGCACTCCCAATGCAGGAGACCTGAGTTCAATTCCTGGTTGGAGAACTAGATCCCACATGCTATAACTAAAACCTGGTACAGCCAAATGAACAATAAGTATATTTTTAATGTAAAAAACTTATATACATCTTTAAAACCCTGAATACTCACCAGAAGGATTGATGCTGGAGCTGAAGCTCCAATACTTTGGCCACCTGATGTGAACAGCCAACTCACTTGAAAAGACCCTGCTGCTAGGAAAGATTTAAGGAAAAAGGAGAAGAAGGCAGCAGAGGATGAGATGGTTGGATAGCCTCACTGATTCAATGGACATGAACTCGGGCAAACTCTGGGAGATGGTGAGGGACAGGGAGGTCTGGCATGCTGCAGTCCATGGGACTGCAAAAAGTCAAGACATGACTTATTGACTGAACAACATCTTTATAAAGTGTTAAAAAAAATTAAGGAATATTGCTATGACTTTGAGGGTAGGGAAAGTTCTTCAACAAGATGCAAAATAATTTTTTTAATGACAAAAAGAATTATAAATACAACTATATCAAAATTTAAACTATTTATCAAAAGACATCATAAGCAAAGAACATAAGCAAAATTGGAAGAACATAAGCAAAAATTGGAAGAAAATAATTGCAACACAGAGAACAAAGGATTGGTATTCCTATTAATAGTAGAAAAATGGGCAAGATATATTACCAGGCAATTCACAGAAAGGAAAATATAAATGGCCAAGAAAGACATGAAAAATACTCAGCCCCACTGGTCATTAGCACGTTAAAACCGCAAATGATATACCTTTTCTTTTTTCACTCTTAAGATTAGCTTTTGTTAAAAGTGTTGACAAGTTTGACAAGAGAGAATGGAAAAGAAGTACTCCCGTGTATCATGGTTTGAAATTTAAGCTGGTAGAGTCACTTTGCTGGTCATTATGCAGAACTGGTTGAAACTAAAAATATGCACATCTTATGATCCTACATATCTAATTCCTGATGGTTTCCCCAGAGAAATACTTGCACAAGAGAGCTGGAAAGGTATCTGTCCCAACATTGCTTATGTAAGTGAAACACTAGAATTCACTGAGATATCCATCAATAGGGAAATGGCTTTAAAACATATCATGCACACTTAATAAGGGACTCTGCAGTAGTTAAAAATAATAAAGTTATTTAACATCTATTAACTTGGGTAGATTTTGAAATCATAGCTGAATAGAAAAAAAAGATATAGAATAATACTATGTATTTTCTCTGGGGCAAAAAAGAAATTTTATATATCTCAGTGCATAGCAAGGGGCCAGGAAAAATACACCAAAAATGGCAAAAGTAATTACCTCTCAGTAGAGGAGTAGAAGGCTAAGAATGAAATCAAGGAGGAGAAGCGGCTTGAAGAACACTTGTTCTTATTGAAACATTTCAATATTTTTATGAGATGACATATTTGCATATAATTAAAATTTAATTTAAAACTAAAACTTTTACTTGATGTTTATTGAAAATTTATATCAGGCACTGTGCAAAGTGCTTTATGGGCATTACTTCATCTGAAACTCAAAACAAGCCTCCATGTGTTACTATTTCCATTTTACTGGTGAGAAAGCTGAGTTCAGGAGAAAGTAAGTTATGGGTCTTGTTGCTTTCTCTTAGAGTGAGTTTAAATGATGCTTGGCGATAGCATGTCTCCTGGTTTCACCCAAGTCTTTCTCTAAAATAGATACCAGGAACTTGAATTTCTGGGTCATAAAGTACACACAGATGGAACTTCAACAGATTAAGTCAACTGGACTCCCCAAGGTTGTTATATCAATTTATACCAAACTAACTCTTTTGGTTGTTTGAGGAGGAGACTCTGACCCAGGAACCGGAAGACTAGTTGGTCCCAGAGTTCCAGGTCACTGTCTTACCCCATATATTCTATCACAAAACTTCATTCTAGTCCCAGACTGATGTTTCACAAACGTTGGGCCGATGGGGTGATGGTTGACATCCATGAAGTGAGAGTCAAAGGCCAAACAGTGTTACTCTTCCACTGAAGGGGCCCTGCAGCAACTGGCAGTCAGTTTTAATTGGGTGTTCTATTAGAGCAATTTTCTCAGTGATGCATCATAAAGAAGCAAAACAATTAAGTCTCATTGGAAACACTAATGAATTATTTAGCATGAGCCAAGCAAAAAGATGCTTGCTCCTTGGAGGAAAAGTTATGACCAACCTAGACAGCATATTGAAAAGCAGAGACATTACTTTGCCGACTAAGGTCCGTCTAGTCAAGGCTATGGTTTTTTCCTGTGGTCATGTATGGATGTGAGAGTTGGACTGTAAAGAAGGCTGAGCAGCGAAGAACTGATGCTTTTGAACTGTGGTGTTGGAGAAGACTCTTGAGAGTCCCTTGGGCAACAAGGAGATCCAACCAGTCCATCTTAAAGGAGATCAGCCCTGGGTGTTCATTGGAAGGACTGATGTTGAAGCTGAACTCCAATACTTGGGACACGTGATGCAAAGAATTGACTCATTTGAAAAGACCCTGACGCTGGGAATGATTGAAGGTGAGAAGAGAAGGGGACGACAGAAGATCAGATGACTGGATGGCATCACCAACTCAATGAACATGAGTTTGAGCAAACTCTGGGAGACAGTGAAGGACAGGAAAACCTGGCATGCTGTAGTCCGTGGGATTGCAAAGAGTTGTACACGACTGAGCGACTGAACTGAAGCAAAAAGAAAACAGAACCTCTGTTGGACTCATCTGGAGTAAAGGAAGACAATTTTGAAGAAACAGGTTAAGAAGAGTATAGGATGTGGGGGAGTGGAGAGTTATGTATCAAAACAGCTCACTAGTGTTCCTCCCTCTAGTGGGCTTCTCATCACAATCAATTCGCAAGATAAATCTTGGTAAAATTCCATTTGATCTATCTTGTCCCTGTTTTTCACTATCCCAGGAAATAAGGATGAAGTCCCTTCATCTGACTTTCAACTCTCATTCTGCTGGTTCCCCTCCTTGTGGTCTTTGCCTTTATTCTTCCATAGAAGCAGGATGTGGCTACATCTCTGAGCTTCACAGATCTATTCTTCTTCTCCTAACTAAGTAACATTGGTTGATAACAATGTCTCACGTGCACAATATTATATCCAACTTCTGTATACACTATAGCCTGCTCACCAGGAAGAGTTTCATTTCATCTGCTGACCCCCTTTATCCATCCTGACTCCCCCTCACTCCCTCCGCTCTGGTAATCTCTACTGTGTTCTTTGTGGAATATAAACAACAAAATCAAATGAACAAAAATAAGCCAAACAAACACGAGTGTCTTTGTAAGGAGCCTGTCCCCACTGGTGCTAAGCACCCCGATTCCTCTGCACAGAGGAGATGTGACTCTGGAAACAGACCCAGTTTGTCCTCACACCAGCAAAGGCCCAGATCTATCCAGATGGAAAACCCCAGCACATTCTCTAAAGATCTTCGCTAACTTGGCAGCAGATTCAACTACAAGCCTTCTTACTTCTGCCTGTGTGATGAAGAGAAAAACATCACAATTTACAACAGCCATCTCTGCTGGCAAGAGGGACAAAAAGATGCTTCTTCAGAAAGTAAGCTTTCTGAAGACACAGTGTGCTTAGACACAGTGTCAATAGAACACAAAAACAAACCAAAACAACAATGAATTCATAGCGATTACCAAGGTCTGTCTTTTAAGCACCTTTTAAAGATGCTTACTCCTTGGAAGGAAAGTTATGACCAACCTAGACAGCATATTCAAAAGCAGAGACATTACTTTGCCGACTAAGGTCCGTCTAGTCAAGGCTATGGTTTTTCCAGTGGTCATGTATGGATGTGAGAGTTGGACTATGAAGAAAGCTGAGCACTGAAGAATTGATGCTTTTGAACTGTGGTGTTGGAGAAGACTCTTGAGAGTCCCTTGGGCTGCAAGGAGATCCAACCAGTCCATTCTAAAGGAGATCAGTCCTGGGTGTTCATTGGAAGGACTGATGTTGAAGTTGAAACTCCAATATTTTGGCCACCTCATGAAAAGAGCTGACTCATTGGAAAAGACTCTGATGCTGGGAGGGATTGGGGGCAGGAGGAGAAGGGGACGACAGAGGATGAGATGGCTTGATGGCATCACCGACTCGATGGACATGAGCTTGGGTGAACTCCAGGAGCTGGTGATGGACAGGGAGGCCTGGTGTGCTGCAATTCATGGGGTCGCAAAGAGTCAGACACAACTGAGCGACTGAACTGAACTGAATTGAACCAAGGTCTGTGGTGTAAACACTCCTGCTTTGGCCAACCTCAAAATACCTGTGGGCCCTGAATTCCTGAATATCTAACAATCACCTCCTTCTAGCCAGCATGGGCCAACTCCAGCACATAGAAGACTCTGATTGGATTCTTTAAATAGGGAAGGCAAGCCCCAAAGGCAGAAAAACAAATAGCAACAGAATTATCTTTGTGTTCACTGAAGCTGGCAGACGACACAAGTAACTAAAGCAGTAAATGGAGGAGTTTGGGGAGGAGAGCAAGCCAATGGGAAATGCTTGTGATGATCTCCTCTGAGGACTTCATAATCAGGCAGGATATGTTCATTTGATTTAAGTGATTTGCAATGTTGTAAGACAAATTCCCTCTATAACTCTGAAGCTCTTGGTAAGAGCAGACTCCCTCTCAATCCAGTGGAGACGGTATTTCTGAGAGCAAAAGCACACGAGAGGGTTTCCAGCATGGAATGATATTCATTAATTCAACAGGGTGCTGAGGCTGAGACAAGCCCAATAAACTGGATGAATTCAGTAGAATCAAGTAAACAGAATTAATGAAGGAAAACATCCCATCTCATCCTATGCATTCAGAAGCTCCCCCCATCCCTCCTCTAGAGACTGGGAGCATCCCACTGCCAGAAAAATAAAGGTTCAGGTGAATTCCATTTGACCTTTAAAAGCCAGTGTGATCTCAGTGAATATCTGTATTAGAATCAAAATAAATTGCTTTCTTTCATGTTTCGCCTCTATGTATCACGTGTTAGACACCAAAAATAAATAAATAAATAAAATGAAATTTAAACAGGGCAGACTGGAAGAGTCAGTCCCAGAGTCAGTTGCTATGAACCTAGCAGAAAATAAAGTTGGTTATACACAAAGTATGTGGCCAAGAAATAAGTAGAACAACAGATCTGAACCAAAGTCCAAGAAGCAAGCATGGGTGAGGGAGAAATAGGAGGGCAAGGTTTTCCAAATGGGCAAGTAAGACTCTGTGTCCAGAAAATCAATACAGTTGAGTAGGACAAACATTTAGTGAGCTGAAGATAAATTAGCAGTATCTCCAGGACTAGGGACTCAGCAGAAGCAAAAGGCACAGGTCAGTATTCCGATAGATGGCTCCGGAGCTAAAGAGACAGCTTCCCCCTGGTGGGATGACGGGAAATTGGATATGTACGTACATGTGTGCTAAGTTGCTCAGTCCTGTCTGATTCTTTGCAATCCCATGGACTGTGGCCCACCAGGTTCCTCTGTCCCTGGGATTTTCTAGGCAAGAATACTGGAGTGGGTTGCCATTTCCTCCTCCAAGGGATCTTCCCGACCCAGGGATCGAAGCCAAGTCTCCTATGTCTCCTGCACTAACAGGCGGATTCTTTACCACTGAGCCACCTGGGAAGTCCGAGGACTTGGATGCTCATCATCAAAACAGCAGTGGATGCTCCTGGCCCAGATGTGGGCATCCCTCTTCTCCACATGGGTGAGCAAAAGCCAGCTTGCGGCGGAGGACTGCTGGGGAGAGGTGGGGATCACAGCCTGTGGCCAGAGCTGACAGTCTTCTCCGGTGGTTTTAATGGTCCCTGAGCTCTGCTTTCAGGGCATGTGGCAACGGTGTAGGCTCTAACTTCCCTGATTAAACTACAAGTGGACAACCAGTCATCATCAATCTTTTTCCTTTCTGTGGGAAGCCAATTTTTAAGAAGTCCCCGTCAATTGAAAAGTTTAATTCATCCCATGTGATGAACCTGCTGATTCTAAATAGGTGACTATCTTTCACCTTTGGAAACCATAAAGGAGAACACACTATAATAGCTTTGGTGAGAAGAGGGGAATATTTTAATGGAAAATTTGATGATCAGCAAAATAAAAACCAAGACTTACTGAACACCAAATACCCAAGAAACCCCACAGCAACTATAACATGGACCAGGAGTATCACGTCTGGCCATCTGGGGTCCTTTTTGTCCCCCTCTGCACAGAGAACAATGAACTAAAGAGCAATATACTTATGAGAGGGCTGCTTATTTTGAAACACTTGCATTTTTTTTTTCATAGGAATAAATTCTGTTGGTCTTTAGCCCCATGCAGCTCAGAAAAGAAGAAAGTCGGCAATTAGCATGCCTCCTGCACACTCAGAAAAATCTCACACAGTCAGATACACTCTGGAATTCATCTTGGTGATTTTTATTAAGTCTCACTCAGCTCTAAATTACTGATTCTGAGCTCAGAAATGGCACCACAGGGGGCTGAAAGAGGTCATTTGGATTCCCAGCATTTCCAGTCCTCCTGAGTCTTCTGGTCAATACACCACTGCTGAGGAAATCAGGCAAGAATCTAAGCTGTAACCATTTCTCTAAGCCTTTGCTTCTCCCCAGCCGCCTGACACCCCCTAACTTTGACCCCCATCCTCTCCAGGAGTCTTCCCATATCCAGTCTCATCCCTCCCCAACTTCCACACAGCAACGCAGAGTGATCATTCTAAAGAACAACCTCTGATTATATGACTGCTTTGTTTAAAACCACAGCATCAATTCCTATTAAGATGCAGGACCGACTCCTCAACCTGACATGACCTAGCCTCTGCTTTCATCCCTAGCTTTCTCTCTCACCACTGTCCACATCACATGTCCCCATGCTCTAGCAACACTAAATGTCAGGTCCTGGAGCACCCTCCTCCTTTCCATTTCTGGACCTTATGTATCTGCTGTGCCCTCGGGTGAAACAGTGGCTCTTGCATCTTTGCCTAATTAAGTCTGATTCACTCCTTCCAAGTTGGATGCAGTTTACTCTGGGAAGTTTGTCCTGATCCCTAGACTTGAGTGAGGCACTCGGCACCACTGGCCAACATCTGCCACCGCCCTTGACACATACTCCTTTCTAATGTGCTCTGATTGCTTAGTGGGGGGTCATGGCCACACTGTCTGAACTCTGAAAAGTCAGGAACAGGGCTGGTCTGATTCACAGATGCATCTCCAGTATGCATCGTAAAGCCTGTACATAGTACAAGTATGATCAATATCTACTGAATATACAAAAGAAAACAAGAACCTTTGATAAATATAATAAAAGGAAGCATTATCCCCAGGAACTAAAGAAAGCTAGTAACACTTGAATGAAATCTCAACATTTTTTTTCTGATTGTGTGTGTGTGCATAAATCTCTGATCCAATCACAGCTAAGTTGAGGGGGCTGGCGGCCAAGTGTTCATTTGTAACCTCAGGAGTTACCCCCAGATGAAGTCTGAAACTGGCCCTTATGCTCAGAGGCAAGGAGACACAGAAAGAAGAGGCCAGCCATCCAGATCGGTAGGTGGCAGGTCTAGTAAGCAAAGAGAGTCACTAGCAAGTCTCTTCTGATGGATGCACCCCACCCCCTCACCATACACACCAAAATCTTAAAAGTTTATATAAAGCCCTTAATTGAGTTCAGTCACATAGTCACCCCAGATGTTGATTCACTCGTCAATTGCTCTCTCTTGGCTGTGTCCTTGAAAACAGCTCCTACTGTGGAAACAGTGGACAGAAAGTATATTCCAAGGATAGGGGCTGCGGAGGCTGTGATTACGCAGCTCCTGCTCAAAGGTCAACTGGTGGGCACATCCTCCCGATGAACTCCTCCAAGAGCAAGGCATGAAAGCTAGGAGAGCTATACCTTGCCTCAAGTCCTCTGCAAGGTCTTCCTAGAGCTTGTGCTAGACAGTCTTGATTGAGATGCCCACCACCCCCCCACCACTGCTGCACATGGGAAAATCTGACTTCTAGCAAAGAGAAGAGCCTCACAGTGTTCTTGCACGCACATAACATTTAAGGAGCAAAAGAAGTCACCATGCCATCTACGATTATCTTCAGAGAATTTTTAGGCTGTCAACTGTTTTCCATTTTCTTCAAATTCTTGGAAGAAAAAAATTCACATTGCAGAGTTTCATTTGTCCATTTCATTTTTTAATGGGAATATATTAAGGTTAGAGGAGATAAAAATCTAAAAATCAAAGAAAGAACCATTTTCTTGACACTCTATGCTGCTGCTGCTGCTAAGTCGCTTCAGTCATGTCCGACTCTGTGCGACCCCATAGACAGCAGCCCACCAGGCTCCCCCGTTCCTGGGATTCTCCAGGCAAGAACACTGGAGTGGGTTGCCATTTCCTTCTCCAATGCATGAAAGTGAAAAGTGAAAGTGAAGTTGCTCAGTCGTGTCCGACTCTTAGCGACCCCATGGACTGCAGCCTGCCAGTCTCCTCTGTCCATGGGATTTTCCAGGCAAGAGTACTAGAGTGGGATGCCATTGCCTTCTCCTGACACTCTATAGCATTAATCAAAGGGCGAATGCAGGGAAGAGGCCAGCTGAGGTAGAAGAAGGGAGCTGGCCAGTAAGAGAGCCCAACTCGCCTGTTTTTCTGCTCTCTTGAACTTGTTATTGCTTAGCAGACCTTGTCTCAACAAAGTGCCACCCACACCCAGCAGCTGCTAAGAAGCCCTGACTAATTACCTGATTGTCAGAGAGAATGAGAGAGACAGAGAGAACCACAGCCAGTATTTCCTAACTACCTCCAAGGAACCAATGCAATTATAAGGGTTTGAGAGCCTTGGTGGTAGCAGCCCTTCCTCATCTGCTCTCCTTACAAAACAGTCTACAAACACATCTTAGTAGCAAGACATCAACAAGACATTAAGCATCCACTACATACCTGGCCCTGTGTTTAGTGTAGTCCAGTATTTAAGGAAAGTATAAAAGTAGAGGCTATGCCCTCACAGAATTTCAGATCTCACTGGAGAGCAAATACACATGAAAAAGAGAAAGATATATACGCACGTATGCACAGAGAGATTTGCGGAAAACAAAGCATGGTAGTCCAACTTGCCAGGCCACGGTAAAATACCATTTCACAAGCACCAGAAGGCCTAAAGTCAAAAAGGCTCAGAACACCCAGGGGCACTCCCTTACACCACTGGTGGGATTGTAAAATGGTGCGACCACTTTGGAAATCTATTTGGCAGTTAACGTACACTTGACCCAAAAAGCACATCGTAGTACCCAAAAGACATGAAAATATATGCCCACCAAAAGGCTTGCATGAGAAGGTTTATAGCCTTCTTACTCATAAGCAGTCAAAGCTAGAAATAACCTCAAGTGTCTACTAACAGAAGAATGGATACACTGTGGTAAATCTTTAAAATGGAAAGCTACCTAGTGATTAAAAGTAGTATCTACTGATATACGAATGAATCTCAGAATATTATGTTGAGTGAAAGAAATCAAACACATATGAGTATACACTGAAGGATTCCATTTATATGAAACATAAATACAGAAAAAATGAACACATTATGAAAGAAATCAGAAAGCTGTGGTGAGTTCAAGTTACGAAAAAGATGCAGAGAGGGATTTCCTGATGGTCTGGTGGTTAAGACACTGCCTGCCCTTTCAATGCAGGGGGTCCAAGTTCAATTCCTGGTCCAAGAACTAAGATCCCATAGGCTGCATGGCATGACCAAAAACACAAAAAGATGCAAAGAGTTTTCTGAGGGGATGGAAATTTTACATCTTATATTAGGTGATAACTAGGTAAGTGTGTATATACCTCTCAAATTCATCAAATTTGTCTTAAATCTGTGAGTTTTATTTTATTTCTCAATTAAAAAGAAAAAAAGCCTTATTTGCCAATAGGGCAAAAGGAACTCTATTCCGAGTCACCAGATCATCCTAGTCTGTATAACTTTACCACCAAGAGGTCTTCTTTCTTAAACCTTTTATATGCCCCAAACTTCCCAGAAGAGGAACTTCTCAACATCTCCAGGTTTTGAGGATAGATATGGTCTTTGGAGAAGGCAGATAATTAGTATTTCATTTTACAATAAGGAAGCAAAAGCTCAGAGGGATCACACAACTTTCTCAATGTCACCCAGCTGGTAAATGATAGAACAATTATTCAATGTCAGACTATCTGTCTTTAAAGTTGATGCTCTTTTCTGTAACTCTATGACATCATTCTGTTCCCCAAAATTCAGTACCAAGATTCTGTATCTGGTGTTCCAAAAGAAGAAGGAAATTTTATGACCTGCAGAGTTTCTCAGGGAAGAGATTGATACCCATTAGCAGGAATAGGGAAAAGCACACACTTACAACGGATCTAACAAATCTTAACCTCCAAAAGATATAAAGACTTCCTACAACTCAGTGAAGAAAAGCCTCTGAAGAATGGCTAGAAGGTCTGAAATGTCAATTTATAGAAGAAACTTTTAAAAGGCAAAAAAAAAAAAAAAAACAAGGTCAGGCTTGTTAACAGTTAAAGAACCACAAAGCAAATAATCAAATACGAATTCTGTCCATAAGTTTGTCAAATGTTTTTAAACACAGATAACAGCCTATGTTGGCAAGAATGTGGACTATTCATATATGTGGTGCAAGACGGTCAAACTGGATAGCCTTTTGGAAAGACAAAATGGTTTCCGTCATAGCTCAGTCAGTAAAGAATCTGCAACACAGGAGACCTGGGTTTGATTCCTGGGTCAGGAAGATCCCCTGGAGAAGGAAATGGCAACCCACTCCAGTATGCTTGCCTAGAGAATCCCATGGACAGAGGAGCCTGGCAGGCTACAGTCCATGGGGTCGCAAGAGTCAGATACGCCTCAGCAACTAAACCACCACCGTCAATCAAAATATTAAACATAAATTCCCCCAAACTCACAATGCCACTTTCATTGTACAGAAATACTAGCATAAATCCACAAAGCCATATATCCTTGGATTTTAATTAAAGTGCTGTTTGCAATGAGAGTAATTAGAAGCACTATAAATGCCTATGAAGAAGGAACAGATTAAGTAGATGTCACTAAACCATATGAGCGCCGAAGAATTGATGCTTTTGAACTGTGGTGTTGGAGAAGACTCTTGAGAGTCCCTTGGACTGCAAGGAGATCCAACCAGTCCATTCTGAAGGAGATCAGCCCTGGGATTTCTTTGGAAGGAATGATGCTAAAGCTGAAACTCCAATACTTTGGCCACCTCATGCGAAGAGTTGACTCATTGGAAAAGACTCTGATGCTGGGAGAGATTGGGGGCAGGAGGAGAAGGGGATGACAGAGGATGAGATGTCTGGATGGCATCACTGACTCGATGGATGTGAGTTTGAGTGAACTCCGGGAGTTGGTGATGGACAGGGAGGCCTGGCGTGCTACGGTTCATGGGGTCGCAGAGAGTCGGACACAACTGAGCAACTGAACTGAACTGAACTGAAACCATATAGTGAAGTGTTATGCAACTGTTAAAAAGAATAAAGTGGTCTTAGAGCAGCAAATAAAGGATTATATTTGGGAAGTTGTCCATGATACATAACTAAGCGGAAAAAGCACAGTGCACAAAATAAACATAAAACGTTGCTATTTTTATTTTAGGGCAAAGTAGGCAGAAGCTAAACTATGCCCTGAGCGATGAGTGCACACTCACTACACTTTCAGGGATTGAATAAGATTATGTATTTGAGCATAGGAGGAACTCAAATACACTTTGAAATTTAATTTCAGGAATGCTAAGAGGACAGACGCTGGTTCTTGGCAGGAATCCTAGGAGTAGAGGCAAGGTCCCATCTTGATAATCCACTAAGATATAAATGACAGCAATGTTTTTTGTTTCTTCAGGACATCAGAGTTTATGGGGTACTTTCACATGTATTCTCTCATTTAATCTAATACTCTCATCAATTTCTGGAGGTTGGCATTGTCATCCTCATGCTGTGACAAGGAAACCTTCCAATAGGCGAAATGGATAACATATGTCAACTCCAGAAAGACATCAAACCTGATCAGTTCCCCCATAGGACCTCAGGCTCCTATCACTGTACATCGCAAAAGGGTGAGGAGGCACTCAATAATTCATTTGGTGTGTGTATGAATGAGTGAGTGAGTGAAAGTGAGCAAGTCAACCCCCAGGTCTTCCATCAGTCGACAGAACCTCTTTGTGCTTACCAACTTGGGCCCTTGGACTCTAACCAACAGAAATTTCAGTAAGAATTGATGAGAGGCCAGATGAGGAACTCAGGCAAGGCTTTATTGGGACTCCTTCTGCAGCACAAGAGAGTGAAAACAAGTAACAGGGACCCTGTTGGCTCCCCAAGAGGGGAAAGTGGGAGTGGATCAGCAGACTGGGAAGGTGGGATGGGATGACTTAGGAGGCCTGCAGACCCCTTTGGAGGTGCTATGTGCAGGGCTCTTGCACAATACCCTGCTTTGGCTCCTGGCGCCTCAGAAATGGTTGTTGGATTTTGGCCTTTTTGTATCTTACTGTTCATAATTATTTGTAAATAATTAGTTATCATAATAAATACAATTATTTTTAGTTCCCTATAGCCTCTTTGCATTCTGCTGCTCGAGGAGATGTTGATCTAGATGTAAGTGCTCCAGTAAAGGGTCCCAGGTCCTAAACTATTCCATTTCCACTTGCTGCCCCCACTGCCAGGAGGCAGGCAGCCAGGAGGTGATCACTAGGAGACAAGATCGCAGGAACAGAAACCAGAATGTCCGGCGGCCTCAAACCCATCCCCTACAGTAGTGAGAGCCAAAGTCTGAGGGCAGAAGCAAAGGCACCTAGTTCTGAGCACCTCTGCAGCAGAGGTACAGGCTTACGTAGGCCAGCAGATGCCGACAGGACAGACACAGGCTCAGCCATTTCTGTGAGTCCTAGCTCCCACCTACTCCTTGATGCCTCTTGCATCAAAACGGGGGGCAGTGCTGCAGAGACCTGACTTCACAACTCTGCTCTCTCCCCTCTACCTTCATGGACGGAGGCACATCCTGTAGCTTCTCTGAGTCTGTTTGCTCATCTGCAAAAGAGAGATGCTCACAGTTGCTACCCAGCAGGTATATGAAGCATTAATGGGATCATGTAGGTAAGGACAGTATCTGATACCTGGCGAACACTCAGTAGTTTGCAATTAGTTTCTAATTATGACGCAGTAGGGAAAACATCAAAAATATCACAGAAACCCTTCAGAGAACACATGAAGCAAAGATGGATGTGTACAAATCTGTGTGTGCACGTGTATACATTTGTGTGTGTTTGTGTGTGTGTGTGTGTTCAAGGAGAGCAAGGAGCCAAGGTCCTAAGCAGAGGTGGTCTAGTGTGTTTGGTAACAGAAGAAAGGCTATTTCAAAGAAGCTCTCTGAAGAGAGAGGTTCTCAAACTGTGTTACTGCCCTTTTGGGAAACCATTAAGACAGTTTTCAGGCCCAGACTAAAGGTTGGAGTCGCCCCAGGCAGCTCTTCCCTACCCGAGCGGCCTCTCTAACATCCTTTCACACACATTGGAACAATCGGGACTCCTGTAGGAAGAAGGCATTCTAATTGGAAGCTTGCTGTTCCATCATTCAGCCCCCCAAGTAGTGATGTTTCGTTACCTGATTATTGTAAAGAATGAAAGCGATGCCACAATTTGCTGTGCTTTTGTGATTCAATCACGTTTGTTAATCAAGAGTCTCTATTCCAACATGGTACCAAAGTGTTAGCACTTCAAATTGGAGATGCCTCTGTTAGCAATTTTGCTCAGAGTCTATAAACACTGGGGAAATGAAAAGAAATAGCTTTTCTGTTATCACTCTCATCTCCCACCTGAGATCCTTCACATTTCCGTTGTTAATAGAGCAGCGCCAATCACGGGGACTCAGCTGCATTTTTCCCACTGGCAACGTTGCCATGATACTCTGAGCAGGCTGCACCAGAGGGCAGAGCCTGGGCTGGGCCATCATTCTCACTACAATCCTCTAACACAAGATCTTAAAAAATGTCATGGAGTGGCACAGGCAACAGAGAGGAAGGGGAGACTTTCCAGAACAATCATGATCCTCCCCAGCACCCTTGCTCATAAATCGAGTGTATCTCCAGCAAAATTTCTGCTGCTTTCTGTTTCTTCCCAAAAAAGAAACAAGGGCAGCTGTGGTATACTCCTCACCAGCCTGCCAGAATTCTGATGAGCACACATGGGGAAAGACTGCACTGACCAGTGGAGGTTGCCTACCCTTTATCAGGGAGTAGGGTCACGTGGTCATCTGTCTGTCTTAAAGGCATTAAAGGCCCTGGGAATCTGATACATATTAATGCAGAAAGTCATAGGGTTGAGGAGGCCAGTGAGGAGGGAGAGAGAGTTGGCTGAGTATTGTTAAGGTTAAAAGCATACAGGGTGGCCGCTTCCAATAGTCTCTCCATGAGATGTCTGCTATAGTCTCCAAGCAATATTCCTGAAAAGACCAACACAGAAGTTCTGGTTTTAGGACACTAAATGCACAGATCATTGTCTTAACCCTAGAAAATAAAAATGAGCATAGCCAGGCCTGGCCCTTGAGGAACTCACCTTCCAAGAAGGTTCTTGGAATTCCCTGGCAGTCCAGTGGTCAGGACTCTCCGTCCACTGCAGGAGGTAAGGCCTCAATCACTGCTGGTGGTTGGGAAACCATGATACCGCATACCCTGTGGAGCACGGTCAAAAAAGAAGAAGGTCCACCCGCTTACCTGCTGCTCACATAGTTCAGGCTGTGTGCAAGATCCAGTGACGAAGCAGGGGCTGGTCTGGACTCTCAGGGCATATGGAAGGCAGGGTGGGGGGACAGGGGCAGGGAGCAGAAGAGCTTCCCAGGGCTGGCAGTGACAACAAAAAGAATCATCTTCTTCAGACCTAAGTCTTCCGAGGCTGGAATTGGAATGCGCAAGGGAACAGAGTTTACTTTGCTTACTACTTAGATAACTTTAATTCTATTTTCTGTCTCAAAGATTGCAAAGCTCCTATACAGATGTCAGAGTCTCAGGGCCTGATTGGTTTGCAAAATGAATCTTCACTCGTGCCTATCAGCTCCCAGCCCAGTCCTCAAGCCACATCTCTGATAGGAAGTAAGATTAAAATTAATCAGCCAAAGAGAACTGTATCAAGTAGTATATGTGCTGGCAATATAAAAATAAAAATATGCACATTTCTCCAACTCTTTACCAAGACTGAGGACAATCGTTTTAATTTTTCACTTCAGTAGATATTTTAATTAAGCTCGAGCCATACAATGGAATAGCACTCAGCCATTAAAAATCGAATTTTGGAAAAAACAGTGACAGAAAACAATACTGATACATCTTGAATTGTGTTCCAAAAAAAGATACGTAGAAGTCCCAAGCCATCACTACCTGTGAATGTGACTTTGGTTGGAAATAAGATCACTGCAGATGCAATCATGTTGAGATCAGGTCAGTTCAGGTGAGTGCCAGTGATTATAAGTGTCTTTATAAAAAGAGAAAAATACCAGTGAAGACACAGACACAGGGACAGAACATTATATGATGACAGAGGCAGAGGTCAGAGTGATGGAGCCGCAAGCCAAGGATTGCCAGCCATCACCAGAAACGAGGAAGAGTCTAGGAAGGATTCCATCCAGAGTCACAGGCCCTGCTGACAATTTGATTTTGGACTTAAACAGTCTACAAAACTGTAACAGAATACACTTCTCTTGCTTTATGCTATCCAGTTTGTGGTACTTTGTTACAGCAGCCCTAGGAAACCACATATCATTAAATGAAAAAAAGAAATAGAAAACAACACAATTTTCATTTGCTAACTGGTGAGCTATTAGTGTATTTTTCACCATTTATTTACTGGATCTCTTAGTTTCTTATGTGAATTATCTGTTCACACACTTTCAGGAAAGGTAATTCTTGAGGTTGAGAGTTAGCACTCCAGTCCAGGACTCTGGGCACTCCAGCGGTGACCATTTGGCCAGCCCCTCGAGTCTCCTTTGCTCTACTCAGGGCAGGAACTCAACACTCTGATGGTTAAAAATCTTGTTTCCATTGCCTCTTCGTTCCCTTCCAAGAGCTGGTCTGGTCACTGACCTGAGCTTCCTCTTTGGCACAGAACAGATTTAATGCAAAATTATTTAGTTTAAATTACTCCCAGTGTTTCAAACACATTTCCGGTTCCAGGACTACAGAATCAATACAAGCACCATAGCTTGGAATTCAACATTGCATAAATTGCCTGATTGGACTCACTGCTGTCAAGCTTTTGGCTGAACTTCCTTGGAATTTAAGATAGGTCCAGTTGGCCAAGATGCAGATACCCTTCCCTTCCTTTCCTTCTTCACACAAGTTTTCTACCCTCAAACCCCAGCACTGTGGAGTGGGAACTCACAGGCATGAGAATCTTCAGCCTTGCTCAAGGCCCCTTCCCATCTTCAGCAAGCCCCAGCCCCTCTCCCTCCCCAGAGGAAGCTGGCCACAGGGCAAGGCTGTTGATAAGGGGGCAGGGCATGATCATTTTACAGGAGATACTTTATGGTATCAGTTGCTTGATAAGTAGCTTCAAACTATACACCCTCCTATATTTAAAATATTATATTCTAAATATAATCAGCAATCATTAAAATTTTTCACAAGTAACCTATTACTAGTATCTTAATCCCAAACTAATGATTCTCAAATTGGGAATACTCAAAGTAGCTATCGAGTATAAACCCTTATAGCCCTTTTGTGTTGCTTTATGTATATACATGGTTTGATGTAATGCATAGGTTTCCATACTAGACTATGAGCTCTTAGGTTCAGGATCATGATTTACTAATTTTGTGTCTTCCTGGCTTTATCTTGCATGGTATGTGCTTGATATACTCAATGTTCTTTTGTTTTTTTGAAAAAGATTATCAAAAGCTTAATCTGAACATCTTCAGTCCAAAACTGGGACATGTAGAAAGAGGTACAGGAATAATCAGGATACCCTTACGGTGCAGTAGTTGGAACAGTTTAGAGAAGGTCTCTCATGTGAGCCGACCTTTTAATTAAGCCTTAAAAGATTATTATGATTTCATCAAATTGGAGGGGGAATCATACAAGAACCGGCACAAGACGGTGCGCAAGCAAGTCTTTGGAAAACTGTAATTCGCTTGCTGTGGCTGGAGTACAAGATGGGCAGAGGACACAATGGAAAGATACAAAAAAATTAAAGCATTTTTTCAGATTAGCCCTTCACCAATAATGAGCAGAGGGCTTCCCAGGTGGCACAGTAGTAAAGAATCCACCTGCCAGTGCAAGAGACTCAGGTTCAATCCCTGGGTCAGGAAGATCCCCTGAGGTAGGAAATGGCAACCCACTCCAGTATTCTTACAGGAAAACTCCATGGACAGAGGAGCCTGGTGGGCTACAGTCCATGGGGTCACAAAGAATCAGACACAACCAGGTAACAGCACAAAGATGATGAATAATGAGCATAGTCATTGGACTGTGGTCCATTCTCTACTTTGACTCCAATCATTCTTTTCATTCAGCAAACACATTGAGTATGTACAGAACTGGGGGCACTTTGTTAAGATCCATGTATCTGCCTTAATTCCACCCCTACAGCAGGTCATCCATGGCTTCAGAAATGTTATATGGATGCTTAGAGTAGTTTGCCTTAGTTCTGATCTCACAGGACAAGCTAGAGACTGCATCTTTCTTTCCTTAATATCTTTCAAAACAATCTGCATAAGTATTTTATAGACACTGTTTAATAAATGCTTTCAAACTGAGTTAAGCTAACCTCAACTGGAAGGATAGTAGAAGGGAGACGGCTAATAGATAGAATAAATATCAAAAGGAAGACCTAGAAAAGAAAGTATTAGTGCAAGGAAGGAAATAATTAGAGATAAGAGTAAAGGAGATTTCATTAAAATATGTTAAAGAGCATAGAATCTGAAGTCGAGAAGGAATGAATCTTAGGTTTAGATGGATTTATGAACACTTATGAAGAAGAATAAATAGTCCTCGACCATTCTCTCTAATGTCAAGGTTCTAGGCAGTATACAGCAGTATTACTTTGACCCATATTTGACTAGGCAACTGTAAGACTATTTAAATATCCCCAAAGATGTGATCCTTATGCCAATGTTTTGAGCCATCTGGCAAAAGGTGGAATGGCAGTTACAGCAGCTGGAATAACTCCTCAGTCCTGGGAAAATGAGGCTGATAGAAACTCAAAACATTTTTTAAAAGTCACAATACTCTTTCTTCGTTATTTCAAAAATACAGTATTCAAGTTCTGAGCCTGTGAAACCAGGGGACCCTGACTGGATTACATTCTGCACCACATTCATTATTTCTGACAGGCCAAGTTAACAGCACTGTTTCTAACTTGTGCAAATCACACTGTTCTTCAAATCTGCTGCTTCCTGATAGAAGAGACATCCCTCCAAAGTCCCGTTTCTCCATTACTGTCTCGCTGGGCATATGGGCCTCATCACAGTGATACGTAACTCTCTTGTACTGTTGTTATTACAGTGGGTTTAAGCGGACCTTGGGCAAACGATGACTAATGACACCTCCTCCTCCTTGGGTGTGGAATGAATCAGATGCCACACCAGGAAGCAGTGGAAATAGAAGTAGATTATGAATCAGGAGGCGTGGGTCTTAGTTAAAGGTTTGTCTCTAGCTAGTGAGGAACTCTTGCAAAAGTCCCACCAGTCATTCCTGATGAGCTCCTCTTTAAAATGTGTTCCTAAGAAACTTGAACATCACTGACTCTCCACTACTCCCCCTAAGTCTAACTGAATTGTTATTTATTGTGAAATAGGTTTTATATGTTCATTGTTTGAACACTTTGGAGGACCAAGTATTCCACCCAGGTATTTGGACACCTGCTGAAAAGCACCTAGCTTATGTTTATCTGTCTCCATGACAGCAATCTAAAACAGAGGAAGCCTTTGGCACTGATTCTCTGGAACTTAGAGAAGCTGCTTTATACAAGGTCTGTCATTTAGTTAGATGGCATTTTTTTAGGGCTTGTGTGTGCAACCAGCAAAGCTGGAGCCAAGGTAAGCTGGGAGAATGAAGCTATCACACACACCTAGGCATTTTACATGATACAAGCATGCTTTCATTTCTCCAAGAATTCAAAGCACTAATTAGACTATCAGTTTCTATTAGAACTGAAAGAAAGAGAAGAAGGAAGGAAGGAATAGAGAAAAAAATGGGAAGGAAGAAGTAAAGTTGTCTTTGTTTCAGAGTGATATGATCTTGTATGAACTTCTAAAGATGCTACCAAAAAAAAAATGTTAGAACTGATCAATAAATTCAGTAAAGTTTTAGGAGACAAAATAAATGTACAAAAGTTTGTTGTGGGACTTCCCTTGTGGGACGTCCCCTTCTAATCTTGGGAGCCTAGATTCCATCCTTAGTCAGAGAACTAGATCCCACAGGTCACAACTAAGAGTTTGCATGCCACAGCTAAAGCTCCCCCATGCCGCAGAGGAGATCGGAGAGCCAGCATGCCACGACTAAGACCAGAGGAAGCCAAATAAATAAATTAATTAAAATTTTAAAGTAAGTTGTGTTTACATACAGATATACCTCTCATTTCACTGCATTTTCCCGTACTGTGCTTCACAGAATTACATTTTTTACAAACTGAAAGTTTGTGGCCACCCTTCATCCAGCAAGTGCATCAACGCCATTTTCCTACAGGCTTTGCTCATTTGGTGTCTCTGTGTCACATTTTGGCAATTCTTGCAATATTTCAAATTTTTTCATTATTATTACATGTGTTATGGTGATCTATCATCAGTGATCTTCTATGTTACTATTACAAAAAACTTATAACTTGCTAAAGGCTCAAATGATGGCTAGAATTTTTCAGCAATAAAGCATTTAAAATTATTTATATTTTCAGATATAACGCTACTGCACACTTAATACATTACAGTTTAATGTAAACATAACTTTTACATGCACTGGGAAACCAAAAAATTGCTAAGATTCCCTTTATTGCTATAATTGCTTTGTTGCAATAGGCTGGAAGCAAATCTGCAATATCTTCAAGGTGTGACTATATACAAACAATGAAATCTCTGAAAGAGAAGAAAGTGCTCCATCCTGTCACCTGCCCCCACTCACTCAAGGCTAAGCACTGTTGCACCCTCTGTCCACACAAATCTGTAAAGATCTCCTGCAAAGAGGGAGGCTGGGTCTCAGAACTGACCAAACAGAATTTTTCAGCCCAGGATTTCAGAAAATGTGAAACTGGATCCTGATCTTTGGGAACCTGCCATCATAGTGAAGCAGAAAAAAGCAGACAAGACATCTGTTCTGTCCAGGAACACAGAAAGCATACTAATCACAAGCTACTGCCTGGTACAGAACACTGCGGCCTTGGTGTGGCAGGCTCACTGCCAGGCAGGCAGAGACTGACCAGGCTGCAGCCAACCCAGGAGCAACTGAGGCCACCACCAAAGTGTCCAGTGGCTGAAGGCTCTGCCTTTCATCAGTGAGTAAACAAATTATATGGAGCCCCTTCTCCATCCTCCTAAGGATCCTACATCCCAGGAGCAAAAATGAGAACTGAGCCTGCAAGCTGAATCTTCTGCTTTTTCATTCCCTGAGCCTGTCACAACACTCTCTTCTCTCCTCCATTTATCCAAACCATATCAACCTGTCAAGGCTCATCTCCAGATCCCATCACTCATTTACTAATTTATTCATTTACCATAAGTGAGTATTCAATTTTTACAAATTGACGGTACTAGACATAGTATAGATTACATAGTGGATGACGGGTAAATCCTTGCTTCAGGAGTTTACAAGCATAACAAGGGAGAGTAAATAGATATATAAATAATGCCAGTGCAAGGCAAAATGGTTGTCTGAGGAGGCTTTATAAATAGTTGAGAAAAGAAAAAAAGCTAAAGGCAAGGGAGAAAAGGAAAGATATACCCATTTGAATGCAGAGTTCCAAAGAATAGAAAGGAGAGATAAGAAAGCCTTCCTCAGTGACCAATGCAAAGAAATAGAGGAAAACAATAGAATGGGAAAGACTAGAGATGTCTTAGAAAATTAGAGATACCAAGGGAACATTTCATGCAAAGATAGGCACAATAAAGGACAGAAATGGTATGGACCTAACAGAAGCAGAAGATATCAAGAAGAGGTAGGAAGAATATACAGAAGAACTGTACAAAAAAGATTTTAATGACCCAGATAACCACGATGATGATCACTCACCTAGAGTTGGACATCCTGGAATGTGAAGTCCAGGGCCTAGGAAGCATCACTGCGAACAAAACTAGTGGAGGTGATGGAATTCCACGTGAGCTATTTCAAATCCTAAAAGGTGATGTTGTTAAAGTGCCTCATTCAATATGCCAGCAAACTTGAAAAACTCAGCAGTGGCCACAAGACTGGAAAAGGTCAGTTTTCATTCCAGTCCCAAAGAAGGGCAACACCAAAGAATGTTCAAACTACCACACAATTGCACTCATCTCACATGCTAGCAGGACAATGTTCAAAATTCTCCAAGTCAGGCTTCAGCAGTACACAAACTGTGAACTTCCAGATGTTCAAGCTGGATTTAGAAACGGCAGAGGAACCAGAGGTCAAAATGCCAACATCCACTGGATCATTGAAAAAGCAAGAGAATTCCAGAAAAACATCTATTTCTGCTTTAATGACTATGCCAAACCCTTTGACTGTGTGGGTCACAACAAACTGTGGAAAATTCTGACAGGACCACCTGTCCTGCCTCCTGAGAAATCTGTATGCAGGTCAAGAAGCAACAGTTAGAACTGGACATGGAACAACAGACTGGTTCCAAATCGGGAAAGGAGTACATCAAGGCTGCATATTGTTACCCTGCTTATTTAACTTATATGCACAGTACATTATATGAAATGTGCTGGATGAAGCACAAGCTGGAAGATTGCCAGGAGAAATATCAATAACTTCAGATATGCAGATGACACCACCCTTATGGCAGAAAGCAAAGAAGAATTAAAGAGCCTCTTAATGAAAGTGAAAGAGGAGAGTGAAACAGTTGGCTTAAAGCTCAACATTCAAAAAACTAAGATCATGGCATTCCATCCCATCATTTCATGGCAAATAGATGGGGAAACAATGGAAACAGTGAGAGACTTTATTTTGGGGGGCTCCAAAATCACTGTGGATGGTGACTGCAGCCATGAAATTAAAAGATGCTTGCTCCTTGGAAAAAAAGCTATGACCACCCTAGACAGCATATTAAAAAGCAGACATTACTTTGCCAACAAAGGTCCATCTAGTCAAAGCTATGGGTTTTTCCAGTAGTCAGGTATGGATGTGAGAGTTGGACTATAAAGAAAGCTAGGCACCAAAGAATTGATGCTTTTGAACTGTGGTGTTGGAGAAAACAAGATCTTGAGAGTCACTTGGACTGCAAGGAGATCCAACCAGTCATTCCTAAGGAAATCAGTTCTGAATATTCACTGGAAGGACTGATGCTGAAGCTGAGACTCCAATACTTTGGTTATCTGATGCAAAGAACTGATTCATTGGAAAAATCCCTGATGCTGGGAAAGATTGACGGCAGGAGGAGCAGGGGACAACAGAGAATGAGATGGTTAGATGGCATCACCGACTCAATGAACATGAATTTGAGTAAGCTCTGGGAGTTGGTGACGGACAGGGAGGCCTGGCATGCTGCAGTCCATGGTCTCACAAAGAGTCAGACACAACTGAGCAACTGAACTGAACTGAATGCACGGCAAAAATAAACGTAGCAGTACAAGACAGGTAAGGATAGAGACTTTCATATATGTGTGTATATATAGTCAAAATAAAGAACAATGAATCGTACTCAAGTGTATCAAAGAACGCTGTATGAAAAAGATGCTGGTCATGCTAGGACCAAATGGGCAGCACTTGGAGACACAGATATGAGGGGGAAAGCACAGAAAACCACTGAAGTAAATAAAGGGAAGGAAGTAGGTGCAAGCTGTGCTTGAAGAACACGGAATATGTTCAGTGAGATGAGAAATGAACTTGGAAGGCAAGCCATGAAATATAAAGTTACAGAGGCAGGCTGAGGCCAAATCACAGCTTCCCTCTGGAAAACAGCTCAGGAGTCTGCAACCTCGCCTGACCTCTCTTCTCTGTGACTTTCCAAAATGCTTCTGTTTGTATCTCTCCCTTTTGTGCTCTAAATGGCAGACACTCAATAAATGTGTGTTGAATAATGAATTAATAAGATATTCACTGGTAAATGTTTCTATGTAATATAACTCAGGGAAATTGTGCAGTGTGTTTGAAGTGAACACTTAGCTGCTTCAAAATTATCTTCTCTGTTCCCTAATGCTTGTTAAGCTGATAAATAAAAACCATGGATTGTACAAGGCAAGATAATGCTGATAGTCCACATTTTAAAGACATCTTGGCATATGTAACTGATATCTTACTTTATCTCACTGATTCAAGTCACTTCAGATAGAAAGAAATCCAAAGGGACATAGAAAACACTGTGCAAATATTGGATGTTATTTTATGTGTAGAATGGCTGTGCAAATATTTACTATTTTAGTGATCATTTTCATCATAGACCACTTACCAGGGGTCTCCAGGAAGTCTCATGAAGCACGGGTCGTTGTATTTATATGCTAAGCTGCCCATACCTACACACATTTTTCTGAGGTGCTCACAGGTAATTTTCTAGGGTATTTGCCTTCGTGTATTTGTGTGTGTTTCTTAAATATCATCATTTAACTCATTTTCTTCATCATTCTTCCATCTCATCCACGTAAGTCCCTGGGGTCAGGGACAAGAGGAGACATTGAAAGTGTCCAACCGCTGACAGAAGTGAGAAGGTTCTTTCAGGTGGACAGCGCTTCGCCAGCCGCGCAGTTCCTCACCTCGTGTCTCATCAAGGACAAAAAAAATAGGCTCCGGAGAAGCCTCTACCAATGAGGGTGGTGTGAGTCTGCCTCTCCGACCACCTAAAAAAATACGCGTGTGGAGCCTGCTAGGTCCATTCATGGTGCTGGGCAGGAGAACACTGGACAAGGTAGAGAGGGTGCCCAGCCCCGCGCTTGCACAAGGTACAGGACCCCGGCTTCCAGAAGGCCCAGGGACCACCAGACTGGGGACGCAGGCAGGAAGCAGGGCTGGCCAGTCCAGGCCCCGCCCACTCGCTGCACATCCGCGCCCCTTCGGCGGCGGCAGCGGCTGCGCGGGCCTCGGATGCGCGGGCACGCGGGACGCCCAGCTGTCAATCACGCGCAGGCTGAGTTCGGCGAGGCGGGAGCGGCGGCGGCGGCGGCGGCGGCGGCGGCGGCGGCGGCGGCGGCGATGGGACCCCAGCGAGAGATCTGCGGCTAACTGGCTGCATTTGCTCCACGGGTCAGGGGATCGCAAGGGGGCAGGTAAAGCCTTGCGGAGCCCAGGGGTGAGGTTTTCTAGGCTCGATTTGTCTTTCTCCCTCTCCTCCCTTTTTCTTTCCTTTCTCTCTCCTCATGCACAAATATTCATATTCTCTGTCTTTCACACACACGCACACACACACACACACAGGCAAGCACGCACACACACACCTAATTCGACTACGTTTATTATATGGGCACAAATCTCTATGAAATCCATGCATGTTAAAATCCACCAATATGTACAAATTAGGAGTAACCAACTCCATTCTTTGGCGGTTTGTGGTTTATGTTATGTAAGAATTTGGGAGGTATACAGGGTGAACTCAGGAGTTTCTTTCCGGTGAGACAAAAAAAGTTGTAATATTAGATGAGAGTAAAAAGATATGTATTGGGGGTTTGCAAAGCTGAACTGATTTCTTTTCCAGGCTGAATATATCCGCTCCTTGCCCTTTCCTCTCCTTCGCCTTATCTAAAGATCTTTGACTTTTTATGTGATCTCAGCACCTACTTCTTTGTATTGTTAGAATGGGGCGTTGGGTGCGGGTCCGACCAAAGCTGATGACCTCAAAGAAAACAGCTGAACAGCTTTTATTTACTTAATTGGTTCCTGGCTCTGTAGCAGGAATATTTTCAGCACCTTGAACAGCTCCTTGGACTCCAGACCAGGCCAGCCTCTGGTGAAGGGCTTGTGTGGAGTCAATTTTTTTCAAAGAAAGAGAGGACGACGACAGATTTAAAAAAAAAGGGGGGGGGGGAATCACTTAATGAGAGAGAGAGGCACAGATGAAAGACAGACAGACTTGTTTTCTGTTACTTATCCAGACCCAGAAATACAATAAAATTTCAGAACAAACTAATGTCTTGAAGAAGGTTGGTTTGGCCATGGTACATACAAAGGGAACCAGGAAAATATTGAAAACAGTTTTTCAGGCCTCAGCCATGCTTACCCACCTCAAGCCTTTGAGACTGTCCTGAAGATGGATGGGGAACTGTTCATCAGAAAGAATTCTTAACGCCTCTTGAGAAATATCGCCCCAGTTCTTATTTTCTTTCACATGACTAGAGTAATGTAGGAAACCAATAGCTCTAGAGCTGGCAATGGCTTTTTAATTAAATCTTGCATGGGCACCTGCTTTTCTTAGGCAGATGAAAAGTAAAATGATCATGATAGGAAGAAAATGGATATAGGAGGAAAAAAATCGACCTCTTGAGTAAATCATCCAAAGAGCCTTAATAAGTCTAAAATGCATGTAAATAGATTAGAAAACACAATGGCTATAAGATTATTTTACATTATAATGGAACAGGCACCAAAGAGATCAAGTCTGGAGTCTCTATCAGAAGCTAGTAATCTTTTTCTTTAGAATTTGTAAAACACAAGTGGGTCAGTTTAGTTGGTATTATTGACTGCATGGAATAGAATTATATCAAAATAAGAATATATTTGCATAATGTGTTATAGTTTACAAAGTCCTTTTCATTTACATTATCTCCTTTATAAACTCTCATGAGAGCCCATTAAAAAGTTATAAAATATGTTGTACTTTTCTAAAAAAACTATCTCTGCTCTTGAACAGGAAGTCCTTTGTCAATGTTTTTGTCGATGTTAAATGATTCCTTACAAGTTATAAGAATGACTTATGAAATTTAGACTTTTATCTGGATCACATTCTGCAGAGATTTTTATTCTTAACTAGGTTTGAAGAATGAGCCATTAAAAGGAAAGGTCAAAGAGTAAACAACAAGAAGAGGAAGAGGAAATTTTCAAAGGTAAGACTCAAACTTTGTCACATGTAAATTGGTAAGTACCTTGTGATCTGCACACCGATAAAGAAGTTTAGCGTGAATATGGATTCTTTTGCTCGGCTCATTTTGGTTTGGGACTTTGTTTTATCTAATTTAAAAATACATCTCAAAGAGGTAAAGTCATAAGATAACTGCATTTCATTATCCCCTGTCCCTCTTTAAAAATTATAGGAGTGACTGCTTATCCACTAACTTAGAAGGAATAAAAATTAACACTGGAGAGCCGCAATCTCTACCACTGTCCCAAGACAATGAAGTATCTCTGAATGAACCATCATTCATTAGTAGAAACACATTTTCAAGTTTTAAGTTCATGCTTATATAATTCCAGAATGCTTGATTTAAAAGTGAAAAGCTGTTAGCAGGCTTTCATGCCATCCTGCGTCCATTCTGAGTCTAACTGATTATTTTAAGTGAATTGACCTTTTGGTGTGGTATTGGATAAATTATCTAAATCAGCTTTGTACATACACCTTGCATCTGTGGCCCAGAAGTGGCTCTAATGAGAACTTCACTCTCATTATCTCAGAATGACTTTATGGGAGAGAAAAACAGTATGAAAAAATTGAATGATCTTTCCAAGAGAATAAAAAGAACAAGGCCTGTGCCTGGCTTCACAGCTGACTCACACACAGAGCCATGGGAAAACAGTCATACTTTTTGGGCCTCAATTTTCTCCCTCACTTCTCTCGAGGAGACCATGAAGACAAGTAATATAAAATCTCTGGTATTCTTAAGGCTTCATGAGGCATAAAACCTTATTTCTATTTTCATGGCTGTGAACATTTTTCAAGTAAAATAAAAAGTAACTGTTCCTATTAGACTCAAATTCAAATCTCCAAAAACTGATATCTAGTGTAGTGGCACACATAAGGATCATGGCAACACATGCATGGGTTTGTTAGCTGAATAGTCATTCAAGGGATTCTCAGTATTTATACCTCTTCCTGCTGTAAATACCTCATTTCAGCGCCCATTTTGTTGCACATACTACTTCAGAAGTGTTTCTTCTTCTAGCCCAAGGGTCAACTGAGAGCAAAATGTGTACCCCACTCATCTTTGTAACCAGTGTCTCACATAATCTAGCATATAACTAGTGCTTTAAAAGCACCGAAGGAAAGGAGGAATGAAAAATCAAGGACCACTCAGACCGTCATCCACACCAACTCATTTAGAACTCTGTGCCAAGAAATTTCAAAATGGTAAACAGGATAGAAAATGTCCCTGGCCTCAAGAAGTTTTCAGTTTATCATGTATACAGTCTATTAGACCATCAGATAAACCACATCACAGAGGACTGGGTAATAACAAGTGCTATGAACAAATCTAGATAAGGGGATAGAGAGTGATAGTGGGCTGATATTTATCGTGCTCACTGTTGAAAGCCTCTCAGAAGAGTTGGGGAGTGGGGGCAGTTAAGGAATGATTTTTCTGTCTCTATGAGTCCCTGGTGTATAATAGGTAGGATATGTTGCTAAGAATTGAATATCCATTTAATGTACAACATTTAAGATAGATACCATATACAAGAAAAAGAAGAAGACTATGGATGTATCCTCACTTATCCACACCCAGAAAGTCCTTCTGGAAGAATGAAGGCAGTTCCCACTCCATAAATGACCAAGTAGCCAGACACTAACGTTGCTTGTTCTCCATCATGAAGGCCATGCTGGCAGTGAGGATGTAGCAGGCTTCTCTAGAATGTGTATGAAATGAATACTCGTAAGGACTCACTTAAATACACTATCAGAGAATATTTTCACTCACCTCCCCTATGCATACACTTCTTGGGATGTTAAAGCTTTCTCTAAAGAAAGGAGCCCCTTTAGGATCCATCACTTAACAACAGTCATAGATTTAACATTACTGTTTTTGCTGATGCTACTATACCTATCGAAACACAAACCAGAATCCTCATGAAACCTTACTCATTAAATAAATGCTAAGACAAGCTAAAGTGCCTTTGCACATACCATCACTTTCTTCTCAGTTCTACTTTATCATGTAATCATCACCCAGCTTTTAAAGTGATGTTGTGAAATGACCTTGTGTATCCTCTTTATAATATTGGAGGTGTCAATCAACCAAGTATAACTGTGACATTTTCTATACTAGGACAAAAAGTTACTGACTTTCCTATGAGGAATATAACTCTCTGTTGAGATTTTGTAGGTGCAAAATTTCTACTATAACATGTTATATTTTAAAAATCATGTTCTACCAAGTGATCCATCTCCTATAAGAGTGAATCCCAACAAATGATATGTTTGGAAAGATGTATGAAACCCAGGGACTACCTCTACTGAAATAACATTAACCTCTACTGAACTAACAACTGTTCAGTCTCCTGAATACCAAGTAACTAATCTAACTAGTAGCTTATATGCTCTTTTAAACTGAAGCTTCATGCATATGATAATAAACCACTCTAACAACCAATCATTCAGAACTTGGGAGGAGGAGGGAAATTCCCAAACCTAGTTGTTTATCCAACAAAAATCAACTCATTCTGTAAATTCATGGCCAAAGACTCCTGAAAAAACTACATCTAGAAGGAATTAGAGGTCATCAGGTCCAGCCATCTTATTTTAAGGATGATGAAACCATAGCCCAGAGAAGTTACCAAGCTTGCCTAAGATGTCAATACCAGTAAGCTGCAAATCAAGAACTAGCATTAGTGCCCTCTCTCTGCTCTGTGTGGCTGTCACAGCCAAAGCCATGTCCTTGTACTTTGTATGCCCAGAGAAGAGAATAAGACTCCTTGGGATTTCTCTTCTGAAATGTATCCAACATCACTGAAAATCCATTCTGACTTAGAGTAGAGCCGTCTATCACTCAGGCTCAAAAGCATTTGTTTTATGACATCTTCTCTCTCTTTTATGATGTTACCCATATCGTGTTCAGCCAAGTTGGACTGCTGGGTCTCATCCTCTAAAGCAGAAACATTTAACCTAGAGCTCTGGAAACAAGCTGTGCAGGGAATGACTCCAGTATGCCACAAGGTCCTGCTCTGCACCAAAGCTAAATCCTGAGAAAGGACAACTTCAGCATCAAAGGAAGATAACTCTTACTACTGTTATGAGGGAATTTTTTTATACCTATCATATCTATTTTTGGCCTTTTTTAATGTTAAAGTCTCTACTGCTTTATAGAAAACCTGAACATATGTATTTGCATGAGCTGGTTCTGATTATGCAAATCTGTTAATCAATCCATACTCCCATTTATTGTTTTGTCATCTTTCATCTACTCCCTGACTCATATAACCTTTAGTAGATAACTTTTCTTTGCCTCAATTTCCTCAATGACAAAGCAGACTTAGTAATACTAATCACTTCTTCCCTTGACTGAAAGTTTATTAGAATGTCTTAGAAGAAAGTGCCTTTAAAATTATTCTACTTCTATACCACAATATCACTAATAGGCTCTTATTAATCATCTTCATTGTGTAAGCATGAAATAAAAGGTACTAAAGAGGTCATCCTAGCATTTAAAATATGAAAACTAGGTTAACAAAAGAATTTGGTCTATTAGATGTTATTGCTCTAATCAGGCAGAATACACTCTGAAATCTTGATATTGTTACAAAATAATATCCTTCTGAAATGTTAAAAAGCAAGCACACATACACACACACACAAAAAAATTTCTTTCCCTGCTCTCTCCTCCTGGTTGATTTCTTTAGAAAGTAATTGGACCTGAGACAGGAAGAAGCCACTGGAAGGCAGGCACTAAACGTAACACTGACCAACACTTAAAGAGATGAGGTCATCAGTCACCATCAGTGACACCTGTCTGCATTGTTTTTCTAAGATCAAGGCCATATTTTCCTGAATCTGACTACAACTTTTAGCCAAAACCCACTTGTGGCTGAGGGCACACAGTTGCAAGCTATTCTCAAGGGTTCACTTTGTGGCTATGGGTCAGTGAATCCCTTGGTTCAACTTTGCTTTTAGCCCCATGATAATATCCAACCAAACTAAGTGGCCACACAGGAACACCTCCTAGAATTTTAGATTAAGTTTTTCTTGTATATAAACAATACTGCTTTGGTTTCATGACAAGTAATTGAAAACACTTAATGTGTCTTTTTATTGTATTATATAACGTAGGCCCTGAGAAACCCTGGTCCAGTAGGAAGATACCTTTGAATGTTGTTCCTTGCTTTGTCACGTTGAGACAGGCAAAATTATCTAGATTTTAAACTGTGCCCATACAGGGAAAACTGTCTAAAGGATAATTGAAAAATCTAAAAAAGTATTTCACATTTCCAGCTACCTATTGGTCTGCTTATATGAAGATCAGAAAACTAAAGAAAAAACAGAATGAGAATTCTCTTACCAAAATTTCTGTCCTTCAGTAATTCCTTGTTTGTCTGTTTTTGCCATGTATTAATAACAAATGCCTCTGTTTAAGGTCAAATTAGATCAAATTAAATTGAAATTTCCATCTGAAGAAGGCAGCATCCTAAACAACCTACCTAGAGCTTAGTTTCATTAAACAGTTACATGAGTTTTTATTTATAGTAGACACTAAATGGAAATAGTAAAAAGTAGGTCTACTCTCTACATTATGCTCTAGCATCACATGTAATCAGATGTATCAACAAATAATGCCTGAAATATCTGGAGTTAGAGTCAGTGAGGTGTTAATTATTGACCAAGCCATTTGTGATTAATAAAGTATGAAGCACAAATTGCTCAGCAACTTTTTAATGAAGCTTCTGTACAACTTCTCCATTGTTAGGAGAAGATACATGAGATCCAAAGGCAGAATTTCAAACTGCTATGTAACACCATGTAGCTTCCACAAGGGAACATGGTTAAGCATTGAAAGGGACAGTCCAAGACAAATTTCATCTGTAGCAAGTGAGCGTACCTGCCTAATTCTTTAACATGAAAGTGAAAACACTACTGGATTCTAAGAGATTGAAGATTTCTTGTCAAGACAACGGAAAATCTCAGCTTCCTTGCTGCATTTCTCATGCGCTTCCTGCTTAAATTTTTGCATCATCTAAGTGTGCTACACTGTTAATGTCTCATTTTACTTGTGGAGAACTGAGTGTTTGGGGTGATTTTGCATTCAGTAAAGAAGACCAGCTTGGGTAAGAAAGACAAGTCTTTAAAGGTATCTTTTCTGCCCAGAAAAAGAGCATTGTTCAATTAGGCTGACATTATTCAGCCCAGTTCTTACCTTTAATATGCCTTTTGATCCTGAGGCCAGAGCTCACTGGGCTGATGCCTGTGGATGTTGTCATTCCAGCCAAGAAGGATGAGTTCTTGCAGCAACGTCTGTGGGTCCAGGCAGGCACAGGCTGCTACAGAGGCCGGGCGCCAGCACTACGGAGTCCGGTCCTACCTGCACCAGTTTTATGAAGACTGTACCACTTCCATCTGGGAGTATGAGGATGATTTCCAGATCCAGAGATCACCCAACAGGTGGAGCTCAGTATTCTGGAAGGTAAGTAAAAGCATGGATTTAACTCAGGAAATGGAGAAGTCATTTCATATGGTAAGTAATTCAGCTGCAGAGAACAGAGAGATCTGGGATTCTGTATGTGCATTCCTCTTGGTGATACTAAGTGCCGTTTTCTTCCTTAGGAAAGGAGACTGTAAATCTTGGGAAGAAAGCCTCTAAACACAGCACAGTTGTTGATTTTCAGGTGAAATGTAAATAGGTATAATCGCCATCATTATTATTTTTGCTACTGTTATTAATGTGCCACATAAATTCACCAACTATGAAAGCCATTCAAAGGCAAAACATGCTTTAAGCCTCCCCTACAGGTTTGGATGGTATCATTTTAAAAGTTACAATAATTATTATTAAAAGAAATAGTTGAGTACTGGAGAGAGTTAATGCTGAGGCATAATACAGTGGTCAGTCTACCTGCCCTACTTCCACTACATATATGGTCATAAAGTTCTATGAGCTTCAGCTTCCTTGAAAGGTAGGAGACTTGCTAGACAAGAAATTCAATCATTCAGTAGGTAATTAGTGAGTACCTACTCCATTCAAAAAGTTGCGAAGTGCTGGAAATTAAAGCGGTAAATGGGAGAAGAAAAAGTCCCTGCCCTTACAAAATTTACAATCTGTCATGGTAAACATACTGTAAACAAATAAACCACACAATAATAGTAGCAAGTAGCAAGTTTTAGTCTTGCAAGTAGCAAGAATAATAGTGGCAAGTGCTATGAAGAGAACTAAATCAGAATAAGAGGCTAAGGAGGGATAGAGAACTGATATTTAGTTATGCTGATCACAGAAAGCCTTTCAAAGAAGATGACCTTTGAACAAATACCAGGATAAGCTGAGGGAGGAAACCATAAAATAATTTGGCTGAAGGTCATTCTCAGCTGGGAAAATAGCAAGTCCAAAAGCTCTGAAATGGGAACAAGTTTGGTGTGTTTGAAAAACATCAAGAGATCCGGTCTGGGTGGAGAGGAATGAGAGGGAGGAAAGAACAGGTGACAATTTCAGAAAAATGACAGGACACAGATGATTTGCATGGAGCCTCGGAGGTGATTGTGAAGACTTTGGCTTTCCCCTTGAGAGACACAAAAAGCCACCAGAATGTTCAAGTAGATGACTGATGCAACCTGACCAATATTTTAGCAGGATCATTGTGGCTATAGCACAGAAAATAAATTACAGAACACAAAGATAGAAGTAGCTAAATTATTTAAGAGTCTATTGAAGGACCCAGGGGCAAGAGATAATAGTGGCTTAGATTAGGATGGTGTTAATGGAGATGGCAAAGTGTAGTCAGATTTAACATGAAGTTTGAAGGCCAGCTGTTAAGACACACTGGTGAATTAGACATAAGAGAAAGAAGAGTCAAGCCTGACTCCAAGACTTGTAGCCTGAGATCTTTAGTGGATGATGTTATAACTCACTGGGATGGCGAACACCAGGAGAGCAATGGGGTGGGTGATGAACCAAGAGTTTGACTTTGGCATTGCTACATTGGCGAGTCAGATACGACTTAGCGACTAAACAACAGCACCACATTGGAGGTGCCTATTAGTCACGCAAGTGGAGATCTGCAGAAGTATCTAAATATACCAGTCTTCAGCTCCTGAATTGGGAGTCACTGACCTATAGAAGGTATATAAGGTACCAGACTAGAAAAGGTCATCCAAGAAGAGAGTACAGACATAAAAGAGAAGAAGGCATCAGATGTTACAACATTTATAAATCAGGAAAAGGACAAGGATGTAGGAAGGGCTACTGAGAAGGTTCAGCTTTAGATGATGCCGCAGATTCCCTCCAGTCTACAATTCTGTGTTTTAGAGATTTCCAATCATCCCCAACTTTCTCCCGAAATATCACAGAAATTTAGACACTGATACTGACATAAACTTCCAATGTACTGGCAATAGAATTCAACAAGAGGCAGTTAACAAAGTAATGATTATAAGCATGGACTCTGTCCTCAGCTGTTGTTGTTCAGTTGCCCAGTCATTTCTGACTTTTTGTGACCCCATGGACTGCAGCACACCAGGCCTCCCTGTCCCTCACCATCTCCTGAAGTTTGCCCAAGTTCATGTTCATTGTATAGGTGATGCCATCCAGCCATCTCTTCCTCTGATGCCTTCTTCTCCTTCTGCCCTCAATCTTTCCCAGCATCAGAGACTTTTCAGTGAATCGGCTGTTCACATCAATGACCAAAATACTGGAGTTTCAGCTTCAGCATCAGTCCTTCCAATGAGTATTCAGGGTTGATTTCCCTTAAGATTGACTGGTTTGAGCTTAATGTTGTGCAAGGAACTCTCAGGAATCTTCTCCAGCACCACAGTTCAAAGACATCAATTACTCGGCTGACGTGGGTTCAAATCTCAACTTTTTCATTTAATAGCTATAACTATCATACCAGGTAACTCAGTGGTAAAGAATCCACCTACCAATGCAGGAGATGTGGGTTTGGTCCCTGGGTCAGGAATGTCCCCTGCAGGAGGAAATGGCAACCCACTCCAGTATTCTTGCCTGGAAAATCCTACAGACAGAGGAGCCTGGTGGGCTACAGTCCATAGGGTCACAAAGAGTTGGACATGGCTAAGCATGAACATGAGAAACTTAACCTTAATGAGCCTCTAACAGTGATACGTATAATACCTGCCACACACTTGTGAGAGTTAAGTAAGATATGAAAAGAGCTTAGTACAATGTCTGGCAGGTACTCAATAAGCATTTGATGTATTTGCTCCTATTATCAGATGTCATATGGAACACTGAGGTCTGAAATAGAAATAAAACTGGAAATTTAGTTAATAAGTAAAATATTGGGTAATATAGTTGTTACTATGGTTTACCCAAGACCTCTGTTGATTCAAAATCTTACTACTGGCAGGTTCCTTGTATTAGAACTGGTCAAGCCAGCCTTTTTATTCTGTACAAGTGTTACCTCTGAGGAATTGGTACTGGCCTGGACCAATGAAATACACAGCCAAGCTTGGCACATCTTGTATTTACCCAGATAAGTGGGTGGTTGCTTCTCTATGTGTCAAAAAAACAAATATTTGCCTGACAGGTCTGTTGTGCCAAGAGCCTAAAATGCCTCTGACATACAGAATATTGCAAGTGCTGGTGGTTCCAAAGCACTAGTGGTTATACAATTTGTGAAGCTATAAATCCATCAAATAATATATGGGTATGGATTTACAATAAAGAGCTCTCAGTAAATTACCAACCCCAGAATTCAGATTTCAGTATTTTCTCTCTTCTGTTTCACACAAACAAGATCCAAAAATATTTGTTCCCTGTGGTACTGGACCTAGTTCAGAGAATAAAGCCGAGCAAACATCCATGGCCTCATAGAGGTTATATGCCAGCAAAATCCAAATCCTAAACTCACATCCTAATCATAAAATACCAGGTGGGGCTTTGAGAAGCCTACAGTCAAGCAGAAATACCCAAGAATGGATTGTCTTAGAGACCTCATCTCTACCAAGGGAATACCCCAGCCACTCCTGGGTTGCCTCCTAGGGAATATAAGGGAACTCTTGCCAGTGAATGTGTGAAGTACTTGGTATCAACACAGAGAAAGGCACTGATGATGCATGTTTCCATCATGATTCTTTTTTATGTTTTGTTTTTTTTTCTTTTTCATTTCAAACTGCATCTTGTAAGTAGTTCAAGATGTGGGCTCCCCCGACCCCTCTTCCACTATAGTGTTGCTAAGGGGTCTTTCACTGGGGCCACATTCACAGAGCCTCGGCAGGACTCTGCTGCTGAGCCAGCTCCTTAGTGTGGGCAGCAATGGGAGGGGGCTTAATGAGAATGGAGACTGGAATCAGTCGGGCTTGAGTTAGAAACTTTATGGGACTTCTCTGGTGGCTCAGATGGTAAAGAATCTGCTTACAAGGAAGGAAGACCTGGATTCAGTCCCTGGATTGGGAAGATTCCCTGGAGAAGGAAATGGCAACCCATTCCAGTATTCTTGCCTAGAGAATTCCATGGACAGGGGAGCCTGGAAGGCTACAGTCCATACAGTCCATGGGGTCCCAAAGAAGCTTTGCTCTATCCATGGATTGACATAACCTTGTTCCACAATGCTGTTCTTTTTTAAAAAAACAAAAAACAAATATTTATATGTCTGCCATGCATAAAGCTCTGGGTTCAGTTGTGAACACGACATTTCTTTGCTTGTGAATAAGGTATAGCCTTGACCTGACAGAGTTCACAGTCAAATAAGGAAGATGGTTGTGTACGGAGATTGTTACAATCCACTGTGACAGCATCGCAGTACTTACTGGGAGCCCAGGGTTTGGGGCAGGGAGAACCTGATGCAGCCTGGGGAGGAAGTGACTCCACAGAGGAGTTCACAGGAACAGGGCATCCTTCCCAAAAGAAAGAAAAGCATTGCAGAAGCTGCATCGTGAGAGAAGATGGCAGGCTTGGGAGATGCCAGCAGTTCAGTGTGGCTGGGCCAAGGGTGGAGCACAGAGGCCAAGGGATGAACCAAAAGAAGAACATGGGAGTGTATACAAGAGCTGGATCACAGAGACTTTGAAAGGCTGTGAAGTAGAAATGTCTCCAGAACCTTCCAGCTTGATTGAGTACAGTGAGAGGGTAAGGGAATAAATCAAGACTTTCTTGGGAAGGTTGACTCACAACCAGGAACAAACAGCCTCACCCCATCACCACCACACCACACACACACAGTGTTATACACACGCTCTGGGCCTCACATTCTAGATGCCTGCATGACTGCCTCTGGCACTGCTAACTTTCCCAGTGCCTGCAACTGCTGGGGTCTGCAAAAACCTGCGTGACACAGTCCCACCTACCCCCTGCCACCCACTGCCTCTGGCCAAGAACCTAACAGGCTGGCGCGGAATTTTTCTTTTTCATCCTTGCACTTGACCTTGACTAAGACTGCTGCCACTATCATTGTGCAGCAGACAGCCAAAATACAGCAGGTATGAACTAATGGAAGCAGTCTTCTCACCCCAATCGTTCTTTCCTCACCCCAGGATTATCCTCCTCCTCAGCCGATATGAGAAATGTCCCAAAGGATGTGGCTCAAACGGTAAAGGATCTGCCTACAGTGTGGGAGACCCAGGTTCGATCCCTGGGTTGGGAAGATCCTCTGGAGAAGGAAATGGCAACCCACTCCAGTACTCTTGCCTGGAAAATCCCATGGACGGAGGCTATAGTCCATGAGGTCGCAAAGAGTCAGACACGACTGAGCCCTTCACTTTCAAAGGATGTTCAACAGCAGTGGGCAGGTACAAGGCAAGACTGTTTCCTCCTCAGACTTAGTAAGAGTGTAAATGATCCCGGTACCTCTCCCATTTCCCTAGACCCCCCTCCTTCCTGTTCCAGTCTCTCCAGATTCCCCCCTTATTCTGAATAAGCTAAATCAGAATTTAAACCTACATCTTGGATTTCTTTGCAAAGTCTTGCTAAAAATGAATAAGGAAACCCCTTAAGAGAAACCACGTGGTATTATTTTCTAAAAAGCATTTTTCTCAGATGGCATGTGAAAAATGGATGAGGAAAGATGAGCCTAGCCAGGGGGACGGTCAGAATGCTGTTGCAATGACATGGGCGAGAGTTAATAGTGCTCTGTTACCATTAGCACAGCTGCGGTGATGGAGAGAGAAGATTCAAGAGAATCTGATGAAGTAGAATTAACAAGATTTAATTGTCCATTGACTACCAGCATGAGGAGGGACTCTGAATGGGTGGATGGCAGGAATGCAGAGAAATTAAGCAGAAAAGAAGAAAATATCATTTTGAATATTTGGAATTTGAAGAGCCTTTGGGTCATCTTTGTGTAGATCCTCCCATTGACTATCATAAATATGGGGCTACAGCCCAGGAGAGAAATCTAGACTGGAGTTGGAGATTTGGAAGCCATTGGTATATAGGTGGGAGTTGAAACTGCGGCCACAAAATTAAACCCTAGAGAGAACATATTGAGTAAGCAATGTGAGTCAGGGCTGGAACCCTGGGGAACACCAATAATTTAGGAGTTTCTGGCAAAGCAGGTTAAGAGTGAGTCGTTCAAGATGTAGACGTGGATGCAGGAGACAAATGTGTCAGGGAAAACCATTGGTGATGGTCTTAAGAAAGCCTGAGCGCTGAAAATCACTGACTACAGGATATACACATGGAGAAGAAAGATTGGATTTGACATTTGGGAGGTCCTCAGTGACCTCAGAGAAACGGGTTTCAGTGCAATGGGAGAGGACCAAGCTTTTCTGCCAAGGGTAGGAATGAGTTCAAGAAGTAGTTAGAGGGGAACGCAGGGTTCTGGAATAGCTTTTGAAGATGGAAGTGATTGAATGTGCTGACTGGCCGGAGGGACAGAGCTAGAGGAACTAGTGGGGGATCCCGCTGCCCAGAAGGGCTGTGGAAATTGTATCAGGTGAGGCCTACACAGAAGGATCTGGATCCTAGCCTCGCGTTGGTCATTGCTTTGTAAATCTCAGTGTCCCTACAAGAGGGTCAGGCCAGATGAGTTAGAATCTGCCATCAGTCTGGCAGGGGACACCACTCTGAGCTCAGGTGCTGCTAAGGAGTGGTCAGCCGCAGCCCTCGGGGCGAGGAGGATGAAAGAAAGCCCATCTTCACTCTTGCTGCACCTCTTCTGGATTTTACCTCAAATCCAGATGGCTCCTTTCACATTTAGCTCCATCCAGCAATTTCCCCCCACATGCTGCTCTTCCCTGCCACGCTGGTTCTGGCTTCCAACAGTCATGACTGCCTCCTCTCTGCCAGAACAGCTGCCTTACTCCTGCTGCCAGCTCTGCTTCTTGGAGTAAACTGCATTTTCAGATCTCATCAGCTCACAGACAGAACAACGAAGGGGACGTTGGTCAAAATAACAGCAGTTTCTGGCTTGCAGCCCCCAGCAGCAGAATTTCTGGAATCCAAGCTCTCTTCCCTGTCCAGTCCTCCTTTCCAGCAGCAGAGACTGGGTTTTCACCGCTCCTCCCCAGAGTCAACAGAGTCATCAGAAGTCACAGCACAAAAACCGCCCTTGTGTGTAGTCGCTCAGTCATGTCCGACTCTTTGTGACCTCATAGACTGTAGCCTGCCAGGCTCCTCTGTCCATGGGATTTCCCAGGCAAGAATACTGGATGGGTTGCCGTTTCCTTCTCCAGGGAAACCTGCCCTTGCTGTTGTCTCTATAGTCAGTGTGTCATCACCTGGAGAGGCCCTTCTCTCTCACTAGGGGTGTTGACTTAACCATCCCACCGCACCCAGCTACTCTGGGCAGCCCCTCTCCCAGCAGCCCTGCAAGACTTTTGCATGACCCCAAACAGAGCTGGTTTACTCTCTTAGAACGTTTAAAAGAAAAACCTGTGTTGCCTTTCTTAAACTTTATTTAATAGAACCTCTTTTCTCTTAGACCTAAAACTACTTCAAGTCAGAGCCATGTCTAGAGACAAATTTTTTGATACTGTATGGCATCACTCCAAATTTCTTTCTTATTCCATTCAGTACGCTTAGATGGCACCAGGATTACACTGATGTATCTCAGTATCCCTCCTCACCACTATGATGCTCTCAGTGTTCTCAGTGTTTCTCCTTCATGTCTACCACCCCAAGCTCTTCCTGATGTGTTTGAACAGGTTTGGAGTCACTCTCTGGGCACCTCTTTTGGAGATCCTCATTAGACTTGCACTGGTGGCACCCTCAGAATCCTGGGGATTACGTACTATTCATTACATCATGCTCCCCTCCACAGATGGCAAGCCTCTCTCTCCAATCCTCTGATATAACCGGGAAGTGGGGCAAGGCTCAGGGAGGCCAGCCACTTTCCAGTTCTTGAAGTGAGCAGTTCTGCCATCTGCAAGGCATAGTTTGCCTTTTAGCTTCTGACTGATATTCCAAGAGTAGATTTTAATCTATAAAACACTGCTCGGTTGAGGAGCAAACTGCTCTGAGAATCAATCACCTGGCTCCAAGTTCAGCAGCCTGGTGGTTTAAGTTAGTCCGTCAGGAATATTTATTGGGCGCAAGACTAGACCGACTGCTGCAGAGAGACAGGACAGAAATAGAAGACGGAGCGCCCTGGCCTCCCTTGCTCTTAAGAACCTTAGAAACGAAGATGGATACGTTTTTGCTGCCCTCAGTTTTGGAGAATTAGTGCCACTTCTTGAGGAGGGAGGTAATTTAGTGACATACAAAGCATGTCACCATGGATATTTAAGTTAATTTAGTTTGGGCATTCAGAATTTTCCAACATGAGTCATTTTTTAAACATTATAAATAACGGCTAGTCTTTGAAGGTGAATTGATTTGCCACCATTCTTGGAAAAATGTAGAAAGCCATCCAAAATGTGATATTTTACAACCCAATTTTTTCCTGCAATACTTATATCTTATGTAGAATACTTTTTTTCAGACGACTGACTCTTGTTTTTCAGTTTCTTTACAATATTACATAATGGAAATTTGTTTATATATGGTGACAAAGTCTATTGTAATTTTTTTAAAAAATAGTAAAGGTAATGTACAAAATATCAGTTGGCGAAGTCTCATGGAAGAATGAAAGTGGGAAGTGGGGCCTAGAAGTCACACCGAGCTGGTAGAGTCCAGTCACACTACCTGCTTAATAAAAGGACTTTGAACTATGTTTCTTCAACCCTATAAACCTCAGTTTCTTATAGGTGAAATAGGGATAAAAATATCTACATCTCATGAGACGCTAGTGAGGATTAAGAGACAGTCACAGTGGCTGGGTCATGATCAGTGCTCACTAACATTAGCTCTCCTCCCCTCTTTATTAGAGTGATGGATTTACGAATGTTTTCCTTCTGTTATCCCAACTTTCTACTAAAGAAGTATCTAATGAGGTGTATTTCCTTGAATTATAATAAGTAAGTTAGATAAATATACTTTAGATGTTCAAGATTAAATGGTGTTATGCATTTGGTTATTTTTCCAACCTGGTTATTCTAACTAAAAGCAATTAGGAACAGGAGGAAATGAAAAATGTGTTTAAAAAATAAGCTATATTAGCTGTTCTTTATCCCAAGTACTGACAGATTGTTGCAATGCTCTTGCCAATGTAGCATAATTTAACAAGAGGCACATTTCCAAATAATAGTAGTAATAGCTACTTATTGCAATGCGTGGCTTAGCCAGGCCCAGGGCTGAAAGCCTTCATGCATGCTCTCATTTAGTCCTCACAACTTTATGAGGTAGGTACTATTATCATTTATCATTTTATAAATGGGGAAGTTAATGAGAGTGTTTAAGTAGCTTTCCTTTTACGATTCAAGTACTAGTTGGCAGTGCTGGAATCCAAGCCTGAGTCTGTTCATTCCAAACCTCTGAGCATAAACCGCCAAATGGTATATCACTCTCCATCTTCAGTGGGTTACACTTAATTGGAACTTGAGCTAATGCAGTTTCATCTCCATCTGCTGCTCTTAACGTTTCTCAACCTCTGCACAAGTAAAGTCCAAACAGCTATATATCAGAGGAGAAAGAGCACTGGCCTGGGGTCAGACCTGTGGCTTCTAGCCCATCCTGTGCTACTCACTATCTGTCCTCCCTGTCCCTCCTTGGGGCAGTGACCTACCCTCCAAGAGGCTACATTCCCTTGCCTTTAACTGGTAATCATGGTTCTTTCTCCACCAGCTTGGAGAAAGGGTGAGCTGTTCCACACTGTCAATGGCCTCCAGCCAAAATCACCAGGAACACACTTCTGTGTTGAACAAGTTGAGTGTATTGCTCATCACAGTGAGAGAAAATGACACCAAAGGGCATTTCAATAAGAGAATGTGAGAAAGGATTATAGGGTGTGGGCTTTGGTTGGGTGATTTGAGGGGGGTGGGGTAGGCATGGGGGACTGAAGAGTCTACAGGAGCCAGAGTTTACTTTTGATTATCAGGGACAATTCTATGATTAGGTATAAGATAATAAATCTTATCTATCCCAAGGGAAGACTGCTGCTAAGTTGTTTTAGTCGTGTCCGACTGTGCAACCCCATAGACAGCAGCCCACCAGGCTCCTCTGTCCCTGGGATTCTCCAGGCAAGAATATTGGAGTGGGTTGCCATTTCCTTCTCCATGGCAGACTAGAGTAAGACTAAATAAAACTGTAATTGGTAAAGAATCAATAATCATTTATATTATGCAGGGTGGGAAGAGCATAGCATTTTCTGGTTTGTAAATGACCTTGTTTTTGTCTGTGCTTAGACAAAATCGTGAAGCGGTTTTGGTTTGTCTCACTTCGTCATGAGTACAGAATGAGCTTGTCTGATGTTGAGGTTCTGCGAGGTTGATGGTGCCAACAGAACAACATGGCACCCATGGGGGTCCCGGGCCAGCTAATTTTCTGGTTTGTAAATGACCTTGTTTTTGTCTGTGCTTAGACAAAATCGTGAAGCGGTTTTGGTTTGTCTCACTTCGTCATGAGTACAGAATGAGCTTGTCTGATGTTGAGGTTCTGCGAGGTTGATGGTGCCAACAGAACAACATGGCACCCATGGGGGTCCCGGGCCAGCTTCCGGTAGGGAGAGTGATGCCAGCTCTTAGGTATGGGGCTGTTCTTCTCTTGCTCAAGACCAAATGAGACAACATAAGCCAAAGGGGCTTTGTCAACTGCAGAGCATCAGACAAACAGAAAACTCGAAGGAAAAATCAAGTCAGTGAGGCAGCACCTGGCTGGTATCAAAATCAGAAAAGTCCTTTCATCTTCTTTTTTAAAAAGAAAATCATGTTGGCTTTCAACTGGGAAAAATCTCTCCTTTCAAACAAGACCTGCCCTGCCCTAGGGAGCTGAAGTACCACATCACTCTATCTTATTTGTGTCTTTCTCTAGGTCGGACTCATCTCGGGCACAGTCTTCGTGATTCTCGGTTTGACTGTCCTGGCAGTGGGCTTTCTTGTGCCCCCCAAAATCGAAGCCTTTGGCGAGGCCAACTTCGTGGTGGTGGACACGCACGCTGTCCAGTTTAACGGAGCCCTTGACATGTGCCAGCTGGCGGGTGCCGTGCTCTTCTGCATCGGGGGCACGTCCATGGCAGGGTGCCTGCTGATGTCAGTGTTAGCAAAAAGCTACTCCAAAGAAGAGAAATTCCTTCAGCAAAGGTTTAAAGAGCGAATCGCAGACATCAAGGCCCACACTCAGCCCATTACAAGAGCTCCAGGCCCTGGAGAAACAAAGATACCAGTCACTCTGTCCAGGGTTCACAATGTCCAGCCCTTAGCGGCAACCTGAAATCTTTTCCACCCAACCTCCCCTCTCTAATTTACACCCAGTGTTGCAAGGGAGCAGGCCAGTTTGGAGATGACAAGGCTTTGGCGTTGATCTGCCCCAGAGCTGTGCTGGACAGTGGGCAGAGTGGTGACTGAGCTCAGGCTCATTCCATTCAGTGGCCCTGGGGACCCTTGATGCAGTGGGTCAGCGTGGGCACATGCACCCAGCTGCCTAAAGAGGTGCGGCTGGGTGCCCACCAGGAGCTCTCTGGATCTCCTCTCTCACACAGTGTGACTTTGTGACATTTCCCATGTTCTTGGAAAGCACTCAACAGTTCAGACCAGCCTACCAATGGCTAACGTGGTCCGTTTTACTTTCCTGCGTTGTTTTTCCTAATTTTCTAACCTTTCCTGTGTGGTGCTGCCTTCTATTCCTGGTCTCACTACATGTAAGATATTGTCGTGTGTGTTCATAGAAAAATCAAATTCCCTGATTTTGACCCAAACATTGGTCTTTTAGCTCTAATGTAATATGAGTCCTTAAGATCAGAAATGGACAGGGAGGCCTGGCGTGCTGCAATTCATGGGGTCGCAAAGAGTCGGACACGACTGAGCGACTGAACAGAACTGAACTGAAGATCAGAAACAAACTTTTCAGGATTCTCCACAAACCTTTCTTTGTTTGTTTTGTTTTCTCCAGTTTTTTCCACTTAAAGAGCTCAAATTGCCAACTTTTGAATCTTGGGAAAGAAATTACTATTAGGAGAATCTATTTATGCAGTGACCAAAAGCACTGAAATAAAAGTCAAGAAATTTGAGTTCCTATTACTAACTAGCTGCGTGATCTTGGGGAAAGCACCTAAGCTCCCAGGCCTCAGTTTCCCCATCTGTAGAATGGGGGTCCTGGTCTGTGATGTCTTGTTTTGCCATGTGTCGCTGTGTGTCCATGACCGAGGATGTTTACAGTGTTCCTGTGGCTCTTGCCACAGTGGGATTCTTTCAGATCTGGACTCCCAGAAACTTGCCAAGTCAGGATCCTCCATGCCACCTACTCCTAAATATCCAACCCCAGCAGTTTATACAATGCTGTCATATTTTTATAGAGACAAAAGTAAGCCATCCTCCACTAAGAAACCCCTGAGTAGATATAAACCTTAAGAGGGTTTTGTTTCTCGAAAAAGACACTTTCTTCTCCTGTAAAGTGTTCGCCTCATCCCTTTGCACTTCTATTTAATCTGTGGATTTAAATTAGACTGAGGAAAACAGAACACGTGAGCTTGATGCCCTCTCAGAACCTGTGCCACCTTCAAATTCTGTCTTTTTGTTTTTTCCTTCCTTCACTGGATAAATAAAACATGTGAACGAGCAGAACCCGAATTGCCTTGTCATTCCTTCGGTGTGGCTGTTTCTCTCCAACATGTAATTTTCCATTCTGAGGCTGAGTGAGCTCTGCAGGTCCCCTGGCGAAGTGGAAGAATAAATGAAGCAATTAGTGCTCTTGTGCACATGGTTTCTTTTGCATCGTCCAGCATCAAACAGGCAGCAGATCAGCATCCTTCACAAGGATCGCTGGCCACATTTGGGAGAAACTGTTCTAGTTTCCTCGGGTTCTTACCTTCCCTTGGCAATGCCATTTTACTTGTGTTCTCAGAAGCCTCATTCAAGCTTCATTCAAGCTCCCAGGCACCTGTGCAAGGTGACACTGTGAGGCTTTCCATGTTGACTTCTGTGATGTGTAGCAAGGAATCTTCAAGGATGAGACTTGACTTTTAAGAGCCTCCAGGACGAAAAATACATTCTTCTGGTTCCAGCCAGTCTGGTCTCTAGTGCTTGTGGGCAATACACCACTAAATTCTCCCAACTGGTGGAGGTTTCAGTATCTGCAGGACAGCTCATAGGTGCTGTTATGTGTGTCCAAGAGTCAGATGCGACCTGAGCGACTTTCACTCACTGAGGAGAAACCAGGATCCTGCCCCCAAAGCTGCACTATTGCTTTTTTTTTTTTGACGGTTCCTCCCTTATCTCTGACCCATTAGAAGAATGTCCACAAGTTGATCACACTCTCTTTGAACCCTTACCATAAAACTTCTCACTGCACCCCCACCCCACCACGCCAAGGTGGGATACACAGTTTTAAGGGCTTTAACCTGCTGTGGTCTCTTTTGCTTGGCAAAGCAATAAAGCTGTATCTTTTCTACTTCACCCAAAACTCTGTCTAAGAGATTTTATTTGGTGTCAGGGTAGAGGGGCCGGATTCGGCTTTACATGCCACCTGTTAAATGGAATCCCTGTTGTTGTTTAGTCAGAAAGTCATGACTCATGCGACCCCGTGGACTGTAAGCCCACCCAGCTCCTCTGTCCATGGGGTTTCCCAGGCAAGAATACCGGAGTGGGTTGCCATTTCCTTCTCCAAGTGATCTTCAATAGGTTGCAGATTCCCTGAAGTCATTAATTGTCTTACTATGTGCACAGTACTTCAAGATGGAAAACTGATGATGAGAGATTGTGTAAGCAGCAATTCCATGTGCTTCCAAGGCCTCCTGTCATCTGGTCCAGCTCCTTTCTAGCTTTATTCTGGCATCTGCCCTGGAACCCTGCTGCTCCTGCTGCTAAGTCGCTTCAGTCGTGTCTGACTGTGCGACCCCATAGACAGCAGCCCACCAGGCTCCCCCGTCCCTGGGATTCTCCAGGCAAGAACACTGGAGTAGGTTGCCATTTCCTGTCCAATGCATGAAAGTGAAAAGTAAAAGTGAAGTCGCTCAGTCATGTCCGACTCTTAGTGACCCATGGACTGCAGCCTACCAGGCTCCTCCATCCATGGGATTTTCCAGGCAAGAGTACTGGAGTGGGTGCCATTGCCTTCTCCACCCTGGAACCCTACGTTCTATCAATAGCTATACTCAACCACTCTCTGCTCTAAGTGTGCCTTCACTCACCAAGCTTATTTTACCAGAAATAACCATCTGCCCAGTCTCTGACTATTGAACACTTCCTTCAAGACCACGTCAAGATACAACAGCAACACTGGGAAGAACTAATACATACTGAGTGGGAGGCACCATTGAAGCATTTTGTGTATAGAATTCATTTTATCCTCACAAAAGCCATATGAGATTGGGGCTATTATCATATGCCCATGATACAGGGGAGAAAATAGGCAAAGAGAGGATAACTTGTCCAAGGAGAACTAGTAAGTGACAGAGGCAGCCTGGCTCCAGAGGCTACAGGCTGCATTTTCATCCAATTTTATTCTCTTCTGCTTCTAGAAATGTCACCTTCTCTTGCAGCTGTTCCTCCATCTCTCTCTGTCTTTGGCTCTCATTCTCTCTTGCATGCATGCGCTCTCTCTCTCTCTCTTTCTCTCTCTCTCTCTCTCTGTCTGGCTTTCATTCTCTCTTTCTCTTTCACTCTCCCCACGGTTCAGACTTAATGTCTCTTCCTCAAGTGCCAGCATTTTGTGCAAACACATTCTATCGCACTTATCTCTATTATAGTGATTTGTTTACATATCTGCTTCTTCCATTAGAAGCTAGCCTATTAGCTGCTTGGGTACAGGGAATGTGTCTTAATGAGTGGTGAACCCTCAGAAGTGAATATATAAAAAGCTATGTGCTATTATATGGTCACTTAAAACAATTACTGCATTTTTACTTAGAGCCCGGCATTGTGCTGGCACTACAGAAAAAGATGATGAATAAGGGCACTAAAGTTTCTGCATATCTAATGTGTCTGTCTGTGTGTGTGTGTGTCTGTACAGAGGTGAAAATGGATTTTTGGAGAGGACTAAAAACTGCATAGGCTTGGGTACATATGCGTAGAACTCTCCTTGATCTAACGTTTGGGTTGCTGGGAGCTTGGTCTAATGTTTAGCTGGTCATTTGATGTTGTTGTTTCTTAGTTGCTCAGTCGTGTCCAACTCTTTGTGACCCCATGGACTTTAGCCCATGAGGCTCTTCTGTCCATGGGATTTCCTAGGCAGGAATACTGGAGTGGGTTGCCATTTCCTTCTCCAGGGGATCTTCCCAACCCAGGGATCAAAGCTGGTTATTACTACATTACTTTAGTACAAAAGTATTATATTACTTTTGCTTGTAAAAGCAAAATTCTCCAGCCAACCAACCCTGCTCTTGGACACAGAGCAGGTTATACTTTCCAATCCTGGGAGAGACAGATGGAAAAGATAGACCTGCCTAGTCATGAGCAAGTTAAGCTGTCTCCTGCAGTCCTGAATAAACAATCAGATCTTCATCCTTAAACATGAAAGTAAAGTCCAAATCATCAGACACCTGAGGAAAAGCCAGCACCCTGAAAGAGTATATGATGGTGGTGGTTTAGTCGCTCAGTCGTGTCTGACACTTGCGACCCGATGAACTGTAGCCTGCCAGGCTCCTCTGCCCACGGGATTCTCTAGGCAAGAATCCTGGAGTGGGTTACTATTTCCTTCTGCAAATTAGAGATTATAAAGCCACTAAAAATGAAACATAGCACTGGAAAGAAGAGATGAAATAAAATGAGATATAGAAAAGGTAAATTAACCTCTCATCTTTCATTATAGGAAATCAATCATTAATGTGTCAGTTAATAAGTCAGTCAGTCAGTCAGTTCAGTCACTCAGTTGTGTCCGACTCTTTGCGACCCCATGAACTACACCATGCCAGGCCTCCCTGTCCATCACCAACTCCTGGAGTCCACCCAAACCCGTGTCCATCGAGTCGATGATGCCATCCAACCATCTCATCCTCTGTCGTCCCCTTCTCCTCCTGCCCTCAATCAAGATGCTATAAATAAGTACACTATTTAGGGTCATGGAAGAAGCCACTAGAATAATTTCAAACAGGATACATTAACAGCGGTTGCCTCTGAGAAAGACTGGGGGAGGCCAGGGGTAAGGTCAGACTCTATTGACTCACATAATGAAGACAAGATAGCCTCTATTTCTGCCACTGTGGCCTTTGTATAGACTGTAAGCAAATCACTGTTGTGTTAGATGTTACAAAAAAGGAGTATCAAGGGATATATATTGTTTAAACAAAAGGATTTTTCCTAAACTAAGGTTGTGGGAATGCCTCACTGATGTAATGATATTTAATCTGTATCTTGAAATATGAGAAGTTAACTAGAGTGATCCTGGCCTAAGGAGGAATTTGTTCTTTTTGTGTTGGGGGAAGGGGGCCATGAACTAAGGAAAAAGAAAGAACTGTGTTCTAGATGAAACAGCCCACATGCTCTGCACAGAGCATCTGGGATGCCAAGGCCACCCAGCTACATGCCCCCAACCTCCAACATGAACAACGCCCCCTAGAGTTGTGCAGCAGGCTGTACTGGATGATGAGAGTAAGCAGTGGTGCAGGGTAAGTTTTCCTACAGAAAACAAAGATCAGGCCAGTAGAGGCAAGAGCAGCTTGAGGATCGCAGAGGACAATTTAGATCAGCCACTGTGGGGAAAGCAGCCGAGGGTCAATCAGAAGTGAGTAGGGACCTGATGGAGGAGATGACCGGTGCCCCAGTGCTGGAGGACTCTGGCTTCCTCTCAGTCTTCCATCTCCAGCACATCGCCAACCTCAGAGTCTAGTCCATAGGAAAAATGCCAGTAAGAAACTCTGAGCTTGTCATGCCCATATCTTGCCCCTGGATAAATCTACTATCTGCTCCAGGGGAGGGGTGAAAGAACAAAGAATCAATCATGTTTGTTTTGTTGAACAGTCTCTTCCAGAGTGAAGCTTCCCGGGTGGCTCAGTGGTAAAGAATCTGCCTGCCAATGCTGGAGACACGGGTTTGACCCCTGTGTCAGGAAGAGCCCCTGAAGAAGGAAATGGCAACCCACTCCAGTATTCTTGCCTGGATAATTCCATGGACAGAGGAGCCTGGCAGGCCCCAGTCCACATTACAAAGAAATGGACATGACTTAGCTACTAAACAGCAACACTTTCAGAGTCCTGCATGATGCCATGGGACTAAGAAATGAAACAATGCCCAGAAAATAAACAAAGCTTATATTAAGAGCTTTCTCTGTTGCAGAGAAACAGAAAGCAGTGCTTTCTCTGTGCAATTCTTGCACATTGCAAGAATGTTGCAATGTGACAACATTCTTACACATTTTTGCATTTTATTTAATCTATTCTTGAAAGAATTTTAAGGCTGTCTACTATTACTTCCTCTACTTTACAGATAAGAAAATCTAGGCTCAGAGAGATAAAGTAATTCACCCAAGAACAGACAGACAGAAAGTGATCAAACTAGCATTTACTCCCAGGTAGGGGTTGCAGTACTCTTGCCTGGAAAATCCCACTGATGGAGGAGCCTGGAGGGCTGCAGTCCATGGGGTCGCTAAGAGTCAGACACGACTGAGCGACTTCACTTTTACTTTTCACTTTCATGCACTGGAGAAGGAAATGGCAACCCACTCCAGTGTTGTTGCCCGGGGAATCCCAGGGACAGGGGAGCCTGGTGGGCTGCCGTCTATGGGGTCACACAGAGTTGGACACGACTGAAGTGACTTAGCAGCAGCAGCAGCAGCAGGGGTTGCAGAGAGTTGGACACGACTGAAGCAACTTAGCACACAAGAACACACAGTGACTCAAAGATCTCCCTCCCTGTGGACAGTTTCTTCTGAAAAGGATGAGAAAGTAGGTGCATCTTATCTCTGTTCAAAATGTCCCAGATTAAACACGCCCTTCATCACAGAGCTCTACACTTCTATAGAGCATTAAAAAAAAATGGGCAGGAAACATTATATACGTACATTACCACTACATAGAATTCAATCTAAACCTGTGCAAGGCAAGACTCCCTCTGAACTCAAGCACTAAATTTATTTTAAAATCCATCCAGATTGCTATTTCAGTTTTCCCAGAAATTTGGTAAAGGGCAAATCTGTGAATCTGTGAGCTCCTTGAGGTCAACACTTTGTCTTAACTTGTATTTCTCTCCAATATCTAACACAGTATCTCGTTCCCTTTAGAAACTCAATAAAAGTTTGCTGAAGCTAGGTGTTTTAGCTCCAAAAAAAAAAATTGTTCTCTCCAATCTAACCTCCTGGTGACCTCCACCACTCCAGATGGCACTGGTAAGAATCATGAATCCCCAGCAGCACCTGAACACCTTGCATGCTTTGCTCTGTCCTAAAGTGCATTTGCTGGAACTTCCAAAGGTATCAGAGCCTTGAAACCCATGGGAGACTTGTGCCTCTTTAACTATGTGAGTAAAGCCCAGCGCTAACGGAGGGCGCATGGGAGCCTACAGGTTCTGGACACAGGCTCTGGAGTCAGACCTCATCACTCTGTAGACTACAGAACTCTAGCCAAATCACTACAAATCCCCATGCCTCAGTTCCCTCCACTATCAAGAATGACAAGAGCAGGCATCTACAAAGGTTGTTGTGGAGGATTAAATGAGTTAACACAGCCAAAGTAACTCAGAACAGTGACTTACACAGAGCCACTGCTGCTAAGTTGATTCAGTCATATCCAACTCTGTGCGACCCCATAGACGGCAGCCCACCAGGCTCTGCCACCCCTGCGATTCTCCAGGCAAGAACCCTGGAGTGGGTTGCCATTTCCTTCTCCAATGCATGAAAGAGAAAAGTGAAAGTGAAGTCGCTCAGTCGTGTCCGACTCTTAGCGACCCCATGGACTGCAGCCCACCAGGCTCCTCCATCCTGGGATTTTCCAGGCAAGAGTACTGGAGTGGGGTGCCATTGCCTTCTCCGCAGAGCTAGCACTTCTTAAAAGCTAGCTGTTATTCATGAGGTGTTGCTCATTTAAAATGCCCTGTTGAAGGCTCCAAGGGAAGGCAGGAGGCTCCTCTCCACACATTTGCAGACACCTCTCCAGTCACCCCTTCTGTCCCACTGAAGTGATTTGGAATGTGCCAGACAGGGCACTGACCTTTTCAACATCAAGTTTAATTAAGGCTGGTGAGGAGCTAACATGAAATGTTTCATGTCTTTCCATGTAGTTCAGTGAGAAAGATTTATTAACTCATTAAAATGTCTTGTTAGTTATTTTCAGCTGCTCAGAATGACTGCTCTTTCCAACCAGCCACTTCTCCCAGTGAAGACCAAGAGTAGAATCTGACCGTGTTGACTTCCTAGGCTGGCATTTGAGTCTCTAGACCATGTTACTCCAACAGGAGAATCAAAAGTTTAAGCAAGTGTGGAGCTTGATTAAAACTCACCTGCCTCTAGTGACTGCAGAAGGCTGTGGATATGTCAAGGTGAGGCCGTCAGGCTAGAACCTTCTCCTGCTTCTCCTTGCTATGGGGTGTTGCTGGTGTTTGAAGAATCCGGTGCCAGGGAGATTGGGTTCCTGGGATGTGCTGAACTTGCTTCCTGAAGACCAACTCTCTGAGCCCATTAAACTCAAGCTAATTCACCCCCCTCTGCATTTAGCCCATCGGACTGTGTCCAGTTCTAAAACGACCTCAGCTGCTTCCCCATCTGCCTCACCCTATCTCTTCTATCAAGTTGCAGATGTCTCCTGTTAGTTTGTTTTTGAAAGCAGCAGAAATTCTCTTCAATATACAATTCCCCAAATTTCTTTCTTACCCCCATACCCACCAGGGCTTCCCTTGTGGCTCAGCTGGTAAAGAATCCGCCTGCAATGCAGGAGACCTGGGTTTGATCCCTGGGTTGGGAAGATCCCCTGGAGAAGGGAATGGCTACCTACTCCAGTTATTCTGGAGAATTCCATGGACTGTGTAGTCCATGGAGTTGCAAAGAGTCAGATACGACTGAACAGATTTCACTTCACTTCTTCACTTCCCAACCTGAAAATTGTGCTTAACTCCAGTGGGCAATAGTAAATCTGCATTTGCATTGTTTGTCAAGGTATGCTTCCTCTCTGTTCTTTCTATTGTTCTCTGGTTAGACTCAGTTCAGTTCAGTCACTGAAGTGTCCAACTTTTTGCGACCCCGTGGACTACAGCACACCAGGCTTCCCTGTCCATCACCAATTCCCAGAATTTACTCAAACTCATGTCCATTGAATCAGTGATGCCATCCAACCATCTCATCCTCTGTTGTCCCCTTCTCCCCTCTTCAATCTTTCCCAGAATCAGGGTCTTTTGCAATGGATCAATTCTTCGCATCAGATGGCCAAAATATTGGAGTTTCAGCTTCAGCATCAGTCCTTCCAATGAATATTCGGGACTCATTTCCTTTAGGATGGACTCGTTGGATCTCCTTGCAGTTCAAGGGACTCTCAAGAGTCTCCTCCAACAGCACAGTTGAAAAGCATCAATTCTTTGGCATTCAGCCTTCTTTATGGTCCAACTCTCACATCCATACATGACTACTGGAAAAACCATAGCTTTGACTAGACAGACCTTTGTTGGCAAAATAATGTCTCTGCTTTTCAATATGCTGTCTAAGTTGGTCATAATGTTCCTTCCAAGTAAAAAGTGTCTTTTAATTTCATGGCTGCAGTCACCATCAGCAGTGATTTTAGAAGCAGTAAAACATGGTGGTTAATAAGGTGAACTGAGAAGGGAAGAATCCAGACACTTTTTTTTACTAGTTGTGACTTATAGCAAATTATTTAATTCATGTCTCTCACACTTTGACAATGGTGTAGAAGTCATAATAATACCTTCCTCATATGGCTGTTGTATTAAATTTTTGCAAAACCAATTAAAGGTGCTTAGAAAGACTGTTCATCAACAGTTAAGTATCAGATTTTAATACTAGCAGGTTTGTTGTTGCAGTTGTTATTGTCACAAGCTGCTGGTGGGCAGGGGTCCAATCACCCACTCATAGGGCCAAGCAGAGACAGATATTTAATAAGCTTCTTTGGATAATGGCTATTGATGAGGATAAGAAAGAGGGGAGAAAATGCCAAAAAAAGGTCTGGGTTTTTAATAAACTAAAGTAGGCAAAAATGATTTCCCTAGCAACCAAATTTCTGAATGCATTTCCACCATCGTCTCTAGCTTCCTATTTATTATGACAATTTCCTGCTTTCAAATATTGAACACTAAACAGGAAATTAGTTAGAGGACGATGGTCTCCAGCCAAGGAGAGGAAAGCAATTTCCGTGGCAGAAGTAACCAGACACTCTTGCTAAGACATTTTCTTCAGAAAATGGATATAATGAACATGGACCTTGAAATAATCTCAGTGGACTTAAAAGTTTCACTCCTAGAAATGAAGGGCAAAATTCCACTTCACCTGAATAGCCCAACTCGTCATCATGATTATGTTTTAATTTCTAACTGGGGGTTGCCTTTCAGAAATCCAAAGGAGGATCTGATACTGCAGTTGGAAAGTGTGTGCACCCCTGGTGATGCCCTCATTGTGTTGGGGTCACTTATATGTACAGGAGCAGGGAGGCTAGGATGGAGCCTGGAGGCACAGTGCTATAAATGCAGGTGTTACCTATTTAGGGTCTTTGGACACTTTAATCACTAGAAATTGGTAACAGGCCAGACAAATTCAGGCAAGGCTTTATCTGGACTCCTGCCACAGCACAACAGAGCAAAAACAAGTAAGGAGGGAGGGCTGGTCCCTTCACTGGAGTGCAGATAAGGGCAGATTGGAGGGTCGGGCTGGAGGGATGGTTTAGATGGTCTGCCCACCCACTTGGTGGTGCCGTGTACAAGGATCATGCCCAGAACCCAAGGTTTTTGGCCTTTTCATACTTTCCTGTTCATAATTTGCCCCAACTGCCATGCTTGCTGTTATTTTTAGTCCCGAATAGTTTCCTTGTATTTTGTTGATCAATGCTCCATTTAAAGTATTATCCCTGTGATTAACCCTTACACAATTAAAACAAAACTCCTTTAGCAACACCATAATTTACATCTATATCTGTATTTGTATATACTAGACATCTATGGCTCAGCAGGTGAAGAATCCGCCTGCAATGCAGGAAACATAGGAGATGTGGGTTCGATCCCTGGGTTGGGAAGATCCCCTGGAGAAGGAAATGGCAACCTACTCCAGTATTCTCACTTGGAAAACCCCACAGACAAAGAAGTCTGGTGGTCTACAGTCCATAGGGTCACAAAGAGGCAGACGTGACTGAAAGACTAAGCATGCAAGGATAAATAAACATTTCATTAACGATGAAGATGATAAGTTTTAAAACGTCACACTAATGTGATATCCATACCAGTATCTGGTTACTCACTAGCATTTCTTAGGAAGTCTACCACTCTGGTCATTTCACAGATAACCACATTCACATAACAGAAAGTTTTCAGTATGCATCCTGTGGTTATTTCACTTGGGCTCATGAGTTGGAATCAACAGTAACTAAGGCTCTAGTGAGTGAGTGAGTGCAAGTCGCTCAGTCATATCTGACTCTTAGTGACCCCATGGACTATACAGCCCATGGAATTCTCCAGGCCAGAATATTTGAGGGGGTAGCCTTTTCCTTCTCCAGGGGATCTTCCCCAACCCAAGGATCAAACCCAGGTCTCCCACATTGCAGGCGGATTCTTTACCAGCTGAGCCACAAGGGAAGCCCCAGCTAAGGCTCTAAGGTAAATACAAAGATGAAACCTCTGAATTTTACATATAAACAGCTTGTGTTATCACTGTGGTTGTTTAGTCACTAAGTCTTATACAACTCTTTTACGACCCCATGGACTGTAGCCCACCAAGGTTCCTCTGTCCGTGGGATTTCCCAGGCAAGAATACTAGAGTGGGTTGCCATTTCCTTCTCCAGGGGATCTTCCCCACCCAGGCATCAAAACTTCATCTCCTGTATTGCAGGTGGGTTCTTTACCACCAAGCCACCAGGGAAGTGTGATCAATGTAAATCTTCCCAAATTTAATGCCAAGATCATAAAACGTCAAGCAGTTTGATCCACCCCACTCTCATCCATAGAGATACACACTAGCATCACCATCCATGCCATCTCAAGATAAAACATCCTGAAAGTTAATCAGCAACTTTAGTATTAGTCAAAAGTTGTGAACCTAGCTGATCCAAGCTAATCTATGTACAGCAAGACTGAAAATATGAGCTTTGGAAAGTATTTTTGTCAATAATGGAAAAGTACCAATAAAGAAATCAATTCTGGCTCAAAGACAGATAGTAAAGATGTAGTAAGAAGCCAGGGAAAGTTGGCAGGAGTTTCAAAAGCAGCAGCCAAAATCCAAGTTAGAAAGCTAATAATCCTAATATCTAACAGCTGTGGAATGGTTATTCTCTGCTGACTACTGTACGTGCGCTCTTTCTGTATGGCCTCCCAGGTCAACAAGGTAGCTGCTATTCTTTTCTCTTTTATGTAGATAAGCAAACAGGCTCACAGAAGTTGAAAACGTTGTCTAGTAAGTGTTGTCACATAGTAAGTGTTCAAAGACAAAATTCACACCAGATCTGCTTGGTGCTGAAGCCATGTTTAAGCTCTAGGGACAGTTGAAGTGACTCAGAGAAGGGAGTAGAAGAGGCAGCAGACGGAGGACAAGCCCTGGTCATCCAGGCCCTCGGTGGATGAGGTATTCTGGCTCAGCAGCACACCAAGAGCCGAAGGCCACATGTGTCCACCCATGGCTTCTGTGTCTCACGAGAAGTAAAGAATCCAAAGATGGTTCTGCAGCAACTCCTGGGGTCCTAGTTCTTCCCCACCGAGGACCTGACAATGCCCCAGGGCACTTGCCTCAGCTTTGAGTTCTCTGTCTTAGGCTATGCCGCCCTAGGTGCAGAACACGATATGGAGATTTTCATATGCTTTGTTGAGGGAAGGTTCTTAGAATAAGAGGAATAGTGAAAACAGGAGAGGGCAGAGGGGAAAGGTGAGCAAAGATATACCTCAGCTAACACGTAAGCTGCTTCCACAGGGAGTTCTGGAGCACAGACTGCACCAGAGTTAGTCCCACCTTGAGAGAGAGGGTGGCCATCTTTTCCACCCATGTCAGTCAGCCATCGACTATAAGTCACCAGGGGGAGAATATAACCTCCCGGAAAAGGCAGCTTCTGTTTGGCTGAGGGGAATTCTCTGTGTAGTCAGCACTCATAGCATTTGGGGGACTGGTGTCTTGGCCAAGGAAAATGGGGTCTGGATGGGGCACCAAAAGTGTCTCCTATACATACCCGGTTACCCATGAGTCAATGAAGAAACAGATAAAATTACAAAAAAACTATTTAGAGCCAAATAACAACAGCAACAACAACAACAAAAAAAGGATTCTCTATCAAAGCTTGTAGTTATAGCTAATGTGATACATACTGGTTCATTTACAGCCTCAAAAACATATGTTAGAAATGAATAAAGCCAAAATATATTAGAAAGGCATTCAATTTGAGTTACAGAAAACACACAGAAAGTAGAAGGAAAGAAATATTAGTGATAAGAAAAGAGAGCAATAATGAAATAGAAAAATAGCACAGAGGATCAAAAATTATATACTTTAAAAACATGAATAAAAAGAAATAACCAGTATTATTGAACAAAAAAGAGAAAGGCAATATAAACCATATTAGAAATGAAAAAAGAGAGAATATGACTAGATTTACACAAGTAGTTTTAAAAGTTCTAAAATAATACTATAAATAGTTTTGGCAAATAAAGTTGAAAACATGAAAGTAATGAACTTTCTAGATAAATATAAATTGCCAATTTGATTCAATAAACAGAAGACCTGAATAGATATATAACCTTAAAAGAAGTTGAGTTTTTTAAAAAACTACTTCAAACATACAGACACAACCCCAGGCTGAAAGGTTTTACAGGTAATCAAGAAAGATATCACCCATACCTACAATTGTTTCAGTGAGTAGAAATGGAGGAAAAGCTTTCTTCCTCATTTTATGAACAACTATAATAATACTAAAACCAGGAAGAGGTCAAATGAGAAACAATAAAAATAGATCACTTCCATTTACAGACATCTATATAAAAGCTCTAAATATTAACAAAGCAAGTTCAACAACATGTAAAAATGAATATACATACTACCAATTATTACTGTTTGTCCTAAGAATGTAAGAATGGTTTATTAGGGGGAAATTAATGAAGTTCATAACATTTAACAAACTAAAGAAAAATAATGAAAATCTTAAAGGATGCAGTCTTATAAAATTCATTCATAGTTCATTCTTTCAGTTTTCAAATAAAACACCTCTTAGAAAACTAGGCATTAAAGAGAAATTTACCTGGATATAAGGTATCTATTAAAAAATAAGCAAATATTAAGCAAATACTAGAAGAATTCCCTTAACATCAGGAGAAGACAAAATTAACTACTATCGCTGCTTCCATTGAAGAAATGCTAGAGGTTCTAGCTAGTTGGATAAAGTAAGAAAAAGATGATGCTTAAGACTGCAACAGAAGAAAACAAATGTTACTATTGCAGATAGTATTGTAATCTTCATAAAAGTCCTGCAGAAACTAACAAACCTACCTCTAATAAGAAAGTTTAGCATGGCGCTGAATACAAAATCAATACACAGAAATCAGTGACATCTCTAGATACCATTAATTAAAAATTGGAAAACAATCTTTTAAGTTACTCCATTCACAATAGCCACAGAACTGTAAGATAACTGTAAGATGGCTTCCCTGGTGCCTCAGTGGTAAAGAATCTGCCTGCCAATGCAGGAGATGGGAGGTCCAATCTTTGGGTCAGAAAGATCCCCTGGAAAAGGAAACAGCAACCCACTCCAGTATTCTAGCCTGGGAAATTCTACGGACAGAGAAACCCGGTGGGCTACCGTCCATGGGGTCACAAAGAGTCAGACACGATTTAGTGACCAAGTAACAACAATAAATAAGATGACTGGGGGTGAACATATTAAAAGATGTTCAAGACCTTTACAAATGTTTGGAAGGAACTTTTTAAACACTTAGGTAAATGGTTGTTTAAAATTTATAGATAAGATACCTCGATGTTATAAAGACCCATGCAGTTCAAATAAAAATCTCAACAGGTTTTTTCACAGAACCTGACAAGCTGATTCTATAAGGACCAAGATATTTTTGAATTGAGTGGCAGAATCACTCAATCAGACATCACTTCTTTTTATAAAGCTACAGTCAGTAATTTAAAAAGTGAAGTTTTGGCATGGGGAGCCCAATTAAAACAGAATGGAAGCAGACCATCAGACCAGAAAATCTGGGGGAAAACCACCCTGTACGGTTGCCCTCATGGACTTCCCAGGTGGCCCTAGTGGTAAAGAATCTGCCTGCCAATGCAGGAAACAAAAGAGACGCAGGTTTGATCCCTGGGTTGGGAAGATCCCTTGGAGAAGGAAATGGCACCCCACTCCAGTATTCTTGCCTGGAGAATCCCATGGACAGAGGAGTTTGGTGGGCTACAGTCCATGGGATCACAAAGAGTCAGACACGACTGAAGTGACTTAGCACATGTATGGGTCATTGGAACAACAGACTGGTTCCAAATAGGAAAAGGAGGACATCAAGGCTGTATATTGTCACCCTGCTTATTCAACTTATATGCAGAGTACATCATGAGAAACGCTGGACTGGAAGAAGCACAAGTTGGAATCAAGATTGCTGGGAGAAATATCAATAACCTCAGATATGCATATGACACCACCCTTATGGCAGAAAGTGAAGAGGAGCTAAAAAGCCTCTTGATGAAAGTGAAAGAGGAGAGTGAAAAAGTTGGCTTAAAGCTCAACATTCAGAAAACAAAGATCATGGCATCCGGTCCCATCACTTCATGGGCAATAGATGGGGAAACAGTGGAAACAGTGTCAGATTTTATTTTGGGGGGCTCCAAAATCACTGCAGATGGTGACTACAGCCATGAAATTCAAAGACGCTTACTCGTTGGAAGAAAAGGTATGACTAACCTAGATAGTATATTCAAAAGCAGAGACATTACTTTGTCGACTAAGGTCCATCTAGTCAAGGCTATTGTTTTTCCTGTGGTCATGTATGGATGTGAGAGTTGGACTGTGAAGAAGGCTGAGGGCCGAAGAATTGATGCTTTTGAACTGTGGTGTTGGAGAAGACTCTTGAGAGTCCCTTGGACTACAAGGAGATCCAACCAGTCCATTCTGAAGGCGATCAGCCCTGGGATTTCTTTGGAAGGAATGATGCTAAAGCTGAAACTCCAGTACTTTGGCCACCTCATGCAAAGAGTTGACTCATTGGCAAAGACTCTGATGCTGGGAGGGATTGGGGGCAGGAGGAGAAGGGGACGACCAAGGATGAGATGGCTGGATGGCATCATGGATTCGATGGACGTGAATCTGAGTGAACTCCGGGAGGTGGTGATGGACAGGGAGGCCTGGCGTGCTGCGATTCATGGGGTTGCAAAGAGTCGGACACGACAGAGTGACTGAACTGAACTGAACGGATGGGCCATTTGTCATGAACAATGTTTCCTGCATCAATGAATAGAAGAAATAGATATGCTTCACAAGGAGAGCTGGATACCTGCGAGCTTGGTCATTCCCAGCCCAAGAGATCACAGCTAATAGTTCTAAAAGAGGGAAGGAATAAAACATGGAGCAGCGCATGCCCTTTTATATTGAATACGGTCATAAATATTTTTGGCTTGCTTGTTATTTTCTAATTTTTCATTAGACAAAAACCCTGCCTTTTGATACTTTAGATAAGACATGCATTCCATTGTATCTCATTACTGTCAGCCATCCTGAGATAAAATAAAAATAATAATTACCACACTGGTGAAGAAGCAGCATCAGATTAAATCTGAGGAGCCTGATCCCACACGGCTCCCTTTGGATCCGCTTCTCCACAGTCACAGCCTCTAATCTAATACCCTTCTAAAGAAGAGCACTCATTAGCGGAAGATAAAAACTTCACGTTTTCTTGAGTATAAAATAAACAGAATTTGTCAAAAAAAAAAAACACCTTCTAAATTAGTATCTTCTTTTGTATATTCACTGACTCCCCACTCTCCCACCAAAAAAAAATCCTATTACACAATTTAGGACTCAACAAAGAGAAAGGATGTGTCTTGGCTGCTCAGCCTCCATAACAAAATATCACAGACTGAGTGGCTTAAATAACAATGATTTTTTTATAGTTCCGGAGCTCAAATTCCACAGTCTAGGTGCTGGCAGATTTCGTTTCTAGTGAGGCCTCTCTTCTTGGCTTGTAGATGGTGACCTTCCTGCTGTGTTCTCACAGAGCCTTTCCTCTGCATGTGTCCAGAAAGAGAGAGTGTGTGTGCTTAGCTGCTCAGTCATATCCGACTTCTTACGACCCGTAGCCTGCCAGGCTCCCTGGGGTTCTCCAGGCAAGAATACTGGAGTGGGTTGCCATTTCCTTCTGCACAGAAAGAGAGTAAGCTCCTCCAGAGCCTCTTCCTCTTCTTATAAGGACAGACTTATAAAACAGAATCCCACCTCATTTAACCCCAACTGCCTCTATAAACTGGAGAAGGCAATGGCACCCCACTCCAGCACTCTTGCCTGGAAAATCCCATGGACGGAGGAGCCTGGTGCGCTGCAGTCCATGGGGTCGCTAAGAGTTGGACACGACTGAGTGACTTCACTTCCACTTTTCACTTCCATGCATTGGAGAAGGAAATGGCAACCTACTCCAGTGTTCTTGCCTGGAGAGTCCCAGGGAGGGGGGAGCCTGGTGGGCTGCTGTCTATGGGATCGCACGGAGTCGGACGCGACTGAAGTGACTTAGCAGCAGCAGCAGCAGCCTCTTATAAAGGCCCTCTCTCCAAATAGACTGCAAATTTAGTCTATAACAGGACCGTCCTCCAATCTTGGGCCAAGAACTTCCCTAAAACACGTGAGAACTTGGGGTAGATCCCACTACAGATTAATGAGGGGAAAATAGCATGTTCAATCAATGGTATTAGTGCAATAGGGGCGGGGCTGGCCCACAGCCGTTAGTGACTGTTAGTGCTGGACCAGATACCGTGAGAACCTGGGTTGGGGGACAGTTAGGGTGAGACCCAGAGTGCAATTAGAGAGCCAGTTCGTCAACGGTCAGCCTGACAGTGGTCCTCGTCGCAGAGAGTGCAGTGTGAGTCGGATCAAAGCCTTCTCCCCCAGGTTCTCCAGGCCCTTGGTTTTTGAGTGAGCTAGTGGCCTGGGGACAGGGTGGGAACTGTGTCCCACAGATTGCTCAGAGAAACTCTGAGGAGAAGGAAGAGAAGTCAGAATATTAGCAACCAGAGTCAGGGGAAGGCCAGGACAGTCACCAGAGTTCTATGCATCCAAAAAGAACAAATACAATGAAACCAAGAGGAGTGTCTCATTGAATTTTAAACTTGAAGTGTTTTTTTTTTTTTTTTGCAATTCAAAATCATTTTTGTTATTACTAAACCCATAATAAATGGAAACAGAAGTGTAGGACATATCCGAATTATTTGTCTTGTTAATGAAAGATCTAATTTGTGAGGGCATTTGAGAGACCTGGACAATGATCTAATAGATTACAGTTCCATTCCGAGGGGAAAAAAAATACTTAGAAACCTGCAGGAAAGCTGTATATTTATTTTCATAAATAAGAATTTTATAGCCAATACATGCTAACCATTTTACAATACCTTGTAGAAACTACAGTCCTTGTTGGTTGTGGGAAGTTTCTAGTGACAATTAGTCATATGGTCTAAAGAGATTTGACTTTGGCAATCTAGATGCCTCCTCCATTGCTCAGGTTTGCCCTTGGAATAACAAAGATACAGAGGTCAACTGCACATTGACAGTTAACAGGTACATAAATGTGCTCTCTGTTATGGTAACTGAATCACACACGTTGTTATTATGTGTCAAGAAGGCAAAATGGGTGTGCTTAATTGCTTTTGTTTTTCAAGCGCAAAAGGAAAAAAACAATTTTAACTCAATAGAATGAAGGCAGTGAATCTCTCACAAACCAAAGCAGAATTTTAACCAATCTCTTTGTAAAACTGTGAATTTATTCCTATAGCTCTAGCTACAAAAATGTGAGTAACTTTCTCTGTTTTAAAGATATGTATATTTATCATAGCAAAAATTCTGAACCTGTGTTTCTCTAATATCATTTCATAAAAGAAAAAAACAATTTTTTTTCTAAAATTCCTCAAATTTTTATCAGCTAAACAACATGTATATGAAGCTATAAAAAAATTTCTTTACATAATGAGGTTTAATACCTATGCCAAATAGAAACAGAAGTATCTTTTAATATGCTAAATTTCCACATGGTTCAAATCAAAAGTTACTATTATGCTGGTGAAAAATATCATATACAAATTAATACATGAAATATTAGCAACACAACATTATAAACAAACAACTATTCAAACACATTTTAATTATATAAAACATAGATCTATTTGCTAAAAATAATACAGCAAACTTATATTTTAGAGTGAGAAAAAATAGAGCAAACATATTTTAGAGTGAGCACTGATATAGAAGTAAAAACCTAAATGCTCATAATTTGATCAAAACATAAATTAATTTCCTTATAAAGAAGAGTTCTAAACATAAATCATACAAAAATGATGAGCTCAACTTAATTTTTACATAAAACTTCAATAATCACCCATTATCTTTGGACATATTAAGGATTTAAGACAAAGGAAAAACATTGAAGCCAAAAAATAGGTTTTCTGCTATCTTCTTCTAAAATTGACTACTATCATTTCTTCTTGCCATATGCCATTACATTAACAATAATTCAAACCTTCAATTAAAATATATGGTTTAAGCAGATGAAACTACGGAGAACCCATTTGGTCCCATTCATAGATTAAAGCTGTCGTTGTTGGGAACCCATTTGGTCCCATTCATAGATTAAAGCTAAGTCAATGAACCTGCATTAGTCATCTCCTGATTTTATAAATGCTTTATTGTTATCAAGACTTTTTAAAATTCTTTTCTAATTCCCCATATCCTACAGGACATTATGCCTCTTCAAAAACAGTATTTTTCTTCCTCATCAACATGTGGGGGCACATATTTGTTTTCCATCCAAGTCACTTAGACTTCATGGTAAGAAATATACGCATTTCATGCAGTAAGAACAAAATCAGACCCATCCAAATACCAGGATATTTTCTGAAAAGCAAGAATCTTACACTTTTTACAAAAGTGATATTTAATAATGAAGAACTGTACATGCTTGTCACCTCAGAAAAGCAGACTAACCTTAAAAAAAAAACTGTTCCATTTCAGGATGTATCATTCATACAAGGAACCTAAAAATCTTCTGCCCTGAATTTGAAATTTAGATAAACTAATAGATGAATAAGTCAGACTTTTATTGTTTGTAGTGAACTTGGCTACTTGATACCAGAGTCCTCTCTAGATGTTCGCGGAAATCACACAGACATTAACAAGCAGTAATGACTTTCCACAGATCCTGTGTTGGCAGGACATATTCTGCACCTAAAGTTTTTGGTACTTAAGACTGATGACTGAAGAACTGTACTCTGTAGTTAATTTGGGAAAATAAGCTTATATAGATAGATACATATCTCACCCTTCCCTAGAATTTTCCATTAAAATGCTGGTAGATTTTTATTTTGAGGAGAATTTAAAATATCCTATAGTCTTTGGGAACTAACTTTTAAAGCACCATGATATACATCATTTCTTAGCATTTCCTAACAGTTTATATCCATTGCTTCTCTCAAGAGCCTTATTGTATTAATAATGCTGTGCCTGAGGAAGTCTTTTTCAACATTTTAAAGTGTGTGAATGCATCTGTGTGACTGTCTGTTATGTGTCTATGTGTATCTATGTGGTCTATTTCTGTTCAGATTGGCAACAGTTCAGATGTGAAGCTTTCTGCTTAGCAATTAATCCACTTTCTAAATTTTTGCCTTGGCTCCTTGTTGAGCAAAAAATGAAAGGATAGAGCTGATCCTTTAGGAGAGTCAGTTAACAAAATAAAGAAGACTTCCTGTTGTTCAGTGGCCACAATTTTAGCTGGGTGAATTTGCTTTATCCTTTGGGTAGAAGACAGGGTATTCAGTGAAATTTCGGTGGATGTTGGTTTATGAGCTATAAACTAGAAGAGTTAACATAAGTTCATATTAGTATGGCTTCACAGTTGTGAGCCTACAGAGAGACCTGACTAACTCCAAGTTTTATATATATATATATATAACTCCCATATATATATGGGTCTATGCTTACAGACGACAACAAGAATTAACACAGAATAAAATGGAAGGCACAAGAGGGTATTAATCTCTTCCTATGAGTCTGGCTTTCTAATACCGCCCCTCCAAAAATGTCTTAAATAAAAAGTCATCCTATGATCATAGAGACATATAATGAGTAAAAAGTAATCTTATGGCCAGGGTATCTTGTTTTATATGAGAAATCCATGGATGCTCAAATGCTATTTAAATAGAAGCTAAACCAGATAAACTGTCCTTTGCGTGAAAAATGACTTTAGTTCAACTCGATGGACATGAGTTCGAGTAAGCTCCGGGAGTTGGCGATGGACAGGGAAGCCTGGAGTGCTGCCGTCCATGGGGTGGCAACATAACTCCCAGTGTTCCATTTCAACTAACAAACCCATTGTTGACAAGTGTGTTAAATGCAATGAAATTTAAGAAAAGCATTTGATTAAAATTAAAACTATGAAAAATCAAATAAAAAATTAAAACAGAAAACTGTCACAGGAAATAACAGATCAAAACATTCTATGACTGGTCACCACATAAAAGCTCCATCGGTTTTTCATGGTACACTTTATAAAACAATACCTGAAGCCTAACCAAGATCTCTTCTGCTCACTCACATAAATGGTCTCCAAATCAGTCAGTGAGTCTCAATTTGTGGAGCTAATCTGCCACGGAGGCCACCATTCCCAAAAGAAAAATATCGGTTTGGGAGGTGAATTAATTTGCATCCTTTGTGTTAAAATCATCTCCAAAATGACCCTTTACAGAAATCATCTGTTAATGATTTCTTCTTTGGTAAGAAAACATTTTTTTTCTGTTTTTTTTCTTAGTAACATATGCTTGCAAAGTGTTTTAAAGTCATTAGTGATTGTTCATTCCTCAAGTTAGGTCACAATTATATCTTATAGATGCTAAGTCGCTTCAGTTGTGTCCGACTCTATGTGACCCCATAGATGGCAGCCCACCAGACTCTGCTGTTCCTGGGATTCTCCAGGCAAGAAAACTGGAGAGGGCTGCCATTTCTTTCTCCAATGCATGAAAGTGAAAAGTGAAAGTGAAATCGCTCAGTTGTGTCCAACTCTTAGTGACCCCATGGACTGCAGCGCACCAGGCTCCTTCATCCATGGGATTTTCCAGACAAGAGTACTGGAGTGGGGTGCCATTGCCTTCTCCGATCTTATAGATAGGTGGTGAAATATTCATATACGAGTATTATATCCCAATGTTAAAACTTTCTGCTACAGTTATTGTAGCCTATCACTTTCTTCAGTATATTTAAATACCAAACTTTGTGTTTCATTTAAAGTGACATTGTGCTTCACTAAGATGACTCTTCAAAAGTTCCTCCAAACCTAAATGTTAAGTGTGTGTGTGTGTGTGTGTGTGTGTGTGTGTGTATTAGTCGTTCAGTCATGTCTTACTTTGCAACCCCATGGACTATAGCGTAGCAGGCTCCTCTATCCATGGGATTCTCCAGGCAAGAAGACTGGAGTGGGTTGCCATTCCCTTCTCCAAAATGTTAAGTATGATGAAGCAAAGAACAGGAAAAAAATGAGAGACAATACCTTTATTGAAGAAGGAAGAGACAGATAAAATCTTCATTAAAGAAAGAAGAATCACCTTGATAATTAGTTATAATTTCTTATATGCAATCTTTTATTTTTATAAACTATTTGAAATCATTAACTCTAGACCCAATAATAGTGTAGGAATTTAACATTAAAAAACAAAGTAATCTATTGCCCTAGCAACAAAGGTTATTAAGATGATTGCCTATCACCTGCAAAGCTTTATACTGTCTCACTTGAAAAAATAAGCTTACTAGTAGAAAGAACAATCTAGAGCTTATATTAGAAATATAGTCCCCCATTTATAATTCATCCTCCTAAATTAATACACCTGTATATCAGTATCTCTTTCCAATACTGTTATAGTCACTGCATATACTTCCTATTTATGGAAAATATTAAAATAGCTTTTAAGAAAAATATATCAGTTTTCTATAGTATTATTGAGCTCTTTATATAACATTAATTATAAGATAATTGGTTATGAAACCTGGGGGGGTAAATCTTTCAAAATCATCATTAATAATGAATTCTATGAAAGCACAAGAAGTTAAAATTGCAAATTTCTACATAACTAACAAAAAATATTCTTTAATATGAGAAAACATATTATTCTCATATTTAAGGAAGAACTACATCATCTCTTAAAAATTGAAAACTAACATGACCTTTTTCCCCTACATATACCTGATGAGGCAATCTCGTTTAATTTAATTAACCCTAGAACTGTAATCAGGAACTGGTTTCATTATGACACTTTTTAAACTTTTTTCGACAATTTCTCTCCTATAGCTTCAAATTATAGAGAAAAGAATCTCCTTAAAAGTCTAAATATAACTGACCATGAAAAGAAGTATTTGCTGATACCCCTAAGAGAAAAAATATGATAGGGCAGTTCTAATAAAAAATAACATAAAAAGCAAGAGAAACTGAGGCATACTAAAATCTTATAGCCTAGGTTTTTTTTTTTCTACTACATGGCCTTGCTCTTTTTGTTAAAAAAAAAAAAAAAACTGTTTGGAGAAAATTCAATCTTTGGAATACCCAATATTGAGTTTTCTAATATAATAATATGAAGAGAGGAGTATTATTGGTAATGGTAGACTGGATCAGCTAAAATCCATAGGATGCCAGAGTTTGTAAACCACCCAGACAGGCTCAGTGATAGAATTAGGCGTTCCTTTCTGTAATTACTTCCTGAGTGTGTGTCATTTAAGCCGACGATTAAAACCTGCAGTACTTCAGGGAAGGGCACGACAATATTGTCGCGGAATACATTGAGTGAGTACTTCCTCCTTCCAAAATGAATATCTTGCATCTTCCTTTTAGTTCTGTTAAGGTGGATTTGGGCTAAGGAGGAAGAAAGAAGGGAATGTCAACAAGACACAGAAACATTTCAGTCTATTGCCATCTTCAAATTATCTCTGAAACTAAGCTGCAATTAGTTTATTCAAGAGTTTATTGCTTTAAAAAAATAGTACATGCATTCCTATTATCTTTTTTTTTTTAATTCTATGCCCTCTTAGATAAGTGCTTTAGCATAAGCTGCCATCCAATAATCTCACTTCTCAAGAACAGGTATGGTCCTGTGTTTTTTCATCTTTACAAAAACAAGTGGCTAACTGTCTTCCAGTGCAAAATCCCCTCCATTACGCTTAATTTTTCTACATGACTTTTAAAAACATAGCTCATAAAAAGAAGTCACTCTCCTTTAGTAGCTATTCAAAGTTATCTAGTCTTTCCCATTAGTCAGGCCTCTGCTTTTAAATTTCAGTAGGTAGTATTCAACCACATTGTCACATTATGTTTAGCAATAGCTATATACTTCTTCTTCAAGTACTTAATCCTTCATTTTTCTTATACTCAATATGCTTTCTTTTAAAAAATCATCCACGCTATGACAAATTATCCTTGTTTTGTTCGTTGTCATCATTTTCTTGCGGACTAGTGATTTTCACTTCTGGTTTTGGTGGTCTTTGAGAGTCCAAATCAGCCTGAGGGAAAAATAGATGAAAACAAAGATATTTAGCTCCTTAGTTACAGAGGCAATAAAATTTACAAGGAAAAAAAATGACTCAGTATTGTCTTTAACCCTTATAAATAGTTAATCCTTATAAATAATCCTATAGAAATACCTCTTCATGTCCACTGCCAGCTCCTTGAGACTTTATTTCCTCCTCCACCGCTTCTTGAGGCTCATTATTAACCTGGCCCAGTTCCTCGCCATTTTCTTCATCGGTCCCTCCGTTCACACGAGCAGCAGAACCCGCCTGCTCCTCCCTGTGATCCAGGATCTCCTCTGCTTGCTCTGGAGCTTCAGGCTCCTGCTGGTCTCCTCCTTCCTCTTTAACTTCACCATTCATTCCTGAGAAGTCTTCCTTCTGTTCCACCTCCTTGTTTTCCTTCTCTTTATCTTCTTCCTCATCTACTATTTCTGCTGGCCTCTGATGGATCAAAAGAAATAATGGATAGGAAGCAGACTAGAGATTTTTCCATGGCACGTTATAATCATATAATAATTATAGTATGACTGTCAAGTAAAACTTCCGTACGTTTGCACATATACAGTATGTCCTGTGTAACCTCTACTGAATAGCTATAGATACCACTCTTCGCAAATATTTTCTCATTGAATTCTCACAATGATCCTACAAGGTTGGTAGTATTCCCATTTTACAGGTGAGAAAACTAAGGTACCAGGAGATCAAGTATCTAAGTCAAGATTCCACTGCTTTTAAGTGGAAGAGCCAGAATGAGAACAAAGCATGTGACTCCAAAATTAATGTTCTTACTCCCCATGGCAAAGAGGAAATTAAACTATAAGATCCTTGGCCAATGTTTAGTGGAATGTCTGGCCCAGAGGAGGAGATTAAAAACAAATCCTTTGGGGAGAGGTTATCATCCCCACCACTAGTGTTTGGTATATATTTAAATTTCTAAGTGTGAAAAAAGGGGACGACGATGCCAAGGATGTGAATCCAGGTTTTCTAAAAAAAGAAATGTGGACAGCTTTCCACATAATGCCGAAGAAAGCTGACTATATATCTGCAAATACAAAAATTGATTGTCGTGAAGATCCAAAGCCAAGAAACAAAGTTCTTTCTATAAAAATGCTTAAGTACTTTATAAACTCCAAAGGAGTTTTTACTGTTCTTTGGATACATGTAAGTCTATTTTAAAAGAGAACAAGAGGCAAAATTCCAGAGGCAAGATTTTGGAGAGAGATAGACCCAGGTTCAAGTCTTGGCCAGGTACTATTACCCAATTTCTTTGAATTTCAGATTCCCCACTTGTAAAACAAGAATTTTTTTTTTTAAAAAGAAGAATGTAATAAAACTTCCATGGGGAATAAATAAGTTATATGTATTACCTAGCAAAGCACTTGGCACTGCATGATCCTAAAAAATAATAATACTAATAAAATATTTTCTCATTTTTGTTCTCATTCTTTGCTGAACCTACCACATTTCTTCATTGCCATAAATAAAATAATAGTTTTTTTTTTTTTTAAGGATCAGGTAGAAAGAACATAGAATTTATTTTATGTTATGACCCCACACCTCCCTCTTTCCAGCTATCTGACATTGAACAGGTCCCTTAATCTTCTGGAATCTGGAAAAGGAAGGTTTGAGATGCAATAACTCTGACCTCCCTTCTAACTCTGAAAGCCCATTCTCCTCTAACTGCCCAAATTATTCTTGTGAAGTGAAGTGAAAGCCACTCAGTTGTGCCCGACTCATTGCGACCCCATGGACTGTAGCACGTCAGGCTCCTCTGTCCATGGAATAAATTCTCCAGGCCAGAATACTGGAGTGGGTAGCCATTCCCTTCTCCAGGGGATCTTCCCAACCCAGAGATGGAACCCAGGTCTCTCACATTGCAAGTGGATTCTTTACCATCTGAGTCACCAGGGAAGCCCCAAATTCTTCTTATGGGGCTATAAGTAGTCTTATAAGTTACCATTATGCACTCAGTTTTGGAAGTAAAGAAGGGAGGAAATGAAGCAGAGTAGACTAAAAATTCTGGATAAAACTGAACACATTCTTTTGAACAGGAAAAGACATCAAAGAATGCAGAGCAGGGCAGTTAACACATCAAGTGATCGCAGGGCAGGGCAAGAGAGCAGTAACTCAAGGTGGGGTGAGGTGGCCTGAGGCCAGAGCTCACACATCTGTGCACAGAGATTTGTACAGGACGGCATGAACTGCATTTACAGGCGGAGAGCAAAAGGCAGGCAGCAAGCACACTAAGCGCCCATCACCCGTAAGAGCCAAACGTCACTCTCAGTCCTCATACATCATCATTTCCTAAAACCCTCCCGGGAACCCTGCGAAATAGGCTTCTGATGCCCATTATATGAATTAGGAAAATGAGAAATCACTCAATGCTGCCAGCATCACAAAGCAGGTGAATACACAGGGCTAAGGTGGAAGCCAAGGCAATCTTGTCCCAAAGTCCTGTATTCTTCCTCACAGTAATAACACAAGCAGTTGATAATTTACCTAGTTGCTGCTGTAAGCACACTCAAGGGTGGCTGACAATAATACTTTTACTGTTTAAAGAATTACTGACCTGAGAACAAAACATTTCTGGATTTCTATTAAAGACCAGCTGATCGAGGGAAGGAACATTATGAAGATTATTAGGCAGAGTATGTGAAGCAGGACAGGACAAAATCCAGAAATATTACAGCACTAATAGCCAGTAAGAATAAAACGATTTCTTTGCAAATTATCTCTGAGAACTGGATAATTGTCTATTTGTTTCCTGGAAAATGTGATCTTCACTATGCCTAAACTTGCTTTAGGGTTTCCCTGGTGGCTCAGATGGTAAAGAATCAGCCTGCAATGCAGGAGGCTGGGGTTCGAACCCTGAGTCGGCAAGATCTCCTGGAGAAAGAAATGGCAACCCATTCCAGTAGTCTTGCCTGGGAAGTCCCACGAACAGAGGAGTCTGGCAGGTTACAGTCCATGGGATCATAAAGAGTCGGACATGACTTTACCACTAAACAACAACAACAAAACTCGCCTTATTCAAAACAACTTTGGGTTTTGGTTTTAAAGAAAAGTTAGCATTTTTTAAACACAAAATCTTTAATAATAACAACAGAAAACTCAAATTTTAGTGTAATCATTCAGGAATCTAGATAGGTCCCTTGCTTCTGAGAATATATTACAAGAGCTTGCTAAAGTCTGCTAAGGTGACTACTGCTATCTCAATGGGGAAAAGTCTGTTTTCCTTTACTGACATCTGGATTTATACCTAAAAGTTGCCAAATGATAGAGTGTTGGTTTCTGGTTTTGAGTTTCTCATCCTACTCTTTTCTTTACTCCCAAATGTATATTCATTTTTTTCCCCTTTAATGAAAAGAGCTGGGCTGCGACATATACTAATCTCCCTTTATGGACGGAGATACTCAGCCCTAAATTCAGGCTCTGTTCTCTGCTGTTATTGTCACAGCTACTAACAAGCAGTGTTATGTTTCACCCCATTATTTCTATTAGACTTTCCCCAGCACAGCTATTTTAGTAGTCATCAAAAGAAGCCATATCTGGTTAGCTCAGCTTTCAGAAATGCAAGATTATGGGGCTGAAATACCAATTTGATCAATTTAAATAGAATGATAACATTAGTTAAAAGGCTTATAATCTTTTAAAATATCCTGAGTGTACGAAATTTACTATTACTACAACACTACAATTCAGGGCAAAAAAAAAGAAAAGAAAGAAAAAATGCTTCTATGACAGATCTGTAATGAATAAATGAAAAGCAATGTGCTTTTTGGTGTAATCTCCTTTGAAGCAAGCATTCAATTATTGAAGATGTTTCCAGTGTATACATCAATCAAATCATCCCCAGAAGGAACACTGAGTTTTATACCTATACACACACACACAAGGATAAAATCTATACCATAGTAAGTAAGGGCTTGCAAAGAGGTAAAAAATTAAAAAAACACTGCTTCTATAAGAGAGTGGGCGTCCATTAATAGACAGCCACATTATATTTTAAGTGTGCTCTCATTCTACCTCATCAAAAAAAAAAAAAAACTTAGCAACTATTTAATTTCTTCAAAATCCCCAAGTTCTGAGCCTCTGCTTGTTAAGCTGAACCTGGCTGATTGCCCAGCTAAACAGGGACAGTCACATCCACCAGACGCCAGTGTCAGCTCACTGAGCGGGGGTGACCTGTACATGGAGCCCATGTTCCACGCCACCACTCACCCAAAGAACCTTACAAGATCCAGATTAGGTTAACAGTTTCAACAGAGGAGAGTACATACAGCACCAAAAGGGCGGGGTTAGAGGGTCTGGGGAGAAAGAAACGGAAAAGATGAGAGTAAGAATCTCAAGTTCAACTTGAGAAAGTGAAGAAGGAGAAAGAGAGACAGGCAGGGAAGAGCCCTTTTTCCCAGGTCTGATCACATTGTCCCTTTTACAGTGAAGGGAAGCAGAGCTCTCATACATGACGTCACCTCTCCTTCCTGCAAGAGCCAATTCCCCTGTGATCCCAAAGGACTGACATCTTCTACAATGGTGATGTCAACTGGCAGTGTAAAATATATACTGTGCAAGAAGAGACAGCTATGGTCTGGTGGAAATAATGACCTCACAGAATTAAGTAAGGACCAAATGAGATCATGCACATGAAAGACCATTATAAACTGGAAAAGCTACATATATATGCATATATATATGTATGTTTATTACTGTTACCACTCCATTTTTCTCACACTGAATGGAAGGAGTTGAGAGGTTGTCTGTGAGATAGTATAGTATAGGATTTGCACTAATGAAATTGTATTCTAGTGAGCCACTTAGAGCAGTATCCTTTCTAAATCTCATTCACGGTGAAAACAAATAAAATACAGCAAGACACGGCAGTCATCTTGCTCTTTTTGGTTAATACAGGCAAAATGCAGGCTTATGTTCAACTTCCAGTCCATTGAGACGGCTGGGTGTGGTTTTCATAAAGTAATCACCCTTGCTTTTAGTTAGTCACTTTTATCTTTGCTTCTGAATTCGATGTCAGGCACTTTTCAGGAAACTTTACCATTCAATAGCTTTCTTTGTTTCTGAACTCTATTCACTCTTTAAAGTAATACAAATGTGTCAGCGAGAGATATCAAAAAAGGATGACTTCCATAGATTAGCGTGTGCACTTCAGCAATGGACGACTTTTCAGTTGTAATGAAAAATTGGCACTAGCCATTCATCAGGTTCCTTCTGCCTTTGCCTGGAAGGATTTACCTTCCCTCTGATAGACCCACCTTTTCTCAAAGCCATCCTTGTCCCCTCAGGCCAGTTGTCACTCCTTATCCACACCCTCAGAACACCATTCAAACTCTAATCTCAGTGTACTGTTATACTCTGCTTTGTGTGATATGAAAACAGTTCAGTTCAGTTGAGTCAGTTGTGTTCCACTCTTTGCGACCCCCATGAATCGCAGCACACCAGGCCTCCCTGTCCATCACCAACTCCCAGAGTTTACTCAAACTCATGTCCACTGAGTTGGTGATACCATCCAACCATCTCATCCTCTGTTGTTCCCTTCTCCTCCTGCCTCCAATCCTTCCCAGCATCAGGATCTTTGCAAATGAGTCAGCTCTTCGCATTAGGCGGCCAAATTATTGGAGTTTCAGCTTCAGCATCAGTCCTTCCAATGAATATTTGGAACTGATTTCCTTTAGGATGGACTGGTTGGATCTCCCTGCTGTCCAAGGGACTCTCAAGAATCTTCTCCAACACCACAGTTCAAAAGCATCAATTCTTCAGTGCTCAGCTTTCTTTATAGTCCAACTCTCACATCCATACATGACTAATGGAAAAACCATAGCTTTGACTAGATGGACCTTTGTTGGTAAAGTAATATCTTTGCTTTTCAATATGTTGTCTAGGTTGGTCATAGCTTCTCCTTCAAGGAACAAGCATCATTTAATTTCATGGCTGCAGTCACCATCTGCAGTGATTTTGGAACCCCAAAAAATAAAGTCTCTCACTGTTTCCATTGTTTCCCCATCTTTTTGCCATGAACTGATGGGAATGGATGCCATGATCTTAGTTTTCTGAGGCTCTAATCCATGTATAACACAGGCAATATCATAAATATACCACCACCCCCCAAAAGAACTGTGGTGTTAGAGAAGACTCTTGAGAGTTCCTTGGACTGCAAGGAGATCCAACCAGTCCATTCTGAAGGAGATCGGCCCTGGGATTTCTTTGGAAGGAATGATACTAAAGCTGAAACTCCAGTACTTTGGCCACCTCATGCGAAGAGTTGACTCATTGGCAAAGACTCTGATGCTGGGAGGGATTGGGGGCAGGAGGAGAAGGGGATGACAGAGGATGAGATGGCGGGATGGCATCACTGACTCGATGGACATGAGTCTGAGTGAACTCCGGGAGTTGGTGAGGGACAGGAAGGCCTGGCATGCTGTGATTCATGGGGTCTGAGCAACTGAACTGAACTGAGATGAAAATCATATTTTTAAGTTAAAAATATTGATTTAATTGAACACTGGGAGAAAATAGGACTGACTGTTGGGCTTCCTGGGTAGTGCTAGTGGTAAAGAATCTGTCTGCCAATGCAGAAAATGCAAGAGATGCAGGTTCCATCCCTAGGTCAGGAAGATCCCCTGGAGTAGGAAAGGGCACCCCACTCCAGCATTCTCGCCTGGAAAATTCCATGAGTAGAGGAGCCTGGCGGGCTACAGTCCACAGAGCCACAAAGACACAGACACGACTGAGCATCTAAGCACAGCACTGTTGACAGAATAATGTTCAGCCATAAAGACAGCTCTGCAAGATTTATTCTAATTACATCACCCTGCCACTCTTTCTGAAGAGTCACTTTATAAAAAGGAAACACATCATTGCCAAGGCAATAAACTAGGAAGATATTTTTACCTATGCTTAAAGATCTTCTCCCTTGGTGTTTATGTCAAACTTTAGCCAATTTGTGACTAAAATTTGAAGAGAACTGTTTTCACGGTAGATACTGAAAACTGCTCCATCCTGACCTTTCAAGATTAGCTCATGCCTATGAGTAATTGTGTAATACTGTATTCTGTATAAAGCACAATTCTTGCGTTTCACTGGAATCAAGAAAAGGTATTCATTAAACCTCATCCTCTACACTCACTAAACTGATACACATAATGATCACACAAATCATGCAGATAAATTTCAGTCTCACAGTCTCACTGACATCAGGACCATCCAGAGTGCAGCTAGATTAACAGACATATTACACATATGTGGACAGTTACAGAAAACATGTACCCTTATACATTGACGTTTTTGTAAGTTGAGACTTTTACCTTCTTAAAATCACGTTATCTATCACAAACAATTGCTCTTAATAGTTACTAGAAAAGTTATACTAGATTTTCGCCTTAACATGACACCAGTGTTGATATTCCAAGTGCCTTTTTGCCTGCATTTGCCTACATGCATACCTGATTATTTATTTTGTAAGAGCCCATCCTGAGAAAATGGTTGATTTGTATGGCAAGACAGAAAAGGTCTGGTACTTATTATTGCTGGTTGCATCCAAGCACAGATGGCTCAGGGGAAACCATAAGTATTCAGGTTTTCAAGATAATATGTGTTCAGCTACAAAGGTTAACTTAGGATTCCTGAGTGGTAAGAGGAAAGAAGATGGAATATGGAAATCATATGGAAATAAGCCACAAAATATTGGAAGCATCAATTACTTGGAAGGCATTTTCATAGACAGACGGGACTGCTTAGATAACTTACACTTTAAACTCACATCACACCTTTGACCGTAACCACGGCACCAAAAACTAGAAATGGGAAAGCATCTAAATAGCGCCTACAGCTGATGTCCCACCCACTTTGGAAGTAAATGTTGATTTTTCTTATATTTGTATCAGAATTCCCCAAGAAATGTATTTGAAACTTTAAAAGCCCTGCTATTAAACAACCAAACATCCTCTCCATTCTTGCCTATCATTCCTGCTCCATCCTTGAAACATCCTAGACCTAGAAACTGGAGCTCAGAACACTACCCCCCCAATAAAAATACCAACTTAGATGTTCATTTCTCCGTGTAACATTTGCTACCTTTGAAATCTGGGAGTAGGATTTGTTATAGGTGTTTCTGTGGATTTGATGGCAGAATTCAGGCAGAGATGTTGAAAGTAAAGAAGTTACCGCACTTGTTTTATTTCTGTTCCCATGGAGACTAAAATCATCTCCTACCCAAGCTGAATGAGGTGTTTGGAAATAATCAGTTTCAATTTTTCATGACAGCAAAGTACCGCTTCCTGTTTTCAGCTTTCAGAGGCTTACTTTCACAAGGTAGGGGAAAATGGTTTGGATGTGGTTTGAAGTACAATGACCTACAAAAAAAAAAAAAAAAGTGGCTCTATTCATAGATATGACACTGTAAGGACACGGAGAGGGAATGTTTGGCCTGGCCACCCGCTGACAGCTGACTAGCCTAGACCCATTGAATTCCACAAGGGCCCAGACACTAGTAGGATAAGATATAATACTTTGAGAATTTATGTTTAGAGAGCTATTTTTGAAAAAAAACCTATCCCATTAGGTTTTCTCACTTTGCAAGTAAATGTTATCTTCTTTCACTTACATCAGAAATTCCAGAAGGCAACATTTTAATGTTTTAACACCATTTTAACACCATTCCTATCAATTAAACAGATTGACAAAGGGGATGTCACAAAAAGCCTCAGTGATGATGCACAGAGAAGTTTAGAAGCCAGAGCATCCTCATCTTAACTCTTCCTGCAGAGTGAGATGCCTGCAGCACCAAATAGCAATACAAATCACTAAGAGGAGGTTGACTTGAAGCTGAAAAGGCTATTTGCATACAATTCCTTTCGTTTCCGTGAAGGCAGTGGAGGCCGAGCAGCCCTCCACTCAGGTGGAACCTCTTTTCGTTTGTGAGATACTTCAGTTCAGTTCAGTTCAGTTCAGTTCAGTTCCTCAGTCGTGTCCACCTTTTTGCGACCCCATGGATTGCACCACGCGAGGCCTCCCTGTCCAGCACCAACTCCTGGAGTTTACTCAAACTCCTGTCTGTTGAGTCAGTGATGCCATCCAACCATCTCACAGGGCCTCTGTCGTCCCCTTCTCCTCCTGCCTTCAGTCTTTCCCAGCATCAGGGTCTTTTCCAATGAGTCAGCTCTTCGCATCAGGTGGCCAAAGTATTGGAGTTTCAGCTTCAACATCAGTCCTTCCAATGAATATTTGGAACTGATTTCCTTTAGGATGGACTGGTTGGATCTCCCTGCAGTCCAAGGGACTCTCAAGAGCCTTCTCCAATACCACCAGTTCAAAAGCATCAATTCTTCAGCGATCAGCTTTCTAGTCCAACTCTCACATCTATATATGATTACTGGAAAAACCATAGCCTTGACGAGACAGACCCTTGTTGGCAAAGTAATATCTCTGCTTTTTAATATGCTATCTAGGTTGGTCATAACTTTTCTTCCAAGGAGCAAGTGTCTTTTAATTTCATGGCTGCAATCACCATCTGCAGTGATTTTAGAGCCCAAAAAATAAAGTGTGTCACTGTTTCCACTGTTTCACCATCTATTTCCCATGCAGTGATGGGACCAGATGCCATGATCTTAGTTTTCAAAATGTTGAGATTTAAGCCAACTTTTTCACTCCCCTCTTTCACTTTCATCAAGAAGCTCTTTAGTTCTTCTTCACTTTCTGCCATAAGTGTGGCATCATCTGCTTTTTGAGTTTATTGCTATTTCTCCCAGAAATCTTGATTCCAGCTTGTGCTTTAACCAGTTCAGCATTTCTCATAATGTACTCTGCATATAAGTTAAATAAGCAGGGTGACAATATATAGCCTTGACATCCTCCTTTCCCGATTTGGAACCAGTCTGTTGTTCCATGTCCAGTTCTAACTGTTGCTTCCTGACCTGCATACAGATTTCTCAAGAGGCAGGTCAGGTGGTCTGGTATTCCCATCTCTTTCAGAATTTTCCACAATTTGTTGTGATCCACACAAAGGATTTGGGGTAGTCAATAAAGCAGAAATAGATGTTTTTCTGGAACTCTCTTGCTTTTTCCATGATCCAGCGGATGTTGGCAATTTGATCTCTGGTTCCTCTGCCTTTTCTAAATCCAGCTTGAACATCTGAAAGTTCATAGTTCACGTACTGTTGAAGCCTGGCTTGGAGAATTTTGAGCATTACTTTGCTAGCATGTGAGATGAGTGCAATCGTGCAGTAGTTTGAGCTTTCTTTGGCATTGTCTTTCTTTGGTATTGGAATGAAATAGAAGCCCCTTATCTCCCAGCTTCTGTTCCTTGAGGTGTCCAGACAGAATGCCAAACAGTGTAGGTACGCCCCCCACCTATGCCCCCCGCAGGCTGTGGGGAAGTGGCTTTTCCCACTACAGTAAGGGGCTTTGTTTCTTCCATGGCAAAAAGAGAAGTCAAGACCCGCCTCCCTTCTGGTTCTCAACATTTTATAATTCTTATTTTAATATTATAGATCATGTGAGCATGCTCAGTTGCTCAGTCATGTCTGACTCTTTGTGACAGCATGGACTATACCTGTCAGGTTCCTTTGTCCTTGGAATTCTCCAAGAATACTGGAGTGGGTTGCCATTTCCTCCTCCAGGGGATCTTCCCAACCCAGGGATTGAACCTGCATCTCTTCCGTCTCCTGCATTGGCAGGCAGATCCTTTGCCACTGAGCCACCTGGGAAGCCCTTATTTTAATATATCAGTCCTGAATATTCATCGGAAGGACTGATGCTGAAACTGAAACTCCAATACTTTGGCCACCCATTGTGAAGAACTGACTCCTTGAAAAAGACCCTGATGCTGGGAAAGATTGAAGGTAGGAGGAGACAGGGGCGACAGAGGATAAGATTGTTGGATGGTATCACTGACTCAATGGGCATGAGCTGGAGCAAGCTCATGGACAGGGAGGCCTGGGGTGCTGCAGTCCATGGGGTCGCAAAGAGTCAGACACGACTGAGCGACTGAGCTGACTGACCAAAAAGTTCATTTAGGATTTTCCGTAACCCCTTAAGGAATGAATAAACACATTTCACTGATTTAATAAATCCATTTCACTGAAATAGATTTAGGGGTCTAGTCAGAAGCAATAGCCTTCTTCACGTTTCTGTGTGTCTTATGGCATGTGAACAAGTAACAGAAGCAAGCTCTCCACTGACCTTATCATTCATAAGGGAAGCTGTAAGTGACCTCTCATTCTCTAAAAGGGACAAAACTGTCAGTGAGCACAGCTGCACTTCAAGCCTCCTATTTCTGGTGATAGCTTCTAGGCTGCAGATTCTTTAAAATGCCTTTGTGGTCTGTGTGTGTAGATCATGCATCACAAACTCAAATGCCCCCAGGGGTTGAGCAATTAACATAAATGTGTAATTCAGGACCGGTGTGAGGTAATAGGGAGTACTGAGACCTGTAGTAAACAGAAGAGTACAAGGCTTCCCTGGTGGCTCAGGGGTAAAGAATCTGCCTGCCAGTGTAGGAGACATGGGTTCAATTCTTGGGCCGGGAAGATCTTACATGCCTCAGAGTAGCTAAGCCCAAGCACCACAAACATTGAGCTGTGCTCTAGAGCCCTGGGCTCCACCACGACTGAGCCCACAGGTCACAACTACTGGAGCCCACATGCCCTAGAGCCCGTGATCCACAAGAGAAATCCCCACAATGAGAAGCCTGTGTATCACAGCTAGAGAGTAGGCCCCGACTTGCCACAGCTAGAGAAAAAGCTGTGCAGAAACAAAGATCCAGCACAGCCAAAAATGGATGAATACAGAATTTTTTAAAAAGAGAGAGAGAGAGAGACAGAGTGTACAAGGCCCACTACGGAGATTCCATATTGTAAGCCTTGCGCCAGCTAAAAAGATTCTCATAGAAGCTTGGTCACAGGCTGCCAGTTTGTCATCCAAGGTGCAGAGACTATGAAGACAGTTTATATTCACAGTGATGAATTAGTGTGAAAGTGATTTCTGGTTAAACACAGCAGATTGAACAAATGTGTGGGGTTTTTTCCTTAGCTGTCTTCTGATTCCCATCTAAAATTTAGGTAAGGGAAATTTTTAAAGGGACGAACCTCGAGGGACTCAGGAGCCTGAAAAGGAAATAACAGCCCCCAAACCTGGGAAACTGTCTAAGCCAGTGGATACGGGGCCAATAACAGCAGAACTGAGGAAGCTAAAATTTGAGTCTGTAGGAAGGGAGGGAGAGCCAAGAAGCAAGCTTTGCATGTTGGAAAAAACTATAGAAGGGATTGGAGGCACCATCCATCTCTGAAAGAAGGGGCATAAAGCATAACTAGAAACAGGTGGATTGGCTCAGAGTCTTTGAAAGAAGGAGCTAGTCTTCCAAGATACCCTTTTTGCCCTTGGAGAAATAAAAGAGGCTAATGCTTTAAAGATGTTGAACCATAGAGAGGCTGGACTCAAGCACAGTGAGAACAAAGGCACCAAACTGAAAACCAGAAGAATAAACCTCTCTACTTAAACAGTCTTTTACTTAAGCTATCCATGCATGCCTCCTTCCCACAGTCAGATCCCAAAATGCTCACAGCCAAGCTTACACCATCATGACAAGAGATTGAAAGATTCTACTTAACAGAAACAGACCAACCCAAAGGAATAACATAGATATTGAAAGCTGGAGGTATGCCAATGAAATATAGCAAAATCAACCACGAGAGTGAAACTTCATTAGCTTGATGAGCTCTGCCAATGCACACAGAGTTCCCCAAACTAAACTAGAGTTTAGTTGCTTCACTCTAAACTCTAACCAAACATACAACTTAAATTTATACAATGATACATGTCAAATATATTGCAATTTTTTAAAAGTCTAACCAGACAGCCAAGGAGAACCTTTAACATGAAAACAGAGATCATGGAGGTAGAAAGAAATAAGAGGGAAAAAAAAGAAACAAACATAGTTCAGGAAAAGAAAGTTTAAAATAATAGATTAATCCTTGGAGAGAGAAGGGAAGATATCACATACATAAAACAAGAATAGGATGTTATAAAAAAGAACAGTCACAGAATAAGAAAGAGTTCTTAAAAATTAAAACTACAATGGCTTGAAAAAAAATCCATAGATGGAAAATAAATTCTGAAGCTTGCTGATTTTTTTTAAGTTGAGAAAATAGCAAAAAAAAAAAAAAAAAAATCCATTAAGATATAGGAGGTCCTATACCCAAATACTTGGAGCTCCAGAAGAAAGGTAGAGAAATGAAGACCATTACCTAAGAAATATTTTTTTCCAGAACTGAAAAATTAGCATTTTCAGAATAAAACAGCCCATTAAGTACCCAGTCCAATAAATAAAAAGACCTGCACCAAAGCACGTAACTAAAAATTTTCAGAACACCAAGAACAAAGAAAAGAGTTTAAAAGCTTCCAGAGACAGAAAAGGGAAACAGAGGCCCAGGAAACAGAATGCCATCAGACTTCCCAACCATTCTAGATGGGAAGGACAGTTGAGCAACACTCTCAGGATTCTGAGAGAAGCTATGTCTAATCTACAAGTTTATATCTAGTCCTGCTTACAATCAAGTTTGAGTAAAGGAAAAAAAAAAAAGACATTTTCAGACATGCAGAGTCTCAAGAAATGACAGTGCCTCCCGTGAAGCTTTTCCCAAGCAGCTGCTAGAGGTGAGCCCCACAAAATCAGCAAAGGCATGACCATGAAAGAGGAAGATGCAGAACCGAATAGGGAATCCACCCACTGGAGAAGCAAAGGAGCTTCCCAGAATGATGGGGAAGAAAAATACCAGGAGAACTCAAAACACTAGATCCAAAAACTAACTAACCAGCCTGATGACTGAGGCAGATGACTGAAAGGCTTGAGGAAAAGACGAACTTGAGATTTATTTATTATTGTCACCGTGTACCAGTCCTGGTAGTTTGCAGATGGCTTGGAAATAGCTACACAAATGACAAAACTAATCAAATGAAAACTTAGAAAACTAAGAAAAAAAATTTTTTTAAAACATAGGCAATTACTAAAATAGGGAGGAGGAAAAAATATTACACGAGAAAGAAAAAGTGACTATCCTATATGGCTCAGCTGAAATAATACTTCCAGAGTAAAAATAATGTGCAGAGCACTGATTTGGAAAAAAAAATTATTATAAAACTAGAATGTAAAGAAAGAACGAGAAAGGTGTGTGTGTGAATATGGCCTGATTTGGTGGGGGGAGGGTAGAGGCAGGGGTTGGTAAGAGATCTAAATAATCATCTTACATCATCGTTACAGGTAAAATTAATAAATAATATCTAAATTTGAAAAGTAAAATAAGATATTTAAGATGTCACCAATTAGAAGGATCTCTATTATATGTCTTAGAATTTTTAAAATGCCAATTAAACTATGACATGTCATCTCTTGTAAGGCTCAAAGATCTCGGAGGTATTAAAATAGAGTGAAGCGAACACGTGGTTTAGAAACATAGCCATGTATTCCATGAAAAATAGCTAATAGCTCAAATCAGATCTGTAGAGCAGGAATCCAGGTGGGAAAGACTGGGGCAAGAGGTTGCTATTTTTGTCATAATTTTTGTTAGATTGCTTGATTTTTTAGAAAAGTATATGTGCAACTTTGTTATTAAGGATTTATTAAGTTTTAAATTAGTCAATAAGAAAATAGTATATATCAAAACTCCAATTAAAAAAAGAAAGTTTTCACTGCTCCTGGATTCATGATGCTGGCTTAAATGTCATTTAAAGAAACTATTTACCATTAAAAAAAATCTTGCAATTCTCATTTTATTACTGGTTTTAGTGGTTTTAGTTGCTAAGTCGTGTCCGACTCTTGCAACCCCATGGACTGTGGCCTGCCAGGCTCCTCTGTCCGTGGGATTCTCTAGGCACAAAAACTGGAGTGGGCTGCTATTTTCTTACTCAAAATCTACTACAAATGGATGGAAAATGCTATAAAACAATCCAAGACCACTCTGAAGTTACTATCTATGTTTTCTGCTCTCTTTTCTCAAACGGCACAAAATCCAAAATATAACTGCTTCTCACCCTATTTTATAGGTATTTATTTGCCTGTGTCTTTGAGATGGTGGCTTCTCCTGCCTGATCTTTACCTACTACAGACACTTTACTTATCTATAATGGAACAGTCTCATTTCTTGCCTCCTTAGCTTGGAAAAACATTAGTTTGTAAATGGAGCATATTGACGCATACGTCATCAGTGCCAGGGCACACAACCACAGGTACTGGTTAATCAGGCACTTGCTTCACTGCTTATGGGAAGCCAGATTGATTTGCAATGTGCATGCAAAAAGTTATTTTTTAAAACAGTATTTTATTCCTATGAGACCTAAACTCCTCCTTGAGAAAAGAAGTTGGTTTTGGCCTCCCCAAATCCATGAAAGAATGTGATATTCCTCAGTTTCCCACCGATTTGGCAGTATTAGATCCAGGATTGTTAACTTGTCTCTAAAAAAAATTAGGCATCTAGACCTTGGGACAGAGCTCAAACATAGATTTAGCTGAAATTGGTACACAACGCCCCATTACACACACTTAAACACACAAACACAAAGCCAGATGGGATGTAGAGGCTACAGAGATCTAAAATTTTACCATACTCAACAAGCTGACACATTAGCCTGCCATCTTTCCATGGATGCTGGCAGAAGACAAGAGACTACTGGCTCAGAGACACTGATCACAGCAACGGCAGTAGCCAGAGGACTCGCATTTGTACCTACTGCCCAAGGCTCCGTTCCCACAGGGCATTGTGAAGGGGGCGATACACATGGTGGCTTGCATTACAGCAGAAGAACCCCAAGCTTAGGCAATCCAAATCATTTTTTCCAAATATTTGTATTGTCACGAAACAAACATAACATAAAAATTTACCATTTTAACTAGTGTTCAGCATACAATTCAACGGCTGCTGCTGCTGCTAAGTCGCTTTAGTTGTGTCCGACTCTGTGCAACCCCATAGATGGCAGCCCACCAGGCTCCTCCACCCCTGGGACTCTCCAGGCAAGAACACTGGAGTGGGTTGCCATTTCCTTCTCCAATGCATGGAAGTGAAAAGTGAAAGGGAAGTCGCTCAGTCGTGTCCGACTCTTAGCAACCCCATGGACTGCAGCCTACCAGGCTCCTCCATCCATGGGGTTTTCCAGGCAAGAGTACTGGAGTGGGTTGCCATTGCCTTCTCCCAATTCAATGGCGCCACATCTTTTAAAATGGATAGTAAACCTGCCTGACCTTTGCACTATAGGGAGGTATTATCTTTATTAAACTGAACCATAAACAAACCTAGCCTTTGCTCCAAACCAGAATTTTTTAATCTCAGCACTGTTGACATTTTGGACTGGATCCTTCTTTGTTGTGAGGACAGTCAAGTTGTGAGGAATTACAAGATACTGAGCAGATTTCTTGCACACTACCAACTAGAGGTCAGTAGCACTTGATCATTTATAATGAGCAAAAATGTGCCCAGAAATTGTCAAATGTCCCCTTGGAAGCAAATCACCTTCAGTTGAGGATGACTGTTCCAGAGGAAGTCACTATCTGTGTTTGGAGGCTGTTCACTAGGCAAATATCCTTGATAAAGCAGTTCTGAACAAAGGCAATCTGTACCTCAACTCACAAAACATGCAAAAACACCAGAGATCCATGGTGAACTACCTCTCAACAGAGGCCTTAATCCTTACTTCTGAAACTAGATCTGTTTTTCAGACATGTATAAAGTACTCGGCCAATTTGGACCTGATATTTACATACACATACACACACACACACCCTTCTTCATGGTCCTTTGACTAAAGTTACAACACGAACCATTGAGATGAGAAACAAGTCCAAAGAAATTAAGCAGATATGGCCCAAAAGGATATATGCTGCTGTTCTGTGCTTGCTGCTGCTCCTGCTAAGTCACTTCAGTCATGTCCGACTCTGTGCGACCCCATAGAAATGGCAGCCCACCAGGCTCCCCCGTCCCTGAGATTCTCCAGGCTGTGCTTAGTCATGTCCAAATCTTTAAGACCTCATAGACTGTAGCCTGCCAGGCTCCTCTGTTCATGGAGATTCTCCAGGGAAGAATATTGTAGTGGGTTGCCATGCCCTCCTCCAAGGGAACTTCGCAACCCAGGAATCAAACCCAGGTCTCCCTCACTGCAGCGAGATTCTTTACCGTCTGAGCCACCAGGGAAGCCCAAGAATACTGGAGTGGGTAGAAGATTCCCTTCTCCAGGGAATCTTCCCAACCCAGGAATTGAGCCAGGGTCTCCTGCGTTGCAGGTGGATTCTTTACCAGCTGAGTTACTAGGGAGGCCCCAAAAGGAAATAGCTGAGCCCAGGAGTACATGATGGACATTTCCTTTCTTATGTAAGAATTTTTTCCCTTCCTTGGGTAAATAACTAACTTTTTGCAGAAAGGAAAGTGAAGTCGCTCAGTCGTGTCCGACTCTTTGCGACCCCATGGGCTGTAGCCTACCAGGCTCCTCTGTCCATGGGATTTTCCAGGCAATAGCCCTGGAGTGGATTGCCATTTCCTTCTCCAGGGGATCTTCCCAACCCCGGGATGGAACCCGGGTCTCCCGCATTGTAGACAGATGCTTTAGGGCATTTAATACTCTTTCCCCAGATCACTTCAGTGCTTTGAAGTTAGACCTAGATACAAATCCCAGTTCTTGTACTCAACAGTATTACTGATGAGCAAGTAATTCTACCTGTAGGAGCTTACTTTTCATATCTAAGGTAGGGGTGATAAGACCTACCTTACAGGGTTGTCATCACAATTCTATGAGCTAAAAGTGCCCAGTACAGTGCCCGGCACTCAGTAAGTACTGAATAAATTGTAGTTATTGCTTCACGAACATCACCATTAGGGCAGGTCCTCGGCATCCCTGGTGGCTCAGACGGTAAAGAATCTGCCTGCAATGCAGGAGACCAGAGTTTGATCCCTGTGTAGGGAAGATCCTCTGGAGAAGAAAAGAGCAACCCACTCCAGTATTCTTGCCTGCAAAATCCCATGGACAGAGGAGCCTGGCAGGCTACAGTACATGGGGTTGCAAAGAGTCAGACACAATGGAATGACTAACACTTCCACTTTTTTCTTTTCTGTTCTTACTATGATCAGCTTTACACTAATGTCTCCACACTCTCACTTGGTTTTTCACAGTATTTATGACATAGCTGCTTAGAGCAAAGATCTATGGAGCAAAGATTACCAGGCCACAGAGCGAATGACTCTAAGACCTGACTTCATAAGCATTTCTTGCCAACCCCCTGACCTAGACAATCCTAGCTCCATTACCAATAGGTTTGAAGAAATACCTAAAAAGGTCAAAACCTACTCTGACCTTTTGTTACCTGGTTTTCTTTTCTTCAAACTGAATTTGTTGAAAGGGCCCAGCCTTTAGCAATCTGTTTAATCAGTCTCTCTTGCATACTTGTATTTTAATAGGCTAGCATTCTTGTGTCAAATAAGAAATCAAGCTCTGTGGACTCTTTCCAAGGCTGTTCAAGTATTATTGAGATCAATCTGCCCTACATCCCCTTCTCTTTCCGGTGATCATCCAACTCACAAGCAAAGAAATACCTATCACAGATTACAAAACTTAAGTGATTAACAGAGAGATCTCCCTTCCATAATAATGCCATGACTTTCCCTTGATATTTGGCATTTTTGACTCGGATATAAATTAGTCTTGGTTCCCACTGCTATTAGGTGTTGTACATACGTGATGATTTCTCTTCTTTGTCTTAAAATATAATATTTAATTATAGCTTCACCGAAGACTTAAAATCCCAGCTTCCCTCAGGGAAAAAATACCTACAACTGGAGTTTATGAAAAATTGTTAGTTGTAGCTAATCCTGGGTAATAAATTGGATTTTGGAAATCTGTGTGATTTTTAACACACTAAGCTTTTCATCAGGAAGGCAACGCTTACAGAAAATGCCTGTGGGATAATCAGGCAGTAACTTCACTGCCGCACTGTTAAGACAAACACAACTGAGAACATCATTTTTGGAATTTGTTGGATTGTGAAATTTGCTCTCTTTGAAAAGGAAACATCACGTAATAGAGAACAAGTGGCAATTTCTGGTGATTTTGGATTCCCTTGAGCCTGGGATTATGAATTCCCCCTCCTCACTTCAATTCCAATCCTCCACTTAGAATTGTAAGGAACCTTACTGAATTGTATTAAAAAGCCTAAATGACTTTTATTTCTTGTGTCATTTAAGCCAGAATGAATACTACTTAGTCTCTTCTCTAAGAACATGTGTGTACACACACACACACACACACACACACACACACACACACACACTTCTACAGCACTGTTCCACTGGCCAAAAAAGAAAATCAATACACATTTAGCAAATATTTGAGCTGCATTTATGTAAGCAATTCCTTCACAAAAAACAAATTCCAACCCTATCCATTTCAAGGACCCTAAAGGACAGAAGACAACAGCACTTTCAAACTGCTGTTCTAAATGGAGGACTTTTTTTTCTAGATAAAACCCCCAAGCCAATACTCTTTTGTATCAAACCTTCTCCCTCTGTTTCTCATACCTGACTCCAATCCACCTCATTCTTCAGTGCTGTTTATTGAAGATATACCACTTTCTGTAATAAAGACTGCCCTAATGGCTCCTCTTTGTAGGAATACTAGGAAAAACTGAAGGTGTTTTATTTTTAAGGTCATTCAGTCACATAGCTAGTACCTGAGAAGGTTTAACATATCTGCCTGAGAACAGCATCCCACAAAACTTGAAAGAAAATGGTAGTCATTGGTTCACACGTCTTTTTAAAGGCATGGTGGCTACCTGGTCCACTGGAATCTCAACTTGAGTGTCTTCATCTTCTTGGACTTCAGCTGCCCCCCGCGTTTCTGATCTCTCCTCTCCAGCTTTGAAAACGCCTTCATCTGTAATTTGAGACAAACACACAGTGAAAATCAAAATCCAATTGTGACATCATGTGGCTGAATGTTGAAATTGCAATCAAATTCCTAATGATTCTTTTTTATAGGTATTCTGGTTCCCCTTGTATTGGCAAGATTTTTGTCGCCCCCAATTCTTCTAGATTTTCACTGGGAAAAGGTTCAGTGGCCAAAACAAGGCTGACCCAGAGGAGCACGGCTGTGTCCCAGCCTCCCCCTCACCTTCTGGTACTGATTAAAACAACACAATCCTGCACAGATATTTAGAAGGGCAAGATTTCCCACCTAATATCTCTTTTCTCTCCTTCTAGCCATGAAGCAGTGATGATGCTTGGTGCTTGAAAATACTACTTTTAGCAATTTGCCTTTAATATATTAAAACAATTCTCTCCATTCTGAGGAACATCAAAAATATTTTTACTGCAACAGAATCAGAGCTAACTCCGTATCTCACACAAATCAATCTTTTATTTTGCAGGTTTCCACAGGATTTTCACAACATATGTCTTAAAATCCTTAACTGTAAAACCTAACCCAAATCTTTAAGATGTTAGGATAAGCTCCTTCGATTTGTTCTCCTATAGAAAGCGATAAGGACTGTTCTCCATATTTGAAGTCATTTCAACGTCTTCCCTCGTCTTCTCTTCTCCAGGCTAAGTAATTAAAGAATCACAGGACCATTTGTCTTTCTGTCTATCTGTTTGCCTCAGGATAGGTCTAATGCTTCAGTCATTCTCACGGATATTTTCTCTGCCCAGTCATTTACAACCTCCAGGGATGGAGATCCCACCTCCTTCTCTGATAATCTATCGCAGCATATGATTACCCTTACAGTCTAGAAAATGTTTTCATCTTTTGTCTTAAAAACCCCTTCTATTTCTCAAATGGAAACTTCTCTCTCAGAGCACAAATATTTAACACACTCCACATGATAATATTTCATATTGTCCAAGTTGTGAAGTCACTCTTCATAAAGCATAAAACACAACTTTACATTCGCTGAGGCTCAGTTGTATGTGAGACACAATAGGAGCCAATGTGACCATATAAGATATAAATGAGATTCAGATTTCTTTCAAGTTGCTTCCAGACTAACGAGCAGATAGAAATATACACACATCATCAATAAAGTGCCCTGATGCAAAAGGAATAAGGTCTATAATAGAGCCCTGTGGAAGCTTAGGCGGTACGGCCAAGTGAAAAAGGAAGAAAGGAAGGGAGAGAGGAAATACAACCAAACTCAAGTCCTTTCATTTATCCTGGAGAAACCACTTTCCTTTTTAATTACTTCTCTACTATCCTTTTTAAAAACCAGGAATAACAGTGCTGCCCTCAAAGCTGATTAGACATGTTAGATTAATTCACATAGATTAATTCATTTTTTATTGAAGTATAGTTAATTTACAATGGTTTGTTAGTTTCAAGTATACAACAAAGTATCCAGTTACACACACACACACACATATATTCTTTTCCATATTTTTCCATTGTAGGTTATTATAACATTGAATATAGTTCCCTGTGCTATACATTAGGTCCCTTTTGTTTATCTATTTTATGTATCAGTTCATTTCAGTCACTCATTTGTGTCTGACTCTTCGGGACCCCATGGACTATAGCACGCCAGGTTTCCCAGTCCATCACCAACTCCCAGAGCTTGCTCAAACTCATGGCCATCAAATCAGTGATGTCATACAACCATCTCATCCTCTGTCATCCCCTTCTCCTCCTGCCTTCAATCTTTCCCAGCATTAAGGTCTTTTCTAAAGAATCAGTTCTTTTCATCAGGTGGCCAAAGTATAGGAGCTTCAGTTTCCAGCATCAGTCCTTCCAATAAATATTCAGGACGATTTCCTTTAGGATGGACTGGTTTGATCTCCTTGCAGTGATCGATACTATTTTATATATAGTAGCATATATATACTAATCTCAAACTCCTAATTTATCTCCCCCTACCCAGTTGCTATCCTCTTTGACAAGCATAAATTTGCTGTTTGTGTGTGTGTGTGTGTGTGTGTGTGTGTGTGTGTGAATCTGTTTCTGTTTTGTAAATAAATTCATTAGGATCATATTTTAGATTCCACATATAAGTGATATCATGTGATATTTGTCTTTCCCGTCTGACTTAATTGGTCTAATGGTTATGTCCTGACTCCATTGACTCTTATGACTGAAAATGTGGATCCAAAATGAAATTGCAGCTCAGCATATCAGAAGAAAGAATACAGAAAAACAGAAAATGACCACATACTGATGTTTAGCTTGGAGTAAATGCAGAAAGTTTTGGTCACAAGCTCAACAAAATGATTCTTGAGCTAAGAAAAGTACAGGGAAGGACACTTCAAGGGGCAAGGAAAACAGCTTATAATTATTCTGTCCGAAAAGAAGAGAAGTGAAAGGGAGTAATCCAAGCCTATAAAATCAGAGTCAACAAGAAGAGGGTAAGTGGATATTTGTCTCTCCATCAAATTTTGGAACACGAAACTCAACGAAATAATAAACATTACATTGATGGTAGAAGACATTAATTAAATGATAGAAAAATAAATTCCCCTGTACTCACATGTGGAGTTCATAATTCTGAGAATGTGTAAAGGCAGAATAAACTAATTTCAAATAAGGCTGCACATTTTATCAAACGTTATCTCCAAAATGGTTGAAAAAGGAAAATTCACTGTGTTTGACATTCCTTTCTGCCTTCTGAATTACTTGAAAAGACAACAATCATAGTAATCCACACAATGTCCTTTAAAGACAGATGCTGGTCCCGGTAGACTATGACCTATGTCTGTGTCTTTTGGGGATGACATATTTGCATCCGAGTGTTGCACTTGCTTTCAAAGAGACCACAAAGAGAAACCTACAGATACTAAAGAAATATATTGTGGGTGCTCACAGTCACTGAAATGTTTAACTGTATCCAAGCAGAGCTCTGGACAGCTTACAGATGTGTTTTAGGATAAACATTTCACAAGAAAAGAAGACTGAGATCAATAATAACAAATAACATGGAAAGGGCACTGGAATGGGAAAATGGCAACCATGAGGACAGAAACAGCAAGCAGCCAAGTCAACAAAGCTCCGCGTTGTGCACCGTGACAAAACCACAGAACACAAAGGTAAAAGTGTTTGGTTGAGGGGTGGTGTAGGATTTGTTCCTCACCGAAAGGAGATGTGCAAGCCACCTCCTTCAGTAGCACGGAGCAAGAAAGGAAGGTTGGAAATAAATAAACAGTGATGGAAAAAGGAACAGCGAGAAAGTTACTTCATGATAAGAAAAAGGACTTGAATTTTTATTAAAAATGTATGAAATTTAAAATAGAGGAATACAAATTTCTAGTGGAAATTTTTTAAATAGCATTTTTTGATTATAGATTATTTAATATGCATGCATGCATTTTAGAAAACTTGGGAAATGAAGAAAATAAACATCCCATGACCCAGAGATTCTCTCCCCTACCTCTCACATGCTCACACACACACACACACACACACTCATAAAACTGAGATCCTAATATATATATAATTTCAAAAGACTTTTTTTACTTTAAAACCATGTCGTATTTCTCATGTGAGTAAATGTTATTAGAACACATAATAAATTGATGGGTCCATACTGTAATTAATGGATGATGAACCTGGATTCTTGCATATTTCCCATACTTAGAAAAGAAATGAAACCATTAACTAAGCTATCTGTTCCTCAAAAATAGCACTGACCTTCTACCAAGATGACTGGTGGATTGAACATACCCCTTTGTCAAAATCACATATGTACTGGCCTTCCCCTTTACCACTTCAGAACAGTTCTCAAAGCTCCCAGAGACTACCTCCCAGGTTAAAATCCTCAGACTGGCTCAAATAAAATTCTCCACTTCTTTCTTAGATTGACTACTGACTAATTTTTTTCATTGAAACCACTACGTTTTTTTTTTTTTACATGAACATATCTATGATAAAGCTTAATTTCTATCAATAAATTAGGCACAAGAGAATATCTGAATTTCCAGCACCACTCTTCTTTTTTTAATATTTTCTTTTTATTGATTGATTTGGCTGCACCAGGTCTTAGTTGTGGTATGCAAGATCTTTCGTTGCAGCACGTGGGATCTAGTTCCTGGACAGGGATTGAACCCAGCCCCCTGCATTGGGAACACGGTTGTCTTAGCCACTGGACCACTAGGCAAGTCCCCGACATCACTACTGTCGCACTTTGGGGCCAGTATTAAGATAAGGGTTCCTTCTAACACAAGCACTGCAACACCTCTACAATCCATCTGGTAATCAAGAGGGTTACTGAAGTGTTTAAAGAGTGGGATAAGCTGGACAAAGGGCTGATTCACCTCCTGGGCAGGAAGAGGCGGGAGGGCGTGAGATTTCATCGTGCTTCTCACAACAGCATGCAATTTAAAACTTATGAATTGTTTGCTTCTGGAGTTGTTCGTTTAATATTTTCCAATCATCGTTGACTGTGGGTGACTAAAACTGCAGAAGGCAAAACCACAGATAAAGGGAAACTACTGTACTTCATTCAGGGCCAAACCGGACGTTCAAAAATATGACAAACATTCATGATGAGTGTTCAAAGGCATGTGAATGTTCAAGGTGAAAGTTCAAGAGCAGGCCTGAAAACGAGAAAGTTAAAAACAGCACCAAAGAATTGCCAACAAGGCCAAAAAACAATGGTAAAGAATTAGAATGATACAGTGTGTTCCCTTTCTGTAAGTGCCACAGTAAATGGGGCAGATGGGGAGGATAAGTTGGGAGACTGGGACTGACATATACACACTACTATAGATATACATATATATACATAATAGATAATTAATAAGAACCTACTTATAGCACAGGGAACTATATTTAATACTCTTAATGATCTATATGCAAAAAGAACTTAAAAAAAAGTGAATATGTGTTTAACTGATTTACTTTGCTCTTTACCTGTGACTACCATATAACACTGTAAATCAAATATACTCCAATAAAAACAAATTTTAAAAAAGAAAATCACAAAAAAGTCTACTAAACACACACCCCATGGAAGAAGGCAAACATAAAACATTAAAAACTTAAAACACCTGCTTGCAAGGATAGATAACCCAAGAAATTTAAAATTTTTGTGAAAATATTAAGTATTTCAATATAATATTATGCACTTAAAAATCTAACTACTTTCCCTTTATTATGACTGCTCATTTAAACTTGCACAGTAAAGTTAGATCATAATGGCAACCATTATGTGCAATGATTGTATAGGTATTGCTACCAATAGTTCAGATGTCCTAACCACAACTCATTAAGGGTAGGTGCTACCTAGGGTCGGCTTTCCAGGTGGTTCAGTGGTAAAGAATCTGCCTCTCAATGCAGAGTTCTATCCCTGAGTTGAGAAGATATCCTGGTAACCTGGAGAAGGAAATGGCAAGCCACTCCAGTATTCTTGCCTGGAAAATTCCATGGACAGAGAATCCTGGCGGGCTATACTCCGTGGGGTCGCAGAGACATGCTTGAGAGACTGAGTATACAATCCACCGAGAGGAAGGGGTTTAGCCTCTAATGGGACACACAATTACTTTTATCGTCCCTCAAATTTACATAAAAACAGAAGTTTAGTCTTATTCCATCCCAACATCAACAAGTGCCCCTTTTTGTCATATATAGCCTGCCTGTGAAATTTTGGTGCACCAGTAATCATCTTACCCACATTCAAGATTTCTTCTAACCCTTATCACAAGCTTTAACATAATTTTCAACTGCTCATGTGCCAAAGACTCTCTAGTCTATATCAGCCTCTTCATGGATCCCCAAGTTCATATATCCAATGACCTAACTTGACAACTCACCTTGGATGTCTAATGGGCATCTCAACCTTAACATGGTCATAAGAGAACTCTGGGTCCTGAGCCTAAACTGTTCATCCTCTATATTCCTCATTCCATAACACAGTACCACCACTCAATCCCAAACCTGGGAATTCTCATTTCCATCTTGCTTTCACTCCCTATATCCATTCCATTCTAGCCCTGTCAATTCAATCCTTTTAAATACACCCCAAATATGTGGATATTATTTCCAGCTCCACTATCAACTTGGTTCAATCACCACTATTGGTTGGAGGGGCTATTACAACAGCTTGCAAAGTAGCGTCCCTCCGCTTCTACTCTTGATTCCCTGTAGATTGTTCTCCACACAATAGTCAAGTAATATTAACAGATGATCAGAATTACTAAGAAACTCTCTAACACTTTCCAACATACACAGAATCCAGGTTCCTTACCATGGTTTACAGAGATGTAATCTGGTCCTGAAATCCCTTTTAGACCACGTTTCATTTCAGTTTCTCTTTGCCCATTAAATTCCAGGTGCATTTTGTTTCTCCAACAGCAAACTCATTGCTACCTTATGCCTTTGTTGTTTTTACACCTTCTACCTGGAATGCTCTTCCCTCCCTTTTTCCATGATTAGCTGTTCCTTCTCATTCAGATCTCAGGAAACCTGCCTTGTTCCAATTCAAGTCATTCACCACAATGCTCAGTTTTAACTCTCTCACTAGCATTTATTACTAGCTGGTATTTTTCTTGCTTATTTGGTGTCTTAGTGTTTCTCAGTCTCCACCAAAGTGTTGGCTCCAAGAGAGCAGGTACCACACCCTACTGTTCACGGTTCTGTACCTAGCATAGAAGAGAGCCTGGCACACAGGAGTTGAAAAGGTGTTTGTTGAAAGAATGAAGAGCAAGCACTCAAAAATATTTGCTGCATGGAGACAGAATATAAAGACTGTACAACGTAAAAGCCACTGCTGCTGCTGCTGCTAAGTCGCTTCAGTCGTGTCTAACTCTGTGCGACCCCATAGATGGCAGCCCACCAGGCTCTGTCATCCCTGGGATTCTCCAGGCAAGAACACTGGAGTGGGTCTCCATTTCCTTCTCCAATGCATGAAAGTGAAAAGTGAAAGTGAAGTCGCTCAGTCGTGTCCGACTCTTAGCAACCCCATGGACTGCAGCGCACCAGGCTCCTCCATCCATGGGATTTTCTAGGCAAGAGTACTGGAGTGGGGTGCCATTGCCTTCTCCAAAAGCCACTAGCCCGGTCCATTAATTCTTTGTGTTGTTACAGGGTTTTTGCCCTAGTCTGGCCACACTTGGCACTATAGCATTTAAATGAGGAGAGGGATAGAGGGAAGTGAACAGAAAGAAGACTGGCATAAAAGCTACACAGGATCAATACAAATGAGGCTATGTGTGGTGGGCAGAATAATACGCTATCCAAGATCTCTCCACCCAGTTAGTCACTTCGTGTAGCAGAGATGAATAAAGATTGCAGATAGAATAACCGTTGCTCATTAGCTGACCTTGAGATGGGGAGATTATCCTAGATTATTCTTGTGGACCCAGTGTCATCACAAAGGTCCTTGGAAATGAAGGAGAGTGGCGGGGAGATCAGTGTCAGGATGAAGGACCATGGGGTCATTGCTGGCCTGGAAGATGGAAGGAGGCCATAAACCAGGGAATTGCAGCCAACCCATCCAAACCAGCAAAGGGCAAGAATAGAAAGTTTCCTCTTAGAGAATCTAGAAGGACTAAGCCCTTGCCAACACCGTGATTACAGCCCAGTGAGGACCATTTTGGAAACTCTGAGCTCCAGAATGGTAAGATGATAAGCTTCTATGTTGTTTCAAGCCACCACGTTTGTGGTAATGTGTTACAGCTGTAACAGGCAACTAATACACCAACTGCTCAAAACTAATGATCTGGAAGGAATTGCGGGGGCAAGAGCTTTCACAAATCAGCTTTCTGACTCCTGCAGACACCTGCTGAGGGAGGGCAGACACCCCGTTCCTCCTGGTCTGAAGGCACTGGTTAAAAAACCTCCTGCAAGTGTGCAGCCTTCTGTTTTCCTTCTCTGTTATTACCTCCATTTCTCACTCCCCTACAATGTACAAAAAAACACCCACCCCAAGATACCCACACATTTGCCAGAAAGGAGAAAAGGGATTCGATTTTTTTTTAAGTCCTCCCCTACCCTAAAATCTTCGTTATAAAAGCCATTTGCTAACAAACTAAAGAGCGAGGATAAATTTGATACACAATACTGCTTTCATTCAATTACTACACTGAGGATCAAATTCAATGCTTGGATGCACACTACAGTGAAATTCAGCTCTAATCTTTTTCCTTTGAATCATGAATAGACATTTTAGTGTATATTACACAGCAAAGCAATAACAAACACTCTAGTAAAAATAAAAATGCTCCTCAATTATTTTTCACTTATCCCTTATGAATTTTATTGCCTACAAAATGAAAGCAGAGCTGCTGAGGTAGGGCAGTCATGTCATCATCACGTAGTTTGTAATAAATACGAACCTGTTTCCCCTACAGAAATGGGATACAAATGCTTATGCATTTTTAGCCTTTCCACAACTACAACGGCAGAAAGGAAAGCATTTCCTTATTTCAGTGCATCAGTATTTAGTTTAGTAACATTGCAGAATTTTAATATGTTAAAACTGTAAATGTTAAGTAAGCAAAGTGGCCAAATAATGAATGATACGTTCATGTAATTGGTGATAATCAGTATGTAAGCCCAATAATCTTGTTTAAGGCTCCTCTTGTGACTCAGTGGTAAAGAATCCACCTGCAATGTGGGTTCAATCCCTGGGTTGAGAAGACCCCCTGGAGTAGGAGATGGCAACCCACTCCAGTATTCTTGCCTGGGAAGTCTCATGGACAGAGGAGCATGGCGGGCTACAGTACATGGTGTCACAAGAGAGTCAGACACGACTTGGCAACTAAATAGCAACAAAAATCTTGTTTAAAGGATACTTTCTCACCAGATTTATTAAAAATTCTTTTAAAATCATATTATAAACTATAATTGAATGTGTTCAGTATTTGAAACTGATACTTCCCTGGTGGCTCAGACGGTAAAGTATCTGTCTACAATGTGGGAGACCTAGGATCGATCCCTGGGTCGGGAAGATCCCCTGGAGAAGGAAATGGCAATCCACTCCAGGACTATTGCCTGGAAAATCCCATGGACAGAGGAGCCTGGTAGGCTACAGTCCATGGGGTTGCAAAGAGTCGGACATGACTGAGCGACTTCACTCACTCACCCAGAACTTATCAGGACAGAAAAAAAGAAAAATAACAGAATAATGGCCAGTTTTAAATAGTTTCTGGAAATACAAGATATCTATTAAGTGGAAGCTCTACATGTAAATAAGAAAGTTTAGTGTGACCATAAACATTTTACCATGCTTTACTACTGAGACTTTCTCATAAAAATATTAAATTAACTATAAAGTATTGACTTTAAAAAGCAGCTCATTAAACCCAGTAAATTACTGAGAAAAAAATGTGAGCAGCAAGGAGTTTATGGATTTCAGTATATAAGCTAATATTCTAAGAAGGGAAAAGTGCACAGCTCTGTTTATAAGGAAAATCATGCTGTCTTTACCTGCGTCATCAATCACTAGAGGCAGAATTCGAAGTAAAATTGGTAAGAAGGTGACACTCAAATAATGTTCATTAGCTAATATGGTTAATGTGAACTATACTCATATGTGAAATATATTTAATTTCCAATAAAACCCTTCCCAGATCCAGATTGTGGTCATCACAACATCTTAATGAAATTCAGAGAAAGCACTTTTGGAAAGTGGACCCCACATGAAGTTTAGCAAGTAGTGATTTTGAGAAGGAAGAGGGATTCCCATGTGATAACACTTCCTGATGAAGAGGGTACTGGCCAGCCCTTCTCTGATCCTCATAACAACTTGTACAATATCTCCTTTATAGTGCTCCCCTGAATTAAAGTTTATTATCATCAGGCAGAATGAAAAACTAATCAAGTAACAGCTAATGTTCTGAGTACATCTAATTTAGTACAGCCATATAACCCAAATGTTTTTTAATCACTAATCTTCCCCATATGTTTCATTATGACCCATAAACTCAACTGGAAACTCTTTACAGGAACAAGAATATCATAAGTGAGTGATATTTTTCTTTGGAAATTTAGAATATTATATGAAAATAACTTTATCCATCCACTTAAATAGGCTAAGTTTTCTTAACTGCAGCTTGAATGGTATCTGGCTTCTTTCTGCGTTCTGACTCCTACTCTAGATATTATCATCTGATATGCAATTGATGTTTAAATTTGACTATTAACTCTTTGCATAGAGTTAATCTTAACCATTTTGATTATTTTACCTTGACTTTAAATGGGGATAACAAAATTTGCTAAGTGTAGGCAGAAAATAAAAGTAGTATTATTACCATTGATTTCCCCAGATCAAAGGTAATTTTGTTCTTATCCCTTCATTTCTATTTTATTCTTTTTAGATGTTTTAGATTTTCATCAAAATCAGCAATATTCAAAGAACAAAGAATAAAACACACATATATATAAAATATTATAATTCATGACAAAATTATTTTATAATCTATATCAATTTTGATATACTTTATAAAATTCATAACAGATACATGGATCTGAGAAAAATAAGATACTTCTGAGTTGGATTACCTAAGCCAACTGGTATATATAGCTTTCATTTTTTTCATTTCTAATTTTGTAATCATATAAAAATTACACTGCAAATTAGTTTTAGTTTATCAGAATAATTGAATTGTTCCTCATTGGGTCCCAGTGACTTGAAATTACTTAATAAGTGACTTAAAATTCATGATTCCTGTTCTTAATTCTGGCTAATCCAGCTACCTCCAAATGACCTTGTGTATTTTAGTCTGTAAAAGAGCTACCCATACTCAAGTTACTTCTCTACCATAGAAAACGTATCATGGTTGTGGTTCAGTTGCTAAGTCGTGTCCGACTCTTTGTGACCCCATGGACTGCAGCACACCAGGCTCCCCTGTCCTTCACTATCTCCTGGCATGAATTTGCTTAAATTCATGTCCATTAAGTCAGTGATGCTATCTAACCATCTCATCCTCTGCTGCCCCCTTATCCTTTTGCCTTCAGTATTTCCCAGCATCAAGGTCTTTTCCAATAAGTCAGCTCTTCACATCAAGTGGCCAAAGTATAGGAGGTTCAGCATCAGTCCTTCCAGTGAATATTCAGGGTTGATTTCCTTTAGGATTGATGGGTTTGACCTCCTTGCAGTCCAAGGAACTGTCAAGAGTCTTCTCCAACATCACCATTCAAAAGCATCAATTCTTTGGCATTCAGCCTTCTTTACCACCCAACTCTCACATCCGTACATGACAACTGGAAAATCCATAGCTTTGACTATACCTTAGGTTTTACTATCATGGTAATAAATGGCATACTTGCATATAACAGAGGCTTATTGTCTAGTAGGAAACTTAAATGGAAAAATCAGTAGAATAGAATGGTAACATGACTAGTGGTACAGAGACTGCTAAATATGCATAGAGGGGACTACCCTGGTGGTCCAGTGCTTAAGACTCCAAGCTTCCAAGGCAAGGGGCGTGGGTTTGACCCTTGGTCAGGGAATTAAGATCCCACAAGCTGCAAGGAGTAGCCAAAAAAAAGGAAACCTATGGGCAAAGTGAAAGACAACTGCAAAGGAGTAATCAGTATTAAAGAATGTCCTCCAGCTTTGGCATCACAATGATCTGGTCAACTAGGTGAAAGCAATTTTCAGTTCAGTCGCTCAGTCATGTCCAACTCTTTGCAACTCCTGCGACTGCAGCACACCAGGCCTCCCTGTCCATCACCAACTCCCAGAATTTACCCAAACTTATGTCCATTCAGTCAGTGATTCCATCCAACCATCTCATCCTCTGTCATCCCCTTCTCCTCCTGCCTTCAATCTCTCACAGCATCAGGGTCTTTTCAAATGAGTCAGTTCTTTGCATCAGGTAGCCAAAGTATTGGAGTTTCTGCTACAACACCGTCCTTCCAATGAACACTCAGGTCTGATTTCCTTTAGGATTGACTGGTTTGATCTCCTTGCAGTCCAAGGGACTCTCAAAAGTCTTCTCCAACACCACAGTTCAAAAGCATCAATTCTTCAGTGCTCAGCTTTCTTCACAGTCCAACTCTCACATCCATACATGACTACTGGAAGAACCATAGCCTTGAGTAGATGGAACTTGGTTGGCAAAATAATGTCTCTGCTTTTTAGCAGAACATAAAAGTCAGATTATATCGGGGTGCAGAATAAAAGAGTGTGCCTATCAGAGAACAAGGGTAATATGAACCACTCTTAGAAGATGATGAGCTATGAACTGGAGAAGAGAGACCATAGTCATAAATCCTAACTCAGAGGCCTGATGCCACAGAGTTGGACTGTGAAGAAGGCTGAGCGCCGAAGAATTGATGCTTTTGAACTGTGGTGTTGGAGAAGACTCATGAGAGTCCCTTGGACTGCAAGGAGATCCAACCAGTCCATTCTAAAGGAGATCAACCCTGGGATTTCTTTGGAAGGAATGATGCTAAAGCTGAAACTCCAGTACTTTGGCCACCTCATGCGAAGTTGACTCATTGGAGAAGACTTTGATGCTGGGAGGGATTGGGGGCAGGAGGAGAAGGGGACGACCAAGGATGAGATGGCTGGATGGCATCACTGACTCGATGGACGCGACTCTCAGTGAACTCCGGGAGTTGGTGATAGACAGGGAGGCCTGGCGTGCTGCAATTCATGGGGTCTCAAAGAGTCGGACACGACTGAGCGACTGAACTGAACTGAACTGAATAGGGTTAAATCCCACTTCTTCTGACTCCTGCCTTCCAAAGAATTTGTCACAGATGTCAGCACCATAAAGTTGTTGCTAAACCTATGTCCCTAATGCACAAGCATGTCTAATGAAATCCAAGCCTTCTTGCAGGAACCCAAACAATCCCCATTCACCCATGGCCAAGTTAAGCCCAAATGGATCGTCTTCATGTTGATAATATACATGCAGCTGGAACTGTATTTCATGAAAATACCATTCTTACTATACAGACATTTATTGGAGTTTGAACCTTAGCCAAAAATCCTAAAAGGATTACAACATGACAGGCTGGCTGTAGGTTGTAAGGGATATGGGGAGAGAAGCCCACAGGCATCACCAATCCCAGGAAACAAGTCACCTTCAACAGGCATGCCTGAGTGAAAGCATTCTATTCAACACTAGCGTGGTCATTCAGAATCATTTCAGACAAAAAAATTAAAACTCCTTAGCTTCAGGAAACCACTAAGAATTCATGCAAGGAATCTAAAAACCAAGAGAAACCAGAATTGTAAATTTTCAAACTCTCATCTGCAGTTGATCGACTTAAGGTGGAAGACTGAGATCCTGCTTCTAAAAATTGTTCCCAAATTACATATACACCATATAATTAATGGATTAAAACCTAGCTCAGGTATGCAAATAAAAATGAACTGAATTGAATTTCCTTTTTTAAAAAGTTGGTTATTAATCCCAATTATTTCTAAATTACAGTTTTAATCATCTAAGGCCCTAACATTCACTTTCCATTTACTAGCAATAGTATGCTTTAAAATACTATGCTTAAAAACACCAATCCTACTAGAAGTGTAAAGTAAGTATAGTATCACCACTTTCAAAGCTAACCTAATCCTGAGATGGGTGCTAGTGATGCTGTGAACTGTGGTCCTCACTCAGGGTCGTGACATGTACTATGAATGTGCAAATCAGTCTTCCGGAAAAAAAAAAAAAAAAAACGTGGATCAAATCTAATTGACACAGGTAATAGATCTGCTTCATTATTCTTTAAAACTGAGTGAGGCGGTTCTCAATTTAACCCAGCATTTTATAGGTTTGTATGCTTCCATTTGCTTTAGAGAATCAAAGTGAGATCTCTTTAAATGCTTGGCATTTCAGGTGTTTTTATCTGTTCCTCAGCAATTTTTGAAGAGAAAGATAAATTGTTATCAGAGCTAATGCTTTGCTAAAGATATAACTTAGCTTTGATTGGTAGCTAATCTTCCATCTTAACATAAAATGGGAAATTAAAATATACCCAATTTAGCATATCTTTGAAGACACATGCAGTCTACAACTCAAGGAACTGCTGTTAATAAATGGTAGATAAAAACAAATTTTTGCATACATTTTTCTCTGCAATATCTACTGTGTCCCGAATTTTATTTAAAATAGTCTGAGATAAATTCATTTAAATGAGTCTGTTGAACTCCATGTTAAGATGATTATCTAACCACAAATATGTCCATATATCATGTACAAATTTGTATCAGCAATTGATAGACCATCAGATATAAAGTGACCATATATCAACTTAGTACCAAATTTGAGAGAATCAAGTAAACATAAAATGCCCAACCATCAATGGGAAGAGAGCTAAACAGCCTCAATTAATAATGAGAAGTATGAAAATTAGCTACAAAATAGTACTATTTATTATGAAACTATCAAGGAACAAAATTCAAAACAGATCAAAACGAATCAGCCAGTATTTTGCTCACTTTGATTTGATGTTGTTCTGACAACGGGTATTGACTAAATACCCACCAGATTCTGCACTCTTTTCATTTAATGTTGTGACTTAGGGATTTAGTTTGGGTCTATGACAAAAATCAATGTATGCTGTACGTTTGCAAAGATAGAAAACATTCTCCTCTAGCATTTTAACCTATGATTGAAGTTTATCATCTAAGAATTTCACTCCAAAAGGAATAATTCTGGTCCCTTAAGCTAAGGAATGGTATCTTTCAGACATCCTTGCTTTTTTTTATTAAACTGATAATTGACAAATACCAATCATCTACTTGTTTTAATCTTGGAGAGAAAGAACAGAAATAAAGTAATCTTTCATTGAGTTTTTCATTACATTTAATTTTTAAGTAGTTTCATTGCATTAAGACTGGTAAAATTAACTTTCATTTGATTATTATAATATTTCATATATGTGCAGTCAAGATAAAACACAAAGATTGGTAAACCTAAGATAGTATCTATTTTAGGATGAGCGGAGATGCTTACTGTTCAATAAAGAAACTTTTTCTTCTTCAGCATTTACCTAGAGCAAGATGTAAATTAATAATAATGGTAACAATATTAATGGTGATGATCAGCTAATAATTATTGGATGCTTATTAGATGACATTCATCATGCTAAGCATATTACATGTATTAACTCATTTAATACCAAAGCAGCTTTATGAAGTAATTACCAATACTTCCTGCATTTTATATATGAAAAACAGAGGTCCTCTAAAGGTCGTAGGCAGCAGGCAGTGAAGCAGGATTCAGACCTGGCAATCTGACACTAGAGTCTGTGTTTTTAATGGCAGGTTTCCCAATCTACCGATCATGGCTCATTAGTAAATTGTGGCATCAATGTAATGTGCTGCAACTATGTTTTTTTTAATAAGATAGAAGAAAACAGAAAATATATTGTCAGCTTCATGGGCTTGTGATCTATACTGTCTCATAAGGCCCCATTCTATGAAAAGCCTCCAACTTAGCTTAATGGATCTGCGGCCAGCATCTTGAAACTGAATAATTTTAGTTTTGAAAGGAAGTCCAATGAGACAATGCAGCACGTTCATGAGGAGAGGATGTGTGCACGATACGTGTGCCCATGGTTCCCTGTCTTAGGTGATGGCCAGTGAGTACAGAACTCAGGTGGACCCAGGATGCATGGGCGGCTATCAGGACCCAAAGTGAATACAGGATAAGCACATTACGTCTGTATCCAAGAAAGGTGTGGTGGGACCACACTTTCCAAGAAAACCAGAACTTGCTTCCAAAGAAGAAAGACGGCAATGGCCTTCTAAGAAATAAGAATGACCGAGGATAATCCTATCCTACTCTTTCTTACTCATGTTACTTTCCTGTAGTAGTCAATCACTTCTGCTGAAAATGACATAGAAGGAAAGAGAAACATAAGGCAACCCAGAGTCCTGTTCTTTTCAGTCCTTCCTTACTCATCAGTACCCCTAAGGTAGAGAGCGTTATAGAATGTGCACATTAAAAATGAAACAAATAGTTGTGTTAGTTTTATATGGTACTTCCACTGTTCTAATAAGAACAAAATGCGCAGGCAAGTATGAGCTAAGACACACAAATTGTACAATTTTGGTGATTTCATATATGAGCTAAGTGATCTTATACTATAACATTCTGGCCTTGCAGGTTATAAAGGCAAATGGTACAATTCATCTTAATAATTTAAACATCTAAATTAATTTTTCTTTACTTAGAATGACAACAAAAGCAGAATAAACAAAACATTGTGACAAACTGAGAAAGAAAGAGACCATGGAAGAAAGGGAAAAGTATATATTTAAGTACCTTTAACAGCACGTTTTTCCTGCATTTTAAACAAAAGGTCCCACATCTTTATTCTGCATAAGACCCTGCAAATTATAGCGTCAGCCCTGTGCAGTACACATACTGGGGTAACCACTGTTTCACAAAACTTTTATTTCATGAAACAAATATATACAAGCAATATGCAGGGCTTCCCTGGTGGCTCAGTGGTAGAGAACCTGTCTGCCAATGCAAGAGATGCGGGTTTGATCCCTGGCTCGGGAAGATTCCCTGGGGTAGGAAACGGCAACCCACTCCAGTATTATTGCCTGGAAAATCTCATGAACAGAGAAGCCTGGTGGGCTACAGTCCATGGGGTCGCAAAACAATCAGACAATTTAGTGACAAAACAGTATATGCAGGTGTACTGTCTCATGATGTAAAAAAAAGTTTTTTTCATATGATGAGTCAAAGAGAGTTTAAAAAATCACTTCACTACACTAGAGAAAATAAAAGGCATAAAAACGCTCACTTCTTGCCACCCTGGAAGATAGTCCACTTAACAAGGACAATGTAGTTACCTGAATTCCTGCTCCCTGTTACGTTCTGTTTCAAATCTAAACTCCTCCGTTCAATTCCTCCTGCTGCTGCTGCTAAGTCGCTTCAGTCCTGTTAGACTCTGTGCGACCCCATAGATGGCAGCCTATCAGGCTCCCCCATCCCTGGGATTCTCCAGGCAAGAACACTGGAGTGGGTTCCCATTTCCTTCTCCAATGCATGAAAGTGAAAAGTGAAAGGGAAGTCACTCAGTCATGTCCAACTCTTAGCAAGCCCATGGACTACAGCCTACCAGGCTCCTCCATCCATGGGATTTTCCAGGCAAGAGTACTGGAGTGGGGTGCCATCACCTTCTCCAGTTCAATTCCTAAAGACCCTCATAATTAGGACTGACTATCCTACTGACTTTCCATAGCTCTGCAACTTGACCCCTCAGCCCCAGGGGAACATGATGGCACTCACTTCCCTGTACTCTTCACTTCCCGGCCTCTATTCAAGCAATCTCCTCCCAGCCACAGCACCGGCCCATCCTTCCTTCCTTCCAGACGCAACTCAGGGGCCCCTTCCCCCAGTGTCTTTGTCTTTCGCGTGTTTGAAATTTTTATACTTACTTCCTGTACTGTAACCATACCACATTATGGACAATTCAGATGTTGCCCTAGAAAAGATACGAGATTATCTCATACTCATTTCTCCCACATCCCATGACATTCAAAGTGGTTGGGCTACATACAGCACTCAGTATGGAGCCAGGAAACCGAGAAACAACGCAGTTTTTTTGAACATCTGCTAAATATGTTAACCACACTCCCCGTGACTACCCTGTGAAGTAGGTGTCTGTGGATGACTTTACAGATAAAGAACCTGAGGTTTAAATAACTTGCCCAACTTTCATAGAACTAGACCAAGGCCTAAGCTTCTCCCAAGCTTCTGCCTTTTAAATGGTACCTTGGAAAATATTAAGGTAATGAACAACAAATCATGCTATTTAGACCAAACCTGAGCAAATTCTTTATAAGTCACAGGGAAGAGCTGTTTTTGTTTGTTTGTTTGTTTGTTGAACTTTAAGGCTGCCTTCTAAGTTATGGATGAAAAAAAGGCAAATTCAAATTTGAAAATGCAAATAGGAGGTCTGGGTGAGAAGATGGACGGCATGTGAAGGAGGGCGAGTAGTTTTGACAAACAAGACAAAGGGAGAGAATACTCTTTAAAATAAATAAAAATTATAGGATAGTATGGGAATTTAAACTCTGGAAGAATAACAGAGAACTGTCAATTTTTTAAAATTGATGGCTCAGGCATAGAGCACAAGGCATGAGCTTGAGCCCGGCATATGCCGTGGAGGGAGCTGGAGAAAGAAAAATGTTTTATCTGTTTTGTTTCATGAATGGAAAATAAAGGACTCTATCTGTGAGCTTTTCTTTAAAATCTTTAACCTACTATTGAATCTTCTAACCATCTCTTAGAATAATTTTTCTTCCAGATGAAGTAAAACAACATTTTTTCCTAACTGAGGGTTTAACTGTTAGACTCCTTCCATAAAAAGCATAATTGTCAAAATAACCACAAGGTTTAATACCTGATTATATCAGAAATCTCAGTGGAAATAAAAATGTTAATGTGGGATTGGAGTGTAACAGGCATTAATACACAGTACGAGAACATCCATAACGATTTTATTCTTAGCTCAAAAGTGAAAAGCAACAGATTTAATTTCAGTGTTAAAGAAATTCTGAAAAACCAACTGTTTTCCTTAGATGTTCCTGAAGCTTTTGTATATCCTTTCTCATTGAAAGGAGAGCTGAGATCCCTATAAAATAACAGTACATCCATAAGGCAGTGGAATCAACTAGAATACAAATAAAAATAATCAAAAAATCAAATCACCGTTTAAACAGTGAAGTCACAAAGTTTCACTATAATCAAAGTTATTTTTATTTCCAATAATATTTGCTTATTGGATATATTTTCTTTTGGAGGGAGCAAAAGCTAAACTTTCATGAAAAAAAAGGACTGATTAAAATGTGTATTTTCATATGAGTATGTGTGCATTAAAAAAGATCATGAGGTTCTTCCACAAAAAGTCCATGGCCAAATGGACTGAGTACACATTAATGAAATCCACACCTGGGTATAAATGGAATCCAGCAACCCCCTATCAGAAAACATTGGAAAGGGCTTTTAAGCAAAGAGGGAGCTCATGATATCATTGCAATTGTGTCACAGTGAATTGACTTCTTTATGAATGCTATTCTAAGAATATTCATACCGTCCAATTTGACATTTAAATGTGTTACATGTTGTTCTTAAGTATATTTTAGGCTGCACATTTTTAAGTGAGATGATAAAACCATATGCAATGGTCTTAAGGGGCCACAAAGGAAGCAGAGACCAGGATGATATTTCTGTATGCCTGTGAGCTGGGGAACTCCACTCCAACAAAGACAGCTATTCAGTGTTCTGTTAATTTAGCAACTGCAAAACTACCTTTTGTGTATTCAGCATCCCCTCTCACTTTCCCAATATTTCACAAAATTCATGTGGCTTGCAACAACTTTACCTTAAATTTAGAAAGGCCTTCAAATTGTCAGAGAGGGTACACACTGGCAAATTAATGATGCCATGAGTTACTTACATTTTATATACTGCATAAAAAGAACTTGTAAATAGGAGGGTTTACCTATATGACTACCCACACACATACACACTTGTGTGTGCATGCGCACACATACACACACACTATTATGCATGTTCTGAGACTGTAGCTCTTTGGTGGACCCGAAGCTCTCTTTTTATTTTTAAGGAAACTTTGAATTCTCAGATATTTCTAGATTTTCTTTTTGTTTATTTATGGTTGTGCTGGCTCTCTAGTTGCAGCAAGAGGGGGCTACTCTCCAGCTGTGGTATGTGGGCTTCTCATCCTTGTGGCTTCTCTTGTCGCAGAGCATGGGCTCTAGGGTGTATGGCCTTGCAGCTATGGCGCGTGGACTCAGCAGTTGCAGCTCCAGGGCTCTAGAGCACAAGCTCAGTAGTTGTGGTGCCTGGGCTTAGTTGCTCTGTGGCATGTGGGATCTTCCCAGATCAGGGATCAAACCTGTACCTTCTGCATTGGTAGGTGGATGCTTTACCACTGAGCCACCAGGGAAGCCTCCCTTTTCCTTTTTAATTTGACTAATTTCACCTAAACATATATTCCTCCCCAAATCATGGCAATTTCTTGCTTTAAAATCATGTGCTCCCATTCATACCAAAGCAGTAAAAAACAGTATATCACACTAAAGCATAATGAGCAAATCTCCATACACTCCCACATAACGCTGTGCAACACTGACATCCAATATTTCTGCCACATGTCTAGGTCCCAGAGTTCCACTTTCTCCTGCTTATAGTTCTAATCACAAATTAGCCAACAAGTATTTATTCTTTGTGATCTGTGTGCTTAGCATTGTATAAGGATAAAAAGACATTTAACATGCAATACTTTCCCAATAATGGATATGTATTCTAATTAGAAGTGGACAACCGCTAACTGACAAACTTCGGTTGATACCTGCCCCTCACCCACTTTGATCCTGGTATAAGGCCAGCATTCAGGACACAAAGATGAACAAAGGCACGTCCCTGCCCTAGAACAGATCATGTTCACGATAAATAACGTTTTATATAACAGGTACCATAATGAAGGTCTGTGCAAAGGGCAAACGGTACTCTAAAAGAAGAGTGCTTATATCTGGGACTTCCCTGGTGGTCCAGCGGTTAAGAATCCACCTTGCAATGAAGGAGACATGGATTCAATCCCTGATCCAGGAACTAGGATCCCACACACCACAAGGCAACTAAGTCCTCGCAATGCAGGGCATGACTAAGACCTGAAACAGCCAAATAAATAAAAAATAAATAATTTTTTTTAAGGAATGTTTATTTCTGACTGAGGGCTCAATGAAGGTTTGACAGAGACACTAAAATCTAAGCAGACTCTCGCAAGGCACTCAGGATCCCAGCGGCTGGACCATCCTTATTTGAGTACAAGCCAAGAAGACGAGAGCAGACTCAACAGAACTTAAAAGCTTGTGAAAGAAACAGGGTGGGCTCTGGTGAGCAAGAAGCCACCAAAGTTTCTAAGATAGAGTCCTGATCCTCTCTGCATTTCAGATGATAACTTGTGACTGTCAAGAAGAGAAGAAGAGAGAACAGGTCTGGAAACTGAGAACCTTGAGATGGGACTGCTCACAGATAGAGAGGATACAACCCAGGGCAATGACTGTCGGGGGCGAAAGGCAAAACTGATTCCAGAGATGTTAGAAACAGACCAGACAGCACCTGTGGGCTGAAGCAAGGAAGGAACCCAGCCAACAGATGACTCTGAAGTTTCTCACTTAGGCGTGTGCGGAGAATATAGGAGGAAGACATAACTGGAGGGGATCCACATAGGGGCTCAATTTAGAACCTAATTTAAGCTTGAAAATTCTGTGACATCAGTGAAAGCATGCAGGAGGTAGCTGGGATGCAGGACTCGTGTTCCAGAGAGATGCAGATACAAAGAGAGATCCTTTGACCTAACTCTGAGGGTCACTACACTTAAAGATGGACTGTTACACAAAGGGGTTGACCTTTCCTCCCAGACTGAGAAGGAACACAAGGGTAAAGGAAAAAGCAACAGTCAGAAATCTCACCAAAACCCACGGAAGACAGTGGAGAAGATGGCAGGGTGCCCACCACATATCAGCTTGATCTACTGATCTAATTAAGCAAAAAATAACATGGATACCTCTTTGAGAACTAATCTCTAGCTTAGATGCCAGTTTTGTGACTCAGGAAGTAACCATGAAAGGTTAAGGTCAGTTCAAGTGAGGATTATAAAGTCTTCCCTGGAGGAAGCTGTACCGCTTCCTCTGGACGCTTGGAGCATGGAAGCCATGGAAAAGAGATATGGTAGGGCAGGACATGCCAGGCAAGAATTAAAAATAAGAACAGAGCACAGGAGGGGCAGGGATCATCAAGGCACCTAATTAAAGAGATCACTCCTCTTGGATTAATGGTGAGGGGGAGGGGGAGATGAGTACTAGTCATCTCCAAGGCTATCATGAAGAGCTCTGAGGGTCAAGCAGAGATGCTGGGACTGCCACCGTGCAAGGCCCCGTGGGGCTCCTGAGCACCCCATTGCTTTGATAATAGAAAACTGCCTTCATTCAGCTCCAGGACCTTCCCTGAGATATAAAGAGCAGATTTAAGCAGTTGCTGAGGATGGGAGATCAGGGAGAAACAGTCAAGAGCAGCCTTGGGGCAAGATCCTAGTTTCCCCATCAAAGGATACACACAATGGTATCTTTGAACTGTTCGGCAGATACTGAAACCCCCTTCACGTGGCAGAAGTGTTAACAATGGTATGCTACCCACAAACATGCAGACCCTGGGCCAGGTGGACCTGAAGGTTGATGTTGCTGACTCCTACTTACCTCACCACCAACGCATCAGAAGAATGTCCACGAGCTGATCATGCCCTCTTTGGACAATTACCATAAAACTTCTCACTATCTTCCCCAAGTTGGGACACTTGGCTTTCAGGGTATTAGCCCACTGTGTCTCCTTTACCAGGCAAAGCAATAAAGCTACTCTTTTTTACTTCACACAAAACTCTGTCTCTGAGATTTGATTTGGCACCAGGGTATAAAGTAGCTGAGCTTTCGGCATCAGGACTGTCCTAGGTCAAGCTGTACATCCATCCACAGTCTTGTCTACCAGTTTCTCCTTGCTCCTGCAACAGCCCCAAATGATTCTTGACAACTGTTTCCATACTGGCTCCTGTCTTGCACACTGGCCACACAAGGAAATAGAATGTCAGAATCGGCCTGCTGGCTTTGCTCTCAACACAGGCTGCAAATGACCCCTTATGCCGATTTTTCAGCTGACCCTGCCTAGCCAGTGTTTAAAGCTGACTGTCCCTCGATTCATCTGGTAAACAGAAAGGTGCATTTCAAAGGTGTCCAGGGGCTCACCCCTCGGAAGTTCTCATTAACCTGACTATCGGGGTGGGAAAGAGAGATAAAAGACCTGCGCTTCCTCATCCCTTAAAAACTGCTAGAAGGTGGTGAATCTCATACCTGCTGATTTGATCTTAAAAGAGCCTTGTAATGGAAGCCCGGAGTCTTAGCTGGTTCACTTTGCTGTACAGCAGAAACTAACATGACATTGTAAAGCAACTATACTTCAATTTAAAAAAGAATCAAAATTTAAAAACAAAGAGTCTTGCAAGGTCAGAAAGACCACTGTTCACTTTTTCTCCTAGCCTCTTCTTTCTCTTCTGTGGTTCTGCAAAAACATCCTTGTTTTAATTTGTAGGTGGAATGTTGGCAAGCTTCAATAATCTTTTGCAATTTCTACTAAACACACATAGTGGCAGATTATATGTGAGTTATCAGTATCTTAAATAACTGAACCCAATGAATAGGAAGGGGTTTCACTCTTAAGTAATTAGGTGAAAATCAGTTCTGGCTTCTCTTTGGAATCTGAAAGCAGACAGGAGCAAAAGGTTGCAGTAAATTTGAAGAAACGCCTGCACCCAGCTTGGAGAAATTTACACATTGGCTTTTTAAATGAAGGCACTTTTTATAGCATTAATTGGAGATTTTAAGCAGCAGGTGGTGGTATTTCATTTTATTTTGTAAGGAAAAGTCTAACAGTTGTCAAATGGCCTGGGTAGAAGTGAATTATTTTGAGTTTTTTTCCTCAAGCTCTCTGAAATGAAGCTTTTACTGCCTGCCGTGTAATGGCCTTCTTTTGCCATGTAAATGTGGGATCAATCTAGTTTTAAACAGAAAGATTTTTCTAATGCATTCTTGGTATTTTTCAAGCTGTGATACAGCTGATAGGAGTTCTTATAAAATGTGAATTAGAAGAAATTCATATTTATAAGCTTCTGCAAGTAATTTTAGAGCACTGACTTTTAAACATCTGCTAATGAAGAATTCCAAGAGCAGCACTGTGCACTAACTTTTAATATTCCCGTATACATCTCTTTCCCTAATCCCGGCCATGGTGGAGGAATCTTGGCTTGAGGCCTTGCCAGCGGGAATCTGTTTTCGCGAGCTCTGGTCACTGGCCTGAAGTGAGGGTCTGACTCCAGTCCCCCGAGGGAAGTCATAGTGGTCAACGCCAGGTTCAGCCATCACAGACTTCTAATGTGCTCTGTGGTTCTGTCTTTGTCTTTTCATTTTCCCTGGAAGAATACTGAAAACCATAACACTGGGAAGGGCGCGTATGGCCCGCACACAAAGACAAGTTTCCCTTTATTCTCTCTGTATTGGTTTCCAATCGCTGCTGTAACAAATGACGCCAAACTTGATGACTTAAAACAACATAGTTTTATTATCTTACAGTTCTGAGGTCAGAGGCTGAAATGTATGTCATTGCATTAAAAAGCAAGGTGTTAGCAGGGCTGTGATCCTTTACGCAGGTTCCAGGGAACAATCCATCTTTTTGCCTTTTCCAGCTTTCAGGAACCATCTGCATTCCGTGGCTTGTGGTCCTCTTCAATCTTCAAAGCCAGCTGCGGCCCATCATCAAGTCTTCCTTACAATGCCATCTCTCTGATTCTAACTCTTTTGCCTCACTCCACATTTCAAGGGCCCTTATGAGTCCACTAGGACCCACCAAGGTAACTGAGGATCATCTCCGTGTTTTAAGGTCAGTAGATTAGCAGCCTTAACTCTCATCTTGCCCTTTAACACAACATATTCACAGATCCTGGGGATTAGGACACGGATTTGGGATGGGGGGCATTATTCTGCCTGCCACACTCTCACTAAATTTTTCAGGAAAGGAGCACCAGAGTTTGTCAAAGCTAAAGTAAATCAGCTGGTCAAATAGACAAGGTTGGTTTCATCTGTAGGAGCAGTCTCCTCAGAACATACACTAGGAACTTCACTGGTGGTTAAGAGTCCACCTTGCAATGCAGGGGACACAGGATCCATAGCTGGTCAGGAAAACAGGACCCCACAGGCCTCGGAGCATCTAAGCCCATGCACCACAGCTAGAGAGCCCACGAGCCGCAGCAGAAGATCCCATGATGCACTGAACATTCAGTGTGCAGCGCTAAGACCCAACAAGGCCAAATAAACTTTAAAACACACACACATACTTGTAATATGATTTAAAAAAATACCAAGCTTATGACCATGTCTTCTTACAACTTGAAAATGAAGGTAAACCGTAAGTGTGTCTCAGTTCCATTATTTTACACTCATGTCCTTTAGAACCAAACCACAGAGGAAGGAGTTTCCCGTGGACACTTAGACCTGACACCCTCAAGACAGTAGGAGACATCAGAGGGTCTCCAGCCCAGCAGATAGCCAGCTCCCACTCACGCCGTTTTCGCTTTGAGATGCCCCGAGGTTGGGCCATTGGATTCCCTGCCCCACCACCTCTACCCACACAAACACACCCCACCCATCCCCGCCACATGGATACTGTGCCCCCTCCTACCTGGGTCAGGAATAGATGAGCACTTGCTTCTAACCCCTAAGTCCCCCAAACAAACAAACAAACAGCCCTTGTGATATTTTTCCTAAGGGACTTCACTGGGTTTTTTGCTGTTGTTTGGATTTTGCTGATTATTTTTTTAATCTTTTGTCTCTTTAAGGAAGAGATGGAGCAGAGTGCAGGGCTGCCTGCCCTCCTGCCTTACCGTTTTGCACTCTCACCCCCAGGACCAAGTCCTCAGGAAGCAGCCAAGCCTCACCACATGGCTTTGAAAGATACCAGAAAGACACATGTGGAACTAGAGATGGGGATTCGCCAAAACAGCGACAAGGTGATATCTTTGGAGGTGTGCGCTGATTCCATTAGAGGCACAAAGGAAAAGAATCTCAAAGTGAAAGAACAGTTCGGATGCCTACTGAAACTCTTACAAGAAAAACTTGTGGTATAGCTTCTAAGCCTTGGGGTGCTTTTCAGAGGGGGTGGACCCACCGGTGACTCACTGACCTGCACGGTCCTTCTGGGATTGTTAAGGTGACTTTCACCAGCACTGAGCCCTAATGGAGGCTGAAGTCAACATTGCAGATGCTTAAATCAACCTTTTAAAAACTAATCATAAATTTTAAAAAAAAAAAAAACTTTTATCCATTCAACATTTACTGAGCACCTACTATGCACCAGGCTTTTTTCCAAGAACTAGGAATTCAGAAGTGAACATAAGCAGAAATCTAAAGGCCTCATGGAGGTTGGGAGCAGGAGAGACAGTGAACATTCAATGGATACAATAAGCAAGATATTACATCATATGAGTGCCATGGAGTGCTAGAGAGAGGGTGCAATATTGAAGCACTAAGGGGAGGCCTCATTTTAAAAATAACATGACTTAAAAAGCATAAGGAATGGATATGGGGGCGGGGGGCACATTTCAGGGAGAGGGAGTGGCTGGGTCAAAGGTCCTGAGGAGAGACAGAACACAGAAGGAGTTACTAAGTCTTAGGAGGGTATAGATTTTTCACAACAAAAAGGCTAAAATTCATTTCAATGCAAAAAGACTTGATCTGATTTTTTTTAATTCTCCCCTAAAATTGTTTTCTTTTTTTTTTTTTTCAATCTGAAGACTGTCTATTCTTTTAACCACCAAATATCCTGCCATTCTCCATTCCAAAATGGCAGGGCTCAACCAAGGACCTAAGGGAAACTGGAAAAAGTCATTGAGTGTGTGTTAGTCACTCAGTCGTATCTGACCCTTTGCAACCACGTGGACTGTATCCCACCAGGCTCCTCTGTCCATGAAATTCTCCAGCAAGAATATTGGAGTGGGTAATGCCATGCCCTTCTCCAGGGGATCTTCCCAACCCAGGGATCTAACTCAGGTCTTCCACATTGCAGGCAGATTCTTTACCATTTCAGTTACCTGGGAAGAAGTCATTGCCCCAGGGGCAAAATGATACAGAAAAGGTTGGGGGAAGGGTTGTATGAAAGACACACTTGCCTGACCCATGACTTGGTCTCCAAATGCAGAGATGGAGCCGTGAGGAGGCATGTGCTCAGGGCACCTCTTCCCACGTCACATGGACAGCATTCCTGCTCTCTTACCTGCCTTACTTCTCCGTTTCCTGGTTCACCATCCCCCTCCCTCATGAGAATGTGAGAACATTAGCTCCCCAAGAGCAGAAATGGTACCTGACATCCCTGGATCACCAAGAGAACTCTGGCCCGCCCGGTCTAGTCCTTTGTCCCAGGATATACAGGCTGTCCTTTCTGAGACCAGGCCAGGAGCCCTGGGTACAGAAGCAAGCTTCTGTGCAAAGAAAAGACACCGCAAGTTCAGCCTTTCTCTGGAAAAAGTACTGCAATTTCTACACAGAAGAAAAGTTTACTCTGCAAAGAACAAGCTCCTGTTTCCTGGTGTACACCTTTCCAGTCAGCTCAGACCTGGGTCCATGTTGAGGCAGAGAAAGCACCTTCCCCCACCCCACCACTGCCTCCAAGTGTCAGGACCTGGAGAAACCTTCATCTGAGAAGAGAGCCATCTTTCTCGCTCAGATAGACAGTGGTTGAGATGGAGGTGCAGTATCAGCAGGAGGCATTAAGAAACTCAGAACTATAATTATTTACATGATGAAAAGGTTGTGCTGTGCAGAGACACGGTGTGATGAAACTATTCCCATCGCATTAATAATAATAATAAAAAGGCCTTCACCTCCCATGACAAGAAGCTGCAAATCTAAATAATTTTATCTTCTCCTCTGATTATTTCCCAGGATACAAGAGTAGCTCTCGGGCAGAGAGAAATTATTCACTGGGAACATTAAAATACTCCCTTTCAGAAATGACTTCAAGATAATATTTGCTATGTGACTTTGGTAATTTTATGCACACACATACTAAGTTTCTTTCACTAAAATGCTCAATTTCGTTGATGGAGCAGTTTAAACTTTTTATAGCAATTTCATCCACTGTAACAGATACAAAAAGATATATGTCTCAGCTGCGTCTGAAGCGTCAGGAATATCCATACAGTAAAGTAGTGCATTTAAAAATTTGTTCATATAAAATGCCGTAAAAATCAAAGCACCACATCTCAACGAACCAGGAAGGGAAATATTTTAATGATTCTTGTACAGCATAATAAATATTAACTCATTAAGTTTCCAAACACCTAAGCAATAGAGGTTTATGCCTCCCCTGTGAGGAGAAGGCTGTTTTCCCATTTAAATGAACACACTGTTGCCGTTGTATTTCAGAACTTTGTCTTCTGCGCAAGTTCACAAAGTTAACTCAGTCAGCATGTTCGGGCACTACATACACTCACAAATACTAAAATGGAAGCCAGAAGGCCATCAAAATTAATTAGATCATTCTATTTTAGAGCCTCAAAGGACTCGAGAAAGCAAATGGTTCAACCCTTTCATTTTCCAATTGAGAGCAGAATTGCGCGATAATTTGCCCAAGGCATGACTAGACCTAAATTTCTCACTTAACACAGGCAATGCTCTTTAATTTACAGGAGGCTGTATCTGGTTGATAGACTAAATATTATTGGGGGGCAGAGGGGTGCGGAACATGGAAAATCAATTCACGGTGTTGCTTTAGCAACCATGGAATTCTTTCTATGGCTTAACATAGTGCCTTCTGGAGAGTCAGCGCTTGGTAAATGATAGCTAAGTGATGGAGTTCTTGGAAAAAGTCTATTTGCTTCAAAGTGTACTTCCTTCTGGCCATGGGGAAAACCTGGCAAACTTCCCTTTAATGTGCTTGCCAAGGAGCAGCCTAGCAAACAGCTTTCCTCCGTCTGAAGACAGTAGACCATGACTCTCCTGGGTAGCACTTGATGGCTCTCCCTATGTTGAATTCACTATTTTCTTCTCTTTCTAAAGGGGTTTCAAGTGGATACAAACTCAGTCGGCAAGAGATTCTTACTTGATTACAGTAGTATCAGTCTTCATGAGAAAGCTCTGATAAATAAAGCCCAATTCCAAATAGTATACCAGTTTTCAATTTCGATGTACTGATGTGCTCATTTCTAGAATAACCCTGGTAGCCTCACCATTCCCTCAACATAAAATCAAGAGAGGTTCTGCTTCCTGGACCTCCGCCAGATTCCCTTCCTAGATAATATATGTATTTTGTAAATTAAGCTTTTGCCCATTCATACGTGACGTGGTTGGTTATCTGTTTTCTCTTTGTTTAAATCGCCACTGCTTCATAAAAATGCCAAACACTTATCATCAGTGCCATTCTTCTTTGATATTGGACCATTTCCTGAATTTACTGTTACCTGCTTCATATGTACGGCTCCTTCTGCCAAGGAAATTATAAATTGCTTACTGTCAAGAGGCACATTTACAATATCAGAGGGAGTAGTCAATGAATTCATATTATTTTACCTCCAGGTTAATTGTTTGAAGCTATTGGAAAGAAAGAACTATGTAAAAAGTGCTCTCCAGTCAGCCAGTTTAATTAGAAATCTACTCCTTCCAGAATTGTTTGTGTGTGTTTAGGAAAGAAGTAATAATGGAAAGAAATCCAAAGTAAGTTCACTTAGCATTTCATTATTGAGGGAATTTCTTTCTTTTTTACAAGGCTGCTAGTTTGATAGATGAAGAAAGCACCAAACACAGAATATTTGCATTTCAACACAGCAGTTAACAGATTCACTAATCTATATATCTTTGTGTTGTTGCTTAGTCCCTAAATCATGTCTGACTTTTTGCAACCCCATGGATTGTAGCCCACCAGGCTCCTCTGTCCTTTGGGATTTCCCAGGCAAGAATACTGGAGTGGGTTGCCATTTCCTTCTCCAGTGGATCTTCCTGAACCAGGGATCGAACCCACATCTCCTGCATTGACAGGCAGATTCTTTACCACTGAGCCACCAGGGAAGCCCATATCTTTGTGTATATGATGGTAAAATTCAGGTTGGGAAAAAACAAGAGTATGTGCATTTAAGTGGGTTTACTCATCCATTATTTTATTTAACAAGTATTTGCTAAGTATCTAGTATGATTAAGTGCAAATTATGGTCACCCTTCCTTTGGTATCCACAGGGGAATATTTCCAAGACCTCCATGGACACCAAAATCTGTGGATATACAAGTCCCTTATATAAAATGGCATAGTATTTGCATATAACCTACCATAGATTATTTATAATACCTGATACAATGTAAATGCTAGTTGCCAGTATGCACAAATTCAAATTTTGCTTTATGGAACTTTCTGGAATTTTTTTTTAATATATTTCCAATCCTCAGTTGGTTGAATATGCAGATGCAGAACTCATGAAGGAGCACACATGGGCCAAATCTTTAAAATAAGTAAGTTTTGAGAAAAAGAAGTTTGAGTTGCAGTACGAATAGGGAGAGGCTTCCCCTGTAGCTCAGTGGTAAAGAATCTGCCAGCAATTCAGGAGACCCAGGTTCAGTCCCTGGGTTGAGAAATCCCCTGGAGAAGAAAATAGCAACCCACTCCAGTATTCTTGCCTGGAAAATGTCATGGACAGAGGTGCCTGGAGGACTACAGTCCATAGGCTTGCAAAAAGTTGGACATGACTGAAGTGACTAAGCACGCACACACACAAACGGCGAGAATCTCAGGCGAAGAAGCCAGTAAAAACAAAGAGGGAGTATGGGGCAGGGAGGAAATTCCAAGCCATTTAATGTTGTGAGGGTATCAAGCCCAGGCTAGAGGGTATAGGAACATGGTGATCCAAAAGGGTCATGAAGTTGAAGACCTTCAGCTTTGTCCTGTAGGTGACAGGGGGCCACCGGAGGGTCTTAAGCATGTGAACCTCACATAGTCAAATTTTGGTTCAGACAAGTGACATTGGAAATGAGGATAGAACTCAGGGGGAAAGACCAGGGAAAAGGACACCTGTTAGAAGTTACTGTTACCTGCTGAGAGCAAACACATGCCTAAACGAGGGCTGCGGCAGAGAGATGAAAATCGGGAAACTGTCCTAATATTTAGGAAGTAAAATCAACAGGATGTGGTGAACAGTTGGGAATAGGAGGCAGTGGGAAGCAAGAAGTCAAGATTGTGCCTAAATTTCAGGCACAGGTAGACAGTGATGATGCTGATCGAGACAGAAAGTCTTGGGGTGGGAAACAGCTGTTGTAGAGTTAGGAATGTTGGACACAAAGTCTTTGGAGCACCCCCCCCCCCAAAATGCTGAACCACATCCAACTGTCATTTTGAAGCAAAGTCTCTCTCATGGACTCCTATTTGCTTCAAAAACATATAAAAATAGTTGGGTACTATGTAGATAACACACTGCCAAATATCCAGATGGAAAAGATAAGTTACAAAATCAGAACCCAAACGATGTGGTCAGGCTGAAATATACATCAACAAAATTAAATTTAATAGGAAAACATGAAAAATCCTGCATTATAGGATGGGAGTGTATAACTTGATAGCTCTCTGCTACTGCTGCTGCTGCTGCTGCTGCTGCTAAGTCACTTCAGTCGTGTCCGACTCTGTGCGACCCCATAGACGGCAGCCCACCAGGATCCCCCGTCCCTGGGATTCTCCAGGCAAGAATACTGGAGTGGGCTGCCATTTCCTTCTCCGATGCATGAAAGTGAAAAGTGAAAGTGAAGTTGCTCAGTCGTGTCAGACTCAGCGATCCCATGGACTGCAGCCTACCAGGCTCCTCCATCCATGGGATTTTCCAGGCAAGAGTACTGGAGTATAAATGGAAATCTTAGTAGCACTTAAACTTTATATAACCTATATTGAGTCTGAAAACTTGGACTCCATTCATAGAAACATGTAATATATTTTTAATAATACATTTTCCAGATTGATGTTGGCCACAAAATCCTCAGAGTTCCATAAAAATATTTCAGCAGCATCACAGTACATGAGGAGGAAAGGCATGAGTAGGTGCGCCTCCCCACCTGTTCAGAAAACTCCTTTCGATTAGAAAAGATCTCCCTTTATGTTTTACACAAAGGGGGATTTTGGTAAAATTTCCTCTAATGAAAGAGTTCCGCTTCCGAAGAGTTCCACTCCCAAAACCACAGACTGATCCTAGGGTATAATCAGCCCATAGCAAATTCTGCACAAATCAAACCACACCTTGGTTTTTTATATGTTTGTGTTCCATTTCAGGCATCTCATATTAAGGTAGCTACTGAAACACCCAAAAGTTTGCAGGTAGAATGTAACCAGGATAGGAAGATGCAGCCGTCTTTCTCAACTTTCTCTTTCTCTCTAAAGAGATCATTCTAGAAAACAAAACTTAGGAAGTAACACACCAACCCAAGCTGGTGTAAGTTTCACAAAAAATAGAAACAAAATAAATTATGTATTTCTATTTTTCAACTAAGAATATTTTTGAGCACAGTGTCAGACTTTATTTTTGGGGCTTCCAAAATCACTGCAGATGGTGACTGCAGCCATGAAATTAAAAGACACTTACTCCTTGGAAGAAAAATTATGACCAACCTAGATAGTATATTCAAAAGCAGAGACATTACTTTGCCGACTAAGGTCCGTCTAGTCAAGGCTATGGTTTTTCCTGTGGTCATGTATGGATGTGAGAGTTGGACTGTGAAGAAGGCTGAGCGCCAAAGAGTTGATGCTTTTGAACTGTGGTGTTGGAGAAGACTCTTGAGAGTCCCTTGGACTGCAAGGAGATCCAACCAGTCCATTCTGAAGGAGATCAACCCTGGGATTTCTTTGGAAGGAATGATGCTGAAGCTGAAGCTCCAGTACTTTGGCCACCTCATGTGAAGAGTTGACTCATTGGAAAAGACTCTGATGTTGGGAGGGGTTGGGGGCAGGAGGAGAAGGGCACGACCGAGGATGAGATGGCTGGATGGCATCATGGACTCGATGGACGTGAGTCTGAGTGAACTCCAGGAGACGGTGATGGACAGAGAGGCCTGGCGTGCTGCGTGATTCACAGGGTCGCAAAGAGTCAGACATGACTAAGCAACTGAACTGAACTGAACTGAACTGAACTGAACACTGCAGCAGGTGATATGTAGGTGCTGGAGATAAGGAAAACAGATATGTAAACCAGCCAGTACAGGTACGGACAATGTAAGTGCATATAAGATTTTGGTGTAGATGTCATGTAGTTAAAATATGCATAAAGATTATACAAGGCATTATTTGTAGGTGAAAGAGTCAAAATATTTGAGAACCAATCAACAGTGGCACTGACCGGTTAGAAAACCATAAACAACGAGTGCGGCTATTGCCCATAGTGATAAGTACCAGCTGAAAATCAGCCCTGATTAGAGTCAGAATACTTTTTTAATTTACCCTAAAAATTAATTATCCTCTTCAACTCCTCAGTGACTTTAAGGGGATACATCAGAAAGTAGGAAGAGGTGAGAGGTAATAATTGAACATTGAGTTCATGCCAGTTTTTCTGATTACAGACATCATGCAATTTCTCTCCTGCTAATTGAACTGTAAAGTTTTTTCCATGGGGGCTTTTGGGCTAAATTTGGAAATGGGTGGACTTTGACAAACTGCTTTGGTCAACAAGGTAAGAACAGGCCTATTCAGTTGCATTGCTTTTCAAGCTCTTTCTGTGAGATAATTTACATTGTGGGCCTTGGTGGTGGAAAATCATTAATGTTATTACTTTGATTATAAGGCATATTGGAATAAGTGACTTACAGACTAGAGGAACAGTCCATTTCAAAATCAAAATAATCCAAAGGGGCTAATTAGTGCTCTGCCATCACATATGGGCTGGATTGATAGAATATGTTTAGTAGCATCATGCTGGGGGCAGAAATAAGACATCGCCCCCACAGGGAAGTACCTGAAAAAGCTGGGAAGACAAAGAACCAATCCTTTATGCAGCTGAGAATAAACGATACTCATAAAGCTTCCACTGCCCAAAAGCAGCAGGGGCGACTTCATCTCCATTAAGAGAATGGGAAGGAAATTGAATATTATAACAAGAAAATGGGCTCCTGCTTGTGCACAACGTTTTGTGTGAAGTCAGAATGTCTGCTGACAAAGTGCCTGATACTGGTACTGAGACAATCAGAGACAATGTAAGTCATTCTTTTCCCTAGTTACGGGATGCAAGTGCTTGTCCATCTCTGTCACAGAATATAGGCTGAGGACTTCCCTGGTGGTACAGTGGATAAAAATCTGCGTGCCAGTGCAGGGGACGCAAGTTTGATCCCTGGTCCGGGAAGATTCTCCATGCCACAGAGCAAATAAACCCATGTGCTACAACTACCGAGCCCACGTGCTGCAACTGCTGAAGCCCGTGCACCTACAGACCATGCTCTGCAGCAAGAGAAGCCACAATGAGAAGCCCACGCACAGCTAGAGAGTAGCCTCTGCCAGCGCAACCAAAAATAAATTAATTTTTAAAAAGAGTATACAAGCTGAAGTTTCACCATCAGTTTAGAAGTCTGTGAGCTTCAGCCAGCTGGGGTTGGAAAGGAAGCAGTTTGATGATCTGTGATAGCTATGCATAAGGAACATAAACATGTAAAGGGGAAACAAAAATGGCTTGTGTTTTACTTTGGTATCAATAATTCTCCTGTAGGCCTTTCCAAGGCTATGACCAAAAAAGGACGGAAAGAACTATGAGTCTTTAGCTTGTACAATGTTAGTGTTTTCCACATGGAGTTTCCAGGAGGGCAGGACATTTTACTTAAAATACGCTTCATGTCACTGCTCATGAAAGCTTGACAAATCACATCTCATTTATCTGTCAAAATTAAAGGTACAAGCACCCAGCTTGCTTCATATTTTGATGGGAAGACTTCAATGAAGAAGCAAAAATTAAAAGATTTGGAGAAAAAGTATGCAGTAAATCATAAAATACCATATGTCCTTTGGAATTGTAAAATAATTTCAAATATATTCCTTAGCTATAAAAACTCCAGGGCAAAAAAAAAATAACCCACTATTTTTCCATATTCATGAAAAGTTCACTAGGGAGAATACCTAACTACCTTTTGGCAGTGTTACAAAGCACTCAGAGAGTAATCTCAAAAGAAGGTATTTAAATGGGCCACCCTCCTCAAAGTTCTTCCAATCTGTGATTATTTATGGTATGTCTTTCTATATTTTAACACCTTATTCCTAAAAGATTGTAGGATATGAGTATGTTTCGTATTTCACTGGCTTCACAACTGGAAAATACAATTTTCTCAAAAAGGAATGGCCCAATTTTGTCAGCTAATATTTTGTTATTATTTCACAGCTCCAGTATCATCTGCAAAATAAAATCCCAACCCCTCAGTCGGGTCCCCAGGGCCTGTTGAGCTCCTCGTGTGGTCTCCTTTTCCAGCTTCATGTCACTCCACTCTCTTCCCTCAGTTTCCTGACCAGCTCCCCCAACCCACTGCATTCACCCGACATGCCAGTTCTCTGCCTGGAACACTTTCCTTCTCTATCTGTCTGCCTGGAGAAGGTTTATTTCAGTCTCAGTTCTAGAGTCTTCCCTGACTTCTCCCTATCCTCACCGACCTTCTAGGCAGAACCAAGCCTCTGTTACATCACAGACCACAGTACGGAAGCCATAGCTGATTTCCCACATGGGACCCTCAGCTCCTAGAGGGCAGACACTGCCCCTTGTTCACCCACCACAAAGCCTGATGAGGCAGACAATCAAGAGATGAATGAATGAATGAATGAATGAATGAATGAATAAAATGTCCTGTTGAGACGGGCATGGAGATTTCCAGTCAAAACAGCCTTGGAGTCTATCCTCTGAGGAATCTCCTCAGTCTAAGCATATAGCAAGGAGGTCTTTGCTGGTAGTCCAGTGGTTAAGATTCCCCACTTCCATTGCAGAGTGCAGGTTCAATCCCCAGTCGGGGAACTAAGATCCCACATGCTGCATGGTGTGGCGAAAAAAAAATTTTTTTTTAATTAATATACACACAAAAATGAGGGAGAAAAAAATTTTAAGAGAGCCAGACTCAGAATTAAACTAAAGCTCTCAGTAATCAAAAACGGAACAGGCAAGTCAAAGTGGTAAGTAGGGTGAAAACCCTGGGCTTGCAAGTTCCTCTTCTAGAAAATGTAATTAGTATAAGAAACACCATACCTGAGGGTTAACCAAGTCTTATCCCATCTGTAATAGGGAGCAAAGTCAGGCCTGGTGGGAAGCTGCCTACCTCTGCAGAGTCAGACGGTCTATGTCTAATCCAGGCTCTTCCACCTGTTAGCTGTGTGATTCTGGACAAATTATCTAACCTACCTGTGCCTCACAAGACAAAAGAATAAAAATCACAAGAGGTCAAATTCCATCTGTCCAAATTTTCTAAAAGAGCAAGTTGCATACTTTCCCATAAAATAGTTATAAATCAGGAAAGTATGTAATGCTTACTCTCAAAAGATTATTTGTATTTCTTTAAAAAATTTATTATTCCAAGTGACTAGATTTTTAGCAGCCAAATTTTAGAGAATATTAATTCCCTAACCCACTTAACAGACGTGAGTCTGAGTGAACTCCGGGAGATGGTGATGGACAGGGAGGCCTGGCGAGCTGCGATTCATGGGGTCGCAAAGAGTCGGACACGACTGAGCGACTGAACTGCACTGAACTGAACCCACGTAATTATGTGCCATATGATTTGGACATGAACTTGAACAAACTCTGGGAGATAGTAGAGGATAGGGAAGCCTGGTGTGCTGCAGTCCATGGAGTTGTAAAGAGTCAGACATGACTTAGCAACTGAACAGCATATAGATACTTACTTGATGAACCTCAGTGTAAGATCTGTCTTAGATAATGATGAAAAGTCTCAGACTGGTAAATGGAAAAGAGCCAGTTTGGGGGGGTTTGTTTGTTTTTAAGTAACATGTATCTTTCCTATATGCATAAATATGCTTCCTATTGCTCTGGTTCACAGTGCACATTTAATGAAGAGAAACTATTGTGAAGTCCTATTTTCTCACTAGTTTTCATTATAAAACCAGAAGTGCATATCCATAGAAAAAGATAACCCCAAAAGAGATTAAAACATTCTGTAAAACAGCTTATTGAGGCTCAGACTGGTCTTAATATACATAAAAAGAGTTAACTACAGTTACATTTTGAGGAATCCCAAGAAGACCACATGAACAATCTTTTCCAGCCAGTGCCCAAGATCTGGAATTCCACTAAAATAATCTCAGCAAATGCCAATCAGCAAGATATTATTATTATTTTAAATTTGGTGCAACTGAACTTAAACGTAGTCTTCTTCAACAGGTAATTTTATTGGGGAAGGGGAGGAACAACAGTCGGTTGGAGGGCTCTAGTCATCTAAAGATGAGGTATACTAAAGATGGATGCACTAAAGAATGGAAACAGATACCGCAAGAGAGAAAAGAGAATCTGCCAAACTTCCCCAAAAAAGCTCCATTCGGTCACTCACAAATATTGGGTTGGCCAATTAGATCGTTTGGGTGTTTCTATAAGATGTTATGCAAAAACCCAAACGAACTTTTTGGCCAACCCAATATATGCTGATGGACAGGGTAAGCCTGGTGTGCTGCAGTCCATGGGGTCACAAAGAGTCGGACACAACTGAGCAACTGAACCTGAACTGAATATATGCTGGGCTCTCTCGAATTCAAATGAGAACTGGTCATGTATCATCACACACAAAAAGAAAGTGGTTTAAAAGAGAGCAGTTTGGAATACAGGCAGTGCGATGGGCTCTGAAGCCAGTGACCTATTTTGAAATGCAGCTACATCCCTTAATAGCAGTCTTCAGTATGCTCTTTAACTTCTCTTCAACTCATTGGTAGGTTGGAAATGAAACACCTTCAGTTGTTGTGGGTATTCAAAGAAAATACATTGAAAGCGCTTTGCGGAACGCCAGCACTAAGTAGCTGCTCAAAAAATTTAGCCGTCTTTGTTACTGCAAGACGTGACATGAGGGAGTTCTGGGGAGCTGGGCTTTGAATGCAAACCTGGACCCCTTCACTTACCAGATCCAGGACTTCACACACAAGTTACACAGCTTGAACTTCTTCAAGTCTCAGATCCCTTATCCATAAACCTGAGATAGTAACTGCCTGATGGCACTGTTATGAAAATTAAATTATACCATCTGCATAGAGGGAGAAGGAAATGGGAACCCACTCTAGTATTCTTGCCTAGAGAATTCCATGGACAGAGGGGCCGAGCGGGCTGCAGTGTATGGGGTCACAAAGAGTTGGTCATGACTTAATCACTAAACAATAACAACATGCATAGGCAGTTCAGCTTAGTGGCTGGCACACAGAAGTCCTTAATCAGTAGTGGGCACAATTCGCTAAAGCCAATTTAAGCAGCAGGGGATGTGTGATTAAACAAGGGTCACCATAGGACCTCTGGAATAGTAAGACACTGAGAGGCAAATTTTAATTGGTAATTCCCTTGCAGGCAGAAACATCTGTTTATTATATGCCTGATACTCCACGTATTGATGACTAGCCCATACAGAAGTGTGCCGATCCATCTCATAGAAAAACCCAACAAATAAAAATGACTATAAACACTTTCAAAATATGAACTTCTGCATACATGTTAAATTAGAATGGGAGCTCAGGGGGGAATAGCTAGAAAGATGTTTGAAAATATAAAGCATCTGTCTTCACAGAATGCCAATTAACCTAGTGCCCTTGCTCCTTTAAAACTGTAACTGCCAATTACCAACGTGCCATCCCGTGAAAAGCTTTAGTTTCTTTTTTTCTGTTTAATCATTTTGGGTATTTGTTTTCAGGAATGAAATAGAAAGGTGTAAAATGAGGTGACCGTAATCTTGAAGGCTCCTCTACTTTGATTTCCGTTATGCTCATTCAATATATTAAAACTCAGTCCTATCAAAAAAAAAAAAAAAAAACCATTCATTCTGAATTGACTCATTTAACAATACTGGGTGATTCCCTAAACAAAGGAATTAGTAACGTGAAAGGCTGTGCTGTACGATTCCATTTAAAAGAAAGTTAATGTGAGCTGATTGCTTTCAATGCCTCCATAATTAAAAATATACTACAATCACGACTCTGTGGAGATGGGTTAGATTTGCTGAAACCTATTTAACTAGTATAAACTGCTAAAATTCTACAGAGGGATCATATGGTTTGAGTTCCCTGTAGGAAGACAATTTTCTATTCACTAAGTTTTTTGGTTTTTTAATTTACTTAACTGAGAGGTTCAGTACAGCTTCTTTTCTAAAATTTTCACATAGTAAAGCCCCAACTTTGTTCACAGCCGTGTTGCTATGTCATACAGTAACATAGCCTTTCCTGAATGAATAATTTCAGCAGTTTCAACATAAGGGATGGATGTGTTCATTACAAAATGCCTATATTTTAAGTATCTAGCTTAATTATACCCCTGTGTATATTTTATCCAAAACTAAATAAACCCAACCAAAATCATTCAATTGAAAAAGAAAAAGGTTAAGTGATGGAGAGTGAGGAGAGACTTCACTGAAAGGACTGACCATTTCTTACTTGGAGAACCACATTTCTCATGAATATCGTAGACTTAGCCCAGTGCTTGGAGATAGACTTGTTGAGTAAGTGATTCTGGTCCCTCCCTGACCCCATTTCCCTTTATGCTAACTACATGTAAGCAGCAAAAATTATTTGAACTGCAATTTTGAGAGTTAAAGCTCCTTTTTTCCTATTTCAATAGGAAATAAGACCATTTTCTAATAGTGATAATAGAAAACAGCACTATTTTCAATAGGAAACAGTGATTTCAATGGGATCACTGACTACAGTCTAACAGGATGAAATACGTTATGTAGGGGAGGAAAAAGAACTTTTACTCTGCCCTCTGCCAACTAAAAAATTGTCCTTTGCTACCAGGTTCCGTAAGAATGAAATCACTAGCTGACCTTCAACATACCTTGAAAGGAGTTCAGGGTGGGAAACAGGAATGAGTTCCCAGGCTGTGCTCTGGGGAAAACTGGCAGAATAGGCCTTCAGACAGATAGATATTATCAGGAGATTTCATGAGCCCAGTTTCTTGCATCTTCTCATATCTAGAAAAGCACTAAATCACCAACAGGGACTTGTTACGAGAGCCAGCCTCTGCCCAAAATGTGTACTTGACTACACGTAAACCCCCTTCATTAAAATCACTGACTGGCCCTTGACCTCTTGGGAACAGTTCTTCAGAGCTACCTGAGAGACCACCATCCTCATTTTGCTCCAAATAAAACTTAACTCACAACTCCTACACTGTATTTGTTTTTTTTTTTTTCAGTTGACACTTCTAATCTTTTGTGACTGGGGTTTGTGAATTAAACTGACCCAAAAAAATGAACAAAGGAAAAGGTTTATTCATATGCATGGGGAGGCTTCACAAAAAAGAAGTGAAAATGGAAAAAAAGTGCTTAGGATGGGGGCTTGTATACCATTTTAACAAAGGGCAGTAAAGTGAGTAGACAAAGAACCAGGAGCTGGGCCTTCTAGGGGTAGATGGTAACTATGTGGGCAAAACTAATGGAGGATAAGGGTTATTTTAGCAAGGTTTGTTTATACAGCCTTAAGTCAGTGCCCTCTCCAGAGGTATGAGCCTTCCCCAGTGATTAAGAGTTGTTCTCTTCCCAGTATGGGAGGGGGAGACAACTTTACAAATGGAAATTTATGCATTTTGGTGCTCTAAGGCAAAAGTTATTGGTGGTACCATCATAATACACATAATTTACATACACAGATATATATAAGATACGTGAACAATTCTTTAAAAAGACTGGAATGGAAATAATACAAATTATTTTGCAAAATGTCATTTCCCAACTTACATTCCAGTCCTGACACCTACCCTATTAATTCAGTACTTAAAAAAAAAAAAAAAAAAACAGAAAATATAAATCATACCCCTAAAGCACTACTATGCCAGGCACCAAAATTACATAGCATGATGATGCATAATTATGGCACTTTCAAACAGCATTTGAGAATGTGTCACAAGCGATGAAAAATGTAATTTATTTCTACTGACAGATATTAATTGCTCTGTGTTAGAAAATGTTTGAACTATTCCTGATAAGCAAAAATGGTAACATAAATGCCTCAAAAACAACCGCAAGAGAAGAGGCATAGTTCTAATCATAAAAACTCCCACAGCATAAGGAAAGGCAATTTCTCAAAGAGGACATCTATTATTAAAATTTGCAAGTCGTTGCCGTGACACAGTAGGAAGGGGCTCAAATGTGAAGTCGCTTCCAGCAGGTCTAAAGTGTTATTAATCTCTGATAGAGCAGGGGACTAATTGGAGTTTAGGATTCTGCCCTGTTTCCTTAGCAAATTGTCTTTGTTAAGGCAAAACTGGATAGTTGCAGAACTTTCAGAACAGACAGGCACCTATGTGTAGAACAGATTGCTTCTTTAAAACTGAACCCTAAATGGTCACGAATGAGTCTCACTTATGGTTTAGCAGGGCCATGCTTTTCGCTTGTTACAACTAGGGCTACTCTAACTCTTCATGGATTTTCATCTGTTACTTTAGAGATTATGGAATTTGGGTTGCAATGTCAGGTAACATGAGCTTCCACAGCTAAAGTGGCAGACAGAAGTCATCAGAAATTTCATGAAACTCCGCTATTTTCAAGACAACTCTAGGCAAGCTACACCAACTTCATTGCCTCCCAAAACCTGTGTCAACACCCACACCATTTATACATTATTAGAGCCTGTCTAATCTCATACATAGCTATATACAGCAGTGCTTCTAACTTTCTGGTCTTGGCACCATTCTGACACCTCATGTCTAAATGCTGCCCCCATATCCTTACGTCCTTATTACTGGAAATTGAGTTAATCATGAACAGCCAGTGATTTCATCAATCATAATGCAACCCCAAATGAGCGGGTACAGAGAGCCTCTGGGAAGATGAACCCATCAGGTTGCTGGGGTGGGAGGAGGGGTGGTGCCCTTGGAGAAGGAATGGAGGCTCTGTGCTCCACCTCCTCTCACCTTGCATCTCTCCCACCTGACTGTTCTCGAGTTGCATGCTTTAAAATAAACCAGTAATAGTAAGCAAAGCACTTTCCTGAGTTCGGGCGGGGGTGCAAGGGTATGGTATAGAAACCCCCAACTTTATAGCCAAGTCAGACAGAATGTGAAGATAACTCAGGGTCCTGATACTTGCAACGGTCACCTGAAATGAGAGCTGCTCTGCAGGGCTGATCCCTTAAACCTATGGAGTCTGATGCTAACTCAGGCAGTCAGAGTCAGGACTGAATTGAATTGTAGGACCCTCAGTTGGTGTTGGTGAGTTGGAGAAATGGTGTGCAAAGACCATGTATTTGGTGTCAGAAGGGGAAAAAAAGGAAGAAAAAAAAAGACCTCGCACTGATAATGTTCTGTTTTTTTAATCTGGCTGCAAGTTACATGGATCTACTCAATTGCTTCCCTGGTGGCTCAGAGGTTAAAGAGTCTGCCTCTAATGCGGGAGACCTGGGTTCAATCCCTGGGTCGGGAAGATCCCCTGGAGGCAACCCACTCCAGGATTCTTGCCTGGAGAATCCCATGGACGGAGGAGCCTGATGGGCTACTGTCCATGGGGTTGCAAAGAGTCGGACACGACTGAGCGACTTCACTCAGTTTCAAGATTCATCAAACTGTTGACTTATTGAGCACTCTTCTGTATATATGTTAGTGAAAGTTGCTCAGTCCTGTCCAACTCTTTGTGACCCCCGTGGACTATATAGTCCATGGAATTCTTCAGACCAAAACACCAGAGTGGGTAGCCTTTCCCTTCTCCAAGGGATCTTCCCAACCCAGGGATCGGAGCCAGTTCTCCTGTATTGCAGGCAGATTCTTGACCAGCTAAGCCACCAGGGAAGCCCAAGAATACTGGAGTGGGTAGTCTATCCCTTTTCCAGGAGATCTTCCTGACCCGGAGGATTGAACCAGGGTCTCCTGCATTGCAGGTGGATTCTTTACCAACTGAGCTAACAGGGAAGCCCAAGTATGTTATATGTTATATGTGCCTGTGAAGTTTATTTTTAAAAAATGTGCCCAGGGTATAACAGTGTATGTGTCTATGTAGCCACTTGCTCTTCTGACAGATCCTGGGCTGCTCAAGGAAAGAGAAAGATCTCCAAAACTTCAGACATTTCTTCTCCTTGGAGCTTAAGAGAAGAGAATACAAGAAAAAAATAACAGAGAAGAGTGAGTAGCCTGGGTCTGTGTGGGAACAAGAGACTCATCAGGAGGCTGACCGAGCCTCCTGTAAAATTTCATGGCGGGGGTGGGGGCACTCGATTGAAAGTTATGCTCCACCATTTAAAGTGAGAAAATAGAAATGTAAATAATCTCCATCCAAAGTGGCTTTTAAATCCTCTATTAATGGAAAATTCAATATGTAGACAGTACTACACAAAGAATAATTTCACATTATAAATTGAGGAAAATTTATCAGTTCAGCTTAGTTTTAATAGCCTCAGTTTTTTAGTGGTATCTTCTTAAAACTGTTATCTTGGCAGCACAGTACATCAATTCAGGGGCCATCGAACCAGGTGGATTTTCTAAATCAAATTATAACGAGATTAATGTTTCAGTTTTCCCCACGTAGAGCCATACATTGCACCTCAGCTTTAATATTGATTCCTTAAGTAAGCAGTCTTTTTTTCTAACCAATTACCTCCCCTTGAATTTAAACAAAGTATCTCCACTTACGCGGATGCATATCTCTTTTGCCTGGATACTCTGGCAGAGACCTTGTGAATCTCTATGTTACTGGGAGATATCTGATTAGCCAATTTGTTTTAATCAAGCTAACTCTCATCAAGAAATGTCATCGTAAATGACTGCAATGCCTAAATTCAAATAAAAGCATAGCAAAAAAAAAAAAAGTCATACTTTGGAAAGTATGTTTGGAAAAATTCCATCATGCTCTCATCACACTTTATGGAGAGCTAACTATAAATATATGTTAGCAACTGAGCCAGATGCTGGACCCTGGAGAAGATGAATAACGCACTGATAAGGAGGAGTCCTGGCTCGCGAACTGTTCAGAGACCAGTGGGAAAAGGCCATGTAACATCCACTGTGGCACAGTCACGTACTGCTGTGGGAGCCAGAGAGAGGAAGACTCAATGCTGAGAGTGTCGGGACCAACGTGACAGAAGCCCGAGGCCACAGTGAGTCTTACAGACAATAAAGTTGATGGGAACTGGGAGGGTATTCTAGGCCCATACAGAGGACTTGCAGCAGCTCACGCCATCAGCTCTAGACGAGTTCTGTGACGTGCATGCCGGAGGCTGGTGGAAGATGAAGTGGGAAAGGAAGGCCATGAACAAGAGACGCTCCTAAAGGAATTCCATTAGAAACGGGTTTGCGGTTTTAGGACATGGCTGGCAGTTATGACGGACAGACTGGGAGGGCACTCAGGAGATCTGACCTAGAAGGCTGCAGAAGTCTACAGGATAAACAGGGAGCTTAAATCAGGAGGGACCAGGGAAGCAGAACCAGATTCAAGAGACTCTGTGCAAATTAGCCCTGACTAAGGGATGCTGGGAGGGATTGGGGGCAGGAGGAGAAGGGGACGACAGAGGATGAGATGGCTGGATGGCATCACCGACTCAATGGACGTGAGTCTGAGTGAACTCCGGGAGTTGGTGATGGACAGAGAGGCCTAGCGTGCTGCGATTCATGGGGTCGCAAAGAGTCAGACACGACTGAGCGACTGAACTGAACTGAACTGAACTGAAGGGACAAGGAGGGACAAGGGAGACTGAGGGACAAGGAAAAGTCTAGGCTGACTCTAACATTAACAGGATTAAAATGATGGGAGGCACGAGGGGAAGGGGATTAGAAAGGAATGGAGCAGGGACTGGTCTTGTCCTGAATTTCCACTGCCAGCTGGCAGGAACTATAGATTCCTCCTCTGACCCTGCCCACGAACAATCACTCCCAGGTTTCGTTCTGGCTTCACAGTACGGTGAGACAAGGAATATATGAGGAAAACTAAATATATAGAGGCAATTCAAGGCTTGGAGAATTTTCTTTTAGACATGTGCATGTAGGGTGCCTGGGAGAAATCAAGGTAGACATTGCAAGTAGTCAGAAATAGAGCCCTTAGTCTAAGAAAAATGGTTGAACCTGGAGACAAATTCCCGTGTCCTATCCACAAGGATGCGTTAAGGGTGTTTCGTGGTGAGGGATACATAATAATGGAACTCCTTCAGTCACTTTAAGGAGAAGTCACCATTTTTGTTGTTTTTATGGGCAACGGCCTTCAATGTAAACTGTGATGTTCTCTGTCACCATTATGATTTTTAAGAAGAGTACATAAGCACCTCTGAGTTAATCTGAGAAAGGATATAAAAAAATCACATTATAAGATTAAGCCATCCAGGAAAAGCCTGGAGGGGAAAAAAAGACCAGCAAACAAACAAAAAATCACAGCAATTCTCCACTGTCCAATAAACAAATCTGTGAAATCCCTGTCCTTCCCTGCCCATGTTTAAATTAAATTACTATTCTAATTTGGAAGATCAATTGACATTTAACTACTCTGGGTTTAAAATGCATTCATGATGAAAAAATGCTGAACTCAGTCTTGGTTTTCCTTCCTCCCACCCCGCATTCTATGCCCAGAATATCTCTCAAATATCAATTCCCAATCTCAGCAGTCATATGTAGCCTCCCTCCTCTGCTCTCAAAGCCTTTTCCATGAACCCTCTTCTGCTATCCATAATATATGACCTTGACCTACAGAAGTTTTTGAGTCTCCAACTCAATTTTAATCTTCATGGGAAGAAAGCCATGTTTTTCCCCATCTTTACGCCTCTCCTCCAAGGAGCAGACTCATCATGCTGAGAGTAAAATGCAATGGAGCAAATAGAGTAGAAAAACCTACTGACTGGAACCTACAAACCTAGAAACTGACTGGAGTGAAGAAAATGAATGAGTAGGGATATTTTTGGCTTTTAAAAATGTTTTAGAAGGAATGATTTTGCCACCCCCCCCCAGTCCCCTGCTGACCTTTTTCTTCTTCTCTTTCCTCCTACTTCTCTCTAAGCCTACCAACCTTCTTTGAGCTTTTCCTCATTCTGCAGAGATTTCCTTAGCTTTGAGCTTCAGACCAGGGTGGCAAGTGAGTCTTTAAAGGGAGAGGAAGGGAAGCAGTAAGAAGGCAGCTACCTGGGGCAACATGAATTAATAATGGATCCCCTCTCGAATGTAAACTGGGGTAACCATCATGGGAAACAATAGAGAGGTTCCTTAGAAAACAAAAATAGAGCTACTGTATGATCCAGCAATCCCACTCCTGGGCATATATCCAGACCAAATTATAACTCAAAAAGATACACACAACTCTATGTTCATAGCACCACTATTGACAAAAGCCAAGACATGGGAACAACCTACATGTCCATCGATGGATGAATGGATAAAGACGATGTGGTGTAGATTTATATATATAAAGGAACACTACTCAGCCATAAAAGAGAACAAAATAGTCCCATCTGCAGCAGCATGGATGAACCTAGAGATTACCACACTAAGCAAAGTAAGTCAGAAAGAGAAAGACAGATAACATATGATATCACTTATATGTACAAGCTAAAATAGAATACAAAGAAATGTATCTACAAAAGAGAAACAGACTCACAGATGATGGGTCAGACTTGGGGCTGCCAAGGAGGAGGAGTGCTGGCAAGGGACGGACTGGCAGTTTAGGATTAGCAGATGCAAATTATTATATATAGGATGGATAAACAACAAGGTCCCACTGTTTGGCACAGGGAGCTGTATTCAATATTCTGTGACAAACCAGAATGGAAAAGAATATGAGAAAGAAGATATATATGCGTATATATATAACTAAATCACTTTGCTGTACAACAGAAACTAACATTGTCAATCAACTATACTTCAATAAAATTTAAAAATTAAAGAATTAAAAAAACAACAAGGACCCTCCTCACTTCCCCATCTCCAGGCTCCCTAATTCTAGATACTAAAGTTCTTCATTTCTGACGTGGAGACCATTTCAAACTAATTCATATCTCCTTACATAGATACTGCTATTAACCACTAGCCTCTTCAGGCACTTTGTACTTTATCGAAGTGTTTTCACATTCATTTTCATTAACATTTCATTATGATGAAAATGCTAAATAACCATAATCGTTCTTCTAAATTAGAACCTCAGGGTGAACCTGGGAATAAAGTCTAAAGAGAATTTGATGATTCTCTCAACTAATTTCTAAAAATTAGACAGCAAACCTGCCTGCCTCACGAGTGAAAAATTGCCTTATATCTATCTATCTACTACAGAAAGTTTTTACTCCTTTTGTCCCTTCCATCTGATGTTTGCTCAGAAAATAAAAATTCCTAAGGGGTGAACTCATCCATCCAAACGCTGTCAAGTGTCATGGTAATTAGATCTGGAACTCTTGTTTCAATTAGCAAACCTTACCAAGCTGAAAGTGTAATGGATCCAAAACATGTGAGGGTGAAAAGCACCAGAGAAAATATGGAGACTGTTTGTTAGTAACAGCGCTTATTGGTTCCTTTTAAGCTTCTGTCCTAGATGGCTAACCCTTTCAACTTTCAGAACAATGACAGCCCACACCACTCATTCCGAAATTAGATGAAGCCACTGAGAACTCTGACGCCAGTGAGGAGCAAAAGATGGTCTTTAATTAAGTAAAAGTCATTGTTCCCTTTCACTCTTAATACAAGTTGGGCTTATCTCACACGGGAACTGTCTATTTATTCCATTGGATATTTTTGGTAGCTTTACAGTTATGGAGGAATAATCATTCATTTTCAGACTGTGAAATTTCATCTCATACAAAAAAAAATTTTTAGAATTCTGAACTATCATTTTCTTTGAATCCCTAAGTACTGTTTAAATCCATTTTCTTGCTATTATTTGTTGGTGTTCAATGACTCTACAGAATGACTCTGCTTCTGTTTTTGATCTGAGATGTTAATGCATTTTTATTTTTCCTGGTGCTGTGCACACAAGGTTTCTGACACTGAACTACGGACAGTGACTGAAGGAAGACCACCACACTGATGGGACATAAACTTCAGAGTTGCACCGTTACTCTGTGTTTGCAATTTGTCACCCATAATTTCAGTCGTCACCACAAGTGTAGGCATAATGGACCAGCCTACACCCACACACAAACACACACACACTCTCAACACTGTGTGCTACTCTGAGCACAATACTCTGCTGGCTGGTTATCTGTGTGTGTACGTGTACACGTGTGTGAGCTCAGTTGTGTCCAACTCTTTGCAACCCTTTGGACTGTAGCCCACCAGGTTCCTCTGTCCATGGCATTTTCCAGGCAAGAATACTGGAGTGGGTTGCCATTTCCTCCTCCAGGGCATCTTCTCCACCCAGAGCTCATCTGTGTCTCGAGTGTAAATGATGCCCTCGCAGCTGCTGATCCTCTAATAGACCAAGCACCTCTCCTGGTTTTATTTCACTGCAGGGCTAGCAACAGAAAGAGGAAGTTGGGGAGGAGGAAATGTAATAAATCACATGACTACTTCTTGCCCCTCCCTCCACCCTGTCACCTCCCACTATCGGCATCACAGACATTCCTGATATCAGAATCCACCAGGAAGTCCCTTGCTTCCCGTTTTTATCCTGAGTCGCCTGCAATGAGGAACCATGCAAGTGCCTGAGCTGGTTCTTCAGCTGAACAAAAGCAGTTCAAGTTTCCATGTTCCCTGATCCAATTCTGAGGATGGACTGCTGTAATGCTTCAGGCTCAAAGCGACGCAGCAAACCCCATGCAGGTTGTATTAGAAAAATTCAAAAGCGTGACTACCCAAGGGCGGTCACCCAGCTAAGTCACAATATTCAGACATCCTTCCCCGGCCGTGCACCTGCCCCCCATCATTCATGAGTCTAAACATCACACGATCCTTGGAAATTCATCGAACGATGCTGGGAACAAGCCAGGAATTACATCAAGGGTACTAGCCCGTGTGTTTCTACAAGCATGCCCACACGTGGAAACAGAAAGGGAATCACATCCTTCAAAAGAAAACTAATCGTGGGGATTCCCTGACAGTCCAGTGGTTAGAACTTTGTCCTTCCACTACAGGGGGCACAGGTTTGCTCTCTGGTAGAAGGCAATGGCACCCTACTCCAGCACTCTTGCCTGGAAAATCCAGGAGCCTGGTGGGCTGCAGTTCATGGGGTCGCTAAGAGTCGGACACGACTGAGCAACTTCACTTTTCACTTTCATGCACTGGAGAAGGAAATGGCAACCCACTCCAGTGTTCTTCCCTGGAGAATCCCAGGGACGGGGGAGCCTGGTGGGCTGCCGTCTATGAGGTCGCACAGGGTTGGACACGACTGAAGCGACTTAGCAGCAGCAGCAAGGAAATGAAGACCCCGCCTGCTGCACTGCGTGGCAAAAGAAAAAAAGAAAAAGAAGGAACAGGTCTTGGTTTTGCTTACATTCTAATTGTTGTTACTTTAGTCATCTCCCACTCTTTTGAGACCCCACAGACTATAGACCACCAGGCTCCTCTCTGTGCATGGGATTTCCCAGGCAAGAATACTGGAGTAGGCTGCCACTTCCTTCTCCAGGGATCTTCCCAAACCCACATCTCCTACACTGGCAGGCAGATTCTCTACCACTGAGTCACCAGGGAAGCTTACATTTTAATACTCTGCTTTAAAAAATATATAGCTATCAATACCACATAAACCACAGCAGTACAGACTAAGCTATTTTCTCTATAGCTTTCCCAGTATTTCGAAGGAGCCTTAAACCCACTATACTCCCTGTGTTCCAAGAGTTCTAAAAACACTAAATTTTTTAATGTAAAAATTATTAAAAATATCAATGAATACAATCAATCCCAAAACACTTTAAAGCAATCATTATTAAAATTTTTCTCAGAGAGGAGACCATAACTAGTTAACAGCCTCTGTAACCTATCTTCAGGCACCACTCAGGTGGAAAGTGTAAGGAAAACATACGCTGGTCAGTTAAGCCGGTATTTAAATGCAGCAATAAAAATGCATTTCACGCCCAACTTCATCAATCACCAACCAATCTTACTTTGCATCTTGGCTACCAAAAGAAAATGAGATTTGTTTCCCTGAAGAAATATGTCAAAGCTCTGCCTGAATTATTAAGCTTTACTATTATAGAGAGAAACTGAGTCGGGGAAAAAAATGAAGAAAATAGAAAAAGAAATAAAATTAGACCCAGGTTGCCATCTACAGACTGTTATCAGCACTGCTCTTTCCTGAAGCACTAGATATCAGAATATCAATAAATATCAGCAGAAACATAAAAGGCCAAAATGTATAACTATAATCGCAATGATTACAAAAATCAAGATAGCCTATGAAGTCTCTCTTTTTTTCTAATTAATATGAGAACACTAAAGAACACTGATAAAAAAAAAACCTTCACAATTTAACATATGCTCTGAAGGAAGCATAGTTATGCATCTTAACTCTAAAATTTTAACACTTAGGAATAAAATTGGATAGATTACATCATTCCAAATTTAAAATATTTTAAGCATCAAAAACTGTTTCATCTCTAAAATAGAATTCTTGCATTCTTTGACGTGATATTTGTATATATTGAGAATTGATCATCACAATAAGTCTAGTCAAAATCTGTCCCCATTCATGGTTACAAAATTTTCATTCTTGTAATAACTTTTAAGATCTACCCTCTTAGCAACTTTCAAATATGCAATGCAGTATTAATTTCCTGCATTTTTGGCTCATTATCTTGGCTCTCTATATACCTTCCCTTTCATTTTGTTTCAAGTTTTTATTGCTTTTCCCTTTCTAAAGAATAAGAGCCCTCTGGAGGCACAAATGTCCAAAATCACACACTTGGTTCTAATTACTAAAACAGATGCTATTAAAGCAAAAAGCAACTGCAATAATAACTGAATTTGGAGATTGAAAGAGGAAAAAGAGAGAGAGAGAGAGAGAAATAAAGACCAATACTTTTGCTAATATAACCTAGAAAATCTCCTAAAGCCAAAGACATCTGGAGGGAGATCAGATAAGGAGAAATAGCTCAATTTTCAAAAGTAGGGATTTAAGCTAATATCCTTAAACTTATCAAATGATGATTTAATCTCGTAAATGGTACAAAAGCTTTTTTTTTTCATTTTCCCTGGGAAAATTGTTTTGGAAGCCAAGATTCATTTTCCAGGTCACATGTTCTTTCTATCAAGATGAAAAGATACAAGATGCTTCATCTGAACTCTTGTATATGCTTCTAAATCCACGGTATAGGCCTCTTGTGCACATGTACACGCTAAGTTGCTTCAGTCGGGTCCGACTCTGCGACCCCATGGACTGTAGCCCGCCAGGTTCCTCTATCCATGGAATTCTCCAGGCGAGAATACTGGAGTGGATTGCCATTTCCTTCTCCAGGGGATCTCCCTGACCCAGGGATCAAACCTGCATCTCTTACGTCTCCCACACTGGCAGGCAGGTTCTCCACCACTAGCACTACCTGGGAAGCCCAAAAGCCTCTTACTGAGAACAAAAATTCCCCAAGCCTTCATTTAAAAGACACCAGCCACTGTCCTATGTAACACCGAGATACAGCAGTGAAAACCTACTACCTACACATTATAAAACCACATTGCAAAAGGTACACTTAACGTGGGCAATTAAAACCAGTGCGGATTCTCTGAAGACTGGGGAAGAATAGCTGAGGTCTTCTACCTTTTCTTAGCACTTTAAAAATGTGACTTGTTTTCATGTTCAACATGTTTTGGTTAGTTTCACTTCCACAGATAAAACTATTGTTGAAAACAATTTGTGGGGCCTTCCCCGGCAGTCTAGTGGTTAAGACTTTGCTTTCCAAAGCAGCAGGTACGGGTTTGATCCCTGGTCGGAGAGCTAAGAGCCTACAAGCCTCGCAGCCAAAACACTAAAAAAACTCAAAACAGAAGCAATATTATAACAAATTCAATAAACACTTTAAAAATGGCCCACATCAACAACAAATCTTTTAAAGAGATCCTTGAAAATATGGGGGGGGGGGGGAATCTTTAAAAAAAGAGAAAACTATGAATTTCTACAAAGGCAAAAACACTGATAGTTTGACTTTTTCATAATGGTTACTTTCCTGTAAAACATGGAAATGCTGATTCAGCTTCTTGTGTTTCCATATTTCCATGAGTGAAATAACCTGAAGAGATGATGGTCCCCTCTCTCTTGAGGGAAAACTGCTAAATCTAAAGATTTTCAAAAAATAAAATGAGAGTAGGACCTAGGGTTTTCATAAGCTACTAAGAGCCACACAGAAAATAAGCAAGTAACATTTCATGGAAGCCTTTAATCGAAAATGATTCACGAAAAATTTAACATGAGTCTTGTTTCTTAGTGGGTTTTAAAATATTACAGAGACATCTATTTTATAACTTCCATCATTCATTAACCAGTATCTATTAAGTGTCTCATCTCTCAGACCTAGTTATTGGGGATTGAAAAAAATAAACTAGTAAGACATATCCCATGGCCTTGACGGTTTTGCAGTCTCATATATACTGATTAAAATAAACCCTCTATTATTTTTAATGTTCACATGTAAGGCATGCTTTTTCAGGCTAGCTTTTTCCTTTGATGCCTGCTATACAACAATGGTAAAGAATCTGCCTGGAATGAAGGAGACCTGGGTTCAATCCCTGGGTCAGGAAGATTTCCTGGAGAAGGGAATGGCAACCCCACTCCAGTATTTTTGCCTGGAGAATTCCATGGACAGAGGAGCCTGGCAGGCTACAGTCCACGGGGTCTCAAAGAGTCAGACACGACTGAGCAACTAACACTTTCACTTTTTCCATACAACAAGCATTCACGAAACATCCATTGACTACATTTTATCCTGGCTTCCACATTTCATGGTCACTGGAAAGGACTGAACAAACTTAAAGATAAAATTAAAACTATAAAGATAAATCTTAATATGAACCCACATGTTGCAGAAAGCTAATGGGGCCAAAGAAAGTTAAATAACTTGCCCAAAGTCGAGAGCAGAACTGGGACAAGAATCTAGGACTCTGGGCTTCCAGCTAATTATCATTTAAATCTTTGAAACCTTAAGCCCCCTCCACTTTCTTCTTGTGGAATCGACTCCTTCATTTCACCTGCTCTTTTAACTTCGTCTTGCACTTCTTCTGACCCTGTAACCATCTGAGCAGCATCTTCTAAGCCCTCACACAAATTTGTGCTGTCTCCTTAGCTGTGAACCCCATGTGAGCTGTGATTCTAATGTGACGCTTTATATGGACTTTGAAATGAACTGGAGCTCTCAGGAGGAAGACAGAGCTCTGGCCATGAATCTGAACCTTGATCCCATTCACCCCTTTTTCAGAGCAGCCCAGCATGTCTTCCTGCGGAGGTGAGTGGATCCCAGGGGGAGGGAGAAGCAGTCACTCCTCCAGCCATGTCCCAGCCAGCCCAGCTGCCCACAGCATCACCCCACACTCATGTCTTCACCCAACTGAGACCACACTTGGAGTGAAACCAAAAAGAGCCTATCTTTATAAAAAGCTAACGTGAAAAGGTCACAATTCTGACAGCATGCCTCTTTAGTCAACCCCAAGGATTATACAGACCATGGAATACTCCAGGCCAGAATACTAGAGTGGGTAGCCATACCCTTCTCCAGGGGATCTTCCCAACCCAGGAATCGAACCCAGGTCTCACACATTGCAGGTGGATTCTTTACCAGCTGAGCCACCAGGGAAGCCCTAGTTTATCACACTTTTATCCTATAATCTTGTATTAATGCAAAATGCTTTAAATTATTTTATACTGTCTCTCACCTGGTAATGCAAGGTATGTAACTATTAATAATTCAGTACATACCGTTATTGGTAAAGTTGTGTGGGTGTTCTCTTGGATATCAGTGAAACATCTTTTTGAAAAAGTGATCTGTGACTAAAAGCAGTTAGTAATAAATGTGAACATGAGCTGTAGACACACAAATAAGAGAGATCACAAGTAGGTGGTAAAAATGGTAATCAAGCACTTTTAGCTGGAACACAGGATGGTAAAATTTACCTTTCTCAATAAGAACACTCAAGAAATATTTTCTCTTGAAGCATATCCTCATAGCACAATTGCTAATTACTACTAGAAATTAAGCGTGAAAAACACCAGCAATCTCTCATACACAGAAAGTCTTCTTTGAAAACTCTCATAAGTGACAAATACTATGTGAGTCCAAGAAAACAAACAGATCTACTTACAAATTAAAACTGTATCACAACCTTAAAATAATGATCATCAGTAATAACAATATAATAATAATAACAAACTTACCACTGTTTGGGATTGTTTGTGGCAAACTCTTTAACTTGGCATTTTGTTTCCCTTTCGTGGATTTTTCTGAATTCGCATCTTTTTTCCCTTTCCTCTTTGGGGGCTGAGGAGATGAGTTGTCACTGGATCCAACTGTCGACTTAGACTGGCGATCATTTCCCTACGTGGCAAAAGATTAACTCTTAACTATTGGCTGATGAACACCTTGAGTGACAAGTACAAGTCACTAACATGATAAAAGGGGGCAGGGGCCAGCGGTGGGCGTTCTGTGCCGATTCTGCTTCTGTCCATTACCTACGTTAAATTCTTCCCGGTGGCAGAGGAAGGGTCTACCAGGGGAAGGAGAATAAAAATAATAGCACTTGAGGGACTTCCCTGGCAGTCCAGGGGTTATAACTTCTCCTTCCAATGCAGGGTGTACAGATGTAATCCCTGATCAGGGAGCTAATCTCTCACATGCTTTGCAGTAAAAAAAAAAAAAAAAAAAAAAAAAAAAAAAAAAAAAACATAAAACAGAAGCAATATTGCAATAAATGTGAAAGACTTTTAAAAATGGTCCACATCAAAAAATATTTTTAAACAAGTAATAGCACTTGACAACTGCTGAGTATTGATATGGACCAGGTGTTGCTATGAAACTGTCTCACTCAGTCCTTATACCCTGAGAAACAGGTACTGTTATTGCCCCATCGTATAGACAAGCAAATGAGGCTTAGAGGTTAAGCCTGGCCAAGGTCATATAGCCAGCGAGGACCAGAGCCAGTCCGCTGTCTCAACCATCCTCTTCCTCCTACACCTTTCAGAACAATCAGCAGATAACTACTGGATGAGGAATGATGACAAAACCCAGTTTGATCAGCTAATCGAGAAATACCTTCTTAACGAGTTGTCACAGTGAGCACACAGCTATCATCATACAAGCAGATGCGCACTGTGCTTAAAGAAAACCTGCAATACTGACTCATCTGTTGGTGACTTCCACCATCTCTATGAATCACAAATCCAGAGCAACATAGACACAAGCAGCTCAAGACGACATACCCCCCGCCACCATTCCTGCAAGACAACCCTGCTGACCACGCCTATGGTGGTTGCCTCTGATTCCCACGTGCATCTCGAAATGAAGACCTTGCCTCTGAAAAGGGGGCTTCCTGGCATGAAGGTGAGGTTGAGCTCAGCGGCTGCTGTGGTGGGCGCACGTACAGTCCCTGAGGAGCCGCATAAGAGCCACTACAGTGGTGGCCCGTGTACCCAAGGAACAGCTGTGCTGATTCTCAGTGCAAGAAATTCCCTCCTAAGAAGACAGCCTTGGCCTTAGGACACTCAGGTGCTTCACCTACCCAAGTGTGTGAGGTGTGAGGCTGCAGGTAGCAGAAATAATGCGAGTTTTAGAGACCCTGACTCAGAGTCACTGCACTGCCACCAACCACCAATAGGACCTTGAGGTAACTAGTTTCTACCTTCTGGGAACCTATTTCCTTATCAATTCAGTTGAGTTCAGTTCAGTCTCTCAGTCGTGTCTGACTCTTTGCGACCCCACGGACCCCTTATCAATTGAATGGGGTTAATGTGCCTGCTGTTAGGTCTCTTACATGAAATGAAATGGTAACATTTATAAAGTAACTGGTATAGTGCCTGGCGGGCCTCCCGTGTGGCTTGGTGGTAAAGAATCTGCCTGCAATGCAGGAGACGTGAGTTTGATGCTTGGGTAGGGAAGATCCCCTGGAGAAGGAAATGGCAGCCCATTCCAGAATTCTTGTTTGGGAAATCCGAGGACAGAGAAGCCTGGCAGACTACAGTCCATGGGTTTGCAAAGGAGTTGAACACGACTTACCGACTAAACAAAAAAAAAACCAGTGTCTGGCATGTAGTTTTATTCAAGGACTATCAGAGGGCTTCCTCCAAGAGCAGAGAGTTACTATCTTTTTCTTAAAAATCATATCAAATTTACACCATATTGGGTGCAATTTTATGCAACATCTGTACTATGCTAGTATCTGAAAATAAATGTAGTAATGTTAAATAAACAAATCTGCCTAGAAACCTATTATAACTGCTCATTTTAAACATTTAGATATTCAGTCATCCAGAAGTGTTTAAATAGCTTTAGCTATCACCCAATTAAGAATAGAAGATTTCACAGCTTTACAAATGAAGTTATTTATGCTATTTTGTCATAGCCTACAAGAAAATGAATTATGCATAGATTTATTAACAGTATGAAAACTTGTCCAAATCTATAACACTTTTTTGCATAATTTAATTTCCTATTCCAACTGCAATTTAAACATACAGTTTCCACTTAATTATTGCATTAACTGCAACCAGAGTTGAGGTCTTTTTTCTTTCCTTTTCTTCAATGATTATTTCTTGCAAAGCCATAAACTGCCAGGCAGGAGAAATGGCTAATGTGATTACAGTGGAGATTCCAAAACCATCATATGAGAAGGAACCATCAGCCTGGTCTCACATTCTAGTCTATTTTCAAATTAGTCTATTCATCTCAAGATTCTAAAACTTTAAAAGCCTTGAATGAGAGGAGTAACCCTTCTAGCAAGCCTACTAGAATGTTCAGAGATGCTGTTCAATTTATCAGGACTAAAATGAAACAAAGAAAGCAAAACTCTGGATCTCATCATGACAGGGTTTTTTTTTGGTTGTTGTTTTTTTTTTTTAACAGCTTTCTGGGAAAAGTCTTATTCACAAAAGGGGTAAAACAAGGGAGAAGCAGACACCGCATCCTGGGGAGACTGAGAATTCACATGATTTTAAGCATCAACTCTCTTGCTGAATGTACAAGAAGTTCTGATTTACTGCGTTTCTGATGAAAGTGAAAGTGAAAGTGAAGTCACTCAGTCGTGTCTGACTCTTTGCGACCCCATGGACTGTCGCCTACCAGGCTTCTCAGTCTATGGGATTTTCCAGGCAAGAGTACTGGACTGGGTTGCCAGGGACACTTAAAAGACCGATTTTGGAGCATCAAGAAAGACTAGTTGATTCCCATAACTATATGATGCATAGCTTTGGTAACAGATACTCATACATTCAAATACTGATTAATGACTAATTGCCAGGCACTTGACAAGAACTAAACTAAACTTAGCTTCCCTGGTAACTCAGGCAGTAAAGAATCTGCCTGCAATGCATGAGACCCAGGTTCGATCCCTGGGTGGGAAAGATCCCCTGGAGGAGGGAATGGCAACCCACTCCAGGATTCTCGTCTGGAAAATTCTATGGACAGGAGAGCCTGGAGGGTTTACAGCCCATGAGGTTGCAAAGAGTCAGATACGACTGAGTGACTAACACAACACAAATTAAACTTAGAAAAAAATAATTGCTTTGTAATTAGAAAACGGGAAAGAATTCAGATGTTTTCTATTTTAAAAAGAAAACACGTTGTATAGCACCAGGAACTCTACTCAATATTCTGTCATAATCTAAGTGGGAAAAGAATCTGAAAAAAATGGATATATGTATATAACTGAATCACTTTGCTATACCTGAATCTAACACAACACTGTAAATCAACTATACCCCGATATACAATAAAAAAGAAAACAAGACGCATCTAAAAAATAAAAACATGTACAATAAATACAAATACAAATAAATTATATAGTATAAATTATATACTTACCTATTTACATAGTTCATTATATAAATTATAGATAATACATAGACAAATTATATAGAGAGAGGGAAGGGCAGAGGAATAGAAGAGGGATCTTCCTTTCTTTTTTGAGACTTCTATATTTGACTCATAAATGGGGTAGTCATTGCTATTTATGGGGCATAGGGAAAAAGATTGTCATCTCATACTGCTATGTTAGTTGATAAGATAACATTACTGAGTAGTTTGTGTGCTAAAAACTCATAAACACAAATATTTACCAAATGCATAGATAGGCATTTTTTCAGATGAAGGAATTCACTTTCTCAACATTACCCAGGTTTGATTTTTCTACTACTATTTTTCACATAAAGGAATTAACTTTCTCAAAGTTACCCAGTTTTGACTTTTCTACTACACTGACACTTGCTAGTTCCCAAGGGACTAGAAACAGCTATCATATGGTTTGATTCCCTTAAAAAGTCACCTGGAAGTAATAGATTATGATTTTATCCCTAAGTGGAAGAAATCAAGCAGCAGCCTCATTTTACAGGGCATCCCATGCAAACACTAGGCCCTATGTGATCACTCAAGCACTGTCCTGTTTTTTCCCTCACACACATATCAAAATACCTGATAGAAATAGCAAACCTCTGGCTCAGACCAACAGAAAACTAAAAAGAGCCCTTCGATCACCCCCTTGCTCTACTCAAATTGGGATTGTTTTGGATAATTCCCTAGGCTCTTCCCAACAAGATCCAGTTAACTCAGGTTTCTGTCATTACCATGGTAAACTCACTTTAAGCCTTCATGAACATGTGCCAAAGACACAAAAGCCATAATGCATCACAAAATCCCTTGTAAAGTGATTTTGTGAGGGATTTGCCGCACACAGCAGCACTCACAGTGTGTGTATTTCAGCGGAGCATCCAGGAGACCTTGTGAGCAGGGGACCACACTCAGACTCAGGCTGGTGTTTCTCTGTGTATTTGCTGATGGGAAGTGTGAGAAATCTTTTTATCCAAACTGGACACAGGTTCCCAAAAGGCAAAATGGAGTTCTGGAAACTTCAGAATTGACCTTTCACTGTGACTTTGTGATACACAGATAATCATGTTTTCTCACCAAAACCTGAGCAATTGCCGTATTTGAATCTGTAAATTGTTGATCACAAGATGTATTAGCCACTTGGGAATTAAGGACAACTGAGAACAACGTACAGAGAAGGCAATGGCACCCCACTCCAGTACTCTTGCCTGGAAAATCCCATGGACAGAGGAGCCTGGAAGGCTGCAGTCCATGGGGTCGCTGAGGGTCTGGCACGACTGAGCGACTTCACTTTCACTTTTCACTTTCCTGCATTGGAGAAGCAAATGGCAACCCACTCCAGTGTTCTTGCCTGGAGAATCCCGGGGACGGGGGAGCCTGGTGGGCTGCCGTCTATGGGGTCACACAGAGTCGGACACGACTGAAGCGACGCAGCAGCAGCAGCAGCAGCACCAGCAGACGACGACAACGTAAGCTAGCCTTTGGCTCCAACTTTCAAGCATGTCCCTGATTTTATGTCTCTTCCACTAGAGGGCGCTTGGACTCTGTGTGCCGAAACCTCACAGCTAGAGACACCCTCCCTCTGGTGGGTTAATTTTTCAAACTTAATAGAACTTCAGAGGATTCACTTATCACTTCCTTTTGTTTTCCAGGCTAGAATCTCAAAGTATTTGTTTCTGTGACCCCCCAGTCTGTATGAGGGGTGACTTCTGGTCTTTTCCTGCTTTGCACAGGGCATTGCCTGGCTGTTTTGAAAGGGTTGCTGGACCCCCTCACCGAACCTCTTCACCTTTACCCCAAACCCTACTACCTACACTTCCTACCACAAGGGTGGGGCCTTGCTGACCCATCACTTCTGCACAGCAGGTCCTCTATGGAGAGTGTAGCAGCTTTCTCTCTCTCTTTTTTAAGCTCTATCAGGCCCCCACCCACACTTCCCTTCCTTATGCAATACAGCCATTCCTAGAAAGCTTGTGGAGAAAAGAATTCCTAAAAGTCCAACTCTGGGTCCCCTTTGATTTGCATCATGAGTTCAGGGATGCCTTCCCTTGAACTGAACATTAAGTAGCTCCTTAAGTTGTAAGCCAGCTCACCCATCGTCCCCTTCAGTCACACTCACCCCAACTCCATGCCAAGCAGTTAAGGATCTTGAAAATATGTACATTCTCCAGGGAACCAATTAGTTAAAGGAAAGGAGCAAACTGATCCTTCCCTTAAAAAGTTTCTGAGCTTGTGACTTTGGAATGCCCGATGTAGAATATTCTCTCCGTGTGGTTCACGGCCAGTCACTCACAAATCCACTATATAGGTTTCATGGAACCTCACTGTGTGCCCAGGGGACTATGCCCCTCTGCTGAATATAATCTCCTACAAGAGGCCCAGCCTGGCCACCCAGGGGGTACTGCACCCTCTCTAACTTTCTCCTCCCATATCCTGATACATGTTTCTTCAAGTTTATCCCTGGTTAAGATCAACTGTGTATTAGTTTGTCTTTTTCCTCCTCCAGAATGGAGGCTTCAGACATTTATGGTTTTTTCTCTGGAATCTCTGCCTCCCCTTCCCCACAAGCACTAAAACAGTTCAGTTCAGTTCAGTCACTCAGTTATATCCCACTCTTTGCAACCCTATGGACCGCAGTACGCCAAGCCTCCCTATCCATCACCCAACTCCCAGATTTTACTCAAACTCATGTCCACAGAGTCGGTGATGCCATCCAACCATCTCATCTTCTGTCGTCCCCCTTCTCCTAGTGCTCGGGACATAATATGGACTCAATAAATGGCCACTGGATGAATGCAGCCATCAGTGACAACATACGATATCCCCCGCTGCCTTTTGTCCCAGTCGCCCGCATCACTCAGGACTCCAGTCGTCCCACTGCCTCCTGCTTCTATTCTTGCCCCACCCACTTCTCTGCAGACACCACAGCCAGAATGATCTTTCAAAAATAGAAATCAAATGCTATCACTCCCTTCCTCTGCCCCTCAAATGGTAAGGAATCAAATCCAAACTTCACACAAGGCCTGCACCACTGGGCCCTGCCTGCCTCTCCAATCTCATCACAGACCACCCCAGCCTTCTTTCTGTCCCCTTTCTTTATGCCAAGCTCTTTCCTGAGGGCCTGCTATGGAGGCTCTTTCTCCCCTGCCCCCACCTTGTATGGCTGGCTGCTTTACCTCCTTAAAGTCTCAGTCTCAGAGCATTTTATATCAGCAAATGCCCTGCCACATTTTATTGTCCTCATGGCACTGATTACCACCTGAAATTATATATTTGTTTAGACACTGATAGTCTATCTACCCCCGTTCTTCCACCCCTCCCCGCCCCAAACAGACACAGGCACTAGAACAAAAGTTCCGTGTGGTCTGAAAGCTTGTCACCACTCTGCCAGCTGCTTGAAGGAATTCCTGGCACTCAGTAGGTGCTTGTTAAACATGTGTTGGATGGATGGCTGGATGACCAGATAAATGGACAGATGAATCTACAGAATGCTTCGTGAGAAAGCATTGTGAGAAAAGGGACAGACTCTGCTATCACTGTATTATTCTAAGTCAGAGCATGGCAGTATAACATTGGGTCTTTGCTTGTGTACGAGATAGAAACTCATCTCAAAACATAACTTTGAGTCCTTAAAGGTCCCTTCCTTAAAGAGACCTTTTCCTGAAACACATATCTAAATTCTCCTTTTTAAAAACAACAAGAACAAAAAATAAAATAAAATAAATTCTCCTTTTATTTTCCTGCATATCGTTCTATCCTTTTCTCTCATTTTAATCACACTTTGCAATTATACACTTCTTTGTGGTATCATTTGTATAACTTTGTCTCCTTGAGTAGGACAGAGCTAAGAGAGAGTGTTGTGTCTTTTTGCTCAATACTATCTCCCTGGGGCTTAGTTCTAGGCCAGGCACACAGAAGACATAGCCAGTCATCATTAGATGACCCAGTATTCACAGCACAGATTCAAAAGAACTTCCAAACAAGTGATCAAGAAGAGGTACACACGTGCCTCCTGTGTATGGATTTGAAAATTGGAAACACATTTTTAATTTAAAAAAATCATTCCAAATTCCAGAAGAATAATAGGCACCTAATCTCAAAGTTCAGTCACTGTGAATGTAAAGACCTGAGTCCTAATCTTGGTTCTGACATGAACTTCCCTGTGATCTGAGTCAGTTATTCAACTACACTTGGTCTCTGTTTAACCATCACCTTTCCAGCTATACTGTGAGGGTTAATGAGCTCCTCTGTGCACGGTACATGGAAGAGATTCCACTCCAAAGTCCTGAAGAAAAGAAGGGTAGTCTCCCAAATCTAAATTCCTGGACTTTATTTAGCTTTACGGCTTCCCAGGTGGCGCTAGTGCTAAAGAACTTGCCTGCCAATGCGGAAAACTAAGAGACACGGGTTCGCTCCCTGTGATGGGAAGGTCTCCTGGAGGAAGGCACGGCAACCCACTCCAGTATTCTTGCCTGGAGAATCCATGGACACAGGAGCCTGGTGGGCTACCGTCCATAGGGTCGCAGAGAGTCAGACACAACTGATTTAGTATGCAAGCACACATTTAGCTTTATGATGGTTACAATATATTTTTCAGTTACTGGAACACTCTCTCTCCCCTTGCTCTCCATATTCATGAAGTTGTGGGTACTCTGTGGCTCTCACTGTGAGCTCTGCCCTCAACCCTCTCTATTGCCACCTCCCCATCCTCCCACTCAACAGTGTGATGAAGCCAGCTCCTCGCCAGGCTGTGATGAGTGTGAGGAAAGAACGTCACCATGACACGCCTCTGCTCTTCAACTATGACCGTCACGTGGATGAACTTGCAAATTCTCATCTGATGTCCTCAGTCTCTGCCATTTACAACTACTTGCTGAACAGTCTGCAGCTAGACTCCATGAAGACATTGACAACTCAATGCATTAGAAATTAAGCAGGTGATTCTTTCCTTAGCTGCCCTCTAATTAGCTATAGTACCACCATTTTCTCAGGCATCCAAGCTCAGAAACTTGGCCAAGGTCAGCACTATTTCTTCACACACAAAAAAACTTTTTTTCAAGAATTTCACACAATGTTAGAGAAAAAAGGGGAGGGGAAGAAATATCTAAATCATCATTAGGAGACAATATCATTGTCCAGCAGCCACTTATTTTACAAGACGCCAATTAAGAGTTCTGCTTATTTAATTCAGAAAGGGAGAATATCAGATCAATTCTGACCTCTGCAGGTCAGGAAATTCAACCAAAAGAGCAGAAAGAGAAGTTTCAGCTAAGAAGACCTGTCAAAGCAATACTCCAGCAGGACATGAAGCTCATCCCCATGAGGGGGCACAGACAAAACACACAAACAGGTTAAGAAGTTGCCTACTAAATGCTTGTCACAGTTTCCACGTAATGGGTATTCAGTAGATGATGCTGAAGTAACAAATAAATGAATGAATGGTGGATGAAAAAGATTCTGATAAGGAGCTAACTATTTAGAGTGATTCTCAATCTTTTTTAAAAATATAACTGAGGAGTGCCATTCTGTTACATACCCTTTCTTTTCAGTCTTTGTCAGTGATAGAAAACAACGCTGGGCAGACCAGTGATGTGACCTAAAACAGCATTTCTTCTCATTTATGTATTATTGCCTAGATTTCAAGTTGGTATAAATTTTATCAAGTCTATATATTAGGAAAAAAAATCTCTTGAAATCCATATTTTAAAAATATTAGCTCTCCTCTAGAAACATAGTTGTAACATTAATGTTCTAATGTTGTTCCACATAATTGCTTATCTACCACAAGGTGGCTACGTTTTATTTCTTCAAATTTAATTGAAACCCAACAGACAGCCTCTCTGTTATGGTACAGAAACACAGAACATTAGTGAGTAAAGTATATGATACTCACACTGCCTTTAGACTTTCTGGATCCTACAATTGGAGGTAGTGAAGAGGTTTTCTGACTGTGAAAACAAATTAAAATTTAGAAATCTGAATATTATTCACAAATAATATACAAAGCAAGATAATTAACATCTGTTTGTCACCCCGACCTGGAACTCAACTATTTATAGACATCAGTATTCCACAAAAAGTACCACTGACTTTCCCAATTTCACAAAGACCACCAAAACATTTCCAAATTCCATTCCAAAAGATTATTTTTTTAATTGGAATATAATTGCTTTACAAAGTTGTGTTAGTTTCCGCTGTCCAAAAGATTCTTAATGTTTTCTTGTATAGCATTTTAGTTGATACTTACAAATAAATTTAGTACCACCTTTAACTTTTTCATACCACTTAAAATAAAATCCCTAAATTTTTTATTTGCATTTCAAATTTTTAAAAAAGGCATCTCCCAAGCTGAGTGACGATTTTGCCAGATTGTGTTTAAAACTAAAAATGGTAAAGTTTTTTTTTTTTTTTCATCATGTCTATCATATCTGGTAGAAGCACAGAATGGTAAAACACTGGCATTTATATTCAGGGAGTTTCTAAACCAGTCATTCTCACCAAAAAATTTAAAAACTGCTCTTTGGCCCTAAGTATTTCCCAGATGTCTCTTTACAGGAAAAGATCCAGGTCGAAAACCAGCTGAACCTCTCTGAAAATAAGAAGCCACAGAGGTAAAGGCAAACTTCGCTGACCTGCCTGAGAAAGGCCCCCGTGAACAAGTTTTCTCACCACCATCATGGACAAGCACAAGCTCTCACTGCGGTGCCTACTGCAACCCATAGCAGTCTAACCCCGCGCTGCTTCTCAGAGCAATGCGGTGAAGTACTTGACCTCATGGATGGGTAAGGATGGTTGGCAATAAGTCTGGTAAATAGTTCTAAAGTGCTAGAAAGCAATGTGCTCTTTGCGATACTTCAAACACCACCCCTGAAATTCCATTCCACCTATTCCGTATTGAGAAACCCTTGGTTAGTCTCTCCATCAAGCTACACGGGATGACAAATTGATGGAGAACACACTGGTGACATGCTGCTCTATCTCTGTCACATGTCACCCATCCAATTAGGAGCAACTACACAAAGTCAGTTTTCCAGCCAAGTAGGCATGGAAAAGCAGCCGTGATGGACCGCAGGGCACCATGAGCAAGCCCAAGGGTCCCTGCAAGCAGGGACTGAGGCTCTTCATGCAAACGCATGCCTGGGCAGTCCACCTGCTGGGCTGAAAGAAGGCATTCTTCACAAATGTACGACATCTCATAGAGCAAAAGGCTTCTCTGTGCACTGTGTGCAATTATAAGGGTAACCCTTAAAATTTTGCCTGAAATAACTATACACCCAGCGCTCCGCTTATTTGTATAAAAGAAATATATTTCTGTATTTTACCATTATTATTTTTAAGTAGAAAATATTATTTCTTAACCACCTGTAGATATTCCTCTATGCATCAACTGAAAAATTATTCAATAAAGTCAACATTTTTAAGACTTCTAAAAGCATATGTTGTAGAGAAGCTCACTGCCCTGTACCTTTTTCACACAAAAAAATCTTTATATTTATTATAAATTCATAAGTGAATGGCTAAAAAATACTATATAGTCTATCACAGATTCCTCAATATTATATTTTTACGCAATAGTTCTCAACCTCCAATCACAGCAAAATAAATAGTGATCAACATGTATTGGACATCCTTTCCTTTCTAACCGATAAACAAGATTCTAAAAAACAACATAAGATTCAATGCTATTTCAAGTGATAACTAAACTATGAGACATGAGTGAGGATGCAAACGTACCCGTAAGACTTTCTCATCGTCGACTTGTCAAAAAGTAATTCACTGTAAGGCAACTTCTTAAACTTATCTCTGCCGACAGCCACATAAAACTGCCCATTCTCCAGCTCTGCCCCACTCTCAACCAGTTTTCCTTCTAAAGTGTAGAGTCTGCCAAAATATGAATGCCAGCAATTCAAATGTTAACAAGCATTTCAAGAACCGCTAAAATCACAGTCAATTAAAAATTCTATTCCTAAATTGGCTCATTTGATACTATGCTAAACACTGAATTATAAATGTCTCAAAGTCTTAAGACTCAGCTAAGTACCAGTGCAGATGCAATTACAGTCTAGCTGTACAGAAACCTGACAGTCTAACATAAGGATCCCCTATTGCTGCCATATTTAGAGCTTAGAGGGAGAGAATTAACTTGTAGAGAATGCGTGTGTGTGTGTGTGTGTGTGTGTGTGTGTGCATGCTCGGTCATGTCCGACTCTTTTGCAACCCCATGGACTGTAGCCTGCCAGGCTCCTCTGTCCATGAAATTCTCCAGGCAAGAATACTGGAGTGGGTTGCTGTTTCGAGAATGTCATACTTTAAATGAAGCTTGGCTTCCACTGAAGTTTGATTCTTCTCTTTATATTCTGTAAGCACTTAGAAAATTTATTTTCTTAATGCACTGTTGAGGTTAACATCCAAGAGCAGCCATCAGACAGAATTTTACATAGAAACATACAGAACTAGGTCAGAAAACAAGAGGTGCGAGGGCAGGAGGTAAAAGAAGCCATTGCCAGCATTAATGATGCAGAACTGCATCGCGTGCATGCTTCTCTTTTTTTGCCTTCCGTCATCTTCCCAGAATCAAAGGATTTCACAAGAACCTCCCTTTACTGTAAAACTGTTGCTGCAAACTACAATGTGTTACTTATTAAGAGAACAGTGATAACCTTGCTAGATGATTTAAAGTGTCCACACAGTTTGTTTAAAGAGCAAGAAAAAAACAGACAGCTTAGAAAACCATGCCACAAAGAAGACAATGCATGTTTTTGAAGGTGATAAACAAGAGTTAGGAACTGGATTTTAAGATGATCACTTTAAAAGTTCTCAGACTTCTTATATCACAAAATTAAGGGCAGTGACATTTGCAAAGAAAAAAAAATCCATTGCTCTGTCTGTTTATTTACTGATTATGTGAAAGTCGGTATCGTATGGAGTCAAGAAGTAAAATAAAAGCAGCCACTTAACCCCCTAAAGTGTGTTAGTGTTGAGTTAGCATGAAGATGCTAAGGTAACGCACTTCTATCCCTACAAGTCTAAATACCAACACTTAACCCAGATAATCTGGCTTTCCTGCCTTGACCTAGACCAAGGCCTCTGGACATTATTGATGTTTTGGATCTGATAATTGTAGGAGAGGTGGGAGGCTGTCCTGGGAATTGTAGGATGTCAACAGCACCCTTGGCCTCTTCCCATGGGATGGGAGTAGTAGCCATCTCTAATCCCTGTGACTCTGGACACTGCCAGCAGCCCTTACTGGTAAATCTGCCCCTGGTGGAGCACCTGTTGGAAACCAACCCCTAGATGGAGGCCTAGACCCATATGTTCTTCTTTTCTTGTTTACCTTCAAAATAGGAAGATCTGAATCCATCATTAACTTTTACAGCTAGAAATTAAAAGACAGCAAAGCTGTGGATCTGGCAACAGCCAAGATTTGACTGGTTTTCTCTACAGACCGGTAAAGGACACTGAATAAATTCTAGGCTGTGAACTTAGCCTTCCTTTATGCGACTGTTGCTGACCTGCTTTCTTCCTTTGATACAAAACATGAGAATTATAAACAGGGAGTTGAATGGATTTGTGTGGGATGTTTTTGATATATATACTGATGCCCAGGAATGGTCCAACCATAAGAATTACTCATGTTCTGTTTAGCTCAGTTGTAAGGAATCTGCCTGCAATACATGAGACCCAAGGTTCAATTCCCAGGACAGGAAGATCCCCTGGAGAAGGAAATGGCAACCCACTCCAGTCTTCATGGCTGGAGAATGTCATGGACAGAGGAGCCTGGTGGGCTGGTCCATAGTGTTGCAAGAGTCGGACACGACTTGGCGACTAAACCACCAGCAGGTATTTTTAACCCACCATGTTCTGTTAAGGGAGGGTGGGGGTGTCCCAAGTGAGCAACATGCAAATCTCTCATGTCTGGCATTACACTAAGAAGTAAGCTTCTCCAACATGGAACTCTGCTCAATGTTATGTGGCAGCCTGGGTGGGAGGCGAGTCTGGGGAGAACGGATACATGTGTCTATATGGCTGAGTTCCTTTGCTGTCACCTGAAACTATCACAATATTGCTTGTTGGCTCTACCCAATACAAAATTAAAAGTTAAAAAAAAAAAAAAGAATTAAGCCTCTCCAAGTACTCACATGTTCAGGGGACATATAACTATATTCTCATTTCTGTGTTTGTCCTTGCCTGTATTTTATTTCTATTTATCAATTTGTTCACGTCAATATATGTATGAATAGGTGTATCTGGGCATGCAATTGTGTTTATATATCTTTGTGTGCTTCAGAGCATTTACTGAGTGGGTTTACATCTGTGTATGTGTCAAAAGACAAAACAATATATCTTTTTTTAAAAAATCAGTATATAACTATTGAGATCTGCCTTTACTCCTGATACCAAAATAAAATCCAAAAGGATCAAAGGTTTTAACGAAAGTTAAAACTTGAAAGATGAAAATGTTGGATAATTTTTTATCATCTAGGAGTGAAGAGAACCTAAGTTAATCATACAACTTAATGATCATAATGAAAGCCTGAAAATTTGACTGCATCAAAATTTAACATAACTGCATGAGAAAAGCAACATAAAAAGTAACAAAAATATAAACTGGAAAACAACCCTACAAGGGATGAATAATTATATGCTCATTTTACAGACAGAGAAACTGAGGTACATAGAGACAAACTAGTGACCTGAAATTCAGATCTAGGGACCAGTGTCTCCAGGGCCTCATGGGAATATCCTCAATAATTCTGAATCCCATACACTTGCAAGAAGATTACTCTGACATACCTGTGGACAGCCCCACTCCTCAGAGTTATCTTTTCCGTGACCATCTGCAGTACATGATCCCACTGATTCAAGGCTTTTCTAGGAATGAGGAGTCGAGAAGCCGGGTTTATGAGGTCTCCATTTGCAATTAAGCTGAAAAAAAGGCAAAGCCAGAGGTAAACCATTTGACACAGTTATGCCTTTAAACTACAAAAGAAGTCCCAAACCAAAAGGAAACCACCACACTAATCTTGACCCAAAACATGAAGGATTCCAACTTACAAGATAGTGCAGGGTTCCAGAAGCGGTTTTCTAAAGCGAGATGACACATTGATCCTGCTGTGGGTTACTGGTTTTACCTTTAAAAATAAAGAAATAAAAATCACTGTACTTATGTTAGTATTTTTTTTCCTATGAGGAAAAACTAGAGGTTTCCAGGAAGCTGGCTGAGAACTGCGATGCCTTTGTTAAAACCTTGCTTTTTTTCCCCCCAACTTATATAAACCCTCTGTGCTTACCTTTTATCGATGGCATATAGCTTTAACAGAGCTCTCAAGAAAAATTTCCTTTAAGCCCGGGGCATATTGCTCATGATCTGTACCAAAAATTGAAACTATTGAGCTACTATGAGAATTCCAACACCATTTTTAAAACAGTTCCTTTCTGTCAAATAAAAGTACATAAATGTATAAACTCTTGAATGAAGTGCCCTCCCCACTCCAGGCACGACAGAGTGTTTGGTCATCTCTGCCCATCCACCCACTCCCTAGTGTGACTGGGTCCCTGCCAGGCACTTAACCTCCTCCTGTTCTCCTAAGACTGACTCCATCAACTTTTCTCAGCTTCACTTCCTCCTCTGTTCACCAGCCACACTCTGAACAGCATGTTCCCTTCCCAACCCCCTTGCATCTGGGTAGGTCTGGTCATCTTTTTGGGCCCTTTTGTTTCCAGGGTCCAAGCTGTTGTATCAAGAACCACACAGCCCCTCAGGCACCTTCGACGAAGACAAGGCTTTGGCATTGGTCAAGCCTCTCCTCCTCCCGAATCAACTATTTCTTACATTTCACACAGTGGATTGTCCAAATCCTCACCTTTCACCCTAAATCCTAAAATCTCACTCCAGGCACATTTACTCTCAGCACATCATCTCCTTCCAAACTTCAAGAGAATAAAGCTCAACAGGCATGAAGGCTCTCAACCTCACTTCCCTCCATCCTCACTTCATCTACATCTTCACCACTTTTCTCCTTTGCTGTCTGTTTCAGAAGGATCCTGACCGCTTTACAAAGCTAAGCATGCATGTCTTGATTTTGTCCCCTGCTGCCTGTTCCATTAAATATCTAAGGCCCTCCATCCCCATTGTCTTCAATTCCTCCCTTGACCCTGCGGCCCTTTCTCTCCTCTTCATCATTCCTACAAGGTCCCCCCATGACCAACACTGCTTACTTGCTTCCCTCATCTTCCGCCAAATACTCCTTCCTCCCCAACCCCTAGCCTAGGTGTGCTCTAGGTCGAACCAGCCGAGTCCCAATCCATTGTCCAAACACACTCGGAATCCTCTTCCACACCTCTGCTCATCTTGCCCCTGCCTAAAATGCCATCCCCTTTCTTCCAGCTTCTGAAATTGCACTCGCTCATCAATACCCAGCTTGGTTATCACCAGTCCTTCCATGTTCACCTTTCTTTACCTTCCTGTCTCAAACTGCTATAGCTACTACAGGATTGATGATCACACTTGCTTAGAGGGCTTTTTTTTTCCTTCCTGATTTGAAAGGAACTGATAAATGAAAACAGCCAACATTTACTGTACTATATTTAATGACAAGCCCTGTACTAAGGAAATGCGTTCTATATCATTAAAACATCAACACAATGCCCTGAACTAAGTACTTATTATTTAACCCTATTTTACAAACAAAGAAATTAGAGGTTAATCGTTCACTTTGCCTAAAGTCACACATTCTAAGGGTCAGAGTTGTCCATACCTATGAACCTCTACTTGCTTTGCACTTTGCTAGTTATTTTAGAGATAAATTAACCCTAAATAATTTATGCAACTCTCTTCTGCCGATTATGCGATTTCGAGATGAACAAGGGGTAAAATCCTTGACTTACCAGTGCCTAAAAGAGTGCTTAGCAACTCCTGTCAGTTGCAAATAAATGTTTATTGAAATTTAATTTTAAAAAACTAATTTAGAATAAAAATTTTTTAATCAATCATAATTTTCTTTCATTTTAAATCCAGAGATTCTTGGCCCTAAGCTAACATTTACAGTGATGTTGATTTTTTTTTTTAAAGTTCAACAGATAATGTATGCACCTGACCAAAATTCAAGTGGTAAAATGGAGGATACAGTATAAAGGAGAAATATCCCCACCTCCGGTTCCCCAACCACAAAGCTGCAACTAACTTAACGATGTTCATTCAAAGACAGCCTACATCTACATATGCATATTGTTTTACGCAGACATTTTATACATGCAATTTTTAAACACAGGGATCACTTGCTATGGCTATTCTCCTGCACCTTGCTTTTTTTCATTTAACAATTCACCAGGGAAACTGTTCCACATTGGTAAAGATTGCTTCATTCTTTATAAAAGTTATGTATATCCACACTGTGAATGTACCATAATTTATTTAATCTGTCCCTCGATGACAATCCTTCCAGTTGCTTCTAAGCTTTTGCTCTCGCAGGGAATTCGCTGGTGGTCCAGTGGTTAAGTCTCCATGCTTCCACTGCAAGGGGCACAGGCTGGACCCCTGGCAGGCATCCTAAATGCCACATGGTGTGGCCAAAATAGGTAATAAACTTTTGCTGTTGCAAATAACGCCATGATAGATTTCCTCACAATATTTATTTGCATGAATATGTAAGTGCATCTGCCAGTCAGTTCAGTCACTCAGTCGTGTCTGACTCTGTGTGACCCCATGGACTGCAGCATAGCAGGCCTCCCTGTCTATCACCAACTCCCAGAGCCTGCTCAAATACATGTCCATTGAGTTAGAGATGCCATCCAACCATCTCATCCTCTGTCGCCCCTTCTCCTCCTGCCTTCAATTCTTCCCAGCATCCAGGTCTTTTCCAATGAGTCAGTTCTTTGCATCAGGTGGCCAAAGAATCAGAGTTTCAGCTTCAGCATCAGACCTTCCAATGAATATTCAGGACTGATTTCCTTTAAGATAGACTGATTGGATCTCCTTGCAGTCCAAGGGACTCTCAAGAGTCTTCTCCAACACCACAGTTCAAAAGCATCAATTGTTCACTGTTCAGCTTTCTTTACAGTCCAACTCTCACATCCATACATGACTACTGGAAAAACCATATCTTTGACCAGATGGACATTTGTTGGCAAAGTAATGTCTCTGCTTTTGAATATGCTGTCTAGGTTTGGTCATAGCTCTTTATCCAAGGAGCAAGCGTCTTTTAATTTCACGGCTGCAATCACCATCCACAATGATTTTGGAACCCAAGAAAATAAAGTCTGTCACTGTTTTCATTGTTTCCCTATCTATTTACCATGAAGTGATGGTACCAGATACCATGATCTTTCTTTTTTGAATGTTGAGCTTTTTAAGTCAGCTTTTTCACTCTCCTCTTTCATTTTCATCAAGAGGCTAGTTAGTTCCTCTTTGCTTTCTGCCATAAGGGTGGTGTCATCTGCATATCTGAGGTTATTGATATTTCTCCAAGCAATCTTGATTCCAGCTTGTGCTTCATCCATCCTGGCATTTCACATGATGTACTCTGCATATAATTTAAATAAGCAAGGTGACAATATATAGCCTTAATGGACTCCTTTCCCATTTGAACCAGCCTATTGTTCCATGCCCAGTTCTAACTGTTGCTTCTTGACCTGCATACAGATTTCTCAGGAGACATCTCTTTCAGAATTTTCCAGTTTGTTGTGATCCACACAGTCAAAGGCTTTGGCGCAGTCAATGACGCAGATGTTTTTCTGGAATTCTTGTGTTTTTTTGATGATCCAACGGATATTGACAATTTGATCTCCGGTTCCTCTGCCTTTTCTAAATTCAGCTTAAACATCTGTAAGTTTTCGGTTCATGTACTGTTGAAGACTGGATTGGAGAATTTGAGCATTACTTTACTCATGTGTGAGGTGAGTACAACTATGCGGAAGTTTGAAAATTCCTTGGCATTGCCTTTCTTTGGGATTGGAATGAAAACAGACCTTTTCCAGTCCTGTGGCCACTGCTGAGTTTTCAAAATTTGCTGGCATATTGAGTGCAATACTTTCACAGCATCATCCTTTACAATTTGAAATAGCTCAACTGGAACTCCATCACCTCCACTAGCTTTGTTAGTAGTGATACTTCCTAAGGCCCACTTGACTTCACATTCCAGGATGTCTGGCTCTAGGTGAGTGAGCACACCATCGTGGTTATCTGGGTCATTAAAATCTTTTTTGTATAGTTCTTCTGTGTATTCTTCCCACCTCTTCTTGATATCTTCTGCTTCTGTTAGGTCCATACCATTTCTGTCCTTTATTGTGCCTATCTTTGCATGAAATGTTCCCTTGGTATCTCTAATTTTCTTGAAGAGATCTCTAGTCTTGCCCTTTCTATTGTTTGCCTCTATTTCCTTGCATTGATCGCTGAAGAAGGCTTTCTTATCTCTCCTTGCTATTCTTTGGAACCCTGCACTCAGATGGACATAGCTTTCCTTTTCTCCTTGTCTTTTGCTTCTCTTCTTTTCTCAGTTATTTGTAAGGCCTCCTGAGACAACTATTTTGCCTTTTTGCATTTCTTTTTCTTGGGGATGGTTTTGATCACCACCTCCTGTACAATGTTACAAACTTCCATCCATAGTTCTTCAGGTACTCTGTCTATCAGATCTAATCCCTTGAATCTATTTGTCACTTCCACTGTATAATCATAAGGAATTTGATTTAGGTCATACCCAAATGGTCTAGTGGTTTTCCTTACTTTCTTCTACTTAAGTCTGAATCTTGCAATGAGTTTATCTATAGAATATACTCTTGTATCTGTAGAATACATTATTTTACAGTGTATCTACAGAATACATTATTAGAATTGAGAAACTGCTGAAATAAAGAAGAGGCAGTTTTTTTCAGTTTAATGGAATGTACTGCAAGCTTTATTCTTGATTGATCCCAAGTCACTTGATTTATTTAGCTCATACTATAGTATAGCCTTGGAAGAAAAGCTATGACCAACATAAACAGCATATTAAAAAGCAGAGACATTACTTTGCCAACAGAGGTCCGTCTAGTCAAAGCTATGGTTTTCCCAGTAGTCATGTACGGATGTGAGAGTTGGACCATAAAGAAAGTTGAACAGTGAACAATTGATGCTTCTAAACTGTGGTGCTGGAGAAGACTCTTGAGAGTCCCTTGGACTGCAAGGAGATCAAATCAGTCCATCCTAAAGGAAATAAATCCTGACATTGGAAGGACTGATGCTGAAGCTGAAACTCCAATACTTTGGCCACCTGATGTGAAGAACTGACTCATTGGAAAAGACCCTGATGCTGGGAAAGATTGAAGGCAGGAGGGGAAGGGGACGACAGAGGATGAGATGGTTGGATGGCATCACAGACTCGATGGACATGAATTGGAGAAAGCTCCAGGAGTTGGTGATGGACAGGGAAGCCTGGCGTGCTTCAGTCCCTGCGGAGGCAGAGAGTCGAACATACTGAGCAACTTAGCTGAACTGATAGATATGCTATTTTCCAGAAAATACTCCAGAATTATTTAACTGCAAATGAATCTTTGCATGTGTAAAGAACAGGCCTTTCTGATTCTACATCTATGCAGTATCTTCCTCATGATACCCTGCCCATCTCTGAATACTGCCGCCCTGGCCACTGGGCTTAAAACTTCGGCCACATCCCTGGTTCTCTATTGCCCTTCCCTGCCTTTTTTGTTTTTTAAATAGCATTTTCCATCATCTAACATATCATACACTTTACTTAATCTAGTTTTTAATTTATTGTCCCTACTGTTACTTCACAGTAACTCTCAATATTAACTAGTAAGGTACTAAGCACATACTTCATACCAATTGTCATTTTTTCAAATGGTTGCTTGACCTTGATTGCTTAATACCCTGTTGGACTGTTGAATTAAAGATGAAGGTGAATACATTATAAAAACAAATAACTTTGAAAATGCATGGTGAGTTGTCTGACACATGCTATTTTTCTTGACTGCATACTTGTCTATAGTTACTATACACAGAAATTCAAAAATAGATGATTTTTTGAATAATTATATAACTTTATTCTAAGTGTATATATTGCTTCTTGAATTAAATCAAACCATCTGTCTTGAATAAGCTGCTTTCCTCATTCAGTATGACAAAAATATTCCCCAAATGTTCATGATTAACCAGTGCAAATTGAAGATTAACCTTAAATATACATTTCTTTGAATCATTATATGTAATTAACTAATGTCTGTTTCCAGATATGGTAATACAAGAATTTGAAAACACAATCCAAGTAATATATTTGAATTGAAAAAAATATGTAAGACCATTGTATAAAACAAATAAGATTTTTGAGGGGAAAAAAGTACCATTTTTCACTAAAAATGCAATTTTTCTAATTGTCATTTTAAATAATAACTTAAATCACAAAAGAATTAAGCAAATCAACTACATATAAAAGGAACTTTCCGAGAGCTCATATCAGGAATCAGGTGTTGGTCACTTGGTGCTAATCTGTCGGACACGACTGAGCAACTTCACTTTCGCTTTTCACTCTCATGCATTGGAGAAGGAAATGGCAACCCACTCCGGTGTTCTTGCCTGGAGAATCCCAGGGACAGAAGAGCCTGGTAGGCTGCCATCTCTCTGGTCGCACAGAGTCGGACACGACTGAAGCGACTTAGCAGCAGCAGCAGAAGAAGAGATACTGCGGCTTAGATAAAAGAAGCATAATAATGAATTAGAATATATTTTTTTAAATGTACATTTTCTTATTAGCCTGTACACTTTCCCATGCCCTTTGAAAATAATGTTGGAAAGATGAAAATAACACTAAGTATCAACACACCTGCCCCAAAGGACAGAGTACCAGTGCTCCCACTCGGACCCCCAATGGACCAGGAATGTCTTGTTGATGAGCATCCTGGCCAGTGTTAGGTGTGCGGTCTGTGACTATGGAAGCAAGTTAAATGAAATAGCATCCATGCAAAACCCAGACTTTCATTTTGGACCCAGCCGAATGCATACTCCTGGTTGGCTTTACCAGTGAGTGAGGGAACCACTACCAAGCAAACGAAGGCCATGCTTATAGCGCTCCTCTCGTCTTGATTCTGCACAGGGTTCAACACTGTCTTAGAAAAACCCAGTTTGAGAAGGAGCTTAGCCTGGTGAATCAGAGACAGGAGTCATTCCCTGAGTGGAAACTAGGTAGGTAGATAGATAAAGAAATAGATAGACAGACAGACTAAATACTTGGCTAACATTTTTTTGGAAATAGTCCAAACATAAATTTGGAAATATTTCAGAGTCCAAGGTGGCAAAGCGACTTAACTTGTGTTCACTCTGCTAGAATAGAACAAGCCAGGTCTTTGGATATAAAGCACATGTACCTTTCAATATATCACTTTCCCTCTGGTATCTTATTTAGATTGTGTTTATTCATAAGTGGCCATATCAAAGCAAAATAATAATAATAAGCAGGAAAAAAAAAGTTATGTGAATTTGATGTCTATCATTTAATTTAGTCAAATTCCACGTGACACTTCGACAGTACTGCAGCTGGGTCAAATTCAAGTTAAAACCTGCATGACCTTAAAATATTAATTTTTATTAAAAATAAACTCAATGAAACTAAAATTGTGGTTGTGAAAATACATACCTGGATTGATAAAATCAAGATCTACAAACTGAGGAACTGAGTAAAGGCCTGAAATTCTGAACTCCAGGACTGATTGCCAATTCAATGCCTCACACCTCATTTTCTTACTCTGTAAAAATAAGAATAATCCTGCTAAACTTGCCCAAAGGGATGCTCCATGAGCTAATTAATGAAGTGGCAATACCACTCCCTGGGGCTGTTAGGCTGAATGCTTCAGAGACTCCACCAGCCTCAAAACTCAGCACTCACCACTTCTTGAAACCCCAGGCCAAGTAAACCAATGTGAGGCTAAGGACCTGAGGAAATGATGCTGTTAAAGGACACCCTCATGAAAATCTAAAGACCACTGGTCTCCGGTAAAAAAAAAAAAAAAAAAAAAAAAAACTCGATACAATTAAAAGATTGAATTTTAAACTGCTTTTTAAAAAATATATCATGTTTTTATAACCGTCCATATAAAAACTGTCCTTTTATAACTAAATCCAGGAGACTTAGGCTTTTAGGGACAAAAACATATTGAAGTTACTCATTGGCAACATACAGCTCAACCCACACAAAGAGCTTTCAACTCCATCTTCCTCCAGAGGCCACCACTGCCTTTAGACCAAGTCCATGCATCCTGGACTTGGGTATTTGAGATCGTATTTGAGCTCGCCCCATTTCTTCATACTCTTAACCTCATTTCTTCACACACTTCATACTCTGGCCCCACTTCTTCATAATCTAACCTCATTTCTCACTATCTTACCACCTACCCTTCACTCATCTGGATATAATTCTCTCCTCAGAAATTCCATATCATCTTGTCTGAATCTCTCAGACATTTTCCACAGGTATAACATATTTCCCTTATATTATCAATATTTTCATGTACTGCATCTCTCTTTTATTTGTTTATTTTTAGTATAGAACTTCAACTGTAACTCAAATATCCATTCATGGTGCTGTGGACATAGAATTCACTCAGTAAATACTTTTTTAAATTGAAGTATAGTTAATTTACAGTGTTGTATTAGTTTCAAGTGTACAGCAAGGTGATTCACACACGTGTATATTTTTTTTCACATTCCTTTCCTTGATAGATTATCATAAGATACTGAGTATAGTTTCTTGTGCTATACAGTAGGTCCTTGCTGTTTATCTATTTTGTGTATAGTAGTGCTTGTATGTTAATGTCAAACTCCTAATTTGTTTACCCTCCTTTCCTCTTTGGTAACCATAAGTTTATTTTCTACGGATGTGAGCCTACTTTTGTTTTGTGGATATGTTCATTTGTGTTTTAGATATCACATTTAAGTGATATCATATGATATCTGTCTTTCTCTGTCAGACTCAATGATCATCACTTGTAATGATAATCTCCAGGTCCATCCATATTGTGGCAAATGGCATTATTTCATTCATTTTTGTGGCTGAGTAATAGTCCACTGTGTATGTGTGTGCACGCGTGTGTGTACGTGTAGGTGTGGGAGGGGGAGATCTTCAGAAAAAAATTAAACAAAATTAGGACCAATTATTTTGAGCACATACCATGCCCAGAACTGCATCAAACACTGTCTGTATTTACCTTGATTTTTCACAATATCTTTGTTAGTTATTTTCAGATAAATTTATAATTGTAAAATACATCAGAATTTATTTAGTGCTTTTATTTATAGTGATGTTTGTTCCTCAAAATAATATGAAGAGGTTAGTATTATTCCAATTATATAGAAAGGAAAAGATGACCCTATCCACCCCTCAAGGTCACACAGAAAGCAAAGCAACAGTCTCATGGGTCCACTTCTGATTTCCAGCCTAGGGTTCATTCCTACTCATGCTGCTCAAGGCAGAAATAGTAGACACATATTTGCACCCATTTAAATAAGATTTTTCTTGAATTATATACAACTAAATATCCATAAACATTTTTATATATTGGCATATCTAGACCACCCTTATTCAGTGGTTCCAGTATCTTCTCAAGATCATTCAAGTTTCTCTCCCCTTTGCTGCTACCTGTAAAATATTCCTTACATGATTATATCAGTACAATTTATGGGACTTCAATGGAATAAAAATTGAAATCTGTTAACCCTTGAAATTTTAGAAATTCCAGAAAGGCAAGGCAGTGACAAAATCAGCACAGCCAATGAAATATTTTCATCAGCATTGTTATATAATAATGAAAAATTCCAACCACTCTAACTTCAGCGACAATCTAGTTATAGGAGATGTCTCTAATTTAACGAACCAGCTGTTTAGAACATTCCCAGAAGGGTCCAATTAGTTTCTCTGAGCTGATGAAACCACTCATCTCTACCTCGGTCCTCTACAGGTCCCCATGTTGTTGTACCCAGTCCAGGGGCTGATTCCCAGAAGAAAGGTTAGGATTCATCTGTCGGGTGTGAATTATCATCTTATTCAGAGGGTCATTTTTCTGCCAATAACACATATCTTAGCATCAGTTTGCATATTTGTCTTTTGAAATGTTCTCTAAATGAATGTCTCTCTTCACTGAAGCAGGAAAACAACTCAGATTCACAAAGAATATGACTATTCAAAACAGCAAGGTAAAAGATTTCTCTTTAGCATAAAAGCGACCACAAAGTTACAAGTCATTATATATTTGTCTAAATCTAGAGAATACGTAACACAAAGAGTGAGCCCTAAAGTAAACTATGAACCGTGGATAATTATGATGTGTCAGTGTAGGTTCATCAGTGGTAACAAATTTACCACTCTCATGGATGGCATTGATAAGAGGGAGGCTATGCCCATGCACACAGAAGGTATATGGGAGATGTCTGTACTGCCCGCCCCACCCCCCACCCAGTTTTGCTGTGAACCTAAAATTGCTTTAAAACATAATGTCTAAATTTTTTTTAACTTTTAAAAGTGACTCAAAAGATAATATATCCGTCATTAGTAATACCTTTCTTGAAAAACTCAAGTGTAACCATATATTTAAATGTGTATATACTGCTAAATCTTTTTGTCTGCAAAAACAATTGACCACCAGTTTTGATCAAATTTTGAACCACCAAATTAACTTCCCAGCATATCACAAATTTTTAAACTATTGGCTTTCTGGTGTAATTTTCTCTCTTCTGTGCTTTGTGGAATATTTTAAAAGACCAGATAATCCTAAGCATTCTGAATATATAATGTTAAACCTCTCATTTACTAACTTTATTCTAAAATAATTATTTGCAATGGGAATTCTATCTTATAGCAAAACCAAATAGGACTTGAGTCATTTTTAAGGCATTCATAAGTAAGTCAGCATGGGTTTCCCTAATGCTATGCTGAAGAGAATAATATGACCCTCATAAAGTTAAAAAATAACCAATTAACTCAAGAGCACCCTTAGGAGAAATTACGGGAACCACCACTAACAAAGCATTGGAAAAAAAATGTTTTTATCGTCAGACTTTTAATATTTCTTCTTAACTTACTATCCCTTGCTTACTATTTCACCATTGTCATTTTTGTTTGGTTTGTTTTCCCACATGGGATTCTGGTTACCAAACCAATCCAGGCAGTGGACTGTAAAATTTCCACTAAGAATGCAGAGCAGCTGGAAGTGTATACATAACAACGCAAGATGAAAGTTAGCAATGTGGAGCATGCAGGAGCAGTCCAGGTGGGCAGAGTACAACCTCCACCTGCATTTAAATAAGTCATTTAGTCCCCAGGATTCCCACTGAAGAATGTGCCAACTGTACAGGATCTACCTGCAGTCCTTCATAAGCACTAAGAGAGCTATTAACCTACATCTTATGATGCTAGAAAGTAATTGTGTTGTGCTTAGTCGCTCAGTCATGTCTGACTCTTTGAGACCCCATGGACTGTAGACTGCCGGGCTCCTCTGTCCATGGGGATTCTCCAGGCAAGAATACTGGAGTGGTTGCCATGCCCTTCTCTAGGGGATCTTCTCAACCCGGGGATCGAACCCAGGTCTCCTGCATTGTAGGTGGATTCTTTACCATCTGAGCCACCAGGGAAGCCAAGAAAGTAATGAAGTGCTCAAAAAAGTGTTAACCTAGTGTTAGTTGCTCAGTCGTGTCCAACTCTGCCACCCTGTGAACTGTAGCCCACCAGACTCCTCTGTAAATGGGATTCTCTCTGTACATGGAGTGGGTAGCCACTCCCTTCTCCAGGGGATCTTCCTGATCCAGGGATGAACCCAGGTGCCCTCACTACAGGCAGATTCTTTATTGTCTGAACCATGCCACAGAGAAGCCATCTTGAAAGAGCCCCCATGGGCAAAGCAGGAATAATTTAAGTAACAAAATGAAACATGTTGGTGCTGGATTTTATCCCAGAGAATAAAATAAATATCCACAAGTCCATATTGGTATAAATAAATAACTGAATGAATGAATGAACAAATAAATGTGAGAAAAAGGACAACTCTCCCATACGCTAGAATTCCAACAAATACATGTAGAAGGCACAATGGACACAGGAAATTACCATTAGGTAAACAGCACTGTAATAATTGTTGCAGGCAGGAACCATCTGTGGATGATAAAATTTGTGGGTAAAATCCTAAATGATAAGAAAAAGTATATTTGCATAGTTTCACAGCATCTCCCCTCAAAATATTTGATAATCACAAAGGAAAAACACTAACTCTACAGTGGAGAAAGCTATTAAATTCCACCTTAACCAAGAGATCAAAACGGATATCATTAATAAGAAGACATATCAGCATTACATACTCTAAGAAAAAATATAAATTAAAAAAGGATTAATTCTCCATGATGCAATCAAGAAATTTCCCTTCCCAACTTCTTCCTAGAGCATGTACTTTAGAAAACTTGCAATTATAAGCACTTTCTCCTCTCTTTGAAAGGTATGTACAATCTTTCTAAAGATTAAGATAGGCCTTTGCCAACTTTACGACCTGATAATGTCTCTCTTAAAGACCTAGTATATAAATATCAAGGGAGATAACACCCTTATCTTTCACTTTCTGTTGGGGGACAGAAGCCGAATTTCAGTGGATACGTTACTTCAAGCTGCAAGCTAGTTCCTTTCATAACGATATGAGTATTATAGCTTTTCTTCTGGATAAAGCTAACTCAGATAGTCAAATTAACCCAGATAGTCACCCCAAATACCAGATGAATTGACAATGAACAGTGTGTGACCAATGGTGCTTTCAAGTCCACACACTTTGGACCAGTTATTATCTTGAAAACATGTATGTTACATCTCTCCAACAGTACCTTCTGATGGGATACATTGAGCAGGACACAAGATCATTTCTTGAAATTCTTGTCAAAAAATAAATAACCTCAATCCAATCACAAGAATACATCAGGCAAACCCAAACTAAAGGGACATCCTACAAAAGAGCTGTCCTTCACAGTTGTGAAAAGGTTAGTCATTTTCGTGTCTGACTCTTTGCAACCCCATGAACTGTATGTAGCCCACCAGGCTCCGCTGTCCACGGGATTCTCCAGGCAGAATACGGGAGTGGGTTGCCATTTCCTTAGTTGTGAAGGTCAGGAAAAACTGAGGAGCCATTAGTAAACCCATTAGTAAAAACTTAGGCAACATGATAAATTAAAAGCAGCGAGGAACCCTGGATGGGATCCTGGACCTGAAAAAAAGGCTTTGGCGCAAAACTCTCCTAAATTTGAATAAGATTTGTAAATTAGGTCATTGTATCAATTTTTATTTCCTGCTTTCAGTAATGATTCTATGGCTATGGAAGACGTTAACTGAGGAAGCTGGGCGAAGTAAAGCATATAAGAAATTCTCTGTACTGTTTGGCAACCTTTATCTGAAATGATATCAAAATAAAAAGCTAAACAAGTATAATCGTAAATATCCCTTACCATAACTACCCACTCCAGTATTCTTGCCTGGGAAATCCCATGGACAGAGGAGCCTGGCGGGCTACAGTCCATGGGGTTGCAAAAGAGGCGGACACGCCTCAGTGATTGAACAACAACTAAAGATCTGATACACAGGAGTCCTCCCTTGCCCAGTCTTCCCCTCCTTCGCCCTGTTTTCTCTCAATAACTGTGCCCAACTCTGCACTTAAAATGTAATGTACAAAAATACTTCCTGAGGTAACCAGCAACGGTTGTCACTTGTAACTAGAGTAAACTTAAGCATTTCTGTCATATGCTTACATCTGGTTTTTGGTTTCTTTTTCAAAGAAACTTGACCCTCTATTACTTTATTAAACCAAGAGACACAATTTGGAAAGAACAACAACAACAACAAAAGTCACCCTAAATCTGACACTAAATTAATAATTTCTTGCACCACTAAAACAGAGAAGCCAGCACAGTTATCTCTGAGATCAGTCTTGAGTTTTGTCCCTTGTTGGCAAAAAGTGGTGGAGGGAGGATCTTGTTTCACATACCAGGCCTACTAGCTCAGAACAATAAGAAACAATGGTTTGTTGTTAACCAGTGAACCTCACTTAATTGGGAAAATATTTGCCATCCCTTAGGGTAGAACTAGGTCAAAAGAACCTCACCTCCACGTCAAAATTGCACCGCGCAGGAGGTCAAAGCCCATGATGTAGATAAAGAGGAATGTTCAAGGTTCAGTGAGGTTTTCTTTCTCAAAAAGCAGCAGTTCAAGACTATCAATGGTACAATGACCCTCCCCTCTGTAAGGAACCCTCCCTTCTGTGGGCTTATCTCCAGGCCCCCCAAACCCAGACCCCTACTCCCCACCCCTCCCACCCCCTGCCACCACCCCCCTCCACCTCTGCAAAAAAATATCTTCACCGGAGAACCAAATACCTTCGCTGGAGAACCAAGAAAAATGACGGTGTAATTCTTTTAAGTAAAACACACAAAAAAGTAAAATCTATATTTGGCCCAGCCCTTGTATTAAGACCTAAGATCTTCAAAAAAAAAAAAAAAACCAATAGTTTATGATTCCTTTGTGTCTCGCTTGTAAATCACTGTTAGTAAGAAAATCAAAGTCTGTCCCCTCTTTGTCCCATCTTTTTCATACTTCATTTCCTTCTCTATCTGGACTGCTTGGATGAGGGCAACCCATTCAAGAACAATGGCATTTGGGTCATTCTGGTATCTAAACTGGGCTTCCCAGGTGGCGCTAGTGATAAAGAACCTGCCTGCCAGTGCAGAAGACAGAAGAGACATGGGTTCAATCCCCGGGTAGGGAAGACTGCCTGGAGGAGGGCATGGCAACCCACTCCAGTATTCTTGCCTGGAGAATCCCATGGACAGAGGAGCCTGGCAGGCTACAGTCCATACAGTCACAAAGAGTCGGACACGACTAAAGCAACTTAGCACACACTTAGCATGGTATCTCAACTATTTGGGCTGCAACACAATGGACAGAAGAAAGGGCTTCATATCAAAGGCAATTAAATAAGGCCAAGTTCATTCTACTTCCAATCTGACTGCTGCAAGGAAAGCTTTGGAATCAGCAGGTCCCAGAAGTGAATTGAATTAATCAAAACCAAAATCTTCAGAGAACCCATGTGGTTCAAACTCAACACTCCACCTAGTAAGGGAACAAGATGTTCACTTCCTCATATACTGCCCCTTTCCTTCTCAAGTAAAGGGACTCACTCACAGGCCACCATCTTTAATTACTCCATGAACAGTTCAGGTTTTTTTAAAAAAAATTTTAATAATAATGAAAAGGCATTTTATTTTAAATATAGCAGTGTGTACATGTCAAGCCCAAACTCCTGATCTATCCCTTCCCCGTCCCCCTCCCATCCTGGTAACCATAAGTTTGTTCTCTAAATCTGTGAGTCTTTCTCTGTTTTGTAAATATGTTCATTTGCACTATTTTTTAAGATTCTGCATATAAGCTATCAATCATATGATATTTGTCTTTGTCAGACTTGATGCTTTTGAACTGTGGTGTTAGAGAAGACTCTTGAGAGTCTCTTGGACTGCAAGGGGCTCCAACCAGTTCATCCTAAAGGAGATCAGTCCTGAATATTCATAGAAGGACTGATGTTGAAGCTGAAACTCCAATACTTTGGCCACCTGATGCAAAGAGCTGACTCATTTGAAAAGACCCTGATGCTGGGAAAGATTGAAGGCAGGAGGAGAAGGGGACAACAGAGGATGAGATGGTTGGATGACATCACCGACTCAATGGACATGAGTCTGAGTAAACTCCAGGGGTTGGTGATGGACAGGGAGGCCTGGCGTGGCGCAGTACATGGGGTCGAAAAGAGTCGGACATGACTGAGTGATTGAACTGAACTGAACTGACTTATTTCACTTAGTATGATAATCCCTATGTTCATCTATGATGCTGCAAATAACATTATTTCATTCTTTTTAATGGTTGAGTAATAGTCTATTCTATTGCACTGGGTCAAAAAGTTTGGGTTTTTCTGTAAGATCTTGTGGAAAAATCCGAATGAGCTTTTCGGCCAGCCCAGTATCTGTGCACCACATCTTCTCTGTCCATTCATCTGTCAATGGACGTTTAGGTTGCTTCCACGTCTCGGCCATTGTAAACCCAGTGGTGCCACGAACACTGGGATGCATGCATCCTTTTGAACCATGTTTTTCTCCAGATACACCCCTAAGAGTGGGATTGCTGGATCAAATGGTAGCTCTATTTTAGTTCCTTAAGGAACCTCTACACCTCTCTCCATAGAGGCTATACCAATTTGCATTCCCACCAACAGAGTAAGAGGGTTCCCTTTTCTCCACATCCCTCTCCAGCACCTACAGTTTGTAGATATTTTGACAATGGCCACTCTAACTGGTATGAGGTGATAACTCATTGTAGTTTTGATTTGCATTTCTCTAATAATTAGAAATATTGAGCATCTTTTCAAATGCCTCTTGGCCATCTGTATGTCTTCTTCAAAGAAATGTCTCTTTAGGTCTTCTGCCCATTTTTTGATGGTGTCATTTGTGGTTTTATTGATATTGAGCTGCATGAGCTGTTTATAAATTTTGGAGACTAATCCCTTGTCTGTAACATTGCCTGCAAATATTTTCTCCTATTCTCTTCTCTCCAAGAATATTTTGTGCATTACAATAAATAACAAATTATAAAGTCCTTCTGATTGGAAAAGCAGCATGGAATGTAGGTCCTGACGCCCTCTGGAGAAACTCTGAAAGTCTTGAAACCTCAAACCATCTACCTTGGGAGGATAACTTAGGCTTTGACCCACCTGAAAAGACAGAGGAGGCTTTGTCCTCTACCCTGAAAGACAAGATGTCCCTCACATCCTACAGACATCACAGGGGAGTCCTGCTGTCCCCATCTCTACAAGGCAGTTATGCAAAGAATGAGTCAAAGATTTCAGTTACATTAGCACTTCTAGTCCAAAAGTTTTAAACACATGTGTTCCACAAAATTTTGTTACTCCAAGGTACATTTAGCAGGTGGAGAGGATTGTTATTATCTTTTAAAATAAATGACAAGAGAAAATCCAGCACATTTTTCTCATGACATCTCTCTCTCTTCTTTGTTACCACACTCAGATCTCAGCTTACAATAGGGTTTATATTAGCATTATATCAAGGCCCTGCTCATTAAAAAAAAAAAATACTATACATGTCAGTGGGAGATGGGAGCTTCCCTGATGGCTCAGATGGTACAGAATCTGCCTGCAATGCAGGAGACCTGGATTCAATTCCTGGGTCAGGAAGATCCTCTGGAGAAGGGAATGGCAACCCACACCAGTATTCTTGCCTGGAGAATCCCATGGACAGAGGAGCCTGGCAGGCTACAGTCCATGGAGGTGCAAAGAGTCAGATACGACTTAGTGACTACACTATTAAGTGGGAGAGGAGTCACATTTATTTGACCATATCTCTGATTTATAAATGAAACTTAAAAGACTAAAAACCATGTCAGTCTCACAACCTCCCTATTCCTTTTTTCTTCTTCTCTTTTTAAAGACATTTACTGGGGGTTTTTTTCTGGCAGCGCTGGGAGGGAGGCATGTGGGATCTTAGTTCCCCAACTAGGGATCGAACCCAGACCCCCCTGCATTGGGAGCACAGAGTTTTAACCACTGGACCACCAGGAAAGTCCTACCTCCCTATTCTTAATACCATAATACTTACTTGCTATCACTTCAGGTCTCCCTTTTCCACTGCTGTGGCAAAATTCAGGCCACAAAACTAATATAATTTCTCTTTATTACCATCACACATGGGACAGTGCAATTTCAATTGTTGATCAAGTTTTGTGCAAAGTTCCAAAGCCCCAAAAAGAGAAAGAAGGAAAAAAGAGAAAATTTCTGTTCTGGTCACCTGAAATAATGGATGCAGCATATGTACCTATGCATAATTGGCAATTTTGTTAGTAAGCACATGTGTACAAAACTTCCGGTTCTCCCTGTTGATGTAGAAGAAAAGAGATACGGGTAATCAAAGCATTCAGTAATACAAAAGTCATTTAAAACCTAAATCAGCCTTTTTTAATTTGCCAAGGTATTAACTATCGCCCCTTTTGACTGAAACTAACATCTACATGAATGTTTATTTCTAGAATACATAAACCAGCAAAAAGATGTCCCCTCATCACTTCTAGGATAGTAGAAAAACCAGTCCAAATTTTAAAGTTTACTGTAGATGATCCATAACATTGAAAATTACACAGACATTAAGAGCTATTAAAAGGACTGACATATATCTTTACAAGGAGAGCAGATAAAGAAATCAGTTTAGTGGGAGAAAAACAAAAAACATAATATCAAAAAATGGTATCATTCACTATCAGTGAAAACCAAGAATGTATGCAGAACTTCTACTGACATTCTAATTTAACCCTTGCTTATTCTGGTTATAGGATTTGTTGCCCACCGTCTCCTCAGACAGTTCACTCCGTCAGTCCAGGGACTGTGTTTTTCCACATCTCTGTTTCTGCAGCACATTGCAGGCAGCAACAGCAGACATCTATGGAGCCCCCCACATGATCCTGAACAAGTCAGTCAGGGTTCCTAGACTATGAGAGCTTACGATTAACCGCATAGTATGTGTTTGATGAATTGAGCTGAACTGAATTAAAAGGAAACCCAGGTTAGAACAGGTGCTGCTGTCATCAAGAATTCAGAGTTGAGGACACTGAGGCCATATAGCAATCCAGCCAGGACTTTGAACTCTAACTCCTGAGATCTTTCTACTTTACATAATAAGCATCTTATTTTCATTTCTACTGACACTTTCTCTGTGAACCCTACACTTACTTCAAACTAATCTCTTCTAGTATCTTCAGCATCTTTAGCAACTGACAGCATGTGATTTATGTGAATTTCACATACATCATTAGTTTTCGTTGCAGTGACCCATTTTTAATGAATCCCTTAACACTAATGAAGATATGGGGTGTTACTAGCAAACAAAATGAATATTCTTTTAACAACAAGAAAACACAGCCTAGTGAATGTGCTAATATGTCTTCCCACTTACATTTCTTTGTCTCTGCTTAATATATATTTAGCTTGATTTATACTTTAATGCCCCATATTTGTTATTCTCCAACAGATGGCTAAGATGGCAAACGCAAAAAAATGAGGTCCAGATGAATATCCTTCCATTTTCAAGGAAGAAAATATAGACTACCTTCTGAGTGTAGTATAAATTCCCTGACAATGAACAAGAATAGTTTGCATGTCAGAAGATGTCTAACAAATAGTATTTGTTCAGGAAGCAAAGAGAAATACTTTCTTCAAGAGCATACATCCCCTCCACATCTACAGAAACTTGAGAAGCCTGCCTGCTCAGTCACAGAGTAATTCTAAGTCCCCTGCCTATTGGCACTGAGTTGTTGACAACTGTGGATTTTACAGTGGATTCCCCTGTGGAGATTCACCTTTACAGTTATTAGATCTCAAGGTAATAAAGAGTTTGGATTCCTGTAAAGTACACTACAAGGGACATTAAACTAGCTGTGCTTTGGATATCTGAATATGCGATGCTTATGAATTCAACTCATTGGGTCCATAAATGAGTATCTGAATGATCTTTGGGCAGAGGGGTAATTTGTATAGCTAGAATAACCCAAGAATTGAGGATCACTGCTTTGCGGACTTATTATAGCCAAAAGCACATTTCTTTCAAGTTCAAGGTCCATGACTTACCATAGAGGTCATTGCTCAAACTACTGGCCAGTGCAGCTATGAAATTTTATGCATCTATGTACTTGCCCTAATGGCTCAGATGATAAAGCGTCTGCCTACAGTGCGGGAGACCTGGGTTCAATCCCTGGGTCAGGAAGATCCTCTGGAGAAGGAAATAGCAACCCACTCCATTGCCTGGAAAATCCCATGGACAAAGGAGTGTGGTAGGCTACAGTCCATGGGGTCGCAAAGAGTCGGACACGACTGAGCGACTTCACATACATACATACATGTACTTGCTCATGGCCTTCATAATTCACCCTCAAGATGTCAATTGAATTTACTGATTTTTCAAGATCTAGCTCCACTCTGAAGTGTCCTTTCTCTGACCCCCTTGCAACGCAATATTAATTGCATTCCTTTGCTTCCATTGTGTTCATCCACAGTGAGCTTACACACCGTGTGCATTTATCACATTTTACTACTGTTATCTGCATGCATGTCATTCCTGCAAAACAACAAGCTCTTCTCTGGAAAGTAGGGTAACATAGTTCTCATTCTTCACCCCAATTGTTCAGCTTAGCATCTGACACATGGTAGTTACTTAATATTTCTTAATAACTACAACTTCAAGACAGAGATCATTTCTTCCTGTTATCCAATGAGGAGACAGTACATTAGGCCTGAGGATTAGGATTGAAACTTGGGCCTATTTAGTTCCAAAGTTCATGCTTTTTCCACTAAGCCCTGCCCTCTCTCAATGAAAAAAACAACATTAAACTGAAGCATTTAGATAAAAATGGATGGGCACTCATCTACCGATGGAAGCATACAAATTGTGGACAGACAATTCAGGTTCAACAGGTTTGGTTACCCAAAATGCATGTAGATGTAGAGCTGAGTAGGGCATGCATGCATGCTCAGTAGCTCAACTGCGTCCAACTCTTTGTGACCCCATGGACTGTAGCCCACCAGGCTTCTCTGCCCATGGGATTCTTCCAGGCAAGAACGCTGGAGTGGGTTGCCATTTCCTTCTCAAGGGATCTTCCTGACCCAGGGATCAAATCTACGTCTCCTGCATCTCCTGCATTGGCAGGTAGATTCGTACCACTGAACCAGTAAGTAGGGAGTGAGGAGGAAACACAAGTGAAATAATAAATAATACAACTGAAGAAGAATGTTTACCCTCATCCCTTGCCACGTGAAACAGACTTCTTGGAAAGCCTTTACCAAGTTTGTTTGTTTGTCTGTTTCCCTGAGCATCAGCTGTTATATTAACAAGAAAAACAAGTTCAGGGACATCTCTGATAAACTCGTGTTTGCTGGAAGATGAGCTTGAAAAAACTACCACTGCATTTTTACTTCATTTCAACTCATTTATACCCCGCAATCCCCAAACTACAAAGAAAAGGTAAAGAAGAACGGTGATAGCTTGGAACTGAAAATACAGTGGAGACAAATAAGCAACAATATTAGCCACCTAACGTTCCAAAAGGAATGGAAAATTGGTGAGGGATGCCTTCTATCACCCCCAAAGTGAAAGCAATCTACGTCCATGATTAATCTAGGTTTTATAAGAGGCCTCACTTACTTTGTGCCTTAATTACATTCCACACAAATAGCTCAAGAAATCCAAGAGATGACACAAAATCCTTTCCACATGGAACAGTCTTCCCTGTATTAGCTTCTATTCCACCTGGGTTTGTATTTATAGTGCCAAAATGAAGACATGAATGAATGAAATGGGCAAGGGGTATTCAAGTTACCATACGGTGTTCCTTTCCATGTTGCTGTAGTGCTTAGATGCTATGAAATACTTAAGAAAATAAAGTACATTTATTTAAGAAAGCAAAACTCTTACACTTGCTTGGATATGGAGGAAAACACCCAGCTATTTTAACCTGTAAATGAAAAAGAATGATACTTCATCCAGGAAGTCTTCAGTGAACACATTACCAGGAACTGTGGAATTTTTTTAATTCCACAATTAAAATTCCCTAACCCCAATTAGCGATAACCATAAGCTAGAAGTCAGTTTTGTTTGCCAGGGATGTCAAGTCCATTCCTGGCTGATCCCTCCCGGTATTACTTTCATTATGAGCACTCAGAAGAATAACTCTGTTTGGATGGCTTGTTGTTGCAATTAGGTTTCCAGGTTACCAACGACCAAACAACCCTGGACTCAATGTAACTTCTAGATATACTGTTCCAAAGATTCTAAAATCTGCCATATGCATCTAGTCATAAATCCTAATCTTCACACCCGTGGGGAGTAGAATAATAAATAAGTCAAAGGAAAGAGTCACTCTGTATAAACAGTATTGGTTGGGCAACCTTGCAGTAAAATCATTCTGTCTAGTTTCAAAGGAGGAGGAATTTGGCCTCCCAAACTATCTGAAAAATTGACCTTTAAAAGTGGACCACCTCGAAGAACACTTAAGGGATTTGAATCTTGTAAATTTGCTTCGTGATTGTGTAAGACAGGCTATCTTCCTGATTCAACATTGGGCCACCTCTTTAGAGACTGATGGGGGCAGGTAGGATCCCACAACTCAAGAGGGACAGGAAGCATCTAGAGAGGAAAGAACCACAGCCACAGAGGCGGAGGGAAATAGGATCCAACGGAATGATGCTTTAAAGGGTCACTACTCAGAGGTTAGGATGTAGGTTGGGCTTTGCAGGTGGCGCCAGAACCCACCTGCCAATGCAGAAGATGTAAGGGACGCAGGTTTGATCCCTGGTTTGGAAAGATCCCCTGGAGGAGGGCGTGGCAACCCACTCCAGCATTCTTGCCTGGAAAATTCCATGGACAGAGGAGCCTGGCGGGCTACAGTCCATGGGGTTGCAAAGAGTCAGACACTGAAGCCACTGAAGTGACTATACATGCATACACAGGCTGTGGGTTAATCATATTTTTCAACTTTCCCAAGCACAGGGGGAAGATTGTTTGTGTTCCCAAAAGGCTTAAATTGCAATTTTAGAAATTTGGCAGTTTCATTATTAAAATGAATTACAATAAAAAGCAGCTGGAGCATTTTCTCTACTCTAAAAACACAATATTGGGGGAGGGGGAAGGGAATACTAACATAAAAAGAAGGTAAAAATTGGGTGCACTTCCCTTGTTCTTTCTGGTATGACAACAACACACACATCAGCTTGTCCTCTTGGGCTCCCAGCTCTCCAGATGTCTCCCTTCTTTCACTCAAAGAGCTACTGAAACTGCAGCCATTCTATCTAATTAGAGACGGACAGAGAGTTCTCCTTGGTGACTTAACTTCCTCCAGTTCTCCTTTCACTCACAGTCCTATAACATGCCTTGAGCCATTGCTTATCAGTCAGTTCAGTTCAGTCGCTCAGTTGTGTCTGACTCTTTTCGACCCCATGAGTCGCAGCACGCCAGGCCTCCCTGTCCATCACCATCTCCCGGAGTTCACTCAGACTCACGTCCATTGAATCAGTGATGCCATCCAGCTATTTCATCCTCTGTCGTTCCCTTCTCCTCCTGCCCCCAAGCCCTCCTAGCATCAGAGTCTTTTCCAATGAGTCAGCTCTTCACATGAGGTGGCCAAAGTACTGGAGTTTCAGCTTCAGCATCATTCCTTCCAAAGAAATCCCAGGGTTGATCTCCTTCAGAATGGACTGGTTGGATCTCCTTGCAGTCCAAGGGACTCTCAAGAGTCTTCTCCAACACCACAGTTCAAAAGCATCAATTCTTCAGTGCTCAGACTTCTTCACAGTCCAACTCTCACATCCATACATGACCACTGGAAAAACCATAGCCTTGACTAGACGGACCTTTGTTCGCAAAGTAATATCTCTGATTTTCAATATGCTATCTAGGTTGGTCATAACTTTTCTTCCAAGGAGTAAGCGTCTTTTAATTTCATGGCTGCAATCACCATCTGCAGTGATTTTGGAGCCCCAAAAAAAGTCTGACACTGTTTCCACTGTTTCCCCATCTATTTCCCATGAAGTGATGGGACCATTGCTTTTACACAATGTTAATAAATCAATCAATGTCCTAGTTCAATGTTTCTTAAATTGTCTTATACCCTTATCAGCCCTACCTGTCTCATATTACAAGCTCCTCAATGACTGCCACCCTCTCTTCTAGATAAGTAGTCTGGCAGGGCAGCATGATGACTCAGAAACATCAAAAGAAAGCAGCAGATTTTCGCGCGGGTGCAGTGCAAAGAGTCGATATGAACCGCTGTATTTTGTAATTCTACGGTAAAGTCTTGTTTTCAATTTCTTTAAATAATGAAGAAATCACAAAGTTGACAAGTATTTGCTTCTGAAAAGTAAATGTATCTCAGATCAATTAAGAAAGAAAACCTTTCTGTGGTTTAAAGAACAAATGAAACTGACACAGGCTTGTCTGCAGTTGCACCATGTGAGGCCCTTTAACTCTGATCAACTTCTAAATCACATCCACATCTCTCCTCTTGGAAGGAAATAGGAATTACTTTTGACAAATTACTAGTGAATTCTCTGTATGTCTTCCAGTTACATAGGAAAAGATTTTGTATCATCTTCTATAGTATAGTGTATAGTGAAATTCACTCAGTCGTGTCCGACTCTGTGACCCCATGGATTATACTGTCCACGGAGTTCTCCAGGCCAGAATACTAGAGCAGGTAGCCGTTCTCTTCTCCAGGGGATCTTCCCAACCCAAGGATCGAACCCAGTTCTCCTGCATTGCAGACAGATTCTTTGCCAGCTGAGCCACCAGGGAAGCCAAGAATACTGGAGTGGGTAGCCTAACCCTTCTCCAGGGAATCTTCCCTACCCAGAAATCAAACCGGGGTCTCCTGCATTGCAGGTGGATTCTTTACCAGCTACCTGACTCCAACCATTTTTAGCAAAATAGTCTTCAACACAGCAACAGAAAATTATATTTCCTCTAATGAGAATGGATGATACATATACATATATATAAAATGGTAATGTTTAAAACTGATCCTTAATTTAATAACAATCTCTAAAATTATCTAAACATGGTGCAGACTCTGACATTCAGATGACAGTCAGTTCAGCATGATTACAAGGAGTTACCTAGTTACTCATTCAATCATTCATTCATTTCTTAAGCAGCTCTTTCATTCATTAAATGTCGCTAATTGTGATTTGTTTTTATCTTACCTATAGTTTTGACTCCCTGGTATTTCAAATCCATTTCCCATTTCCTATTCTACTCATTAATTCAAGTCAACCACAAATGCCACTTGCTAAAATGATATGGAGTATTTTTCACCAAAATTAACATGTTAATAAAAATATTATCAAGAAATAAAAGGTGATTGGAGTGGGGAGGCAAAGAGGTGGCCAATGACACCTGCACTTGATCAAAAAAATCTGCATATTAATCAAGACATCACAGCATACATTTTTAATCTTTGAAAATAAGACATGAAGCACACTGGACAGAGATGAATTGAGAAGCTGGCAGCTGAAGTTTTTTTTAAATCATGTTTAATAAGCAAAGTAAAGGCTAGAAGTTGAACACAGGAAGAGTTTAAAGAACAGTAAATAAAAAAGATAATTGAAAAAAAAATTTTTTTAATTGAGAGAAGAAGGTGGGGATATCCAAAATGTAAAGTATAAACCATTTAAAAGAAGGGAAAATAATATTTGGAAAGAATATAAATATGACTTAATTTTTAAAAATCAAGCATAATAGTTATTAATTAGATTTAAAATTACTTTCGCTCTACTACTTACATCTAAATACATATATTTTGACATAATAAAAATACTTAATACATTTAGAAATACCTAAATTCTTTCAACTACTTCCTCATAATTATATGAAGTCATTTTTTTAGATTACCTGCATGTGAGTGTTCAAATTTATCAGATGAATAATATTAAATAAATCTACATATTAGTAATAAGTGTTTACTCAGTTCTACTGACAAATTAAATTCCAGAAAATCAAATTAAATGGATGAATACCACAAATATCTCTGAGAAAAAAAACAGGTTGCAAAAGAGCAAATAGAGTATGATTTCATTTACATAAATTCCAAATTTAACTATATATTGTTTAAGATTACATACATATGTAGTAGAACTATCAAGAAAAACAAAAGGCAATGGGAGGATAAATATAAAATTCAAGATAGTGTTTACATTTTGGAAAGAAGAAATGGGACTAAGGAGAGAGAGACGAGAGGAGATTTAACTATATTCTGTTCTGTTTTTTAAGCTGAATGTAGCACACAGATGTTCATTTTATTGTTCTACAAACTGTAGCTATGATTTCTCTTTTGTATGTTAAATGTAATTTATAGTTCTTTTAAAAAACAGTGAAGTTATGGAAGGCATCAGCAATCCTGTAATGACAACATTACCAAGAGCTCAGATCCCTCCAGAACAAATATTTGGACCACCCGACTGGTTAAGAATCCTAAGCAGATGAAGCGTTAACTAAAGGTGAGAGGGATGAGGGACTTCCCAGGCAGTCCAGGGATTAAGATTTCCCCTTCCAGTGCCAGGGCTGCAGGTTCAATCCCTGGTCAGGCAGCTAAGGATGGTAGGAAAGGAAGTCATGAATACTATCTGTAATCTCATGATTCTCTGAAGAAATACCTTCATTTCTTTTCTTGTGATGTCATGTATATCTTGGATATTATCTATCACTGCATCTTCCCCACCCCCTTTATCTCATTGACTTATATGAGGTAATAATAATTATCTTTATATCAAAATATTGAGTTGAGAAAGTAGTAGAACTAGGAAAAGAAAGAACATCATCCAGATATCCTGACTAGGAACAAGATACAATAGATAAAGAGATTATGGGTAACCTCCTTCTGAAGAAGAGGATGTGTATGTGTTCAGAGGTTTAAGAAACATTAGCATTGATTTTGGCAGAAACAAAAGATATGCTGCCGTTGGACCACTAAAAGATGTGTGACAATTATTTGTCAAATGTTGGCTTTCCGGCATCTGAATGCACTTTCTGTATGAATGAATACAGTTCCCACCACAGGAAGCTGGGAGAGAGGTAGACCCCACACCACCAGCCACACAAAGAGAAAAAAGCTGATGTTCACTTCATCAGCCCTATTGTAGCTAAGCCATCAGAACATGACCTTTGCTTGGTCTTCTGCCAGCGAACATGATGAAAATTTAAAAACTCATTCATGGTTCTTGGCTCATTATCTCTTTCTCCAATCTCTTCCACTCTGTAGTAAATTTCCATGTAAAGATATTTTTGGTTTCCTGTGGGAATCCTTTTAGAAGTAGACATGCCAAAGCCATTTCAAGTACTGTATTGGAAACATTCAACATAAATATCTGTACTATAGGGAATATTAACAAAGGCAAAAAAAAAAACAAGTCAATTAAGAATACAGCTAAAATAACTAGGCAATTTTGTGATTAATGATAACTTGTTAAATAAGGATATTAAGGAAATTAAAAGAAAATTGTGCCTCTCTTCTGGACTTACTTCCTTCAGTCTTCTTTGTATATCTTTTTATTTCTATCATTATTAAATCAAAGTACAGTAAATAAACAAAACCCTTTGCCCTCCAAATTCCCTTTCAAGAGCAAAAAGACACTGCATGGTCATCATCAATTAAATTCTGTTAACTCAGTAGGATATGCTTCCCTTCGCACTAACACAATATATTTACTCACAGTCCCTCTTGACTCTGAGCTCTATAAGACCATGTCTCAGTCATCAATGTCTTCCTCCATAAAATGGGAATAATAACAGTCCCTACTTGATACGGTTGTTGTGAAGATTAAACTAGATAATTTTTATATAGTATCTAGAACTCTACTAGGGCTTCCAGGTGACTCAGTGGTAAAGAATTCACCTGCCAATTCAGGAGACTTAGGTTTGGTCTCTGGGTTGGGAAGATCCCCTATAGAACGAAAAGGCAACCCACTCCAGTATCCTTGCCTGGGAAATCCCATGGACAGTGGAGCCTGGCAGGCCAAGGTCCACGGGGTCCCAAAAAAGTTGGACATAACTTTGCAACTAAACAGCAAGAAGAACACTACCCAAGCACACAGTAAAGAAAAATACACACATATTCACACTTACAATAAGTTCTGGTTTGGTGCATCTTCCAACATTTTTTTTATGTTGGTTCAATGTTCAAACAGTTAATACTTCAAATATGTCTGATTGTCAGTGTTACCAAAAAACAAACTATTCCCCATCTCAGTGAAGGGCAATGACTATCTATGCAGTTGCCTGAGCCAGAAACCCAAGAAGCATCCAACTCATCTCTCTTCACCCCACATCCAACCAGTCACAGTCCTGTCTCTCGACTCTGATCCTTCTACCATCTCCACAGCCTCGCCCATCATGAGCACCACATTTATCTCCATTAAGTCTCCTGACCTCCAACCTTGCTGGGGCAGCAAAAGTGATCATAGCAATTCCCTGCTGATACCCTATCAACAACTTCCAACTTGGTTTTAGGAGAAACTCAAAACTCCTTTTAAAAACCTTTATGACTTGGTCTCTCTCTACTTGCTAAGTCTCTTTGGCTCATACATTTTTCCAACCCTTCCATCCCATGCTTCAGCCAAGCAGAATGTGTAAGTTTTCCAAATGTGCCATAATCTCTCATCTGCAGACATTCACATATGCTGTTCCCGCTGCCGGGAATACTGTTCCTCCCTCTGTTTGCCTAGCTGACATCTACTCATCTCTTTTAGGTCTCAAATGTCATTTCTTCCTGGAAGCTCTGAGGATTCCCGCTCCAGCACTCTGTCCCTTCCGCCCTCTCCCATCCAGCAGATGCCATTACAAGTGCTTGCTTGCCAATCTGTCTTCTCCACTGCACAAGCGTCGTGAAGCCTGAGGCCTTGTCTGACTTCTTTGCTGTTGTAAGTCCAATGAGCATGATGCCTGGCACATAAATCAATGGTCAGAACTTTTCTGATGAAAAAATCTGTGATATTAATTTTTTTTAATATCAAAAAGTGAGAGCTGGGACTTCCTGGTGGCCCATTGTTAAGACTCTGTGCTTCCAATCCCAGAGGGCAGGGGTTTAAGCCCTGGTCGGGGAACTGATACCCCACATGCCATTTGGTGAGGTCAAAAATAAATAAATAAAAGCCAATTCCAAGTTTAAAAAAATAAAAGTGAGAGCCACAACTTTGTGATTAGTGTCATTCCATTGAGCTCCAAACCCTCCCACATGCAAGGAGGACTGAAATAACAGCAGAGACACAGAGCACCTCATTGCCAGACTCCCCTTCTCCAGACTCCGCAAACAAAGCCTTCTTCTTTTAACATAATCCTTTAGGATCATTTAGATGGAGTAGAAAGACTGCCATTATGATTTTATAATTCTGTCTATATACTCGGAGTAATCCCATAGGGCCTGGAACACAAGCTAAACTGACATTGGTACAGATAACAATTTAGACATATAACCAAGACTGCCTTTCTAGGATAAATTCATGTATAATAAGCATTGGACATATTCTCTTGACACCAAATTTGATGCACACAACTCCGCTAACTTGATACCATCAACTAGAGAAAAAGACATTCCTAATCAGGGAACTATAATATGAATATGGTTCTATACAAGCAAGTGAATTAGGAAAGCAGAGGAGAGGAGGAAAGTTTAGGAATAAATAAGACTCAATCAGTAAAAATGCTGAAAACCCCATTGGCAAATCACATTGCCTGTACTTCATTATACACATATCTATGTATGCATGTTTAGATAATAGGCAAGAAGAGAAGACAATGTTAATATTATTGATAAAGTAATTGAAATAGGATTAACACAAGGGAATAGCAACCTGATTAGAAGAAGTGCCAGCTAGAGGAAAGTTAATTCAATCCAATTTCCACATACTATCTGACTAATTTAAATATTAGCCAATTGACAGTTCATGAAAAATCAGCTACATTTGCAAAAGCCATACAAAAAAAAAACTCTCTATGCTATGGTAAATATATATATCTATAATTTTAAATTTGATACTGAAAATCAGTTTTTAAAAAATCATTTGTGGGAGATCCCATGCAAGCTAACACAAAACTCACAGTACTGGAAATTGAGTTCTCTGTTCAGTTCTAGAAAAACAAGCTGTGACTATGGCATTTTATCAGTCAGCATATAATTTACAAAACACAACTTGGGTAACATTCGATAACTCCTTTTATAAATACTGCTAAAAGTGGGCTGCCTGGTTACGTTACATTTTATAATTGAAATAGCAAAGATAGGCATGGAGGTGCATAAATCTTTGAAACTCAAAAATACTGCCAGAAAGGGAGGAAAAAAAACACAAAGCATCAAGGACTGACTGCCATTAGAAATTTCCTAGAGAGAAAGGTCCCACGTTAAACATTAGACATTGCAAATATACTGCGTCCATTTAGTTTTCACTCTCCCATAGGCCCTCGCCATCTAGTTTTGGCCCCAGCTAACAGGTGGACTGAAATCAACCTTCTTTCAACAAACCAAACATCCAAACTATGTAATCATGCGATGACATCTGAGCTGGATCTGGCTGGCTGCTTTGGAGCCTTTCACAATAATAAATGGGAATTTTCATTGTTGACCAAGCTAGATACGCCTTTATTCTTCACGCTGTAATCAAACAAATGCAAACAAATCTCCCTAACCTTAAAAAAACCGCCTTATGTCCTCCATCCATCCATTTTCAAGTACAGTGAAATATGCTTTATTTTCTACAAAAAGATAAGACTGTTAGCATACTACCTGCGGGACACAGACCTTTCTAGTTGATCTCCAATATGGTGACAGAGGTAAGCTGAATCTCACATATATTCTGACCTCTGCTTTAACCAACGCCAGACTTGAGGTGACAGCTGGACACTGGGGGGACAATCTCGGGCCGAGGACCTAATGGAATTGAGAGGGGACCGTGGGGTCCGAGTCCGAGTCCCTGGCTTCATCAGCGTGGTGTGCTCACCATGCTGCTCCACCAGGAATAGTCCAAGGATTTATCGCTGCTCTGTGCTACTCTGGGTCTTTGAAACAAAGTTTTCACAAGTTAGGTGTTTAAGATTAAACCTGGGACTTCCCTGGTGACACAGTGGATAAGAACCCGCCTGTCAATGCAGCGGACATGGTCTTGACCCCCTGATCCAGGAAGATTCCACAAGCCTCACAGCAACTAAGTCCACACATCACAACTACTGAGCCGGTGCTCTGGAGCCCGGGAGCAGCAACTACCAAGCTCGCATGCTGCAACTACTGAAGTCCGTGGGCCTAGAGCCTGTGCTCAACGAGAGAAGCCCCTGCAATGACAAGCCTGTGCACCGCCAAGGAGAGGGTAGCCTCCACTCCCCTCAACTAGAGAAAGCTTGCCCAGCAACGAAACCTAGCACAGCCGAAAATAAATTAATTTCAAAAAAAGAAGAGTAAACACACACACATGCAAATCTGTTCTAAATTAAAGAGAAATATAATTTAAACTGACACGTTTCTACATCCTAATCAAAAATGGAGACATCACCACAGGGTGACTCATATGCTTAGTTTCTTATTACCGATTCCTCTGAGTTGCACTTTAACACATCATTCTCTCAGGTTTTCTTTTCTGGATGTACCATGTGTGGAAGAAAACAGAAACATCTCTTTGGATGGTTGTTATATCTATCAGGATACTAGGCTAACTCTAGTTATAAATACAAAAACCACACTCCAAAAACAGGAATCTTCTCCAAACCCTCTACTCTCGTGGTGCGGCTTTAGATTTTCTTGCTTTTTAAAAATTCTGACTGAAAGTGCCAGCAAATCACAGCACCACCTGCTTATTGACCCTGAAGAACCCTCTGAAACTTGAGAGATCATGACAGAAAGTGACAATTCAGACCGCCTCCATGAGGGAGTGTGACAACCTGGGCTTCCCAGGAAGACTCTGACAGCCACCTGCCCCACCAAACCGTAGGTGAGAGGGCAACCTCAGTTAACCCTGTCATCTTGGTATACAACCGAAATGAAGGGGTTTATATTTTAAAATAGATGAAAAAGAGATAAGACACCTTCTTTCAATAAATGCCTAGGAATCTTTACCAATTCTTTAAAATCTTTCTTTCAATCTGACTGAAATCCTTCAAACTTCACACCACAGCTTAATTTTGTTTCCCCTTTGTTTGGTACCCAGCTGTGATGGAAAAGATCTAGTCACCACATTCTTTATAAGCATTGAAGCTAATTATTAATCAGGTCTAAATAAATAGCTGTCTTTCTTCAGATTAACAACCGCTGATATTACTTTTCCACCCTTTTATACTTTTTCAAAACTCTTTTCAGTCTCTTCCAATGACAATTCCTTTGTTGTCGTTTCTGATTAGCGCATACTCAGTGTCTTAATGGGGCTAGAATCCAGCCCACTGCCTGGCATTCAGTAGGCTCTTGATAAACATTCTCAATGTGAAAGCATACTTAAGCAGCATTCAATAAATGGTTGAGCACAATTTGTCTTCCTTGGCCATACTTGCTATCTGGCTACATTTTCTTATTATTCTTACCACATGGAAAAAATCATACTTCCATTATGAATTGTCCCTTTGACTCATGAGAAAATGCAATAAGCTCATTACAATTACCCTAAAATGTGAACCTAAGTATTGATTTTCTAGTAGGTGCATAGTATCCATCAATGAAAAGTTTGGTATACCTTGGCAGAACTTCAAATTATAATACATATCCCTAAAAATTCAACATCTGTGTTTCCAAATCTCATGCATCATAAGAACAAGATGTTCTTCTCTGTTCCACAGGGGATGCTGTTGGTGTTGCCAAAAGGACTTTATCTTGGGGGCAAATAAAATGTCTTATTGAGAGTATTTCAATACTTCAATTAAGTGATTTTTTAAAAATATTCACAATTAGCTAGCAATTTAACTATTTTATTAGATACTTTTCATACTTTTTCCTAAAAGGCTGATAATCATTTTATAAATGTTTTCTTGTTAAATGTCTGCCTTTGCTTAGAACAGCTTATTACTATAAATAAAAAATATAAACATGCTCTAATTTGTATGTCTTCCAATTTCATAGACATTCTAAATCATACCTAAATGCCAAGCAGAGAATGCAAGATATATGGAGCAATCCCACAGCACATGTTTAATGGAAAAAGTAAGACCCCAGCTTCTAACTTTTATTCAGAACTGATATGGGTTCAGTTCAGTTCAGTCACTCAGTCGTGTCCGACTCTTTGCGACCCCATGAATCTCAGCACACCAGCCATCCCTGTCCATCTCCAACTCCCGGAGTTTACTCAGACTCACACCCATCGAGTCAGTGATGCCATCCAGCCATCTCATCCTTGGTCGTCCCCTTCTCCTCCTGCCCCCAATCCCTCCCAGCATCAGAGTCTTTTCCAATGAGTCAACTCTTCGCATGAGGTGGCCAAAGTACTGGAGTTTCAGCTTTAGCATCATTCCTTCCAAAGAAATCCCAGAGCTGATCTCCTTCAGAATGGGCTGGTTGGATTTCCTTGCAGTCCAAGGGACTCTCAAGAGTCTTCTCCAACACCACAGTTCAAAAGCATCAATTCTTCGGTGTTCAGCCTTCTTCACAGTTCAACTCTCACATCCATAAATGACCACTGGGAAAACCATAGCTTTGACTAGATGGACATTAGTCGGCAAAGTAATGTCTCTGCTTTTGAATATGATATGGGTTACTAACAGATATTTTTAATTAGATCAATATTTTCTAGGTTGACACAAACACTCTTCTGTTTCTTCCTCTTATTCCCCACGCCCCCTCCCCACACACACAGTTCAATACCAAGAAAAGAGATAAGACAGGAAAGTGTGAAAGAAAAATGAAATATGTCAGTTGTTCTTTAACAGAAAATTCTGTCTTCCTAGAGCCTTGGCAAGGTCATAGTCACCTTGGAATCACCATCACCACTGATGTGAACTGGCTGTCCTTAAAACAATCCTTCTTACTCTGCAGTTACGTTAGAGAGATGGGGGGAGATGTAAAATAAAAGACTGGAAAAGGGCTTCAATTATTGTTGGAAGAACTCACAAAAGTGAGTTTCATTTTCTTTGATGTTTTGATAAATTAGTAAACTTGACTAACATAATCTGGAAATCTTTCCCCAAGTTAAAGAAAGAAACATTTAGGAGTTTAACTATTTCATAGTCCCCTCTTTGAACCTAGAATTCCAAGGCTAAAGATTAGTGAGTTAAACCACAGAGTCCCAAGCTTTCCCACAGTAAGGTTAATAATTACACCTGATTTGATGTCTAGAAACCCATTCCCAACCCAAAGCCTTTAAGTAGCAAACCTCATAGTATGTTTTATGGAGATGATGCCTAATGATTAAACTGAAATGTGAAGTTTTAATAATGATATTCAAAATCTTAAAGACATTCACTGGTGTGACTGACCCGAAGTACAACACATGCTCCCATAGTTTCAGACCAGGTCAAGTTTTGAGGTTTCAAAACCTCACTTCCTTTGTTTCTTCCTCTCCAAGCTTCTTCTGCAGCACTCCTCCCGACAAAGAAGAAACAAAGTTTATCCAAATTCTCCACTGATGAAAATATAAAATGAGTGAAGGGTATTCAAGAGGATCCACTCCTTGAGAAGACATTCATTAGTGTCTTTAGATCTTAATCTGAAGATTTCTGCTTAAGATAGCAGTTCTCCCAACTGCAGAAAGCATACTTCATCATGGATGGGTCACTTTGAAGATGGTGAGACCTGACCAGCTCTCTCTGTTTAGCTGTTACTGCACCTATGACTGGCTCTCCACTAGCAGGTGAAGAAGAGCAGGCAAATGAAGAAGAAAACCAAACAGAGCCCTGATTTTTCTTCAAAAACTGTTTAGCCCTTAAAATGTAGGGTTATGAGCTAAAGAAATCCACAAGACCTACAGCAAAGATCAATGCTGGCAGAGTTAAAAGTAAGGCATGACAAGCAAGGACGGCTAAAGAGCAGTCAACTCCATGAGGACAGAGGCCACATTATTTGGTTCTTGGGTGACAAGCATATAGTCCCTGGGACATAGCAGAAGGTGAAGGTGAAGGTGAAGTCACTCAGTCATGTCCAACTCTTTGTGACCCCGTGGACGGTAACCTACTAGGCTTCTCCGTCCATGGGATTCTCCAGGCAAGAATACTGGAGTGGATTGCCATTTCCTTCTCCAGGAGATCTTCCCAACCCAGGGATCAAACCCAGGTCTCCCGCATTGGAGGCAGACGCTTTAACCTTTCACCAGGGAGGACATAGCAGGCACACAATAAATCCTTGTTAAGTAAATAGCATTCATTCAATACAATTTCAAAGTATACTCTTGATGTTGCTAAGTCGCTTCAGTCATGTCTGACTCTGTGCAACCCCATAGACGGCAGCCCACCAGGCTCCCCCGTCCCTGGGATTCTCCAGGCAAGAACACTGAAGTGGGTTCCCATTTCCTTCTCCAGTGCATGAAAGTGAAAAGTGAAAGTGAAGTCGCTCAGTCGTGTCCGACTCTTCATGACCCCACGGACTGCAGCCTACCAGGCTCCTCCGTCCATGGGAGTTTCCAGGCAAGAGTACTGGAGTGGGGTGCCATCACCTTCTCCGCAAAGTATACTAGAGACAATAAATGTACACCAGAGACATTAAAGGAGAAGGGAATGGCAACCCACTCCAGTATTTTTGCCTGGATTCCATGGATAGAGGAGCCTGGCAGGCTACAATCGTGACTGAGCAGATTCTAAGAGACAATAAAGACACAAAGGTTTAATTACAACTAATTTTATCCCTGAAACGCTAGATGGTGGCCATGAAGACTTATAAGTGATTTGAGACATCCCACTCATACATGAAACACAGAATCACGAGGCACACAAGGAAAACAAATATCTCCCTTAACTATGATAAGGAATGTTCAAAGCTATAGAGAATTAAAACAACTACCAGCGTATTGGAGAATCCTGGTGGCTAAGAGAGCAAAGAATCTGCCTACAATGTGGGAGACCTGAGTTTGATCCCTGTGTCAGGAAGATCTCTTGGAGAAGAAAATGGCAACCCACTCCAGTATTCTTGCCTGGAGAATTCCATGGACACAGGAGCCTGGTGGGCTATAGTCCATGGGGTCGCAAACAGTCGGACACGACAGAGCGACTCACACACACACCAGCCTCTTAATGATAAGTATTATACAGAATGAGCAGACCTCCCAGAGACGACACTCTAACCGGCAGCTCTGACGCATGTGTTAAAGCCTCATCAGGTGAAGACTATCAGAAACAGGAATGAATCTGTAGTCAAAGTCAGATTTGTTGATTTGGTGCAGTAGGGGATGGCACTTGGAGAAGTCACAAAATGATGCTGAGAAAGAGGCGAAGGGAATCATCTTTCCTAAGGTTTGGGTTCTCACTGGAGGATTTGAAGGTGAGTCTAGAGGAAGCAGATTCACTTCTGGACTGAGGGCAGTTTGGAGGTGAAGTTACGAGTGGGGGTTAACTAGGGGCTGTTATGAGGTGAGGGCGGTTTAGCAATTAAAGATGCCGGGTAGGGAATTCCCTGGCGATCCAGCCGTCAGGACTTGGTGCTTTCACCGCTGTGGCCCGGGGTTCAACGCCTGGTCAGGGAACTAAGATCTTGCAAACTGTGTGGCCTGGCCAAAAAATAAAGATGTCCAGTAAAAAAACAGGAGCAGTACAGCAAGTCTAGAGTGTCATCTGCAAGAATGCAGTAATCACAGGAAGGGAGGCCCATAGGGCATCTTACAGAGAGAGCATGACTGGGAGAAGCAGTGTTCTCTGTTAACTGTGGGCTTCCCTGGTAGCTCAGCTGGTAAAGAATCTGCCTGCAAGATCCTCTGGTGAAGGGATAGGCTACCCATTCCAGTACTCTTGGGCTTCCTTAGTGGCTTAGACGGTAAAGAATCCACCTGCAATGCAGGAGACCTGGGTTTGATCCCCGGGTTGGGAAGATCCCCTGGACGAGTGCATGGCAACCCACTCCAGTATTCTTGCCTGGAGAATCCCATAGACAGAGGAGTCTGGAGGGCGATAGTGCAGGCAGCTGACCTGCTGTGTGTCTGTCCTCTGAGCCTGACTCGTGGCAAGGCTGCCTTTCTTGCTTTTCTATCCAGTTGATTTTCACTATTTTTATTAGAGACAGGCTGTGATCCCTATACAGACATAAATATTAAATTATCCTCCTTAATCAAGGAGGAGAAAGGGACATTCTCAAAACTTTAAGCTAAGAAAAGTGGGCCAAAAATGAAAGATATTTGAAACCGTTTCAAAACTGGCTTAAACTTAATCCATAAACTTATGGATAATGGATTATGTAAACCCATCCACCCTTTTTCAGTCCTCTAAACATTCTTCCAGCCCAGCACATGTGCCCTCAATAATAATAATTGACTTACTTCCCTGTCTCATCCTCTAGACTCCAAACTCCTGAAAGTACTCATTTTACACCTGGTGAGTCACAGCTTTAGCACACCCTAAGTGCTCTGCACGCTGTCTGCTTGTCTCCACTGTAGAGAATGTGCTTCAGGGCCTCTTACACAGTGAAACAGTTTCTGGGCCCTAAATAACCACTGAAGAATGTCGTAATCTAAAGGACTCGCTACATGGAGGCGACATGGAGGAGCCGGCTGGCAGCAGCTACAGCTCCAAGTCAAGAATGATGTTTTCCTTTGATGAGTTCACGGATGACTTTGTTGCCACCTGATAGCTGAAAGCACTGGAAATAAATAGCTCAACACAAACAGGGTTGGACCCCTGAATTGCTTAGTACGCAGTACTGGAAATGTTCATATATCTGTCTTTTCAGCAAAACTGTCAATCTCTTGGAGGTAAGAGGTTAGGTTTCAGCAATATGTGAACCGTGAACTTCCAGATGTTCAAGCTGGTTTTAGAAAAGGCAGAGGAACCAGAGATCAAATTGCCAACATCCGCTGGATCATCAAAAAAGCAAGAGAGTTCCAGAAAAACACCTATTTCTGCTTTATTGACTATGCTAAAGCCTTTGACTGTGTGGATCACAATAAACTGTGGAAAATTCTGAAAGAGATGGGAATACCAGACCACCTAACCTGCCTCTTAAGAAATCTGTATGCAGGCCAGGAAGCAACAGTTAGAACTGGACATGGAACAACAGACTGGTTCCAAATAGGAAAGGGAGTACATCAAGGGTGTATATTGTCATCCTGCTTATTTAATTTATATGCAGAGTACATCGTGAGAAACGCTGGGCTGGAAGAAGCACAAGCTGGAATCAAGATTGCCGGGAGACATATCAATAACCTCAGATATGCAGATGACACCACCCTTATGGCAGAAAGTGAAGAACTAAAGAGCCTCTTGATGAAAGTGAAAGAGGAGAATGAAAAAGTTGGCTTAAAGCTCAACATTCAGAAAACTAAGATCATGGCATCCGGTCCCATCACTTCATGGGAAATAGATGGGGAAACAGTGGAAACAGTGGCTGACTTTACTTTTCTGGGCTCCAAAATCACTATAGATGGCTATTGCAGCCATGAAATTAAAAGATGCTTACTCCTTGGAAGGAAAGTTATGACAAACCTAGATAGCATATTAAAAAGCAGAGACATTACTTTGCCAACAAAGGTCCATCTAGTCAAGGCTAGTATTCATGTATGGATGTGACAGTTGGACTATAAAGAAACCTGAGTGCTGAAGAATTGATACTTTTGAACTGTGGTGTTGAAGAAGACTCTTGAGAGTCCCTTGGACTGCAAGGAGATCCAACCAGTCCATCCTAAAGGAGATCAGTCCTGGGTGTTCACTGGAAGGACTGATGTTGAAGCTGAAACTCCAATACTTTGGCCACCTGAGGCAAAGAGCTGACTCATTTGAAAAGACCCTGATGCTGGGAAAGATTGGGGGCAGGAGGAGAAGGGGACGACAGGGGATGAGAGGGTTGGATGGCATCACCGACTCGATGGACATGGGTTGGGGTGAACTCCAGGAGTTGGTGATGGACAGGGAGGCCTTGCATGCTGCAGTTCATGGGGTCGAAAAGAGTCGGACACAACTGAGCGACTGAACTGAACTGAACTGAAGAGGTTATGTATGTCCTGTTAATCTTGCTTCCCTGCCCTCTGCTACCATGCTGCACAGTATGGGAGTGTGATCACGTGAAAGCTAAGTGGATAAAGTAGAAAATCAAGAACCTCCTTCAGTTAAGGCAAAAGGCCAAAAGGACAGTGCAGGCTGGTAAGGAAGAGGAAAGGTGTCCACATGCAGACCAGAGGCTCCCAGTGCAGGAGGTTGCTTGCTTCCCTGACAGAGGCAAGGGGGAAGCTGGAACATGGAAGCACAGAACGAGATCTAAAACCGGAGAGAGAGCGGAGGTGAAAGGAGGCAAAGAGAGGACTGAGAGGACATAAATAAAGGGATGAACACCAAGGTCAGAAGATGAGAACAGTCTTCATTAAAACCACTGATACAGGGAAAGTGGGAAGAAAGATGAAAATACAGCTCAACACAATGACAGGGGAATAGAGGCAGGAGTCCAAGGAGAGCCTAGAAGAGCTCCTGAGCTGGCTGTTAGTAAAAGCAAGAGCCATATGTAGAGAGGAAAGGAAAGGACTGCTGCTGGTGCTGCTAAGTTGCTTCAGTCATGTCCAACTCTGTGCGACCCTGTAGACAGCAGCCCACCAGGCTCGTCTGTCCCTGGGATTCTCCAGGCAAGAACACTGGAGTGGGTTGCCATGTCCTTGCATGCACTGGAGAAATGCATGAAAGTAAAAAGTGAAAGTGAAGCTGCTCAGTCGTGTCCTACTCTTCATGACCCCATGGACTGCAGCCTACTAGGCTCCTCCGTCCATAGGATTTTCCAGGCAAGAGTACTGGAGTGGGGTGCCATTGCCTTCTCCAAAGGAAAGGACATTGGCTCAGAACCCACAGCGCTGCCCAACTTGGGACCAGGTCCAAACCACCAGCCACCCTTTTGTTTTTCCTTTTTGCCATCTCCTTTTCTTCTCCATCCATCTTCCTGCTTTCTCTCCTTTCCTCCTGTTACAAAAAGTATTGGCCAAATAAGACCACATACTTCTTTCAGGTTAGTGGAATGGATGCATTAGAGTTCTGCCTTTTTCTGTCCTGAGGACATGGGTACAGAGAAGGACTAGATGTCCTTTTAGTGTCTTTTCGACAACGAACCTCATGGAACAGAAAAGTAATGGCAGAAACCACAATAGACCCTAGGACATCAAGGTGGCATGCCCCATTTCATGACTTGCAGTCAGCAAGTGGATACCACTGCATCTAAATTATTAACCATCTAACAAAGAACCAAATCATATTATGGACTCTGGTGTTCTGGGAGGAGGGGAGGAATGCTACTGACTCCAAGCACCCATTGGCTGGGTGCTCCTTCCACATGTGAAAATCTAGCCACCACAGCTGGGACCCAAGGCCACACATTCTACAAAACTGTGAAGGTCCTTCTACTATAACATGCTGTTGGTGTTCTTATAGTTGTTGTTTAGTCACTAAGTTGAATCTGACTCTTGCAACCTCATAGACTGTAGCCCAGCAGGCTCCCCCGTCCATGGGATTCTCCAGGCAAGAGTACTGGAGTAGGTTGCCATTTCCTCCTCCAGGGGATCTTCCTGACCCAGGGATCGAACCTGCGTCTCCTGTAACTCTATAAGTTTGATGGTGAATCACCTGTAGAAAAAAAGGGAGGTGTTTATGCCCAGTAAGAATTTCACAGACAAAAGTGAGGTTCTCAGTGCAGCCCACGAAAGCTTTTCTGACCTATGCTCCACCTAAAACAGCAGCAATAAGGCTATAAAACCAACAGTGACAGTGAGATCTCTATCGGGAAATGCGTTCAGCTTCCCCATTTTGGATGCCAAGAACCCAAAACTTCCCTTTCTGACAATGAAAGCAGGGGTTCCTTTGATCAAAGCAGGCTTTGAGTGTGGTCGTGGTGTGGACATTGGGGAGGAGGGTCTCTGTGAAGACCAAGACTGGAAATGCATAGAACTTCCCTGGTGATCCAGTGCTTAAGACTCCAAGCTTCCACTGCAGGGGCATGGTTTTGACCCTTTGTGGGAAACTAAGATCTGGCTTGCCAAGCAAAGATGAGGCCAAAAAAAAAAAAAAAAAAAAGAGTAGAAATGCACAGTGAGGGAAGTGAAAACACTGTTCAGACTGGGAGGAAAATTGTGCAAATCACTCAGTTGTGTCCAACTCTTTGCGACCCCATGGAATTCTCCATGCCAGAATGCTGGAATGGGTAGCCTTTCCCTTCTCTAGGGGATCTTCCCAACCCAGGGATAGAACCCAGGTCTCTCACACTGCAGGCAGATTCTTTACCAGCTGACCCACAAGGGAAGCAAAGATTGGAGGGACAGCAAGGAGGACAAAAGAGAGAGAGAAGGGACTTGGGTAGGTAAAGGAAAGTGCTGAAGGTCACAGTTTCTTACCTTTTCCTCCCTTCTCCTTTGCATCCTCAAAATGTCTCTTTTTGGCTCCCCTTTGCAAGACTGTGTTGGGGAAGGATGGAGACGTGAAAGGCTCCAGCATATTCCACGAAGTTAGAGGAAATAAGAAGGGGTGGGTATCACCAGTAAGAAGTAAAGTGGGAGAGATGTGGTGTTCCAGAACAGGGAGAGATGCTAACATCTAGTTGGAGATGAGAGGTGGGTTTGTCACATGTAACATGTGTATTCATAAATCAAAACCTTGTCTGTGTACCCTTGGCACTGGCCCAAAGAGAAATCAATAGTTACTGCTCCAAAGTGGAAGAACAATTAGCAAATAATTAATTAACTATAGAGTCCTTGTGAATGCTTCTTCTGTTAAGGTTAATATTTTTTTTAAGTATATTCCCAAATCTTTTTGCACACCTCTTGCATTTTCCAGGCATAATGTCTTCATCAAAGGCATTAGAATCCAGAATAAATACACACTCCTACATTTTTTAGGAATTCACACATTTTAAATTCTATTGCAGAAAGTCGGCTTTAGTCACCAACCTCAAGCAAGGTGACTTACTTCAACCAGTTGTGTGGCCTTCGAACAAAATTATATCCGGAACTAATTTCCTAAGGTCTTTTTTTACTACTTGCTACAGATTCTAACCATCAGTCATTCTCTCCCTGTAACATAAGAACTGCCTAAAATTTTTCTATTTTTGCCTATTTTAAGCTATAAATCTTATCACGTTCATGTTCAACTTTTCACACATTGTGTCAGCTTCTCACACATTGGGTCAATTCATTTCACACATTGAAAATCAAAAGTACAAACAATATTAATTATTTAAACGATGTCTGGGATTACCACCTCTTCTCGCAAATTATTTAAGTAATGAACTTAACCTCACGTTATTAAAAATATTGCACAATTAAAATATTTTCCTATGTGTCTTTTTCTGGAGACACCTATATGATCCTGTTGGGCATAAACATAGTATAAGAGGAAATGGAGAGAGCTGAGGCCATTCCCTGGGGATATTTCGCTGAGGATATTTCGCAGCACTACGAAAGAGGAAGACCTCCTTTCACCGTTAGCCATTTCTTCACTGGCAGAACACACCCACCAGGAGCAATCAACAATGTGGGGGTCAAAATGGGAGAGGGAAGTCCGGTCTGGTGAACAGAATCCCAGTCTGGGTTTAACTATCTTTTTTCCCTCTCACTGGGATAGTTAAGGCTGTTGCCTTAACTTTGCTTTTAATCTATTTTTTCATCCATGAGCTAAGAATCCGTCCAGTAGAATACCCACCAGGGATGATTCCACTAGGGGTCCCAGGTGCTACTTGGAAAGTAGTGTTGCTGCTGCTGCTGCTAAGTCACTTCAGTCGTGTCCGACTCTGTGCGACCCCATAGACGGCAGCCCACCAGGCTCCCCCATCCCTGGGATTCTCCAGGCAAGAACACTGGAGTGGGTTGCCATTGCCTTCTCCAATGCATGAAAGTGAAAAGTGAAAGTGAAGTCGCTCAGTTGTGTCCAACTCTTTGCGACCCATGGACTGCAGCCTACCAGGCTCCTCTGTCCATGGGATTTTCCAGGCAAGAGTATTGCAGTGGGTTGCCATTGCCTTCTCTGGGAACGTAGTGTTAGGAACACCTATTTCTCAAGGCTCATTGCCAGTCTTCATGCCAGTTTTTGGTGACCACTGCTCAGGTGAACTTGAATGCCAGTTAAAGTGGAGGTGTTTTCCTGATGTTACAGCAAGTCTTAACACGCTCCCCTGAAAGCTTCTGGGTCAATCAGGGTGATCCTGATCATTTCAGACACTGAGCTGTCAGGAGTCGTTTAGGAGGGGGGCAGGGTGTAGTTTTGGCGAAGACTGGTATCACAGTTACTAACAGTCTCTTCCCACTTGACAGGGAAAACGCCTACAGATTCCAACCAGATAATACACAGCTAGAAAATGGGAGAATAAAAGCATGTTGTATCTTGTCCTATATGTCTGAGGACAACTATTCGGCCTGTTTGTTTTCACTAATGGTCCAAAGGAAGAGTTATCTTTGCCTTAAAGCATGTAATGTCCTATTTATACACATTAGACAATTCATCTCTTACGATCAGAACGCCATCCAAATCTCTAAAAGACAACAGCGTGAGAAACACAAAGAGGTGCTGTTACTATTACTTGCATTACCTCTGTACTCACAGCTTCCATTGGTCTTTTCTTGATGTCTCCTATGTCCAAGTAACTGGGGGGAATAAAAAGAATAAGGATTCTTTTTATTACTTTTGAATCAGCTGTGTTAATTTCTTTTTTAAAATTATTAAGAAGTAAAGCAAGCCATAGGAAATGCTTAAGCCAAAAGCAAAAGTCAATAGCTACTAATTTAAAGCCATGAGAGTCACAGGAATGGCTTTCAGAGCTGACACATGTCTACTCTAAACCTGAATGAAATTGAAGCCTTAGAGATACATAGTTCTGTTGTGGAACATTTTTCCCCACCATGGCTAGCTACTTACTGCAAATACATTATTTCTCATTTTTATATAAATTTCAATACAAAGAGCAGTTTGTGTACAAAGCTCCTTAATGGTTCTATGAATCATAGACTTTAGGCCAAAGAGAGTCGTACAGATGCCATGCATTAGAGTAACAACTGTGAAAGGCTGAGAAAGCTTTTTCCCTAGGAGGGCACTTTAATGATCCAGAAATGCTCAGCCATGTGGGATGGTTTAGGCTCTGGTTCAGCTAAGAGACAGATGGGTGAACTAGTTAACCTCTGGAGACCCCTATTATTCCATTACTATTTGCTATATACATTAACTACTGATCATTCTTTAGCTATAGCATAAGCACAACCTAAAAGCTTTATACCTTTGTCAACTTCCAAGCTATATATCCATCACTGTGATCTGGTCCCATTGTGCTTCATACACAGAAGGCGCTAAATAAATGTTTTAATATTAAAAATAAATATAAATCTAGCATTTAATTTACAACCATAGAAAGATACACTCTCTACCTCAACTACCATAATTGCTGAGATGCCCCCAAAAAAGCTTATATCAGAATTAATTTTGGCTACATTTTATTTTGTTGTTTTTTGGATAGAACGCTTCAGTCAATCATGCCTCTAGAAATTATCATCTATTCCCCTTACATAAACAGTTATTACTTGCATAAGACAGTGCAAATTCTCCCTCTATTTAGCATACAATGGGTCTTTTGGAAATCTTCAGGGACTGGTTTCTGACAAAATAACAACATATTCTAACTGTCATGTGCAGGAAAGTCATCTCAGATCCACCAGATTAATGCAATAGGATCAACTTCCCAAAATGCATAAGGAAAACTTTGGGGAAAATAACAATCTCTAGATGTCTCTTCTATAAAATAAACAGTTTGATAGCTACCTGAAGTTTAATCATGGTTTCAAAAATTTTAGAAGAAATATGAGTAAAAGATATTCAAGAAGAAAGTTGATCACTTTCATTTGAAAAATATTTTCCACCATGGCTATCTTACCCAGCATTATGGGGTCTACCTGACAAGAATTACCCTCAATATGTTTGGATTTTCCGTTGTTCTGCCGGTTTCCTAATTTGTTATATCAACTGAAAACTGCTAGTTGTATATTCAGCAAATATATTCAGCATTTAAATCTTCTTGGCTTCTATCACTATAATCATAGATACTACCACTTTAACACAAATAAATTATTCATCTGTCAGCATGGAAAACAAACCATGGACACTGTTATAACAAACTCTGGGTTTCTGTGTGTGAGTGAAAAGCAAAAACCGCCATGTAAATCTCTTATTATATATGTATGTGTGTGTGTGTGTAAAGAATGATTTGAAGTGCACTTTCTATTTGGTTTGGAACTGTACATGTTTTTATCTTTTGAGTTGGTAATGCTAAATAAACAAAAGAGAATATGAATTATTATTAAAGTGAGCCTTGAATTTTGAGCTGTTAATAGATTCTGAAGCAGGTTTCCATCCCCATGAAATTGCTTTATATGAAAGTTATTTAACTTTAAAAATTAATGAAGTATATGATGAAAGAGCCTGGACACCGAGATGCTTTGCCTTGGTAGAACACTTTGGTGTTTACAAAACACCTTCACATCCACAGCATTTACTTTCTACAATAACCCTCTGAGGTAGGAATGGTTATGTTCCTTTTCTGTATTAGGAAACTGATCATTCACAGGGATTATCAACTGAACTACACAACAATACAGAGCTAATAAATGGCTCAGTCTCAAGTCTCCTGATTCTGTTTTAAGTTCTAAGTTTCTTTGAAACATAGTTTCATTTAGCGCTTTTCAAAGAAAGTTAGACAAAGCATACTAAAGGAGGTTTCAGAGAAGGGAAATTAAAGCCAAATACATCCCTCACCTCCCATAAAAAGAATATCTGGCATAACAAAAAGCAGAACACTTAGAACTCAACCTAAACAAACACATGGGCACTATATTACACAAATTTAGTGATATTTAGGGAAATAGTTCTATACAGTTAAAGCCAGAATTCACAAGCACAGATTTTATGGTAAAGATTTTTTGGCCATCCTGAGGCCCAAGGTGACTTTTACTTAAAATACATTAAAAACTATTGTGGGGGTGGTTAACTACATACAATCCAGTTTATCATACAATCCAGCAATTCCACTCCTAGGTATATACCCAAGAGAAATGAAAACTTATGCATAATTGTTCATAGCAGCGTTATTCATAATAGCCAAAAGTGAAACAACCAAATATCCTTCAATTGATTAAAGGATAACAAAATGTGCTATAGCTATATTACACAATATTATTCAGTCATGAAAAGAAGGAAGTACTGATACATACTACAACGTGATGGGCCTTTAAAACATGATACTAAGTGAAGGAAGACAGAAACACACACAGTCACATATGACTACTTTTACAGGCAGACCTTGTGTCATTGCACTTAACCGATATTGTGGTTTTCTGCAAATTGAATCAGGTTTGTGGCCACCCTGAATAAAGCAAGCCTATCACTGCCATTTTTCCAACAGCATTTGCTCAATTCAGGTCTCTGTGTCATATTCTGGTAATTTTCACAATATTACACACTTCTTATATTAGTGTATTTGTTATGGTGATCTGTGGTTAGCGATCTTTGATGTTACTACTATGACCTGCTAAAAGCTCAGATAACGGTTAGCATTTTTTAGCAATAAAATATTTTTTAAATGAGGCATGTACTTTTTTTAGACATATGCACACATAACAGACTGCAGTATAGTTTAAACACAACTTTTGTATATACTGGTAAACCAAAAAACTCCTGTGACTGGCTGTAGTGCACTACTGCAGTGGTCTGAAATAGAACATGCAATATCTGCAAGGTCTGTCTGTATATAAAATGCCCAGGATAGACAAATCCATAGAGACAGAGAAACTAATCACTACTGATCAGTGGTTACCAGAGGAAGGGGAGACGGGGAAATTGGGAAGTTACAGGATTTCTTCGGGGAGTGATGGAAATGTTCTAACATTAGTTTGTGGGGATGGTTGCAAAACTCTATGAATATACTAAAACCACTGTGGTTTATGTTATGTGAAATCTACCTCAGTAAAACTGCAAAAAAAAAAAAAAAACCACCATGGAATATTAGATTCTAACTGTCCCACAGTACCCACCCCCACGAGGAATAATTTTTCTCAACTCCCATATAATTTTACTTTTCTAACTGCACTTACCCCTTTGTACTTTGCATTAAAATTACTGGTGTGCACAGAGTCTATCTCCTGTTAGATTGTGACCTCCAAAAGAACAAGTTGTGTCTTATCTCTGTTCCCTTCACAGACCAAACGCACAGTTTGCCAATGCACTGAACACCCACAGTAAGTGAGCTCCCAGCCAGGAACTGGGGACAAGCATCACTAACGACCCCTGTCCTTCAAGATTTAACCATCAAGCATCTGGTGACAGGCTTACAGACAAATATAGTAAGCCAGTAAATTTTTCCAAGCATCAAGGCAATCGCCTTAATGTACAGGTGGTGGGAGGAGGGGCCGCACAAAGTGGGGCGTGGTCAGTTCTGCTCGGAATGGAAGTCTAAAGAATTTCAACAGTGAGGAGAATGTGCAGAAAGCACTTTCTCCACTGGTGACATTTCAGTATCCAGTTTTTCCGAGTCATTTTTAAGAACATTATTTCAACTAAATTGATAGATTTCCACACTGTAAATCAACTATACTCTAATCAAAATTAAAAATAAAATGATAGGTCCCAAGAAAAAAGTGGAAAAAGAACATGAAATGAGAAATATCTAACATGACGTATGTGCTACTCTTTCCAAATAGCTAGTCATTGAATACTTTTTTTAAAAGATTCTCATCCATCATCACACCTTTAAAGTCTGTTCCTACTGCTCCCTAACTGAGCTTTCTTCTCCAACCACGCTTTCAACCTGTAATGCAACTGCAGCGGGAGCTTTGAGGGCCATCAACTCGCACAGCCACAGCCCCTGAGCCCACCGAGATGGGGGTTACTCCTCTCCACCTTAGCAACCCCTGAAACGATGGGCGGCGGGGACAGACGGACTCACTTGAGTTTCTTGAAGGCTTCCTGGCCCCCGGCCACGTAGTTGCCCCCGCTCTGGATCTGGTCTAGCTTCCAGATGCGGTGCCCGGTCCGCGGGGTGTAGATGTTCCGAACCGCTCCGAAGGGCGCCTGGACGCCGCCCGTCACCTCCTTGAGGAAGACGTCGAAGCTGGACACCCTCTTCTCGTGGAAGACGACGCGGCGGCCCGTGAAGAAGGGGTCCCCGTTGCGGTACACCAGCACGCTCTTCACGACCGGCTGCGACAGGTGCCCGGACCTGGCACTGGTGCGGCTCATCTTCCCCTCGGGACTCCCGCGCGGCTCGCTTCTCCGAGGGGAGGCACCGCGGTTGCCCCAGCGGCCTCACCGCACACGCGCGGCGCGGGGTCGCGTCCTGAAACGAACCCGAAACAGACAAGCCCGCGGGTCACCGCGAAGCAACCGCGCGCGCCCGGCGTCCACCGGGCGGAGACCCTGCCGCTGCAGGACTCACCGGGCACGTTCAAGTGGTTCACCCGAGTCTGCACCACCAATCAGCGCTCGCCGTGCGCGCACACACCTGTTTCTCTCGCTACCGGCGGAATCAAGGTGTAACCACCTCTGCACCCGAGCTGCGCCAGCGGCGGGAAACAGGCAGACTGCGTGCGCCCGGGTGGGAGAGAGGTGGGAACACAGAGCACGTGCACGAACTATATAATTATAAATATGCCGAAACTTCTTTCCGGGCTCCCACTTCTCAGTCTCCTGTTTGTTCCCGAAATCAAGTAATTAGGGTTTGCGCTGAAACTGCCCAGCTTTTTCCTCGCTGGGAAATAAATGCCTAAAGTGCACTGAGATAGAGGAGAGTCGAGCGTCCGAGACCCCTCGCCCCCGCCCCTCCCGCAGCCAAGACCTGCGCCGCCCCCAGCGAAGCTCCCGTGGGCTTCCTTTGAACACAGCGAACAGGAGCGCGCAATCAAGTCCCAAGGTGGCGGGGGTTGAGGGAGAAGGAGGGTCCCCGGGAGGCGCCCGCGGCCCGGGTACCTACCGACACAGGAGGGCGGGGTGGGGGTGGGGCGGGGGCACGGCGCTGCGGCTCGGCTGGCACCGCGGTGAACTCGCCCGGGGCCGCGCGTCGCTGCTGCTGTTCCTCCCGCAGCCGTTGTCTCTGCGGGCCTCCCTCATCCCAGGGGGAACGGAGTTGTTATTTCCCGCCGTTTCCATAGTAACTGCAGCCCCGCGCAGGGAGCGAAGTCGGCGAAGTAGGCCTGGCGCGCTCGCGGATCCCTTGGGCTTTGCCCTCGGCGTCCGGCAGCGACTCGAGAAAGTGTTTTAGGGGGAAGAAGAGGAAGCCCGGGTCGCAGTATCAAGCTGTCACTCTATAAACCGACGCCTGCTGGGTGCCTAGCGCTGTGCTAGAAGTTGGGGGATACAGCGGTGTAGAGAAAAACCCAGCATTTTTTAGTCCCTACCATGTGCGTGTGTAATTCTGTAGCAAGAAAAGGAGCCTACATCCATGCTGTTTGTGTCGGTTGGATCCGTGTATGGATAAGAGTCGGACACAACTGAGCGACTGAACTGAACTTGTGGGTTAAGAAGCGCCTGGGACAGGGAGGCTGGGGGGTGGGGTGAGAACTTCAGTAGAGGGGTGCTTTGTCCAAGCTACTCTGGGACATATATATTGTGGAACAAGAAAATGTTCTTTAAAAAGGTGAAATCTTCCAGCTTGTCTCTGCCAATGATCCCCTATTCCTCCTAAGACATCAGTACTATGTGTCACGTGCAAATATCATTACAGGCTGTACCTTATTCTTCATCTATGAATAAAAAGTATGGTCATGATAACTACCATTAATTGAACACGTATCATGTGCATTGTGTGAGATGTTTTAGATAGATTATCTCATTTAATGATCAGAGCCTTCAGAGATAAACATTCTTTCCTCTGATGAGGAAACAGAAGTAGAGAAGCCTCAGGTCACATGGGAAAATTCAAACCCAGTTTTCTGTGATGCCAGGACCACTTTAACCACCATGACATAACCATCTGAGAGATGAATGTATGGGACACTGCAATCTGGGGCAGAAATGTTATTAAGTAAAGTTACTTAATACATCAGTGCCTTGAAAGTTAACAGTTTTCAAAAGACCAAAGAGAAGAGAAGAATACAGAGGGAAAACAGAGGAAGGAAATTTTGTGAGCTGGTTGTGAAGAATACAGGTTGGGCTTCCCTGGTGGTTCAGTGGTTAAGAATCCGCCTGCCAGTGCAGGGGGCACAGGTTTGATCCCTGCTCTGGGAAGATTCGGCCTGTGCACCGCAATTACTGAGCCCACGCTCTAGAAATGGACAGCCACAACTAAAGAAAGCCCACAGGCAACAGCAAAGACCTAATGCAGCCAAATAAATTTTTTTTAAGGATTATTAAGAATACACAGGTTAAGAGGAAAATATCAGTGAAGATGTGCTGTCAAGTGGTAAATAGGACAGAAAATCACTTTTGAGGGGAGAATGGCAATAAGTCTAGCAACCCCCAAACCACTTAAACCTCCCTGCTCCCATACCCATACCAGCCCAGAGCAAAATAAAAACACGTGGCCTCTGGTTCAAAAATTCAAAACTTCAAGCAGCAGAACAATAAACTAAGCACGAGGATCTTCCAAGCGTGAACCCTTGTCACCAGCCCAGGAGGCAGCCCCACGTCTGTATTCTAATACCTCCCCCAACAGTACCTCTAGCTCAGGTTTGTCTCCTGAGCCTGGACTCACTTATCCAGTTGCCTCTTAGTGATATGGTGATAAATGTTTAACTACTGGTTTGCAGAGTGGGGAAGGCCTTGATTCACAACATTTGCCAACTTTTGTAGTTTCAGAAGCACAAACCGGGCCAATTTCCAGCTCCAATCTGACATCCCTGGAGGCATGAGTATGTAGTCATAGGTATGGTATTTCCTCCATACAGATGCATCAGACATCTAAGGAAAGGAAAGGAAAGTGAAATTGCTCAGTTGTGTCCGATTCTTTGCGACCCCATGGACTATAGCCTATCAGGCTCCTCTGTCCAAGGCATTTTCCAGGCAAGAGTACTGGAGTGGATTGCCATTTCCTTCTCCAGGGGATCTTCCTGAGCCAGGGAATGAACCCAGGTCTCCTGCATTCCAGGCAGACACTTTACCATCTGAGCCACCTGGGAAGCCCAACAGACATCTAACCTCAGAGATAACAGTAAAATGGAGGTGGTGATGAGTTTTGAGTCATTATTATCTTTGTTTTTTTAATTTACTTCATTGTACATTCATGCAATTTAATTTTTAATAATGACCGTGTTTAAAATTCCTGGAAATTTAACCACTGAGTCTTGCAAGTCAGTAGAAGGTGGTTCTCAGCCCATCCTTTCTCCTGGACAACATCCTTAGACCATCAAAAAGGCAGTCTGGACTCAGAATGCTCACAGGAGCTCACATTTTCCTCAAAATCTCTTTTCCTAAGATCCGTACCTACCTCCATGAATGGACCCCCACCTAACCCATTTGCTCAAAGCTGGAACACTCACATTAATAAATAGGCTAATTCTTATTTAGAAGGAAGGAAGAGAGGGAAGAAAGGGGGAGGGGTGGGGGAGGGAAGTAAGAGAAGGAAAAGGAACTGGGAGGGGGGCGGAAGAGGAAGATTTGGAGTGTTTGGGTATGCATGCTAAGTTGCTTCAGTCCTATCTGACTCTGCATCCTCAGGGACTGTAGCCCGCCAGGCTCCTCTGTCCACAGGATTCTCCAGGTAAGAATACTGGAATGAGTTGGCATGCCCTCCTCTAGGGGATCTTCCTGACCTGGGAATCGAACCCGTGTCTCTTATGTCTCCTGCATTGGCAGATGGGCTCTTTACCACTACCGCCACCTGGGAAGGAGTGTTTGTGGGCATTCAGCAAAGAAGAGATGAATGGGAGCAATAGCCATTGGATGGTGCCGCCCAGGGAAGGTGAGTCTTGAGGTGGGCCATGAAGAATTGACTGGATGTGATATAGTGAAGAGCTGGAAAGGAAGTTAAAGGGATCTTCATGAGGAAAAGAAGATAAGCAAAGACAAGGTGGAGAAATAAGCCAGGAAAGAATCCAAAGGGCAGACAGTCATCTCTGACCCAAGCCTGGCCTGGGAGAAGGTGGGTGGGGAGGCCTGTGTCTGTGGGGGGAGCCTGGGGTGAAGGTCAGTGATGCTGGGTGGCAGAGTCTCAGAAGCCAGGAGGAATCAGAGGCTGCCGGAGGAGGCCCAGCCTGTGGTGGCCAGTGTCCACTCTGAGGAATCTCAGAGCCTCCTGCTCAGAGCCATCTCAAGGAATCCAGGTTCTATACTCCTGCTCTGTCGGAAACGGCTCACAGTGATTGGAGAAACCCCTGCTGTTCAACGTTTCGCACTGAACTTTGTGGCATCTGGAATTCCCTGAGAATAAGGAGGATGTGGACTTCCACTGCCTTCTCACCACGATCCTGCGCCTGGGCTGGGACATCCCTGAAGCTCCCCTCCCTGTGGGATGAGGTTAGAAACTCTGAAAACCATATGCCCAGAGGCCCCATTAGAGTGTGCAGGTGAGCTGGGAGTATGGCTGCACCCCAGGAGGGACCTACGGAGGCTCCCTGCAGCTGAGGGCCCTGTGAGTCAGGGTCCCTCATAGCATGACAAGAAGAACCCCAGCATGCTACCTGGGTGAGGGGAACAGGTCACCTGGGAGTGGGTTCAGGGTACAATCCCACTTTGTGCATCTCTAGGGACAAGAGGTGCTCTCTAAGAGGATAGCATACAATAAATAAAGGTGTGTAAAGGGAAGTGGCTCAGTCGTGTCCGACTCTTTGCAACCCCATGGACTGTAGCCTACCACGCTTCTCCGTCCATGGGATTTTCCAGGCAAGAACTGGAGTGGGTTGCCATAATAAAGGTATAAGTACTGCCATTTTCTCTGCACAGACTACTTAGGTACCAGGTTTTTAAGTATGGGTGTGTCTTTCTTTTTTAATAGAGGAAAGGATGTTGCTCGGTTCTTTTTTCTTTTTAATGTTTTTTATTTATGGCCGTGCTGGGCCTTCATTGCTGCGTGAACTTTTCTCCCGTTTCGGCGAGCCGGGGCTGCATTTTGTTGCAGTGTGCGCGCTTCTCATTGCACTGGCTTCCCTGGTCGTGGAGCATAGGCTCTAGGGCGCAGTGCAGTACTTGCCACATGTGGGCTCAGTAGTTTTGGTTCCCGGGCTCTTGGCACAGGCTGGACAGCTGTGGCACACGGGCTTAGTTGCGCCACAGGGAGGGAGGAGAAGGGGATGACAGAGGATGAGACGGTTGGATGGCATCACCGACTCGATGGACATGAGTTTGAGCAAGCTCTGGGAGTTGGTAATGGACAAGGATGCCTGGCATGCTACAGTCCATGGGGTCACAAAGAGTCGGACACGACTGAGCGACTGAACTGAACTCAGTGGGCTTAGCTGCTCCGGGGTATCTTGCCAGATCAGGGATCAAACCTGTGTGTCCTGCATTGGCAGGCAGATACTTTACCACTGAGCCATGTTCCCCTCGTTAGAGAGGCCTTCCCTGATAGCCTTATGTGGAGTATCCTTTAGTCACTGTGGGTCACAGCACACCTTCTGTCTCCCATCTGTAGCACTTGCCACTCTGCAGAATGTTCAGGAGAGTGGCCCATTGTCAGATCTCTGACTGCTCTATATGAAGTACTTAGAACAGTGCCTGGCATAGAGTTGAGCAGATGCATAGTGTGTGTGTGTGTGTGTGTGTGTGTGTGTGTGTGTGTGTGTGTGTAAAGAGAGAAAAGGCAGTAGGAGAGAGAAAGGAAGGGAGCAAGAGAGGGGAGGAGGCGGCAGAGAAAGGAAGGTGTCCTAGCTCAGGTCTCCACTCTGTCCCCTACAGGGATTCACATATATCTGAGTGCGTCTGGTTGGACCCACCAGGAATGTATCCTTAGGAAACACTAAGGCATCACTTGAAAATAAATTCATCCTAAAGTAAAAGACTGTAAGAGAAGTCAACCCGGTAACAAAGGCTAGCTGGTGGGAGAGGGGCAATCTGAAGTTTAGCATCTCATCTGCCAGGTTCCAGTCCCCATGTAATCATTACAGGGAATTGGACGTGGCTATTAGCAAAACTTGCCATCAGTATTTCACTGTAAATTCTATACAGCATTGAGCACAAACAGCTCTTCTTTTATACTATCTGCAAAATGTAATGTGGAAGGGAGATGGAGAAGAAGGCATGCTCGTGCAGAGAGCAAAGTCACCTTGGCAGTGCCTCCCTTGACCCTGTGGGCTGTAACATAGCATCCATGGCTCTGGGACCTGGCAAGAGACAGCATCACCCCGTTGAGGTGATGGTACCCAGGTGGCGGTACCTGGCTTCACAAGCAGTAGAGGCCTCAGCAGGAAAGCATACCAAAAGGAAGGAGCTCCAGCAGGGAACGAAGGCCATGCAGAGACTGGACAGGCTTAGGACTCACTCACTAGGAACTCCTAAAAGTAACTGGGGGAAGTTTCGGGGGGACAGTTATGGGGCTGCACATGTATGTTTCGTAGGAAGCAAGAGCCTGCCAGACTGTGCTTTAATCATTTTGACCAGTTTCACCCCCTGACCTGATACAACCTGAGAAAATATAGGGGTTTGAGACGCTGAAAGTAAGGAGGAGAGGTACATGAAAAACAATTAATAGAACCTAGTAATGGTGAAAAAGGCAAGAGAGTAACTGTTTTAAATTTCAGTGTGGGTTTTTTTTTTTTTTAAGATAAATGAAAGTCTCTCAGTCATGTCCGACTCTTTGCAACCTCATGGACTATACATTCTGTGGGATTCTCCAGGCCAGAATACTGGACTGGGTAGCCTTTCCCTTCTCCAGGGGAACTTCCTAAGCCAAGGATCAAGGATAAACAACTCTCTATTAGAGAGTTTCATGTGGAGATTCTGAGATGCAGACCACATCTGCTTTATGCTTGCTTCACACATGCCACTTCTGGAGATCTCATTCTAAGGGGTATGATTAATGAGATACTTTGGCCAATAAGGCCACTTGTAAACTACAGAAATCCTCAGAGGGATTCATCAATGCCCTTTATGCCTTCTGGAGGCGTTTAACTAGCCACCTGGAGAATTCCCCTGTCTCTGGACAATTATTTCACAGCAAGGAAGAAAAAAAATCGCGTGAGGTTTCCAACCAGTCAAATTCACTGGAGTCAATAAACATGTCAGATTTAGGAAAGAGTTGTATCCATCTCACAGGGATGGTCTCAAGATGGATTTTAACCTGCTTCACTGAAAATGCCAATATATTTCAAGTAGATTGGTTGTATGGTTTTATTTATACATGATACTTAAAGCCTGGTTTTGAATCTTGGCTCCATCACTTAGTAGCTATGTTACCAGGGCTCTGGTGACAGAGGCTCTGTTACTTTACTTCTCTAAGTCTTAGTTTCCTCATCTATAAAATGAACAACCAAACACTACCCATATAGGATTAAAAGAGATAATGATGAATCCATAGTGTTTACAGAAGTGTCTGACACTTTGTGTCCAACTCTTTGAGACCCTACAGACTGTGGTCCACCAGGCTTCTCTGCCTATGGGATACTCCAGGCAAGAATACTGGAGTGGATTGCCATTCCATTCTCCAGAGGAACTTTCCAATCCAGGGATCAAACCCTGGTTTCCTGCATTGCAGGCAGGTTCTTTACTGTTTGAGCTACAGGGAAGACACATAGTATGCACCAAATAACTATCTCATTTTTTTAAAGATAAATCTTTCTTCTTCTCATGTGCAAATGAGTGTGGACAATTTTAGATATTACACATACAAAGTTTGGCCAAACTCAGTAGAATATAACAGTCAAGTCGGTGGTGCTAGTGGTAAAGAACCCGCCTGCCAATGCAGGAAATGTAAGAGATGCAGGTTCGATCCCTGGGGCAGGAAGATCCCCTGCAGTACTACATGGCCACCCACTCCAGTATTCTTGTCCAGAGAATCTCATGGGCTGGTGGGTTGCAGTCCATAGGGTCACAAAGAGTCAGACACAAGTAAAGTGACGTAGCACGCATGCAGTAGAACATAACAGACCAGAGAGAAACAGTCCTGCTTAGGGTTTAGTCTTGAGGCCACCTGCATCACCGCCCCAAGGTGGACAGTATCAGAGCTCAGCTCAGTTCCTCTCGGATCCCTGTGACCCCATGTGTCCTACCCTTGACTTCTATGTGCCATACCTCTGACTCCTTCGCAGGCAACCTCGGGCTCCTGAAGCAGCAGCATTTGGACTGTTGAGAGCTGGAATGCCTGAGAGCTTACCCTTCCCCACCCCCACCTCCATCTGTCACCTACCACCACGCCACACATACCCTCAACCAGTGACAGACCAGTGAAGAGTATGAAAGTCAACCTCCCTTGCTTTAGGTCGAGTTAATCCTAAAGCATAAAGTACATTTCACAGCTCCCCTGTGGAATCAACTTGAAGCCACTCTCAGTGGGATATTGCCTGAAATCACACCATTACCTGGCTTCTTACCAGTTACTTTAAATGATGCTACCCATTCTGACTCTCTAATCTCCTGACCTGGACCTTAGCTGCCTAACGCATTCATTCATTCATTATCAAATACTAGCTCAGAACCTACTCTGGGCAAAGCTCTGTTTCTCATTTATGTAGTCAATATTCTGTCCTTTCTCCACCTCCGGTGTGCTAATTTCCTCTTCTTCAAAGTATTCCAAACGTATTGGATTAGGACTCACCCTAATGATAATTGCCTCTTTTGTTGTTATATTCTTTAGTCACTCAGTCATGACTGACTCTTATTCAACCCCACGGACTGTAGCCTGTCAATCTCCAGTCCATGGGATTTCCCAGGCAAGAATATTCGAGTGGGTTGCCATTTCCTTTTCCAGGGGATCTTCCCAATCCAGGGATCTTGAACCCAGGTCTCCTGCATTGGCAGACAGATTCTGAGCCACCAGGGAAGCCCCACTTATCTCTTTAAAGATCTCCAAACAGAGCCACATTCTGAGGGAATGGGGCTTAGGACTTCAAAATATGACTTTCTAAGTATACAATTAAGCTCATAACATACATTATTTGTAATTCAAGTAGTGCTAACTCTGGCAAATCATCACTCTATTTTACACATTGTTCTAAAGAACATCTAGTTCACATCTATTGGGCTTTCCAGGTGCCGTTAGTGGGAAAGAACCCACTTGCCACTGCTGGAGATGTAAAAGATATGGGTTCAATCCCTGGGTTGGAAAGATTCCCCTGGAGGAGGACACAGCAACCCACTTCAGTATTCCCGCCTAGAGAATCCCATGGACAGAGAAGCCTGGCAGGCTACAGTCCATAGGGTCGCAGAGTCGGACACAACTGAAGTGATTTAGCACACACAAGCCTTAGTTTAAACTCAAGCTGAGTTTAAAGCTGATGATGAATGGAAAACACTAACCATCAAATGTGTCAACAAGCCTTTAAATACTTGCTCAGCAGCATGAGGCACCAGTGAGGGATTCAGCACAATTTGAACTGCAGTGATTTCCAATTCATTCAGTCAAGTCATTACCAAATTTACTCACGCTTTGATTTGTTTCAGTGTATCTGTTGGCAATATACATCATTTGTATCATCGATTTGTTTTGTTCTTATACACTAGAGTTTCTGGAAACTGAAGAACGAGGTACTACAGTATTTTACAGAAAACCAGAACCGCTTTGAGACTCGATCAGTTATGACAACTGAGGATGAGAGCAAAGAGCTTCGCTTTTGAAAGGATTTCTGCCTCAGTGGGAGGTGCAAGAAGCTGCTAGCCTGACTTTGCTTGCCGGCAGGACAGCTGGGAGCAGATGTAATGTTGATACTTTTAAGTAATTCCATTTACAACACAATCTACTCTCTCCTACAAGGAGTCTGTTGTGATACTTTGATTCTTAGAACAGAAAAGCTGTTTAAACAAAGCACTTTCTCTTCCATGGTGATTTAACTGTCCAACTATGGGGAGAAAAATAAAGCTTTCACAAACCTAGGTAACTTAAGCTCAAAATCCTTTCAACAGTTCAGGCAATTCTCCATTCCCTTCAACTTAAATGATTTTTGTCACTCTCAACAGGAGCAAGACTCCCTTTGATGCCAAGTTAATAAAAATTGTTAACTCATTTTCTTCAGCTTGATGCTACAAACCAGCAAATACTTTAAGAATGGTTTCACTATGCCAAACTAAGTTTGTTTTTCTATTTCCCAGTAAGTAACTGGGTATAACTATCTTATTTACATAAGTCAGAATTGATATTTTTAAAATAAATATGTGCGTGCTAAGTTGCTTTAGTCGTGTCTGACTCTTTGTAACTCCATGGACTGTAGCCCATCAGGCTCCTCTGTCCATGGGATTCTCCAGGCAAGAGTACTGGAGTGGGTTGTCATGCCCTCCTCCAGGGGATCTTCTCCATCTTTGTCTTTTATATTGGCAGGTGGGCTCTTTAGCACTAGCGCCACCTGGGAAGACCCAAATAAACAAATTTAAATATAAATAAATAAATTTAAAATAAGTATATTTATATTTTAATATAAAGAAATAAATTAAAAATAAATAAAGCCAAACTTAGTAATCAGTTAATGTCTTCCCCCAGATTCCCACACCCCAAAGAATTCAAAGTACTCTGGTCTCTGACTAGCTTACTGCCTCTCCAAGTTATTATTAGATTTCACTAAAGTGAAAAGTAGAATAACGCTCACCTAAGGTTAATTCTTTTGTTGGTCAACCACGCTAATCCTTTTATAACTCAGATTTGGAGCAATAGAACAATGAAAGTCGGTTAGTTCTGTCTCCAACATTCCAGGGGTTTCTTTCATATTTTCACACTACTAACAGACTACATTTCTCCACAGATTGTAGTTCTACACAAACTCAGTTCTCTTTTCTTTCCTTTTTCTTCATAACAAAGTGAAAATCGCTGTGCTTTAACACCAAGTGAGCTTCAGTGGCTAAGTGCCTGCCTCTCTCGTCATTAAGAGGTTACTGCTGGAGAAATCTTAGATGTCTAGTTTGAACTAACAACTTTTTCAGCATTTTAAAGGATTTTCCTTAGGTTGCTGATAATTACTGAGGTAAAACAATATTATCTCTTAGTACCTGGGGAAGGTTTGGTTTGGTTTTAGGGTCAAATGTGGTATTTATAATAAATAGAAGATTTTGATGAAGGAAAACTACCCCCTGCTGTGAACAAGCAAGAGAGAAGTTAACCATTACAAAGGAACAATTTTGCAGGAAATTATGTCACTAATACAGAAGTTACTGGTTAACTGCAGTTCGGTTTCTGAATTAGTGGAAGCAGCTGCATTAGGGAACTATGATGTTCTGATGTTATTTAAAGTTTGGGAATTCTAACTTAAAAATTTTTTATCACTCAATAAGACCATGACTAGCATAAAAGCCAGGTGGCTCAGTGGTAAAGAATCCATCTGCCAATGCAGGAGACGTGGGTCAGGAGGATCTGAGGAAGAAAATGGCAACCCACTTCTGTATTCTTGCCTGGAGAATCCCATGGACAGAGGAACCTGGTGGGCTGCAGTCCATGGGGTCACAGAAAAGTCGGACACAACTTAGCACACATGCCACGCCATAGAAGATAGCATTATTGAGGCTAGATGCCCTAATGTTTTTTATTCACATATATCGATTTCTAACTTAGGTATAAACTACTGAGGTTTCAGTGATTGCACAATATAACATTTTTTCAACTCTCCGTTTTATGACCTATTTATTTGATCACTTCCCAATGACATGTTCAAATAGTAGAAAAATACCGTACTGACTGCAGATCTGAAAAGCACTTAAAACATCCATGTGAACAGAGAACAAGATTTAAATACTATTTAAATTAAAATGCAGTAAAAACTTTTCCTAAGAAGACTGCAGGGAGTTTCCTGGTGGTCCAGTGGTTAGAGCTATGCACTCTTGGTACTGAGGGCCCAGGTTCACTCTCTGGTTGGAGAACTAGGATCTTTTGAGCCTTGCAGACAGCATAGTGTCTAAAAACAAGGATGAAAGAACCCAGCACACCCTGTGCTGTGCTTAGTCACTCAGTCGGGTCCAAGTCTTTGCGACCCCATGGACTGTAGCCCTCCAGGCTCCTCTGTTTCCAGGCAAGAATATGAAGTGGGTTGCCATGCCCTTCTCAGCACACCCTGAACCCTGCCTAATTTTTTCCCATGATTAACTCAAATTTAGTCTGAAAGAGACAAATGACAAAAACAAGTTCAGAAATTTTACTCAGGCCAGAAGGGAGAGGAAAAAAGAAACAAAAACCATCATATGGCTTGTACTTAAGATGCACATTTTTTCCCCACCATGTCTGCATCTGTGAAGTGAGGATGAAACAAAAATGGTGTTTAGCCAATTCACCATCAGCTAAATGTGAAAGCCATCCCCTGCACTTTCTGGTAAACTTCAATCATGCCGTTCTGTATTATAAGCTGGATCCTGGGAGACCTTTCCCTAGGCATTAGGGTTATATTAAAAATGTCTAGAGGCATTAGGGTTATATTAAAAATGTCTGGATGCATGTCTGTCAGTTTCAGAACTTCACTTCCAGGTCTGGTAAACTGGGAAAGGTCTAGAACATGCCCAGCATTCCTGAAAAAGTGTGCTTAAGTTCTAACATCTTTCTAGATGATTCATATCCGAACATGGCTTCCCTTAGTACTGGCAGAGCGTGTGAGAAGTACAAGCTCAGTTCTTTTAAAAAATTAGATGATAAAGTTTAACAAATTATACACCATGTCATGCAAGGTTTTACCTCTACTTAAATCTTTCTACCCTACTTTTAAATTTCTTGAGAGTAAATTTTCACCAAATTTGCCATATCATTCTTGGCTATTGCCTGGAGCCAATTCAACCACATGACAGCGACTTAGCAGCAGCAGCAGCAGCAGCATAATTAGTACATCAGGGTGGAGACTGCACCAGTTATCAGACGTTCATTATGTGTTTTCTCCAAAGATGGTAGTTCTAGCACTTTTATTCTGAGAAATCCTTTAAAACATCTGTGTGGTGCCGCAATCTTTCATCTACAAGGGTGTATGGACAGGCCACTCAAGATGGCTGTTCTCTTGCTCTCTGACCCCACCGGGGCCTGCTTCTGCTGCTGCTAAGTCACTTCAGTCGTGTCCAACTCTGCGCGACCCTAAGAGCTGCAGCCTGCCAGGCTCCTCTGTCCATGGGGTTCTCCAGGCAAGAACACTGGAGTGGATTGCCATGCCCTCCTCCAGGGGATCTTTCGGACCCAGGGATCAAACCCGGGTGTCCTGCATTGCAAGCAGATTCTCTAATGCTGGGCCAGCAGGGAAGTCCCACCTACACCCTATTCACATGACTGACCTTCCTAGGAACTTAGCCCAAGCTCCAGTTATTGATAGCTTATCAAAAGGGCAGTGAGGGGCATGCCCCTCTGCTGATTTCCCTGGCAACTAATAAGCCCAACTGGTAATAACTAATAACCCCTATAACTGGTAATCTTCCCTTCCCCTCAAGAGTGAAGACTGCCACCAGATCCTGTCCCTCTTCCACAACACACAGTGGGTACAGCTTTAGGGCCTTGCTTCAGTCATGTAAGCTACCCCATCCTGTAAACCTCTGATATCTCTGATTGCTGACTTGGCTGTTTCTTAGATCTTGAAGCTGGGCTAGCACAGGCATTCTAGTGCTATCTTACAGTACTAGTTTCAAAGAGTATAACTGAAAAAATAATTGAAATGGCAAGAGGGTCTGAGCTTAGATTTTAAAACTACAGATGTGGTTAGATTCTTGATGTGTAAACTAGTTATGGTGGTTGATTTTATTTGCCAGTTTGAAACAGGACACAGAAGTTAAACATTATTTCTGGGCATCTTCAAAGGTGCTTCCAAGTGAAACTAGCATTTGAATCAATGAACTCAGTAAATTGTTCTCCCCAGTGTGGGTGGGTGTCACTCAATCCACTGAGGGCCTGATTAGGAAAAAAAAAAGCAAAAGAATTCACCTTTTTTTCCCCCTCACCTTACTATTCAAGCGGAACATCTACTCTCATCTTCTCCTGCCCTTAGACAGGTATTTATAGCATCGGCTCCCCTGTTCTCAGGCCTCAGACTCAGACTGAACTGTCTCCCCAGCTTTCCAGGGTCTCCAGCATGCAGATGGCGGTTCATGAGACTTCTCAGGCCTCATTATTGTGTGGGACAATTCCTCATAATAAATCTCCCTTTATCCTTTTGGTCCTAATTCTCTGAAAAATGTGTTTCTGATTTCTGCATCGCTGAACTCTGTGGGACAAACATGTGTTACAATAGTTAATAAATAAGCAAGCGTAGGAATAGTGCTCCCTCTTGTGGCCAAATTTCTTGAAAAATTTCCAGCAAGGGAACGCGCCCTCTTGCAGACCCCAGGTGTGTTGTGGACCCAGACCTCAGAGAAGCCCCACTTCCCATTATAGGTGCTAGATGTATACAGGAATGTGATTTTAAAAGCTGGGATTTGGGTTTGGGATAATGGACACAAATAAATCAGGACACACCTTGAAGAAAAAATGTAATTCAGTGTTGGAGTCTGATAATATTATATTTTCACTTTTTAATGTCTACCATGCGTGAAGAATATGTCTAGAAACATCAAAAAGAACATATCTTCTAAAGGCAAAAACAGTCTTGGGGTTTGTGGATTCTTCTCTTTATTATAAAATACAGTAAGTAGCTGTCAATGAGGAGTGATTTTTGTCCCCCAGGAAAGTGATGATATCTGGAGACTGGAACCTACTGGGTAGAGGATAAGGATGCTACTAGACATCCCACATAATACAGGACAGCCCTCACCTGCAAACTATCTGGTTCAATATATCAGTAGAACTGAGGTTTTAAAAAGAACTGAAATAAGAATATTCTTGTGAACTCAGTCTCATATCTGACTACATACTTTCAGAGTATGCATTTTGTCTTATAATCTAATATATTTACAATGTTTAGCCACTGTTCTTCAAAACAGAAAGTATATTTGGATGTGTTGGTTGCTAAGTACGGTGAGATCAAAATTCAGATATTCTTTTCTCGGCAAAATGCTTGGAGAGTGAAGTTTTTAAATTAACTCCAGGTGGACCTGAAATATTTTCATTAGAAAAACATGCCTGCTAGCAGCAGATGCATTGAGAGCTGGAGAAAAGAGAGAGAAAAGATTGGCTGCAACATGGTTAGCTACCCCTCTGGCAACCAAGGAAAAACAATTTGTTTAGGACCAGGAGCCCCAGTCTGGGATCTCTGAATCCTTAGGTGCTTTGAAAATAAGAAGAGTCTGAAAGCTATTTTCAACATTTTAAAAATGCTCTAATAACAGTTGAACGTGTATAAGAAAATGCCAGACTAACATGAAAACAGTATGTAGATGCTTATCATACATACAAGTTCATCTCATCTGACATAATATTGTAGGAATTTCAAGATCCTTGGGGACAAAATAATACAAGGAGTCCTTTGCGGTTAACAAAACGTTAGAAACTACTGCCTAAGGAAAGCTAGCATTTGAGGTAAGTGTGAAGAAGTAAAATCCTAACACAGTATTGCACTGATTTTTTTCCCTCTAGTTTACTATTTGCAGTGCTTAAGCACAGTGCTTGGATGTCGTTTAGTTGCTCCATCATGTCCGACTCTTTGCAACCCCGTGGACGGTAGCCCACCAGGCTCCTCTGTCCATGGGATTCTCCAGGCAAGAATACTAGAGTGGGTTACCATTTCTTTCTCCAGGGGATCTTCTCAACCTAGGGATCGAACCTGCATCTCTTGCATTGGATTCTTTACCATTGAGCCCAGGGAAGCCCAGTATAGTGCTTGGTATATAATGATAAATTCAAATATTCTGGCTTAAGCCGGGACTTTAAAAAGAAGTAGAGCCACCTCAACTTCAAAGTGGTGGTGATGGTGTTTCCAAGGGAAACAACAGAGGGATGATGGAACTGACTCCTAAACCCATCACAGAGAACTCTGCTCTCACATCGACCCTGAGGATCTGCATTTGTTTTTAGTCAAGGACCTATGGGTTGTTCCCTTGTGGAGCTTTAGTGAAATTTAGAGCTCTAGTAAATTCTAGGCCCTCACCATCACTGCTCCACCACCATAGTCAAAAACAGTGTGCTTTCAGGGAAACTCCACTGTTTTATTTGGGGTCACAACTGTTTGGGGCAGTACATGCTAAGAACAGGCACAGAATCCACCCACAGTCTCCTTTACTGACTCTTCCTCTGTCCCTCCGGTGTTGGTTGATGTGCCTTGGAGACTGGGATCTGGACACTTTTCTCCTCTCTTTATTATACCCACCACCCCCAGGCATCTCCTGCCCTCCCACAGCCTCACTTACTACCTATGTGCCAAAGCCCTTTCATTTATCCATCTAGCAAATATCTTCTTCTTAACTCCAAACCAACAATCTATTAATAACTCTTTATTCGGTTGGATATTTACTTGGCAGTCTCAACCAGTCCAACGTAGAATTCCCGATCTTTCCTCTAAACTATCTCTTCCTCAAGGTTGCCGTCACTCAGTACTGCTGCTGCTGCTGCTGCCAAGTTGCTTCAGTCGTGTCCGACTCTGTGCGACCCCATGGCAGCCCACCAGGCTCCTCCGTCCCTGGGATTCTCCAGGCAAGAACACTGGAGTGGGTTGCCATTTCCTTCTCCAGTGCGTGAAAGTGAAAAGTGAAAGTGAAGCCACTCAGTCATGTCCGACTCTTAGTGACCCCATGGACTGCAGCCTACCAGGACGCTCCGCCCATGGGATTTTCCAGGCAAGAGTACTGGAGTGGGGTGCCATTGCCTTCTCCTGTCACTCAGTACACAGCACTGTAATTCACTATTTTACTTCTCCCAGAATCAGGGATAATGGTTTAATTAAACATGTAGTTTATGCTGAATAAATATCTGTGAGATAAATGACTGCATAAATAAGTAAATAAAAGAAGTACAACAGAGTCAGAGGTGCTGGGGATCACAGGTGCTTCCACGGAGGTGCCAAGATAGGGTATCTGCAGCAGAGCCGGCCACCAGATGCCTTGTCAGATGCAGATTCCCAGGGAATAGTTTGAGCAGCTGTCGTAGAGCTCTTCCACCTCCCATCCAGATGGAGGCTACAGAAGGATGGAAAGACTGAAGACTTAGGCACAGGTATCATATGGAAGATTTTGGAAAAATCTGTGCTTGGGAAATCCCACCCCCACCATGACCATCAGGAGAGAGGGGTAGGGAGGGTGTTGTCCTCTCACTCCAAATCTAGTGAGAGGAACCTCTTTAGAGCACTCCAGCAGCCTGAAGAGATCCTAGACTCACACGCGGGCAAGGGAGACCAACTCTGCCGACAAGTAACTGCATTCCCTCTAAAAGTGGTGGGATCCTGCATGCAGGCCTGACAACAGGAAGATCAGTCTGGGCTTGTTTTTAACAGGATCCTGCCCCACAAGAGTAGCATGGCCGGAAGAGGGGAACCTGCTTGAGGCAAGAAGGGGCAGAAACTGAAAGTGATCGGGAGGGTCACTGCCCACATCAAAGGAATGCCAATCAGACGTGTCTGGGTGGTGGTGGGGAGGAGGGAGGGGAGGGTGGGGGAGAGAGAGGGAGGTGGTCCTCTGGAGATCGCTTGAATATGCCCACAAGGAAATCAGCTTAAAATCTGCCCTGCCTAGAGATAGCATGGAGCCATCATTCAATAAACACTTTTGGTTCATTCTTACTTGGCTTCACTGCCCAGCAGAGTCAGAAACAGCAGCCGTGGAGTAAGAAAGGCAGTGGGAAAGGAGTAGGGGGAGCTTCCCAGAATCTCTGCCTATACCTCAATTTCCTATTTGTCCCCAGGCCTGACAAGGAGTGTAGAATCAAGTCTTTCCTTTGAATGAAGAGTGAAGCAGTGATTAGTATACTGGCTCTGACAGTGTAAATTACTGGTTTATATACAGAGTGGATGTTTTATTTTTATTGAGGTAGAGTTGATTTACAATACATTAGTTTCAGGTGCACACCATAGTGATGCATAATTTTTATAGATCATACTCCATTTATGGATATCATAAAATATTTGTTATATTCCCAGTACTGTATCCTGGTAGCTCATTTATTTTATATGTAGGTGTTTGAACCCCTTAATCCCCTCTGCTTGACCTGCCCCTTCCAGCTCCCCTCTCCCCATTAGTAACAACTACTTTGTTCTTTGTATCTATGAGTCTGCTTCTGTCTTATTATATTCATTTATTTTTTTAGATTCCACATGTAAGTGGAAACACACAATATTTGTCTTTCTCTGTCTGACCTATTTCACTAAACACGATAGGGAGTGGATGTTTTAAATTGCTGAACTGAGATTAGAATGAACATAAGGACTGGGAGACCAGAGAAGTCATGGAACCTGCTCAAGTTTTCAAGAGGCAGGAGAAAGACCAGACCCACTCAGCAGAATTAAAGAGACAAAAATAAAGTGGCTTCTGTGATTACATCCCATGAGGGCAATGTGCTCCAAGTACAAGCCACAGTGGTTTCAGTGATCAGTTACATAAACTGGGTTGGGCAGAGAAGGGGAAAATGCCAGGATGGCTCTGCTGGGAGAATATAATCGTTGTGGGTGTAGAGTCTCCAGGAGGCTATGGTGTGCATAACTGGAATAACATTTCTGAGGTGAAACAGCTCTGGGTAAGAACCCAGTGTGAGCCTGGGGTTAGATCACTGACCTGCTTTGAAGTTCAAGAGGTAAGGAAAGGGGCTTCCCTGGTGGCTCAGTGGTTAAGAATTCACCTTCCAGTGCAGGAGACTTGGGTTCAATCCCTAGTCTGGGAAAATTTCACATGCCAGGGAGCAACTAAGCTCATGCATTATAACTACTGAGCCAACGTGCCCCAATCACCGAAGCCCATGCACCCAGAGCCTGTGCTCTGCAACAAGAGGAGCCACCACAAGAAGCCCTCACACCAAAATGAAGAGCAGCCCCCACTCTCTGCAACTGGCAAAAGTTAGCAGCAAAGAAGATCCAGTGCAGTCAAAAGAAATAAATCTTAAAAAAAAAAAAAAAGGTAGGAAAAGAGAAAAGGGATCTTAAAATCAAATTGTTATATAGATGCAGAAATCTTCTGGGATCCTTTCTTAGCTTAGGATGAAAAGAAAGATGATGCTCACTTCCTCTGTATGTGTACCCAGTCGTAACTATAGCCCACCAGGCTCCTCTGTCCATGGGATTTTCCAGGCAAGAATACTGGAGTGGGTTGCCATTTCTTTCTCCAGGGGATCTTCCTGACTCAGGGATGGAACCCGTGTCTCCTGTGTCATCTGCATTGGCAGGCAGATTCTTTACCACTGAGCCACCTGGGAGGCCTACCATCCCACAACTGCTCTTATCAAGATGACCAGTGAGCTCCACAGCATCATATCCTATACAGGCAATTCTCATTTCTCACCTAGCAGTAGCATTTGATGTAACTGAGCACTTCATTTTTTAAACTCTTTCTTCATTTGATTTCGTGGATCCCACCCTCTCTAATTTTATTCCTCCTTCCTGGCCATGCCCTCTCATATTCTTCTGCTGGATTCATCTTCTCTTCTTAATCAGTTAATGTTAGAAGACCTAGAACTGAATCACAGGAACTTTTCTCTTTGAGAGAAAACTTTTCTCCTAAGAGGAGACATGTGGCTTTAAATATTTCTCTATAGTCCCAAATGTGTATATCTAGCTTCAAAATCTCCCCCAAACTCTAACCGCTTACTTGCTGTCTATGCTCAGATATCTATCCGGCAGAGCTCTCAGATTTAACATGTCCAGAAACAAATGCCAAGCCACAGTCTGCCCTACATCTAAATTTGCCCCTCACCAAAATTCCCTTTCCCAGTAAATGGCATCATGATGGCCCATTTGTTTGAGCCAAAAAAATTTGAAGTTGACTTCTGTGCCTCTTTATTTACATCCCATCTACAAATCTTATCAACTCAGCCTTCAGTTAATTGTACCAAACCCAACCAATCTCCCTTCCTCCATCACCCCCACCTTAACCCAAACCATCACCATCTCTCTGCTTCCACCCATACCTTTGTATAATCCCACACAGCCAAAACAATCCATTTAAATGTAAATCAGATTTACATCTTTATTCAAAGTACCCCCTCCCATAGCTCCCACCCTTCTCAGATTAAATTCCAAGTCCTTGACAGGAATTATAAGGCCATGTGTCTGGCCATATATCAGAGTTTTTCTAAGGCTTTGTAAGGTGAAAGTGAAGTCGCTCAGACTCTTTGCGACCCTGTGGACTGTAAAGGTCACCTTGGACAGACCCATCTCATCATGCTAATGACTTAAGTTTTAAGAGTTATCACATACCGTTTCCTTATGTCTCTTATGCATGCACTGTTTTTGAAAGATGTATTTCATCATTGTCGCCCTTAGTTAAATGAAAAATCTACCAGCCATGTACTATATACCCAGGGTTTTTTTCCAGAGATTCTAAACCCCACTCCACCCCACCCCATGGCCAGGCAAGCAGTGCTTGAAGTCCTTTGCCCTCAATGCTCAAGTCGAACATCCCGTTAGGCGAAGCCTCTGTCTACTGGCCTCCTTAAGTCTCAGTACCCTACAGGGAGAAAAAAAAAAAAAAAAGATTTTCTCTTATGTTTCTTTAGCTCTGTGTTCATACACAGTGATTGAATGGAAATCTGTGAAACTTGTGTCTACTGTGCATTTCTACTTGGAAGAGCAAGTCTATTAACTCACACTTTAAAAATATGCATATATGTTGTAATCAATTCTAAGCCTCACTCTTGTCATATTTTCAAGGCTGAAATTGAGGTCACTCTTAAATGACACAATTAGCAAACTTTCGGCGACTTTTCCTTCTTGGTGGTATATAAAATAATGGCACCTTGAAATTGATATTAGCTTACATTTGATTAAATACAGAATATAAATTCTCCGTGTTTATGTTCCTCCGTCTTCACTAGCAAAAGTTTAATATATCATTCCATATGAAAGTTTACTTTTGCTGCATTAAGTTTAATTATAACTTGAGTTGGGAATGGGTAATAACTTCTCACTTCCAAATTGTAGATTGCATCTGTACGAAAATGCTCCAGAAACTGTAAAACATTATATATATATATATATATATATATCTCCAGAGTATTTTTTCACATTTAATGATTACTAGTTAATAGAAGCAATCAACACTGTACGCGCCGACCAGACCACTGCAAAGGCCCAAGGGTCGAACCTAGGTTAGGCAGTTCAACTCACCCAGGTACACGCCCCCGACCCACCCCGGGGCCGGTCCATACACTCTTTACAAGTACACACACGGGTGCAGAAGGCAAAGCTCTGATTGGCCGAGCGTCACGGGACGCGCACGCAGAGGCCCCTTCGGAGCATGCGCGGGAAATAAGACGCAGGTGCGGCACGCAGGCGCGGCGCACCGGCGCATGCTCCGTATGCCTCCGTCGCAGCTTGGGCGCCGGCGCGGGGTCGCTAAGTGCCGGCCGCCCCGCCACTGTCCGGCATGAAGGGCTGGGGTCTCGCAGCTCCCTCCTCCTCGCTCCAGCGCCATGGAATGCCTGCGGAGCCTGGCCCAGCTCCTGCCCCGCGCGGTGGGGCTGCCCCGGCGCACCCTGTGCGCTCTGGCCTTGGGCCTGACCCCCGGCACTCGCCCCGTCGTCGCCTACGGCCGCGTCACCGAATTGCTCGGAAGGAGGCGGGCCGCTCCGCTGTGCTGGCCCCGCCGGCTCCCTGTGACAGGTACCGCTCTCCCCGCCCTGCAGCTTCGGGACGCCGGGCCTGCGGTGATCCCAGGGCCCGACCCGACCGCCCGAGCCCACGTGGCTGTGGCTGCCCGCCCCGCGGTCTGCTCTGTCCTCGGCCTCCAGGTCCGCCCTTGTGCGCCGAGGTCCTGCTCTCTTGCACAGGTCTGCGGGCGGAGCTGTGTCTCACCAGCTCTGAACTCGGCTGAGCATCGCCCCCTGGCCCCTGCTAGAGTCCTCCAGCCCCCTGTCCTCCCCACCGGTCCGGCTGCAAACAGGGCTGAGTGCGCTTGAGAGAAGGTTTTTAAGAGTTTCGCTCCGATCCATCATGATAGTGCCGAAACCAAAATTAGGCTTATCTACCTGGAATGTTTTTTATAAGTATTTCTCCTTTCTGTCTCGTTCTTTTGAACGGACACATTTAGACATTTGTCCAGTTGCTCAGGAAAGGGAGAGTGAGGCTGAAGATTTTAGAAACTGCTTCTGAGAAAGATCTGACTTTTCTTCAAGTACTGTGTAGCCAGATAGAAGGGGATGGAGGTAGAAGTCAGTTAATTGTTTTCCCCCCCTAAATGATAAACCAAGATGATACCTTGACATTTTCAGAAATGTGACCATGTGGGTACTAATACTGCTCAAAAACCCAAGACATGTATGGCTTCTCAAAAATGTTCTCAAACAAGTTTTCTCAATTGTACTCTCAAAATGTTCCCAAAGTAGCTCACTTTCTCCACCTGCTTTCTCATACTCATTAGGAGAGTCTTTACAAATTGGGTTACATTGCCCATCTAACCTTTTAGGACAAGCATTGAAATTGAGAGTCTCCCTCTGATACCTTAGGGTGAAGGATGTCAGATTCGTGATCTCTGAAGAAGATTTAGCTTTGGGACCAGAGACCAGACTTGACCACTCAGGGCTCTTGTGTGGCAGAGTTTAAGTGAAAAAGGGACAGAGAGCTTCTGACATAGACATCAGAAGGGGGAGGGGAGTGCCCTACGTGCTAGTCTTAGCAAGGGAGCTGTATACTGTTTTAATTAATTATTACAGTAAATCCAAAGAATGTCTCAAGGTTGTAAAGATCTTACCAGACTCACTCCCACAGTTTACATTTTAAGATAACAGGATTCAGTTCAGTTGCCCAGTCTGGGCTCTGGGACCCCATGGACTGCAGCTCGCCAGGCCTCCGTGTCCATCACTAACTACTGGAGCTTACTCAAACTCATGTCCATTGAGTCAGTGATGCCAACCATCTCATCCTCTGTCATCCCCTTCTCCTGCCTTCAGTCTTTCCCAGCATCAGGGTCTTTTCAAATGAATTGATTCCTCACCTCAAAGGTGGTCAAAGTATTGGAGTTTCAGCTTCAGTATTAGTCGTTCCAGTGAATATTCAGGACTGATTTCCTTTAGGATCGACTGGTTGGAATAACAGGATTAGAACTTAACAGTGGAAAGATCTTACCAGACCCACTCCCATAATATACCTTTTAAGATAACAGTATTAGTCAGAAGGTTTTCAGGAAGGAGAAACTGTCCTCAGGCAGGATATGTTGTTGTTATATAATCCTTAATACGGAGTTTAAACTGAGTTGTTTTGTTTTGTAATCATCAGTTCCAGGCTTAAAGAAAAGAATGTTTTATGGGACTAAGACTAAGAAATGTAGAGGAAACAAAGACCTTTGTCCTTTCCTCCTCCTTGAGAACTCCAGACCCCTATCTCCTCTTCAGGAGCCCCAGACCCCTCTCTCCTCCTTGGGGACCATGGACTTCTTATCAGTCTCCCTAGAAATTGACTCTCTTCCCTCCAGGTAACATTTTATCTAACTTGTGACTTATTAGCAAATGCTGATTTGTAGCACTGTAACTTTTATTCAGCTGACCCTCATAAGGTGGTTTGTACAGGGGGAACCAACAAACCTCAGTTCAGTTAAGTGGCTCAGACGTGTCCTACTCTTTGCGACCCCATGAATCGCAGCACACCAGGCCTCTCTGTCCATCACCAACTCCCGGAGTTCACTCAAACTCTTGTCCATCGAGTCAGTGGTGCCATCCAGCCATCTCATCCTCTGTCGTCCCCTTCTCCTCCTGCCCCGAATCCCTCCCAGCATCAGTCTTTTCCAGTGAGTCAACTCTTCACGTGAGGTGGCCAAAAGTACTGGAGTTTCAGCTTTAGCATCATTAGTTCCAAAGAACACCCAGGACTGATCTCCTTTAAAATGGACTAGTTGGATCTCCTGCAGTCCAAGGGACTCTCAAGAGTCTTCTCCAACACCATAGTTCAAAAGCATCAATTCTTCGGCACTCAGCTTTCTTCACAGTCCAACTCTCACATCCATACATGACTACTGGAAAAACCATAGCCTTGACTAGACGGACCTTTGTTGGCAAAATAATGTCTCTGCTTTTTAATATGCTGTGTAGGTTGGTCATAACTTTCCTTCCAAGGAGTAAGCGTCTTTTAATTTCATGGCTGCAGTCACCATCTGCAGTGATTTTGGAGCCCTCCAAAAATAAAGTCTGACATGTTTCCACTGTTTCCCCATCCATTTCCCATGAAGTGATGGGACCAGATGCCATGATCTTAGTTTTCTGAGTGTTGAGCTTTAAGCCAACTTTTTCACTCTCCACTTTTACTTTCATCAAGAGGCTTTTTAGTTCCTCTTCACTTTCTGCCGTAAGGGTGGTGTCATCTGTATATCTGAGGTTATTGATATTTCTCCTGGCAATCTTGATTCCAGCTTGTGCTTCTTCCAGCCCAGCGTTTCTCATGATGTACTCTGCATAGAAGTTAAATACAGCAGCTTCCACTAACTATCCATTTTACACATGGTGTATATATGTCGATGCTACTCTCTCAATTTATCCCACCCTCTCCTTACCCATCATTTTCACAAGAACAAACTATGTCTTTGAATGTATAGGAAAGAATAAGATCAGAAATGAGAATATAGCTTCCTATTATATGGATAGGAATTTTGTCCATGCTTCTTGTGTTTAGTAGTGTGAACAGTGTCCTTTCTCAGGCATTAAATTTACTTGGTTATACTTGAGAGCTTTTCTTCAACTTAGTCTAATCACATTTTCAAGTAAAAGTTTGCCTTTATTCCAGTTCACCGGGGTCTTTATTTCAGTGCAGTGAATTATTTCACAAGTATTCACTCTAAAGTATATCAGTGGATGTAGAAAACGGACTTGTGAAAATGCTGGGTAAGGAAAGGCTGGGATGAATTGAGAGAGGAGCATCGGCGTGTACACACCATGTGTAAAATGGATAGTTAGTGGGGAGCTGCTGTATAGACAGGGAGCTCAGCTCGGTGTCCTGTGATGACTGAAAGGGCTGGGACGGGGGCAGGGAGGCTCAAGAGGGAAGGGATGGATATGTACACATAGCTGATTCACCTACAGCAGAAACCAAGACAACATTGTGAAGCAGTTATACTCCCATTTTTAAAAATAATTTGAAAATTAAAGTATCAGTGGGAAAGAAATTAAATATAGAGTTAAAATCTGTAGGCTTCATAGTTTATAGGTTAATCAAATAGTCCTGATATTTGGAATGCTGAGAGGTCAGGTAGTTCTTGGAATGTATGTTTTCTAAACTATGTCTTCCAATGTAACTTTCATTAAGAACTTTTCTACATGTATGAAAAGGAATAGGCATTTTACTTTAATCTCAGAACATCGTTACACATTTGATGTCCAACTACAAGATATAATAATTAGAAAGGAAAAGGGGTGGTTGGAATCCATAAATTCTTCTAATGCCTCACCTAAACTATTACTTTTAAAAACCATGTTTTGCCAAACCTAACATAATCCCCTGTAAATGTTAAAAGTGTTTCTTATTTTCCCCTCCGGGAAAAAAATTCAAAACATAGTGAAATAGTTTGAAACATAGTGAAACTCTACAGACTATGAGAGCTGTATCTTAGCTATATGTGAAAACCAATCATACGCTCACAAGGAATTCTCTAATTCATTCTTCAGGTGAAATTTACCGGAATAGAACTTCAGATGTGTCTCAAGCCACTTTAGCCAGTGTATCTCCAGTGTTTACTGTGGTGAGTATATGTGGTCCATTTGAAGACTTACAGAGAGTACATACTTATTAAGTTAACTGGGCTGGACAGATCAGCCATGATACTACTTACTTGGTTTTATAATGTGTAAGTCATTGTCTTTTGTTTAGCCAGTGACTTGAGTGCCAGCTAGATTTGCTGCATAGCACTCTTGAGTCTTTGCTAATGTCTGCAGAGCTTGTCTTAGTACTAGAACAAGTGGCTCAAATCACATTTCAGAGCTTCCTGGTTGAAACTCAAGATTTCTTCAGAAATCTATTCAGAAGTCCTTGAAGGCTATTAGCCACAAAATGGCTTGAACCCGTGCTATGCAGCATAATATATGCAGAAGCATTTTGAAGGCAGCACAGGGTATTACTTAAAACTGCAAGCTTTGTTGGGTCTTGATCTCTGCAGCGTTCTCTAAAATGGTTCAGAGAAAAAAGTAGAATAAAGCAACATAACTGGTGTGTATCACACACACATATTTAGAGGAAAATAAGGCCATTGGGGCACATATTAACAAAGGGAGAGAGACTCTAGGTCACGGTTACATGGAAACTGGTTTTAATATTCTTGTAACATTTCTGTAGGCTTTTAATTTTTTTAAATCTTAATTTTTAGAGAAAGAGCCAGAGTTTGTAAATTCAGATCTCAACTCTGACTCTTAGATGGACTTGGAGAAATTATGATAATATCTTTGTGCCTTGGTTTTCTCATCTGTAAACTAGATTGGGAAAGATTGAGGGCAGGAGAAGAAGGGGACAACAGAGGATGAGATGGTTGGATGGCATCTTCGACTCGATGGACATGGGTTTGGGTGGACTCCGGGAGTTGGTGAGGGACAGGGAGGCCTGGCATACTGCAGTTCATGGGGGTCACAAAGAGTCGAACGTGACTGAGCGACTAAACTGAAACTAGGAGTAATAGTACCTACCTTGTAGAATTATGAGATTTAAATTAATTTAAATATGTAAAACCCTTAAAAGTAATATCTCACACATGGTAAGCATTCAGTGTATATATTAGCCATTATATATCGTCATTATTATTTAGGCTTTTTAACATAGCTTTTCTTTATAAACTATACAGAACAAGACAACTCCCAGAACTGCACGGAGAGGTTGTCACTGTTACTCACTCTTCTGGGAGTTAGCCAGTTTAATTAAACAATACAAAGTCAGATGTTAAGTATTGAAAGAAGGTTCTTTGCCGGTGAAATCATTGTTTACCAAGAACACTTAAGAAAATCAGTTGATGCTATTTGAAATAATGTGAGTTCCTTTCAAGGTAAACATTTAAAAAAAATCAGTTTGTATGATCTCATTTTTTTTTAATTAAAAAATCCCATTAAAAATGATACAGATAAATACGGAGATGCAAAAATTTTCCATCATACATTGTTAAGTTGAAAGCAGAGGAGAGACTGCAAAGAAGTGTATATAGCGTGAATGTATTTGGTAAGAATAAGTCTGAAAGGGCATTTAGTAAAATGTTAGCATGGTTTTCTCTAAAATTTGTGACCGGATAGTTTATTTGCGAATTTTCTGCAGCAGATGTATGTATTTGAAATAAGCTTAAGGAGGAAACCTAATATATATTACACAAAACAAAACTTCCCTTGATGTAGGTTTCCCTTTAACTCTGATGTTTTATGGTGCTTATGTATTCCTATTGATGTTATCTTTGCTCACAAGAAGCAAGCTGAAATATACTATGTGGTTTTATGGTGGTATTAATAACATAGCATGCATATTTAGTACTTGTACCTCAAGTATATCTTAGAGTGTGTCTTCTGAAAATACATATTTAAGTAGTAATTAATGCAGCCCAGCACATAGTGATTCATTTAACATTATTTTGATGTCCTCAGACTTGACTTGTGGACAAGTATTACAGGAAAATGTTCCCTCTGTTTTATAGGAAGTAAGTACAGTTTCGGCATTGTGTCCTTTCTGCACTATCAAAAGAGGTCTTTTCTGTACATATTTATTGATTCTGCAGCGCCCATCAGAGAGACCTCATAGCATCCCACAGATACTAATACTTAGATTCCCAAGATAAGCCACGTTTGATCCCAGTCTGTTCAGAAGGCAAAAGGATAGGAAATCCACAAGGGCAGTATTTGGTGTCTTCTCTTCGAAAGAAGTCCTTTCAGCCATCCAGGGGCTCCTGTGGCCCCCTGTGTGAAGCTCAGGTATGAGGAGAGGATATTCTCAAAGGTGGGTGCGAGATCCACCTTGGCTTAGACCCCCTGAGACCCTCTTGTCAGTATCTCTTGTCACCATCCCAGAGGTGTATCCCAGGCTCCTGCAAGGAGCAGTCAGTTACGAGAGCCACTGTCTTCGGGAAGGCAGAACTGTGGCTCCCCGCCAGGTATCATGATCCACTCTCAGTCTCCCCAGTGCAGCCCGTCAAGCAGTGATTGGGCATTTTCACCATGAACGATACGGCCTAGTAACACAGCTGACACTCCTTCATCAGATCTTCTGAGGAACCAAGTTAGATAGTTAATCCAAGGTCAGATTTGTCCTGGCAAAGGAAAGGGAACTTTTTGTTTTAATCCTGAACTCATAACCGAATTTAACCTAAGAACAGCAGATATGGTTTATATCTTTATTATTTTAGAGTTATTTTCATAATACCATATGATATGATACCACAAATCATGTGCTGATTTGGGAAAAAATAATGCTGTTATTATCTGTCTCCAGACAAAATTTGACAAAGAAGGAAAGGTGACTTCTTTTGGTGAGTATCTGTAATTTTCTTTTAAATCAACCCACTGGAAGTAAAGAAACTATTATATTTTGAGTAAAATATTGTTTGCTTATATGGATGTGTTGAAGATGATCTTTCTTAAGCATTTGTCCATTAGCCCTAACTGCTGGCAGCATTTGACCTGTACTGCAGTTTTCGGGGGCTGGAGGGGAGGTGAGAAGCCACTCACTCTAACAGAATGTTCAAGTAAGAGTGTTGGCTGGTATGCAGCCGAGAGAGAAACACTTTTCCCTTGTGTTTCTCTTCCTTAGTCTCTCTTCCACTGCCCTGGTCCTCATGGTCATCTCCCCCTGTGCCATGTTGAGGGCAGAATCAAGTAATACCGCTGCCATTGCAGTGCAGTGGGTGACGGCGGACAGGAGGGACAGGGCCCTGGATGGCAGTCATTGACACTGCCAACGATGGCTCTTGTGGACGGTTTCTTTTTAAAATGAAATTCAGCATTACTTTACCATCTGACCTCAGGTGCAGGTTTCAAGGCTCCCTGTCCTTCCCACCCTCTAGTCCTGTTCCTGCTGTTGCTGAAATCCTAGTGGGGTATATTGGGTATTGTTTGGCTCCATATCACCTCAAAAGATTGTTCTACTTAGAGCTCTATCACAGGTGTGGCTTGATACTATAAGAATAGATGCTCCCATTACCAGCATGATTTCTTGAGTTTGTTCATCTATTTTGCTTTTTCTTAGGTGATAATTTAGTTTTCAGGTAGGAGAATCTAGTGATTTTATTTTCTCATTTTTATTAGTCTAAGAACAAAGACAATTGGACCATCTGTTCATAGATTTAAAATGCTGAACTTAATAATATAGTAAGGAAACAATAGAAAATGTAGTTCTGTACAGTTCATATTTAAAAATCCCTGCATCTAGAGCTAGGAATTGTTACTGTAAGTTCTAATGATGTATAACTATGGTTTTTATACTGGTCCCAAGGGGTTTCTCTAAGTGCAGAGAAATTTTATGAAGTATGGTTAACAGGAGAATAGAAAAATTAGTTTGACCAGATTTAGCCTGAATACGTTTTTGAGGTAGAAATGGGTGTTACAAAGACCCATTTTGATTACTTAGCCATTAAAAAGAATGAAATAATGGCATTTGCAGCAACATGGATATAGAGATTGTCATACTGAGTGAAGTAAGTCGGACAGAAAAGAATTATCGTGTGATATCCTTTATATGTGGACTCTAGAAAGAAATGATACAAATGAACTTAAAAAATAAAGACTCATACAGACTTAAAAAACAAACTTATGGTTGTAGGCGGAGTGGGGAGAGTCAGGGGAAAGGGATAATTAGGGAGTTTGAGATGGACATGTACACACTGCTATATTTAAAATGGATAACCAACAAGGACCCACCATATAGCATATGGAACTCTGCTCAATGTTATGTGGCAGCCTGGATGGGAGGGGAGTTTGGGAGAGAATGGATACATGTGTATCTGTATGGCTGAGTCCCTTTGCTGTTCACCTGAAATTGTCACAACATTGTTAATCGGCTATACCCCAATACAAAATTAAAAGTTAAAGTGCAGTGGCATAAATTGCAAAAAAAAGCAAAAAGACCCATTTTAGCTCTTGTTTCTGGTAGTAATAGATTATCTCAATGGTGTTGGGATGGGTACTCTGATATAAAAATCTAAATTTTTGGTTTATAAGTTTACCCACTCTTTTTATTGAATACATTTCTTTTTTAGAAAGGAAGAAAACTGACTTATATCAAGAATTAGGTCTTCAAGCCAGAGATTTGAGGTTTCAGCATTTAATGAGCATCACAACCAGAAACAATAGGATTATCATGCGAATGGAGGTAAAGGATTGTATTTCATTTCCATGTCTCCCCTGCAGTCTTAAAGTTCCTTCCTTACTATCTTGATCAGTAGTTTAAAAGTAATTTTGTAATAAAAAAATAGATGTGTGAAACTATTATGTGATATAGCATGGTGTTAGGAGCAGAACTCATTCTACGTGAATTGTGTACCTGTGCTCAGCAGGTGAAGCACTGCTCTGTTAATCGTGGAAAAGGTCTGACTGCGGTCTCCTTTCTCACTGTTTGAATTTAGTCTCTAGTTTCTGAAATAAGAGAAAGATTCTTGGTTTATAACAGACTTTTTCAGTCATATACAGTATATATGTAATTGCGTTGCAACTTTAGCTACTAAGAATATATTCTAGTTTTCGAAATAGCCTAGAAGTAACCTTTATATTTTATCATCTTTTTTAAAATATTTGTTTATTTGACTGCTGGATGTTAGTTGCTGCATGTGGGACCTAGTTCCTTGACCTGGGATTGAGCAGGGGGCCCCCTGCATTGGGAGCGCAGAATCTTAGCCACTGGACCACCAGGAAAGTCCCTAAAGTTTATAACTAGCATTTTTCAAAATTTTTTAAAAAGTGCCTCTTTAATAGAGAAGTATGTGATAAAGCTAACTATTTTATAACATGTTAGGAATAGAGCTCATTTTACATGGATTATAGAAGAACGTTAATTATAGCGTCTGATTGGTATGTGTGTAGGTATTCACTGTATAATTTTTCAACTTTTTTGAATAAAAATGTTCGTATTAGAGTTGACCTTTGAGCCTCATGGGGGTGGGGGCACTGAACCTCCAAGCAGTAAAAAATACATGTGTACGTTAGAGTTCCTCCATACCTGCTGTCCTCAGATTCAGCCACCGCAGGTCGTGTGTTTGTGTGGTATTTACTACCGAAAAACATCTGCATGTAAAATGACCCAAACAGAATATGTTAGCCTTTCTCTTCAGAGTAAATTTTTAACTTCATAGTGTTCTAAATTAGAGCACTAAGGCCACATTTTATCTTTATGATTTCAGATTAGCTTAGTATGTTTTGATGATGTTTTAAAAAGGAAATTTCCCCACTTCAACCAAACCAGTCATGATTAAACTAATCTTTTCTAAAAATCTGCTGAATGCTTGACTTTAAGACCTTGTCTTGTTTCCTTTGTTCTCTATATTTCTCTTGATTACCCTGGAAATCCTAGTAAATACATAATTTCCTTAATTCTAGTTCTGTTGAGAGTGAGTTAGAGGTATTAAGACTTGCATTTATTTTAGGCTTCCTTTCTTTTAAAAAAAAAAGTCTTGGTTTTTTGTTTTTGTTGATTTGTTTTTGAAAAACCAAATGAACAGTGATTTGATTTAGGCTTAGTCCAGAATTAATAAGAGTATTGGGACTTCCTTGGTGATCCAGTGGCTAAGATTCCTTGCTCCCAATGCAGGGCCTGGGTTTGATCCCTGGTCAGGGAATTAGGTCCCACATGCTGCAGCTAAGACTCGGTGCAGCCAAATAAATAGCTTTTAAAAATTAATAGAGTATTAAATTCTAAATATTTTCTGAATGTTACTTTTTCCCTACAACTCTAAAGCTTACATATATGCCTGTGTACATATGTCTATCTACAGATATGTGCGTGCGTGTGTGTATGTGTGTGTGTATATATATATATATATATATTTTTTTTTTTTTTTTTTACCAGTACTTGAAAGCTGTGATAACTCCAGAGTGTCTTCTGATACTAGATTATCGTAATTTAAATCTGGAGCAGTGGCTTTTCCGGGAACTCCCTTCACAGTTGGCTGGAGAGGGTCAACTTGTCACGTACCCTTTACCTTTTGAGTTTAGAGCTATAGAAGCACTCTTGCAGTATCGGGTAAGCCTGTGTTTATCCAGCTTCTTGAATGTCTTCTGATTTTACAGTGCTGTGGAGGAGGAAGACCCTTTGGTTTTTTCTGGTTTTGGCTGTGCTGGGTCTTTGTTGCCGTGTGGGCTTTCCCCTAGTTGTAGCAAGCGGGGCCTTCTCTCTAGCTGTGGTGCACTGGCTTCTAATAGCGTGGCTTCTCTTGTTGCTCAGGGCTTCCCTGGTGGCTCAGATGGTAAAGAATCTGCCTGCAATGCAGGAGACCGGGGTTCGATGCCTGGGTTGGGAAGATTCCCCTGGAGAAGGAAATGGCTATCCACTCCAGTATTCTTTCCTAGGAAATCTTATGGATAGAGGAGTCTGGTGGGCTACAGTCCATGGGATCGCAGAGTCGGACATGACTTAGCCACTAAACAACAACTGTTGTTTCTGAGCACAGGCTCCAGAGTGCTAGGGCTTCAGCATCAGTAATTGTGACTCCTGGGCTCTAAGGACAGGCTCAGTAGCTGTGGTGCACAGGCTGAGTTGCCTCACAGCGTGTAGGATCTTCCCAGATCTGGGATCGAACCCATGTTTCCTGCACTGGCAGATGGATTCTTTACGACTGAGCCACCAGGGAAGCCCTGGTATTGTTCTAATGGCACTTGCCGTAACCACACCCTCCCCCCAAATAGAAACATCTCAGGGTCTTATATGTGGAAAGTGCTTAATTCTTAAACTTTATGACTCAAATAGATCTAAAGTCTCTAGGTATAGTATACAGAGTCTCTTTAACAGTCATGTTATGACATTCAGTGAAACACATCTGAGGTTGTCTATCCTGACATCCTGTTCAGGGATGCTAATTCAAAATACTTTATCTTAAATATGATATAAATGAACATACCAAAAGGTTTTAGCTGTATGCCATTCTATTCTCTAACTAAATTGTATGTTGGGTAACTGCTTACACATGATAAAGTGAAGTGAAGTCACTCAGTCGTGTCCGACTCTTTGTGACCCCATGGACTGTAGCCCACCAGGCTCCTCCATGCATGGAACTTTCTAGGCAGGAATACTGGAGTGGGTTGCCATTTCCTTCTCCAGGGGATCTTCCCGACCCAGGGATCGAACCTGGGTCTCCCACATTGCGGGCAGACGCTTTACCGTCTGAGCAACCAGGGAAGCCCTACACATGATAAATATAATACAAATATTTCATCAGATCATTCTGATACTTACCAACCATTCTTTGATTTGTTGGTACAATCCTTTGTCTGAGGTAGCTAAATGATGCCTCTGTTTGAGACCTAGTTTGACCTAGGAATTGTGTACACTTCTCACAGCGCTTGTATTAAATTGATAATCACTGAGGGTCTGGGGATCCTGTCAAGCTGTGAACAAGGATGGTCAGTGCTTTCTGGGCTGTGACAAATCTTCCGTCATCTATTCTTCCCCCATCAGTCAGGATAGTACTGTTCAGGACCTGGCTACAAGCAAGAGTCAGTGCCATCCTAACCAGATTGGAGAAGAGGAGGGAAGAGGGGAGAGTAAAGCGGGCACGAGGTGGGTGGGGGGTTGGTGGGACCTGGCACCCTTCTCTTTGTCTGCCTTGCTCTGTTGAGGTAGTAGGAGATGGCTCCATTCCTTCCTGGGGTTAGTAAGGCAGCAGTACCAGCTAGTACCAGCCAATGAGATGGTGGCTAGTTGAAGCCCACTCACTGAGCAGGGAAATAATAGAAGGAAAGAAATGAAGGTACATGAACAGTGGTCAGTGCTGAAGCAACACAGACTGAGTCAGCTCTCAGGAGCTCATGCTGGGGTGGAGAGTGTATTGCAGTTTACACTATTAATTTCACTACTTAATTCAGCTACGGTTATGCTGCATACTAACAGTTATTGGAAGTATTTTAACAGATAGTATAGCTATATCATGGAGAAGGGCAACCCACTCCACTATTCTTGTCTGGAAAATCCCATGGACAGAGGGCTATGGTCCGTAGGGTTGCCGAGAGTCTGACACAACTGAAGCGACTTAGCATGCATACACATACCTGTATCAATGCATACCTGCTGATTAATCTTGCTGTGCCTATATTAACATGAATAATAAATATACATTTGACTTTTCAACTTTACTTTTTAAAGTTTAAGATATGTTTTGTTTTTTTAAAGAGCATTTTTATTTTTTGCAAAACAACTTTGTTCATAGGAATTCTGAACTACATCCTATTCTGTTACAAAGAACATGGGTATTGTTTACCAGACGTGAAGTTTGTTTTAACCAGGGAATGGCAGCTTTTCTTTTAATCAGTCTTCCATTCCTTTCATACTAAGTGTCTGTAGTGGGAGGACTCTTACAGGAATTAATTTCCTGTCACCCAAATGGGCGCCTGGCAACAACATTATGCATGAGTATCTTTTAACCTAGGAGATTAGTTTTTTAATCATCTGGGATAGGCATTCCAATGGTAACTATGTTCTGAAATGTTACCAACCTTCCTAGCTATTTTCGATTTCTGTATTTAATCAGAGGATTCACTGACCCTGAGTATTCTAAAAAGATTGTTTTAATTCTTATGAAAGGTCATGTTGTTATCTAGATCAACACCCTTCAGGGGAAACTTAGCATTTTACAACCACTGATCCTTGAGACATTGGACGCTTTGGTGGATCCCAAACATTCTTCCATAGACAGAAGCAAACTGCACATCTTGCTACAAAATGGCAAAAGGTAAATATGGTTGATTTACCAAGTTGGGAATTAGACACAAATGTCTTAAACTTCTCTTTTAGTAGTCTTAGAGTGAAACATTTAAGGTAAATTCAGATCCAAAATTAGTGTAGTTATTAACTATCTTAAAAATACCAACTAGTCTTGCAAATGGTAATGACATTATTTACTTTGAAACTTACTCTCAATGCCTTCATTGCCATATCTGGTTTTCATTATTCTTAAAATCTTTCATAACTTTAAAGTAGGAAAGTAGCCTAGGGTTACTTTAAACAGCTTTTTATAAAGAATTAGGGTTAGGGTTAGTAACCTAGGTGGGAAGTTGAGCTAAAGGGGGCACACAAACAAATGTTTATTGAAAAGCTGTTTTCAATGAAATGCTCTATCAGTCTCTTTTATATGTGTGATCTCATCTCAACCTGTCATCAGTCCTGTTGACATGGTCCTCATTTTGAAGATAAGAAAATTGAGGTCTAAGTAACTTGTCTAAACTTTAATAGCTACTAAATGACAGATCTGTATTCAAATCGTTTTTTTTTTCCCTCCAAAGTTCATGAAGTTTTTGTTTATTGATCATAATGCATTCCAGAATTTAATATATTAATTTGTATTACAGATTGAATGATCAGTCCCTCAGGATTTGTACCCCCTAAAGTACTTTCAAGAGTTAACAGTTAAAATTCCTGAGTCACTTTTTTGTCGAAAAAATTTAGGATGTTCTTATCAAATAAAAGTAAATGGTCTCTTCTTGTATTATCACTGCCATAATTAAGAATAAAAGTAAATTTCTGGCCCCAAAAGTTTACATCACAGTGATTGTATGTTTCAGAGATAAATAACATATGCTGAAAATTATATCATCATTTAATTTTATCACTTAATATATTAACAGTCTTGTATTGGGAATTGATTCTCAAACTGCCTAGTAAATACCAAAAACTTTTTACAAGTTGGTGTTTATCATGAGTGTATAAGGGAGTCTGCTTGATAAGACATTAGAAAGGCACTACTCCTGTAGGAAAATTTTTTACAGGTTTATGTTACTGATCATTTCTATACAATTATTCTTACAGCCTGTCAGAGTTAGAAACAGATATTAAAATCTTCAAAGAGTCCATTTTAGAGATCTTGGATGAAGAAGAGCTGCTGGAAGAGCTCTGTCTGACAAAGTGGAGTGACCCACGAGTCTTGTAAGTGAACAGTGATGCTTTGTTAGTTTTTGCCTTAGAATCAGTTGTCTTCTTCAGATAACTTTTTATAAAGAAGAACATTTTTCTGGAATAGAGGGTGCACTTTTCATCCCCCGTTTCATTATTTCCTTTTCCGTATTGCATCTAACTGAATTTGATGAGGACTTGTTAAGTGCTTGCTCTGTATACAACAGCTATAAAGGTAAACACACCATTGCCTTTATCTTCAAATGCCTGACCAACAGAGTGACATACACGGCTAACTTTGCTGGAGAGGTCAGCAGGAGAGGTGGGGCAAAGGGTGGATGGAGTGCGGGGAGGCGAAGGAGACACTGGCATAGATTCTGTAAGTCTGGTTAACATAAAAACACTCATCTTATAGACCTTTCATCTCTTAGGAACTTAAAAATCATGTATGCTTCTTCTGTATACACAAGTTTAAATGCTGCCTTTTCAAATGTTTTTATTCTTTGTAACTATCATTATCAGAGATTAATACAGACACCTTTGTAATGTTCATAGTTTCTGTAGTGTGTACAGATTTTTTAATTGAGAAATTAGTTATCTATATCTTAATAAGGAAACAAAATAAAAAGGGCTTTGTATTCTAACAGATAGATATAGTAGCAGAAACTCGAACACTTGAACTCTTGTTTGCTTTCCTTCTTAAGCCAGTCTGTCTCTAATATGCTTTATAAGTGTTTTCCAGAGTGCTTCATTCCTGCTTATCCTCTTTGGTAGGACTGGGGGTATAACTAAAGAGGGGGAAAAAACTAGTAACTTTTTTTTTGTTTAATGGAAGTATAATTGGTTTACAATTTTGTCCTAATTTGTGTTATACAACAGAGCAACTCAGTTACACACCTATGTGTATTCCTTTTTTAGATTCTTTTCCGTTGTGGTTTATCCCAGGAGAGAGGTTATAGTTCCCTGTTCTGTACAGTAGGACCTGGTTGTTAGCTATTCCATATGTAATCGTTTGCATCCACTACAGGCCCCCAGTCCATCCCTCTCTGTCGCCTCCTCCCCCTTGGTAATCACAAGTCTGTTCTTTATGTCTGTTTTGTAGATAGGTTCATTTACGCCACATTTTAGATTCCACGTATAAATGATATCATGTATTTGTTTTTCTAACTTCACTTAGTATGATAATCCCTAGTTGTATCCATGTTGCTGCAAAAATGGCATTGGTTCATCCTTTTTATGGCTGAGTAGTGTTCCGTTGTATACTCATTCATCTGTCCACAGACATTTAGGTTGTTGCAGTGCCTCAGCTGTCGTAAATAGTGCTGCTACACTGTGAATATGCTATGTTGGAGTCCATGTATCTTTTTGAATTATAGCTTTGTCCAGGTATATGCCCTGGACTAGGATTGCTGGATTATACAATAATTTTATTTTATTTTTAGTTTTCTAAGGAATCTCCATACTGTTTTCCATAGTGGCCACACTAATTTACATTCCCACTAACAGAATAGGAGGATTCTCTTTTCTCCACACTCTCTCCAGCTTTTGTTTTTTGTAGAGTTTTTGATGATAGCTATTCTGACTAGTGTGAAGTGGTACCTCATTGTAGTTTTGATTTGTATTTCTCTAATAATTAGTGATGTTGAGCATCTTTTCATGTGCCTACTGGCCATTTCATGTCTTTGGAGAAATGTCTATTAAAGTCTTCGGCCCATTTTTCAATTTGGTTATGTGGTTTTGGGAGTTGTATGAGCTATTTGTATATTTTGGAAATTAAACCCTTGTCAGTTGCATCATCTGCAAATATTTTCTTCCAGTCTGTAGGTTGTCTTTTTGGGTTTTTTTTTTTTTTTTTAATTGTTCCTTTGCTGTGCAAAACTTCTAAGTTTGATTAGGTGCCACTTGTTCTTCTTTATCAATATTTCTGTTGCCTTGGGAGACTGACCTAAGAAAATACTGGTACGATTTATGTCAGGTTATGTTTTGCCTTTGCTCTCTTACAGTTTAATGATATCATGTCTTATGTTTGAAGTCTTTAAGCCATTTTGAGTTTTATTTTTGTGTAGGGTGTGAGGGTATATTCTAACTTCATTGACTTATATGCAGCCTTCCAAATTTCCCAGCACTGCTTACTGAAGAGACTGTCTTTTTCCAGTTGTATATTCTTGTCTCCTTTGTCAAAGATTAATTAACGATAGATGTGTGGGTTTGTTTCTGGGTTCTCTATTCTGCCCCATTATCCCTAGTCTTGTTTTTGTACCAGTTACCACATTGTTTTACTGTAGCTTCCTAGTATTGTCTGAGGTCTGAGAGAGTTATGCCTCCTGTTTTGTTTGTTTCCTCAGGATTGCTTTGGCAGTTCTGGGCTTTTTATGGTTCCATATAAATTTTTGGATTATTTAATTCTGTGAAAATGTCATGGGTAATTAGATAGGGATCTCTATTAAATCTGTAGATAACTTTGGGTGGTATTGCCCTTTAAACAATATTCTTTCAATCCAAGAGCATGGGATATCTTTCCATTTCTTTGAATCCTCTTTAATTTTAACATTCCCTTTTCTGTATTTCATTGTTAGTGTAAAATTGATTTACAAATGTTAATCTTACATTCTGCTACTTTGCTGAATTCATTTATAGGTCTAGTAAATTTTTTTCTGCAGTCCTTAAGGTTTTCTATGCATTTTCATGTCTTCTGCATATGATGGCAATTTTATCTCTTCCTTTCCAGTTTGAATACCTTTTCTTGTCTGTCTGCCGTGGTTAGGACTTCCATCACTACACTGAATAGCAGTAGTAAGGGTGGGCCTCCTTATTTTCTTATTCCAGATATAGTGGGAAGACTTCCACCGTTTCACTGTTGAATATTATATTGGCTTTGGGTTTGTCATAAGTGGCTTTTAGTGTGTTTTTGTTATGAATGGATTGAATTTTGTCAGATGCTTTTTCTGTATCTGTTGAGATGATCATATGGTTTTTTACTTTTATTTACATGGTGTATTACATTGGGGATTCCCAAGTGGCACTAGTGGTAAAGAACCCACCTGCCAATGCAGAAGATGTAAGAGACTCAAGTTCAATTCCTGGGTTGAGAAAAACCCCTCGAAGGGTATGACAACCCACTCCAGTATTCTTGCCTTGTGAATTCCCATGGACAGAGGAGCCTAGCAAGCTACAGTCCATGGGGTTGTTAAGAGTTGGACGTGACTGAGCACTCATTGATTGGTTTTGCATATGTTGAAGCATCCTTGTGAATTTGTGATAAATCCCTCTTGGTTTTGGTACATGATCTTTTTTGTATGTTGTTGGATTCAGTTTGCTAATATTTTGTGGAGAATTTTTGTATCTATTCATTGAAGGTATTTGCCCTGTGGTTTTCTGTTTTGGTGGTATTTGTTTAGTTTTGTTAGCAGCTGATTGTGGCTTCATTACAATCAACTTGAGTATTCTTGCCTGGAGAATTCCATGGACTGAGCATGGTGTCAGAGTCAGTCACGAGTGACTAACACACTTTCCTATTACTAGAATGTCTTTGGGAGTGATTCCCCCTCTCCAGTGTTAGAATAGTTTAAGAAGTTTTTTGTGTGTTTGGAATAATTCACCTTTAAAGCCACCTGGTCCTGTAGTTTTGTTTGTAGGGAGTTTTTGTTTGTTTTTTTAAATTACAGATTCTATTTCACTTCTAGTGATCAGTCTGTTCAGGTTTTCTTGTCTCCTTGATTTAGTTTTGGTGGACTGTATCTTTCTAGAAAGTTGTCCATTTCTTCTAAGTTGTCGAATTTGTTGGCATATAATTGTTCATAGTATTCTCTGAAGGGTTTTTTGTATTTCTCCAGTATCAGTTGAAATTTCTTTTTCATTTCCTAATTTATTTGGATTCTATCTTTTTTTCTTCTCGGTGAGACTGGCCAGAGGTTTGTCAATTTTGTTTATCCTTTCAAAGACCCAGTTCTTGATTTTACTGATTTTTTATTTTATTTATTTTGGGCTGTGCTGGGTCTTCGTTGTTGCATGGACTTTCTCTGGTTCTGGCAAGTGGGGATTACTCTAGTAGTGGTTCACAGGCTTCGGAGCACGTGTTTGGGAGCACGGGCTCCCAGGCACTCGGGACTTCAGCAGTTGCTGTTCCTGGGCTCTAGAGCACAGTTATGGCATGCAGGTTTAGTTGCTCTGCAGCATGTAGGATCTTCCCAAACCAAGGATCAAACCCATGCTGTGTCTCCTGCAGTGGGAGTCGGATTCTTTACCTCTGAGCCATGAGGGAAGCCTGGTGTTGGGTTTTTTGTTTTTTTTTTTTTAATCTCAATTTATTTCCTTCCTGATCTTTATTATTTTCCTTCTACTGACTTGAGGTTTTGTTTTTTTGTTTTTTCTTATTCTTTTAGGTCATATGTTAGGTTGTTAATTTGAGATTTTTTTTCTTATTTTCTGAGGTAGGTGTGTAATTTCCTTTTTGATTTCCTCATTTACCTGTTGGGTAGTAACATATGGATTTCCTTTCCTTTGGTTGATTTCTGGCTTCATGCTGTTGTGAGGAAAAATGCTTTAAATAATTTCTTTACTCTTATGGTTGTTGAGGTTAGTTTTGTGTCCTAGTATGTGGTCAGCCCTAGAGAATGCTCCATGTGCACTTGAAAAGAATGTGTATTCTGGGTTTTTTGGAAATAATGTCCTGAAAATACCAGTTAAGTCTTAACTGTCATATCATTTAGGATCTCTGTTGCCTTAGTGATTTTTCTGTCTAGAAGACCTGCCCGTTGATGTGAATGGGGTGATAAAGTCTCCTGTTATATTCTCATCAGTTTCTTCGTTTTTAGCTGTTAGTATTTTATGTGTTTGGGGCAATATATGTTGACAAGTGTAAAATCCTCTTCTTGCATTGATCCTTTTACCATTATATATTTTCCTTCTTTTCCTTTATGGCTTTTGTTTTAACGTCTATATGTCTGATAAGATGATTGTAACTCCTGTTTTCTTGTCATTTCCATTTGCATGAAATGCGTTTTTCCTTCCCTTCACTTTCAATCTGTGTGTGTCCTTTGCCCTAAGATGGCTGTCTTGTAGGCAGCATATCATAGGCTCTTATTTGTTTATCCAGTTTGCCATTCTGTTTGGATTTGAGTATTCAGTCCATTGACATTCAAGGTAGTTAGTGATGCTTATATATTTACTGCCAGTTTAAACCTTGTTTCCCAGTGTATTCTGTTTCCTTTTTGTTCCTTTGTCTTTTTCTGTTTCTTTTTGTGGTTTGATGATTTCCTTTTCTCTTACCCTTGTATTCTCTTTGGGGTTTTTTTTTTTTTGCTATTATATGTTTTTAATTTATAGTTGCCCCGTTTTTCAGGTATATTAACCCTTTCCTGTATCTGCTTGCTTTAGGCTGATAGCCATATAGGCTTAAACACATTCTAAAAAATAAGAATCAGCATTTTCATACTCTCCTTCCCCACGTTTTATGATTTTGATGTCCTTTTTTATATCACATCTTGTTTATTCTTTTACTGTTCCTTGTCTTTATCTTCCTTTTGTAAATAGGTTTTTCTCCTATTTGACCTCTGTACTGGCTCACTTAAGTGATTTGCTTTCCAACTGTGAGGTCCTCTTTACTGTATCTTTCTTTTCTATTTAGAGAAGACCTTTCAATATTTCTTTAAAATAGGTTTCGTATTGCTGTATTCTTTATTTTTTTGCTAATCTGAGAAATTCTTTATTTCCCCATCATTGATGATACTCTTGCTGGGTAGAGGACTTCATGTTGCAGATTTTTCCCTTTTTAAACTTTGAACATAGTTTGCCACTCCCTTCTGGCTTGCATCATTTCTATAGAGCACTCAACTGATAGCCTTATGACAGTTCCCTTGTAATTAACTCTCTTTTTCTCTTGCTGCCTTTAGAATGCTGTCTGACTTCTGCTGTTTTTATGTCTTGGTGTGGATTTGTTTCTTGTTTGGGACCCTCTGTGTTTTCTGTACCTGGTCCTTCTTTAGGTTTGGATAGTTTCCAGCTACAATTTCATCAAATACATATTTCATCCCCTTTTCTCTTCTTCTGGAATCACATTTATGTGTAGATTGGCACACTTCATTCTGTTATCCCATTGGTCTCTTACATTGCCTTTTTTTTCCCCCAGTCTGGCTTTCTGTCTGCTGCTTTGATTGGGTAATTTTCGTGATGAAACCTGAGCCTCAGCACCCAGGCTCCACCTGTCCCATGAAGGAACATCTGAGGCTGGGGAGTGCCAGGCACCCATACCAACCAACTGTGCAGGTCTTTCCACTTTGCCCTCCACAAACCTGTTGCTGCGCTCTCTTCCAAGGCTCCCCAGCTGCCTCTCCCCATCCCAGCTGATCTCGCCACCAGTGAGGTGCCTTCCCCAGGGATGAAAACCTTTTCTTTTTCACCATTCCCTCCCAGGAGCAGTCCCATCCCAGTTCCCTTCTCTTTATCTTTTCCCCTTTTTCTTTTGTCCTACCCAGTTATGTGAAGGTTTTCTTACCATTTTGGAAGTCTGAGATCTGTGGTGTTCAGTAGATGTTCAGTGAGAATTGTCCCAAGTGGATGTGTTTTGATGTATTTGTGGGAGAACGTGAGAGCCACATACCACTCCTCTGCTGTCTTGAGCTGTTTTGACTGTATTTACATTTTTCAGAACCAGTTTTCTTCCTATATGGAAGTGATACTATACATTTACCTTGGAAAGGAAATGCTCATTATGCTCATTTTACTTTTTGGTTGTATTTTACCTGATAGTGATTTGGATTTTGCACTCATTTGTCAGCATTCACATGTCTGGATTTTCCTGTAAATGGTAGTTTGTGTATTTGCATGAGAATCGCTGAGTTCAGGGATGTGGAATACAGTAAAGCCTGTGTAGGGATAAACTCGTGTCCTTAACTTACCTGTGCCATGATTAGGATCAGTTAGCAAAGCCACTCAGACTGGTCTCAATCACAATAATAGAAAAAGCAGAGGCCAATTTTTTTTTTGTGATACCTGAATTACTGTTGTTCACTCACCAAGTTGTATCTGACTCTCTTGTGACCCCATGAACTGCAGCATGCCAGGCTTCCCTGTCCTTCACTATCTCCCTGAGTTTGCTCAAACCAACGTCCATTGAGTCGGTGATGCCATCCAACCATCCCATCCTCTGTCACCCCTTCTCCTTTTGCCCTCAATCTTTTCCAGCATCAAGGTCTTTCCCAGTGACTCAGGTCTTCGCATCAGGTGGCCAGAGGATTGGAGCTTCAGCTTCAGCATCAGTCCTTGCAATAAATATTCAGGGTTGATTTCCTTTACAATTGGTTTGATCTCCTTGCAGTCCAAGGGACTCTCAAGAGTCTTCTCCAACACCACATTTCAAAAGTGTCAATTCTTCAGCACTCCGCCTTCTTTATGGTCCAACTCTCATATCCACACATGACTACTGGAGAAACTATAGCTTTGACTATTCAGAGTTTTGTCAGTAAAGTGATGTTTCTACTTTTTAATACATTGTCCAGGTTTGTCATAGCTTTTCCTCCAAGGAAATGTCTTTTAATTTGACTGCATTCACCATCCACAGTGGTGGGCTGCCGTCTACAGGATCACACAGTCGGTCACGACTGAAGTGACTTAGCAGCAACTAGCAAGGACATGCCCTCCATCTGTTCCACATAGCCTGGCGCCCTGGTTGTCCCACTGCTGGTCCTCTTGAGTGTGTAAACCTTCACTGGCTGCTGGGTATTGGTCAGCATACCACCTGGAAGTGAAGTGAAGTCACTCAGTCGTGTTCAACTCTTTGCGACCCCATGGACTGTAGCCCACCAACCTCCTCAATCCATGGGATTCTCCAGGCAAGAATACTGGAGTGGGTTGCCATTTCCTTCTCCAGGGGATCTTCCAACTCAGGGATCGAACCCAGGTCTCCCGCATTGCAGGCAGATGCTTTAACCTCTGAGCCACCAGGGAAGCCCCTGGGGACCTGCGCAAAGGTCCTGCTGGAGATGCTGGGAAGGGGGTCCAGGGAAGCCTGTAGCTGCTCAATGTTGGAGGACGCCCAGGAGCAGAGGGCTCCCTGGCCTCTCTGCTGCCACTGGCCACCCTGGGGCCAATCCTCCACCCAGGAGCCACAAGGAGCAGAGGATAACTGAATATTGTACACTAATTCAGGAAGCTTTGTGGTACTAAATGTATAACACATGTATTGGGGGCATGTTAGTTATGTGAACTCTTTTAATTAAAGTGAAAAGAGCAGCGCGGGGATTGACCATGCAGAGGAGATGGAGTTGCTGTTGGAAAACTACTACCGATTAGCTGAGGATCTTTCCAACGCAGCTCGGGAACTCAGGGCACTGATCGATGATTCACAGAGTATCATATTCATCAATCTGGACAGGTAAGACGGTGTCATAGAAAACTATCCATATTTTTTAATAAAGTAATTATTGCACAGTAATAAAGTGTTTAAGGCTAGCTTTGTTTTTCCATTTTGGAAAGAATTATCCCATCATTATCATTTATAACTACTACATGGGAGTGTCTTTTTAAGGTGCATGTTTAGCCCATGTGACCTGTAATAGTGAATCTGCGGTGCTCGGTTGGTGGGCCCTTCTGATCTGAGCGGTCGTTCTCCTCCCCAGCCACCGTAATGTGATGATGAGGCTGAACCTACAGTTGACCATGGGAACCTTCTCCCTTTCCCTCTTTGGGCTAATGGGAGTTGCTTTCGGAATGAATTTGGAATCTTCCCTTGAGGAGGTGAGAATGTATTATTTCAATAATCTAGGGATGGTTTTTAATGTTTTGAAGATCATTTCTTTTTCATGGATTTTATTTTGTTTTCATTGTTTACTTCAGTCGGTCAGTTTTCAGCTGTGGCACTCGAAATCTTCACTTTTGTCATGCTGGATCTTCCGTTGTAGTGCAGGGACTCTCTAGTTGTGACTTGGAGGCTCCAGAGCGCATCAGCTCAGTGACTGAGACACAGAGGCTTAGTTGCTCCAAGTCATGTGGGATCTTAGTTCCTGGACCAGGGATTGAACCCACGTCCCCTGCATTGCACAGTGGATTCTTTACCCCTGGACTACTTTAATGGATTTTAAAAAGAAAGTTCTAACCTGTATAGTTGCTTATTGGAATAAAATGTGTACTGTAAATCATTTGAAATTCAAACAATATTGTTAGACCCTATAATGTAGAATGGCCTAGGTTTGAACAGACCAGAGCCTGTGCTGGGATTCAGGAAACTGTCACACAGGGCAGGTTGGGACTACCTTATGTTTCCTATAACAGATAAGTACACATGGGAGGGATTTGACAACAGTATTACACTATGAGGCAGGGTTAGTGAGGGATTTTTGTTTTTTTTTTTAAACTTATGTGTCAGGCAATGTGCCATGCAATTGCATGCTTTGATTCAGTCATCAAAAGTCTGAAAATGAATGTATTTTCCCTGGTTTTTTTAATAGGTAGAAAAACAGGCTCAGAAAATATAATTTGCCCAAGAGCACAGAGCTAGGAAACAACAAAACTAGAATTTAGACTCCAAGACTTGCATCTTTCACTTTGCTCCATATTTAACACTGACTGGCAGAGTTTTCATGTCCTTGTAGCCTTGTACTTTGAGAAGATGTCCTATTGTGAGATTTCTTTTTTTTTCTTAATTTATTTTTTTAATTGAAGGATAATTGCTTTACAGAATTTTGTTGTTTTCTGTCAAACCTCAACATGAATCAGCCATGAGTATACATATATTCCCTCCCTTTTGAACCTCCCTCCCCATCCCACCCCTCTAGTTTGATACAGGATCCCTGTTTGAGTTTCCTGAGAGATACAGCTAATTCCCATTGGCTATCTATTTTACATATGGTAATGTAAGTGTCCATGTCACTCTCTCCATACATCTCATCCTCTCCTCCCCTCTCCCCATGTCCATCAGTCTATTCTTTATGTCTGTTTCTCTGTTGTTCCCCTGTAAATAAATTCTTCAGTAATATTTGTCTGGATTCCATACATATGCTTTAGAATACAGTATTTATCTTTCTGACTTCCTTCACTCCATATAGTAAGTTCTAGATTCATCCACCTCATCAGAACTGACTCAAATGCATCCCTTTTTATGGCTGAGTAATATTCCATTGTGTATATGTACTGTAGCTTCTTTATCCATTTATCTGTCAATGGACATCTAGGTTTCTTTCATGTTCTAGCTATTGTAAATAGTGCTGCAGTGAACATTGGGGTACATGTGTCTTGTTCAATTTTGGTTTCCTCAGGGTATATGCCTAGTAGTGGGATTACTGGGTCATATGGTGGTTTTATTCCTAGATTTTTAAGGAATCTCCATACCATCTTCCATAGTGGCTGTATCAGTTTACATTCCCCCCCCAACAGTGCAAGAGCGTTCCCTTTTCTCCACACCTTCTCCAGCATTTATTGTTTGTAGACTTTTTGATGATGGCCATTCTGACCAGTGTGAAGTGATATCTCATTGTAGTTTTGGTTTGCATTTCTCTAACAAGGAGCGATGTTGAGCATCTTTTCATGTGTTTGTTAGCCATCTGTATGTCATCTGGAGAAATGTCTGTTTAGGTCTTTTTCCCACTTTTTTATTGGTTTGTTTTTCTGATATTGAGTTGTATGAGCTGCTTGTATATTTTGGAAATTAATCCTTTGTTAGTTGTTTCATTTGCTATTATTTTCTCCCATTCTGAGGGTTGTCTTTTCACCTTGCTTATAGCTTCCTTTGCTGTGCAAAAGCTTTTAAGTTTTATCAGGTCCCACTTGTTTACTTTTGTTTTTATTTCCATTACTATAGGAGGTGGGTCACAGGATCTTGCTTTGATTTATGTCATAGAATGTTTTGCCTATGTTTTCCTCTTAAGAGTTTTATAGTTTCTGGTCTTACATTTAGGTCTTTACTCCATTTTGAGTTTATCTTTGTGTATGGTGTTAAGAAGTGTTTTGGTTTCATTCTTTTCCATGTAGCTGTCCAGTTTTCCCAGCACCATTTATTAAAGAGGCTGTCTTTGCCCCATTGTATATTCTTGCCACCTCTGTCAGAAATAAGGTACCCATAGGTGCATGGGTTTATTTCTGGGCTTTCATTGGTCTATATTTCTGTTTTAGAAAAATATGGAATGCTTCACGAAGTTGCATGTTATCCTTGCACAGGAGCTGTGCTAGTCTTCTCTGTTGTTCCAATTTTAGTATATGTGGTGCTAACGTGAGCAGAAATGAATTTGCATTTGCATTCAGCAGGCACACTCTGGCGCTGAATTCTGTGTCCTGATTAACAGGTGTGTTCTCTATGTCTGTTTTAAAGCGGTCCCTTTTAAAAAGTGGTCTTTAAAAGAAGCAGTTCTAATGGTCACTCTTCTGTGTAAAACTATTCGGGTGCGGCGGGCGTGGTATTGATTGTCCTTAAGATAGAAACTCCCTGGCCTGTAAGGCTTTCCTGGCCTGCTGTGCCCACATCCCCATCTTGTCTGCAGCCATCTTGTCCTCACTGTCCATTGATTCATCAGTATTTTCACACTGCTTCCACACATCTCTTCTTACCTCCCACCTTTTTTTGCCTGGTCTGGTCTGTAGTTGCTAAGTCATGTTCGACTTTTTTGCAACCCCATGGATTGTAGCCTACCAGGCTCTTCTGTCCATGGAATTTTGCAGACAAGAATACTGGTGTGGATTGCCATTTCCTTCTCCAGGGGATCTTCCTGACCCAGGGATTGAACTTGATCTTCCACGTTGGCAGGAGGATTCTTTACCACTGAGCCACCAGGGAATCCCCCCCTTTTTTTTTTTTTTTTGCCTAGTTAATGTCTGTTTCTCTCCCAGATCTCAACTGTTGTGTTATTTCCAAGGAGACTCTTCACTGACTGCACCCCAACCCACCTGAGTAAAATTACTCTTCTAGTTATTTATGCCAAAATAATCCTACGCTTCCCTTTGCCATGATCCTCAGACTTGGAATTGCTTGTCTGCAAAAGATCATAGGTGGCTCAACTGGTAAAGAATCTGCCTGCAGTGCAGGAGACCTGGGTTTGATCCCTGGGTTGGGAAGATCCCCTGGAGAAGGGAACGGCTACCAACTTCAGTATTCTGGCCTGGAGAATTCCATGGACTCTACTGAACAACTTTCACTCACACACACCTGAAAAAGATCATAAACTCCATGCAGCAGTGTTCGTCACCTCCTTATAAGATGTGAAAGGAAAGTAAGTGCAGTACATTAATTCATTCATCTTACAGATATGATGTTTGGTGCCTGTTACACACTAAACACTGCTTTTAGCTGTGGGGGTATAGCAGTGAATCCCTGCCCTTATGGAGTCTGTTTCAGTGGGGGAGAGAGAAGAAACAGATCCGTGGTAGGTTAGGCGATAAGTACCATAAAGAAAATTTTCTAAAGGAAATCAGTCCTGAATATTCATTGGAAGGACTGATGCTTTGGCCAATACTTTGGCCATCTGATGCAAAGAACTGACTGTTTGGAAAAGACCCTGATGCTAGAAAAGAGTGAAGGCAGGAGGAGAAGGGGACAATAGGATGAGATGGTTGGATGACATCACCGACTCAATGGACATGAGTTTGAGCAATCTCCAGGAGTTGCTGATGGACAGGGAGACCTGGCATGCTACAGTCCATGCCGTCGCGAAGAGTCAAACATGACTGAGTGACTGAACTGAAGCATAAAGAAAATTAAAGCTAGGTAGAGGGAGAGAGACTGTTAACAGGAGGAGAGACAAGGGGCATTATAGAGATAGCGTGGTTGTAAAGGTGACCCTAGAGCAGAGCCTGAATGAAAAGAGAACGTGGAATGACCTGGGAGAAAGGGTGACCTAAGCAGAGGGAACCACACATGTGAAGACTGAGGCAAGGGTGCACCGAGCTTGTTGAAGGGGCAGCAGGAAGGCCAGAGTGGTCAGAGGAGGGGTGTCAAGTGGAAGGAAAATGGTAGTGAGAGGTCAGAAGGTCAGAAGAGGGAGAGCATGTTGATTTGGAGCTTGGTAAGCGTTCAGGCTTATTCTAAGTGTGATGGGAATCTCTCAGACGCTTTTAAGCCCAAATCTAATAAAAAGTCCGTAGTTACCGAACTATCTTGTGCGACATAAACCAGCCCTGGACATCCTCAGAAGGTCCTTCCGAAGACCTTTGCCAGTTTCCCAGCTCGTGACTGTGTAACTCTGTACAAGTTCCTGTCCTTCTCCCAAGTCATTTCGATTATGTACATGCTCTTTCTGCAAGCTACCTCCACCTTATACTCACTCTAATATTTGTTTCTAAATGCCTGTTGTTGTTGTTAATTTTTTGAAAGACTTTTTAGAAATTCCTTTCTGATAGTTTCTTTTTTAAGATAATATCAAACTATTTCAAGCATAGTAAAAGAATTCCCATACAGCCTTTACACAGATTCTTCAAACAGCAACATTTTATCGTATTTATCATTCTGTCAGTATATATATACTTTTTCATAAATCATTTGAGAATAAACAACAAATATGAAACTCCCGATGTCTAGACATTTCAGTATATATTTTCTAAAAACACTGACATTCTCTTACATAACCACAGCTCACTTGTGAAAATCGGAAAAGAGTGTTGAAACAACACTGTTTTTCTGATCTGTGGACCCTGGTCAGGTTTCACCACTTAGCACAGTAGAGCCCTTTACCTCATAGAAAATCTTAAATCGTGTGTTGCGTGTATTAATAGTTATTGTGTCTCCTTAGGTTCCTTTAATCTAGGCCAGTTTTTCAAACTTTGTCTTTATGGCCTTGATGCTTAGAAAGAATGTAGGTCAGTTGTTTGGCTCTTGGTTACTCTTCATTACTAGATTCTGATTGTGACACATTTTTGTCAGTGTTCGTCACATTGAATCCCATCAGGAGACCCTTGATGTCAGTTTGTCTCATTACTGGTGATACTAACTCTGATCATTTGGTTAAGGTGGTGTCTGCTAATTTTCTGTCCTATGAAGTTACTTTCTCTGTGGAGTTAAGTACCTTCTAAGAACCCTGCCATTCATCAAATTTGCACCCCCTAGTTTGTGGGGTTTTTAATATAGTTGATTGTGTTAATTTCTGCTCTACAGCAAAGTGATTCAGTTATCCATTTAATACATTTTTTAATATTCTTTTCCGTGGTGGTTTGTAATAGGATATTGAATGCAGTTTTCTGTGCTGTACAGTAGAACCTTGTTATCCATTCTGTACATAATAGTTTAAATCTGCTAACCCAAAACTCCCACTCCCTCTCTCCCCCAAACCCCCTGGCAACCGCAAGCCTGTTCTCTGTGTTTTGTAGACAGGCTCATTTGTGTCGTAGTTCAGATTCCACATGTCAGTGACATCATGTCTTTTTCTTTCTGACTTCGTGTGGTAATCTCTGGGTCCATCTGTGTTGCTGCAGGTGGCATTATTTCACTCTTGTTGTGGTTGAGTAGTACTCCACTGTATGTAGGCGCCACGTCTTTGTCCAGTCACGGGTCCGTGGACACTTGGCTTGTTTTCGTGTGTTGTGGCTGTCATGAGTAGCGCTGCAGTGAACACTGGGGTGCGTGTGTCTTTCTGAATTATGGTTTTCTCTGGATATATGCCACGGAGTGGGATTTCTGCATCATATGGCAGTTCTGCTTTTAGTTTTTTAAGGAACTGCCCTCCTGATTTCCATAGAGGCTGCACCAGCTTACACTCCTCCAGCAGTGTAGGAGGGTTCCTTTTTCTCCACACCCTTTCCAGCATTTGCTAATTGTACAGTTTTTAATGTGGCCATTCTGACCAGTGCAGGATGGCACCTAGTTGTAGTTTTGTGCATCTCTTTAATATTTGTGCCCTCTAGTTTTAGTATCTGCTGTTGATCCAAAAAATGCTTCATGCCTGAATCAGATACTACAGGGATGATTACCACATGGTCATTGCTAATCCCATCATTCTTCCTACTTTTGTTCTTTGTCAGATAGAGCCTTCCTTCTCTCCCAATTATTTATTCATTTGTGTCAGTATGGACTCATGGGATCTTATTTAATCAGTGAGTTACAATCTGTCACACTGCCCTCATTATTTATCTTGATATTCAAATTGTTCCTTTCATACCATCTTCTAAGTACTTTTGACATGTCCCCATCAGTTTAGGGCTTTTTTAGTAGCCTTTGGCATACCAGGATGCTGTAGGTGTCTTATTTCTAAGGAGTGGATAGGCTAGACGGTGGAGATGAAGAGCTCAAAACATAGGTACTTAAGCGTGCCGTAATACTATAGGGAATACCCAAAGCAATGGGGTGGGGGGACACTGAAAATCCAACTTTCAGACACATTCCCCTCCCTTAATTTCCTAGAGGTCTCACACTCTGCTCTGTGTATGTTTTAATGACATATGGAATTTTTAAATTACTTACCTCTCAAGTTCATCATATTTTAGCCATCCCAGACTTCATTTATAGGGCATTACAGAACCAGTCTACAGGAAAGAACAGTAATCTGGGTATGCTAAATCTTATTGGAACGTAATTTTTACTTAATAAATTAGGGTCTTTTTTAGAATAACTGGAAATGTATTCATCCAGGCAGTTAACTGACATTAGCACTTGTCTTCTTGATAAATGATGTCTAACATCTAACTTCATGTTAAAAGGAAGCAGATTTCTGCATCATATATGGCTTGAATTTCCATCAGTGGTTATTGGTCATTTATGCAATGGCTATCTTGGAGGAAACTGGGCTCCCAGTCATTGAAGACCAAGCCATTGTTGATAATAAATAATGGCATTTCTATAGCTGAGCCTCCTAACATGTGGGAGATTAAATTCTGTGATTCTGTATGTTCACACATGAACTTGAAAGCACAGCACTGCAAAAGATACAATTTTGAAAATGACATGGGAATTGGCAGTCCAATGGTTAGGACTCTGAGCTTCCACTGCCCAGGACCCGGTTCAAGATCTGGGCAGAGAAACTAAGATCCTACAGGCCATGTTGCATGGCCACAAAGAAAGAAAATGAGAGGGAAAATGTTTACTATAACTTTGAGGTTTCCAGACTTTCTTGGTTCATGATGCTTTTAGTGTTTGGGGCTTCCCTGGTGGCTCAGTGGTAAAAAATCCACCTGCCAATGTAGGAGACGCAGGTTTGATCCGTGGGTTGGAAGATCCCCTGGAGAAGGAAATGGCAACCCACTCCAGTATTGTTGCTTGGGAAATCCTATGGACAGAGGAGCCTGGTGGGCTACAGTCCATGGGGTTGCAAGAGTTGGACATGACTGAACAGCAACAACTATTGTTTCACAGCATCCAAGACCAAACGCTTCTTTTATTAGAGTTTCTGTCGTGTTACCTAAGAGTTTCTGTTACGAAAATCAGTTTAAGAGTAGCAGTTGTCATCGTGTTGCACAGATAACACTTGTGTTTTCCTTGAAAATTTAAAATACTCTGAGGTGCTGTAAGGCCAGGATACCTCACAGTTCAGCAAGGGTGGCCATAAGCAGAAATTTTAAGTTGTATGTCCTATATATTAAAATCTGTGTGAGTGTAAACAAAGACTGGAAGGAAACACAGAGTAAAAGCAGTTACATTGGTTCATTGATGATCATAAAATACTCTTAAATCATGTTTTCCTTCCAGTTTATGTTTTGACTCTTGGTCTCTGAGTGCTGTTAGGGCACTTGTTCTTAGTTCCTATTGGAAAGAGCAGCACAGAGTTTGAAAATTCCTTTTTAACTCTTGCACAATGACAAGTTCGGGAAATTTTATCACGAAGGAACCTAGCCTTTGTGGTTGAAATTGACTGTATTCTCTTCTAGGACCATAGAGTGTTCTGGCTGATCACAGGAATTATGTTTATGGGAAGCGGCCTCATCTGGAGGCGCTTGCTGTCATTCCTCGGACGACAGCTGGAAGCACCCCTACCTCCTCTGGTATGAAGGGTCAGACTCAGCGCAGTACCGCAGAGGGGCTGCAGTCCCCAGCCTGAAGTCCTGTGGCCTGGGCTTAAGTTGTCACAGGCTTTGAGACACTGAGCAGGTTTTTTAATTTCTTTAAGCCTCTCCCAGCTTTCCCACTTAAGTCAGTGCCACCTGGCTTCATGTAGTTAAAAGGCGAATTAGATGTTATATGGAAAGCAGTGGCAGAGTAAGTTAGAAGTTTATTTTGGTGGAATGCTGTGACAGGCATTGTACATTTAGACAGCTGTCAGTAATTTTGGTGCAGGTTTTGTCATAACCAAAATTGAAATGTAGACAACATTTATCGTGTTAGGAAAAGATACAGTTTATCTCTTTTTCATAGCTTTCTACTTGTAGTTTATACCCCTGGAGCAAGTACTCAGGACATTGATACATGGCTGGCAGTCCTTCCCTCCTTTAGTGGTTAATGTATCGTTTTAATGGTGGTTTTTCTTTTAAACCCACACAACTAAAATTATGAATTTTTTCTGCTTTTATTTAGATGGCCTCTTTACCTAAGAAGACACTGCAGGCCAACAGAAGGCTAGAAATGAAACACAGCTTCAGGCCGGATGGACTTGGATCAAGCAGGGGTATCCTAACAAATCGTTAGGAATAACCTGATGGAAACTGAACAATTTTTTTTATGGTAGTCACAGGGAAATTCTAGTGTCTTTTTATTATTTTATGGAGTCAGAGACTTGAAAGAAAATCACTGACACTTAAATTATAATGTCTGATGATAAAAATATTATGGCAGTCATAGTACTGGAACTTAATTGTATTTTCGTGCTTGCTTTGTAAAAGGCCGAAATTCTATTTCCTACAAACTTAAAAGGCTGTTTTTATAGATGTAAGACATGGAGAGATTAACTTAATCCAGGATTAGATTGTGGTATTGATTTTATTTAATTTATACATGTTAACGAAACTGCAACTTCATGCCAAATGAAGCCGGGAAACTTGCCAAACCCGTAGTTGTGAGATTAGGTAACCACAGTTCTTCCTGTAAGGAATCATGTTCTTGTGAATTTCCTGACTCTCAGGTGACTAAAAAGCTAGCATAATATACATTAACCTTAAACTTTAAACCAGTCTCTGACATAACTGTGTTCTCTTATGTTTGTGCCCCACCCCCGCCTTTCCTTCTCCTACTTTCTGGCCCCATGCAGGCTTTCAGGTCCCTGACCAGGGGAACCAGCTCCCGTGGGAACATAGCTCCCATGCCCCCTGCAGTGGAAGTGTGGCATTTCAAGCCCTTCACTGCCAAGGAAGTCCCTGCCCGTTTTTATATAAGGAATACAAAAAGGAAATGAGACATCAATATTAGCTTTGTATAGGTTCCAATTATTCAGAATTTTACTTCCTCAACCTATGAAACTATCTCTCTTTGCTTGACTGTAATTAAAGCTTTTGGAAATAGTTGAAAGTATTTCCATTCTGTTACTGTTTGATAGCTGTTTTGACCATTCCTTGGATTTTAGGACAGACATGTCACACCAAACAGGAAAATGTGTAGCAAGATTAACGAGGCTGCACATGTTCCATCTGTTTGGCTACACCCGAGAGGCTGGCTGGTGGGCTTCCTAAAACAAGAGGGTAAATTTTTAAATTGTGTTACCTTTTTATTTTCACAGAGTTGAGTTTAAAACAAATGGCTAATATTTCTAGGTCTCAAGCACCTATGCTACCTGATATCTTCTATGTTTTTTACATTTTCTGGAGGTTAAAAAGTTACACAGTAGAACATTAGTTATATTTATCTCCAAAAGCAACATAGACAATTCTAGAGTCTAAAGCAGCTCTTGCACTACAAAATTAGTAAAGAGAGTCCATTTACCAGGCGGGTAAAAATGAATTAAAATGCTTTTCCCAGTTGCTGATCTGAAGGAGAACAAATGAAGTTTCCCAGCTCCATGTGTGGCTATGAAAGGACCGCAGAAGCATGAGGCACGCTGGGCTTGTCTTGGAGCATGCCTTGTGGTGTGGCTGTGGAATGTGAATACCATCATACATCTGCTCGATTTCTAAGATAAAGTATCTTTGACAATATTTATATTTCACAGGGCACTCTTCTTTGGTATACCTCAGAGCACTATGTTGTTTTTGATCTTCAGGTTATCACTGTAAAATAGGTAATATTAATAAATATTACTTAACTGTGATGAAAACTTGGAAGTCCAAGAGGCAAAATGTCATTTTGTTTAAGGTCAGGTACGGGATAGAATTTTGGTCTTTTCTTTCTGATGTTGCTTAGCTAAGTAACATCATTTGAGGGCTTGGCTAAAATAATTTTGAGTCAGTGTCTCATCAGTAAAAGGGGAAATAAATGCAACTACCTCACGAGGATGATATAGGGAGGGTACTAAAGGTTTATAAAGTTCTGAACATGGTTCAGTCAAGTTACTTTCTAGATGTCGGCTGCCTCTGCTTTGGCGATAGCTCTTTAATGTAAGAAGCAGCCTGCTATCTATCAAATAATAAAACAGCCTATGCCAAAAAGAGAAAAGTTCAGTTTTAAATATTGAATTTAAACAGAGTATATAAATTATTTGTAAATAAGGTGAAAGAATACCAAATATTCAGTTATGAGAAGGCAGGCAATCGTATCCTCTTTAACGTGTACAGGGAATGATATTCTTAACCTGTTGTCATTGTAAGCCCTCTAAGAAAGTGTAGCAAAAATAGGTGTCATTTTAAGATACTATTAATACTTGCTTTACTCTTGATAGACTGATAACCACTAAATAATCATTAAAAAGCCATATATTTCGGTGAGTTATTCCATGATTTGTACACAGCTTTATGTTTTGGAAAATTAACATTAAATATTAAACTCACTTTAAATTCAGGAGTTACTGTCATTTCTTTAGTAATAGTTACGTAGTTGGAGCATGGACTAGGGAATTGAGAGACCTGAGTTTATTCCCAGACTCACTTCAAATCTCCCTAGGTCTGTGATACAAAGGCACAAATCAATTCCAGTCTTGAAGCCTGTAAGACAGCCTTTGCATATACAGGTAATGGACAAAAATTGCAAATATGTAAATGTGTTCTGATATCATAAAGGTAATTTTGAATTGTTGCATAAGTTCAGATTTGTGTTCCTGAGAGATTTAAACCCTATAAAGTATTAAGTATGTCAGAATCAATCCAAATGCGTCACTTGATGCTTTTGAACTGCGGTGTTGGAGAAGACTCTTGAGAGTCCCTCGGACTGCAAGATCCAACCAGTCCATCCTAAAGGAGATCAGTCTTGGGTGTTCGTTGGAAGGACTGATGCTGAAGCTGAAACTCCAATACTTTGGCCACCTGATGCAAAGAGCTGACTCATTTGAAAAGACCCTGATGCTGGGAGAGATTGAGGACAGGAGGAGAAGGGGACAACAGAGGACGAGATGGTTGGATGGCATCACTGACTCAATGGACATGAGTTTGAGTAAATTCCAGGAGTTGGTGATGGACAGGGAGGCCTGGTGTGCTGCAGTCCATGGGGTCACAATGAGTCGGACATGACTGAGCAACTGAACTGAAGTCAGAACCAGAGCTTAGAATTACAGTAAATTTAGTGTAGAATGGAAACTTAATCCACCTGTTAAGATAATACATTAGTCTGTTGGATATTAGATTTTTTTTCTGTATGCCAGGTTTTTACATATTTTCCATATATGCAGTAGGATACTTCTTGATACGGGTTAGCATGGATATGAAGATCTGCTTCTAACTTAGTAAATTTTAACCGTCTCCTCTTGCTGGTTGCTGTTATGTTTAGGCAGGAAGAAAAATATAACTCCTCAGGTAAAGAATAATCATGTTTAAACACTGGCCCAATCATTTAGTAAAGCATAACACTTTGTTTGGCAGCAGCCGGATAAAGGTAGGCATCCTTCTAAAAGAAGAGACACAGTACGAGAGCATGCCTTTACTGAACATCAGTTTGGTCTTCACTCAGAATAAGGGCATATGAGTAAGGCGTTTCTGGTCCCCTAAAAATAAACTTTAATAAAAACAATTCTTCAAATAGGTTGAGCAGCCAAGAGTTGTTAACCGAAAAGCAAATGGTGTTTGTGTGTGCTTCGTGCTGTGCCATAGGGAACCATGCAACTGTTATACCTCTTTCAGAAAGATGAGACGTCCTGGAGTGAGCCAGAGGTCCTGTCTAGGTATGAGTCTGGTTATGCTGCTGTTCTCTTATATACACACTCACTATATCCTCACAGTTGTAATTCTGCTGGTTTTTCCTTTGATTTTGGATTCAACTTTACTCTTCAGCCAAAACTCTGTGTCCTTTGACCAGTCTCTTTACTGCCCCAAGAGAAGCTAAGAGAAGGGCTCGGGGTCATTTTAATTTTTTCCTGGTTTTAGTATCATTTCATTAGTGTCCGAAGAAGAGGTTCTACCCTGATAGAGAATCAGCTAGTTAGCAGTTTACGGATAACAGTGCCCGCAGATTTTTAGTGAAGCTGAAATCCTGTGGTCCATTCCTTTCCCTTAAACATGCTACCCTCTAGTCCTGGCAGATGAGGCCTGCTCCACTGAGACCAGCCCAGGAAGTAGGGAGGCCAACCCTGCCTCACTCTTGGTCCTGCACAGTCACCTTCAGCTCAAGACAGAGCTCTCCTTCCTATTCTGGTTCTGTTGGTGAGGCTTGTGGCAGCCTGCCGCTGCCTGAGGCTCCTGAGATGACTTCAGATAGCAGAAGATCATTCGGTGCATCGGCTGTTAGCACAATCATTTCTCCAAAAGCATCTGAGGGCACAGTCAGGTGACATTTCACTTCTTACATATGTCCTTCACTATATGAAACACTGAAAATACAATAGTCCTCATAAAGGACCATATCATTTACAACATGATTTTGGAGTTGTGAGGTTATGCCTCACCCCCCATACTTTTCTCCTGGTTCTCTTTCTCCTCATGCTTTTTTTCCTGTGTGCTGTGCTTTCTGTTTCACTCTGGAATGAGTCACCACTTTTAAGAAGACATTTTTAGCAAGAATTGTGCTACAGAGCTTTTCCTAAGATAACTAGAGACAGGCCTTTCAAGGCATCAGAAAGACACAGGTGCTCAAGTGGAAGAGGAAATAGGTTGTGCAGCAGGTCTGAGCACAGGAAGGCAGGAATTAAGTTCAGGTGCACAGGAAACAAGCTTTGCAAAGGGACACACATAACCAGAGCACCCACTGTCACATCCTTCGGATGCTGCCAGCACTTCCTGTGGCCTGTGGGCAGCCAGCCTGTGTTTGTGTCTCCACCCCCAGGAGCCCCCACCTGTCGTAAGGTCTACCAGGGCTCCTCTCGATACGCCAGTTTGTCCCCCAGGACGCTCACCCGGAAGATGACTCAGCATGAGAGAGGGGGACAGGTGAGGAAAATGGAGTGAAACCTTTAATCTTGGCCAAGGCTATAGATGTGAAGCACCCCAGAGAGTCGGGCTCCCAGAGAACTCCTTCCAGCAGCAATGACGACTTGATTCTGTAGGGAGACACAAAACAGGATTCATTCACAACCTGTGTCTCATTCCTGCTGTAATTCAGGCATCGTGTTATGCTCTGAGCTAGAATAAAGCTAGACATTGGCCAGACATAAGGGCTTGAGCTTAAATGCCTCTTTCCCTGGGTTTAAATACCTTCTTTCTCAGCTCTGTAGGTTCAGAAAACCACAGCTGGAGGAGGAAGTTCTCGCTAGTTCCTTCTCAGGTACACAAGGGAAAAGTGCGTCTGTGTGCGTCTGTTCACGTCTGTTCAGCATCCTAGCTGTGATGCAGTGTAGACAGCAGATCTAGAGTAATCTGGCCTTGTCAGTGTGTTCACACCACCTCTGCCCCTGCTGCTTTCAAAGTTGCCTTCAAAGCTTATACAAGTTATTAAACATTTTTGGAAGTGGATTTTAGTTTTGAAACTACCATGAGTGTTTCTGGACCATGTCTGATGAGGTGAGGTGTGGCTGATCAGACTGACTGATGGGTAGAGCAGGGTGTGACCATACAGTGAGCAAACCTGTGAAGTTTTTCACTGACTTAATTTTGAAAACTCCCAATGGAATCCAGACGTGTCGGGTAGTATGCATAACCCTTTGTGTGTATCTTTTTAAATACCACAGTGTCGATTAAGAGGGGAAGAAGAAAACTGTAAATTCTTACTTGTGAAATTGCTCATTTACTAGATACATCTGTAGTTTGGCCACAAGCTGCCTCCTGTAAACCCATCTTCATTCCTAAAATCAAGTCTTCCCCTGCTCTTGCCCTCTCTCTGCCCAGTCAGCCTACTCTTGATTTCCAGATCCACTCAGGCCCCAGGGGTGCTGCAAGGCCTTCCCCGACTTCCCCAGCCGATTCCCACTGATCTCTGACTGCCGTTGGATTTGGGTCATCATAAATGGGCCTGGATGGCCTCACGGGCATGTTTCATTTTTCCACTTAGATTCTAAGCACCTGGGGGGCAGGGTCCATGTCTCAGGTTTCTTTGTCGACAACACTGTTCCACCAGGGCTGGCAGGCTGGCTGAAGGCAGCCCCGCTGGAGGTTTCAGAAACTGTGGCAATACCACAGAGAAGTGGTCCTTCTAATTCTAGTTGGTTACTTAATGCTCACACACAGAAAGGAAGAGAGGAGTCTTCAAAATCATAACTTTTACTCATGTCTCGGTAAGAGGCCACCCACTCATCATCCTCAGATTGTGTCCATTTTTAAAACATAACCTTTGATTTATCTTCACACTCAAAAGTTCTTCAGGGCCCCCAGCCTCAGGTATGTGTTGGGAAAGTGGAGTTAATTTTAATATTGACTTGTGAACTATAATTAGGAAGATGAATTTGCAGTGTTAAACAGAAAGGAATCAAATTACTTTTAGATGATCTACACTACCCCCTTCAGTTGGTATAAACAGTGGTTCATTATTTGTATATGGTTCATGGGTTCTTAGTAACGTCTGATTCTTGGAAAGTGGACAAAATTTAAAATGCAAACCAAATTTACGATATTCTTAAGATCATATCTTTTGAGAAGCCCCCCCCCCCCGTAAATTTATAATCCATCTCTTTTTTGTGTGGTTAAGCTTGCCTATAAATAAGTTAAAGGGCTACTTGAACTGTTGGCCAGTAGAGGGCAGTTTCACCACAGTGCTTACAAGTCCAAGCCACAGCCCCACGAGCCCTGCAGATCTGGTTCTATACTCAAAAATCTATGATGGCTTCTCTTTCATACCACAGTTCACACGTCCAGTTAGCATTTGTTACTATACTTGTTTGCGTTTTGACTTCCCACGTGTTAAATAAATCTTAATTTTCCTCAAGAGCAGACACTTGGTCTCTTTCTCTCCCGTAGCCTAGCACAGATCTGTACAATGTCGTGTCCTTAAATAAATGAGTGAAATAAGTGGTTTAGCTGTATGTTATAAGATAAAATCCTTTAAAGGTGTCATGGCTATTAAAATTCAAAATGTGCATACCCTTTGACCTAGTAGTCTTCCAGGAATCTAGCCAGCAGAGATATTTGCACAATTATTCTAAAGTCATACAAAAAGAAACAAATATATAACAAATATATTGTTAGTATATATTTGGTTCATTCCTAAAGAACCAAAATATATTAACAATGCTTAGCCAATGTGGCAAGGGTTGGCAGAATTTTACAGTGAAGGACCAGGATAATATTTTAGGCTTTGTGGTACATCAGTCAGCTGCAATTGTGGTAGAGTAGCAGAGGTAACTGGAGAAGGCAATGGCACCCCACTCCAGTGCTCTTGCCTGGAGAATCCCAGGGACGGCGGAGCCTGGTGGGCTGCCGTCTATGGGGTTGCACATGGTGGGCTGCCGTCTATGGGGTCGCACAGAGTCGGACACGACTGAAGCGATTTAGCAGCAGCAGAGGTGACTGCAGTCAATGGAGTCGCAAAGAGTCGGACACGACTGAGCAACTGTTGAACAAGCAGCAGCAGAGGAAGAGAAAAGAATGAATGTGGCTATCTATATTCCAGTAAAGCCTATTAGAGACACTGCAGTTTGAATTCTTATAAATATCTTGTGTCACAAAATATTTTCACTTTTCCAATCATTTCAACATGTCAAACATTTTTAGTTTGTGGATTACACCAAAACAGGCAGCCAGCTAGAGTTGGCCAAAAGGCTGTAATTTGCCAACCCCTGTTGTAGAGGATGAAATTGGAGGAGTAGTGAGGAGAACCTTTCACCAAAAAATGGTGGGATTGTGTGTTTTCTTTTTTGTGAGACCCTGTTTTTCAAATAAAATCTAAAATACATGCAAAATGAGATCACTCCCAAATCCCAGACTTAGAAAAAAATCAAACACCAGAGCTGTACAGTCTTGGCACTTACCTTTTCCTTCGACCTCACAGTGACCACAGAGCTCCCAAACCTTGAGCCTGCCTGTGAAACACACTGTCTGTTAATGGCCTTGGAAAACATACCATATGATTTTATCAACTTAAGGGAAAGGGCATATTTTTTTTTTTTTTAGAAGATACTTACTTCAGGAGAAATTAGTACATATTGGGCCTGAAAGAGAGTGATAAGAAAGGGAGATTGTTAATGTTATTGCTGTTCATGGATTTTTTTCTTTAACCAATTTTAATTATGCTCACTCAAATTTCTACATCTTAGAGAAGCCCTTTGTCACCAGAAATTCTGCTTACAGGAATTTAGCTCAGAAAAATAGAGGTATAAATATGTTTATGTGAATATTTATCTTACTATAACAGCAAAAATTTGAAACAGACTAAGTGACTAACTAGTCACTTAAACGGTTTATCTACAGATAAACTGCTAGGTAGATATATTGTATAAGAATATAGAAAGCATAGAAGACTTATTACATTGATAGGTAAAATGAGATAAAGTTATAAAATTGTATACAAAATCATGTACAATAGGATCACAGCCATTAATATATACACACAGACACAGTGTAACGGTTTAAGGGTGTGCTTCAGAACCAGCTCTTGGTTCAAGTCCCTGTTCTACCATTTCCTAGCAGTGTGACCTGTAACAACTTCCTTCTCTGATCTTCAGTTTCTTTATAATGAACAGAATAGCAAGTTAATAACTTTGATGTGAATTAGATTGTTTATATAAAGCGCAAGTGCGTATGCTAAGTCACTTCGGTTCAGTCACTCAGTCATGTCCGACTCTGCGACCCCATGAATCGCAGCACACCAAGTCTCCCTGTCCATCACCAACTCCCGGAGTTCACTCAGTCCTGTCCAATTCTTTGCCACTTTCAGTCCTGTCCAATTCTTTGACTGTAGCCTGCCAGTCCATGGGATTCTCCAGGCAAGAATACTGGAGTGGGTTGCCATGCCCTCCTCCAGGGGGACCTTTCTGATCCAGAGATCAAACCCACGTCTCCTGCAGGCAAATTTTTTACCACTACTGCCACCTGGGAAGCCCAGGCACAGAGAGAGTAAATGCACAATAAATGGTAGTAATTAAGTTCATAGAAAAAAATACTAGCAGGATACACATCAAAAGGTTACTAGACATCTCTGCAGAGTGGAATTCTAGGTAGACTCATTTTCTTTGTACTGCATTTTCTAATAGTTTTGCAATAAACTTTCTTTTTTCCAATTTGAAAATTAAATTTTAAGTTTAAAATAACAGCCAAGTGTTTTAGGCCCAGGGAACTTAAGCAATGAAAGATGAAATAAAGAGAGCTGGAGTCTTCATGACACTCCAGTGGCCATGGCCTGTTTCCTGCTGTGGGCTCCTAACCAGGAGCCGGCATGACACCACATCAGCTGAACTCCAGCTGTGGGGGCAAACACCAGAACTGCAGGAAAGCAGGCCGCTTTCAAGCAAGTGATTGTGTTCTGACCTGAGGTATGGGTCAGGTCATCTGAGTCCAAGAAGAAACTGAGAGTTCTAGGGTGGACATAGTTTACCAAGGCATCAGCAAGGAGCCGTCCTTTCCCAGTTTGGTGTGGAATTGCGTACAACACTTACCTTTTCTTCTGGACATGGAGTTACCCATGATTTGCATTTGCCTGTCACGTCACCCACAGTGATCCGTTTGCCATTATACACATAAACACGGCCATCCTCTCCTCCCATCAGTCCCGCAGTTGCGTCTGTGATCCTCAGCGGGGCTGCTATGATGATTTCATCTGTGAACAATGAAAACCAGCAGAAGGAAGTGTCTTACTCCTTGCTGTCATCCTTTCTATTGTTCTGCTGCTGGATCCTCCCCCAGCCTCCCACTAATGATAATGTGTCCTTCACTGGTCTACACTGATTTCTTTCCAGCGCAGTCAGAGGCTTTTGTTTCCTGTTTCATCATTGATCTGGGTGGCTCTCAGGTCACCGTGTTCCAGAAGCACAGCTCACTCTTGTACATCTGGCTCTGGTCTTGATTCATTATGAGGCTAGAACAGGGGTCATCCTATCAGAGGACCCATCTTCTTGGCCAGAGACACCGTTGTTTCCTACCTAAGCCATCGTTATCCAAGTCGCTCAAGTGCAGAACGCCACCAAATCGGGAGAAGCGGCGGTTTCCACTGAAGGTGCTGAGCAGAGAAGGCTGTGAGTCAGGTGTCAGTTCATACATCTGAGTGCTCCCACCTTGGTGCAGGGTCATGGTCAGGAATGATACCTTAGACATGACATCTGAAATAAACCACGGAACAGGAGCTGCCACCATCACAAGAACGAAGCGAGGACACAGACTTGCGTGACACAGGCGAAATTATGTCAGATTTGTGAATGCCAAGACTTTATATATGATCATTGCAAAAGGTGTGGAAAACACCCAAAAAGAGTATGAGGAAGAAAATGTATATAATGCTTATATTTGTTTCTGGAGCGTGATATATACGCACACATACATACATACATTTCCTTGGAGAAGGAAATGGCAACCCACTCCAGTGTTCTTGCCTGGAGAATCCCAGGGATGGGGGAGCCTGGTGGGCTGCCGTCTATGGGGTCGCAGAGAGTCGGACATGACTGAAGCAACTTAGCAGCAGCATACATACATACACATTTTAATGGGTTTTTTTGCAGATTACAAAACTCCTTTTACAACGTTTTGGTTTTATAATTAATACTATGATAAATGATATTTATGAATTACTCTGATCCTTCCCCCTTTATTAAAATAAAATTTAATTTTCTGAGAACAGATTTTTTAGAAGGGATCCATCTAGCATTGGATTTGGGGAATGAATATTATTTTTAAGGCTCTTGCCGTTTTGCCAAACCTCTTACTAGAAAGAGTACATCAGTTTACATTTCACCAGCAGTGTGCGAGTTCTCAGTCTCACCGCCACCTTGCCTTCAAGTATTCTTTTTCATACCACAAATACTTTGTAGCTTTTAATGAGTACCGTAAAATCTCCACTGAATATTTAAACAGCTGTGTGTCGTGGCCACAGTCGGACCCAGAGATCCTGCTGAGCCAGAGGCTGGGGGGAGAGAGTGAGGTGTATAGGCTTAACTCTAATTATTCGTTTACTCGAACTCGCCCTGCAAGTAGGTCAGATATTTCACGTTTCACTCAAATCTGTCCATAGAGCTGTGATTCCCCAACTCTACACTGAAACATTTCGGTGAACTCACGGGTATACTGCAATTGTCTTTAATTTTTGCCGGTAAAACAGTGACATCTGTCTGATGCCACATGACCCACCTGCTGGGGGAGGTCACAGTTTCAACACCAGATCCCTAGAGTCCTTTTCAGTGATGTCATATCTTTGCAAAATTGGAGTTTTATCATAACGGGTTGTTACGATAAAATGCAGGCACCACTGGAAAAGCAGTGCAGGTCAAAATGAGGATGATCCGATGCCAGGGTTTGGGAAGTGGCCCAGTGCCCCAAAGGAGTGGTTAGGACAGAAACACACAGTATGCAACTTGTTCAGTCACACGGGGCCCCGTGCTGAGAAAGGCCCTGTGCTTGGCTTTAGGCTCTGTTCAGTTCAGTTGCTCAGTTGTGTCCGACTCTGCGACCCCATGACTGACCTGCAATTCTGGATAATTTAACAGGTTTTTATTTTCCCTGGACCCCTCAAATTACATGGGCAAAATACAAGTAAAAGGAGGAACGTCTGAACAAGGTTGGTGGATTATATCTATATTGATAACACGGTTGTGACACTGGTTATGGTTTGCAAGATGCCATTGGGGAAAACTGGATAAAATGTAACGTGACCTATTATTTTTTACAGCTGCAGGTGAATTTATATAACTGTCTCAAAAAGCATCATTTATATATCACATATATCATGATATATATAATTAACCTTTCTGTTTTACGTTTTATACAGTATTTTATAACAGAGAAAATTACTAAGGCAGTAAAGGGGCCAAGACTAAGAAAATTCGGGATGCTCTAATTCACAGCACTCTGACACCAACAACGGTGAGACAAAATTAAGTAATGTGTGTTGCAGGAGTTTAACCAAGAGTCACACTACCTAGACTCTGTAACCAAAAAAAAAAACAAAAAACAAAAAAATATTGTAGAGTTAGGACACAGCTTTATAATAAGTTGCTGACTTAACTTGTGCATTGAAGCATTTAACCATTCCTTTGCCCAATTCACTTCTGCTTATTATTCAAATACATTATATGAAACAAAAATCTTTCTGAAAAATAATTTGATAGTATGTATTAAAAGCCTTAAGACTGGGCCATCTGACAGTAAACGTTGGCATGTACATATGCAAAAAAAAAAAAAGTGATACAGGTATCAAAAATCATGTTTTAGAATACTTAATATGAGAAAATGCTCAAGACACAATATTAGGTGTGAAAATATATTTCCTTATATTTTCACAAATTTCTACAATAAGTACAATCCACTTTTATACTCTTGGAGAGAATCATTTTTTTGCTAGTTTGTTTTAACTTTCCCATAAAGTAAACAAAATACTGTTTTATTAACATAAACTCTCAAAGTGGACCTGTTCCCGGTGAACTGGTTTATAAACTCTGCTATGTCTCCAAGCTCAGTGGGATAGGAGTTTTAAAAACACACCAAGTTACTTTCACGTGTGATTTTCAACAGATCTCTGAATGTGGATACTGTAAGCTGTATTTAGCGTTCAGGGAGTTTAAAAGTAACTTCCCCCAAGGTAACCCAGGTTGCTATTAATGAGAAAAATAAATGTTCAAACTCAGGTCTGTCTGCCTCCAGATCTCATAACTTTCCCTCCATATGACACGGTCAAGGAGTGGCACAGCTGTTCATGAAACAGTGACGTTTCATGGCGGGTGACCTACCTTGAGTCGGGGCCCCCACCAGCAGCACTTGGGTCCGGGTCCCGTTCAGCATCACGTAGCCACTAGACAGGGAGGTACCCAGTTTCCCCATTGCCTGTGAAACGCAGTAAATCACTACAGTCCAGCTGAGAAACTTTCTCTGTGGTGTCTGCTTCCCTGGGGAGGGAGGGGGCCACCATACCTTGTCTCCGGAAATGGTAAACCAGCTTTGACAGTTTGGCGGGAAATAGCCGTACACCCGTCCAGGGCTCTGTTTCTCATCGCGAGTGCGGAACAAGTCGCCCTGACTGGAAGCAAGCACACTGGGCTCAGGTGCTGGGACACAGGGCACCGTGCTGGGCAGGTGCTCAGGTCCATGGAAAGATGACCCACATCTTCCCCACTCATGGCGCCCCCCTCCACCCCATGCTGCTGGTCCTTGTCATTGGTGTGGTGGAGCTTTCAGAATGAACCCCAATATCAAGGCTCTCCAGGTTAAGAGGTTCACACTCTACTTCCCAACTGACAAAATGGGGGTACCTCCTGTTATGGGCTGGATTGTGTCCCCCAAAATTCGTATGTTCAAATCCTAACCGCCAATACCTCAGAATGTGATAGCATTTGGAGACAGAGTCTTTAAAGAGGTAATTAATTATGCTAAAATGAGGTCATCGTGGTGGGGCCCCAATCCAATATGACTAGCATCCTCATAAGAAGAGGGAGAGACACCAGGGATCGATGCACAGAAAAGAGGCTGCATGAGACGCAGGGAGAAGGTGGTTGTAGGTGACAGAGAGGCACCCTGGAAGACAGCAACCCGCTGACACCTTGATCTCAGATCTCTAACCTCCGAAACTGTGAGATCATCGATTCCTGCTGCTTAAGCCACCCAGACAACCCTAGCAAACTAACACAGCTCTCTCTCTCAAACTTATAAAAAGGAACATTTGCAACTTGACCCAGAGTCTTTGCTTTTCCTTGAAGGGTAGGAAATTTCAGAGTGACTTCCTGTGAACCCCACATTCAGTGGGCTCCCCAGGCTTCAGGCACCCAGCCCTTGTGTCACTGGTCTCTGCACCCCACATCAGGGCTCACCTACTGGTGTTCTTCCAGGTCGGGCTTCCAGCCAGGAGCAAAGTCCTGTTGTTGACACTGACACCATGAAGGGAGTACCCCAACCAAGCAAAGTCCTCCTCGCCTCTCACCATCCAGTTGGCAGCCTCCACATTCAGCTTTTCTGCACAAGACAAGCAGTGCCTTCTACTTTACGTGGAAAGACTGCAGGAATGGCAAGAGTGGCCCTTTGTGTAGGATAATGAGAAATGGGTTCATTGGGCTGTTTTTGCCACAACTCTTATGTCAGCACCCCAGCATCGGAAATGGGACTCACGCTTCATACAAAAAATACATTTCTAGAGCTAGCCTCTGTGGAGTGGAGGGTGCTGTTTAAAAAGAGGACCTGTTGGGAATTTTCTGGCAGTCCAGTGGTCAGGACACTGTGTTCTCACTGCTGAGGATCTGGGTTCAATCCCTGGCTGAGGATTCCACAAACTGTGTGCACCCCACCCCCCCAAAAAAGGCCTGTTGGACAGCTAGAGCATCACTGGGATGCTTAAGTGTTTTCACTCTTCCATTGAGACACTATGAGGGTAACTACTGCCCACCCTCCTCCCCCAACTTTGGATCCAGGTCGACACATTGGATCCTTCTGTATAGTCAGTAAATCTGTCCACATCACTTGCTGGAACATCTGGAAGAGTAAGAATGTTAGAGAATTCAGGTGAAACCACACACAACAAGGAAAATAGGACCAAAATCCCTATGCAAGAGAAGGCACCACAGACTAGAGTAGTGGGGGTCTCCACCCACCTCACCCCCACCCCAGCAAGCACTACCTTGGTCACTGTAACTGGAGCCAGAGTAAAATGCAGCCACAATTCCCTTCTGTTTCCCTCCACCTGGAGCAAAAGGGGCGCCAATCACCAGGTCCGGTTCACTATCTGCATTCACATCTGCCGCCAGGAGGGTCCAGCCCAAGTTACAGTAGGTATCCTGAAGAGAAAACGGGAACCCAACCACCTTTAACTCAGCCTTGAGGCAATTAGGATGCAGTGAGCTCTCGTTTTCTGTACCCGGTGAAGGTGGTCAACATACCTGGCAAGAGATGGTGACGTTGGGGGAAGAAGATAGTTGTCCTTGTTTGGAACCAAAGTAGACGTACACTGCACCCTAGACAAGGACAAACCACAGCATGATTGTGAGACTCGCGATCGTGAGACCTGGGAATCTTAAATAAGAGCAAGATAAAGATGACTGATGATGAAATAAATCACCAGCAGAGCCCTGTAGGTCAGGAGCTCAGTTACTGACTGAAGTCAGTGTCCAGTCCATTGCATCAGCCTCTTCCATCAGATTGTTAAGAGTCCCCAAAGCAGAAACTGTCATTTTCATCACGGTCTCCCCCGCATCTTGCTCTGGGTCTGCCATCCATAATTGTTCAACATATTTGCAGAATGAGCTACTCAGCTGCCCATGACCCTTTCAAAGCCCAGCTCAGTTGCTGGCTCTTCCACGAATCCCCACCACCCCAACCCAGCCCATTACTTCTCTCAACACCGGTGCACCTTGTCAGTACCGCTCACTTGCCTTGGGACACAGGCCGTGCTGTTACTGTGTGACGAACCTGTTCCCATCGTACAACTTGCCTCTCTCCATCCCTCCTCCTTCTAGAATCACTTCCTTTCCACGGTGAGCTGAGGACTGAGGACACAGTGACGGATAAGACCAACCTCTCCCCTCCCCGAAAGCTGGCCAGGGGGCAACTGTGACACTGCAGTGTGAGGAGCTACAAAGGGGCAGCAGACGACAGTCCCCTGCAGCAAGGTCTAGACCACACTCCCTCCAAGAAGTGACGCGCTACCCCCCACAGGGAAAACAACATGGAAAAGGGGTTTCCAGGTAGAAGGAACTGGATGAGCATGAGTCCTAACAGGAGGGCGCCGGATGGGTCTGGATGACAAATTGTTCCCACGACTCAAGAGTTGACGAGAGAAGGAAAGAGGTGAACCCGGCGGGAGAGGGTGATGAAGGGCCTCTGACTCTACAGCCACTCACGATGCTCGGCTACGGTGCGGACTCAGGGGGAGGAGAGCCCTGTGGGCAAGAACCCAGGAGCTCTACTCTCAGGGAGGAAAAGAGGGAACATGCTGGATTCCGTGCCTGAGGGGAAGGATCCAGGGACTCACCTCCCTGACCCATGACAGGAAGCTGTGGATTAGCTGGAATTTCTGCCTCCCCTCACTATCTCTCAGCATCCCCGGGGGAGGAAAGGAGGGAAGGAGAATGCAGGACTTGGTGGAATTGGGAAATCCCACCTGTGAAGCCAAACCGAGGCCAGGGAGGCAGGAACAGGATCTGCCAGGTAACCTGAGGTCACAACAAGGACCTGAATGGAGGGCCAGGATCATCTCCCCACAAACACTGCCTGGCACCCCTTCTGCCTGCTTCTCTCTGGAGGCTCCATGGGCGCCGGCCTCCGCCCCCACTATCCCCCCCTCCCCACCAGCCTCCTTACTGTGTATGTGAGCTTCTCGGAGCCCACTGAGGGGGCTCCCACCGCCAGGTCAGGCACGCCGTCCACGTTAAAGTCCAGCACAGCCACAGCCGAGCCAAACCGACCTGAGGGCTGAGGAGACACCAGTTACTCCCCCTGGTCTGAGCCACAACCTTCCAAAGAGCACACCTCACTCCCTGGGGACCCCATCGAGCACCCAGGACTGAGGAACCAGACTGTAGCCTGCTCGTAACACATCCATGACCCTCCAGATGGCTAGCTCACCCTAAGGATGTTTCTGGCACATCTGTCTGCCTCAAGGGGAAGATAAGGTGCCGGAGAGAAGAATGTAGGTCCAAGAGAGACACAGATGTAAAGAACAGACTGTTGGACTCTGTGGGAGAAGGCGAGGGTAGGATGATTTGAGAGAATAGCATTGAAACATGTATATTAACATATATGAAATAGATCGCCAGTCCAGGTTCGAGGCATGAGGCAGGGTGCTCAGGGCTGGTGCCCTGGGATGACCCTGAGAGATGATGGGGAGCACATGTACACCCACGGCTGATTCATATGAACATATGGCAAAACCACCACAATACTGTAAAGTAATTGGCCTCCAATTAAAATTTTTTAAAAAAGAATGTAGGTCCTTAAAAGCTCTAGGTTTTCAGAAAATGGTCTTGTGTATCTTTGTTGAGGACTAGACTCCTCTTGGAAAGTACCCAAGATAATACTCACTTAACAGCAGCTAATGTCTGTCGAATACTCAAGATGTTCTAGAGCTGTACTGACCAGTGCAGAAGTCACTAGATAAATGTGCTGTAACATTTAAATTACTTAAGTCAATTTTTCAGTCTCACTGGCCACATTCAAATGTTCAGAAACCAAAACACTTAGTAGCTCCTATACTGAGCAGCGCAGCTTTAAAGCATCTCCATCATTACCAAAGGGTCTATCGATTCTGTTGTAGACACTGTTCAAGCATTTTACATGGATTATTAGCCCCTAATTTCATGGTTTACAGATGGAAAACTCAGCCCATTCAGGTATCATTTTCTTCCAAGGTGGGTTTTATAGATCTTCCATCTCCTGGTGTCTGGAATCAGCCTAGACCTAAAGGTAACTCATGAGGTTCTCCTATCCTTTCACAACTTATCTAACAATGAAGAGTGTTGCGCAAATGATGCTTGCTACATCACACACACACCCCAGAACCCACATCTCTTATTTGTTGGTTAATCTCAGATGTGCAATGGCATCTGAGAACTCAGCCCCTTTCTACTGGGTGAGGGGAGGCGGGGTGGGTACTTGATAAATGAGAAAAGATTGCCTGGAGATACAAGAAAGCTGGGGCAGGTTGGAGACCCATAAGTAGGGGCCCCTGCCAACTGAAAACAGGTTCATTTCATCAACACCAGCTCTGCTAGCAAGCCCCCCTGCAGGGTAACTCATTCCAAGAAAAAGCATAGCATTCTAAAATAGGCAGATGCTTGATGGAATTCCAGCTGAGCTATTTCAAGTTCTAAAAGGTGATGCTATTAAAGTGCTGCACTCAATATGCCAGCAAATTTGGAAAACTCAGCGCAGGCCACAGGACTGGAAGAGACCAGTTTTCATTTCAACCCTAAAGAAAGGCAATGCCAAAGAATGTCTAAACTACCACACAATTGCACTCATCTCACACACTAGCAAAGTAATGATCAAGCAAGGCTTCTCCAAGCAAGGCTTCAATAGTACATGAACCGTGAACTTCCAGATGTTCAAGCTGAGTTTAGCAAAGGCAGAGGAACCAGAGATCAAATTGCCAACATCCACTGGATCATAGAAAAAGCAAGACAGTTCCAGAAAAACATTTACTTCTGCTTTACTGACTATACCAAAGCCTTTGACTGTGTGGATCACAACAAACCAGAAAATTCTTAGAGATGGGAATACCAGACCACCTTACCTGCCTCCTGAGAAATCTGTATGCAGATCAAAAAGCAACAGTTAGAACTGGACATGGAACAACGGACTGGTTCCAAATTGGGAAAGGAGTATGTCAAGGCTGTATATTGTCACCCTGATTATTTATCTTATATGCAGAGTACATCATGCAAAATGCTGGGCTGGATGAAGCACAAGCTGGAATCAAGATTGCCAAGAGAAATATCAATAACCTCAGATATGCAGATGACACCACCCTTATGGCAGAAAGTGAAGAAGAACTAAAGAGCCTCTTGATGAAAGTGAAAGAGAAGAGTAAAAAGTTGGCTTAAAACACAACATTCAAAAAACAAAGATCATGGCATCTGGTCCCATCACTTCCTGACAAATAGATGGGGAAAATAATGGAAACAATGACAGACTTTATTTTAGGGGGCTCCAAAATTACTGCAGATGGTGACTGCAGCCATGAAATTAAAAGACTTTTGTTCCTTGGAAGAAAAACTACGACCAACCTAGAGAGCATATTAAAAAGCAGGGACTTTACTTTGCTGACAAAGGTCCATTTAGTCAAAGCTATGGTTTTTCCAGTAGTCATGTATGGATGTGAGAGATGGACCATAAAGAAAGCTGAGTGCCAAAAAACTGATGCTTTTGAACTGTGGTGTTGGGGAAGATGCTTGAGAGTCCCTTGGACTGCAAGGTGATCAAACCAGTCAATCCTAAAGGAAATCAACCCTGAATATTCATTGGAAGAACTGATGCTGAAATTGAAACTCCAGTACTCTGGCCACCTGATGCAAAAAACAGACTCATTGGGGAAGGCCCTGATGCTGGGAAAGATTGAATGCAGGAGAAGAAGGGGAAAACAGAGGATGAGATTGGTTGGATGGCATCACCAACTCAATGGACATGAGTTGGAGCAAGCTCCAGGAGTTGGTGATGGACAGGGAGGCCTGGTGTGCTGTAGTCCACTGGGTCGCAAAGAGTCAAATACGACTGAGCAACTGAACTGAATTTGAGATGTCTATCCTAATCTTCCATTTTATAGATAAGGACCAGAAAGGTTAACTGCAGACCAAGAATAATGGCTACAAGATTCCCATCTCTAGTGCATGCCATAATGTGGCATCTTCCCCATTACTTAAGCACACTGGGAGACAAAGGCATGGAGTTACCTCCTTCCTCACCCCAAGGATCCTGGATGGAGTTTCCCATCCATGGGAAGCCGCTGCCTCTCTCACTCCTTGTCTACAGGAGCCCAAAGGATACACTGTTTATACACTGTGGTGTATAAACTTTACACCACAGTCTGACAGGGCAATGGCTTGGTGAAGAAGAAAGAAGCAACAGGAATAGGTTAATTTATTTTGGAACTTTTTCATGTGGTGTCAGAATGGCCCAGAAAATGCTGTTCCTGTCCCTCTGGGACTGTGTGATCACATACTCTGCCATCAACTTAGTAACACCTCTTGGTCAGGGGCTCCTTCTGTCAGAGCTTAAAGCCAAAGTGAAGTCCCTCAGTCCTGTCCAACTCTTTGCAACCCCATGGACTGTAGCCTGCCAGGCTCTTCCATGCATGGGATTTTCCAAGCAAGAATACTGGAGTGGGTTGCTGTTTCCTTCTCCAGGGGATCTTCTTGACACAGGGATTGAACCTGGGTCTCCTACACTGCAGGCAGACTCTTTACCATCTGAACCACCAGGGAAGACCTATCAGAGCTCAAACTAGATGATAAACCACTGGACTTTTCATTATTTAAAGTATGTTCAGAAGCACCATCCTATTTTTTCACAGCATTAACTCCACGATGAAAGGTTTAGTGGGGTGTCTGGGACAAGTAAAGTCTGACCCCCAACTCCCTTGGTGCTTGATATTTGGAGTTTGCCACCAAAGCCCCCACACTCATCTGTGGTGGGTAACAGGGCTCAATCGGCCCCTCCTTACTTATCCCTCACATAAGGACGAATACCAACGACGTCCAGGAGGAAAACCCTCCAGGTCTCTAGTACTCCCAAGAGGAACTCGAGCTGCCTTCATATGGAACATCTGTACAGTTGCTGTGGGATTTTTCTGGTAATGAATAACCACTTAAAGGAATAAAATCCAACCAAAGTCTGGAGTTTAGTTAATAGTAATTTCCCAGTGTTGGTCTCTTAATTTGGACAAGAATGCCATAATTATGTAAGATGTTAACACAGGGGAAACTGGGTCAAGGGTGCATGGGAACTCTCCGACTGTCTTTACAACTTCTCTGTGAATCTAAAATTCTTCCAAGAGGACGTCCCTGGTGGTCCAGTGGTTAAGAATCCACCTGCCAATACAGGAGACATGGGTTCGATTTCTGCTCCCAGAAGATTCCACATGCTGTGAAGCAGCTAAGCCCGAGTGCTACAACTACTGAAGCTCGTGCCCCCTAGAGCCCGTGCCCTCCAACAAGAGATGCATGCATGTGTCTGACTCTTTGCAATCGCATGGATTATAGCCCATAAGACTCCTCTGTCTATGGCATTTTCCAGGCAAGAATACTGGAGTGGGTTGCCACTTCCTCCTTCAGGGGATCTTCCCAACCCAGGGATCGAGCCCACGTCTCCTGCAATGGCAGGCAGATTCTTTACCACTGAGCCACCTGGGAAGCCTCACAATGAGAAGTCCATACACCTCAACTAGAGTAGACCCTGCTTACTGCAACTAGAGAAAGCCTATCCACAGCAATGAAGCTCCAGCACAGCCAAAAACAATTTTTTTTAATTTTTTAAATAAAATTCTTACAAGATAAAAAATATTTATACTAAAAAAAACACCCCAACAAAACAAAACAAGGTATTGTATTATCATATTATCAAGACATCACATCTTGATTGGTTATTCAAAGGCACTCAATAGTAGGGGTATTTCGGAAGGTGTCGGACAAACCACTAAAAGATAAAGAGACAATGAGATCAATGAAGTGAACATGCTTTTCAAAATAAAAGTCACTCCACAGATGCAGGCCCCTGGCTGTTTGTTACTATCATCATTCTCGCCATTGGACATTTATCCTGGAGAGTGTGCCGGGAAAGGCAGGCAGTGACTTATCAACTTTGAAAGGGAAAATATGAGATGCGGCCTCACCTGGAAACCCTCCAGGATCCCGTGGGCCTCCTTGTCCAGGTCCAGGTCGACAGGGGGCAAGCCCAGATCGTTGCCATAGATGAGGTACACACGCCCCACGTGAATGCGGCCTGGGTGGCTGTAGCCAGGGGCGCCCACCACCAGGTCACCGTATCCATCCTGGTTGAGATCAGCCGAAGTCATCGCCCTGTAAGAAGAAGAGGGAACCCACTGCAGCGTCTACTGAGAGCTCTGGGCAGAACTGTCTCCTGTTCCACTCTAGATTCTAGAGTCTAAATTCCTCTCATTGGTTTTTCCATCCAAAAATATTCAGAGGTTATATTCACCACTGAGGTTATATTGTTTGTGGGATTCAGTCTTGTTCTCCGGAGGGAAAAAACAAAGCCGAAATTGAACAAATCAAGGCCTCTGAGCATTTCTGGACCACAGAACCTGAACACACAAAAAGCACCCTCACAAAGCTTCTTGTTCTACAGGCAAAACCCAGAGCAGACAAAGCACAATTCCGGGCTCCACCTGAGAGCAGAGAGGAAATCCACCTTGAGCCAATGGCACAAATTGTTTTACGATTGGCTCAATTCATCTCAGTTTGTCACCTGATCAAAGACAAGCTTGTGGTAAGTAGACCACTTTATTTCTATCAGAGCTACACAGAGTGCCTTATATTGGAAAAAATTAGAGACTTAGTGGATGTTTCTAAATAAGAGTCTATGACCTGCCGGTTAAAGAGAGGGACAAACTGAGTCAGTTGTTCAAATGTCTCGTTTGGGGCTGGAATGACCAAGTCATTTATTTATTTTGGCTCTGATGGCCACATAAAGAATAAATAGCAGGGACTGCTCTGGTGGTTCAGTGTTTAGGACTCCACCTGCCAATGCAGGGGACATGAGTTCGATCCCTGGTCCCAGAAGATTCCATATGCCACAGGGCAACTAAGCCAGTGCACCACAAATACTAAGCCTGCGTACTGCAAGTACTGAAGCTCCCGTGCCTAGAGCCCCTGCTCTGCAACAAGAGAAGCCACGGTAATGAGAAGCCCGCACACCACAACAAAGAGCAGCCCCCACTTGCCGCAACTAGAAAAACCTATGAAGACCTAGCACAGGCAAAAATAATTTAAAAAAAAAAAGAAGAATAAGAAACAGCAGAACAGAGGAAAAAGAGAAGAGCAGTTTCTAATGGGTGTGACGCCTGGCGGATGGGGTCAGACACACACCATGGAGACACTGCTGGTCTGTATTCCCAAGGTGGGACCCTGGCCAGTAATGGCCCCCGCGAAGGAGCTCTGTGCTGCACCCCTCTCCATGTGGCAAGAAGCCCAGCAGAAGGCCCTCATTTGGATTTTCAGGAAGGCGGCCAAGAAGAGCCATTCATTATTCACAGATGAACGGCCAGTAAAGACAGCACTCACCCCCCATTCTTTGTGCTGGAGCTGAATACATTAGCAGCCTGAAGAGGAAGGGCTGTTGATTTATTGTTCCAAGGAAATTGCAATGTTATTTGTATTTTAAAAGTGTGATTTTTAAAAAGACATTTTATAAAAACCTCCCCCCAAAATAGTCACTTTTACATCCTTGGGCTGTTCGGTTGTGAAACAGAGTCCCCCTAAAACAAAGCTCCCTTATCAAGTTTATGATTAATCTCTCTATCCAAACCTTTATTCCCTTTCTTGTGCCCTCTGACCTCAATCCTGTGCTGCTGCTGCTGCTAAGTCGTTTCAGTTGTGTCCGACTCTGTGCGACCCCATAGACAGCAGGCCACCAGGCTCCCCCGTCCCTGGGATTCTCCAGGCAAGAACACTGGAGTTGGTTGCCATTTCCTTCTCCAATGCATGAAAGTGAAAAGTGAAAGTCAAGTCGCTCAGTGGTGTCCGACTCTTAGCGATCCCATGGACTGCAGCCTACCAGGCTCTCCCGTCCATGGGATTTTCCAGGCAAGAGTGCTGGAGTGGGGTGCCATTGCCTCCTGTGCTAACTGAACACTAATCCACCAGAGTAAGATGACTAAAACTACTACTGTCAATGTACTATAATTGGTATTGCAGATGTCATCATTAACGTACAAACACAGCTTGTTTCTTCAGGGCAGGATAAGCTAACAGATCCCCAAACCATGGACCCCCTGGCTAGAGAATTGCAAACCTGAAACATCCTAACCCCTGAAATTATGATTAAGAAATGTCACAGGACACTGATCCCAGCTTCCTTGGTCTTCCCCTTTAAAACACTCTAACTCAAAGACCAAATTGGAGTGGACCTGGGGCTTACCCCCATCTCCCTTGCTTGGTGCCCTGCAATAAACGCTGTGCTTTCCTTCACCACAACCTGCTGTCAGTACACTGACTTTGCTGTGCAGCAGGTGATGGAAACCTGAGTTGAGTTTGGTAACAGTTGTTCTTTAAAAATCAGAGGAGCCCCTAAAATTCTCTTTATTATTGTGGTGTCCCAGGCTTTTGCCTTATGAAGTTATAATAGTCCTGTCAGTATAAGAGCCACCTACTTTTATCCTAATGTCATTAGATGCCCAAAAATGTGTAATAATCTATCTCCAAAAAACACTGAAGTTTTAAAAATATTCTATAAAGTGATAGTTTCTTGCTGTGGTTATTTAATAAAGTCAAACTTCCTTATATTTAAACATAATTTTTGGTCAGAATGGCAATCATCAAAAAGTCTGCAAACAATAAATGCTGGAGAGGGTGTGGAGAAAAGGGAACCCTCTTACACTGTTGATGGGAATGTAAATTGATACAGCCACTATGGAAGACGGTATGGAGATTCCTTAAAAAACTAGGAATAAAACCATCATATGACCCAGTAATCCTACTCCTAGGCCTATATCCTGAGGAAACCAAAACTGAAAAAAGACACATGTACCCCAATGTTCATTGCAGCACTATTTAATAGCTAGAACATGAAAGCAACCTGGATGTCCATAGACAGATGAAAGGATAAAGAAGTTGTGGTACCTATGCACAATGGAATATTACTCAGCCATAAAAAGGAATGCATTTGAGTCAGTTCTAATGAAGTGGATGAACCTATTATGTATTAGATAGAATGAGCCTATTATACAGAGTAAAGTAAGTCAGAAAGAGAAAGATAGATATCGTATACTAACACATATATACGGACTCTAGAAAGATGGTGCTGAAGAATTTATTTGCAGAGCAGCAATGGAGAAACAGACATAGAGAACAGACCTATGGACATGAGGAGAGGGGAGGAGAGGGTCAGACATATAGAGAGAGTAACATGGAAACTTACATTACCATATATAAAATAGATAGCCAATGGGAATTTGCTACATGTCTCAGGGAACTCAAACAGGGGCTCTGTATCAACCTAGAGGGGTGGGACAGGGAGGGAGATGGGAGGGAGGTTCAAGAAGGAGGAGAATATGTATACCTAAGGCTGATTCATATTGAGGTTTGACAGAAAACAACAAAATTCTATAAAGCAATTATCCTCAATTGAAAAATAAATAATATTTTTTTTTAAAAATCAAGGCTTAACAAAAAAACATTTTTGACCAGTTTTAAGGAGATAGTTTTATCTTTAGCATAAATTAAGCAATAAATTCATGTTTTTGTTGATGAATTGATTGGAAAATGAAGTGTTAACAGGTACCATGTTAAACATTTGTGAATGACCGCTTAAAATCAATACTGATGAAAATATTCAGGAATTAGATATATTCATACCTACCAACCAAGCCTTGTGTAGGGAAAGGACAAGTAGTAAGATGCTGAGGGGCTAGAAACATGTGTCAGTGGCTGAGAGCTGCCAATAAACATCTCACGTATGCTCCTCTCCAAAGACTTGTACATGAAGGATAAGGAATCCTGAAATTAAATGATTACAGACAGAAAAAGACACAGCATAATCAACAAAGTTACCGCTTCGTGTCAAAGGCATTAGACTTTAAGGAATAAGTTTGAGCTTTTTTTTTTAATATCTATTTATTTCCTTGGCTGCACTGGGTCCCAGTTGGGGCACGCAGGATCTTCAGTCTTCATTGCAGCACGTGGGTCTTTAAGTTGCATCATCTGAACTCTTAGTTGTGGTACGTGGGACCCAGCCCCCTGACTAGGGATCAAACACAGGCCCCTGGGAGCACAGAGTCCCAGCCACTGGATCACCAGGGAAGTCCTAAGAAACAAGTTTGCACAAGTGCTGAAAAATAACTTATTGACTCCTATCAACCTGAAAGGAGACTTAAGACTGGAAATTAGGAGAGTGAAATCACACCCGTAATATATGCTCAGGGATGGGAGTTATAGCCTAAAGGTCAGGACCATCACAAGAAGAAAGAGTCAGTTGAGATTAACCTGAACCAACCAAGTTAGGATAGTCTATTAATGTGCAGAATGTAACTGAACAAAACGATTGTTAAAAAATAAAAAGTTTTTAGAAGGTAAGTCCACTCAAATCTAGAACTATAAATATATTTGTGTATATATATCTGCCTTTTCTCCCCACAAACAAATGAACTGGAATGCCACCACGATGCCAGAAACCCTCCCAACCATATTCAGGTTGAGAGGCTGCTGGATTTGCTTTGAGTCCCAAGAAGCTGGGAAGGCATGAGGGGTCATGTGTGGAGGGCTGGAAGCTGTGTGCAAGAGAAATGGGGGGGGGGTGCAGCAAGCCCCCCAGCTTAGGGTGCTGAATTGTTCTTAGTGTGGTTACTGCGGACACACAAACACAGACCAGAGTGGCCCCAAGCAAACTGGTCAGGCACTAGATCCATCCAAGTTCAGGGAACACAACTCGAAATCCACCCCAGGTGACATAAGATCAAATGAGAACTGTCAGCTGCCCCAGAGCAGGTTCAGCTCAGAGCTGTGGGGCAGCCCTGGACGCCCAGGCTCCAGAGAAGCACAGCTTAGAAGGGCCCTGCAGGAAGGGACTCAGCCTTCTGTTTTTCCAGTCTAACCTCTCTGGCAGGTCGCCCCCGGATTGCTCACCTGAAGCCCACTTCTGGCTTCCTCCTTCATTCAGAAATCGCCACGCCAGGCATCACGCCAGGCCTTGGGAATGTAAAGTCCTTCTCTTACACAACTTTTCCTTTTGCGAAGGAGACAGATACAAATAACTGCAGCACGCACGATGTGTGTTTGGACAGCGCTTCCTGGTCTAAGTCTCGGTACATCATTTGCAGAACTCATTGCAAAATGAAAATGCAGAGCTGCTTGTTCAAAAGTTATTAAAAATTTGACCCTCCTCTCCACTGCTGGTGAGAATGAAAATTGATACAACCACTATGGAGACAAGTATGGAGTTTCCTCAGAAAAGTAAAAATGGATTTATTATATGATCCAGTAATCCCACTCCTGGGCAAATATCCAGAGAAAACCATGAATTCAGAAAAATACATGCACACCAATGTTCATTGCAGCACTATTTACAATAGCCGAGATATGGAAGTAACCTAAATGTCCATTGACAGAAGAACGAGCAAAGAAGATGTGGTGTGTGTACATATATATTTACACACACACACACACACAATACTACTCAGCCATAAAAAAGAACGATATAATGTCATTTGCAGCCAGATGGATGGACCTAGAGGTTATCATACAAAGTGAAATAAATCAGACAGAGAAAAACAAATATCATATGATATCATAAGTGGAAACTTCAAAAAATGATACAGGGAACTTATTTACAAAACAGAAATGGACTAACAGACTTTGAAAACAAACTTACAGTTACCAGAGGGGAAACAGTGTGGAAAGAGAAAATTAAGAGTTTGGAATCAACCCATACTCACTGCTGTATATAAAATAGATAATCAACAAGGACACAGGGAACTCAATACTCTGTAACAATCTATACAGGAAAAGAATTTGAAAAAGAAAGGCTATATATATATATATATATATATATGTGTATATATATGTATATATATATATATATATATATATGCATAACTAAATCACTTAGCCATACACCTGAAAGTAACACCACACTGTAAATCAACTATACTTCAGTATACAATAAAATTTAAATTTAAAAAAAGGTAAGAATTTTAAGGCAATAACAGCAGAACATTAAACCAAGTATGGGGAGGGACTTCCCTGGTAGTCCAGTAGCTAAGACTCCATGATCCCAGTGCAGGGGGCATCAGTTCAATCCCTGGCCAGGGAACTAGATCCCCCATGCTGCAATAAAGATCGAGTGCAGCCAAATAAACAAATATTTAAAAACTTTAAAATGAATAAATAAACCAAGTAGGGGGCCCTTCTAAGCATGACGAAGGGGACCTTCTACATGTCTGCACAGGCTGCACACCATGAAGGGGGCTCTACTGGGACCCTCACCCAGGTCACAAAATCGTTTAAACCCTTCTCTACAATCTGACGCCAACTTCCCTTCCCGACTCTCGCAAGTACTTTGATTTCTTGTCTTGCGTTCCAGGCAAATAAGACTGCTCAAATTTCCAAACACCCTGAAACTTTCCTAACCCATTACCAGAAATACTTGCTCAGTGACGAAAAACTATTAGTTGGTTACTATTCAAGACCTAACTCAGATTCCAGCTTCTGCATGAAACATACTATTCAAGGCCTAACTCAGATTCCAGCTTTTGCATGAAACCTTCTCTGATGGCAGCTACATAATTTTTTTTTAATCTGATAGGTTGTGTCTCTCCTCCCACCAACCATGGTATTAGTTGCATCTTCCTTAGAAATGGTTAGTTTTGTATTTATAACCCCATTAGACTAAAATTTTCTAAACATCAGAGACTGTTTCCCTTTTATCTTCTATCCCCCCAGCAGAATGGCTGACACTTAAGATGATCTCATGGAGGAACTTGATAGGCAGTGGTATTCCCTTGGTGTGGGGCTTTGCACTATGAACCTGCAATACTGCTGACACATTTTGCACTAAGGAGAGAGCAGGAGTGACCCAAGGGCCACCTTGAGCTCCACTGGGCTTTCCAAAGGCGACTGAGGTTCAGACCTTTGTCATAGGATGTCTCCAGAACAAACCAGACTTGAAGACCAAGAATACTTGTAAGCCTGGCTCATGCCCAGGTGACTTTCAATGAACAATTAAACAGCCAGTGATCCTACAAAACACAGTATCACAGGAAGCACAATGCACCTCTCCATTAAAAGCAGAAAATTCTTACCATGGTCCAGGAATCCACACTAAAGACGACTCCTCTTTTGGTATAGTTTATATGCTTTCCAATAGTTTTAGTTAGGGCTGCAGTCACATTTTTATGAAAACCATTTTTCTCTACTTTTGAGCTGCTAGAAAGAGAGAGGAATGAAATAGTTAAGACTGAGGAAATAGCAACTCACCCTGAGTTGAAGATGTAATCAAGTTAACCCCAGGTTAAAAGGTCATAAAATTTTAACATCTGCAAGTTGAAGGAACAGCAACACAAAAAGGAAAGTTTTAGAAAAACTTCTATAGGATATTCCACACCACCTTTTAATAAACCCATTTCCAAGGTTGAAAAAGCCAATCTTTACAAAAATATTTTCATTGGCCTCAAAGTTCTATAAGTGTATGAGTTTGGATTCTTTCCAGATGACTAAAAAAAAAAAAAAAAAAAATCAGAAGTTAAATCAACATATTCATATTAACCGCCCAGAAACGGTCATAGCTATTCAGGAAACTGGTATGCAAGGGACTGATTTTGCTTTCAAGACATGGGAGAATTAATTATACAATAAAAATACATTTTTAAATCATATGTTTTAACAAGTCTACATATCAGATGCCTAAAAAGGCAGGCAGGTTTCAGAAATGCTTACAGATAGGCCACAGATGAACAAAGAGGGCCTAAGATATCAGCCAGTGTAGGGACCCCAACAATCTAGAGTTCTTAAACCCAACCTAAAGACATTCCGTTATATTAAAATGAAACTTACCTAATTCGAATAATTTGAACAGTGTGGGCTTACCTGAACTCTTTTTTGCGCATTTTCAATTCTCTTGAAGCTCTGAACACTCTCCTTAGCATCTTTTATTGCAATGATTTTCTTTTTGAGAATCTAACACTTGCTCACCCTTAAATATCTTGGCTGAAGCATCAACTCTTCACAGGAAGTCTCCTGTGGCTGAGCTAGGACACTGTGTGGTACATTACATATCCATACTCCCAGAGTTGTGGTATGTGCGTGAATGGATAGAAAGCAATTACCACCTGAGTGCCCAGTGCTTGCCCTTCCTAACGCTCAAGGGTACTGACAAGTTCTCGTTCAGTGACCATCTGGCCACCTGCCAGGCCATCCATCCTCTTAGAGCAGAAGCTGTTTCTGTCTCATTCACAATGAGGTCTCTAAACGCCTAAACTAGTTCCTGGTGATGAGGAAATATTATAATTTGTTCTATCTTGTTAGTAATATAATATTTATGGGATTAATATAGTTACTACATACATGAATAAATGGTTGGTACCCAACTCCAGCAGGGAATACCACCTCTTAGAGTACAAATCAGACCCTCTGGCTCTTTTCCTCAGAAACTAACTGAAAGGGCTTCTCCCCACCAGTATCATTGATGATTACTTTTTCAGGGAAGAACACGGTTACAGTTTATGAGTAATGGTAATAAAGGTGATGATAATAATATGATTAGCTATCATTTACTAGTTAGTGAGCAACTTGGTAATGTGGTTTGCTGTTTTGTTTAGTCACTAAGTTGTGTCCAACTCTTTTGCAACCCCATGGATTGTAGCCCGTCAGCCTCTTCTGTCCGGGGGATTTCCCAGGCAAAAACACTGGAGTGGGTTGCCATTTCCTTCTCAAGGGATCTTCCTGATCCAGGGATCGAACCCACGTCTCCCACATCTCCTGCACTGGCGTGCAGGTCCTTCACCACTGGCACCACCTTGGAAACCCGACTAAGGTGGTAATTGCTTCTATCCATTCACGCACATACCACAGCTCTGGGAGTATGGATATGTAATTTTTCCAGCTTGCCAGAGGAAGCTGCAGCTCAAAAAATAATTAGGCAACTTGTTCAAAAATCACACAATGGCAGCCCCGAGCTGGAACCTCTGTCTGCAAAGACCATGCTTTCAGAGTCTACTGAGCACCCCTCTGAGTGAGATGCTCTTTTTCTGTGAGTCATTTGGGAATCCACTTACCCCTGGGTGTTGTTTTGTTGACCGCCACATGTGATGAACAGAGGGTTCTCAGGGAGGTCGCAGTTACTAGGGAAATAGCCAGATGAGTTAGGTGTTTTCCCACCTTCTTTTCAAGCATGAATTTTTCTGAGAATCAGTGTCACATTTCAAGCCATCTCCCCAAAGTCTTAGTGGAGAGGTGTTTATGACTTAGCCAGACAGGACTGGTGAAGGGCCTGAGTCCTACTTGATCAGGGTGGATAGGCAGGTGGTAGCATGGTAACACAGGCCACCCCCAGACTCAGCTTCCCCCTTCCCTCCCAATTCCATCTGCTGAGTTCTCCCTGCTGACAGGAACCATCTCAGAGTTAGAGACTGAAAGAAAATCACTTCCAACTGTGTCACCTTCTGCCCATCATGTTTGGTGTTACAATTTCTCAGTCTCATTCCTTTCAAAGCTAAATTTTTTTAAATTGCCTGGTGGGGATTTCCCTGGCTAAGACTTCACATTCCCTGTGCAGGAGGCCTGGGTTCGATCCCTGGTTGGGGAACTAGATCCCACATGCTGTAACTATGATCAAAGATCCTGAGTACCACAACTAAGACCAGTGCAGCCAAATAACTTTTTTTTTTAATTTTTAAAATAAAATTCCCTGGTATTCCAGCGGCTAGGACTCTGCACTTTCATTACTGTGGGCCCAGGTTCCATCCCTGGTTGGGGAACTAAGATACCATAAGCCACTGGGCACAGCCAAAAAAAAACACAAAACAACAAATAAAAATAGCTGCAGCACCTCTAACCTTTGCTTTAATAAAAATTAAAAACAAAAATTTACAAATTCAATAATTAAGTAGGTAACTAAGTCTCCCTTTTTACAAGTAAAAAGGCTCTGATAGAATGTAAGACGTGAACTTTCTCCCTAACACTGAACAGACACACTAAGAGAGTGGGGATTACATAAGAGTTTATTCTAGGATGAAGACTATCTGGAGGGAGAGGAAGACTGGAAAATCCCATGGACAGAGGAGCTGCCACAGGCCCTCTTTCCCCCTGCTGGCTGATGCTTAAGCTGTCCTTTCGCTGCAGGAGGTCTGCCTCCAGTGGTCCCTATCTAGACCCAGCCCTACCCTGCCCAGTTCAGCAGCATAGGAGGGGCTCCATCCTGAGTGGTGTGGTTGGAAATGGGTTCTGAGAGAACCTCGGCTCCCTCAGACCATGAACAGATCCTGTGAGAGCCAAAATGTCTAATGTTGCAGTTGGAACTGGGGACAAGACCAGTCTACCCTGGTCTGCATCTGAGTCTCTGGGTGACATTCATCCTGGGTGTGCTGGGGCAGAGCAGAAAAGGAGCTGGAGGTTGAGATGCTCTCCCATCGGGGCTGCATGTCAGATTCCAACAGAAGGCTGTGCCTTACAAACGCCTTCATTTCCGACTTTCTTTTGGAGTATGGAACTTAAATGAAATGCCCTCTGAAACCCTGGAGCCTTGAGAGCTCAATCAGGGTGGAGAGGAAAAGATGGCTATATCAACTGCTGGAGCTTGGGGAGGTGGGCACCCCAGCCCACAGCATGGGGTCTCCCAAAAGAAACAGATGTTGCACAGCTGGTGAAGCGGATTGCTTCCCACCTGAGCCATTTCTCCCAGGTCATGAACTTGGCAAAATGTACCTCTCCATCCCTAAGACAGGAGAGACATCAGCAAACCCAACCAGATGGGAGTGAGTTGGAGTTTTGAAGTGACAGTTTTCATTCTTCCCCTGCTTCCTTAGGGCATGACAGCACTTCCTGAGACTTTGTCCTCATTTGATCAACTGAAAAACCTGGGAGTTATGATGGGGATGGAATAGCAACTCAGGGAGTGATGCAGAAGAAAGAGTAAGAATTCACCTGGTCCCGTTCTTTAACATGTAACTTGTCAGATGGTAAATATTAGTGGACCAAAACGCCATATCTTCCAGCCCTCCTAGGAAGTATTCTTGAAATTGTTCCACCAAAAATGGAGATTTTCCAGAATAAGTGGGATAAAGCTATGGCAAAGAGAAAGAAAAATAATCTAATAACTGAATCAAGTGCTTCTCATGGTATCTATAACACTTTCAATTCAGATTTTGAAGAATAAATGCCTTTACCTTGGAAATAGCTAACATCTCCGCATACCTGCAACATAAGCAATAATTTAGACTGTAAGTTGTGATTTCCACGAAGAAATGAAACAAATGAATGAAGAAAAAGTTCCAGCAACAGGTACCCACTATCACGCAACTGACTTTGAACAAGCAAAATCCATAAATCCAATACCCACACTCAGGCCGCTAAAGCATCAGAAAGTGTGTTAAGGAAGTCACAATAAAATCACTTGCAAATATTCCTCCAGTTACACTTACATTTCCAAGAACTGAAGGTATGAACAGTCAACAATGGCTCTTTTGGTGATGACTACTCGGCCGTAGAGTTCTTTATAAATTCCCAGGAGATCTTCAACAGGCACATACCTGAGAAAAGCATTAGAATCAAATAAGGGCTGTTTTGATTCTGAAGTTGAAGATAACAACAACAGTCACAGCAGCTACCAGTGATTCCAGGATTAATAGGTGCCATACACCATGCAAAGGACTTTACATGCATTATTCATTTAATCTTACAAACAACCCTGGGTGGTTGATACTATCACAGTCCTACTCCACATACAGGAGACTAAGGCACAGAAAAGTTCAATAATTTGCCCAAGGCTGCAGAGCAAACGACTGGTACCCTAATCAAATATTTATACAAAGATAAGAAACTATGAGTAGCTCTCATAGTCAACAAAATGGTCTGAAATGTGGTACTTGAGTGAAACCTCAAAAATGACAGAATGATCTCAGTTCATTTTCAAGGCAAATCATTCAACATCACAGTAATCCAAGTCTATGCTCCAAACACTAATGCCAAAGAAGCTGAAGTTGAACAGTTCTATGAAGACCTGTAAGACCTTTCAGAACTAACACCAAAAAAAAAGATGTCCTTTTCATCATAGGGGACTGGAATGCAAAAGTAGGAAGTCAAGAGATACCTGGAGTAACAGGCAAGTTTGACCCTGGAGTACAAAATGAAGCAGAATAAAGACTAACAGTCTTGTCAAGAGAACATCTAGTTTTGTCAAGAGAACATCTAGCAAAGACCCTTTCCAGAAATACAAGAAAAGACTCTATACATGGACATCACTAGATGGTCAATACTGAAATCAGATTGATTATATCTTTCCAGCTGAAGATGGAGAAGCTCTATATAGTCAGCAAAAATAAGAGTAGGAGCTGACTATGGCTCAGATCATGAGCTCATTATTGCAAAATTCATGCTGAAATTGAAGAAAGTAGGGAAAATCACTAGACCATACAGGTATGACCTAAAGCAAATCCCTCATGAACATACAGCGGAAGTGATGAATAGTTTCAAAGGATTAGATCTGGTAGACAGCGTGCCTGAAGTACTATGAATGGAGGTTCGTAACACTGCACAGGAGACAGTGACCAAAACCAACCCAAAGAAAAAGAAATACAAGAAGGCAAAGTGGTTGTCTGAGAAGGCTTTACAAATAGCCAAGGAAAGAAGAGAAGCAGGAGAAATATCAACAACCTCAGATATGCCGATGATGCCACCCTAATGGCAGAAAGTCAAGAGGAACTAAAGAGCCTCTTGATGAGGGTGAAAGAGGAGAGTGAAAAAGCCATCTTAAAACTCAGCATCCAAAATACTAAGATCGTGGCATCTGGTCCCATCACTTCATGGCAAACAGAAGTGGGGAAAGTGGAAGTAGTAACAGATTTCATTGTCTTGGGCTCAAAAAATCACTGCAGATGGTGACTGCAGCCAGCCATGAAATTAAAAGATGTTTGCTTCTTTCCTCCTTTAAGGAAATCTGTGACAAACCTAGACAGCATATCAATAAGCAGAGATATCACTTCGCTGACAAAGATGCATATAGTCAAAGCTGTGGTTTTTCTATTAGTCATGTACAGATGTGAGACGCGGATCACAAAGAAGGCTGAGTGCTAAAGAATTGATGTTTTTGAGTTGTGGTGTTGGAGAAGACTCTTGAGAGTCCCTTGGACTCCAAGGAGATCCAACCAGTCAATCCTAAAGGAAATGAACCCTGAACATTCATTGGAAGGACTGATGCTGAAACTGAAACTCTAATACTTTGGCCACATGATGCAAAGAGCTGACTCACTGGAAAATACCCTGATGTTGGGAAAGACTGAAGGCAAAAGGAGAGGGGGGTGGCAGAAGATGAGATGTTTAGATAGCATCACCGACTCAATGGCCATGAATTTGAGCAAACTCCAGGAGACAGTGAAGGTCAGGGGAGCCTAGCATGCTGCAGTCCATGGGGTCACCAAGAGTCAGACAGGACTTAGTGACTGAACAACAACATATAAAAGGAATGTTTAGTTTTGTGAATTCCAAGAGCAATAGAAGATATTTTTATTCTTTCGAGTTGTATCATTCTCAGGAATCATTTTTTAAAAACGCTCCAAAATAACTCCTGATCCCAACATCCTACTTTCAGAATATATAGTGGTAGGTAGTGAAAGAGAAGTCTAAGTCAAGTTTTTGATTCAGAGGTATTAGTTATTTCAGTTGGAGGAAGAGTCACATTTTAAAAATTAAGTTTATACTGTTATCTTTTATCTTTAAGAAACCTTAGATTATACCAGACATAAATATAAATACAAACAAACTTAATTTAGTGTTATCTATAAGAAGGAATCTATTGAGCTGTCCATTTTTTACTTTACAAGCACACCAGAATGATCTTCTGCATAAATATAGCTTAAAAGTCTAGCAGAAAGCCTAACAAAAATATTTTTTGAGATGAATCACCAAGTTAGCAAGAAAGTGAAATTTTCCAATGGCCCAAAATAAGTTGGAGCTGGAGACTTTGGCAGGTAAGTGAGGGGGAAAGCCAGTTTTTGCCCTGAAGACATCTGCTAAACCTGGGAACCTAGGAGGTTTCTTTCTTTTTTTTTTTTTTTGGATAGTTGTGTGGCATACAAGAGACGAGAGCTAAAGTATAGGAATCACCCAAAGTGGGCCATTTCTCACAGGAAACTCCTCATTAAAGACTATACCTTCTGCATGAACATTAGCCAGAAATAAATCCAACATACTAACAAAGACAGCAAAGAAACCTCTGTCTTCATCTTGGAAATGGATAGAGAGAGGGAAAGCTATCTTGCCCCTAGAATCAGTAACCACTACCCAGCCCTACAAATGTTTGGTCTTGCATTCATGCTATCTGCGTAGTAAGAAAAACTTCTAGGGTTGAATATCATTTAAATGTGGTCCCAGTTAATGATGCCTTGAGGTAGCCTGCAGAATGCAAGACAAGCCTTCCCTGGAGAAATACAACTGTAACATAAGCCTTGAGGAATCCAAGCACCACTGAATAAAACTGAAAGAAGACCAGATCCTGGATGATGCGTAATGTGAAATGGGCATCTCACCCAGTGCAGAGCACCCTGTGTGGAGAGTCGGTGGAGAACCTCAGGTCCCTGCTGCCGCCACCTCTTCCTGGGGCATCCAAAGGCCAGTTGTCCTCAACTGCCTTGAGAGTGACCTGTTGGTTCTGGGTCTCCCTTAGTTCTGAGGCAGCTGGACCAGGGATGGGAATGGGCAACTTGCCAGGCCCCCAGCTCTAGTTCTTTTTTGTTCCATAAGCATTCCTCCCTGCCTCCATACTCAGAGACTAAGACTGAGGGACAGAGTCACTTCACCTCCCATCTGCTTAGTAAACATGTGAAGAAACAACAAGAACAGTGTACCCAACAGTAATATCTGATAAATCGGACTGGAAGGCAGCAAGTATTGTAAAATATAAAGACAGCCACCAGATAGAAAGTTCGATTCATCAGAAAGACATGAGATTTGAAAATGTGAATATACTTAACAACATATGTTCAAGTACATGTATAGAAAACTTTGACCTAACTACAAGGAGAAACTGAAAAATTTCATCATCATAGAAGGAGGTTTTTAAATGAATTTCTCAGTAATTGTGAGACTGTCCAGATAAAAGTAGTAAGATTATATTATTTAAAACTTATGAATCTTCTGATTTGAGCAGTACATTTAAAAAGCTTGAGCTAATATATATATATATATAGTGTTAAACCACAAATTGGAGAATTAACATTCTTTTCAAGTACAGATGAAAAATTAATAGATAATTAAATAAATGCTAATAGATAAAAATTAATCATTTGGTAGACCTTAAAGTCAAGACTCAAAGTTCACAGGAACCAAAGAGTAGAAGGAAAAAAATAAATATAAGAAAAAGTAATAAAAGAGAAAAAAAACATATAGTATTAATAGAAAGGATCAATAAAGCCAAGTTTTTTCAATAATAAAACTGAAAAATATTAGCCATGATTAATTGTTTGAAAATATAAGAGAAGGCATAATAAATAACAATTATAGATACCAAACGAACAGAAGTACAAGAAAAATGAGGGGGGAAAAATGAGGATATTATGAACTCCCTTATGCCAAAATGTATGGAACTCATGTACCCCCGTGGTAGATTCATGTCAATGTATGGCAAAACCAATACAGTATTGTAAAGTAAAATAAAGTTAAAAAGTAAATAAATAAATAAAAAGAAAAGTCCTAGAAAAATAATAAAACTCTTTAAGAAGAAACTGAAAACCAGTACAGTCCTAAAACCAAAAGTCACTACTTTTTAAAACATCTGGCTTTATAGATGAGTTCTACCAAACATTCAAGAAATCAAAGTTATAATCTTACACAAACTTCCAGAAAACAGCAAAGGAAGGTATACTCCTCACCTGATTTCATGAATCAAGTGAGGAGTATACATTTGAAGAAAAGTACATTCCTTCAAGGTACATTTGAAGAAAAAGGACAGGTTGGGACATCAGCCCTGATAGATGTCAAAATGCATTAAAGCTGTCTTAGTTTTAAAACTCAGTATGGCTCAGGAATAGTCAGTTAGACCAATAGAACATGATAGAAAGCCCAGAAACTGACCCACATACACTTGGAATTTTATGTCAGAGAGAACATTAGAGATCAGTGAATAAAATTAGACTATTGATAAATGGTTCTGAGACAATCAGTTATCCCTGTAGGAAAAAAAATAAAATTTCTATCACAGAATATACAAAAAATTAACTCCAGGTAAATTAAAGATATAAAGTTAAGAAATGAAACTATACTGTGACAACCTAGAAGGGTGGGAAGGGGTGAGAGCGATATTCAAGAGGGAGGGGATATATGTACACCTATGACTGATTCATACTGATATATGGTAGAAACCAACAATACTGTAAAGCAATTATCCTACAATTTAAAAAATAAATTAGCAAAAAGAAAGAAAATGAAACTATAAAATATTTAGAAGGCTGTGTAGGAGAATAACCTCATGCTCTCAAGGTAGGAAAGGATTTCTAAAATAAGATGTTAAAAGTACAAATTACAAAGGAATAGACTGATATATTCAACTACATTAAAATTCATAAATTCTATTTATCAAGATATACCATAAGTAAAAAGACATGCCACAAACTATTAAAAGATATTTGTAACACATAATTGATAAACTGACAAAAGATTAGAACCCAGAATATACCAAGAATACTCAGAAATAAAAAGGAAAACCCAACAGAAAAATAGGCTAAAAACCAAACAAGTTTCTCACTTAAAATGAAACACAATCAATAAAATATGAAAGAATATTCAACCTTATTATAACAGTAACCTGGGAAATGCGAATTAAAACTTTAAGGAGATACCATTTTATACCAAATAGGTTAGAAAAATTTTAAAGCTGAACAATACCAAGTATTAGAGAATGCAGAAGAGGGACAAGAAAGCTGATGGAAGGACAAGTTGGGAAGACCATTCTAAATGACAGCCAGGGATTATTTATTTAGGTTAAATGTGCCTAAATCCTATGGCCCAACAGTTCCACTTCTGGTGCCATTTACTTGAAAGAGATTCCCCTCTAGTGCAAAAATGCATGTACAAAAATGCACATAGCAACATGACTTATAAAGCAAAAACACTTAACACTACCTACACATCCATCAACACTGGAATCAAGTCATTCTGGTAGATTTACACACGGGAGGACCATACAGTGGTGAAAATCAATGAACTATCGTCGAACATATCAATATGATTAAATGTCAGGGAAATAATTTTAAACAAGAAACATTTTTAAATTAAATTCTAATTTAAAATTTAATTTTAAGCCAAATGCATGATGTAGAATTCTATTTAAAGTAAAAACCCATATGATATTTTGCATACAGATATGACTCTGCTTATGTGCTCAGTTGTATCTGACTCTTTGCGACCACAGGGACAGCCACCCACCTTTGTTATTGGAATTTCCCAGGCAAGAATGCTGGAGTGGGTTGCCATTTCCTACTCCAGGGGATCTTCCTAACCCAGGGATCGAACCCCAGGTCTCTCATGTCTCCTGCATTGACAGGCTGGTTCTTTACCACTGGTACCACTTGGGGAGCCCATAGATATGGCTACCTGTAGTAAAACTCTAAGGGAAAAGGACTAAGTGATTAAGCAAACCTAAGGTTGTGGTTATACCTAATGGGAGAAAAGGTGATATGACAGAAGAAAGGCAGGGAGCCTCTATATTCCAGCAATGGTCTACTTCTTAACAGAGCTGGCAGCTATACAGTGTGGATCATCTTATTTTTTATGTATAAAAAATACATAATTTTATGTTTGGCATAATTCACAGATTTTTTAAAAGAATCTACTCAGACTAGTCTAATCTTTAGTTATACTTTTCAACATGTCCAAATGTAGAAGGCTCCTTATTACATTGCAAGTTTTATTTTCTAAGGAAAAAAAGAGTCAAGCTCCAAACTGCCACTTGGGTATCACATATTTAAATGTACATTGCTCTTACCAGTGCCGTGAGAGGTAATTAAATTTAAACTCGAACTGGCTCAACACATCTCCTCCTATGATATGAGAAAAATATTTGCTTTTGGAGAATTAATGACAATACATAGCAAGCTTCTTTGAACATAAATTTGCACAATCCTGTTTATTAGTTCTTCACACTGTTATAGGTTGCTGTTCATTATTTTAGTTGCATAAACACTTCTTTAAGAAAAATGATCTTTTAAAATCTTAGTGAAACACACAAATCAAGAAAGAGAATTAATTCAGAGAATAAAGAAACTGATATAAAGAACCTCACCAAAAGGTTTTCTGCTTTAAGATGGACCATAAAGATTCTTCTATTTAAATAAACTCTACTCACTGATACTGTGCCTATTTAAAGGTAATTAAATATAGAAAAAGATGGAGTTTATCCATTTAAAGCTAAAGTATCAGGAGACACTAGGAAATTTAAATCTGATTTTTAAAGTAATGCTTTTTTAAAATAGTGGCACAAGTCAATGATAAAATATAATGGTGTTTTTTTGGTTGCTTTGTTCCTTTTTTGGCTCCACCTTAAGGCAAGTGGATTTCCCTGACCAGGGATTGAACATGAGCCCCCTGCAGTGGAAGCGCAGAGACTTCTTAACCACTGAACCACCAGGGAAATCCCCATTTTTTTGTTTGGTTTTTACAAAATACATATATAATATTATATATACATATAGATACATATACACATATACACATATATATATTTATAATCTTTGCATATGTGCATCTCTATATTAAATGAAGAATTCCTGTACTCTAAACAATTGCAATGTTAAAATAGAAAGCTAGTGGCAAGAAACTAAAAGCATACATACATAGGATACAATAGTGACTACACGTGAAATATAGCTACCACGAAAGAAACTCGGGCAAATGTAAATAGTACCGAAATCACCAGCCGGATGTGCCTCGGAATAGGAGTTGTGAAAATCAATCTGAAGGAAAAAAGAGAACCACCTAGTATATATCACAAACTGAAGCCCACACTCCTACGCCGCAATGAAGTGAGGCGTGGGGAGATGATAACCTAACCCAATGACTGCTGAGGACGCGTAGTAGTGACTGGACTCACTTTTCAAAGAAACATTTAATTTTATTATTTGTTTAAAAAATGATACTGGCAGCTGAGTTGCATGCTTCATGTCTTAACAGATAAAGCTGCTGCAAACATTTGTCTCTAACAGTCTCCAAGTGCAAGTGTAAATTTTTTACAGGATAGTATTAACATCAGTGAATAACCAGAGGGGAGTTTCATCAGGCAAGGTCACAATTTCTAGTGGGGATATGGCATCTTCATACAGAAAAGAAAAAAGGAAAAAAAAAACCAAAAGCATGCTGACTTACTTTTAAATAGAACCAGAAAGTAGGGGTTTATACCTCTACTGTTAAGATGCACAACTTGAATAAAACATAAAATGCCTCAAATATTGTTGTGACTAAACAGAACATGACATCTATGGCTGTTTTCAGGGCACATTAGTCAATCTGCCCACGTGGATGAATTTACCCAGGGTAGCAAATGCGTAAGAGCAATGAACAAGAAGAGATGGAAATCTAAATGAATACTGCATTGGGCAAAGAGTCTTATTTCCATATGAATCTGAATAACCTAAGTTTTTCTTTTCCTAAAATAGGTTTTTTTAATACATTTTTTTAAATTTCATTTTTTTAGCACTGAAAACATTTTGTATTGGGGTATAGCTGATTAACAATGTTGTGGGAGTTTCAGGTGAACAGCAAGGGGACTCTGTCATACATATACATGTATCCATTCTCCCCTAAACCCCTCTCCCATCCAGACTGGCACATAACATTGTTGATTATCCATTTTAAATATAGCAGTGTGTACATACCCTTTCCAAAGTCCCTAACTATCCTAAAGGAGTCAGTTTTGAATCTTGGATAGGACAATATCATTCCCACAAAGTCATTAACCTGAAGCTATATACTCACAGCAGCCATCGTCCTAAGGAATCCTTGTTCGATACCCAGGCTATGCCAGTTGACATCAGCCACCATGTGAGACGTAATTCCAAACAAGAAAGCTACCAATTTCTCTGTGTCCTGCCAAACAAGCAAATTAGAGTTGGGGGTGGGGGAAGGTAGTTACTTTATAACAATCTTATTAAAAGGGTTAACAAATATGAATTCATTTCCATTACTGAGACTTAACAAAACATCTGAGATAGGTATATTGTAGTTACCCCCGAACCACAAAGGACTTTTTTGGAAATGTTTCTGAGTGCCTTGAAACTGCTTTCAGATTTATTTACTAGGCGAGCAAAATGACCACGTGACATGCCCCAAATTTTAACAACATTGTTTATTGAAAATAAAACTGAAGATTTGAAAAATCATTTGTTCAACTGTTAATTAGCTATCTACTATGTCCCATATGCTGTGTTTGGTATTGAGGCAGAAGGGTGAGTAGCCCTCAGAGTCTGGATTAAGGGTTGGGGTTAGAAATGGAGTTAATGCAGGTGCAACAACAGTACTTGGCAAGTCCGGAAAGGAGTACTTTTAGGGTTACAGGCTGTGCCTACCTCATCCCAGGGAAGAGGATAGTTCTTCCGGATATAGTGAACACTTGCGTTAAGAAATGGAGTCCAGTGAGTGCTCTCTGACACGTCATGGAATTGTCCTGACAAAACAGAGGCAACCATCAGAGCTCCTTCTTGAAAGGTTGGAGATTCTCTTGTACATACACACCACATCTTTGTTCATCCATTCATCTGTGGACACTGAGGTTATTTCCATGTCTTTGCTAATATAAATAGTGCTTCAACAAACCCTGGGGGTACTTGTATCTATTTGAACAATGGAATATTACTCAGTCATAAAAAGGAATGAAAGTGGGTCATTAGTAGAGATGTGGATGGACCTAAAGACTATCACACAAAGCAAGTCAGAGAAAAACGTTGTTTATTAATACATAAACATGCAATCTAGAAAAATGGTACAGATGAACCTGTTTGCAAGGCAGAAATAGAGACAGAGATGTAGGGAACAAACATATGGGTCCCAAGAGAGAAGCAGGGAATGAGCTGTGAGATTGGGATTGACATACAGACACGAATATGCACAAAAGAGATAACTAATGAGAACCTGCTGTATAGCACAAGGAACTCTACTCAGTGTTTATGGAAACCTAAACGGAAAGGAAATACAAAAACCGGGATCTATATATACAAATAGCTGGTTCACTTCAACGTACAACAGAAACCAACACAACATTGTAAAGCAACTATACCCCAATTTTTTAAAAAAGTTGGAGATTCTCAATGAAATATTCTACCACCACCTGCTGTGTGGCTGCGTTCCTCCTCCTTCCCTCCAAGCCTGTTAGTTTTCTGAGTCAATATTCAAAGGAAGCCTCTAGGACAGAACGGCCAGCCAAAAGAAAAAGGAGCCTTAACTCCTCATAGCATCTAGAAATAGTTGGGCTGCAAGAGAAGCTGAAAGTGCTAAGTTCTGTACCCTAAAGCTAAAGAAATAGGCTGTTCCTTTTTTTTTTTTAATTTGGGTGTGTGTTTTTTTTTAATCTTCTTTTCCATCACAGTCAGCCTCCCTAACAGCACAAAAGAAAAAAAGCAGATATTCCAACAGCTTTCAAGTATTTGAATTTATAATATTTTTAAATGGGGTGTGCTATATGCCTCTTTATTCCCACAGGAGAGGTGAGTGAATAAAAACAGGAACGGACATCTATTCTAAGCCTTCAAGTGCCAGATTCTTCGTGGAGTGTCACATGCCATAGAAGCAATGAAAAGCAAAATCCCAGAGTTCAGATCCCTCAAGTCAAATTTTTGAGATCATTATTAAACTAAAAACCGCCTAACAACCTTTGTTTAAAGTATAACTGAAGCACATTTAACTTAATATTATCTTGAGTTTGCATAACACTTGACAAAATAACATACGTTAATGCCAACAGCAATTCAGTATAGCAGCCAGGCATGCGTTAATTATTACTATTAAATAGTAACTAATTTAGATGTGACTATGTTGCAGACATGGAAACTGAGACTCAGCATGGAAGGGGCTTTTTCAAGGTCACACACTAACAGATAACATTCAAGGAATAAAAACTCGAACATTTTGATTTCCTTCAAAATATTCTCTCTTCTGCCACGAAGCAGGAGAGTAATTCAGAGTGCTTAGAATAAAGCTTTCAGAATTTCTACCCTTGAGCAAGGAAGTTTCGGTTAAATGGAAAACACAACCGAACTAAGTCATTGATCAACAACAGCGGAAAATATAATGTGTTGTTTGATATTTGTTTGAGTCTGAGCTGTTCCTATCAACCAAGGAAAAGCAACATCATCTGGTCTGTAAGTCTTCATCTTACCTCTCTCACAAATGCTAGGGTAAAATGAGTCAGGAAACACGGATCCAGCTTGATACGCATCCCGGTGCCTAAGTAACAGCTGGGGAGCAGGAAAATACAGAGGTTAGAGGGTAAGAGTCAACAGCTTGGGAAAAGCAGGCCCAGGTGTGGGAAGTTAGAATGATGTGATGGTAGGGGAGAAGTGATGGAAGGAAGAAGTGAAGGCAGGCAGGCAGGCATAACTCACTCACTCTTGTATCAATATAATTCAAACAGCACCCTACCAAATGTGATTTCAGGTTCTTTCCTACCAAAACCAAACGAGCTGATCAAGTAGCAGTAAAAAAAAAAAATCACCTATTTAAATGAAATCTTTTGCTTTTTTTCTGTCCACCCAGAAGAAAAAGATTTCTCCAGGACTATTTCACTGACCCAGAACTGGTATGTGGTAAGTTTTTTGATGACCTAGTGACAACCAGTAAAATGAGAAAAATACAGACATGTATACATACATGTTTACTGGGGCTTTCCAGGTGGCGCTAGGGGTGCTTGCCACTAGCCACCCACTTGCCAGTGCAGGAGACTCAAGTTTGATCCCTGGGTCAGAAAGATCCTCTAGAGAAGGAAATGGTAACCCACTCCAGTATTGTTGCCTGGAGAATCCCATGGATAGAGGAGTCTGGTGAGCTACAGTCCATGGGGTCACAGAGAGTCAGACGTGACTGGGCGACTACCACCACCGCCCCCCCAACACACGTGTGTATATATACATACACATATACATATATTAGTTCATATCTGTGTGTGTGCATATGTTTATAGTTGCTACCTGTGCTTTAGAGTAAGATGATACCCTTTATAGATTAAAGGGTAAGATTATAACCTTTTGGAGGGTTACAAAAATACCCTTTCCCATTTCCAAAATGATGAATAAGTTGGTGGTAGAGGTTTTCTTCCCAGCATTCTTCCTTAGTGGCCTGGCTCACTCCATCCCATTCCAACTCCCTTATGGCTACACCCAGATGAGTGCTAGGGCCTAGAAAATGAAGACTACATTCCCCAGCTGCTACTGAAGGGCCACTTCTCCCTTGTTTGTTCCCAGCCAGCATGGAAGTGGCCTTTCTGCAGCAGAAGTAGAGGGGGCCCAGGTGATCACAGGCAGAGTAGAGGGCATCTATTTTGCTACTAAGGAACGTGGCTGAGGTGATGAGGTTCCGGAGCCAACAGTCAAGATGGCAGCTTCTTACTTTCCAAACCACATAGGAGACAGTTGGACATGGAGCTTGTGAATGGAACAGTGTTCGTTTGACTGCTTAGTGGCTCTGGCAGGCCAGTTCTGTGTGTTGTTCTGGGAGTCCTTTCCGGATACTCAGCTTAGAGTCTGCTCCTCCATTTCTCACAGTTTCTCAGCACTGAATCCCCTAATACGTGGTCTTGTACCCCTCTCCGCATAAGAGGAGTTTCCTCTTGTGGAAACCCCTCCACTATCTGCAAACGAACTTTAGCCCAATGGACAAGAGAAAAGTCTGGCAATCTAACTTTTTAATTTTTCAATAGGGACTTACTAATAACATAGGCTAGATGGAGAAGCAACAAAGAAGTATCTCAAAGAACTTGAGACAGAAGGAAATACAGTAGCACCTACTTTTTGTTTTTGCTTTTTCAAGTAGTGTCTCATCCCCAGTCTTCTAAAGACAGAACCACTTCCATACTGAGCAGGTGAGGCAGACTGACCACAGGGGAACAAGGGCGGCATATCCATGCCCACTACAGTATTTGGCTCAGAGACGTTTGCTTGACAAAAGCTACTTCAGCTAGAACATCCCCCAAGACTTTTCAGCTAGAGCTGTGCGGAGAAGAAAGAAGATGCTTTCTTCTCTTCAGGGTTTTGTTTGTTTTAAGCTGATGCTCTTTCTCCATCTTATTTTATTTATTTATTTTTGGCCACACCTTGCAGGTAACTGGGATCTTAGTTCCCCAAGGATCATTGAACCTGTGCCCCCTGCAGTGACAGCGCAGATTCTTAACCACTGGACTGCCAGGAAGTCTTCAACTCTCCAGGGATTTTAAACTTAGAAACTGAGTTCTGGATGGCCAGTGTCTTCCAGTGTCTAGGAGAGAGAGTACCACTTAGACCGCTTAGTCCAGCTCTGCCCCAGGCTTATCAGTTACATGAACCCTTACATGAAAAAAGTCTTTTTTCTAAAAACAGTTGGAGTTGGACTTTTACCACCTAAAAGTAATAATTAACTTTGCTGAATATTTTTCTTAGCAGCCACTGTAATGGTCACTTTATATGTATTAAGACTTGTTGAATCTGCATCTCCTGGTGAGACAGTGTTATTTAACAGGGAAAAATAATGCTAAAGCAAATTTTAAATAATTCTAAAGCAAATTTTAAAAAGTAAAGGTGTCAGGTGGGAGGGAAGCTCAAGAGGACAGGATACACGTATACATATAGCTGATTCATGCTGTTGTATAGTGGAAATGAACAACATTGTAAAGCAATTAAACTCCAGTTAAAAACAAATTTTAAGAAAATGTGTCAGAAAAAAAAATCAGGAAACTGCCAGGGGGAAAAGAGTACAGAAGGAGGATATGTCCTTCAGATATAAAAATGCACCAAAAGACACAGATCAATGAAACAGAATAAAGAGTAAAGAAATAAATTCAACCACAATAACTTAATGCATGATAGAGCTGAATAAAGGATGGAGTAATTGACAACTCTGTTGGCACAACCCCACTGCAATGAACACTCCATTCTTGCAGGGAATCCATACTTAACCTATGTGACACTGACTTGAAATGGACATTTTCAGTAACAGGTCACTGGATCCCTATCATGCTTTATGCAAAAATTAAGTACAAGATGAGTTAGAGAGTTAAATGTCAAAATCAGAGCCATGAAAATAACAAGACACGTTTTAAGTGAATAATTGTATAATCTCAGAATGGGAATGACATTTCTAAGCAAAACATACAGGCAGAAACCATGAAAGAAAAGATTGATGCACTTAACTACACAAAAATGTTAATGCTGTGCATGGTAAAAAGAACCAGAAACAAATTTAAGAGAAAAATAAATAACTACAAGAATCATTTGACACATGGTAAGATGCTATCTTTAGTAAAACAAAAAGTCATTCTTTACATCAAGATTAATATCCTAATAGAAAAATTAGCAAAGACACCGGCAATTCATGGAAGTAGCAATAGAAACAGTCAGTAAACACTTGAAAATAAATTTAACCTCATTGATAATAAATCAACTATTTGTCAGTATAACCTATAACAAAATACCATTTCCACATATTGGCAAAAATGAAAAAAATAATAAGAACAGACTTCTAAAAGTGAATCTGTTTCCAAAGCTGAAGATAAAGAAATTTCAATGAACTACAGGAACAGTTAAGGATATTGATCCTCTCTCAGTCCCATATGTCTTCCCTGTTTTGTTTTCATTTTTCATTTGTTTCTGGGCCAAGGGGATTCGACTAGCAGTACCAGGGCTAAAGGGACTTGCTCCTTGGATTACCTACAAGGAGATCAAGCATGTCAGAACCAGAACTTGTATTAAGGATAATGGAGGTCAGGTTTCTCACTGTTGCAGAAAGGAGTTACAGATAGGAACCTGGAGAAGATTAGATTAGATGCTGTGCTGATGGATTGGAATTGGGGATGTTTTCATGTGAATTCAGGGTTTGAAACAGACACAAAAGCCAACTTGAAATGAATTCTGGGACAATTTGAGCATCAAGATAAATAATATTTGTAATGTGATATAGGGCTTCCCTGGTGGCTCAGATGGTAAAGAATCTGCCTGCCATGTGGGAGACCTGGGTTTGATCTCTGGGTTGGGAAGATCCCCTGGAGGAGGGCACGGCAACCCACTCCAGTATTCTTGCCTGGAGAATCCCATGGACAGAGGAGCCTGGCGGGCTACAGTCCTTGGGATCACAAAGAGTCAGACACGACTGGGTGACTAAGCACTGCACACAATGTGATATAAACCACTGATAAAATAGGAATCCATGAATATATAATAGAAAGAGATAGAAAAATGGGGAAGAAGAGGCTTTACCTTATAGCAGAATCCAAATTTATAAATGTACAAGGAATGACAGACTCAGATAAATATTTGGCAAACGTCAATGGATGTTTAGAATCAATGGATGCTAAAAAGTTTAATGAGAAACAGAATATTTGCATTACCTTAATATATCTCCCTACAAAATAGTTACTATTTTAAAAAGTAAAAAATATTTATTAACTTTCCAATGTAAAATGTGGCAGACACCATCTTAACCAAAATTATCATTAATAGCAATAGGACTTCTGCTTCCAGGAAGATAGAGTGGGTGTACTTATCCTTGTTCTTTTTGCTAAACACAGCTGAAACCCTGGACACTGTCTATGAAAAGAATATAACTTATGACTCAAAGGTGGATAAAAGTACACACATTGAATAGCAGCTGAAGAGTAACACTGTGGTGAGTTCTGTGGATTTCCTTTTTGCTTCATATAGTCCAAACTGGATATTGGAAAAGCCAGCTGCCTAGAAACTCCAATGCGTATAGACAAAACAAAAGCCTGAAACTCTCAGGCCACAAAACCAGGCATGGGACAGCCTAGCAAGACAGAACTTCTGCACTGTAACTTCTCTGCTCTAGACAAACACCAAAGGAAAAAACATGGCCCCGTACTTCCTCACCACTAGCTAGGGTCTTGCGGGGAGCCTAGGCTTGCCCCCTCCCCAGACTGCGATGAGGTGCCCCGGCTCTCCCACTGCAGGGGTATCAGAGAGGGCTAAGGAGGGAGCCAGGACTTTCATCCCTGCCATCCTGTCCCCTACCCTGTGGTATCAGTGAGACCATGAGGAGAGTCTGGACATCCAATCCTAACTGGAACAAGGGATCTCTCCCCTTCCCTGCTGTGGGGAGGGGGTCAGTATAAGAAGAGGCCCAGGGGAGATCAGGACACCCACCTCCACTCAGGTAAGAGGCCACCTCTGCCTTCTGACATCAGTAAAGACCGTGGTGAGGAGCAGCCATTAGGTACTCCTACCCATCCTGGCCAGGGAGGCATCAAGAGAGGCCCAGTGAGGAACCTTGAATTCTAACCCCCACTGGCAGTTAGGAAGGAGTGTCCTCTGACCCCTTCTACTACCTGAGTGGTATCAGAAGACAACTAGAACAGGAAGTTTAAAGAAGAGCCAGAGTCTCATAACCTAATACCTAAAATGTCCAGGCTACAATCAAAGATCACTCATCATACCAAGAACTAGTAAGATGTCAAAAGGAAGGAAAGAAGACAATCATCAGATGCCCACAAAGAGACGGCAGGAATTTCTGAATTATCTGACAAATATTTTATAGCAACCCTCAGAAAAATGCTTCAGTGAACAATTGCAAACACATCTGAAACAAAAAAAAAAAGAAGAAAAAAGTTCTTTCAAATAGAAGACATAAAGAACTGAATGAAAAATACTGTGTTTTCCTACACATATGTACACACTTATGATAAAGCTTAACTTATGAATTAGGCACAGTAAGAAACAACAGTGACTAGAAATAGGACAATTATAACAATATATGTAATAAATATTATGTAACTATGGTCTTCCTATCAAAATAATTTACTGAACAAATTTATTGTCTTTTCCATTTTATCTGAAGATAAAAGCTGAAATAAAAGTTAACATCACCAGAAATGGTTCCAGTTGACATTAAGGGCCTTTTGGTAAAACACAATGAGAAGAGTACAGCGTCACTTCAACGGTGACAGTATTTCTGCCCAAAGCTAACCTGCAGGAGAATCTAATCGTGAGGAAACATCAAACAAAACCAAATGAAGGTGCGTTCTACAGGGTTCCTGGGTTTTACTTTTTCAAACTATTGAGGACAATAAAGAGAAGGTAGGCCTAAGGAACTGTTCCAGGTTAGAGAAGCTCAGAGGGAACTGACAAGTAAACACATGCTTCTGTATTAGTCCTGGAACTATGAAGTATGTTGAGTCAACTGTTGAAATCTGTAAGAGCCTGGGACTGGGCAATAGTATTATCTCTGTGTTGATTTCCTGATTGTCATTATTATCATACTGTAGTTATATAGATGTATATAGTAGTATGTGTATATGCACACACACACATATATATATAGTCCTTGTTTTTAGGAAATATAGTCCCTCCTTAACCATGGTTTTGCTTTTCTTGGTTTAGTTACCCAAGTTCAAAAATATTCAATGGGGCTCTCCTGGTGGTCCAGTGGTTAAGAATATGTCTTGCAAAGTAGAGGACACCCCGTTTGATCCCTGGTCCAGGAAGATCCCACATGCCTCGGAGCAACTAAGCCTGTGAGCCACAACTGCTGAGCCAGCTCTCTGTGAGCCGCAACTGCTGAGCCCACGTGCCACAACTAGGGAAGCCCATGAGCTTAGAACCCATGCCCCACAACAAGGAAAGCCACTGCAGTGAGAAGCCTGTGCGCCCCAAGAGAGTGGCCCCCATTCCTCACAGGTAGAGAAAGCCCATGCCCAGCAGTGAAGACTCAGCACAGCCAAAAATAGATCATCTCAGATGGAAAATTCCAGAAATAAGCAATTCCTAATTTTTAAACGGGCCACCATTCTGAGAATGATGATGAAAGCTCGCACCATCCTGCTCTATCAAGCATCCCTTTGTCCACTATATCCTGCCTGTTAGTCTCCATCATCAGACCCGCAATCTAGGTAGTACAGTGCTTGTGTTCGAGTAGATCTTACCTTACTCAGTAACGGCCCCAAAGCACAAGAGGAGTGGTGCTGGCAATTTGGACATACCAAAGAGAAGCCGTAAAGGAATTTCTCTAAGTGAAAAGGTGAATGCTGTAGACTTAATAAGGAAAGAAATATTCTAGCTGTGAAATTGTGAAGGAAAAGGAAATTTGTGCTAGTATTGCTGCAGCGCCTCAAACTGCAATTAAGTGCTTAGATAAAATGGAAAAGACAATAAATTTGTTCAGTAAATTATTTTGATAGGAAGACCATAGTTACATAATATTTATTACATATATTGTTATAATTGTCCTATTTTTAGTCACTGTTGTTTCTTACTGTGCCTAATTCATAAGTTAAGCTTTATCATAAATGTGTACATATGTGTAGGAAAATACAGTATATATGAGGTACTTTTCCAGTACTTTTCCAGTAGTCATGTATGGATGTGAGAGTTGGACTATAAAGAAAGCTGAGCGCCAAAGAATTGATGCTTTTGAACTGTGGTGCTGAAGAAGATGCTTGAGAGTCCCTTGGACTTCAAGGAGATCCAACCAGTCCATCTTAAAGGAGATCAGTCCTGAATATTCATTGGAAGGACGGATGCTGAAACTGAAACTCCAGTACTTTGGTCACCAGATGTGAAGAGCTGACTCATTCGAAAAGACCCTGATGCTGGGAAAGATTGAGGGCAGGAGGAGAAGGGGATGACCGAGGATGAGATAGTTGGATGGCATCACCGACTCAATGGACATGAGTTTGGGTAAACTCTGGGAGTTGGTGATGGACAGGGAGGCCTGGCGTGCTGTGATCCATGGGGTCGCAAAGAGTCAGACAAGACTGAGCGACCCAACTGAACTGAACCGTCCACAGTTGCAGGCATCCACTGAGGGTCTTGGGACATATCCCCTGAGAATACAGGGAATTAATGTACACAAGAGTGCATTGAAGGGTGATGACAACCACGTCAGCAGTTAGCTCTCAAAAGGCTCAGGAGAAAATCATATGCATACATCGGCTCAGAAGGCAAATAGGATAAGTTATCAACAATTGGGTGAATTAGGTAAAAGTCATACAGAAAGAATTTGTCTAATTTTTTTCAACTTCTCTATCAGTTTTAAATTATTTCAAAATAAAAAGTTAACATAGGGAACTGGTTAAATAAATTTTGGTACAGAGAATTACATAATTGTTAAAAATTATTCTAAAGACTTCTACTGATATGGACATGAACAAATATATGATGTTTCTGATACAGTAAATGACGAAAAGGCAAGTTTACAAAATAATGTAACTTTAAAATTTTTTTACTATTAGTTTCTATTAGTTCTATGATCAGAAACGACCAAACCTATTCTACGGGCAGAGAGGGAGGAGCCAGAGCAAAGAAAAGACAGCAACCAACCAAACACCATTGTTCTGATTTCCTGGTTAATACACCACATTTATTTATTTATCTAATAAATTATTATATATTTATCTATTTATTCTTGTAGAAGGACTAAAATCAGGGCAATAATGACCACCAAACTCTGGGAGATTGGGAAGGACAGGGAAGCCCACTGCAGTCCATGGGGTCATAAAGAGTCAGACATGACTTAGCGACTGAACAACAAAATTACCACCAATGTGAGATACGTTTGGTTCTTACAGTTCTTATAAACGGATTTTCTCAGCTTTATGCGTTAGTCTCTTATTAACTTGATTATGGTAAGTTAGAAGTGAAAGACGCTCAGTCGTGTCTAACTCTTTGCAACCCCATGGACTATATAGTCCATGGAATTCTCCAGGCCTGGGTTGGGAAGATACCCTGGAGACAGGAAAGGCTACCCACTCCAGTATTCTGGCCTGGAGAATTCCATGGACTGTATAGTTCATGGGGTGGCAAAGAGTCGGACACAATTGAGCAACTTTCACTTTCTTAATACTGGAGTGGGTAGCCTTTCCCTTCTCCAGGGGATCTTCCCAACCCAGGGATCGGACCCAGGTCTCCCTCACTGCGAGAGGATTCTTTATCAGCTGAGCCACAAGGGAAGCCCAAGAATACGGGAGTGGGTAGCCTATCCCTTCTCTAGGGGATCTTCCCGACCCAGAAATTGAACCACAGTCTCCTGCATTGCAGGTAGATTCTTTACCAACTGAGCTATTAGGGAAGCCACGGTAAACTAAAGTGATTACAAATGCAGTCACCTCAGGATGGATCAGCAAGATAATCCCAGAACCAGCAGAATCCACCCTAAATGTGCAGGGCTTGCTGAGCACCGCCAGCCAGTGGGGTCCGTCTAGCATCCTTGGGGTAGCCTCCCTCTGAATCCTTTCACCAAACTGGACCAATGAGTCCAGCACTCACCAGAGAGCAGGTTTTAGTACACAGAAAGAGAAACTCCAAAGACCCCACATACAAAGTTATAAAACAGATCTTCAATCTTTGAAAAGAGGTTTTCTGCTAATGTGAGAAAAGCTAACATAACCCCTGCCTTCATGAGTTAAAAGGGGGAGATGTGCGTTCTCAGGGCACTCAAGCCATTCCCAGTGACGACATCAGTGTACAGATTAGGACCAGTGCTGAGGGGAAGGATGTGTGTCCATTTCACATGTTTAAGTTAGTGATGCAAGCTTGAATACCTCTACTAGAAAATCACCCTGGGATCACTCAGGATTGATTGTTCACACCATGAATCAGGCAGATTCTTGCTTCTCTTCTTTCCTACCAACTTTCTACAAGGGTCAATGAAGACAACAAATATAAACACTGTTTTTTCCCCTAGAGGGCTTGTTAAATTGGTGAATAAGGAAGTTGAAACTAATGACTAAAAGCAGTTTATGAACAATACTAGATTTCAGTTATTGTATCATCCTTCTTTCCATACTGGATTACCAACACTCACTGGTAAATAATTTGATCCAATTCTGAAGGCATAGAGGATTTAACCACTCTTCTCAAAGGTAATATTTAAGAATCATCTTTGTCACGCAGTTTTATTTAGCTATAGAATTAGAAAGAGTGTATAGTGCCAGAATGGTTTCAACTAATTTGAAGATGGATAAAGGTAAGTCATCAGCTAGTTGTACCAAGAATACAGTAGGCAGAAAAGTCTTAATCTCAAAGCATACTTCTCAATAAATACTTCTTCCCATGATGATGCAATTTTTACATAACACAGAGAGATAAGAAGTGGGAAAAAGTGGCTTACATATAACTTTTCTTTACAAAAAGAAATAAGGTGTACCATTTTAAGAAATTCTCTCAAACACTGTTTTCAAATGTTTTTCAAACTATAATTTATATAAAATATTTCATTATTATATATATTCGAGTAGTGCTAAAGGAGATATATATTTTAACCCCAAATATTCATATTTTATAAAGACATAAAAAGGACTCATCTTTTTAATTGAAACCAGATATTTCAGTATCTGTTAGGACTTTTGTCACCTATGAGAGTGAAGCTAATGTCCAAGGAATAAAAGAAAAAAAATCAAACTTCTTACCTCTTTGTAGTTAATACTCCCATCCTGAAGGTGGAGAAACTCCAGAGCTCTGTGTCCTGAAAGAATGAGTATATAAATGAATTAAATCCAAGTATAACTGAAAACAGAACTGCCTGAAGATCATTTTAAAAGGAAAAGATATAATTCTGTGCTTGTAACTGTCAAGGAAGTGGGACTTGAAAATTTAGTTTGTACTAGTAATTTTCATTAGCCAATAGTTCGATTCAAACAATATTTATATTGTTATGATACAAATCAAACTTACAGTTTCTGCTTAGCTAGCTCTTACGACCTTGGCTAAGTTACATTACCTCTCTAGGCTTCAGTTCCCTGCTATGTAAAATTAAGTAAATAACATCTACCTTATAGGTTTGGTGAGAGAATCACACACAAAAAAGAAAAAGGCTAAGTGATGTGCTAATGATTGACACATGTCAAAAACTCAAACAGAAGTTATATTTTGCTTCAACAACCCACTGGGGTAGACAAACCAAGTTTATCTGTACAATACAGGGTGTAAACCATGGACTGAATCAATGACCTACAAATGTTTTCTCATCATTGGACTACCTTAGAAGGAGGAAAAAAGTCTCAAAAAGCCACGTGCTCCACCCACACACCCACACCCATAAGATATGCACACCCACACCCTCAATCTTCTCAGTATCAATAACAGGAACACTCCTTGTGAAGAGAGAGTGACACCTTATTTTTATTGGAAGTCATATCCACAAAAATCTAGCCACTACCATATTATAAGCATTTATATCATAAAGAGACAAAGTCGTAGCAGACAGAAATAACAGGTATATAGGATTATAGAGGTTTACAGACTGAAACCAATGAAGGAGGCCAATTCTAATTAACTCACACAAATGTCAACCATCCACACAGGCCTTATATAAGAAGTGAAAACAAGAACCAAGATATTTATGAAATCAAGTAAGTTACTGGCAAATAATTATCAAAGTTTTAATCTCTTCGTATAAGAATCCTCACAATCTGTGCAGATTTGGAATTGCCTTCAATTATGTCCACATAAACATGTTATATTTATATTAACATATTAATTATTAGGACCCTTGTTTGGCACCTACTGAAGAAAGGCAAGCAATTATCTGAATTTTAAAAATTTTGAAATTTCATCTGTCTTGCTAATTTTTAAACTCTAAAGATTAAAAAGTTGAATATCCTCACTTATATTTGTTCCTCTTTGGCCCACTGCTAGAGTTTTTAGCAATTTCAGTTTCACAGAACTTAGATGTGCAAGATAATTTAGAATTCATTAAGAAATTCAGCCCCCTCATTTTGCAAAAGAGAAAGTGAGTTGCCCAGAGTCACTGACGTAGTTTATAGCAGAGCTGGTATTAAAACCTACGCCTGATTCCCTTTTTCACTGCCTCCTGACTCTAACATCTAACATTTTAGATGTTAAATGACTCTAACATTTTAGCATAGATGTTTCATGAAAGAACACTGGACCAACTGTTAGGATATGTAATTCTAGACTAGGTTACTAACGAGTTAGCTGTGAAAACTCTCTACGATCAATTTCCTCTGTTGTAAAATAAAGGAACTGTACCTAGTGACCTCTAGTATTCCATCAAATCATAATTCTGTGATCATATAGTTCCTGCCCAGCAGAGCTCAATATTGTTTTGCACTGATAAATTTTCATATTTTTTTTAAATTGGGGGATAGTTGTTTACAATGTTGCGTTCGTTTCTGCTGTACAACAATGTGAGTCACTCATAAATATGCATATATCCCCTCCCTCTTAAGCCTCCCTGCCCCCTTTCCAAATTTTCATTTTTCATTCATACTCTTGTTCTGCTTTGAACCTTCTAGAGGTAGCATAACTAAAACAGTGTTACTGCTTTCATCTGAAGAGTGAAAAAACATTACGAATACATTTCATCCAAGAACCAACCTTTTGTGCTACCATCTACCTTTACCAGATCACTCAGCCTTTGCCCTGAGCTCATAGGCATCGGCTTATTATATCCCTGGGCTCCCCAAATCCTGCCATCATTCTAGGCATCTCTAATACCTGGGATTATTCAAATTCCCCCGCTTCCTTGCTCTCCCTGAACCCAACCATCTTTAAAGCCGTTTGACTCAGGGGACCCAGTCCCGTGGCTATATGTGGTCCTTCACGTATACTTGGAAATGTAAAAACAAAAATAGATTCCTCTACTCCTACCATACTACCCCCATTTTTCCCTTCTCCCCTTCTATCAGTTCTTCTGCTTCATGGGATGCCCCCCACCCCCTACCCAAGTTTATCCAGTTCCTATTTCCCCCTGCAGAGAAACAGCCCGAGACCCAGTGTTCAAAGCACCTTCCTGCTTCTCCATGGACTTCACTCCGAAAGTCAGTCCCCAACCCTGGACGACTCCAGCCTGGGCTTTCTCCCTTTCTCTGCCACATGGCTCAGGGCAGCAGGGGAACTTGTTGTTAACATGTGGGATAGATTTTAAATCCCCTCCTTAATGTTTCTGACAGATACACTGTCCTTCATACCGTGACAAGAGGCTGCCACTTACCTATTTCTATGTGTGTCGAAATGCCACATGGTGAACTTCGAGGGCAGAGGAAGCCCAGCAGCATCAGCGGTCCTGACCAGAATCTGAAAGCGGACATGCTCTCATTACTCCCCGCTCCTATGGTGACGAGCAATGCTCAGAGCTGTGGCAGCACAGAGTCTAGAAGCCTGGCCCAGACCAGCTGCTCTCCCTCTAACCAGGTCACTGACACGAGAAACTCTGCCTCATTTCAAAATAATATCATTTCCCAGTGAAGTCAACTGTTTAACTACTGTTTAACTTCACCAGGACAGCAAACAAACTCCACCTGGGAGAGGAAAGAAAAAAAAAAAAAAAGGGATAAATTGAAATCTCAGTGCCTCCCGGTAGGAGCATTCCCATCATCTGACTCTGGTTTCTCCTAGATTTCTTTTTAATATGACATTTGGATGGAGATGCAAGCAAAGTTGTCTCCAAATATTCTTTGCTTTCTTTTTTTTTTAAAAGAGATATTGATAACATTTATCTTTAAAAGATATTGATTGTATTGATAATCCATATATTGGACCACCTCACCTCACAAGAGTCGATTTCTCTTGCATCTTTCCACGCATACATCTGGTTGCCCTGCTTCCTCGGCCTCTGCAGCCACAAGTGCTGGGAAAGCTTTTATGATGATCAGTTGGAACCAGCTTCTCTTGCAGTATTTGGCAACAGATAATGACACTTGTATGGGATTACACAACAACAGCTACTCCTGGTCTCTTTCTCCCCGGCTGTTTTTATAGTGCTTATCCAGAACCTGCTGCCTGGTCAGATTCCTGCAAGCAAAGATGCTGATAACACTTTCAGCAGGGGAGAGGGGAGTGTGAGTGGGGAGAGACAGATTTTGGACCAAGAAAGAAGGATTCAGAAAATGAGAGGTTCAGAATACACCTGACATATAAGTATGCAATCTATTGCACTTAATCCGTGGGAGAACTTAGGTGTAACTCTTTGTAGAAATGGTGGTGATCTTAAAGCTCGAATGACGCATAACATTAGAAGCAGGAAAGTTGATTTTGAAAGAGGGGGAGGACACAGCGTTCATTCTCAGGTTAGCCAAATGGAAGAGAAGAAGAGAAGACAGGATGGTCTGAGACCCTCAGGTGTCTGCCAAGTTTCCTTTGCTCCTGCAAAGCCCCAAGGAAAACAATGCTAACAGCTCTTCCCCAACCCTGATGGCATGCGGCCCTGCTGCTCCAAACTGCAGGTCAGAGGCCATAAACTGAGTGTTTTGTTTGGCAAATGGACTGTTTTTATAAACTTAGGCCTTTTTTTTTTTTTTTTTAACAGGAAAAATCTGCATAGAAATCCAGATTTCTGAGAATTCGCTGCTGGTCCACTGGCTAGGATTCTGTGCTTTCACTAGCTGAGAGCCCCAGGTTCAATTCCTGGTGCGGGAACTAAGATCCCCAGAGCTGTGCAGCACAACCCCTAAAACACAAACAAAAAACCCTGACTTCTAGCTGTTTTTAAAAAACAAACAAACAAAGAACTGGCTTCATGAACTGATTCCCCCATATGCGAGGACCATCAGCTGGAGCTCCATCCAGCTGGCAGGTCTCTATCCCCAGCCAGAGGTACCCGCCCCACGTTCCCCTGTCCCCACCAGCCACATGATGCGTGCAGCCTGCTGGACCCCTCTGGCCACCAGAGGCCGTGGAGTTTGCTCCCTTCACTGCAGCCTACCAGGCTCCTCCGTCCATGGGATTTTCCAGGCAAGAGTACCGGAGTGGGGTGCCATTGCCTTCTGCGATATGAGAGGGTAGTGGCTCTGGTAAGCCCAGAAGAACTTTCCCTGGTGGCTCAAACGGTAAAGAGGCTGCCTGCCGTCCGGGAGACCCAGCTTCGATCCCCGGCTCAGGAAGACCCCCTGGAGAAGGAAATAGCAACCCACTCCAGGATTCTTGCCTGGAAAATCCCATGGACAGAGGAGCCTGGTGGGCTACAATCCATGGGGTCGAAAAGAGTTGGACATGACTGAGCAACTTCACTTCACAAGCCCAGAAGACTCAGGAGTATACAGTGACTGACAAAGTAAGAGGGCTGCAAAGGGTCAACAGGGAAGATGAAGCACTGCGTGAAAACGATATCTAATCAGATTTAACAAAAACAAATCCATCCACAAAGCTCCAGAGAAAGAAACAGGTTCAGGGATCTGTAACTAAGCAATACTAATCCTGAGTTTCTCATTACATATAATTTTTGTGTTTACGGTTCAGAATGACTTAATTTTATGTATGCAACAGAATGAGAGGTAATTACTTGCTTAGGCAGTCTAGTGTGATAGTTATGAGATAGGGCCTTTACAGGACAATACTGCTTGAGCTTTTGTGAAGTTTGTATTACCTTTGTAACCATGAAAACAAAGATACGATTTTTAAAGGAAAGTTAAAATACAGCTTGCAATATTAAGAAAACTATCTGACAAGTGTGTATGGAATTATTTTTCTTTCCACCCCTCTGCCCTCTTTCCTAATACAGGTGGCTTTGTCATAAAATAAAGAGCATCAGTCTACCATTCAGACCTTTTCTATAAATAGAGATGCCAGTTGAGAAGTAAACAAGCAGGTCCATTAAGGAACGGGGGCAGGAAGTACAAGCTTGAGCACAAGGCCTTGTGTTTCATCTGGGTCCTTGTTCTACTGCCTTCTATTGGGGTGACATTGGACAGTTACTCAAAGTTTATTTGTCTCAGTTTCCTTACTTATAAAATTATCCATAAAAAATGGGAGTAATGATACTGCCCACCACACAGGTTCGTCATGAAGATCAGATGATTACAGTAACATGCTTAGAATACAGACTGGTATGCAGTTTAAGTGTTCAACACACGTTGGCTTCCCCAGGGGCTCAGTGGTAAAGAATCCATCTGCCAATGCAGGAGATGCTGGTTCTATCCCTCAGTCAGGAAGATCCCCTGGAAAGGGACATGGCAACCCACTCCAGTATTTTTTGCCTGGGAAATCCCATGAGCAGAGGAGCCTGGTGGGCTATAGCCCATGGCGTGGCAAAGAGTCGGAAATGAGTTAGCAACTCAACAACAACATCATCATTCAAAAGAATTTGAATTTTCCCTTTCTAAAAGATATACCTAAGACTTCTATTGAGGGAATTCCCTGGTGATCCAGTGGTTGGGGCCCAGCTCGATCCCTAGTCAGGAACAAAGATCCCACAAGCCCCTCTCTCCCCCAAAAGACTTCTACTGTGTAACTATATTCCTTATTGAATTCAAAAATAAGAAAAATAATTTTACACTCAAGATATACAGCAATACATTTTTAATAACAATATAGATTCGTGTATAAATCCAACACTGGGTAGGGCATTTAAAGTGAAGCTGGATCTCCTTGTGTAGATAAATGAAATACAATTTTAAGGTCCAGAAACATTTGAAATAAAGCAGACACTTTCAGCTCACGTCTACACAATCTAATATGCTGCTATCATCATAGTGTCGTTAGGGTGAAAGGGAGAGAGGACGGAAAAAGGTAAAAGCTAGGAGTTGGAGGTGCTCAGGAGAGGGGAAAGCCAAGGGGAAAGGAAGAAATGTCCCTGTCACCAGATGGTCTTATCCTTTCAAGCCCTGGTGAACACACCTGGCCGGCTCTGGGAAGCGTCAGGGCAGCCTAAAAAGCAAGATGGGAGTCAGGAGGGAATCATTCCTGCTCTGAATGGGAATTTGCAAAGAGCATAGAATAGTGGGGGAGTCAGGCAAGGGACATGGTGAATTTCCTAGGCCCTCGGCACTTTTGCCCTTGGTGGGGGCCTCCTCTTTCATAAAAATAAATATTTTTCTATGGCAAAACCAATACAGTATTGTAAAGTAAAATAAAGTAAAATTAAAAAAAGAATAAACATTTTTCCTAAAAAAAATCACATTTTACAGCTGCATTGGTATCAAGGTTAATATCTTAATACTTAAAGTAAAATCTTATTTTTTAATTCTGACTTTATAAGAAGGGAAACATTTTTGTGTTCTCATAAAAATACTATGGGCCCTAGGCAGAGTGGGAACCGTTTGGAATAGAACCTTGGAAAAATAAGAGTAATTTCGGATCAAGAGAAGCAACACAGCCAACTTCATTATTCTGGACCTTAGTTTGCTGAACAAAACAGATTTCCCAAAACCTTAGAAATCAACCATCCGTAGAGCTCCCTCTGCAGGCAGGAGATGGAAACACATCAGTTCCCCAGTCCAGTTCAGTTCAGCCGCTTGGTCATGTCCGACTCTTTGCAACTCCATGGACTGCAGCATGCCAGGCTCCCTGTCCCGACTCCCCATCACCAACTCCCGGAGCCTACTCAAACTCAGCACTGCCTCTCACCCACAATTCCTTGAATAGAATACATGAAAGATTAAACTCTGTTTGAAAGTGCAAGTAGCTCAGTTGTGCCCAACTCTTTGAAACCCCATGGACTGTAGCCCGCCAGGCTCCTCTGTCCATGAAATTCTCCAGGCCAGAATACTGGAGTGGATAGCTGTTCCCTTCTCCAGGGGATCTTCCCGACCCAGGGACTGAACCAAGGTCTTTCTCATTATAGGCGGATTTTTTAACCATCTGAGCCACCAGGGAACCCAATGCTATACCCATCTCTGCTACAAATGTGACCGACTCAAGAATGAACGACAGTAACTCAGCAAAAACCAAAGTCAAAATATAAAGTACAACCTCGGCCTTTTGCAAAAAAAAAAAAAAAAAATCTAGAAAAAGTTGAAGAGCCCACTGTTAGGGAAACTAAATAGTCTTGATTAGGTTTCAGAGACAAAGCAGGGCAGGCTTCTGACCTTGCTTCTAACCTGCCTGGACACTACCTTGACTCTGAGTGCAAGATTTGATAGATAAGCCCCATACATAAGATAGGGGACCTACCTTCCCTGGAGGGGATCAGGCCAACCAAGCCCCAGGCTTAAGAAAATTCCAAGTTTTACAAGACAAAACAAATAGCCTTAACGTGAAATCAGAGCTGCAATTTGCTCACAGATTGATGATGATATCAGTTTATGTCCTTGGATTATAAGCAGGAGCCCTGAACTGTAAAACTAAAAAGAAATTTAATGAAATTAAGATACTTGCTCCTTAGAAGAAAAGCTATAACAAACCTAGACAGTGTATTAAAAAGCAGAGGCAATGCCAACAAAGGTCTGAATAGTCAAAGATATGGTTTTGCCAGTAGTCATGTATGGATGTGAGAGTTGGACCATAAAGAAGGCTGAGCACTGAAGAATTGATGCCTTGGAACTGTGATGTTGAAAAATATTCTTGAGAGTCCCATGGACATCACGGAGATCAAACCAGTCAATCCCAAAGAAAATAAGCCTTGAATATTCATTGGAAAGACTGATGCTAAAGCTCCAATATCTTGGCCACCTGATAGAAACAGTCAACTCATTGGAAAAGGCCCTGATGCTGGGAAAGGTTGAAGGCAGGAGGAGAAGGGGACCACAGAGGATGAGATGCTTGGATAGCATCATCGACTTAATGGACATGAGTTTGAGTAGGCTCTAGGAGATGGTGAAGAACAGGGAAGACTGGCAGTTTGCAGTCCATGTGGTTGCAAAGAGCCAGATATGACTAAGCAACTGAACAACTACTGAACTGTAATTTTTCACCCACACATCAGACTCACTTCCTGGGACATTTTCTCAATTGGGACTCCAGATGAGCTGTGTCATGGGTCTTCCCAGTGCTAAGTCTGGATGTTGGTCAAAACCCATTTTGATGATGTATCCTCTGCTGTTTCTATTTCTTTTTTAATGTTAGTATATTGAAAATAAGCTGGATAATTCTCTAATATATATTGGTATTATTTGTTTGTATATAATGAGTGGCTTATTTTGTTAAGCCTTTGAACCTGAGAAGTGAAAACTTTCTGTGAAACACCACAGGCTCTACCAAAGCTAGCAAGAGCCTCTCACTCTTAGTAGAAATACAGGGAGTGTTTTGGGACTAGTGATCCTAAATCAACTCGGAAAGCTAGGTTTCATTTGAACCCACAGACTCTGAGTATAGGGCTGCTATTCATATCCTCATCAAAGTTGAGGCTTCCTTACTACTTCCAGAGTTTTAGGCAAAGTCTAATTGTGATCACACCTTGGTTGCTTAATGTTGACTCCCTGGTGGCCTAACTTTTGTCAGCTACAAATTAGCACTTGCCAAGAGCATTGTCAGTGACCGAACAAGGGCATTTGCCATCCGCCTCTGCGGAGATTGAACCCCCTGGTGCCACAGCTGTTGAACTTCAACACTCCCAGAGGGAATTCAGGGTGGAGGGAGGCACTCTGTGCTCCAGGGAGTCTGGTGGGACAGGTCTTTAGACAGTTGGATATTTTCAAGAACTGATTTCATGATTCCAATACTTGCATCTCCTCATATCTAGAAAGGCACTGAAAGCACTAAATCTCTTCACGGTGACAGCAAAGCCTCAGGACTAGCAGAAAAGAGAAAGTCAAAGTGGCTCAGTTGTGTCCGGCTCTTTGCAACCCCCTGGACTCTCTAGGCCAAAATACTGGAATGGGTAGCCTTTCCCTCCTCCAGGGGATCTTCCCAACCCAGGGATCGAACCCAGGTCTCCTGTACTGCAGGAGGATCCTTTACCAGCTGAGCCACCAGGGAAGCCCGACTAGCGGAAAACCTTTTGTAAAATGAGCGTTTAATTGTATTGAACTCCCTCCTTCACCAGAATCTTATATACTGACTTCCCACCTCCGCCTCTTTGGAGCAGTCTCTCAGAGCTATTTGAGGTGCCGCCTTCCAGGCTCCAGTCCTCATTTTGCCCCAAATAAAACTTAACTAGAAACTCTCAAATTGTGCATCTCTTTTAGTGGACACTTTAATCTCACTAGTTGTTTGACCCAGGTCAGCTAGCGTGGATTTTAACACTAAGCTGAATTTAAGGTAGCAACTGTACCAAGCCTTATACCTTCTCTCACAACAAACCTATGGGGCAGGTTATCATTCCATCCCGCAAAGCGGCGGACCCAGGGTAAAGAACTTGTGGAAGGTCACGCGGCTTGTCGACAAGAGATTCTGAGTTTGCTCCAAGTCTGTTCCTCTCCAAAGGCGCTTATATCAAGGGCATCCCTGCTCCCAGTTAACGCAGAAACAGACAAGCATCCAGGCAGCGGAACGCTGGGCCACACTGCACCCCCTCTGAGAACACTTGCCCCAAATTCTAAACGCACAGAAGCTACGACAGTGAAGCATCCTGCTCACGTCCTAAGAAACTGGGGCTGACGTCGGCACATCCATGGTCCAAGCACTAATTCCGGCGGCGGGGAAAGCTGTTTGCGGGGTTGGTGGTGAGAGGGAGCGGCGGAGGGGCTAAGGAATGAATAGTTATAAAGCTGACGCGGGTCCGCAGGCGCCTCTACCAGCGAGCTTGCCCATTCGCATCCGCGATCCTTCCCAGGTCGCGCAGGAGGCCGAGGCTGCTGGCGCTCTCGGTCAGTGAAGGTCTAGAGTTCGCGGCTGTGCGGCGCTAAGGGCGCGGGAATAGGGCGCTGCTCCGCGTCCCCGCCGCCCGGCGCGCCCCCGCCGCAGCCTGGGTCCCGGGTGCGCACGCTCGCTAGCCTGCTTCCTGCCGTCGCCTCCAGGGCCATGGCGACCTGCCTGCGGCTGCGGAGCGCCTGGCTCCGCACCTCCGGCGGGCACCTTCCAGCCGGATCTGCCGCCCCCGTGCCGACTGCCCAGTGGCCCCGATCCGCGGCTACGCCCGAGGCCCGGCGGGCCTCTCCTCGGCTCTGCTGCGCACCGACGGCTTCGTGGGCGGCCTCTGGGTCTCGGCAGCCACCACCTTCCCGGTGCACGACCCGGCCAGCGGCGCCGAGCTAGGCTTGGTGGCCGACTGCGGGGTGCCCGAGGCCCGCGCCGCCGTGCGCGCTGCCTACGAGGCTTTCTGCAGCTGGAGGGGGGTCTCGGCCAAGGTGAGTGCGCGCCGGGTGCAGGGGCGATCGGGGCTTTGTACCCTAGTGAAACCAGCTGTGTCACCTCTCCCCTCCCCAGTGCTCTAGGATACACCATGTGGAACGACTTAGTAACAATAAAGAAGTTTGGAGCGTAGGCTTTGTGCGTAGGCGCCCGCCGCTGCGGGCGTTAGAGAGCATGGCCCCGCCCTCGAGCCTCATAAAGGGTCGGGTAGGGGAGCAGAACACGAACCTGCAATGATAAGCCAGCAGACCGCAGGGGAAGGGTGGTTGGTTTCGGGGAAGGTGAGAACACGTGTGATTTCAGAGCATCTGAAGTACCTGTCTGGCTGCAGGAACACCACGCAGGAGGCTAATGGGGTGGTTTACAGCAAGGCTGGTAATGAGTGCTGGGGCCAAGTCATGAGCTGGGGAGTGGAGAGAACTGGAAAAAATCGGGGGCTTTGGGCAAGGGAAGAGACAAGCCCAGACCACCCTCCAGGTTTGGGGCCTGAATAGGCAGATACATCCTTTAACTGACATAGACAGGAGCAGAGAATTGGGGGTGGGGGGGTATCAGGGGGGAGAGATTGCCAGCGATGTTGAGGCAGGGAGATTTCCTTCCTCTTCCATTTAGTTTATGACACCGGAGTCAGCCCAGAGGTCATTTTCTACCATGCCCTTCAGCATCCTTTGTCTGAAGGAAGACAGTGCAGCATTGAGGTCCAAGTACCAAGGGAATCTAACACTGATTCATCCATCAGACATTTTCTGAGCACCTGTTACGCCTGCCACTGTGGGAGGTTCTGGGGATACAGCAGTTCCACAAAAGAAACATTCCTGCCCTCTTGGAGTTCACTTGGAGGTGAGGGGAGGGAGGAGATTTAAGCTGTGACAAATAGCATAGCTAAACAAACAAGTCACTTCTCCTTTCCCCTGGGTCCTGGTGCACACAGGGTGTGCTTGCTCCTTGGAAGAAAAGCTATGACAAACCTAGACAGTATCAAAAAGCAGAGATGTCACTTTGCCAACAAAGGTCCCTATAGTCAAAGCTATGGTTTTTCCAGTAGTCGTGTGCAGGTACAAGAGCTGGAGCATAAAGAAGGCTGAGTGCTGAGCAACTGTTGCTTTCGAATTGTGGTGCTGGAGAAGACTCTCAAGTCCTGTGGACAGCAAGGCGATTAAACCAGTCAGTTTTCCCTAAAGGGGAAATCAATGCTGAATATTCTTTGGAAGGACTGATGCTGAAGCTCCAATACTTTGGCCACCTGATGCAAAGAACTGACTCATTGGAAAAGACCTTGATGCTGGGAAAGATTGAAGGCAGGAGGAGAAGGGGACGACAGAGCATGAGATGGTTGGATGGTATCACCAACTGAGTGGGCATAAGTTTGATCAAACTCCGGAGATGGTGAAGGACAGGGAAGTCTGACGTGCTGCAGTCCATGGGGTCACAAAGAGTCAGACACGACTTAGTGACTGAACAACAACAAATAAGTATGTTAGAAGTAATGAATGCTATGAGAAAAAGTAGAGAAGGCTAACAGGATCAGAGGCCAGAGAAAAGGGGCAAAATGTAAAGCAAATAGTGTGGACAACTGTATTAATTTGCTAGGGCCTCCATAACAGAGTATCAGACTCAGTGGCTTAAATAGGAGTTTCTTGTCTCAGAGTTCTGGAAGCTACAAGCCTGCTCTCAAGACATGAGGGCAGGGCTGGTTTCTCCTGAGGCCCGTCTCACATGGCCATCTTCCCTATCGTCACATGCTCCTCCCTCTGAACTTGTCAGTGTCCGAATCTCTTGAGAGGACACTAGTTATATTGGGTTAGGATCCACTCTTATGACCTCATTTAATGTTAATGACCTCTTTCCAGAGCCTGTCTCCAAATGCAGTCACATTCAGAGGTACTGGGGAGTTACATGAATTTGGGGGGAACTGAATCCAGGCTGTAACATCAGGGTAGGTCTCACTGAGGACATGAGATGCAAAGACCAACGGGGGTGAGAGAATTCCGCTGGAGCAAAAACCCAAGTCAGGAGTGTGCCTGATGCACGTGTAGATCAGCAAGAAGCCCCGTGTGCTGAGGAGACTGACGTGGGGAAGAATTAGGAGAGGGCTGGATGGAGTGGGGTGTGTAGCCACTCTAAGGACTAAGTGGGATCTTACTCTAAGTTAGGCGGGGCTTCATTTCAGGGTTTTTGGGGAGATCTAACTTGCCTTCGGAAAGGATGCTCTGGCCACAGTGCTGAGAATAGACTGTAGTGGGGGCAACCGTGGAAGTCCAGGGACCGCTAGGAGGTGGTGATTTACATGGGAGATGCTGGTGGCCGGCGCTAGAGTTCGTGGTGGGGGCGGTGAGGATTGTTCTGATAAAAGATATGTTTTGAAGGTGGAAGACAGCTGGTTTCCCCAACAGACTGTTACAGGGGAGAGAGAGAGATCAAAGACAAGACTGAGGGTGGGAGAAGGGGAGGAAGGTGAAAGACAGGACTGAAGGATGACTCCAGGGCTTTTGGCCAGAGCCACTGGAGGGAGAAGGAAAAACCACACACTGGGATGGGGAAGGGGTGAAAGGAGCATGGGGCAAGAAACTGGAGCTCAGTTTTGGCCCCACTGAGTCTGAGATGTCTCTTAGATGCGAAGTGAGGGTATAAGGGGGATGTTGAGAGGAGCGCCTGAACTAGAGAGAATGCAGAGGAGTGCTAACAGCGGTGGGAGACAGGAGCTTCCGAGCTTGGAGGAAGCATGTGCACCGAGGCGAGCCCTGGGCCCTCTGAAGTCCTTTGGGAGCTCCCCCTGCCCCGCACCAGGGCCTGCAGACTCAGCCTGCCCCGCTGGGCTGTTTCAGGGGCCCAGGAGCAATTCCAGGTGCAGTCAGACGGTTCCCTGGGGCCCTTTGGGGATCCCTCCTTCTCGAGAGGACCTCGGAGCGACTTACTAAGGACGTGGTGGGGTCAGCTTCCCACCTCTGCTGTCTGGAAGGCAGGGTGCAAACGCAGGTTGTAAGGCGGCTCTCTTGTCCCCCACCTCCGGCTATTCTCCTCTCCCCTCTCTAGGCCCATTCATGTCCCGGGTTCCTGAGGGGTGGTGGCTCCTGTATTCTGCCAGGGAGCCCGTCGGCCTGCACAGCCTGCCGTCACTCACTTCTCTGAGCCCGTGGCGTGGCCCCCACCTCCTTCCCCACCTTGTGCACCCCTGGAGGGGTTCAGAGAGAGAAGGGAGCTGATGCTTGTTGACCACCTTCTCACCTGGTGCATTCGCTTCCTCTGGCCGCTGGGACGAGCCATCCCCAGACTGAGGGATTTAACGTGATGCAACAAAGCAAATACCTACCGTCCTGGAGGTCCGAAGTCCAAGAGGGGTTTTCAGGGCTGCATTTCCTGGGGAAGCTCTGGGGTTTCCTGGGCTTTTCCACCTTCTAGAGGCCTCCCAGGGCTTCCCTCGTTGCTCGGTTGGTAAAGAGTCTGCCCGCAATGCGGGAGACCCAGGTTCGATCCCTGGGTTAGGAAGATCCCCTGGAGAACCCCGTCATGACTTAGCAACTAAACCCCCACCCCCACCCCCAGAGGCCTCCCTGAGTCGGTGGTCTGTGGCTCCGCCTTCCTTTGTAGGCCTCCTAATGATTATATGGAGCCCACCTGGATAACTCAGGCTCCGCTCTCACCTGACCTTAATCAGGTGGGCAGAATCCCTTTGGCCTTGTGAAGCAATACATGTAGTCACAGGTTCCAGGGATTAGGAGGGGAACGCCCTGAGGGCCGCTCTTGTGCCCTCCACAGCTGAGCACTGTTCTTGGTGCTTCTTGTCCTTTCAGTGGCTGGCTTCCTTGGTGTCTCAGATGGTAAAGAATCCGCCTGCAATGAGGGAGACCTAGGTTTGACCCCTGGATTGGGAAGATCCCCTGGAGAAGGGCATGGCAACCCACTCCAGTATTGCGGCCTGGAGAATTCCACAGACAGAGGAGCCTGGCAGGCTACAGTCCACGGGGTCACAAGGGTCGGACTAGACTTAGCAACTACACCACCACCACTCTACAGAGAGGGTGAAATGACTGTAGTAATATTGTTTTAAGAGCTGTCAAGGCCTCCTCTCTGGGGGTTTGAGATTCAGACGACTCAACAACACCACTGAGAGCTAAGATAACAAAGCATGTTAGCTTATCCAAAATAGGGAGGGGAAAGAACACAGAGAAAGACAGTAGGTGGTGTTTCCACAGCCTCAGGCTCTTGGCTCAGGAGTGGTATGAAAAAAATAATTTAAATCTTACACCTACTAAATGGATTAGAATGACAAACCAGGTTTGCTCGTTGCTATGGGCAACCCCTCGGGCAGGTAGGAATAAACCACAGAATCTCCTTTGCTTCACGGACACCTGTTTAGATGCAGGAGGCAAGAGCTCTGGGGATGCTTTCCTTCAGAGCACCTCTGTGTAGTTTGCTTGACCTGGGTTCTCTTTTTTATTATATAAATGAATTCCTTTTTAAAAAAATATTTAAGAAATCATTTCTTCCACAATATACTTAATCCAGTTTATTTGTTCATCCTTTTATCTTGGAAAAATTTTTTAATTGTGATAAAATGCCTATAATGTAAAATTTACCATTTTAGTTCTTTGCAAGTGTACAGTTGGGTGGCATTAAGTACATCCACAGAGTTGTGCCTGGCCTCTCCTCTGAAGTGTGCAAAACCCTTTCCTGAGCTTCACAGACCCCACACCCTCCACCCCAGTCTATGGGACAACTTGCCGGGGAGTCATTAAAATAAAGACCTGGCCATTTGTTGGTGGTCGCTGAGCAAAGATGCGGGCGGCTCTCAGGGGTCTGCCCGGGGTCTCCATTCGGGGAGCCTGAGCAGTGCCCAAGGTCTGCACAGCTCGCCTGTGTCCTGTGGCAAGAACCTGCTCAAGAAATTTGCTTTGAAAACCAAGTAATTTGGGGGTCCTGCAAAGGCTGGGGGTCTCCACCTGGGTGTTAGCCTGCGGCCAAGCCCGCAGCCAAGTCTGTAAGCGCAGTCTCCGCTTGTGAAAGCCCACCCGTCACCGTTACCGTTTGCGGTTTTTCCACCCAGCCTTTTTTCTGTACTTTGATACAGTTGTGATGGTTTTAAGTTTGCTAAAAGCAAAGTGAACTTTCAAAGCAAAGTGATGTTTACATTCCACCCTGGGTACAAGGTTCCAAATCCTCGGATTCAACCAACCTTGGACTGAAAATGTTCTGCAAAAATTCCACGAAGTTCTGAAAAAAAAAAACCTAAACTTGCCTTGCTGGCAACTGTTTTCTTAGCATTTACATTGTATTACGTATGGAGGGAGTTTTGGTGTGAAGGTCCTTCCTTGGGCTCTCACTTGACCTACAAGCCATCCCGGTTGGAGTCCTTGATTAAGAGCACCTCCAGGAGAACCCGAAAGGAAGACCAGGGTGCCTGGGGGCGCTGAACGGCCTCTACAAAGCACTCTCAGACTTGCTATGCACCCCTGAAGTGAGCCAGGAGCTGTGCGACCTGAACGCGGAGCTCTGCAAGGTCTCTCTGGCTTCAGGCTTCCCTGCCTGCCGCGTCTTCTGGAGGGCGACCTCTCTGAGGCCCAGCACACACACTAGAGGCCGTCCTGCGAAGAGTGCTGCACACATGGGGCATCTTCTGATGTCCCAGCAGACCCCGAGGAACGTGCTGCCCAAAGTGTTTGTTCAGGACAAAAAATATGCAGCTATGATGGAGATTTATCGGCTACTGGCAATTGCTGATTTTGGACCCCGAGATGACAAGACTTTGTAACAAAGTGATTTCAGCGACCCCGAGGCCCTGGACTCTGCTTTGCCAAGTGATACCCAGGGCCCTGCGGCACACTCGTATCTGAGTGGGATTGACCACGAGGCACTCAACAAGCAGATCCTGGAGTACAAGAGGAGGAGAGAGAAAGGGCACGGGACCGTGGGCCCCCTGTGGCCAGAGCACACGGCTGAGCTCAGGAAGCAGACGAGGAAGAGGAAGGCCAGACCCCGTGTGGATGATGACCTCTCTCCCGAGAACTACGTGCAGGGCGGGAGTGACGACGGAGGGGGCCTTCTGCGGAGCGCGCCCCGGGCTACGAGTGGGGCGCCAAGAAGCAGAGCAAGAACAGCGATGGAGAGAAAGGATCAGAAGGGAGTGGATCGTGACCCGACTCGGGTGCATGCGCGCTGCTGGTGCCCCCGGGCGCCCTCTTGCGGCTGCAGGTGTCGTCTGCACCCTTTGTGCTGTGTTGCAGGAGAGGTGGTGAGGCCTGCGGGAAGGGTGTAAAAACCTTAGTGGAAAAAAAAAACTTAAAAAGAACTATACTTGAGGACACTGTGAAATAAGCCAGTCACAGGACAGAGGCTGTATGATTCTACTTATATCAAATTCCTAGGGTAGTTAGATTCATAGAGACAGAAAGTATTAATAGAATGGTGGTTGTCACAGCTGGGGGGAATGGAGAGACAGGTCCAGACTCTCAGTTTTGCGAGCTGAAAAGGTGGTGATGGAGGGTGGTGATGGCTGCAAGACCATGTGAAAGTGTTGTACTTAATGCCACTGAACTGCATACTGAAAAGTGATTGAGATGGTAAATGTTGTGTTCCGTGTATTTTACTGCAAAAAGTAAGGAATAATACCTTTGTGTGGTGAAATTCATTATTCGCATTTACTATAAATAGTAACAGTCGTTCCACAAAACTTTTTTTCCGCTTTTACAATTTATGACTCAGCACACCCAAAATGGAATCTTTGATATTACTCACCAAAGAAAGGTCTGTACCCCTGGAACAAATACAATGTTGCATGTCAGTTATACCTCAGTTTAAAAAAAAACAGGTCAATATATGTTTCCCCAAGAATGAGAATGCACAGCAAATATTTTAGAAAACTGAAGACTTTAGTAGTCTCTCTTATACTTGGCATTTTACTGTTTTGTATTTTTCAGGAGAGGAGTTCTTTGCTTCGCAAGTGGTATGACTTAATGATACAAAATAAGGATGACCTTGCCAAGATAATTACAGCTGAAAGTGTAAGTTCAGGACCTAACTCAGTACTTGAAGAAACTGTCCAAGAGTTCTTAGAAGAAAGCTTGGAGGAGTCTCTAACTTCAGTACTGTTAGGTAGCTAAAGAAAATGTGATTTCTTTACTTCATGATCAGATATCAGTTGTTATTTTCGGCACAGATTTTCTGATTAAATCAGGCACACATATTTGCTAAATCAAAATTTCTGTGTTCTAACTTACTCTTTAATAATATGCAAGAAATCGATTTTGAGTGGAACTATGTGAATACTGCTTTTCCACCATTCTAGGTTTTTTTTTTCCCCCACATGACTGCTTTGATTTTTTATGTTGTTTTTGTACATTTGCAAAGGTACCAGCTTTTTGGTTGCTCTGATAAATTACTTTCCACTGTCCACAACATTTAGAAATATCAGAAGGAAAAAAAAATTTGAAGAGGCCGTTCTAGGTGCCTCCTCCTGACTGTAACCTGTTAAGGAGGTAAATGACGACTGTGGCTCAGGGTGACCTGGCAGGCTTCCTTCCATCACCATTTGTGATTCTGCTTTCAAAGACTCACACTGAGGCTAGAAATTTCTCCACCACCCAGTGAGTTTTGTAATGGGAGACTCTCGTACTCTGCTTGAAGAACTGAGAAACACAGAATTGCACTTTTGTTATTAGAAGGTAATGAGTGTGTCCTCTTCTGATTTAATTTAGGGAAAGCCACTGAAGGAGGCACAGGGAGAAATTCTCTATTCTGCCAACTTCCTGGAGTGGTTTTCAGAGGAAGCCCGCCGTGTTTATGGAGACATTATCTCCACTCCAACAAAAGAAAGGCGGGCTCTCGTCCTCAAGCAGCCCCTCGGTGTGGCCGCAGTCATCACCCCGGTATGTGGCAGGATCAGCGAGATCCGGGGGAGGAGGATGAATGGGGCTGGAGCAGCTGTGCTCATCCTGTGATCTCTGGCACCTGTGCTTGGCTTCCTGATGCCACTGCTGGAGGCGGAGGCGTGTTTCCTGGTGTCTGTGATAATGAGAGGTGTGGTGGTAGCCAGTGTTTCCTAATGCCTGCAGGACGGGGATGACCCACAGGAGGACCCTGGGGGCTTCTCTGACTTGGCATTAAAGGCTTCTTGGCGTTGTCTAGTACATCTAAAACAATCTTCTGGTGTTTATCATTTTTAAAAAAAGACTTAAGATGTGACACTTTCAAAGTATTTATGTGCCTTTCAGCAGGCACTGGGCCATATTCTGAAAGTTAAAAGGCTGAGAAATAAGATACTGCATCTGCCTGGATAGGACTGCAGTATCCTTGTGGGGCAACCAGCTTTCTCTACCTGAGTTGCTTCTCTTGGGTCCATCTTCTGCTAGATGCCGTATTAACTTCTCTACAGTGTCTGCCAGCTGGTCTCAGGACTGCTTGTCCTTCCCTGCTCACCACAGTCACAGAGAAACATTCCCCTCGCTGTCTGGACTGACTAGGCTTGACCCAGAACTCAGCCTCCACTAGCTTGTGTGACCTTGAGCAAGTTTCTTAACTGCTCTGTCTCCAAACCTGCAAATACGAAAAATACCAACCTCATTGGGTTGTGATGAGGATTTAATTATAATAGTATAATAGTACGTACAACAGTGCTTAGGTCAGAATAAGCACTATACAAGGTTTTGTTGAAACAAAATATGACTATAAATATCCACAGGGAGCTATCTATGAATATCTAGAGAGGGAAGTAATATATCATATACCATCTTCAAAATCACCTTTGCTAGTATTTTTCCCCAAAGGGTCACCAAACCACAGCCCTCAGGCCTATATTTGTAAATAAAGTTTCACCGGGACAGAGGCACTCCCATCTGTATATATGTTGTCTAGTTGTGACAGAAACTGGGCATCCCACAAAACCTCTTTACTACCCAGCCCTTTACAGGGAGAGTTGGCTGTCACCCAGGGTAGATAATTTTATAGTGTTTTAAACTCTGAAGGTGTTTTTGTCTCCACAGTCCCTGGAGCCAGCAGGTGTCAGGTGTTCTGAGCTCCTGAGTGTAAGAACACCTCTGCCAGGCAGGTGTGCAGAACTTGCGGGCTAGTGTCTTGACCCGCCTGCCTTTGGACCAGCCCTTCCTCTCACTCACCTCCTCTCTCTTCTGATCCAGTGGAATTTTCCCAGCGCCATGATCACGCGGAAGGTGGGGGCCGCCCTGGCAGCCGGCTGCACGGTGGTGGTTAAACCTGCCGAGGACACGCCCTTCTCCGCCCTGGCCTTGGCTGAGGTGAGCCTCTATGCACTGGGTCCAAAAAACGACATTATCTAGCTGGGACATGAGGAAGCACTTTCGAAGCCTCCTTCTTTGCCTGCATCTCCTGTTTGATGGTGCTGTGCTTTAAATCACTAGTCATTATTTTAGGTCAGATGTTCCTCTTTTTAGAAAAAAGTAAGGGGAATTCTCTGACATCTATAGGCTGTTGTTTAGGCTACCCCAACAATGATATCTAGCCATCGTTTTTATTAAGTCATAGTAATGTGACTAAAAGGTGGGCATTTCTCACATTGAGGGCACCTCTTATTAACCACTCCCTTCTCCAGCTCAATCTGCATTCAGTCAGATCTTGTTCTTCTGTTTAAAACCCTCTAACGGCTTCTCATGTCACGCAGAGTAGGATCCAGACTTCCTGCAGACATCTGATGAGTTCCTTCTGTTCGGCAGATTCCCCTCCATCCTTTTCTTTCCCTTACAATCTGTCTTTTGAGAAGCTGGACATCTGACCGGTAGAGCTCCCCATCAGCCAGGCTTTGCAGACAGCACATCAGGAACCATGTTCCTCTGTCTCCTGCGCTTTCCAAACTGGCAGCTGTATCCAGACACCTCATCAGACTCGGGGTCAGTCCCATCTTGTGTCCTTTTGTCAGGAGGAAAGGTCTGGCCGTGTCTATGTTCACGTCTGCACCCATTGCTGTATGATGCTGCCCGGTCTGTTAATTCATTACGAGTTGCCCAAATGGTAATATTTGAATTCTTTCCTTTTTCATTCATTTATTCACCAGACCACTTCTGTAAATCAAAGCTTCCCATCAACTCTATGGTTACCAGCAGTGAATTCACAGAGGAAAGGCAGTATATTTGATTCTTTTTATTTACCAGTTTTTCACATAAATGAATCTATTCCTGTCATCTGCCAAAGGTTCCCAATTTGTTTTTTAAGGAGCATTATGTGCTAATAGATTTTAATGTGTTGGTATTTGATGAGTTTCACTTTCTTGTGGTTATTATCCTTGATGAAGCTCACATTGCTCCCACTTTTGGCCAATAGCAGCCTCTTAGAGTTGGCTCTTTAATCTTTTAACATAACTCTTAATAGTTTTCGAGACCTTCTTTGCTATCTAAGATGACAAGATATTTTAGACTTATCATATATATTTCTTGTCTCAGACCTGGGATTAACTATTTCTGCAGAAAGCCTTTATTTCCTCTGGTTCAGTTCAGTTCAGTCGCTCAGTCGTGTCCGACTCTTTGCGACCCCATGAATTGCAGCACGCCAGGCCTCCCTGTCCATCACCAACTCCCAGAGTTCACTCAAACTCATGTCCATTGAGTCAGTGATACCATCCAGCCATCTCATCCTCTGTCGTCCCTTTCTCCTGCCCCCAATCCCTCCCAGCATCAGATGCTTTTCCAGTGAGTCAACTCTTCGCATGAGGTGGCCAAAGTACTGGAGTTTCAGCTTTAGCATCATTCCTTCCAAAGAAACCCCAGGGCTGATCTCCTTCAGAATGGACTGGTTGGATCTCCTTGCAGTCCAAGGGACTCTCAAGAGTCTTCTCCAACACCACAGTTCAAAAACATCAATTCTTCAGCGCTCAGCCTTCTTCACAGTCCAACTCTCACATCCATACATGACCACTGGGAAAACCATAGCCTTACTAGACGGCAAAGTAATGTCTCTGCTTTTCAGTATGCGATCTAGGTTGGTCATAACTTTTCTTCCAAGGAGTGTCTTTTTTTCCTCTGGTAGGAAATGATATTTTAAGACTACATTTAGGGCACCAGGGATGGCCACTGCTACTGGCTGGTCACTGTCTCTAGGCCTTATTAGTGGCACAGCTGGGAAATAAACATACATTGTGTTCACACACGCACATAAAATACTGCTTAAAATTCATGCAGAGACTTGCAATACATTAATACCACCCTGTCGCTCAGTCGTGTCTGACCCTCTGCAGCCCCATGGAGTGCTGCCCGCCAGGTTCCTCTGTCCATGCGATTTTTCTCAGCAAGAAAACTGGAGTGCATTGCCATTTCCTTCTCTAGGAGATCCTCCTGACCCAGGGATCAAACCCGGGTCTGCTCCATTGCAGGCAGACTCTTTACCATCTGAGCTACCAGGGAAGCCTGAATACCACTAATGTGGCACTAGTAAGAATCTTACTTCAGTTCTAAATATATTCTATCCGCAAAGTCAGCCTATGTTTTTTGTTGTTTTTTTTTTTTTTTGCCATTGCTTTCTGGGTTAAAACATTGATTTCTCTTTTCTGTTTTTCCAGTTTGCTCATTTGCCGCCACATGTTTGCTGTTTGTCTTTATAGCTTGCAAACCAGGCTGGAATTCCCCCAGGTGTGTACAACGTGATTCCTTGCTCTCAAAAGAAGGCCAAGGAAGTAGGGGAAGCACTTTGTACAGATCCTCTCGTGTCTAAAATTTCCTTTACTGGTTCGACAGCCACTGGAAAGGTATGTGACTTAAGTCTCAAAGGAAACAAGTGTCATTCTAATAACTTCTCTATATACAGTATCAAAAATACTACTTCATCTTGGTCACCATTTGGAGGAAGGTTCCCAGCGGAGTGTTAGAAGCTCTGTCCCATATCGTAATATCTGATCATCTTCCAGAAATATCTGGATGGTGTTCCTCATTGTGACGTGATCTAGGTTCCTGTTTGACAAAACTGAAGGTTTAAAGGTAGACAAGGTTCCCATTATTTCCGCATGTGAGGTAGATGAAAGTTGTCCATCACATTCCCATAACTCTCAAATGTGTGTTTCTTTTATAAGCTAGAATTAATGAAATGGATGCCTTAGAACAAAAATTGTGTTTAGTATAAAGATACTTACAGAAACACAAAGATCATTTTTTTTCTAGCTTTCTTCTCCCTTATATGTTGAAAAGTTCTTTCCCCAAAACCTCATTTGTGTGCCTATGAGTGCATTTTTATTTATCCTTTTAAATGTTTAAAACAGGAAAAAGGCAGAGTAGAGCAAAAGTTCTTAGTTATGGTGTTTCTCTCCAGATAGTACACATTTTGCTGCTAGTGTTTGCATACATACATGCACATGCTCATATTAGAGAGTACATAAACGTATCAGATTAAAATAATAAAAACCTAATCTGAACGTTTTGGTGAAACTGGTCATTTTTTGGACACCATGAGAAGCAGGAGAAAATAAACCAATTTTAGTAACTCCCAGCCATAACCATGTTTGTCATGCCACAAACTCATACTTGGGAAGCCTGCCACTCATTCATTTCAGAAGCGTGAATTTTTAGATCCACAAAGTGCTACCACCCTGCTCCAGGGATATGCAGAGCAAACTTATTCTCAGAGGGTTTCAAAGTCGTTGGAGAAAAAGAGAGAGGCCTGGGAGAAGAAGGGTTATAAACCTTTGCCACTGGAGCCGGAGAAGTACCCAGACGCTAGGCAAAGGCCAGCCACTCACTGTTTAACCTTACTTTGCTCAGCAAACTGTCCCCAACGGACAGACCCCTAGGAAAATGTTGACCGCGTTCCTGCCAAGTCCAACTGTCCTTTTAAGTTATTTACACGGGACAGTGCTTCGCTTCAAGTGGTTTAAAGGGAAGAGTGATAGGAATCACTGATAAGCAGCCATTCTCCATACCAACGGCCTCTTCAGAGCTGATCTTTGCAGAAAATCAGTGGCTCAGCTCTGGATCTTGGCACATAGAATCTTGCCTCTAACTGAACCCCCATCAGTCAGCCTCTTCTGGAGATGCGGCCCTGCCCTTACCCTTCCAGGGGGACCGCCCCTCCCGGGGCCTGTGGAGGGGACAGAGTGCCTCGTCTGCTCCCCACAGAGAATTCAGCAGTGAATGGGCATTTGACCTGAGGAAAACAGATTCAGAGGCTGGCCAGTGACCAAGAGCCAATGTCTCATAGAAAGGTAATCTGGGCAGTCATGCTCCCTTTCTAAGGCTTTGGAGGCTGAAGTCCCGAGAAGGTCAGCAGGAGGAATGGGAACAGAAAGAACTCCTCGGGACGTAGCAGGATTGTAGGCAGCAGGGGCCAGAGTCGGGTTCAAGCTCTCATCATGGGTGCTGAGTGTGAAGAAGACTGAGTCAGAGGACGCACGTGGAGGCAAGCGACCCAAGAGCAAACCGAGTCGGGAAAACCAATGACCTGGCAAAGAGCATTTCTTAAAAGTTCTAAAGAAAATAGCTATCTTGAGTCCAATAAAGAAACAGGTTTACTCACACCAGTCAGAATGGTCATCATTAAAATGTCTACAAACAATAAATGCTGGAGAAGGTATGGAGAAAAGGGAACCTTCCTACACTGTTGGTAGGAATGTAAATTGGTACAGCTACTATGGAAAACAGTATGGAGGCTCCTTAAAAAACTGAAAAATAGAGATGCCATATGGTTTAGCAATGCCACTCCTGGGCATACATCCAGACCAAACTATAATTTGAAAAGATACACACACCTCTATTTTCATAGTAGGCAAAACATGGAAGTAACCTAATGTCCATCAACAAATAAGTGGATAAAGAAAATGTGGTACACATATACAATGGGATATAACTCAGCCACTAAAATGAATGAAGTAATGCTATTTGCAGCGAGATGGATGGACTTAAGAGACCGTCATACTGAGTGAAGTCAGAGAAACGAACATTGTATGACATCCCTTATATGAGGACTCTAAAAAGAAATGACATAGATGAACTTATTTACCAAACAGACTCACAGACTTAGGGACAGGGATACTTAGGGACTTTGGGATGGACATGTACACACTGCCTTATTTAAAATGGATAACCAGCAAGGTCCTACTGTCTAGCACAGGGAACTCTGGTCAATGTTATATGGCAGCCTGGATGGGAGGGGAGTTTGGGGGAGAATGGATACATGTATGTGTGTGACTGAGTCCTTTTACTGTCCACCTGAAACTATCACATTATTAATCAGCTGTACTTCAATGTAAAATACAAAGTTGGTTTTTTTTTTAAAAGGTACATATCCCTCTGTGTATATAGCCAAATTCTGGATAGATATACCTTAGGATTTTATCAGTGGTAAACTAGGGGTTCTTGGGTTCTGGGTGATTTTATTATCCTATCTCTGTGATTGTTAAGCTTGTTTATAATTTTCTGAGTAGGTCACACATTGACATGGTTCAGAAATCAGGGCAATATAAACATGCTTATATTCAGAAGTTTCACCCTTACCCCATTCCTGGTTTCCTCCCTTTTAAACATAATTATTTTTAGTTTCTTGTCATCTTCTCCATGTTTATCAAATATAAGCAAGTATGAATATATATATATTATATAATTTTCCCCATTTCTTATGCAAACTGTCATCCCATATATACTGCTGTGTACTTGGCTTCCTCCTCTATTGGGTACTTTTTTGAAAAAAGCCTTACCGGTCCCTGTTGTTGATTGGGCGCTCAAAGCATCCTCTGTCTGCTCCCAGGTCCTGTTGCACCACGCAGCAAACTCTGTGAAGAGGGTGTCCATGGAGCTGGGTGGCCATGCCCCTTTCATCGTCTTTGACAGCGCCAACGTGGACCAGGCTGTTGCCGGGGCCATGGCCTCCAAATTTAGGAACTCTGGACAGGTGAGTCCCGGAGCATTTTTCTGGGTTGTGCACTTTACAAAGATCCTACCCCCTTCCTCAGCTCCTGGGAGAAAGGGCACTTCTGGGTTCTTTCCTTCATTCTTCATGCATGTCCTTTATCGGATGTTTAGTGAGTGCCCTCTCTGTGTCTGGGACTCTGCTAGGCTCACAGGGTACAAAGGGAAATAAGGTGTCTTCCTCCCTGGCTTCGAGGAAATTTCCTGAACAGCAGAAGCCTTTTAATCAAATTGTTCTCTTCTTTCATCTCCTCTTTGAATCTGGTTATTTTCATAGTTTTCCCTTGCTGGACTTTTCTCTGCTGAACAGGTTTAAACATCTCCTCAGATCCAAATAGCCTGAACAGCTAGGGTCTGGAGCCCACAGTGTTAAGGAAAAGAAGGTTGGAAAATGTTGAGACGGTGCCTTGAAAAACTCAAAACCCTACTGCCTGGGTCTCACTCTTCACAAAATGAGGGGGGCAGGACAGGCCTCCACTAGAGGGCCACACACACCACAGTGGGCCAAGGAGAGTCCAGCTTGTCCCCGGGAGACTGGTGGCCTGCACTCACACCTTCTAGGGAATCCCAGAGCATTAGATCCAGCAGGGACCTTCCAAGTTATCTCATACAAAGTAAGCACTTCATCTTAGAGTACCATCAATAAGCGATTTTAAATGCATTCCAAAAAAGGAATAAAAACTGGAAAGTTATCTAGGAGGAAAAAGGTGAAGTGTATAATATTCTTTATTAAATAGTTTTCATCCTGTTTTGACCATTGGTAATTAATTTTTCTCCTTTCACATAACCTAGATAAGCTTGGTTGTTTCTGAAATAGGTATGTTTCCTTTTAGAAACACAAAATGCAAAGGTGTATAACCTTCAGAGTTACACTTACAAAGCTACAACTTTGGGGTATATTGCTTTAAGCCAATAAAAATGCACAGGGTACAAAATAATCTACAAACTGTTTCTATTAGAAAACACACAATTAAGAAAAAAGCCAAGAAGAAAATGTATCAAGGATAACCTCATTTCCAATAATGTGTTTATATTGTATAACTTGAAAATATTAGGTCTAAACTAGAAAATATAATAAACAAAGGTCTTTTCAATAATTTAGGCTGGAAGAATGGTCTTGTGTCCATTTTCAAAATGTTGGATTCTGCCAAGCTGTTGAAAGGTTCACTAAGCTAGAGGACATAAATTAGCCTCTGAATCCTTTTCCTTCTAGCTTTTCCTCTCTGTCGCTGAGTATCACTGTCTCAAGGAGATATTTCTTGTGTTGGCTTTCTCGTTCCAATATGAGCCATTTGAAAAAAACCTGGGCTAGTGGCTTTTTGCTCACAGATTATTTATGCTCGCTTATCTGTTTGACCACAGAGGCGTGGTGGCTGTGGAGGGGCCTGGAGAAGTACAGGCTCTTGGCATGTTTGTCGTTAGGGCTAAGCTCGAGTATGGAGGTGGGACCCAGGACAGGAACCACCTGGGAAGTACATTTACATTCAGAGGTAGCAGCAATCATAGGTTTATTGGTTGGGTCAGTAGCTTCTGATGAACTGTCGATGTGAGTTTCTTTCTTTCTGCGTAGACGTGTGTGTGCTCCAACCGTTTCTTGGTGCAAAGCGGTATCCATGACTCCTTTGTGAAAAAATTTGCTGAGGCAATTAAAACAAACCTTCATGTGGGTAATGGATTTGAAGAGAGAACTACTCAAGGCCCGTTAATTAATGCAAAAGCTGTAGAAAAGGTAAGTCTGTCTTATTACCTGTTCAGTGTCCTGGTTTCAGTATCAAAAACCACTCTGGTCAGGTGCCCAGCAAGGTGGTTTTGGAAACATGGAGAAATTAGAAAAACTAGTGAATTTCTGCCAGTTTGTATGAATCAAGTGGCATCGTCAGGTTATAAGCTTTTCCAGCTCTGTCATTTAGCTGAGTTCCCATGAGATCTGCCTCTTTCGTTCTGCTGCCGTCCCTAAATTTTCTCTTGCAGTGGTGATAATTCTGTATCCTGCTGCTTCAGGAATTACCATCTTGAAATACAAAGTTCTTTCATCTTTGGAACACCTAAAAGGAGAGGAAAAAGGCTTTTTGTTTTTGAGATCAGACATTTCTAGGAATCTAATATTGTCCTCCGAGAGTTTTGAGAAGACGGGACATACTCTTGCCTGGAAAATCCTATGGACAGAGGAGCCTGGCAGGCTACAGTCCATGGGAGTCACAAAGAGTTAGACACAGCTGAACATGCACCCACACCCACACGGGGGTGTATCCATTTTAGTGATAGAAGCTCTACAAAGACTTGAAGTGGAAAAAACAGGTCTATCAAACAAATGCTAGAGGAAACTTGTCAGAGCTAGGAGGAAATAACTTGATTCTTCAGATTGAAAGACTTTGTCAATTGCCAAGTATATAGAATTAGAATAAAGAGAAAACCCAGGTGTGTTTTGCTAAAATTTTAGAATATCGGGAACATACAAAGAAGATTCAAGAAGCTTCTAGAGTGGGGAAAATTGACCCATAAAGGAGTGAGAACTGTTTTTGAGTTAGAATGTTCATTGAAATATACTCAACACTCTGAAGGAAAATTATTTGGGGTCCAAATTCTATTACCAGCCAGTGCAAGATAAAACAGCCCGACCTGCAGTTATCAGAACACTCTGAATATAAACCACCTTCAGTGCACCTTTTTCGAAATAACTAGTACTTGAGGAGGAAATATTAGAACAAAGTGAAAGAGAAGTCCAGGGACAAGAACAGCGTGGGATCCAAGAGCCTGGAACTAACCCAGGAAGGCAAGGAGAGCAAATCCCAGAAAGGCAGCTGAGCATCAGGCCTGGAAAGACACGAGTGTATGTTTATTAGGCCGTTCAGCAAACAGTAAGACCCAACAGCCAGAAACGCACAGAGCAGGGTTGCTGCTGTTCCGTCGCTAGGTCATATCCGACTCTTCGCGACCCCATAGACTGCAGCACGCCAGGTTTCCCTGTCCATCACGCCAGGTTTCCCTGTCCATCACCAGCTCCCAGAGTTTGCTCAGGCTCATGTCCATTGAGTCGGTAATACCATCCAACCATCTCATCCTCTGTTGTTCCCTTCTCCTTCTGCCCTCAACCTTTCCCAGCGTCAGGGTCTTTCCAAGGAATCGGCTCTTCGCATCAGGTGGCCAAAGTATTGGAGCTTCAGCTTCAGTCCTTCCAACGAGTGGGGAGGAAGCAGCATTGTATATACGACCTGCCCTCTTGACTCCATATCTGTGTATCTGGTTCTTCCAACCTAGAAGGAACTGGGGTACATGGTTTCAAACCTATTTGAAAAAGAAAGAAAAGTCCAGTTACTGTTTTTGACGGTTTAAACATTTTCCAAGCATCCTGGATCCCCTTTCCCAAAGGCTGTTCCTTTCTTCCTCACACAGGTAGAGAAACACGTGCATGATGCCATTTCCAAAGGGGCCACCGTTGTGACAGGTGGGAAGCGACACCACGTTGGGAAAAATTTCTTCGAGCCCACCCTGCTCAGCAACGTCACCCGAGACATGCTCTGCTCTCAGGAAGAGACTTTTGGGCCTGTGGCACCTGTTATCAAGTAAGGCCATCCAGCGTGTAGGAAGACCGGAGGAAGAGTAGGAAAGGAAAAGGAAGCCTGGAGAGTAATCCAGTTCCTGTGTCATTTGCGACCTGCAGGAGAGGGACAGGAGCAGAGAGTGGGGCTGTGTCAGGGGAAGGGCCAAGACCAAGGCATGGTTTTTTAAACACTGGTTTTCGTTATTGCCCGTTTAGACCACAAAATTTACCAAATTCTCTACTTTGCTCCCTGCCGAACTCATTTTTGTTCATAACAGAGTGCATCCTTCAAGACTTCTTTCAAGGGTGTCTGTGGGAAATGAACTTTGTGTTCGTATGGGACCTTTTATCCCACACTCACAAGTAAATAATAATCTACCTGCGTAAAAATCTAGCTTCACAAGATATCACTCCTTGGTCTGCTTATTTTCAGGGTTGTTATTGAGAAAGCTGATGTCTGCTTCTTGTTCCTGTGAAGGGAACTTTTTCTCTTCAGAGACTCAGGGCCTTTGATGTTCTTAAATTTTACCATGGTAGCTTAGGTATGGCATACTGTGAACTTTTTTTTTCAATCTGAGATCCCAAGGCCTTTATTTAAAATCTGAGGTGTCTGTCTGTTTAGTCCTGGGAAATTCTTGGTCATTATTTCTCCAAATATTTCTCTCTCCTCCATTGCTAATGAAATTTATAGATTAATCTGACATTGGGAGAATGGACCACTTGGAGAACTTTCATCTTTTAGTAAAAAAATTTTTTACCTAGAATATGAACTTGACATTTTCCAAAAGGATGCAGGGGTTAGGAATGCAGGCTTTGCTACTTTATACCTGTGTCCCCTTGAATGAGTTAACTTCTCTGAGCCCCAGGGTTCTTCATGGGAAAAGGACTAAAAACTAGTACCTGCCTCATGACTTCCCAGGTGGAACAGTGGTAAAGAATCTGCCTGCCAATGCAGACCTGAGAGACTCAGGTTCAGTCCCTGGAGTAGGAAATGGCAACCCACTCCAGTATTCCTGCCTGGAGAATTCCATGGACAGAGAAGCCTGGTGGGCTATAGTCCATAAGGTTGCAGAGTCAGACATGACTTAGTGACTCAACAACAAACAAAAAAACTTGCCTCACAGGACAGCTGTAAGGTTTAAATTATGTAATATACATAAAGCACATCACCTAATATCAGTGTGGTTGTTATTGTGTAAATAGTGAAGTCATGCAGTCACGTCCAACTCTTTGTGACCCCGTGGACTGTGGCCTACAGGCTCTTCTGTCCATGGGATTCTCCAGGCAAGAATACTAGAGTGGGTTGCCATTTCCTTCTCCAAGGAATCTCCCAGACCCAGGGATAGAACCTGGGTCTCCAGAATTGCAGGCAGACGCTTTACTATCTGAGCCACCAGGGAGTTCACACTCAAAAGGTGAAATCATTGAGGATGTCCCACCTGATACTGTGATGAGTGCATTTTTGAGGGACACGTAGGCAGTGAGGACATGGATGACGCCCTGGTTTTTATTCTCTGGCAGATAGAACGGCTTGCTCTCTACAGTGGAGAGACAAGAGCTGCTCATCCTTGGAACAAGTGATTCTCTTGGGGTCCCCCTCCTCTCTCTCCCACTCGTCCTCTTGCACTGACCAGGGTCTGCCAGCTCTGCCCGAGCCTTCAGAGGGCTGACTGCTGCTGGGTCTCTGATTTGAGGAGCTGGGATGCATAGAATGTTCTGCCCTCCATTTACAGTTCTGGGGCAATAGAAAAAGGCCTCTGAAATCTAGTTTCAGAAATAAGATGATCAAGCTGGAAGCGACTGCATTAGGCTTCCATACTAGTAGTCTCATTTCCAAGGGGAACAGACCCCCAGCACTGTTAAGCAGTGGGGCCAACACTGGAACCCTGGGCCCCAGCAGGCCCTGGGTGTTGTCTTTCTCCCACATCATGGCTGCTTCTGAAGTAGTTATGATTGGTGCACGTCTTAAGACAGAACAAGAGCAGTAACCCTTTTTCTTAGGCATTTTATTCAACATTCTGAATACACTGTAGCTCCCTGTGTGTCTCCTGTTCTCCTAGAAGAGATGAACCGGTGTTGATCCAAGCTCCTTAGCCTTGAACTCAGCGTGTGCAGTGAATAAAGGTGTTTTCCTCTCTGCTCCTTACAAAACTCTGATTGACCCCTGGCTCTTATTTGGGAAACAGATCAGAAGGAAAAACAGCTGGTTTTCGTTCCCCTGTGGGATTTTGCTGATGACCCACCCTGACTTTGGCAGGTTCAACACAGAGGAGGAGGCGGTGGCGATCGCTAACGCGGCCGATGTCGGGCTGGCAGGTGGGTGTCTGTCCTCACTTGGCGACAATCACAGTCACTTCTCCAGCTATGCCTTTTAAATGTCGGCGTTTTGAGAAGTCAGCTTCTTTGCAGCACATGTTTCATTGCTTTCCAAGGGGCAAGGGCGGGTTTGTGCCAGTCCAGGTTCTTTGCTGTGTCCGCAGGATGTGGGATGGGAGCTCCCTGGTCGGAGCTGGGCATGGTGGAGGGAGAAACAGCAGTGCCAACTGTTCTGGGGAGAACCACCCACACCCCTTAAGCCCCATGTTCCCAGAGGCTCGATGCCTGGAAATTCCAAGTGCTTCTCCTCGCATCCCTCCTGGAAGCGTGAACAAGAGATAGCGCTTGACTTCACAGAGAGCATCGGGGCGATGAAGGAAGGGAAGACAGCCCAGGCAGAGGGAACCTCAGGGAGTGGCTGCCGTTCTTGCAGTTTGGACATGGTCAAGGCGGCCACAGTACGTACCGTGTCCCTGACAAAACTATGTCTGCATAAAGACACTCAACAAATCTGTCTTTTGCATCCACTAGTGAAGGAAGTGTTGGCAAAGATAAAAAGACATAGATTCAGCCGTGGCTCTACAGGCGCTTCTCTGGGTGGACAGGAACCACTGATAACCAGAGAAAGGATGTCCACACTGTAGAGTCCCTTATTCTACAGCAAAGACTCCGAGTTGCTGACTCAGAGGGCCTAACGCTCGAGTAAGACGTGTGCACGAGTGCCCCTGTAACACTGAGCTCAGTATTCTTCTCGTCCCTTCTTGATGGGATGATGGTGGAGGAAGCCACATCCCAAACCAGGGCATCCATTCTGGGCAAGACTCTGATGGTGCAGATTGAAGAAGAGAGGTTCTGGGCAGAGGGGGACCTAGGGAGTTAAGTGAAAACAGGACAAGGAGAACTGGGTGGACGAGTTTGGTGGAGATGGTCGGTGACTGGAATAATGGAAGATAAAGCTGGACGTGTTGATTGAAAGCACATTAGGGAGAGTTCGAATACTCACCAGGAACTTAACCTTATTTATGGGTAACAAGGAGTCACTGGAAGGTCTGGGTAAAAACATCACGTGGATAACCTAACAGATGTGTGCAGGGTGGATTGATTAGGAGGCCATAGGAGCCAGGTTCATTGTTACAGTCCTCGCTGGAGATGGTGAGAGAGCTAGCGAGAGTGGAACAGAAGCAAAAAGATAATTTCTAAAGGTTGTGAGATGAAGACATACATGGAACCAACTAGGGGCTCCACTTGGAAGCAGGAAGGTTCCAGCCCGCATGACTAGGTAGCTGGTCATCCATGGCACCCTCAGCTGTGGACATGATGTCTTTAATGACTACATCTGTGTCTTTTATCCCCATGACAGGTTATTTTTACTCTCAAGACCCAGCCCAGATCTGGAGGGTGGCGGAGCGGCTGGAGGTCGGCATGGTTGGCGTTAACGAAGGACTGATCTCCTCCGTGGAGTGCCCTTTCGGGGGGGTGAAGCAGTCCGGCCTCGGGCGAGAGGGCTCCAAGTACGGCATTGACGAGTATCTGGAGCTCAAGTATGTGTGCTTCGGAGGCTTATAGGATTCTTCAAGAAATAAAAAGGGAGGCTTACCTATGTATGGGGACATGACATCCGTTATTTTAAATAAACCCATAGGGTAGGTGAACTAGGAATTTTAAAAAACGAATCATCCAATCCTTATAAGCAGATACAAAGCCTATCCCTCCCCCTAGCTGGCTTGGGGCCAATACATGCCACAAGCCTGTGGCCACAAATCCCTGAGAACCAGCAGTGGGTTTATAGGATGACGCCCTGGATCGCCAGCCCCCACCCTCCCCACCCATGACCTCATCTGCCTCAGAGCAAAGTGCAACAAGCTGGTCCTGAAGCCCCCTCATCATGGTGGGGCCACAGCCTGGGCAATGACATAGCCAGCACCCACGTGGCTCCGGAGCTAAGACCCAGGGGGCTGCGGGGGACATCTCTTGAGTGTGACTGACAGGCTGGGCAGGATGCCACTGCATGCTTGGTGACCTGCCAGCTGGGTATTCGGAGGTGTTGCTGCAGCGGCTGAATCAGTGGGGTTTTTTTTGTTTTGTTTTTTTTTAAGAACTTTAGACACAGCACAGAATTGCCTGCATTTCTTTGAGAAGTGAAAGAACCCCTCTCTTTTTTTTGACTAGTTTTTAAACTGAAAGCTCCATCATCCTCAACTGCTTAAAGATTCTGTGTTTACTTCTGTGCTGTTTTTCCACATCATGTTTCTGAGAGAAAATAAGCATAAAGCAGAGCGCAGCAGCAGTGGCTTGGTGGGGCTTTATCCACGGGTAACAGCCTGGCCAGGCTTTATCTGCACAGACATGCTGTCTACCCCCCACACCCAGCCCTCAGTACAGTGGAGATTCTGTTCATGCCTTACTTAGCTCCATGGGATACTGTGAACCCAAGAGAAAGCAAACATATGTATTTGCCAAAAAGTGAAAATTCGATGTTCAGTACAGGAGTCATCATTGTTATGGGTGGCACCTCCCAGCCCGGCTTGGGTCTCCAGCAGTGGCTTTGCCAAGGTGAGGGGAGGCTGGTACCCACCTGCTCGGCACCTGAGCCCGAGGGCGGGCTGGTCTCCTATAGCCTGCTCTTTATGACATGCTGCTCCTTCACCTGCAGGGAGCGCAAAAGCACTTTGAGCACAGTGATCTCAAAAGGGAAAAGAATTTCCATAGTTGCCAGTTGGAAGAGGCGCTTTTTATCCAATGAGTTTTTATAGTTCTTCTTTTAAAAACAAAAAGCCCAACGATCACTGTTTCCTGTTGCTCTGAAAGAAAAACTCTTAAGAAAACAGTAGGCTTTTCTGTACTGTGTCTCTAAACGTCCTGATACATGAGGAAAGGGGAGGCTGGTCCTGGTGGAACAGACAGGGACGAAGCTCCCCCTTTCCCACTGTGTGTGTGTGTGTGTGTGTGTGTGTGTGTGTGTGTGTGTGTGTGTGTGTGTGTGACAGGGACGAAGCTCCCCCTTTCCCACTGTGTGTGTGTGTGTGTGTGTGTGCGCGCGCGTACTTCACTGACATCCTCTGGATGTTTTGGGGAGCAGAAGGAAAACATGAATGAAAGGAGTGCTGGAGGCAGTTGCTCCTGGACCAGCCAGGACATAGCACCCCTCACTGAGCCACGGGGAGCTAAACAGCTAAAGGTCTGAGATGTCCCTGTGCACAGAGGTACCACGGCCAGTCCCGGAGCTGCCTTGTGTTTGCCCTGGGTTACATCAGCCGTCCCCCTGAGGCCCAGCTAAGCAATCAGCTGAAGTCCACCTAGTGACAGGCACTGCTCAGACTCCGTCCACAATCACATACACATCATATTGACCGTGAATTTGCACTTACTAGTTCTGGGGTTGTTTCATGTGACATTTTAATTACTTAATGTTTGGATGTGTCCATCTGTTTTCTATTAACGATAAAAATGCTCTAAATAGTTTTTAGAAGTCCAGAATACTAGTGCTTGAAATGTTTGGGGGAATACATTCAAATACGTTTGTTAATTTTGTAACTCAGCAGATGCTTTGGCTTGATGGCAGATTTTGTTTTCTAGTATATCTGTTTGACCAGGTACATAAATTGAGGGCCAGAGACTCACTGCAACATCCTTGATTAATTCTGGAATTAAAGTAAGTTGAAAAGGAAATAGCTTACTGTTTAGTAAAATTGATCTGGATTGTGGGGAAAGACGTATTTTTTAAATGAACATTTTTGGGGGTTATTGTTCAGTAAGGTGATCGATTATGTGATGGAATATGTGATGGATTTGTTAAAAATGTGTATTTTAACATTAAATAGAAAAGGACCATTAGACCAGGGATTGGCTCACAGGCGAAATCTTGCCTGCTTTTGTACAACCCAGAGCTAAGAATGGTTTTTATATTCCCAAATGGTTAGGGGAAAACAAATCAAATGAATAGTATTTCATGACACATGAAAATTTTCTGAAATTCAGATATTAGTATCCATAACTCTTTGCGATCCCATGGACTGTAGTCCGCCAGGTTCCTCTGTCCATGGAATTCTCCAAGCAATACTGAAGTGGATAGCCATTCTCTTCTCCAGGGGATCTTCCCAACCCTGGGATCAAACCCGGGTCTCCTGCATTGCAGAAAGGTTCTTTACCATCTGACCCTCAGGGAAGCCCCAAATAAAATGTTATTGGAGCCCAGCCACGCCCATTCAGTTACCATATGATCTGTGGCTACCTTCTAGGCAGAATTATTTGCACCACAGACAGAACTGCCCACAAAACTCTTTGGCTTTTTACAGAAATAATTTGCCAACCTCTGATCTAAACCAAGAGGGAGATACTGACTTTCCCATGTTAATGAGGCATTATTTCATTTTATTGAACACCTACTCTGTAAAAAATACTTTTCCAGGTCTTGCTCCAGTGAATCCTCACCAAGAACTTTCCAGCAATCATCACATGACTCATACGAAATCACCCAGATAACAGGAGTCGTTGGCCTTGAGAAAACAATTCTCAGTTTACTTTCCCTAGCTATGCAGGGATTCTCATTTTAAACCTCCTCTGTACCTGTTATCTTTATCCATTTGAGCAGCTTTTAAATATAATTTTATGTCAAGTGTTGGCTCATCTACCTTTAATTTTTATGGAAAGACTTAGTGAAAGTAAAGATCAGAAGCACAATGCAGATAAATCTGTTTTATTGTAAACTTAGATCATTAACTTTAAACTGTGCCACATGACTGCCTTCTCTGCAGGCTGAAGCCCAGGGCTTTAATTATTCATATACGGCTATGATAGATAGCGTTTTACTTCAAAAATATTTATGCTTTGGTTTTTTTTCACGCTGTATTTTGCGGGATAAAACTTAGGGATAAGTGTAGTTGGAACTGTGAAAACGTTTTGTTTTTTAAAAATGTACATGTAATTCACTTTCCGGTTTTTGATAACTGTGTATGTCAAGGCAGTGGAGTTGTGCGTGTGTGATTAATAAAGGTTGAATTAACAGAATTTCCTGTTTTAAGTGAAGGTTTCTGGTTTGTGGGATTTTTCTTGCCAGTTCATCATCTGAGTTTACTTTGGAGTTTATTAGACCAGTTTGGATATGTATGCCCTCCTCACAATATGACTGTAGGAGTTCAGGACACACCACCCCAAAATGTGCCACTTTGGCATAAGGATTTTTGTGAGCTGAAGACAATTAAGTAGCAGATAAAAGAAGAGCACTCTGTCTTTTTGTTACCCCTCTATTTGCCTAAAAGCAGGATGAGTGCTAAGTCGCTTCAGTCATGTCCGACTCTTTGCGACCCCATGAACTGTAGCCTGCCAGGCTCCTCTGTCCATGGGATTCTCCAGGCAAGAATACTGGAGTGGGTTGCCATGCCCTCCTCCAGGGGATTTTCCTATGCAGGGATCGAACCTGTGTCTCCTGTGGCTCCTGCATTGCAGGTGGATTCTTTACCACTGAGCCACCGGGGAAGCCCCAAAAGCAGGATACAAATTTACAAAGGTGCCCCCTTTCTATCAAGAGGATGGGATAAAGGTTAATTCCCAGAGACAACTTCAGGCCCAATCAGCCTGGATTCTAAATAACAAATTGTACTAACTAGCCTTTGGCTCCACCCTTGAAAGCCTACAACTGTTTTCCTCTAGCCTGTCATTTGTCCAGAGATTTATTCTTCTTTGTTGAAGATGCTATGTAAGCTGACGCTTTAAGCCACTCTCACTTATCACTTCTCTCTGAGATATACATGAGAAGTTTATTAAAACGTCTGCTTTTCTCTTGTTAATCTTTTATGGCAGTGGTCTCAGCCAACAACTCAGAAAGGGAGACGGAAAATTATTTCTCTGCCACATGTATAAACAATGCTCCTTTGATCTGTCTGTGAATCTCCTGGGCAGGGAGCCAGCCTATGAAATTTGGTACCCTAGCACATTCATACAGGAGAGACTATAACAGGGAAGAAACTTGTAGTATTCTACTACAAGTTAATCGGACTTCCCTGATAGCTCAGTGGTAAAGAATTTGCCTGTCAATGCAGGAGACATGTGTTCAACCCTTGGGTCAGGAAGATCCCCTGGAGAAGAAAATGGCAACTCACTCCAGTATTCTTGTCTGGGAAATCCCATGGATGGAGGAGCCTGGTGGGCTACAGTCCGTGGGGTCGCAAAAGAGTCAGACAAGAGTCAGATACAACTTAGTGACTAAAAAATAGCAGCAAGTTAAGCTTAAATTATTTGTAATGGCTCGTCTCTGAGAACCCTGCTTCCCAGGTAATAAGCATTAACCTAAAATAACTCTGTTTAGCTCAGAGGAAATATCCTGACCAGGCCCATCTGTGAATGGCTGTAGGAAGAAACCTACACACCCCTTCAGAGGCTGATGGAAACCAGGAAGTGTTTGAGTTTACTCTCTCCTCTTTCAGTATAAAAGAAGCCTGAATTCTAACTCAAGCAAGATAGTTCTTTGGAACATGAGCCCTCCATATTCACAGCCTGCTGCCTTTCTGAATAAAATCATTATTTCTTGCCCCAACAACCCGTCCCTCAATTTTTGGCCTATGTAGGGAGAGCAGTAGGAGCTTAGACTCCAGTGAGTCTAAGGTTACTGAGTACAGGCTTACTGAGTCTAAGCCTGTCCCATGGCTTGTGCTAATACATGCTTGCTGAATGAAACTGGAATTTACCTGGTTTGCAGGTGTGGCTGTCTAAGAAAGGAGGATCCTCCAGCTTTCTCAAGTTCACCAATCTCTCTCTGCTACACAGGCCACTATTATCCATTATGTAGTTTTTTCAAAGTTTGGGTTTCTTGGCTACAGAAATGTATGAGGAAGACATTTATTGAAACCCTGCTATTCAGATAAAATCACTATTAATTATTTAGACAGCGTATCTTATACTTTCATACAGTGTTCATTTATATTTTCAAAATTTTCACGTAGGCCTCACTGAATCCAAGGTACATCAGTAGGCTTTGAACAAAATAAGAAAAAATAGCATTCTTTGGAAAAAAGAACAGCATTCCTGGATACCCATCTCCCTTTATCATACCATTTATTCCATGCGTTCTCTTAATCTGCTTTTGATTTTTAAAATTACTTTACCAGGAGAAATGATCCACTTACCTCTTGTGACCTGAAACAAACTTCCAGATATTGCTCCAGCCAAGATGGGTTTAGTTAGGACGAGCAGAGAACTAACTGTAACTTGAGATCTGCAACCATGGCCAGCTGCATCAAGTCCCTGCACATCAGCAGAAGAAAAATGCTTTTATAGGGAGGAAACGGAAGTTGGGCGGGTTAAAGTGTTCGTGGCTTTTCATTGGCTGAGTCCTTATCAGGAAAGAGAGGCCTTCCTCCTGGCCGGCTCTGCTGTCATCACAGGGCGTGAAAGCGCCCTCTTCTGGTAGCCTGACTCTATTGATGTTTCTGTTTATTTTTTACACTCAGTTTGTGGGTTTGTTCCATGCTTAGTCTAGGCCTTCGCTTGGAAGTGTATTTTCTTCTTCCTACTATTTCCAGCAGTAAATTTTCACCTGTTACAGTTTCTTTATCTCTGACTTAGCTTGCAACAAATTAAAATGCAAACTAGTGTGGTTTTCATTTTCATTTCATCAAACTAGTGGGAAATCTGGCGGGAAAAAAATTGGTCATGCTAGGTGTGAATATTGAAAGGCTATATTCTATTTGTATGTTATTTATGAGGAAGTGGAAGTGGGTTTGGAAATTGGTGGTCTGTAAATCTACCTATAATCCATCCATTTTATCAGCTAACCAGGAAGGAGTGGCCACAATTCAGACCACAGACAACACCACTGTCCCAGTGGGTTAGTGGGCGAGAGTGATTGTTCAGGTGTTCTGCCGAATTATATTACATTACATTATATTCTTAGGACACAGTCTCTGTTTAAACTACTCACTTCTACTCTTGTAGCACAAAGGAAGGAATGAATGTTCTTGTGTTCCAATAAGACTTTATTTAGGGACACTGACATCATTGGAAGGACTGATGCTGAAGCTGAAACTCCAATACTGTGGCCACCTGATGCAAAGAACTGACTCATTTGAAAAACCCTGATGCTGGGAAAGATTGAAGGCAGGAGGAGAAGGGGATGACAGAGGATGAGATGGTTGGATGGCATCACTGACTCAATGGACATGAGTTTGAGTGAACTCCAGGAGTTGGTGATGGACATGCTGCAGTGCATGGGGTCACAAAGAGTTGGATGTGACTAATGACTGAACTGAACTGACATCTGAATTCCATGTGAGTTTCAAGCGTCAGAGAAATATGATTTTTTTCACCCATTTAAAAATGTAAAAACCATTGTTAACTCACTGGCTGCAGGAAAACAGGTCATGGGCCAGTCTGCTGCCTCCTCTCTGGGAAATCCCTCTACACAGAGGTATAAAGAATGAATATCATCCCAACCCACACAACAGCATGGACGCATTACAGAGAATACAGACACCTTTATTCAGATTAGCACATACATTTAATAGTGTTATATTAGAAATGATACCTTGTCAATACATGGGGAAAAGACATTTTAAAAAAAAAGTAAAGAAAACCAAGACTCCAGCCAAAGTCCATGATGGTTTGGTCACACACAGAAAAGAATGGTACTGCCCCTCCTCTCTGCCCATAAAGGAGGTGGTGTTGGCATGCCACATGGTATTACTCCTTACCTCACTTTGTCTCTTTCAGCAGGTTCCTTAGTCATACACAGGCTTGACCTCTTAGTACTGTGGGTTTGAATGCTCCGCCATTGATTTTTTTAGCCAGCAACTAATAGTCATCTTGTGAGCCCTACCACTGGCCTCTCCCACATTCTTGGGCCCTGCTTTGCTCGTCTAAGCTCCTGCAGAGCTTCATCTTCCCAAGGCCCTTGATGCAAAGTGCACAAGTGAGGAATGCTGGCTGCATTCCACCTCATGCTTGGCTCCTCTGCTGAGAAGTGGGATAACAAGAGACGACTCACTTTCTGATTGCTGGTGTGGTGTTTATGTTTGATCCACCATAGATTCAAGAGCCATTGGTGGCAGAAGGATCAGACCCACTGGGCTGGAGACAGGGTCAGAAAGGGAGCAGAGGCAAAAGCAGTGCTCAGCCACCCAGAGGGGCAGCCTCGGGGATGATCCCGCAGAAAAGATGAAGTCTTCTCCCCCTTTGCCTTCTGCTCCCTTCACAGAGGGAATTCTTGGTCCTAGGAACAAAACTTCCAAGTGGTCCAAAAGACACACCAGAATTTGCCCTCCAATAACTGGGCATGGGAGTTCTTTGTGTATAGGGGAGGAGGGTGGAAGGCATGGACCTTGCATCTTACAAAATCTGCATTCGATTCCTATATCCACCACTGACTGGCCATGACCGTGAGCAAGTTACTTAAACTCTCTGGGCCTTTATTATGTTCAATATGAGAATAATAGCTACCTTTCCAGCTTGATTGTAAGGATGAATAGAGTATGTAAAATACATATATTATGTACACAGATAGCACTTAACACATGATCACTTCTTCTCCATCACTGTGCTCTGCGGACATCATATTTAGGCTGCCATCCTCTGTGCCAGAAATTTCCAGTTGTGCACAAAGGTAATATAACTGGCCACTGGGTAGGGCAGATTTTAAGTTTATGAAGATAAATATTTATGTAAAAAGCATCACATTTTCCTTTTAACACCATCAACAGGACTGAACTGGCTGGCTAGACAGAAAGTGTACACATAAAGAAATGCTTAAAAATAAAGTCATACCTGTATGCTTTTTACTTTGCCATTTCCCAGAAAACAGAATAATTAAAAACAAGACAGTCTCAAGAGGATGGATATTAGCAGCGAGAACAGCAGCACTGGAAAGCTTCGTTTTTTTTCAGTGGCCCATGGGAACTGTTTTCTCTATTGTCCTGTCCTGATGATTTAAACCTCATGATTTAATGGCCTTGCTTCTCCACTTAATCATAGCAAAGCAATCCCAGTTTCCCTCTCCTGTGACAAAAGCTTGTGCAACAGAATATTGCTTAAATGTGGTCATGCTTGACGCCACAACCCTGGTTCTATCTGCGATGGGCCCCATCTCTCATGCTGATCTCTTCACGAAGAACGCCAAGGGCACCGCCCAGGCCATCAGCCTCAGGACCAGGGTGGATGGCAAAGGATCAGCAGCCAGCTGAGTTCTCAGGCTACAGTTCACCGTAATTCCTTGCTCTAGGATGCGGCTTTGTGATTAGAAATGCTTTTTTTCATACACTTAAAATAAGCTATTTAGTAGAAAATGGCAGAATAAATACAGTTTTAAACAAATTAAGTGGATATCTATGTCAAGTTATTAAGAAGAGTAACTACAGGGGCCGAGTATCAAAAGCATACCATTCTCATTAAGACTGGCGGTATTTCAGAGTTTGAGAATACACTCAGCCCTCCCCCTTACCACTTCTGCATCCACGGGGCCCACATCCCTGACCGTGTATATTACCAAGTTTCTGAGTCTTTATTCCTATTGGTGGAGGTCCAAACGCATGGCCTATTGCACATGATAAACCACTGATGAATTACTAATCACTTTTCTTGTTTCCTGTAAACTGGAGCTGAGAGAGGCTTCAGCAATAGTTTGTTTTTTCTCGGAAACCTGTTAAAATGTTACCTTCGATTTTCAACCCACAAGTCAGCAAACCCCACCTCGCTCTCTGTTGCTTCTGGTCCTCAGAATACAATTCTTACTGAGCTCTCAAACTTCCTAGAGCTACTCGCTAGAAACAGCACAGAAATGGTGGCTGGCTGTCTCGAAGCAGCAAAAACAGGAGACCTCAGCTCTGTACGTGTGTCTCTTTAGCACAGGAAACTGGCTGGACAGAGGGCAACCCACACCGCAGATAAATCAGCTTAATACACACAGACCTCAGGCTCCAAGACTCCTATGACAGAAACCACGCTAGGAAAGTCATCTTTAAAGGCAATTACTGCTCCTAAGAGAAGTCAGTCCTCTCTGCATCCGTACTGAACTCACCTTCCCCAGGGGTCTGCAGATAGAAACAGATTCATCTTTTTCTTAACATAGGACTATAATGCTGTGTTAGCTACAAAAACACAGACCTCTTTTAAGCATATACCTTAGCGTCTTACCCCACCTTTACTCCTACTAACAAGCATCTCAGTGAAAAGAGCATTGTTTTCATTCTGTTTTGTGTCTCGAAAACCCCAAGAAGACACGTCTTTGCAATTATGGGGACACACCTCCAGCCCAGGGTGAAAGGACGGGAACACGCTATTCTAACAAGAGTGAGTTTTGTCTGTAACTCCCACCGACTCTTGGGATTAAAGGATTCCTGTAGGCGTCCTTCTGTTTCACAACCAACCGCTCCATTATCTGTCCTTTGAGCAATAGCTGAAGGAAGCTCCGTTTCTGATGGATCCGTTCATGGAAACCTTCGGATTCCCTCGCTCCATCCTCTCTCGGCTGAAGATTGTATCCTGGTCGCTGTCAAACTCGGACTCAGACACCATCAGGCTGGAGTTGTGCTCTGTGCTTCGGTGCTTGATTCCTAGGGAGAAGCGGACAGACGCTTCTGGAGGGGAGCAGCATCCTCCCTCTCCGCCATCCATCATTCTGGTCCTGAGCACTGAGCCCTGCACTCTGCACCTGCAAAGCCATCACTTCCGAGGCAGCAGGCGCTTGGGATTCCCCGGTGGGTGTTAACAGGGACTGTGGAATCACTCCTGACCCTGAGCCCAAGCTCCATCACTTATCAGCTGCGTTCTCACAGAGTGACTCTCAGACGCCGGGATTAAACACTGGCAAGGCGCTGGGAACCTGTCTCGGAGACTCACCATATTTGGGCCTCAGCTCCATTCTTTCCTGGTCATCCATGTCGTCCAGGATGGTGTACTTTGTTTTCTTCCTTATTTTTGTCCTTTTTCGTCTGAAAAGGACAAAGAAAAAAGTCAGCTCAGATTCTCAGAGAGGTAGGTGGGATCCAGGATTTAAAACACACGGAGGACACTAAAGGAAATGCTGTGCCTTTAGAATGCTATTTCATTTCATTTTATTAATTGGCATCTTTTATTAATGATCTGTGGGGCTTCCCTGGTGGCTCAGATGGCAAAGAATCTGTCTGCAATGTGGGAGACCCAGGTTTGAGCCCTGAGTTGGAAAGATCCCCTGGACAAGAGACTAGTAGGCCACTCCAGTATTCTTGCCTGGAGGATTCCATGGACAGAAGAGCCCGGAGGACACGACTGAGTGTCTAACACACAAACAATCTTCTTTATTAATGATGTGTGTCGCAGCCAAATCTGGGTTTGGTGAGTCTGAGATACATCATGTACCTTTTTTTTTTTTTTAACTTTTTATTTGATATTTCTGTTATTTAGTCGCAAAGTCGTGTCCAACTCTTTTGTGACCCCATGGACTGTAGCTGGCCAGGCTTTTCTGTCCATGGGTTTCTCCAGGCAAGAATACTGGAGTGGGTTGCCATTTCCTTCTCCAGGGGATCTTCCTGACCCAGGGATTAAGCCTGCATCTGCGTCTCCTGCAGTAGTAGGTGGATTCTTTACCACTGCCCCAACCAATTAACACTTTTGTGATAGTTTCAGGTGAATAGCGAAGGGACTCAGCCATACATACACAGGGATCCATTCTCTCCTAAACTTCCATCCTATCGAGGCTGCCCTATAACACCGAGCAGAGTTCCATGTGCTGTCCAGTAGGACCTTGCTGGTTATCCATTTTAAATACAGCAGTGTGTACCTGTCCATTCCAAAGTCCCTAATGATCTTTCCCCCCTCATCCTTTCCCCAGACAAACATAAGTCCGTACTCTAAGTCTGTGAGTCTCTTCTTATTTGCGCCATGCATCCTGGAGAAACACATGTTGGAGCAGCACTGCTATCACCTGACTGCAGGCTCCTCCGTCCATGGTGGGCTGCAGTCCATGGGGTCGCTAAGAGTCGGACACGACTGAGCGACTTCACTTTCACTGTTCACTTTCATGCGTTGGAGAAGGAAATGGAAACCCACTCCAGTGTTCTTGCCTGGAGAATCCCAGGGACAGAGGAGCCTGGTAGGAGGCCGTCTATGGGGTCGCACAGAGTCGGACACGACTGAAGTGACTTAGCAGCAGCAGCAGCAGGCTCTCACCCAAGCCTCAAGCTGAGGTGCAGGGACCTTTCCAGCAACTCTGTGTGTTGGCCCAGCAAGCTTTTCTCCATGAGGAATTCCTTCCTCAGAAAAACCTGGATGAACAAGTTTCCCCCTGAACCTATACTACCCTGGGATGTTGAAACAGGCAAGAATGATAAGATGACATAACTAGCAATCAGAAAAAAAAAATCAACAGAAATTATAATAAATTCTCCCAAAGGAATAAGCAATAACTCAGTCCTTCATTTTTTCACAACACATCAAGACACCCAGGCTGATCCTATGGACTTCACCCTGTGCTTTAGAGGATAATTTGAAAATACACATCAACACTATGGTTTAAGATTTGTAGAGAACAAAGGCAATAATCTGAGAACTTGATGATTAAGAGCATGGGCTTCCAACTCTGGGTTTACTAGCTGGGTGACTGTGAGGCCATTTATTGTCATCTCTTTGACTGTAAGTTCCCACCTGTAAAATGGGAATAAGAACAGTTCCTTTCTCATATGATTGATGGGAAAACTCAGTAAGATAACACATAGAAAGCACTTAGAAGCATTCATTATAATGGCAAGTACTTAATAAATGCTCAGTCACTCTTGTCATAATCGTCATCTACTTGATACAAATGTCACAAAGCTGTAGAATTTTGAAAGCCAAGCACAGCAGGGTGACCTTCATCCCAGATGGTTCTGGGAAAAGGTAATGCGATAGAAGCCGCTAAGTACCTCTTCCCATGCACTGGTTCACTGGTTCTACCTTTGGGAAAGTAATCACAAATAAAACTACAACAATTGATAAGTGATCTCTGAAAAATAACTATTATTATGGTATAACATTACGTTTTGTTTATCCAATCCTCTTCGGAGAGCATTCATAGAGTTCCATGTAGGAAAGTGGATGTAATGCTGCCTTCTAAGGACTTGAGTAATCATTATTCTTATGAATGTCCTCACAGAGGGTTGGGCATGGGGTTCTGGAAGGTTCAGACCATAAGGTAAGTCTGGGGCTCCTCAGCAGTCAGCTTCATGGGGAAAAAAAAAAAAAAAAAGGAAAACCTAAAGCAAAACTTCTCTTTGGTGATGTTCCCACCTAAAGTTTTGCATTTAGGAAAAAGAATTCAGGTAGATTTGTTGCTTCACAGATGAAAACTAATGAAAACCTCCCGTTTGGATCAGTATATTCTAGAACTCCTTTCTCTAATGAGAGTGGATTAGTGTTGTAGTGACGTGAGACTGGTAGAAAAGAGGATTAGATTTGATACAGAAGCATTGAATCTTCTAGAAAATATGACAGCTTCAATGAAAAAAAAAGTTGCCTCTAGTATTATTCCATTTAACTAGTAGGCATATAAGCCCTTGTGGGGGAGAACGTATTATCATGTGGTTTTAAAGTGGAGTCTCTCTTCATAAAAAGAGGGATTGTCAAAAGTTGAGCAGTTTCACAAACCCAAGCAACAGCCCTTAAACCTACCACATCACCTTGAATGCTGCATCTTTATTTTCAAAGAAATAAATAAGCATGCCAGGTACCTCTTAGAGCAGCAGATGCAAAGCCATGTTAAAGCCCCTGTTAGCACAATGAGAGCGAGAGCCAGTACTGTCACATAGAACACGCTCCACTCTGAAAAAGAGGAAAACCAGAGCGGACACGTTACATACCCTTTGCAAAACGGCTTTATTTCAAGAACTCTCAATGAATATTTCTGAATCCTTACAAGCAAAGGCCATCTGTGGTGGTGTGACCACCTCACCAGGCTGGCTGCAGGGGCTGGTAAAATACTAACAAATCAAGACCAACTTAAAACCATCCTACATTTGTCCAACTGGTTCAGAAGAAACTGAAAAAAATAAACCCATCAATGAAGAAGGCTTCTTAAACAGCCAAGTAAGGCACACCAAAACATTCATTCCAGAAATACAGAACCTCAAAACTGGTTCTGGTCTGGTTTCAATAAAGCAAATAAGGTGTTTATTTGCATGGCTGCCTGGGACAGGAAGATACTTATCATAGAGCCCGACAGTCATTCAGAAACTATTTCCTCTTCACTTCACTTCTTCCACAGCCTTACAAAAATCCAGTGTAAAAAGCTTTGCAACCACCCAGGGAGAGAGAAACCAATGGAGCAAAGACACAAGGTTTAACTCCATTAAACGTTACAACACTACTTGGAATAATGATTCAAGGGCTGGTTATTTTCAAATTCTTAAGAAGTAGAAACAGGAACATAATTTGGCAGGGAGCTCGTCCTAATTTTTCTGCCAATTATGTCCATCTGCATCCCCAAGAAGACAAAATGACTCTTAGAGGCAGACTGGCATTAAAACACAGTTTCCTCCTTAGAAGAGACAGGCGGTGGCTCAGGCCGACGCTGGCTGAGATGGTGGCTCCAATGTTTGGAGCCTGCTTGAGCAGACAGTCTGGTGAGTGGGTCAACTTTCTTGCTCATCTGATTCCAGCCAGGTCCATACCAGGGGCCACTTCTCCAGAAGGTCACACCCAGTTCAAGCCAAGGCAGGTACAGTCTGGACATGGGGTCCATGTAGCCCAAAGAGACCTTCTCAGCAATGATTGGCTACATCTGCTCTGCTGAGGTGGATTTCCTCAGCAGGAAGTTTTAAGGAAAAGTCTTAAACACATCTCCAAGGTGAATTGTGGGAATATCTTGACCCATCACAACATGAGCTGGTTCAATGGGCTTTGGGTGAGAAAAGGGATGAATTTACAGCTGTACAGTCAGGCAGGTCTTTCTGACAGGTCAGAATGATTTGTCTGAAGCTTCCTCACCCGGAGCCACCCACCACGCCAGGACTCACCACAGTTGCTTTCCCCATCCCGGATGTAACGCTGGATCAGGTTCTCCATCCACAGCTGGGAGCAAATACAGCGCTTTGTGATGGGATCACAGTGACCATGGCCAGAACACTTCAGAAGGCATCCTGCAAGGAGGCGAGTCAGGCAGAGGTTATCATGGAGCAAAGGAGGTTCCCTGGCTTCAGCTGTGTCTTTTTCTTCCATAGACCCGGAAGAGAGGCACCTTGTTGAGTCAAGTGCCTCTTACTGTATGGACAGTGGTCCAGGGATGGTCTCTCATACTGACAATCTCATTGGGAGGTAAATGGCAGAAACATGTCAACACTTGCACCATGAAACAAAAGCCTTAAACATGTAGTGGAAATGCAGCACCCTCTGGCCCAAGAATGATAAATTCTAATGATTTATCCAGCGAAAATGATTGGGGCGGTGCACAAACATTTATCTACATTGTGTATGTGTGTGCTCAGCTGCTCAGTCATGTCTGACTCTTTGTGACCCCATGGACTGTAGCCCACCAGGCTCCTCTGTCCATGGGGTCCTCCAAGCAAGAATACTAGAATGGGTTGCCATTTCCTTCTCCAGGGAATCTTCCTGACCCGGGGATTGAACTCAGGTCTCCTGTGTTACAGGCAGATTCTTTATCGTCTGAGCCACCAGGGAATACTCTCTCCGCATTGGTTTCCAATTGCTGCTGTAACAAATGACTGCAAACTTGAAGGCTTAAAATCAACCTGACAGTCTGCGAGTACAGAATTAGTTGTATAAACTGTGGAACACATCCAGGATGGAGTACTATGTGACCACAAATATCTTACTGAGGGATAAATTCTAAAAGATTTGAGAAAATGATCATAATATGGTTTGAAGTTAAAAAAAGCAGATTTAAAAATATGTATCAAATTATCCTGATTGCATTACATGTGTCTAGAGATGGGAAAACTAGAAGGAAAAACATCAAATTATTAACAAAAGTTATCTTTGAATGGTGGGAATTCTAGACTCTAGAGGACTATTCTAGGATTATTCTAGTTTTTTGTCTTCTTGTGTATTCCAAATTTCCTCCAATCAACAAGGATTACTTTTGTAGCAAGAAAAAAGTTCTTAAAAATTAACTTACTCCACATTATAAAAAAAGTCAACTGTGGTTAGAGCCACATCTGAGACAAATTAAATTTTACTATCCAAATATTATCACAGTCCCCAGTGTCTACTGAAATGATCCTTTTAACATAATAAGGTATTCATGTCCCTGGGAAGGTGGGGACAGAGACCTGGGATAAAGACTACATTTCTATCCATACACGTGAATGGATTTGGTACCAGGAAGAGGCAGCAAGCAAGCGGTTAGGAAAAGAGGTCCCACTGGAAGGCACTATAAGCTATCTTAAATTTCCAATGGGCTTCCCTGGTGACTCGGATGGTAAAGGATCAACCTGCAATGCAGGAGACCTGGGTTTGATCTCTGGGTTGGGAAGACGCCCTGGAGAAGGGAATGACTACCCATTCCAGTATTCTTGCCTGGAGAATCCCATGGACAGAGGAGCTTGGCGGGCTATAATCCATGGGATCCCAAAAAGTCAGACATGACTGCATGACTAACAATTTTACTTTTCCTGATGGCTCAGCAGTGAAGAATCCACCTGCAATGCAGGAGGCACAGTTCAATCTCTGGGTCAGGAAGGTCACTGGGGAAAGAAATGTCAGCCTACTTCAGTATTCTAGCCTGGGAAATCCCACGGACAAGAGCCTGGAGGGCTACAGTCCATGGGGTCGCAAAGAGTTGGACATGACTTAGCAACTAAAGAATAACAAAATTCCCAATAATCTACATATTCACAACCTAAGCCACAATGTCCCAGGTCAATCAATTTTCCAGCCATTAATACTTATCTGTCTTTAACAACATTCTGACTGTTTAAGTCCGAAATTTCCAACAATGACCAGTGCGTGAGACTATAGTTTTAGAAACGAACCATGACTTGTTTCTCTCCAGGTTCCCTCAAAGAGAAAGAACAGTTGACAAATGTGTGTTGCAGGAAACCGACTTAAGAAATAAATGCAAAACAAATCCCTGGATGCTAAAGTGAAGCTGTCCACACGTCTTCTTTCTGTGCCAGCAAAATGTAGCCCTGATTAGCAAATCTGATTCTTTTAGAATATTCCCATAGAAGTTGACATGGAGAAATTAATTAGAAAGCTAATTAAATACTGAACTTGATTTCCACTTAATTTAAAAAAGACTATGAGACCTGGCTATAGTCCTGCCATGTTGGAATCAAATCATATTTCACCTCCTCCAAGAAATCTTTTCCTTTAATCTGGGCAGTTACTTATGTTTCTGTGATATTACCATTGCATTTAATTGGATGGCATGTCTACTGCGTGGTGTTTACTGTTAGTCACTCAGTCGTGTCTGACTCTGGGACCCCATGGACTGTAGCCCATCAGGCTCCTCTGTCCATGGGATTCTCAAGCCAAGAATACTAGAGTGGGTAGTCATTCCCTTCTCCAGGGGGGTCTTCTCAACCCAGGGATTGAACACGGGTCTCCTGGATTCCAGGCAGATTCTTTACCACTGAGCCACCTGGGAAGCCTTATGTCTAGCCCAGTGGAATCCAATTCTGAATATACAATTATATATTTACATTACTTGACCTCTGAAAATAAAGATATTTCTGATAGGGGGCATACCTGCTGTGTCAATCCTTAAGACTTTGAAAAGCAAGAAATCAGCCTTTTCCTTTGAGAGCCGCCTGTGTAGATTTCGGGCCACTTCGGCAGCTTTGAGGACCTTGAAAGGTGGCCCAGTCTGTACGTAAAACACAATCACGGTGCTGCAGAGGAGACAGAGAGGGGCCAGCCACACAGTTAGCCAGTGCCCGGCGTGACATATCCACTCCAGCCATGGGACCTGCTGAGAAGGCAGGCGGCCACAGCTCTGCGGCCTGGCAAGGACACAGGTGTATCCTGGGGGGCAAGGAGTTGATCGGCTTCTCTTCACAAATAAAGGCTCTTTGGTCCCAGAATTCAACTGATGAGGGGCAGATCCTCAGATAAATGGAGCAATGTGTGACTGCATGCATGCTAAGCCACTCAGTCATATCTGACTCTACTGCCCCATGAACTGTAGCCCGCCAGGCTCCTCTGTCCATGGGGATTCTCCTGGCAAGAATACTGGAGTGGGTTGCCATGCCCTCTTCCAGGGCATCTTCCTGACCCAGGGATCGAACCTGCGTCTCTTACATCTCCTGCTTTGGCAGGCACCTGGGGGGGGCCCAGAGCAATGTGCACAAACAGGCACAACCACACACAACATGAGAACCTTCAGATGCATCTTCATTTTTACCTTTTCACTGAGATATGATATACTTACGATAAAAGTCACTGTTCTAAAGTAAGTGTGTGTCTCAGTGTCCTTTAGCATATTCACAAAGTAGTGCATTTCCAGAACATTTCCATCATCACAGAAACTCCACACCCATCAGCAATCATTCCCAGGACTCCAGCTCCTGCCAACTACTAATCTATTTTCAGTCTCTGTGGATTTGATTATTCTGGACTTTTGATATACATGCAATATGTATGAGACATTTTGTGCCTGGCTTCTTCCACTTTGTATAATGTGTTCACAGTTCATCCAAGTTGTAGCATGTATATCCCCCTCCTTCGAAATGCCCACTATTATTCCATTGTATAAATAGATCGGAGAAGGCAATGGCACCACACTCCAGTACTCTTGCCTGGAAAATCCCATGGACAGAGGAGCCTGGTAGGGGTCCATGGGTTCGCTAAGAGTCAGACATGACTGAGAGACTTTCCTTTCACTTTTCATTTTCATGCATTGGAGAAGGAAATGGCAACCCACTCCAGGGTTCTTGCCTGGAGAATCCCAGGGACAGGGGAGCCTGGCGGGCTTCCGTCTATGGGGTCGCACAGAGTCGGACATGACTGAAGCAACTTAGCAGCAGCATGAATAGATATCATTTATCCACTTATTGGACTGTGAATAAATCTGAGCGCTGAAGAATTGATGCTTTTGACCTGTGGTGTTGGAGAAGACTCTTGAGAGTCCCTTGGACTGCAAAGAGATCCAACCAGTCCATTCTGAAGGAGATCAGCCCTGGGATTTCTTTGGAGGGAATGATGCTAAAGCTGAAACTCCAGTACTTTGGCCACCTCATGCAAAGAGCTGACTCATTGGAAAAGACCCTCATGCTGGGAGGGATTGAGGGCAGAAGAAGAAGGGGATGACAGAGGATGAGATGGCTGGATGGCATCACCGACTCGATGGAAGCGAGTCTGAGTGAACTCCGGGAGTTGGTGATGGACAGGGAGGCCTGGCGTGCTGCGACTCGTGGGGTCGCAAAGAGTCTGACACGACTGAGTGAGTGAACTGAACTGAACTGATCCACTTATCAGTCGATGACATTTGGGCTGTATCTACTTTCGGGCCATACGAATAACACCATTGTGAATGTCCACGTCCTGGATTTTGTATGGACATATGTGTATCATTTCTCGTGCATATATATTTAGGAGTGGAATTACTGAACAATATGGTAATTCTATGTTTAGCATTTTGAAAAACTGTGGAAGTGTTTCCCTCAGTGGTTGCATCATTTCACATTCCTACTGGCAATATATGGGTGTTCCAATTTCTCCATATACTCGCCAACATTTGTTACAGTCTCTTCTGGATTAAAGCCATCCTTGTGGGTATGAAGTGGTATCTCCACGTGATTCTGATTTGCATTTCCCTACTAACTAATGATGCTAATTAGCCACTTGTATATCATCTTTGGAGACTATTCAAATCTATATTACTCTCCAAATGTTGCCATAAAAATCATACCACAAATTAGGTATATAAAGGTTTTTTAAAAATTCAATTAAAATTATAAATCCTGTAAGAAATCAATGCAGAGGTTGAACCTTACAGACCCTCAGGAGGAGGTTGGTAGTTTAGTTACTAAGTCGTGTCCAACTCTGGGACCCCATGAACTGTAGCCTACCAGACTCCTCTGTCCATGGGATTCTCCAGGCAAGAATATTGGAGTGGGTTGCCATTTCCTTCTCCAGGGTATCTTCCCAACCCAGGAATCGAGCCTGGGTTTCCTGCACTGCAGGCAGATGATTTACCAACTGAGCTATGAGGGAAGTGGTAATCCAAGGTCCTCTCAGAGTGGGAGAAGTCTCAGCCCCATGAACATGAGGCAGGAATGGAATCTGGCTATGAGACATGCCCCGGGCATGCCCCAGACCATTTGCATGCCCTCTGTTGATACCAGAACTAAAACCCAGCTCCCTCTGATGGTCCCTAACTGCTTCAGTCAGAACATTCTCAATCAGCAAGCATTTACTGAGCCTTGCAGGAAGGACCTCTAAATCATGCCCTTGCTGCTGCCCTTTGAGGAAAAAAAAAGAAGAATACGAATGGGATACACGTGTATGCACAGACACAGAACGAGAGGGGAGCCGACCACCACCAGGCTGGACTGCGCGGCTCATACCTGAGGTCTGAGTGGGCCTGAATCTTCTGAACCCTGATGTCTGAGTCCAGCACGTTCAGCAGCGCCGCCAGCTGCCTCACGAGGGTGTCCTTGTGCTGCTCCGTCAGCCGCCCAACGCCGACCTGCAGGATCAGCTCCACCAGGCCGCCCTTCTTTGGGTCTGGGGAAACGAGAAGACACAGGCTTTGTTTCCACTTGAAAACCCCAGGCTTGATAACAGGAGGCGCAAGGCCTACACAAGAGTCACAGGGCTTTAAGTGACCCCTGTGTTGGGTTCTACACTTGGGTTCTATGGCTCAGGTCAATTCTCCCAAAAACCACGGAGGCCACTGTCTGTGAGGACTTCTTCCCTGTTTTATATCAGCTCGCTGCCTACTAATTTTTCTCCAGATGATAGACAGGTGTGCTTAGTCAGTCTTGGGGCTCACTCAATGTTCTGGGACCTCACACACCTCCCCTGACACAGTAAGATAACTCAGTCCCTGAGGGCTGTGGGCCCAGCCTAGTTCATGCCGGGGCTCGGTGTGGCCACCTCACTGGAGCTGCCCTCCTGGCGCTCCCAGGAGTGAAGCCCTCGTGTCCACCTCATGAGGTCTTTTGTCTTTGAAAGACCTCTTTGTCTTCTGGTAGGAAAACCAAAGTGACCAAGGAGTCTTGCTGTCAGGCCCAGTTCTCCCTAAGAGTTCAGAGGCTGGATCTGTTGGGGGGGTAGATGACCACATGTAGAGAAAACCACAGGTGGGCCTGGCCTCCCACACTGGGTTCCACTGCCACCTGCAAAGAGCCCCAAAGGCAGACCCCGCCCTGCCCGACCCCGGCTCACAGGCCAGCCCCACAAACGCAGGCCCAGAAGCCCAGTGCACACCTGGCCGCACTTCCACTGTGGCGGTGTCCGTGTCTGAGGCCCCCTGACCATCAGCAACTCGCAGGCGGAAAGTGTAGACGCCCTCCACCAGGTTGGTGAGCTGCAGGGCCGAGCTGTGGTCAGAGCCATCGATGACATCCTGAGAAATAACACATTCACAGTCCGTACTCAGCTCCCAACCCGGGCCTCTGCAGACCCCAAACCTCAGTCTCTTGTCTTTGTCACACATGCATGATTCTAAGGGACAGGCTAAGGAGGAAGTGGGGAGGGGAGGTTAGTGAAGGTCTGGGTAATCCTCGGTGTCTCTTTCACAGCTATTTTTATTTGTTTTAAAAAATTTTTTATATTTTGGTCACAGCTAACAGCATGTAGGATCTTAGTTCCCCAACTAGGGATCGAACTCATGTCCCCTGCATTGGAAGAAGAGTCTTAACCAATGGACCACCAGGAAAGTCCCTCTTTCACTTTTAAAGCACCAGGAGACACAAGATTCAGACAGGACTTTGTTACAGGACCTTCCCAAGGGCTCTGCTGCTGCTGCTGCTAAGTCACTTCAGTCGTGTCTGACTCTGTGCGACCCCAGAGATGGCAGCCCACCAGGCTCCCCTGTCCCTGGGATTCTCCAGGCAAGAACACTGGAGTGGGTTGCCATTTCCTTCTCCAATGCATGAAAGTGAAAAGTGAAAGTGAAGTCACTCAGTTGTGCCCGACTCTTAGCAACCCCATGGACTGCAGCCTACCAGGCTCTTCCGTCCATGGGATTTTCCAGGCAAGTGTACTGGAGTGGGGTGCCATTGCCTTCTCCTCCCAAGGGCTCTAGGAATGTCCAAATTCTACCCAGCAGAGGCAGAAACTCCTGAAATTAGGGCAAAGACCTGGAGTGTGAAGCACTCTTGCTGAAGAGTTTTCTGGGTCTTATTTTCAAAGACAGCTTCGCAGTGCGTAGGATTCCTCGTGGTGTGTCCTGTTCACCTTCTCTGATGACCCACGAGCCTCCCTAGAGACATCTCTGCTGAAAACGTTTGAGAAGAATCTCCTAGACCCCTGCCCTGAACTTGCTAGCAGAAGAGGGTGCAACCAACGGTAACAAGTGCTCTGATCAGGGAGCTATTATAACTACACTTAGAAGCCAATCCACCATCTGGCTGAACAGTATTCATTCCAGAGTTACTTTGGAAATTATAAAGCACTTTCAGTTCTTTCCCTGGGACCACTCCCTCGGTACATCTCCAAGAGTAAATTTTCATCTTTCAAGTCCTTAGCAACAGCAGGAATGAAGATGTACCTACATTTATAGCCCAAAAGGCAGGGTGCTCTAATGTGGAAAAATGCCTGCTAGGAACGAAAATCCTAAGCCTATCTGGTTGGTTAAAGATGACTTAATCAACTTTGGCCAAGTCGCTTTCCATCTCTGCATCTGATTTTCTATACTTATGCAATGGGAATGGCAATCCTGAGTTTAGTGACCTATCTGGTACAATGAGAAGGAAAAGGAAACAATCCACATGGCTCAAAATAGGAACAATAGGAAAGCCGAGGAGCAGAATGAGTCCCATGAGAAGATTCCAGGCTACAGTTTCTGACTCTGTCAAAGTCTGGGTACGGAAAAAGTCAGAAAGGACTTCAGATTTATTTAAATTGAATAGCAGCTTCCTGCACCCAGTCGTCAGAGGAAACCTAGAATCATAAACATCTTAGGGAGGCATGGAAAGGGAGATGAGATGATAACAGAGACACAGAAATGGAGTTAACTGCGTCCCCTCAACGGTTGAGGTCCTAACCCTCCAATGTGACTCTATTTGAGATAAGGTCTATTATGAGGTAATTACGGTTAAATGAGTCATAATGAGGAGACGGGGAAGACAGAGGATGAGATGGTTGGATGGCATCACTGACTCGATGGACATGAGTTTGAGCAAGCTCCAGGAGTTGGTGATGGACAGGGAAGCCTGGCGTGCTGCAGTCCACGGGGTCGCAAAGAGTCGGACACGACTGAGCGGCTGAACTGAACTGAGGTCATAAAGGTGGGGTCCTGATCCCATAGGATTAGTGTCCTTGTAAGAAGAGATGCCCAAGAGCCCTCTCTCTCCCCTATTTCCTCTCCCTCTCCAGCCCCGCTCCCATGTGAAGACACAGCAAGAAGGCAGTTGGAACCAACCATCTACCACCTTGATCTTGGATCTTCCAGTCTCCAAAACTGGGAGAATATAAATATCTGTTGTTGAAGCTACCCCGCCTGTGGTATTTTGCTATGCAGCCCTAGCAAACTAACAGACGTAATGATTAGTGGTCCAGGGGCAATTCTCTTCAAGTACTCACTCCAGCTGCTGGACTCTGGCTGTCCCGGATCCACAGATAGGACACAATTCCTTGGTCATCAGTAGACCTTGAACCATCCAAAGTAATGGAGTTATTGGGAAGCACAAGAACATGTCTGCCACCAGCCTGGGCTCTGGGAGGACTATTATTTTCTAAGTCAAATACAGCAGAAATGAAAGCAAAGAAATGGATTTAAAATACTTGTGATCAATGTGTCATAAAATATCCATGACTATTCTATCTTGCAGATAAGTAGATTTAAAATATCCAGAAAGCATCATCTCTTACCCAAATTACCCATAAGATAAACTAAAGACTTTCTTTAACATCCCTTTGTACTCAGCTACTTATAATTTGGCAGCCAATATGTTGGACAGTTTTCTATTATCATTACAGTTTTCCCCTTTTTGAAAAGAGAAACCATGATCTTATTTATATTTGGGATCTGGAAAATGAAAATATTTTGGTTTAAAATATGCTCTGGATCATTCTGTACTGGTCCATGCTATCTGGCCATAAATATTTATGTTTCTAGTCATGCCAAATTTTGATTGTGTTAAATACAATAAAGAACTTGAGTCAGAAATAATTAGACCTCATTGTTCTGACTGGGTATCAAATATAAGGAACAATGTAAGAGCCATTTCTGATATAAAGAAGATGCTGTGAGGCAGATGGGGTTGTTTAGATGGGATTCTGGGATTCAATAAATCAGTCAATAGAAAATGGGTGAGGATAGTCATATATTGACCCAAAGGAGTAATTCACATCCCACTGGTCACTGGCCACTTTCTTCCTAAAAAAGAGGCCAGAGACTGGAATAGAGCCAATTGGTGCTCTTTTTAGTTTGCCATTTTGTCCACTCCACTTCTCCACAAGCATTATCTTTTTAAAAATCCAAATCTTTCAGGTAAAAATGGCATGATGCTAGGGTTTGCCTCAAAATGCTTTGACCAGGATCAAAGAAAATGTGATAGATGAAATAAGAAGGGGAAAATGTTGCTAACTGTTGAAGCTGGGTAATGGGTGCATAATGGTCCATTAGGGCTATTCTCTCTACTCTTATATGTGATTGAAAACTTACACAATAAAACATTTGGAAAAAAACTCAAATTGCTGTCACCGTGCTGAGAAAATTGCTTCAGCCTCTCCCAAATGCACGATAAAGTCCCAACTCTTCAGCACAACATGATGTACACAGTCTTTTTGGCTGAGCCTCAGGCTCAGCCACCCTCCCCAGGGTTCTGACCCTCTTGCTGATCCCTAATATCCAACTGGATTTTCCCATCCAGCCACGCTCTTTTACATTTCTGAGCTTCAATACATCATAATCATTCATTCATTCACTCATTTACTGAAGGAGCCAACATTTATGATTTGCTGTCAGTCTAGCACTGCCAGTCCCAAAGAATGCTCAAACTACCGCACAATTGCACTCATCTCACACGCTAGGAAAGTAATGCTCAAAATTCTCCAAGCCAGGCTTCAGCAATACGTGAACCGTGAACTTCCAGATGTTCAAGCTGGTTTTAGAAAAGGCAGAGGAACCAGAGATCAAATTGCCAACATCCGCTGGATCATCGAAAAAGCAAGACAGTTCCAGAAAAACATCTATTTCTGCTTTCTTGACTATGCCAAAGCCTTTGACTGTGGGGATCACAATAAACTATGGAAAATTCGGAAAGAGATGGAATACCAGACCACCTGACCTGCCTCCTGAGAAATTTGTATGCAGGTCAGGAAGCAACAATTAGAACTGGACATGGAACGACAGACTGGTTCCAAATAGGAAAAGGAGTACGTCAAGGCTGTATATTGTCACCCTGCTTATTTAACTTCTATGCAGAGTACATCATGAGAAACGCTGGGCTGGAAGGAGCACAAACTGGAATCAAGATTGCCAGAAGAAATATCAATAACCTCAGATATGCAGATGACACCATCCTTATGGCAGAAAGTGAAGAGGAACAAAAAAGCCTCTTGATGAAAGTGAAAGTGGAGAGTGAAAAAGTTGGCTTAAAATTCAACATTCAAAAAATGAAGATCATGGCATCTGGTCCCATCACTTCCTGACAAATAGATGGGGAAAATAATGGAAAAATGACAGACTTTATTTTGGGGAGCTCCAAAATCACTGCAGATGGTGACTGCAGCCATGAAATTAAAAGATGCTTACTCCTTGGAAGGAAAGTTATGACCAACCTAGATAGCATATTGAAAAGCAGAGACATTACTTTGCCGACTAAGGTCCGTCTAGTCAAGGCTATGGTTTTTCCAGTGGACATGTATGGATGTTAGAGTTGGACTGTGAAGAAAGCTGAGTGCCGAAGAATTGATGCTTTTGAACTGTGGTGTTGGAGAAGACTCTTGAGAGTCCCTTGGACTGCAAGGAGATCCAACCAGTCCATTCTGAAGGAGATCAACCCTGGGTGTTCATTGGAAGGAATGATGCTAAAGCTGAAACTCCAGTGCTTTGGCCACCTCATGTGAAGAGGTGACTCACTGGAAAAGACTCTGATGCTGGGAGGGATTGGGGGCAGGAGAAGAAGGTGATGACCGAGGATGAGATGGCTGGATGGCATCACCAACTCGATGGACATGAGTTTGAGTGAACTCCGGGAGTTGGTGACGGACAGGGAGGCCTGGTGTGCTATGATTCATGGGGTCGCAAAGAGTCAGATACGACTGAGCGACTGAACTGAACTGAGGGGTCTGGGAGACTGAGAAGTAGAAGGCGCCCAGTCCCTTCCACCGGCGGATCCACCCGCCCTCTGCCCTGACTCACCCTTCTTCACGGCCACGGTGAGGGTGGTCGTGCTGCTCAATCCCTGCTGGTCTTTCACTGTTAAACGGAAGTGGTAGGTACCCACCTGAAGACCGCTTACTGTGGCTATAGCTTTGTCGAAGTTTTCCATCTCCACTGTGCTGGGGCCTCTATGAAACATGACAGTCATTAACAATGGGCTTAGGGTATGAAAGTCTGAGGATGCCAGGCATGTTGTTTGTTATAAACGTTTTGTTTTTTTTTTTAATGACAATAATATATACCATCTAGAGAATTCTAAGATAACTTTTTACTCATTTAGATTCTCGAGTTCTGTGTAAGAGGCACAAGCTAAATCCTATTTCAGACAAAAGCTGCTGGATTCCTGGGGAGAGGATTTGGGGGTTCTCGTTTTCGTTTTTTTTTTAATTGAGCTGTCAGTGAAATGATCTGTTTTTAGAAGATGGAGCCTTAGAAACCACTCCTACTTCTTTCGTTCTTTTTTATTTTGTACTGTGTGGCACGCAGGATCTTAGTTAGTTCCCTGAGCAGGGATCAAACCTGCATCCCCTGCAGAGGAAGTGCACAGTCTCAACCAGTGTATGGCCAGGGAATTCCCTCTCCTATTTCTTCTTTAAATAAAATCTGCTAAAATCCTCAGCTATCTTTCAGGAGAATATGGAAGAGGTGGTGATCAAGCCAGGTAACTGATTTAAGAGAGGAATTACAGCAGAGTTGTGAAGACTGGGCTCTATAGTCAGGAAGACCCAGGTTAACTCCGGGATCTTGCTCTGTCTGGACAACTATAAGCCCTGTGATCTCACTTATCTCTGCAAGCCTCAGTTGCTTTACCTTTAAAATGGGAATAGTAGTATTTACTTCCTAATAACTGATCTAGCATTCCACAAGATTAAGCACGTAAAGTACAAAAAGAATGTCTGAGGATACAGGAATCCCCTTGAACTCCGCACTTCTGCTATAGTCACTGCAGGTGGTTTGAGAGTGTGTAGGTGCGGGGGGCTCTCATGAGGAACCCCCACCCAGGTTCCCCTGCACCTCCTCTGTTATGAAGCTCACCTCACCCCAAGACTGCCCTGTCCACCTGCCCTCCACTGTCAAGAAATGCCCATCTTGTCCATCTACACCTGATGGAGAATTTAAACGATGGTGCCCCTCCTCTTCTAGAAACTAGCTTAAATCCTGACTCCTCAATAATCTCAAGTTGATTGCTTAATCTGGATCCTCCAGAGAACGGGTAGTATTAGCACTGAGCCAGGGTGTGAACCCAGTACTCGGTGATGAGATGGGCAGGCTACCTGACACGCTCCCAGCGGTAGAAGACAATGCCGTGGTCATCGCTGCTCCTGCTCCCATCCAGGGTGGTGCTTTCCACTGGGAGGATCAGCTCCTTATCTGGGCCGGCCACAGCCACCGGAGGCCTGTTGTTTTCTAGAATTATAGAAATGGTGTGAAGAAGTAACATCTCTTTGCATGAAGTCTGCCATCCTCTGATTTCTTGATTTAAGCCAATTACTCATATTCGGATCAGATGGCTACTAGAGTGTGCCCTGTCCTTTGGGAATCCTGGGGGGATACGTGCAGTCTCTTAGCTGACCCAGGAATTAAATATTCCAAGCTTAGACTGGGATGACAGATAGCAAGAAATACTCTTCTGTAATATGTACATCTCTGGTTTCTTGAAGAGACCTCAAAAGTCATGGAGTGGAACTCTAGTCAATTGCCAAAGTCTGGCCACAAGCCTTCTGTGTATCAAGCCACACATAACTACCAGGCTCTTCAAGAATGCCCTTGAGCTTTGGGGCAGAGTGGGGCATGGCATCAGAGCCCACAGTGACTCTGCAGATGGCTCTCATTTGTCCTTTGTGCTATAGTTTAGGGACACCGTCAGGACACAATTCAGAACCACAAAAGAAAACTGGCTTTATATTAAGATTTAGCTCCTGCAGCCCCAATTTCTTGACAGTTCAAAGACTTGCTTAAGAGAATTTCCACCAAATTTGACTGGTCTGAAGCCCAGAAGCCCAGATGCCATTTCTGTTTTAATCTCTGGGGCTAAATTCCTTTCCTGTTTCACCTACCAGGCTGGACAGTCACGGTGACCACAGCCGTGGACTGTTGCTTCGAAGAGTCTGTCACCATCAGCTGAAACGTATAATCTCCTTCCTCCATTGCAGACAAATGAAGGTATGGTGTCTTTACTCCCTAAGTCATAGCAAATACAGAAATGAAAAAAATAATAATAATATTAAAGAAGCAAAAGTAATCAGCATGACAGAATGAAAAACTAGTGATTTTACTAAATGTGGAGAGCCTGCTTTTAAAAAATATATACATGTCCCAGGAAAATGGGATCTAAAGTCCACAGTATATCCTCAGACACTGTTTAAAGAATATAAATTAATGTAGTCTTTTTGGAAGTCAATATGGCAGCATCCATTCAAATGTTAAAAGTACACACTCTTCAACCCAGCCTTTCTACTGAGTATCTACCCTAAAGAAAAGCCCACATGTGTAATAATGGAAGCTCGCCCATGGATGCTAACATACTGCCTATAGAAAAAAAAAGAAAAGGGAACAACCCAGACGATCAGCAAAAGAGAAACAGCCAAGCCCACCATGATACACTATGGGATGCTAGCTGCAAAGAAAGACGTTTAAAAGAATGAAGTAGATGTTCACACTAAAAAGTGGAAAGATATCAAAGATATAATATGAATCAAATAAAACTGCAACAATGGCTACAGGGTGGTAGATACTAATATATGTACTTTACACACATACAAACACAGAGAAGATTCTGGACACACACAGGTTAAACTCATCACAGTAATTATCTCATATAAAGGGACTTGGTTGAGGTCAAGGCGTGTTTCCGCTTTATCAGAATTTGAGTTTTTTTAACCACAGGAAATCAATCACGATCAAAAATAATTTTTTGTTATTTTCCCCCATATATTATCATCTCTCGAATTTTTCTTTTTGTGCATGTATTCTTTCTTTTTAATTTTTTTTGATGTACAGTTGATTTACAATGTTTCAGGTGTCTAGCAAAGTGAATCAGTTACACATACACATATTCTTTTTCAGATTCTTCTCCATTATAGTGTATTATAAGATATTGATTAGAGTTCAACACCTGCACTATACAGTGGGTCCTTGATGTAAAATAACTCTTTTAAATGCTAGGACAACAATACTTTTCAATAAGGCTGTTGTTTTTTCAGTTGAGTATACAGTAGTTTACCCTTGGACTATATCCTGCCAGGCTTCTCTGTCCATGGAATTCTCCCAGCAAGAATACTGGGTAGGTTGCCTTGCTCTCTCCAGGGGATCTTCCTGACCCAGGGATTGAAGCTGGGTCTCCTACATTGCAGGCAGATTCTTTACCATCTGAGCCACCAGGGAATCCCAATACAGTAGGTCCTTGATGTAAAATACATTTTTTAAATGTTGAGACAACAAAACTTTTCAATAAGGCATTTTTTTTTTTCAGTTTGAGTATACAGTAGTTCAACCTTGTTGCCTCCAGGTTAATACCCCTTTGGTTATTTTTGCTCCTTTGTTGGAAATATTCCCAGCTGTTGCCTGTGCTTAAAGTTTATGGCATCCTGGAAAGGATTTTTAAATTTAAGTCCTATCATAATGTATTTACGTTCACAGATCCTATGATTCTCTATAAATTTCTGTTCATGTGTTTCTTTTAGTTTTAAAGGAAAAAAAATTTTTTTTAATAATAGAAAATCAAGTATGTTATCACAAGGGGAGTTATTTGAAATACATTCTTTTAAGACTTTAAAAACGGGCTTTCCCCTACTTTGACTCAATAGAGCAAAGTACTTCTTTTTCTGGAAAGCTCTTAGAGAAAGTATAATTTCCAGTACATGACTCAAAATTAACATGGTTACAGGAATGCTACGCACACAGTTAAAAGGAAGCTTGCAGCAAATGGGAACTGAGCGGACAAATTTACTGAGAATTTTTAGTCTAAGTATAAAGGAGTCTGGTTTAAGAGCTTATCTTTGTGATTGTCCCAGTTCATAAAAAAAATTACTCCTTTCGACACCTTAATCAGTCAACCAAAAGCCAGCAGCATCCTTACTGTGGCTAATCTGAGAGTGTTTACAGGAAGTGGGCAGATGCACAGAGCAACGAGGTTAGCCCTGCAGTCCGGCACAAGTGACTTCCTGTGGATCCAGATCCCATAGACATGGATGCACTGCCCCATTAGCTCTGGGCACATCATTCTCAGAAATTAAGGGAAAGAAATTTTGAAATATTTTTTAAGTGAAAAAATGCAAAATAGTCCATCTTCTTGTTTGTATCCAAACTCCTCTGAATCTGAATTCTTCACCCAACAGCTGCAAACAGCATTTGCCACAACTCTCAGGTAGAGATGAACACTACATCACGTGCTCTCTAAGGGTAGCCAGAGGACTCACAGCTCTTTCAAGTTCCATGCATCCAATCGGTCATTTTTAATTCATCATAATCACAAAGCTCTTCCCAGAAAGATCAAAAAAGTAAAGTAGGTCAGTCTTCATGGACTGTCTGACTTCATCACAAACACTAACAAGAAATTTGTCTTGGACCGGTGAGATGGTGTTTGAAGAAGAAAAGGAAGGGAGCAATGTAAGGTACTATCTTTTTTTTCCATTAAACTCTTAAATAACAACATAACTTCAAAGGTACCAAGCTGGTTAGCAGCAATAAGTAAGCAGCTCACATACACGCATACAAATATAGCAACATTTCAAGGTTATTATAGACAGATACATTAGAGATTGGAACCAATCAAAAGGTAAATACAAAGAGATCTCAACAAGAGACCGCTGAATCTAGAGACGATAACATGCAATTTATAAAACGAGGAGGAACAAAATACACAGGAAATGTCTGATAATGAGGTTTAGACTAGATTACTTCTAATGTTTATCCTAATACGTACTAAAATAATATTTCTGTAGCAAATGTTGGGTCAGCCTTTTCCCAAACGAACCTCAAGGTCAAGTTTTCAACATTCAAGGTCGACATTTCAACTAGGACCTGCTTAGTTGCTATTCCGGGCTTACATAGAGTGAGTGAGGGAAAGCGACATAAATTTAGAAGATTTGTGAGTTTAGCTACTCTCCTGATGGTTATAATAGGCGACTTTATAAAACATGTTTTCCGAATTTAGCTTTCCCCTTGTACCAATATTTTAGATGGATGGATGGATGATGGACAAAAAGACAGACAGAAAGAAAAAGAGATAGTCTGAGAGACAGATGAACAGACAGCTAGAGAAATAGAAGTCTGAAGGCAGGATGGAGAACGCACCTGCATAGCCACCTCTTGGTTCTCACTCCCAGGCACCAGGGACCACTCATAGAGGACAATCTGGTGATCATCACTGCTCTGGTTTCCATTCAAAGTGATGGAGTTTTGGGGCAAAGTTATAGTCTGATTTGGTCCCGCATTGGCAACTGGTGGGTAGTCCACAGCGCTGCTGACTATTAGGGCTGCCGTTGTGGAGTTAGTGGCTCCATCTGAGTCTGTAACAGTCAACCTAGTGAAAGGACAGGAGGCTATTATACTGCATGAATATGCCAAATCTTAAGGCAAGTGGTCAGCTGAGTCTGCCTATGTATATTTCTCAGAACAGCTCAGAGCAGAAACTTGAAGATGAAGCTGAGGAAAGAAGAGACCTGAGGATATATTTTTTGCTGTTGATTTATTTTTAGCTAGCAATACAGTCACATGATAGGGTTTTCTTTTATGTGGATTTCTCATGATTCTTCTAGATGCTGGATGAAGAAAACAACCCTGGCCAACACAGAAGCCTCTCTCTATTACCTGAGATTCAGAATATATCAGTTTAAGTCCTGCTCTCAGGCCTGAACATGTAGAGGCAGAAAATCACTCACAAATTTCAGATACAAAGCCTTTTAAATTTTTTCATTCTTTCCTAGAGGACTAAGTATTAAGTGTTTTCAGGACACTCCTTGCAAAGCCATTTTAGAATTGCTGCTAAGTCACTTCAGTCGTGTCTGACCCTGTGCGACCCCGTACACGGCAGCCCACCAGGCTCCGCTGTCCCTGGGATTCTCCAGGCAAGAACACTGGAGTGGGTTGCCATTTCCTTCTCCAATGCATGAGAGTGAAAAGTGAAAGTGAAGTTGCTCAGTCGTGTCTTGACTTTTAGTGACCCCATGGACTGCAGCCTAGGCTCCTCCATCCATGGGATTTTCCAGGCAAGAGTACTGGAGTGGGCTGCCATTGCCTTCTCCAATTTTAGAATTAAGCACTTTCAGATACAAATGATACTCAACCTACACAAACAACAGAGAAAGAGCTGCACTGACCTCCTGTAGTAAACTCACTGGTGATGTGGCAACTGGATCAGTGAGATAAGGCCACTGTATCTTTCTGCAATAAAGATGTTAATTCAGGGTAGCAGTGCATGTTTAACAGGTATAAACAGGACTATGAGAATGAAGCTCTGGAAAGAATACAGGACATATTTGTAGCTAAGGTACTTACAGGGGGCCCAGGTATTCTGGGCCTCTAAGGAGATCAGCCCTGGGATTTCTTTGGAAGGAATGATGCTAAAGCTGAAACTCCAGTACTTTGGCCACCTCATGCGAAGAGTTGACTCACTGGAAAAGACTCTGATGCTGGGAGGGATTGGGGGCAGGAGGAGAAGGGGACGACCGAGGATAAGATGGCTGGATGGCATCACTGACTCGATGGACGTGAGTCTGAGTGAACTCCGCGAGTTGGTGATGGACAGGGAGGCCTGGCGTGCTGCGATTCATGGGGCCGCAAAGAGTCGGACACGACTGAGTGACTGAATTGAACTGAACTGAGCCCACATATTCCATACAACCAAGATCCAAACTCCAGTTCTCACTCTGACCGGAAACCAAACACCTAAGATCCTTCCTCCACAACCAAGTTTAGTCAGGATACATTCTGAGTCCTTAAATAAATGACTCGAAAATGACCCAAGATTCTACTCTAAGAAGTCATTAGTAGAAGAAAAAGAACAAAGTAAATCAAAAGTAAATAGAAGTAAATAAATAGTAAAGATAAGAACAGAAAAGAACAAATTAGAAAACAAGCAAATAGATTAAAGCAGTTCTAGTTAGGTTCTATGAGAAGATAAATAAAATTAACAAACCCCTTAATTAAACTAATCGAGAGAAAAAGAGAACATAAATCACCAATACTGGAAATGAAAAAGGGGTTATCATCACAGATCCTACAGACTTGAGAGGATAATATGAAGATATTATGAGCAACTTGATTCCAAAAAACATGATGATTTAGTAGGAATCCACAAAGTTGTTGAAAAATACAATTTACTAAAAACTGACACAGGAAAAAAACAGATAAACATCATTATTAATCAACTATATTCCAATATAAAACTTAAAAAAAGAAAAAGTTAAAAACAGAAAATCTAAATAGCCTTACATCTATTAAAGAAATCAAATTTATTATCAAAACTTTCCCAAGAAGAAAATTCCAGGCCCAGATGATCTTACTGGTTAATTCCATCAAACATTCAAGAAAAAAAAATGCCACCAGTTATTCATAAATAATTCAGAAAATAAAGGAGATGACCTTGTTTTATTTGGCCAGTATAATCCTCACACCAAACCTTAACAAAGACAAATGCAGAGGGAGAGAAAGACAGAAAAAAGCATAAACCAAATCTTTCATGAGGACATTTAATTTATTTTTATAAATATTTTATAAATATTTATAAAAATATTATCAACTTAAGCCCATGCTATATAAAAAGAATATCATGATAAAATAGGGCTTACTCCATAAATGTAAGGTTGACTTAACATTCAAAAATCTCACACAGTACATAAAACTAACTCAAAATAAATCACAGATTTAATATAAAACCCAGAAATACAAAAACTTAAAGAAAGAAACCAGGATCTTTGCAATTTGGGGAATAAACAACAGCTACCTAGATAGAACCCAAAAAGCATGAAACAGAAAAAAACTGATAGATTAGACAATCAAAATTTAAAACTTTTGCCCTTTAAAAGCTACCATTAAGAGAACAAAATTTCATATACTGGGAGGAAATATCAATAACACATATATAACATAAAGAACTTGTTTCAGAATGTATAAAAATTTTACAACTAAATAAGACAAACAATGTAATTTTTAAAATAGGAAAAAGATCTGAATGGAGCTGCACAAATGAAGTTACACAAATGGCCAAGAAACACCTACAATATGCTTAATATCATTAGTTATCAGGAAAATGCAAATTAAAACCATAATGAGATATCACCATCCATCAAAGTAGATAAAATTTAAAAGAATGATTACATCAAGTGTTGGTAAGGATGTGGAGGTTGAAAACTTCATATACTATGAGTGGGAATGTAAAATAATATACTCACTTTGGGAAAGAGCTTGGAAATTTCTTAAAATGTTGAACAAACTCAACACAGGACCTAATTCTTCCATTGGTGGGTATTTACCCCAGAAAAATGAAAATATATGTCCACAAAAGACTTATATGCAAATGTTCACGGCAGCTTTATTTATAATAGTTCAAAGCTAAAAAACCCCAGAGTCCATACTAGATGAAAGGATAAGCAAACTGTGGTATATCCATACATTGGAATAGTACTCAGCAATTAAATAGAACATGCTATTGATAGAGACAACAGCATGGATGAATATCAAAATCATTCGCTGAGTGAAAGAAACCAAACAAAGAGGAGCACATATTGTACAATTCCACTTATATGAAATTCTAGAAAGTTTGGGATAATTTAAAGTGGCAGAGAGCAAGCCAGTGGTTGCCCAGAGACAGGGACGGAGGGAGGAAGGGATCGCCAAGGGGCATGAGAAAACTCTGGGGATGATGGAAATGTTTATTATCTTGATTCTGACAACGATGCAACAGGTATATACATATGTCAAAACTCATCAAATTTTATATCTTAAATATGTGCAGTTTATTATACTTTAGCTATACCTTAAAAGTTATAAAAAGATAAATAGATAAATCATATAACTCTGCCTCACACTGACTCAGAAGATAGAAACTTTCTTTCATGTTTCTCAACACAGCAAAATAGGTGCCATCCCATACTGTTAATGACAACCAAATCCAGACACTTGTAGTTTATATTACTGATCAGAGTACAAAGTGGTTGCCAACCAAAACCCCCGACAAAACCAAATCTGCCCTGTCTCCTGATGAAAATGAAAAGATGCGTCAATTTAAGGAAAGAGTCAAATGATCAGTGCTGGAAACTGAGCCCACTTGCCTGAAAGTATAGTTCCCAGGAACAAGGTTAGACAGATGTAAGACCGCGGAATCAGCTGAGGTCTTCTCTTCTCGGGAGGGCCCATTAACTTCTTCCCAGTGATAACTCACGATTTTAGTATCATCTGTACTTTCTAGAAAGATTGAAAAATACATGAAAACTAGAATTAAATACAAGGATATTAAAACATCAATTTCATGATTAATATCATTGGGTGTTTAAATTTGTATTTATTTGAAATTATTTAATTGCAAAGATTTCAATGGCCATATAATATGTGTTAAAAGGAAGATTTCTTCTTCTCTCTAAATTATCATCATGATTTTTCTCCCAGATTTCCACCAGATTTGAGTCAGGGTGTCTCCACTCAGTTGTGAATTTAAATGGCACAGTGACAGGCACTATTGCTTTTTTTTTTTCTTTAACTCACTTTAACTACAGTACATGATATCTTACTGATAATTTAAGTAAGTATATGACTGACAGATTCATAAAGAATTGAGAGGTGCTTCTATATAATTACAAAACACCTTTTACCACCCTAATCATTAAGTGTAAATCCAGAGAAAGACTGTACCCTCCATGAAAACCTCCCACCTCTACTTCAAAACAGAATAAACAAAATGTACTATGCAGAATAACAGTAATTTAGACCTAGAAGGGAGCCAGTTTCATCTCACTCATTTATGAAAACAAACTTCCATGTGACAGATTAATCCTGAACAGTTTCCTATAACCAAGCTACACTGAATTAGAGGAATCAAGACATAATGCATTCTCTCATAAATATTTTCATTTAAAATGTGCTTTATTTTCATGTTGCTAAGGGGGCAATATAGACATTTATATTGGAATAGATGCAAAAGACTGTGTCAATGTGATTTGTAGATATTTCCGTATCTGTGCAGACTTGGAGCAACACTAGTGACTGACAGGTACTCTTCTCCTAGGAACCAAGGCAAGTATTCTTCACTCTCCGGATTTGCTATTACCTTTGTGATTTGACAGACATAAATGCAAATACCAGTAACACTGATACTGTTGAACATATTTTGAATACAGTGTCAAACACAGGATATATTTTCATCTATTCTCATTTGCCTGGACCCACGAAGTTACACTGGGGCCCTTCCACATAGGCTAATTGAAGGAATGAACTCTGAATTAAATGAACAAAACTCTACCTGCCCGCACTAAAGACACCCCTTCTACCATTTGTTAAAAGTGACTTTCCAAAGGCTCATCACATAGACCGCATCGAAAGGAGAGTCTTTCCTAATTGCTTTAATTCCCATGCAATAGCTAGGCCCTAAAGGACTTTTCTCATAGACAAATGAGACATAACTGAAGGGAAACTCAGCCCAAGGCAGAGAAGTTGTGCTAAAGCAGCTGAAGGACTTGAATATACAGACAGATGCCCATCTATTAAGTCCTCTCAGCTTCAGCAGAGAGTTCCCATTACATTTCATGGTTCATGGGGCCAGACCCCCGACATGGGGCAGGGTACCCACGGCTGCCGTCGATGAGAGCCACTGTCAATGGCAGGGAGAGCTCCTGTCTCTCGGGAGAAGCGATTGCCGTGGGAGGCAGGTTGACTCTTCCGGCTGTGAGACAGAAAAAAATGACAAGGACTGAGTCACGTTGTGTTCTGTACACACCATCCCCTAAATAAACCATCTGACTTTCAAACACACTGGTCATCAATATCCTGTCCAGACGGTGTTTACCCTACAGGGCTTGAGTGTGCAGAGGGCTTGTTAATGTTTTGGGATGTTTCCATACATTTTAGGAGCATGTCTGCGGGTTTAGATTTTTGCACAAAAACCCCAGGTTCAATGAACACGTGTAATAACAACCAAGGCATTGGTGACAGAGTTTGAGCAGCAGCTACAGAAGAGGAGCCCTGGAGTATGGTTCCAGCTCCTATGATTAACTGGATCTTCAATCTTTGACTGAAGGCTCCCTCATCACCCCTGAGGTAGAAGCTGGAGCGGGGGTTGGCACCCAGTTGGTCCACTGCCCTTCTGTCCAGTGGAGGGGATGGAGGAGGTTCAAGACCACACCACGCTCCATGCACAGAGCCAGAGCTGTGCCCACCCTGACAAAGGGCCACTGTTTCTAACTCACACAACCGCACTGACCTATGGGCTCGTGGTGGCCTGAAAGGACCAGGGGGCTTGAAAGCCCATGGCATGCATTTTCCTCGACCCGTGAGGCGCTCAGTTAAATGTATTTGAAAAGCCCTTTCACCTAAGGTCAAGCTGAGTCACAGTGAACCAAGGTAGAAGAGTGTCAGATGGAGGAGGCTAAGGCACAGACAATTTGCCACTGACTTGAGGCTTCCCTGGTGGCTCAGATGGTAAAGAATCTGCCTGCAATGCAGGAGACCCAGATTCGATCCCTGGGTGGGGAAGATCCCCTGGAGATGGGAATGGCAACCCACTCCAGTATTCTTGCCTGGAGAATCCCATGGACAGAGGAGCCTGGCAGGCTATAGTCCATGGGGTCACAAAGAGTCGGACAAGACTTAGTGACTAACACTTAAGAAGAGAAAGCAACAAGCTTGCAACCCTTTACAGCAGTGTCAATTAAGTACTAAGAACTATACTAAGAAAGCAGAAAGGAAAAAAAAACCAATGTCATCTTTGCATGGTCTCTACAATGGTGTCCAATGTAAAAGTAAATAATATATTACCGTGTAGTTCAAGCACCAAAAGGCGAGGGAGACCTGTACCACAGGAGGATATTCTCTTCCACAAGCTTACCTGGCTTCACGGTGACATTTACAAATCCCTCTCCAAAGGCATTTTCACCAGAAACCGCTACTTTGAAGGCATAACGTCCTACTGACAACTGCAAGATAAAGAAAAGTTACACCAGCAAATGTGCAAACAACAGGATGGGTCCACTGCCTGGAAGATCCTTAAATATTCCAGAAGCTGTTCTCCGGAAGTCAGCACAGAACGGAGGCTTGGGACCTAGGGACACACTGCCACGTCTGAAGCCTGTACTCTAGAACACTGACAATCAGCTGGGAAGGACTTCAGCTTCATCACAGACGTTCACAGGCCTTACAGAGGCATTAGTGAGATGGACCAGCCAAGGGCGGGCATTCGCAAAGTTGTATGTATGGGAATCCTGCATTTTTACCAAGCTGGTGGGTCAGCTGTCTGTGGTCCAGGTGCCAATCTTTGAGAAACAGCGCTCAGTGACAAGGGGACGGTGATGCTAACTTGTGTTGTACCCGTAGCTGTGCGGTCTCAGAAATGAAGACAACATAATCGTCTATGGCCCTCTAAAATGAGGACATGTTTCCTCCTGTGATGGCTTACATCTTGGAGCAATATTTGGTAGTCAAACCATTTGTGAACTGGAATGAATTTTTGGCAATCCTAGAATTGTGCCTAAGAATCAGAGATGACCAGAGCGTCTCTGACACTGCAAAAGGGGCAAGGGTTGGAACACAGGCTTTAACCTCACTACAGAGACCCACATCAGCCTGGGCAACCAGCCTTCTTTCCCAGACTGATATGCCAAGTAAGTCAAACGAAGAAAAAGTTCCTGAAAGCCCCTTTATTCATATCTACCTGTCTGCCTACATGCTTGAAATATAATTCATTAATGTGTGTGCTCAGTTGCCCAGTCACGTCCAACTCTCTGTGGCCCCAGGACTGTAGCCCACCAGGCTCCTCTGTCCATAGCTCTTCTTTTAATCTTAACCATAACAGAGACTTCTGGGTTCAACAGCTAAGAAGATAACACCTGAATTTTTAGGTACGCTGTCAATTACAACCAGTCACCAGTTACTTACTTGAGAGACATTAAGAGCCTGCGTGTGTCTCTGTTTTATTTCTCCTTGGTAGTCTTCAGGGTGGCTTATTAAACTCCATTCATAGCTGTAAGTTGTTTCTGAGAGCCAAAGAGAAGTATGGGTAGTTATAAATTCTTAGAAGTCACTATAATCTGGGCAGAGGAAAGAAAGTGAGAGTCTTCAATCTCTTAGCAGAAATTAACTTAGGCATGTTGAACCCAACTTTCAAATATCATCCAAGTAAGGAATAATAAGGTTTATGTACCTTTTGAATGTAAAATTTCTTTATTATAAGAACACATAAATTATAAAAATTGAGAAAATTAGAAAGGTTTTTTTTTTTTAAAAAAAAAAAGGGCCCCAATTTCATTGTTTGCACTTGATGGCTTTCCTTCTGGACTGCTACACCTGCCTATACAATATAAATTTTAACATAATATAATCCACTGTGCTATGGATTTTTTTCTCCTTTATTTTTCTCCTTTTAATAAAAAGCAAGAAGATTTTAATTCATCTGTTGTAGGGGTTTATATAAGGACGTAAGAACAGATTAAACCTCTATATGTTAAGATGAACCTATCTTCTACTTTGTGATACTAGTCATTAAGGCATGATGTACTTCAGCTGAAACGAATAAATTAAAAACACCAAGTATTATCATTTTTGCCTAAATTTTGATCCATGTGTGACAGGGAGAAACGAATAAAGGAGCTAACCTGAATGAGAAATATTCGAACGCCAGAGGAATGAATATATTTTGAGAAAGAATGTATTTGACAGGTCACAAGGTCAAATGTTTGCTGAACAGCAGAGTGCTGGACCAGTAGGAGAAAGAGCATTTTAAACAACACGTTTTTGAACAGCTGTCATCACTACAGTGTCTGCAAACAAACCTGTGTGCACGTGCGACCTCCCTCAGCCGACAGGAGAATCGCTCCAGGTTCTGCGGGCTGTGTGTGCTAAGTCGCATCAGTCGTGTCCAGACTCTATGGACTGTAGCCTGCCAGGCTCCTCTGTCCATGGGATTCTTCAGGCAAGAACACTGGAATGGGGTGCCATTCCCTTCTCCAGGAGATCTTTCTAACTCAGGGATCGAACCTGTGTCTCTTATGTCTCTCGAACAGGGAGGTGGGTTCTTAACCATTAGTGCCACCTGGGAAGCTCTCTTATTACAAGTAAAAAGCAAGCATATGGAAACCTCTCCTGTTCTAAGATTATCACTCTGTTTTGCATCATTGGAAATGTAGGACTTGGGACTTCACTGGTGATCCAATAATTAAGAATCTGCCTTGCAATGCAGGGGACATGGGTTCGATCCCTGGTCAGCGAACTAAGGTCCCACATGCCGCAGAGAAACCAAGCCCAAGCAAAGCAACGACTGAGCCTGCGCATTCTGGAGTCCATGAGCAATAGCTGCAAAGCTCATGCACCCCAACAAAGATCCTGTGTACTGAAACTAAGGCCCAATGCAGCCAAATAAATAGATAAGTATTTTTTAAAAACGTAACTCTCGACTTAAAAAAAAAAAAAGAAAATGCATGACTTTTTATTCTGACCAATTAAAGGAAATGTACTGGATTTAATTCCTATCCTCTTACTCCGTTTTAAACTATTTCAACAAACTTTAAAGCTTATGATTATCAAAGCCTCAAGAGTGACATTTCCAGGTTGTGAAAAGGAATCCAAGTTGTAAAAACCCAGTAAAGACTCCTTAAGAACACACCAGCTAATGGGCCCTCTACGGATCCCAGTGTGTTAGTCTCTTAGTCGTCTCCGACTCTTTGCAACCCCATGGACTGTAGCCTGTCAGACTTCTCTGTCCATGGAATTCTCCAGGCAAGAATACTGGAGTAGGTAGCCATTCCCTTCTCCAGGGGATCTTCCAGACCCAGGGATGGAACCTGTGTCTCCTCCAGAGTAGGCAGATTTTTTAATCTCGTGAGCCACCAGGGAAGCCCAGTGTCCCAGAAAGAAAGAAAAGTGAAGTCTCTCAGTCGCGTCCGACTCTTTGCGACCCTATGGACTGTAGCCTGCCAGGCTCCTCCATCCGTGGAATTTTCCAGGCAAGAATACTGGAGTGGGTTGCCATTTCCTTCTCCAGGGGATCTTCCCGACCCAGGCATCGAACCCGGCTCTCTCCACACTACAGTCTGAGCCACCAGGGAAACCCACTGGTCCCAGAGGAAAGTCACACTCTCACCTGCAGGTGGCGCTGGCACAACAGAAGCCTTCAGTTCAACTTCATCTGCTGGTGAAGTTATGACTAGGTTCTGGCCAGCAGACACCATGAGCTGTTTCACTGAAAGTTAATTAGAAATTGTCCATTTCATCATATACTTTAATGATGCTACATTACTGTCCTATAATAGATTTTTTAAGTATCCATGAAATAAAATAACACACTTCTGTAGTAGTTCTTCATCTGACTTTATCAAAGATACTTTTTCCCCTCTGACTAGTAACTGAACTGTACCCCATATTAGGCTTCACGGTAGATTTCATCAATTTAAAACTGTCTATGTGAGTAGGCACTGTGGGGAAAATAATGCCTCAGGTTGACTGAGCAAGGTGTCAGTGACAAGAGTTGTGAGAAACAGGTGGGATACTGTGGGTCAGGTCTATTTTTCCCTCTTACCACCAGCTTTGCTTGACTCTCTAGTAGGTGCTATTTTTAGCCATAAAAAGATGGAGTATAATCATAAGCGTTTCTGAATCATTATTCATACACCACTCAGTTCTTCTGATAGTAACCTCATGCACTGCTGCAATGGCCTTGCTCTTGGAACATTTCCAAGAGAAAATAAATCCAGGCAACCTCAATGCTAAAAAGGCTATTTTAACTCAAGCAGTAGGCACATCCACTCTCACTAAATCAGCATTCAGAACAATGGTTCCTTGCTCTATAGCCAAGATTACACTGATACATTCAATTGACTAGACTCAACAGGACATCAGCCTCACTCGTAAAACACAATTGAGATAGGTCAAGATATCACACAGAGAAAAGCAAAGACTAAAAAAAGAGGCTGAGTGCTCTCTAGAGGTCCCAGCTACTTGGAGATGTTAGAGGGACATGTGGCTCATTTAAATCCACGTTTCTCCTCCTGGTCTGTATCCAGTCCCTTGAGTGCCTTCCTAGACCAGCTATAGAGGGTTTGCTGCCCTCTCTGGCTCCTCTTCCCCGTCACTGACTCTTTGTAAGAAAGATCAGCAATTGTGAACTAAGAAAGGACACTGGTTCCAACCCCTCACTTTAGAAATTGAGCCCTAGAAAGGCAATATGAGTTGCCCAAGGTTATGTGGATCACCAGCAACAGATATTTAACTAATTTAAATGTATTCATTTCAACAGTCGCTTATTTACCAGACTGAACACTGCCAAGGGCTTTAAAATGATCAATTCATTTCATCCTCTAAGCTCGCTAAGCAATAGATGCTATTAGAACCCAAGGATGCTAATTCCCAGGCCAGTTTCCTTTTCATTACAGTACTATCCAGCATTTCCTCCAGCATGTCCTTCTCTCTACTGAAGCTCAGGATCAAAGTAAATAACCAAAGAAGACAGTGAAAGTGAAAATAGCTGAGTCATGTCTGACTCTTTGCATCCCCTATACAGTCCATGGAATTCTCCAGGCCAGAATACAGAGTGGGTAGCTGTTCCCTTCTCCAGGGGATCTTCCCAACCCAAGGATCAAACCCAGGTCTCCCACATTGCAGGCAGATTCTGTACCAGCTGAGCCACCAGGGAAGCCCAAGAATACTGGAGTGGGTAGCCTATCCCTTTTCCAGCGGATCTTCCTGACCCAGGAATTGAACCAGGGTTTCCTGCATTACAGGCAGGTTCTTTACCAACTGGGCTACCAGGGAAGCCCAAAAGAAGAGAGGGTAATCCTGAAAGGATATCACCCACAGAAAGGCTCAGGAAACATGACAAAAGTCTCTAGTAACTTCTTGAGTATTAAATCTAATGGGAGCTTTTCAGTCGCTCTATAACACACAGCCCCCTCATCACTTGGCTTCCAACGTGGAGCCCGCTCCTCTCTCCTTCCGTCAGTCCACATCTGCTCGCTCGCTCCTACCTGTCAACCATGACCACCTGGTCAGCTCCGTAGGCTCCTTCTGCTCTCCCAGCTCCTAATTCAACGACAAGCCCAGTGTTCCACCCCTCAGGCCTCTCCCCCCTGGACAGCCTTCATCGATCACCTCTCCACCAGTGACATCTAGCCCTTTATCTTCAGCCCAACTACTCAGCTAATTTTCAGTTCCAGGTATTTATATACCTCAGCGTTCTCTCTGCTCCCATAGCAGCCTCTCACAGCATATTGTATGAGATCCTGTATTGCCATAATGTTTGCCATACTGTTTGCCATATGTATCAAACCATCTATGTATCTGTTAGACTGGTCCTCTAGATCAGAGACTCATGGAGGGAAAAGACAATATCTATTCATTTTTTAAAATTCCCAGTGCCTAGCACTATTTCTGGCAAACAACAGATGCTCAACAATGTGCGCAGAGGGAATGAGCAAACTTTAAAAGTTGTCGCTACTATGAATATACTATTCATAGTATACAAATATAAAATATAGTGTGAACACAGCATGTGTTCAGCACATTTCTTCCAGGTGAATTTTTTAACTTACCTGTCCTGGGAGCAGTGGGAGCAGATCTGAGCTGCTCAGATGGGATGGTGCTGGTGGGAAGGGTTGGAATGCTATGCTCTGTGCTCCACGGGGTGACTGTGAGAACCAGGCTCTTCTCCACAGTGGTGGGGCTGACCTCCAGGCTGGCTGGAGGAGGATCATGGGATGGCATTAGGACCTAGGCGATCAATTACAAGGATAAGTTGATAGAGGGGAAACAAGGTTAAATACAGCCAGGTCAGTAAAAGTCAGGCTAATAAGACAGGGGACCCAAAGGGGGAAGTTGGAGTGCAAAACCCACAGGAAGAAAAGCTGTAACTCAAACATTAACTGGAGAATGGGGCACTGGTATTTACTGAAAAGGGACTCACTTTTGCAGTTCACTTAGCCACATAAAAGGTGAAATGTGTTAATACTTAGTGGTGGGGGAAAAGAACACGGTTAACCTGTGATACTTAATATTTTAATGAAAGTCTTAAAGTGTTTAAGACAATTACAAGGACAGAAAAATACGGAAACTTTGAAAAGAAACATATACCAAAGTGGGGAAAAAAAAAAAAAACCCACTTCTGATAATATCACTACTTAAAAGGCTGTTTAGCAATTTTTAATGCTTGAGATTATAATACAGTCAGTTAAATCCAGCTTTCCTTATTCTAATCTAAGCACTGATATCTTAAATAACATTCTTCTTTTTTTAAAAAAAGAAGTCTTAATTGGTTTATGTTCCTTTATCTTCTGATGTGCCCTCTTGCACCTTGAAATACACTAAATTCTCCCATGACCTGTCCTCCAGTCACTGTATTGCCAGCTGCCTTTGGCTTCCCCTGATCAACTCGCTCACTGCATCTCACCGAGTCCTGGTCTTTCCCAAGCGAGCACCCTCTGGACTCTCAACTGTTCTCCCCACAGGGCAGCCTCCGTGTCTACCTCCCTGAGCTTCTGCTCTTAGCCCTTGAACCTTCCCTCTGCCTCGGTATGTCTTCTCTCCCAAAGGTTCCCACTCTTTTCACCTGTGTTGTTCATGGAAAGTTCCATACAGTTTATGTCCTCTCCTTGGTACCTCGCTCCCCCGATCCAACTGATTCATGTCACTAGTGAGTTTCTAGCAACCTCAGAACCTGTTGGGTCTTGAAGAAACTGCAGGGGGTTGAGAATACATCATCCCCAAATAAGACACTCTGGCAAACTGATTATTTTGAATTAAAGGCACTTGGAAAACCGTCAGTGTAAAAAGAACACTCTGACCCTCCTCTGTCCCCCTGAAAGCAAGAGGCAAATCTCCATGGGAAAGGGACCTTTCCTTTCAAGGATTATCTACAACTTAAAGCAGCTCAAAAAAATTTAACTGGGACTGTTGGGGGAAATTTGTATTTTAGTGGAAAATAAAGCATTGTACCAGGAGGATAGAAGGTAACCTTTCCACCAGAGAGAAGAAATCTAGGGCTGAGAAGGCTGAATAAACAAACCTTGTGTTAAAACAACAGGCCCAAAATAGAGTCACTTATGCCAAGTCCCTAAAGCAAGACTTACAGTTTCAGCTCTCCCGGAAAATGAAGCTTAAACCAGTCAATCAGGAATAATCTTAAGGTAATCTGCTTGATAAACTCCCACTGTCCCTTAAAGGAAAGTAACCTTGCAATAGTCAACCCACTTGCCTGCCTTGTATAATTTCCTTGTTTCCAACTCCCTTCTGCCTAAAAATGTCTTTCATTTTGTACAGCTCCTCGAAACTCCTTTCTATCTGCTATACTGGATGCTGCCTGATTTGAATGCATATATATTTGTTCAAACTCTTAATAATGTTAATATGCTTCAGCTTAATTTTTTAACAGATACGTATCTTAAACATATTTTGTCACCAATTTACTACCCCAAGCCGAAACCTCTTTGGCTTGTCAATTCTTCACAGATTTATTGTTTCTCCTGTTAATCAGGAGGAGAAAAAAAAAAAAAACTTAGAAGAAAAAATTTTTTCTGCTCCTACAAAACCTACCACAAGAGATTTGCAAAGCCTCTGTCTATACATGCTGCATTTTATGGGCTGGCTTCAAAACGTCTAAAAAACCCTCATTCATCTTAGATACCAGCAGAGGCATCTAAATTATCACTAGGTGGCTGACTTGTGAAGGCAAAAGAACTATTTGCTCTTTTAAACAGTCTGGTCACAAGAGCCCAACAGAGGAATAAGATGTTAGGTCTGGAAGGTTCTGAGAGCCATCTTTCTTGCCAATACCTTAATAGGTGCCCTTAAGAGGAAACTTCTTGTGTCCTCCACCTAATGAGGCTGTGTTGTTTAGTTGCTAAGTCGTGCCCAACTCTTGGTGACCCCATGGACTGTAGCCTGTCAGACTCCTCTGTACAGGGCATTTTCCGGGCAGGAGTACTGGAGTGGGTGGCCATTTCCTTCTCCAGGGGATCTTCCCTGATCCAGGGAGGCGCCTCCTGCACCACTGAGCCTGGCTCCAAAGTCAACTCAGCCACCCCCATCACACACACACCAGCCACACCCACCTCTTTCCCAGAGCTGTTGCCAGCTTGCCCGTGGAGCTGAGAAGTCTCTCTCTCCAGTTCTTCTCCTGGAGGTGGGGCAGTGACCAAAGGAAGCAACAACCTCTCTGGAGAGGTTTTCGGGGCCGGGGTCCATGCTGACTCATTTGGCTTATGGAGCTCTGGGTCCTCCAGCTGCTTCTCCGCTGGTGCTGCGAGGCTGTCTCCAGCAGAGGAGTTGAAACCTCCGTCACCTCCGGGCAGCAAGCCCCAGTCCCTGTACTCTGCACTGCCCCGGGGCTCCTGCTTGCTGACAGGCTGGAAGAGGTTCTGCTCCAGCTCCCTGTAGTCATCTGAGTACTCAGACATGTCCAGGCCCCGATCTTTGCCCAGGAAGGGCAGGTCCTTTCTGATATCCTCAGGTAAGTCCCCCCAGATTCCCGACGGGGCGCCCCTGTTCAGCATCACCTCCCCGTAGTGTAGCAGCGGTGCGGGCCTCTGGGCGGGCCTGAGCACAAAGGTCAGGTAAGACCTGATGGAACCCATCTTCTTGGGCTCGCAGCTCTCTTTGTGCGGGCAGCTCACCAGGTAGCAGCGGCCCTCAAACCACCAAGCCAGGTCGCAGCTGGGTAGGTCACAGCAGGCGGATGTGCAGTCCCCCAAGGGGGTGGTCTGAGGCACCGGCATGATTTTGCTAGTTTCCAAGTTAGGAGAGATGATGGCATTGGAATATGTCCTCCCCTCACTGCACTGTGTCCAGGCACAACCTGCAAACACGCCAGCCACCAATAAGGAAACATGGCAGGTCACTTCTGGCAAGCAAATAAACCACCAGCATCTCCTACAGGAAGTCCCCTGCCTTATCGTACAGCCCACCCATCAACACCCTCATCTGTACACCTGTCCTCGCACCCTTCTACCCCAACCCATCCATCCATAGAGTCTTCCATGCGTCCATCTAACCTTCCATCTTCTCTCTTTATATGGTGCTTCTCCACTTAGTGAAGAGAAGCGTTCTTTTCTACGCGTGTATTGCTTTTACACTCTTTGTAACATTTTGTTCCTCGCCCCAAATCCAGTTATAAAGGTTTACTTTAGGAACAATGTCATATTGTTGTTGCTGTTAACTGAATTTTTAAACATCTCAGCTTATTCTGATAACAGGGAATTATCAAAAGAAAGAAACACTCATCCTAAATATAGGTCTAGAACAACTAGCTTTAAGCCGATTCTAAATAATGAACCACAAACGTTGCCAACTGGCAAATCAGTAGGCAGAAGAGTGGTGCTACCTAAGTGTGATCTGCAGACACAGCGGGGCAGGCCACAAACTCTGGGACCAGCCCACGGCATGGTAAGAGAATCTGGGGCTTTTAGAAAACTTGGTAGCAATTTGTCATTCCCTGGCACCCAAGGACAAAATCACTTTTCTCCTTTTTTATGTTGTAAAACAAAGCAGACATTGGAATCTAAAAAATGGTACAAATGAACCTATCTACAAAACAGAATCAGAGAGGTAGAAAACAAACACAGTTACCAAGCAGGGGAAGGGAGGGAGGGATACACTGAGAGGCTGGTGTTGACATATACATAATTAACATATATAAAATAGATAACTATTAAGAACCTACTGTATGGCACAAGGAACTCTACTCAACACTCTGTAATGACCTATGTGGCAATAAAATCTAAAGAAAGAGGGTATATATGTATAACTGGTTCATTCTGCTGAACAGCAGACACTAACACAACATTGTAAATCAACTACACTCCAACAAAAATCAATTAATTAGAAAAAATAAAGAATGTTGCCCACCATTCGGTTCTACAAGGATGAAGTCATTGCCCACTGCAGTCACTGACAGACAGTGTACCCAGAAAGGAATTCAGGATGAAAAGCAGGATGAGGCACTCTGTGCTTTGGAAAAACAGGCCCTTAGATAGTTGGACACATGTCTCAGGAAGAATTCTAATGAGCCCAGATTCTTACATCTTTCCGTACATAGAAAAGCACTAAAATCGTCAGCAGAGATACCTGTTCCTTGTGACTAGCAGCAGCGGTGTACCAGGAGGTGTGCTTGGCGGCATGCATTCTCTTGCCCCAAATAGTATACACACGGGCTTCTTCTCCCCAGTTTTTCAGAGCAGTTCCCTCAGAGCTACTGAGATGTTGTTGCCTGGGCTATAGTCCTCAGGAAGGTCCCTGAATAAAATTGAAACCTACAGCTCTTGCATTGAGTGTTTTTCTTTCAGTAGACAACTTGTTGATATCTTACCAAAGAGTCTGTCTGTGGTAGATTGGAAATAAAAACAAATTGGTCCCTTATCACATATAGTTCCAGGAATGCAGTTCTGCTGAACTCTGAAGAGCAAAAGATCTTTCTAGTGAGTGCTCATCATTGATCATTCTCTTAATAACTGTTACATTTTTCATAATGACAATTAGAGATGACTTCTAACTGGAGGTAAGATAAATGGTTAAACACAGTACAAGAATTCATGTCGTTTGGGACTTCCCTGGCAGTCTGTTGGCAGGGATGCAAGTTCGATCCCTGGTCAGGGAGCTAAGACCCAACATGTCTCCCAGCCAAAAAATCAAAACATGAATGAGAAGCAACATTCTAACAAATCCAACACAGACTTTAAAAAATGGTCCACATCAACATAAGAATCATTTCTTTTTTTCACCTGTATACACATCATCACCATTATAAATTTTTAAGAATCATTCAGTACCAAATATTGACTCAATAGGAAAGTCTAACTGGTCTTATCCAATAAGAATTAGACATAAATATGTATCTTTCCCAGTAAATAAGCAGGCAAACTGCTTTACTTCAACTGAAATGATATTTTCTCAAACCAAATCTATTTTTTTAATCACTTTAATAGTTTTAGCCTTTTGTTTTCTAAAGAAAAGCTTAATCTTTTATCAGATATGGAGAGCGGGAAAATACTCTGTGCTGAACATGACAAAATAGTATATAACCTTTATAATCAAGGTCAAGAGATGATAAAGGGGATAAAATAGGTAGATAAATCTACAACTCCCAGCCCTACTCTCAAAAATACTGTCTTTGCTTGTAAAGACATCACTACATCCCTTTAAATGAAGCAGCCTTTAAATGAAGACCCAAGCTAGAAATTTCTTTCAAACACAAATGGCAGGATACATTTTATTTCCCTTGAACAACTGTTGGGTCACTTCCTTTTGAAAAATATGATTCATAAGAACTATCATGTTTCACTTCTGGCTTTGGACACCAGAAGCTTAAAAGTCAACGTGTAAAACTGTGTCAAAGAAATCATTAAACAGGAAAAAGGCTGTGACCCTGGAACAAGCAAATTGTTCCATGTGGTTGAGAAGCTTGGCAGAAGTCTTCAACACAAAACTTAAAAGCAGTTTTCCCCCAGGTTGCCGGTGGTGGTCTCTATAAGCCTCTAGGGCAGATCATCATTTTGTTCTGCAAAAAATCACCTGAATGGGCTGTTTATCTAGATAAATATACTTTAAGAGTGGATCTGAATAGTAAACAAAGAAGTTTGAGAAGTTGAGTATCGCAACAACTAAACCATCTATTAGACTCACTCAAGAAAGTTCTTGAAGAAACAGGAGAACACTCATAGGTTTGTTCCCTCTACAAAGCCCCAGTCCAATCCATGAACATAGTAAGCACTCCACGGGTATTGACAAATCAACAAAATCAATGGTTAGCATCTTGTCAAAGGTAAAGAGGACAGAGAGAAAAGACAGACAAGCCCTAAATAACATTACTGGGGCTCAATTAACTCAGGAATTTTGAATAAATGAAAAACACTCCATAAGAAAATGACAAAAAGCAGTGAAAAGGCAGGGGTTTTAGAGAAAAAAAAGAGCTCAGACATTAATGACAGCACTTTCCAGAGTACATCAAGCATGGGATAAAGGGTCATTTTGCCTTTTATACTAAGCAGTGGTAAGGTTAATAAGATGGACGTTTGGCATGAGGAGAGTAATATGCAGGCAATGGTAAAGCTTTCCTGACTGTAGTATTTCCTCAAGTGGCTCTTGTACGACCTAAAACTGTGCTTCTTAAAATTTAGATGCTTCAGGCTCCTAAGTCACACCCACTAGGAGTTCTGATTCAGTAGGTCTGGATGGGGCCTAAGAAGACACATTTTAACAAGGGTCACTCCCAGGTAAACCTCAGTGTGTTTTTACTATATTGTGACAAACCCTGGATATTAAATCAGTTTCCCTAGCCATATCTCCATCCTCAGTCTTCAGTAAGTTTAAAGGGGTCTGGCTGGCCTAGCTGGGGCATGGATCACCAGAGCTGATGCTGATCAAGGATTTTATGCCATGGTGTGACCAAAATAAGTAAACAGACTATATGAAAATAAAGATTTAAGATTAAAAAAAAGCCTGTTATTTGCTTTCTTAAAAAGATCTACTATGCGGTTCTTTGAAATAAATACATGAAGTTTTCCTAGTATATACGAAATATGATTTTCTTTTCCCCAAAATAGTCGTGACAAAAGTTAAATGCCTGTTTCCAGAAACCACTTATGCATGAGGCCTTCCTTTTTATATGTGAAATAAGTCTGTTGGAAAGCAAACACACAGCACCTCCATCTCAGGTTGATCTGAGTTGCTTAAGTCAGAGAGGAAGTTCAAGCGTGAGGCTGGTGTCTCCAGGGTAACGGTTTCCTACCTGTAAAGGTCACCAGCAGCAGCAATGAAGTGAGTGCACCTGTGGGGGGTGCCATTCTGCCTCACACAGCGGGTGCAGGCAGGCTTCCTGGACAGGCTTGAGAGGTCTTTGCTGCGGGCTTCCTTTGTGCTTCTTATTTGGCCTCAGAACTTCAAAGGAAAACCAGGAAAGAGGAAGGAAGAAAAAAATAGGTAAATGCAGAAACACACACAGTTCTATCGTTTGCTCATGGCAAGGGGAAGCCTCTGGTGGGAACAGCCCAAGGTCACAGTGGGGTTCAGGGCAGGACACCCCTAGGTGTGCCACTCTGGCATGTGGATTATTTCAAGATGAAAACAACAAACTCCAAAGGACTCGGGATGAAATTCTGTCCGTCCCTCTAACTGCCGAAAAGGATTTAGACACAGGACCTGTTTGAGGAAGGCAGCTATCACCACGAATGAAGGCAGTATAATATGAGCTAGGCGTGGCAGACATGGAGGAACCTAGCAAAGTCTGCTTGTTAAAACGCCTCTCTGCATCCCACTATCTCCTTAGGACACAGAAAACATCCATTTCCCAAATATTGGCTCTTTTTCGTCTTCCTGTGAATTGCCTTCCTTCCCTTTGAAGTCCCAGATCTCTACCTGCTTCTCCTTGATCCAGGAGGACAAATATACCTCATTATACCTGACTCTCATTTTATCTGGAATCTCTCACATTATGTGGATTTCTTATTAAATTGCAAATTTAATAGGCAATTAAATTTGGTTTTCTCCTGTCAACCTGTCTTATGTCATTATAACTATTTGACCAAACACACAAAAAGGGCCCCTCCTGACAACCATTTCTCAGGCAAACCATCCACCTGAAGTTTGTTTAAACAGAAAGAACAGTTCCTATAAAGGGGCATAGGGTTTCTCATGCTCTCTCCCCTTATAAGCCCAAACCTAGGAAATAAAAGAGAACTGGCGTCAGAGGTTTGAAAGAAAGCAATGCAAAGCCCTCTTTCAGAAATGCTACACCCCCAATGCACATGATGACACAAAGGCAAGATTGTACAGAAAAAACACAGCTCACTAAATGCCTTCACAAGTGACTCAGCAGCAATGCACTAAGGCTGTCAGGAAATTTTAAAATATTTTAATGTGTATTCACATATATTTCCTGGTGGCTCAGAGGGTAAAGCATCTGCCTGCAATGCAGGAGACCTGGGTTCAATCCCTGGGTCAGGAAGATCCCCTGAAGAAAGGAAATGGCAACCTATTCCAGTACTCTTGCCTGGAAATTCCCATGGACAGAGAAGCCTGCTAGACAAGTCCATGGGATCACAAAGAGTTGGACACGACTGAGCGACTTCACCCTTCACCCGAGAATGACTCAGGAGAAAAAATTGCCTGAAGCAACCTCCCCAAAATCTCCTTCAGTGTGTAGAAACAGTTTACAGGATAAGAAAGGGACGTGCTATGGTATAACTGACAGGATTTTCTTTCTTCCTTTGTGGTATTTAAAATAATGATGCATCTTCTAATCGCAAGTATCTTAGACTCAATGATCTAGAGCAATATGAGCATCTTGTTTTTGCCTGTCACTTCCTTCAATATCATCTTCACAGTAACCCAGGTGGCATTATTATCAGCGCTTAAGATAATATGACGATGATGAAGCTGAGATTCACAAAAGTTCACTGATTTCCTCAAGGGTGAAGAAGAACCAGTACAAGGAAGGTCTGGACTCCAAGTACTTGTTAATGTAACAAGGCTCCCAGGAGTGAGCACAGCTAGATAAGGGCTTCCTAATCACAATAAACTGTGGAAAATTCTGAAAGAGATGGGAATACCAGACCACCTGACCTGCCTTTTGAGAAACCTGTATGCAGGTCAGGAAGCAACAGTTAGAACTGGACATGGAACAACAGACTGGTTCCAAATAGGAAAAGGAGTACATCAAGGCTGCATATTGTCACCTGCTTATTTAACTTATATGCAGAGTACATCATGAGAAATACTGGACTGGAGAAACACAAGCTGGAATCAAGATTGCTGGGAGAAATATCAATAACCTCAGATATGCAGATGACACCACCCTTATGGCAGAAAGTGAAGAGGAACTAAAAAGCCTCTTGATGAAAGTGAAAGAGGAGAGTGAAAAAGTTGGCTTAAGGCTCAACATTCAGAAAACGAAGATCATGGCACCCAGTCCCATCACTTCATGGGAAATAGATGGGGAAACAGTGGAAACAGTGTCAGACTTTATTTTGGGGGGCTCCAAAATCACTGCAGATGGTGATTGCAGCCATGAAATTAAAAGACACTTACTCCTGGGAAGAAAAGTTATGACCAACCTAGATAGCATATTCAAAAGCAGAGACATTACTTTGCTGACAAAGGTCCATCTAGTCAAGGCTATGGTTTTTCCAGTAGTCATGTATGGATGTGAGGGTTGGACTGTGAAGAAGGCTGAGGGCTGAAGAATTGATGCTTTTGAACTGTGGTGTTGGAGAAGACTCTTGAGAGTGCCTTGGACTGCAAGGAGATCCAACCAGTCCATTCTGAAGGAGATCAGCCCTGGGTTTTCTTTGGAAGGAATGATGCTAAAGCTGAAACTCCAGTACTTTGGCCACCTCATGCAAAGAGTTGACTCATTGGAAAAGACTCTGATGCTGGGAGGGATTGGGGGCAGGAGGAGAAGGGGACGACAGAGGATGAGATGGCTGGATGGCATCACGGACTCGATGGACGTGAGTCTGAGTGAACTCCGGGAGTTGGTGATGGACAGGGAGGCCTGGCGTGCTGCGATTCATGGGGTCGCAAAGAGACGGACACAACTGAGCGACTGAACTGAACTGAACTGAATGAGTGTGCCATAGCCTTGCAGTGAGCTGCAAATTGATACACTATGGTCAGCTAGAGTTCAGTTCAAGTTCACACCACTCTCTCCCACCCATCCCTGGTTCCCTCCCCAAGCACACTTACACTCAGGCTTTTGGGAGAGAAAAAGACACCTGACTTTTCCTCTTCAAGTCCCCTTTCCAGAAGCATCTCATTCAGAAACTTACAAGGGGAGCAGGGATGACAAAGAGTGGGACACAATCCAAGGATCGAGGGAGTAGAGGGCATCTAAGCAGTGGACCACTCTTAGATTTGGGGCAAGAATGAGTTTTATTGAACATTAGAAGCAGCAATGCTGAAAAAGGGCACAACGGACTAGGAGGTCAGAGATTTCCTTTCTTACGAGGCGAGCAGGTCCTGTTTTCTAGGGTGAGGTGCTTGAGCAAACTAAGCTGAGCTGGGCTTAGTTGCTCAGTCATGTTTGACTCTTTACAACTCCATGGACTGTAGCCTGCCAGGATCTCTGTCCATGGGATTCTCCAGGTAAGAATACTGGAGTGGGTAGTCATTTCCTTCTCCAGGAACTCTTCCTGACCAAGGGGGTGAGCTGTGTCTCCTGCGTCTTCAGCACTGGCATGCAGATTCTTTACCACTGAGCCAGAGAGGAAACCGGAAAGGACAAGGAGCCGGTCAACACAGCCAAACCGGGATCCTATGGAAGAAGGGCTGGGGAACCACTGGACCTTGCTTTGAGTCTTTCTCGAGAAACAGTTCAAACCACAAGAAGGCCACCCACTGAACTGCAGTGATGGCTCTGTCACTGGCCACTTGGAACACGTTGCTGCACAGCCTACAAGCATCACTGGCCAGTGCCCACTAAGGAGAGAGGGGGGCCTCCCTGGCCCATGTTACTGAGCTGAGTCACATCAAAAGACTGGACAGGAACCACAGTGGAGGTGGCCATGGTTATATTCAGGAGGTTGTTTCTGTGTGATAGGATAACAGAGGCCATCAGAACACAAGCTTCCATAAGGTGAAGCAGAGAACATGAACATTCAGAGTCCCATAAGCTTCAGGCCTAAAAACCCAGAGGAAGACCGCCTGCTGGTGCAAACTGTCTGCCACTAATAACTTCCTTTCTCTGAAGCAATGAAAATGTGGTTTGGGATGGAAAGTGGATAGAAGAAAAGATTGGCCATATCCCGTCTGCAGTGATTGACCGTGCCCTAACAGGCAGGAGAGCAACTGGTCCTCCAGCGATGGCATTCGGCCTGCTGCCAAGACACTACCCAGAAGAGCAGAGCTGCTGTCAGCCAGGGGCGGTTGGCTGAGAACCCCATGGATCAAGACCAGGCAGGCCCCTGCCACACCATAGGATAACTTCAGCCAAATTAATAAAAGGTGAATCTCTGGGCAGACATTGCTCCAAAGGCACACAGCCTGGCAAACGGGCCATGGGCCAAATTTCCAACCCCTTTGGCAGATGCCCTTGTGCAATGTACCTTGAAAACCATATCCTACTTGGAAAGCTCTGGAAAGCAATTATCTTAGAGCCAGCTTATAATGCTCAGCAACAGTAAGCATCTCCTATTGTCAACACCTGACCTGCCTCTTAACAGTAAGCATCTCCTATTGTCAACACCTGACCTGCCTCAGGAAGCAGCAGTTAGAACTGGACTTGGAACAACAGACTGGCTCCAAAAAGGGAAAGGAGCACATCAAGGCTGTACATTGTCACCCTGCTTATTTACCTTCTATGCAGAGTACATCATGAGAAACGCCAAGCTGGATGAAGCACAAGTTGGAATCAAGATTTCCAGAAGAAATAACAATAACCTCAAATATGCAGATGACAACACCCTTATGGCAGAAAGCGAAGAAGAATTAAAGAGCCTCTTGATGAAAGTGAAAGAGGAGAGGGAAAAAGCTGGCTTAAAACTCAACATTTAGAAAATGAAGATCATGGCATCTGGTCCCATCACTTCTTGGCAAATAGATGGGGAAACAGTGGAAACGGGGGCAGACTTTATTTTGGGGGCTCCAAAATCACTGTAGATGGTGACTACAGTCATGAAATGAAAAGATGCTTACTCCTTGGAAGGAAAGTTATGAACAACCTAGATAGCACATTAAAAAGCAGAGACATTACTTTGCCGACAAAGGTCCAAAGCTATGGTTTTTCCAGTAGTCATGTATGGATGTGAGAGTTGGACTATAAAGAAAGCTGAGCACCGAAGAATTGATGCTTTTGAACTGTGGTGTTGGAGAAAACTCTTGAGAGTCCCTTGGACTGCAAGGAGATCCAACCAGTCCATCCTAAAGGAAATCAGTCCTGAATATTCATTGGAAGAACTGATGCTGAAATTGAAACTCCAATACTTTGGCCACCTCATGCAAAGAACAGACTCACTGGGGAAGGCACTGATGCTGGGAAAGATTGAAGGCAGGAGGAGAAGGGGACGACAGAAGATGAGATGGATGGATGGTATCACTGACTCAATGGACATGAGTTTGAGTAAACTACAGGAGTTGGGGATGGACAGGGAGGCCTGGCATGCTGCAATCCATGGGGTTGCAAAGAGCTGAATACGACTAAGCAACTGAACTGGACTGTCAACACTGTCTATAAGGTTCCTTCAGCACATTAATATAAGCAAACAATGGATCTCTATTTCCTCAACATTTAAAGGCATACAGACTTCATGTTATCAAGTCTTCTCTGCTCTAATAATTTGTAGGTTTTGCAGGTATTCTTGATATTTCTAGCCTGACCTTATTCTTTAAATATATATATAGCACCTCATTGATTAAATCATATTTTGACATATATTTTCCCCTTTGATCCCTATAACTACTCTCTCTGAGATAGGAGGTTTTATTATCCTCACTTTACACAAAAGGAAACTGAGTTTTGGGGTCAGTCTTGAGACTCTGGATCTCAAACCTGCCCTGTAGCTGCCCCAGTCCTCCTCTATCATTTTGGAAAGTAAGAACATTCTACTCTGGGTGACTGAAGAAGATCTCTTTTACTTATTATTCAATCTCTGAACTGCTGGATTCTCTTGATAGAGTCTTGCCCTCTCAGCTGCTTGCCTTGCCTACCTTCCTGTGGTTTTATGTTCTCATTAAATGAAAGAAAAGTATTAAAGAATTCACAGAGAAAGCCTCACTAGCTTCCTAAAAACTTCAATCAACGGCAGTGTTGAATCTGAGCAGTAAAATAGGGCTTTTAAAATAAGGCTTAACAAGTTCAAAAGGCTATAAATACTACAAATACATAGATCCTTATATAAACTCTGCATGGATCAACTTTATACACATGAAGATCTGAAAGAAATGCCCCTCCAAGGTGAAAACTGGTGAGAATAATTTTTATTTCTTCCTTTTGATGATTTCTTGTCTCTTCCTTTCTTCCTTCCTCTCTTATCTGTAAATTCTATTTTTTAATACAATAAATACACCTTCCCTTTGTATTAATAAAATACAACTGTATTTTCATTTTTAAAGAAGGCTTAGGGGACTTCCCTTGTGATCCAGTGGCTAAGACTCCACACTCTCAATGCAGGTGGCCTGGGTTCGATCTGTGGTCAGGGAACTAGATACCACATGTAGCAATCAAGAGTTCACATACTGTAACTAAGACCCAGCTGCTGCTGCTACTGCTGCTAAGTCGCGTCAGTCATGCCCGACTCTGTGCGACCCCATGACGGCAGCCCACCAGGCTCCCCCATCCCTGGGATTCTCCAGGCAAGAACACTGGAGTGGGTTGCCATTTCCTTCTCCAATGCATGAAAGTGAAGTCACTCAGTCGTGTCCGACTCTTCGGGACCCCATGGACTGTAGCCTACCAGGCCCCTCCGTCCATGGGATTTTCCAGGCAAGAGTACTGGAGTGGGTTGCCATTGCCTTCTCCATAAGACCCAGCACAGCCAAATAAATAAACAAATATATATATATTTTAATTTCAAAAATAAAGCAAGCTTTGGTTGTTGTAACATAGCATTTTTTTTTTAAGTTACCAAGATGTATGTAAAAGGGCTATTTCTGATTCTTGATGCTTCTGGCCTGATTTTGTTCATAAGCGTCACCCTATCTCTGAGCTTCCTGCCAAGCATAACCATCCCAGAAGCCTCACACCAACTGTCCTTTCTCTTTGGATGATATAAAGTTCAGACATGGGGTCAGAGAGTGAATGAACTGTAGGAATGGAGTGATATCAGAGAGAGCTCTGAAAAATGTATTCAACAAGTAATGATGGAACACATCTCGTCCTTGCCAAGGAAGGGAGGAGGGTCAAGGAAGCAGGAAGGGTGAGGCTCAAAGATCGCTGCTGTCTGTTCAGTAATGTCCTCCCCTTATTCCCTGGTAACAAAATTTCAGATAATTATTTGGGACACAAGGGAACCCAGTTAAAAGACTATTTCCCAACACCCCCAGCAGCACCATGGGGTTACACATGATTAAGCTGTGGTCAGTGAGATATTAATATAAAGGAATTGTTGGCAAGGACTTCCAGAAAAAGCTCCTTTTGCCCTCTTCCTCTTTTTTCCTGAGAGCTGGAAGAGGACCCGAGAGCTAACGCCCCAGCAGCTGTCTACTTCCACGTACAGGCCCTGAGGAGGCGAGTCAGGTTTAGAACGATCAAAGGTCCCTGATGATATGGAGCTGATGTATTGATCCTCAACTGCCAACCTGTGAGTTTTTCTGAGAAGGAAATAAACTTTTACCTCATTTAAGCCACTGCTTATATTGCACTTTTCATTATATGGCACCAGGTGCCATTTTAATCCATAAGTGACATTACTTATGGATTACTTTTTTTTTTAGCTTATGGATTATAAAATACTTAGGTTCAGGTAAGCTCAGTTGCTTCATGGAGATTTCAAATACTATAAAAGGCCAAACCTTTATAATAGTAATTAAAAAATAATTTGTGTTGGCCACACTGCGTGGCATATGAGATCTTAGTTCTACGACCAGGGATCAAACCTGCAGCCCCTGCATTGGAAGCATGGAGTCTTAACCACGGGACCACCAGGGAAGTCCAATAACTTAATCACTTTTAAAGAATATTTTTATATATTTATTGCACATGCAGCATGTGGGATCTTAGTTCCCCAACCGGGGATTGAACCCATGCTCCCTTCCACTGGGAGCTTAAAGTCTCAACCACGGGACCACCAGGGAAGTCCCAACTTAATCATTTTTAAAGTGGCAGATATGCCCATGAAATCTGAAACCATTTATATGAGAGTCAGCAAACACTTCCTTATAGGATTAATTAACTTTTTATGTATATTTTTTCTCTAATAAACTATAAACTTCTTGAGGAAAGATCATCAATCTTAAAACACAGCTTGACTACATTTTCGCTTCAAGTTTACTAATTTCTCATCTACCAACATTAACAATTTTAGGTTTTAAGAAAGCTAATGTTTGGAATTAGGCTGTAATGTACAGAAAGATCAATCACTATGTTGTACACCACATTTAAAATAGTACTGGAGGTTAATAATACTTCAAAAACCAAAGGCATAGAAAAAAAGGTCAGATCTGTGGTTACCAGAGGCAGGGGTTGGGGAGGGGCAACTGCTTGAAGGTGATCAAAAGGTATAAACTTTTAGTTATAAGAAACGTAAGTTTTGGGGATGTAATGTACAATGTGATTAATATAATTTACCCTGCTGTATATTATATGTGAAAGCTGTTAAGAGAGTAAATCATAAGACTTCTTATTACAAGAGCTGCCCTGGTGGCTCAAATGGTAAAGTGTTTGCCTGTACTGCAGGAGACCTGGGTTTGATCCTGGGTCGGGAAGATCTCCTGGAGAAGGAAATGGCAACCCACTCCAGTACTCTGGCCTAGAGAATTCCATGGATGGAGGAGCCTGGTAGGCTACAGTCCATGGGGTCGCAAAGAGTTGTACACAACTGAGAAACGTCACTGGTTCACTGGTTCTCATTACAAAGGGAAAAGCATTTTTTATTCCTTTTCTTGTGTGTCTGTATGAGATGATGGATGGTCACTAAACTTACTGTGGTCATCAATTCATGGTGTCTGAAATTCAAATCATTGTGCTGTACACTTAACTTATATAGTGTTATATGTCAATATATCTCAATAAAACTAGAAGAAAAGAATTTAAAAGAAAAAATAAAAGAGCTAATGTTTAATGCATTTTAAATAAAAATGTTTCTTTAGGTGAAAACTAGGTAAAGTGACAGATGATTTAAAAATTACTTGCATGCATGACAAGTACCTTTCCAATCTCAACTGTGAACACAGAAGATACATTTGAAAATGTTTATTTTCAAACCTCAAGGAGCAAATGATTTTTAAAAAATAGAAAATTAAGTTGCATGCAATTTCTCTTAAAATTTTACCATTAACAACAACCAGTTAGAATAAGAAATGAAAGAAAATAACAACAAAAAGGAATATAATAAAAGAGAATAGCAAACAACAACAAAAAATAATGAAGATCTAAGAATGAATTTACAAGATACTTGTCTATTTTAAGACAACTTTAAAATTCTGGTGAGAAATACAATAAAAGCTTAAATAAATAGACAAAAACATGAATAAATATTCTTGGATAAAACGATATCAGAAATATGATCATTTTTCCCAAATTGACAAGTAAATTTCTATGTTCCTAATAAAAACCGTGAATTTTTTAAAATAAAATAGAAATTTATTTGGGCAAATGCAAAACTAGACAAAGATGATTCCTCAGATCACATGGAAGAATCAGTAAGATATGAAGGCCAACAAACTTAAAGAGAAGAGAATTAAGGGGAAGCTAGTCCTACCAGACAGCAAAACCTATTATAAAGTAAGAATCATTAAAATGGGACAGTACAGGTACAAAAGTAGATCACTGAATGGACAGATATTCAAAAAATGAATCCAAATATTTAAAAGATTATAGGACATGATTAAAAATGCCATCTCAATCAGTGAAGGGGGTAGATTATTAAACAAATGATACTGAAAAATGGAGAGCCATTTGAAAAAAAGTAAGTTGTATCCCTATCTCACATCTCATACCAAGATAAATTCCTAATGTATAAATAAGACCATAAAAGCACTATAAGAAACTGTGAGGTTGGTTTTTGACAAGGATGCCAGGACAATTCAATGGGGCAGAGACCAATATATATATATTTTTCTATTATCTCATATAATGTATATGGGGTTTCTTTTTGAAATAGTAAGTTCATAAGTTCTAAAATATATTGTGGTGATGGTTGCCCAAGTCTGTGAATATATTAAAAGCCACTAAATTCTACAATTTAAATAGGTGAATTGTATGATATGTGAACTGTATCTTAAAGTTGCTTTTTTTTTTAAATGAAAAGAAACTATGGGAGATTATATTTGTAATCTCTGAGTGAGGAAGGCCTAGGTATGAAATGAACTCAGAAATCATTACAGAAAACGTGAATAAATCATGTACTATGCTCTTTGCGATTGTGACCCCATAGACTATAGCCCACCAGGCTCCTCTTGCCCATGGAATTTTTCAGGCGAGAATACTGGAGTGGGTTGCCATTTTTCCCCTTCAGGGACTCTTCCTAATCCAGGGATGGAACTCATCCCTTGCATCTTCTGCATTGGCAGGCAGATTCTTCACCACTAGTGCCACCTGGGAAGCCTGAAAAAAATCATGTCCACTAACAAAAAAAATGCATAAATAAAACTTTTCATGGAAGCAATATCATTTCTGAAGTTAAATTGTCAACAACATGAGAAACGCTGGGCTGGATGAAGCATAAGCTGGAATCAAGATTGCTGGGAAAAATATCAATAACCTCAGATATGCAGATGACACCACCCTTACGGCCGAAAGCAAAGAAGAGCTAAAGAGCCTCATGATGAAAGTAAAAGAGGAGAGTGAAAGAGTTAGCTTAAAGCTCAACATTCAGAAAATTAAGATCATGGCATCTGGTCCCATCACTTCATGGCAAACAGATGGGGAAACAGTGGAAATGGTGACAGACTTTATTTTGGGGGGCTCCAAAATCACTGTAGATGGTGACTGCAGCCATGAAATTAAAAGACGGTCGCTCCTTGGAAGAAAAGCTATGACCAACCTAGACAGCATTTTAAAAAGCAGAGACATTACTTTGCCAACAAAGGTCCATCTAGTCAAGGCTATGGTTTTTCCAGTAGTCATGTATGGATGCGAGAGTCGGACTATAAAGAAAGCTGAGTACCAAAGAATTGATGCTTTTGAACTGTGGTGTTGCAGAAGACTCTTGAGAGTCCCTTGGACTGCAAGGAGATCCAACCAGTCCATTGTAAAGGAAATCAGTTCTGAGTGTTCACTGGAAGGACTGACGTTGAAGCTGAATGAAGCTCCAATACTTTGGCCACCTGATGAGAAGAACTGACTCCTTGGAAAAGACCCTGATGTTGAGAAAGATTGAGGGCAGGAGAAGAAGGGGACGACAGAGGGTGAGATGGTTGGATGGCATCACTGACTCAATGAACATGAGTCTGAGTAAACTCCGGGAGTTGGTGATGGACAGGGAGGCCTGGCGTGCTGCAGTCCATGGGGTCACAAAGAGACAGACACGACTGAGCAACTGAACTGAACAGAACTGAAATGGGAAAAATATTTACAGCTTACATCACAAAGATAATTTCCCTAACACATAAAAGTGTCCTCTAATAGAAAAGTCCGTCAATAGATACAACATTGAAAAGGTTTTAAATGCATTTTAAATACCTCAAAAGATACTCAATTTCATTCACAAGAAGAGGAACACAAATTAAAGCTAAGAGATACCATTCTTTCATCTATGAGATTGTCACATACGAAAAAACATTCATACTTCGTGGTGTGGGTGAGAGTTTGGCTACTCAGACATTCTCATTCTTACTAATGGGAATGTAAACCAATCTCTATGGAGGGCAAAGTGGCACCAAGCACATTTCAGCAGCTCTACTTCCGGAAATTTATTCTACAGAATACACATAACCACTCATGAAATCATATGTACACTAGTGTATTGCTCGGGTGCAATATTGGTATTAACAAACAGACTAGAAACAACCAAACTTTCATCAGCAGGGAAGTAGTTACACAAATTAAGGCTGCCCATACCCTGAAATTCTCTGCATTTGTGAAGAAGAAAGAGCGACGCTCTCCACATGCTGGTCATATACCAAGACCTAACATTACATGACAAAAGCAACTTATAGAATGGTATCAATGGTATTCACCATTTGTGGGAAAAGAGAATGGGCTGTGGAAAAACATAAATATGAACTTGTTTGAAAATGCATTAACTATCTCTGGAAGAACACAACCAAGAAACCATTATTAATGCCTGATGATGAGGGAGGGAGCAGGAAGAGAGAATGTTTTTCAACAAGCAGTCTTTTGTGCCTCTTGAATCACGTGAATGTCTTCAATGTTTTATACGTAAATAAATGTTTAATATTCTTGCCATTGTGCTCGGTCTGGAGGCTTAGATCTACTGAGCATCAAGACCTCAGTAAATAACACAAGAGGTTCCATGCAGGAAAGGAACCTGGGCATGTAACCCAGAGGGGGACGGGCTATGAGAAAGGCAGCCAGATTTAGCAAAAACAGACACAGGATTCCCAATCGAATGTGAATTTCAGATAAATAACAAATAATTTTTAATATGCAATATTTGAGACATGTCTATACTGTATTTTGTCAGGCAGCCCAGTCTATGAGAAAATGCCTGGGCTTTCCTGGGCAGCTAGTTAGAACATCTTTGCTCAGAAGGTCTATATATACAACACTACGGAGAGAAAGAGCTGACATTTATACTTCACCTTAGAAGAAACAGTCTGACCCAGATTCAGACAGTATGCTGACTCCCCATGGATCTGTGAAATCATTTCAGGTAAGCATGAACAACTTGCTAAGACCACAAGGAGTTACCATCATTTCAGGCAGAGGCTTCCCTGGGTGGCTCAGATGGTTAAGAATCTACCTGCAATGAGGAAGACCCAGGTTCGATCCCTGGGTTAGAAAGATGCCCTGGCGAAGGAAATGGCAACCCACCTCAGTATTCTTGCCTAGAAAATCCAGGCATGGACAGAGGAGCCTGGTGGGCTACAGTCCATAGGGTCGTAAAGAGTCAGACATGACTGAGTGACTAACACTTCAGTTTCAGGGAAAGAACCAAAGTGAGGGGAAGAGTTAGAAAACAAGTCACTGAAAAAAGGGGCTGTATTCATATTTTAATTTGCGACTTTTAAACTCAGTAATCTCTATTTCAGAGAGATAGAATTACCATGGTTCTCGGTGACAAATGACTTTTCAAAGTCAGCTGACAGATTTCATCTCAGCTGGAGCTGAGTGTATAAAAAAGAGAAAGAAAGAAATCCTGTGACGGCCAAAACCCGACATATCTGATATTTGCTTCCTAACTGCCTTACTTTCTGGTAAGGTTTGCCCAGAACGAATCTGTGGAGAATAGCAGGAAATATATTATTCATATATTTCTCTTTCCATTTCACTGCAGTGCACTTTTGATCTTAGAAAAAAATCACTGTAGTAGCTGTGACCAGTGAACTCAGTTCAATCAAGTAGGAACCACCTCCTGGCCCATGGCAGGTCTCCTAGGAGGATGGTGATTGCGTGCATGCTATTGGGTAGGCCAAAGAGTTCGTTTGGGTTTTTCCATAAGATGGTATGGAAAAACTTGAACAAACTCTTTGGCCAACCCAATACATAGACTGGTTCAAATGCTGACTGGAGCCAGTGTTATTACAAACTCCTGAAATATGCCAGGATAGACACCTTGGGAGAGGAGAGCAAATTCATTGTAAGACCCTCCATGTCCCCCTCTTCCCAGTCTTCTTTCCAACATCCACAACCTCCTCTACCCTGCCTATATCCAGCTCAAAAATCAGTTCTTCAAAGAAGCCTTCCTCAAAGCCAGAATTGAAAGAGACACCTGTACCCCAATGTTCATTGCAGCACTGTTTATAATAGCCAGGACATGGAAGCAATCTAGATGTCCATCAACAGACGAATGAATAAGAAAGCTGAGGTACATATACACAATGGAATATTACTCGGCCATTAAAAAGAATACATTTGAATCAGTTCTAATGAGGTGGATGAAACTGGAGCCGATTATACAGAGTGAAGTAAGCCAGAAAGAAAAACACCAATACAGTATACTAACACATATATATGGAATTTAGAAAGATGGTAACAATAACCCTGTATGCGAGACAGCAAAAAAGACACAGATGTGTTGAACAGTCTCTTGGACTCTGTGGGAGAGGGCAAGGGCAGGATGATATGGGAGAATGGCATTGAAACATGTATATTACTACATGTGAAATGAATCGCCAGTCTAGGTTCGATGCATGAGACAGGGTGCTTGGGGCTGGTGCACTGGGATGACCCAGAGGGATGGGATGGGGAGGGAGGTGGGAGGGGGGTTCAGGATGGGGAACACATGTACACTCATGGAGGATTCAAGCCAATGTATGGCAAAACCAATACAATATTGTAAAGTAAAAAAATAAAATAAAATAAATAAAATAAAAAAGAAGCCTTCCTCAGCTTCCTGAACATAACCTCCAAGCTGAAGTCATTGTTCCCTCCTCTGAGGACATGTTCCTAGGCTAGATTATTATCACAAGTAAACACTATATGAAGTACAATTAACCTCTGTTTGTCCCTGGCACTCATTTTAATCCTCTTAAATCCCTCCAATTGCATATTATCATTCAGTGAAATCAAGGCTCAGAAAAATTAAAATGCCCAAGAACCGGAACCCAATCCAAGTGTGTCAGACACCAGAGAATATGTTTTTCCCACTATTCTATATTGCCTTATGAGTCTCTCCATTAAAAAAAAAAAAAACTCTAACTGGGTTTTCTTCTAATGTATAAAAACAATAATATCCAATATTAGGGTACAGGTAAATATAATTGTATATCCTATGGATATATAATACCCATGTATTATTACTATGAGGCCCATGGTCCAGTATTATCAATTCATGAAAGATGCATATTTTAAAAAGAAAATACATGAGGAAAGTCTAGATTTCTATGTCTAGCAAAATGGCAGCACATACAATATTGAGATTTCTGGGGGAAAATAGAACAGACACTTTTCAAATGTATAACTGCACTCATAAGGAAAGAAGGGAAATCCACTAAGGCTGAAAAAGAACAGAAAGCTGGAAGTTGATGCTGAGGTTGTAGCTGCCTCAGATATCTGTTGATTTCTAGAACATAGAGACAGGAGTCTAATGGCTACAATACAGAAGTTGGAACCTTGGGCACATTCAAGACGAGGGGTTGGAACTAAGGTGCCTTGGAAAACCAGGAACCTTTAAGAGATGCATCCTTGTGGGTGAAAGGATGAACTGAGAAAAAGATAAAAATAAAACCCTGGCCACCGTGCTCTGTGGGAAGAAATAATTCTCCCCTGAGAACTGACATCCACAGGTTCGCTCCTCACAGGTCTGGGCTCCACTTTTCATTACAAGTTTGGTTCAATTAAAACCAAGGGGAGAAATTACCTTAAAGTAGTTCTGGGCTGGTAGTACCCACAGATACCTGGCAGAGACAATCACAGATCCTTTTTGGAAGAATTCACCTCAACCCTCAGGGAGAACTCAGATAAACATGAGCTTAGAGATCCAAATTAAAAAACACACAGACATCAGGAAGAAAGGCAACAGAAAAGAAAGATAAGAGAATCCGGTTCCTGAGATTTTAAAATAATAAAATACTGACCTACAAATATAAGACACTTAAAATGTTTACGAAAAGTAAGATGTAAGATTACTACAAAAAAAAAAAAAAAGACCCTGGCAGATTTGAAAAATCACCAAGCACAAGGGTAAAAGTAATTAAGATACTTTTGCTATCAAAAGCTCAACAGACGAGTTAAAGAGCAGGTTAGACACTACTGAAGAACTCATGAACTCAGAAGGTCCTATTTGACATATGTATACCTATGGCTGACTATATTGATGTTTGGCAGAAACCAACACAATTCTATAAAGCAATTTTCCTTCAATTAAGAAAATAAACTTAAAAAAAAAAGTCTTATTGGAGCCAAGTCTTAAAGAGATGAGACAATGAAACATGTGGACAGAAAGAAAAGTTCTAGGCAGAGGGGACCTGAAACGCAACGGCTTTGAGGAGGGAATGTGCCTTGTATTCCAAAAACTACAAGACGGTCACCATGGCTAAAGGAAAAGGTTGGGGAGGCAACTGGAGGACACACTGGTTCATAGGTCAATACAAGGATCTCTGGCATTGCCTCTGAGATGGGAAGTGGTGCAGCATTAACTCTGTTGGCTGAGGCTTCCATGTCGAAGGGAGTGTAGAAGGCAGAGAGCTAAGTGAGAAGCCCAAGCACTTATCTAGGTGGGGGGATGGCATCTTGCCCTGAGGTGGCAGGAGTGAGGGTCTGGGTCTCAAAATACCTGAATTATTTTGCAGGTAGAGACTGCAGGATTTGCTGTTGGATGTGGTGGAGGGCCTGAGATGAAGACCAGTGGTCAGGATGACTGAGCAGCTGGAAGAATGGGGTTGGAATGACCTGAAATGGGGAGCAACTCAAGACAGTCAAGTGGAGTGCTGATCAGGGCACTGGATGAACAGGTCTGGAGTTGAGAGGAGAGACGACCCAGAGGTATAAACAGGGAGCCACAGAGTGGGTTTAAAAGCTGCAAGACTGGCTAACAGCACTGAGGGGGAGAAGTATAAACAGAAAGGAAAGAGAAGAGTGGGGAGAACTGCCTGAGTGGTAAAGCTGAGCGTGGAGTGCAGGGACTGGTCCGTCTCCAAAGGGGTCCATCAATGACCGCTCTCCCCGAGTCAGGTGGACCCATGAGGAGGCCTCGATGTGCAAGGGGGAGAAACTTAAAATAACGCCTTCTGATTCGGAGAGCACCACAGTTTGTTGTCAATGGGAGTGCAAATCCCACGGCAGCAGCTCCCTGGCTACTTCAGCCAGAGCAAACCAGAGCTCTGGTCGGATGAAAGAACTAACAACGTCGACCATGAAGTGGATTCCGATCACTGCCAATTCTACCACTACCAGATGAACTGATGTCAAACCCAGTTTTGTATCTCCTCCATTAATAATATACCACTGGGGGGAAATTAGACATTTATTTTTAATATATTTTAACAACATTGCTGGGAGGGATTGGGGCAGGAAAAGAAGGGGACGACAGAGGATGAGACGGCTGGATGGCATCACCGACTTGATGGACATGAGTTTGAGTGAACTCTGGGAGTTGGTGATGGACAGGGAGGCCTGGTGTGCTGTGATTCATGGGGTCCCAAAGAGTCGGGCATGACTGAGTGACTGAACTGAACTGAACTGAATAATGCTGGAGGAGAGTAGGAGAGTCAGGCTTCATGAGCTTGACATTAGGTTGTGTAAAACTATGCAATTCTACTTCAGAAACTTTTAAAAGGGCATTTTGGTAAGGCAGGCTGCAGCAATTCGGAGCTTGGTTGTAATCTCAGCTTGGAAGATTCCAAATATGAGGGCCTCTGCAGTTTTTACCCTGGAGGGAATGCTGACAATCCATAACTGTGTTTTTGCTTTCTGTATCCTCAACCTAGCCCTACACCTAGCCCTATCCATTGGGCCTGTGCATGCAGAGCACTCATCTTCCTGCTGCCAATTCTCTTTGGTATTTCATTTCAAAGCAAGAAATGGAAGTAACAAGATCAGCCAGTGAGTGTTGGCACACAGAACTGAGAAGCACACAATTATACCTATCTCCCCTTTTAGGGGGGTGACTTCCCTTGTAGCTTAGTCGGTAAAGAATCAGCTGCAATGCAGGAGACCCGGGTTCGATTCCTGGGTTGGGAAGATGCCCTGCAGAAGGAAATGGAAAGCCACTCCAGTATTCTTGCCTGGAGAATCCCATGGACAGAGGAACCTGGAGGGCTATAGTCCATGGGGTCGCAAGAGTCAGACACGACTGAGCGACTACACCACCACCACAACCCCTTTTAGGGAGTCTTGGTCAGGGTCTCCCCTTCCCCTCCATCGATCCCCTCCCTGCAGGTCTCTATAAACCCAAGCTTCCAGGCAAAGGTATTGGCTGTTATTACTTGATTAAACCTTAGGGTCTTTTTCTTTATGAGGATGTCACAGGAGATTCCTGGTGACCAAAGGCTATTTTAGGTATTTTTGACAGAAGGGTATGGGAGATAGCTGGAGGATAGGTGTCTGTCTTAGAGTTCTCTAATCACAGCTTCTTAACACACCCATTTTGTTCTCAAAGCAGCTTGAGAAAAGCCGGATGCTGTAGTACTAGACCAAGTCCCCAGGTGTTCCTTAGAGAAGGACCATTTCACCCTTGCTGTTTGAGCTCTCCAAAGAGGCAGATCCTGGAGATAAGGGTCACCATTATACCAAGAGACCCAGCCCACAGAGCAAATATATTCACATGAATCTTCCTTGGGGGGAATTGGCTTCATTAACAGGATTAATAGGACTTGGGAGTTTTGAAATCAGCTTCACTAATAACTGAGAAGAAAAAGAAAACTTTCTAGTTCCAAATTGCAGACTGGATAGATAACATCTATTTCCCCTCTTTCCTACATTTCTACTGAAAAATGAAAATAAAGGGGAAAGGTGGCAAGGCATATGAACAGATGGGAGAAAAGAAACCATAAAACCATAAAACATTGGAAAAATAAGAATGAGAACCACTAATAGACCAGAAACTCCAAAGAATTCCTGGAAGATAGGAAGCACGTGGTATGGAACCGAGGAGATAAAGGAAACCCATTCTCTAAAAACTGGGGAAGCAAAGGACTCTCAGGGGGCACTGGAGGAGCCCTAAGCCCCTGAGCCCATGAAAGCCAAGACAAGATGGGCCAATGGACAATCTCTGTGAAAGCCAGATCTCAAGCGTATGCCAGGAATCTTCTCTCTTAAGAAATAGAGATCTGGGACTTCCCTGGTGGTGCAGTGGAGAAGAATCCGCCTGCCAATGCAGGAGACACAGGTTCAACCCCTGATCCAGGAGAATTCCATATGCCGAGGACCGGCTGGACCCGTGTGCCCTGACTACTGAGCCCGCAGGCTGCCACGACTAAATCCCGTGCAGCTGGAGCCTGTGTCCACAAGAGAGCCACCACAGTGAGAAGCCTGTGCACAGCCACAAAGATCCAGCGGAGCCAAAACTAAATATTTATATATATTTTTTTTAATCTCTAAAAAAAAGAGAGAGATTGGTCCTCATAGGGTGTCAGTGGCAACAGAGGGCCTATGAAAAGAGCAGAACCAAGGGAATGTGAAGACTGTCCTGGAAGGAAACATATACCATTCCCCAAGCCATGTACCTCAAGAGCAGAGCTCTCCTCCCCATGGTAGGACCTGGGGAATCCCTACCCACCTAACTGGAGGGAAATTTTCCCACTTTTAAAGTTGTTGGCTTTCAGTGCCAAAAAGTTTTCTGAGCAACCTTACATGTTCCCGTTTTCTAGCCTGGAAGTTCTCTTCTTTAAATTGTTTTAATATGTTGTGTTTTACTCAGACAAAAGTTCTGAAGCATCATTATCCTGGAGGGGCTTAAAAGCCTGACCAGGTCCATAATGATAATGCCTTGTCTATTTTTGCTCCCATCGGGTGATCATCGAAGTGGTTATTTACTGACTATACCCCTTGCTTTTCACATCTGTGTTAGCTTCCTGGGGGTGCTGTTATAAAGCACAGCAGACGAGGTGGTTTAAAACAGTAGCAATTTATTCGTTCACAATTCTAGAGGCCAGATGTCTGAAATCAAGGGGTCACAGTCCCTCTGAGACTCTGGGGCAAATCCCTCTTTGCCTCTGTCACTGATATTCCCGGGGGTGCAACTACATCACTCCAGTCTGCGTCTGTTGTCAAATGATGCTCCCTCAGGCTGCCTCTGTATCCAAATTTCTCTCTGCTAACAAGGACACTAGTCATACTGGATTAATGGTCTCATCCTAGCTCAAGTACATCTGTGAAAACCCTATTTCCAATAATGTCACATTCACAGGCACCAGGAGCTGAGACTTCACCTTATCTTTTGGGGAGGACACAACGCAACACACAACACCATCCTTCGTCCTTTTCGACAGAAGGGCTTTGTGAAATGTTCCCACTTTGTCCCATTACTGACCCCACAGAGTACCTAAAACAGACAGCATTTTCTAAGTTTAAGGGTGGACCAAAAAAAAAAAAAAAAGGCCAACCATTTTACAAGGAGAAGAAAGAATAACTCAGGTCTTCACACACTGGGGATATTCTTTCATCTCTGCCCAAAGGAAACCAGTCGAGTCAGAACCAAGGTAGGGTGAATGGTGAAGGACTTCAGGGTATTCCAATCCAGACCATGATACACGGTAGCCAGAAGTTACAGACACTGCATGGTGATGGGCTGCTAGTTTTTGAAATGAAAAGCCAGAAGGCGCTATGAAAGATCAACTTCGTGATGAAACTGCTGTTCCTCCGAGGCTCCCATTTTTCTGTGCTAACATTTCTGATCAAAGGGAAAAGTTAGTTTTTTTAAATGATATATTACAAAAACCCAGGAGAACTGCCTTTTATTAGTTGTTGTCTGTGTCTCCAGCCTCTGCCACACTGCCTGGATGGAGGCCGAGTGAATGAAATAACTTGTTTTTTAACTGCGATGACCAAAATGTACACTAAAAACATTATGATCAAATCATACTAGTGAACGGCTATTTTCTCTTTCCAGGCTCTCCTTCCATTTATTATGTATACGTATACTTCACCAAAGCTATTCTCTTAGTGAAATATAGCTCTCATTTTCATTTTACATTCTATCCCTCATTATCCTTCATTGCTACTTTCTTATTCATTATTCTTTTCTGTTATTTCACAATATCCCATGGAGGTGATTATTATAACTGACTTCACCATTTCCTTGTGAAAGTGTTAGCTGCTCAGTCGTGTTCGATTCTTTGGGACCCCCATGGACTGTAGCCCAACGGGCTCCTCTGTCCATGGAATTCTTCAGGCAAGAATACTGGAGTGGGCTGCCATTTCCTTATTGCTGGATAATTGGTTGTTTCTGCTATTTGGCCTTTACCAACAATGGTGCAGTGAAATGCTTCTACAGGCTCAGAAAGAAAACAAGCTCTAGCATGTCTGCCTGAAAGAAATGAAAACAGCTCAAATAGGGCATCATTTCAAAGAACTCAACGGATCTTCTGGACAGCATTTTCCTGCGGGCTATTCAGGAACAGGCTGTGTTTATAGTTGGTCCTGTTTGCAGTTAACTGGCTAGCAAAAGCAGGCTGGTGAACTCTTGCTTTTCAGAGCCAGTGAACTCAAACAGGATAAGCTGTATTTTGCTATTTCGACTTAGCCCCTGGGAGCTGCTGGAGGTGCTCTCTTTGTCATATTATTCTTATACCATCTGAACCTCCAAGCTTTATCAGTCACTACTGTGACAAAAGCTGTCTTTGCTGAGGCAGTCTTTATCCACAGGGGTGACTGCAGGCCCTGGGCTACCATCTGAGCATCTTGCACTCAAGGAGTCAAAGTGACACTAGAGAGGAACATGGTGATTTCCTGGAAGTAACTGGATAAAACAGTCAAGAGAACAATTCAAAGGACAGGTGGATAGTGAAAGGCTGTATGTGAGAAGGAAGAAAAGGTAAAGAGAAGTTATAGTTACTTAGGTACTGATTCCTAGAGTAAACCATCTTTTCTGAACTTCTGGAAATGGACACACTGTCTCAGGGTCCTCATATTATAAATAACACCAGACATTGGTATTCCTGGAGATACTATTCCTACATTAAGGGAAAATTTTTCAGAAGGTGAAACCTTGAGTGTACATCTTGGAGCTTTAAATAGTCTCCCTAATTATGGGAATAGCTTAGCTTTCAGTTGGCTCAGCATTTCTGTTTCTCCCTAAATTTAATTCTTACTAATGGGGTCAACACTGCTTTCTAAATAAATGCTTTGTCTTGTACTCTAAAAATTAAATCATCACCTTTAGAGAGCATGCACGAGGCAAGACCAGGAAGAGTGCAGACACCATCTGCCACCCACTGTAGGGGAAAACCCAGTCAGTGCTCAGCGATGTTTAAACTCAGATACTAGAGATTTTGTGTGTCAACGACAGTGAATCTGCTTTATGCCAAATTCTAAAGACAGGTGATGATTACCAAACTTCTGAAACCGGCAAACTGTTCATCAATTCTGAGACTGTTCAAGTCCTTAATGCTATTAATATTTATCAACATGTCTATAATTAGCTGGTCTAAGAGATCTTTACACAACAAAGATTTACTATAAAGAACAGGGAACTATCTTCAATATCTTGTAACAAACTATAGTGGAAAAAGAATTGGAAGAAAAGATTCAAATCACTTTGCTGTATACCTAAAACTAACACAATATTGTAAATCAGCTATACTTTGTTTAAAAAAAAAAAAAAGAGTTCTCCTTTAGAATTTCACTTTCTGGCATTAGGTAAATAATTATTCATTTATTCCCTATGAAAGAAAAGGAATAAAATAGAAAGAAGGTAGAATATTCTAGGTTAATAATCTATCCTATTAATAACAAGAAAAATGGTTTGTAATATTCATCATCACCATCACAATAGCCATTGATAATAGTCCTTTTATTCACAAGGCAGTTTTACATACTATTTTCCTATTATTTGAAGTTCCCACTAAGAATCTGAGACAAGTAAGACAGATACGTGTCATCCACAACAGGTATATAGAATATTCTGGTTGAATTAGCTGAAATTCTGTGGTTCATCAATCAGAAGTTAGTTTCCAGTTTCTCCAAAGCAAGGCTCTAAGTTTCAATGGGTAAAGAACACAAAGAATGAAAAAGAGTCAAGGTTGCTTTTTCCTGATCTTTTTCACTTTTAACACTGCCTTTGCCAAGGCAGTTGATATACTCTTCATGAGTCACACTCCTTCACCCTGGGCCTGCCTGAGCCTGGAGAGTGGATTTGAAGAAAAAGCAACTCAGAAAGTACATGTGGAAGAAGCTTCAACCCACTGCTCTTGCATCTACAGAGGGCTCTCAAGGCCTCAGATCTTCACCAACAAACCAAGGAAGCGAGGTGGTGGAGGAAGCCCAGATATGATTAGATGCCAGGCCAGGAAGGTAAAAACTTCGCAGGGTTTCAGTACGGTAATCTATGGTCTGAATTTCTCCACTGAAAGAGGATAAAGTAGAACTAGTCCTAGAAAAAACCTGTGCCAACCTAAACAGAGGACTACCCAGGAATTTACTGGCAACAGAGATAATGCCTTACAATTACAGTATAAAATGATTTCCTAATAGGCGATCAAGCAGAATTAAGGGAAACATGATCCAGCACTGGTTGTTAAACACAGGATGGGCATTCATGTGGAATGGCGAGTGAACAGATTCTGCGATGCTCCAAAGGGTAGACCAGGCAATAAATAGGAGGGAAAACAAGCCGAAAAAAAAGAGAAAAGTCAAATCACTCTTTTAACAATGTTCTAAGAATCAGATTAGTAAGGAGACAGTGAAGAGAATAACACAAGATGTTTCCTCATCATTAGACACATTAAATTAGTGAAAGAAATATCAGCTCAAGGGTTAATACAACTAGGCTGGTGAAGATCAGCAAAGTTCTTTGAAGCAACAGCATCTCTGTATAAAGCAGACAAATACCCAGATAGAGCACTAATTAGAGAGATCCCATTTCTAGGCATGGCCAGAAGCATTAAAATATGCAAAAAGACTCAAAATGTGAAGAGAATCTATTAAAATACAGTAAGAAAACTCTACTGGGAGAGATAACAGGAGATACAAATACTGGGGGAAGAAAACCTTGTATAATCTGGAAAGACAAAAGACATTAAAGATAATAATACTGTTAACAAAGAAACAAAAAATGAACTAAAACTCAACAGACGGCTTTAAAGTACTTAGCAAAATTCATTTGCAAAGAAACAAACAGGCAAAAGGATATTTGGGGAATAAAAGAAGAGGTAATGGTAGATTCTAAAACTCATTATAAATCAAAACTCATCTATTAAAATATATGTGCTAAAATGACTTTTTATTAGGGCTTCCTCTATAATGGGGCTTCCCTTCCAGTGGTAAAGAATATTCCTGTCAGAGCAGAAGACACAAGAGACTTGGGTTCAATCCTTGGTCGGGAAGATCCCCTGGAGGAGGAAATGGCAACCCACTCTGGTATTCTTGCCTGGGAAATTCCATGGACAGAGGAGCCTGGCGGGCTACAGTCTGTGGGATCACAACAAGTCAGACACGACTAAGCATGCATGCGCCACTCACTACTACTCTATAACAAACTAGGAGTAACAAACAGTGCGATGGGAATCACTATTTAAGAAGCGCCAGCATGATAATGAATATATGTTTCCAACAAGAAGGAAAATGTACTTGAATGTTCAAAAGACAAACAAAAAACTTAATGGGAATAGTTTTTAAAAAGAAAGAGAAGGAAGGAAAAATACAATATTGGTTCCAAACGCAGGGACAAAATTAATTTAGATTAATTAAGGAATTAGATATTATCAAAGACTAATGCAGCAGGAAAGTAGCTGAACATCTATTGACATTATAAAATATTATGAGGAGCCTCACAAACACCACTGCAGACTGGAAGAACTAATGTATCCTAGGAATAGGGGCTAGAGGAAACCAGAGGCATGCCATGACAAGACTGAAAGAAAACAGAGGAAGATGGCCAAGATGCACCTCTCTATGGGGACTTCCCTTTCACAACCTGGTACAATACCAATTTATAAGTTCTATTTCCACGCTAAGTGGACCATACACATACGTAACAACAACAAAACATTTATTAGCACAAAGCTAAGTGCCGAGGCAGAAGCAAAGCAAAAGTCTGTTTAGAGGGACAGTCCTGGATACGAAGCACATAGAACTCCACCAGAAAAGCAACTCCCACTGAAAATGAACCACCGTAACAACAAGAGTACTACACCTTAGGGAACAAACCAGTACAAAGGAGAGGTGGCAAATGTTAACAGATGAGAGCAAGAAACAGAAGTAAAAAGTGTACCTAAGAGACACTATAGAGTAAGTATGTTTGAAGTGGTAAAGCAGATTAAAGTGAAAAGAGGAGACAAAAATTAAAAGACATAGTTTAAAAGATGCAATCGGAAGTTGTATAATTAAAGTCACTGGAGTCATGTCAATGTATGGCAGAAGCCACTACAATATTGTAAAGTAATTAGCCACCAATTAAAATAAATTCATTTAAAAAAACTCAGTGAAATGAAATGGAAGCTCTAACTGAAGAAATAAGCTGAAATACAATTCAAAGAAATAAGCTGAAAATGCAAAGGACAGAATAAAGTCCTGAAGTCAAAAAAAAAATGGCCCAATATACATCTTCTGATGACTCCAAAAGGAAAGAATAAAAAGAATTGGGAGGATTAAATAGCTATATTCCAAAACAAAATAAAAATTTTTTAAAAAGAATTGGGAAGAAACAAAATGTAAAGAGAAAACAGCCAAGAAGGTTCTGGAATCAATGAAAGACAGAATATCTTCATATCCTGGAAGTACAAAAAGTTTTGAGCAGGTTGAAAATAATTCTATTTCTATTCTCCCTGAAACAAAACTGCAGAACTGGAAAGACAGAGATTAAATCTTGTGAAACGATCACCATCACCATCCCCAGAATTTGCCATCATTCCAAATGGAAACTTTGTGCCCATTAAATCATAACATTAGCCACTTGTGGAAGTTTCCAGTAATTACTATTCTACTTTCTATATGTATGAATTTCACTCTTCTAGATATTTCAAATAAGTGGAATCATACAATATTGTCCTTTTGTATCTGGTTTACACCACTTAGCGTATCTTTAAGATTTATCCATATTGTAGCTCATGTTATAATTTCCTTCCTTTTCCAGACCGAATAATATTCCATTGTATGTAAGGATCACATTTTGATTATCCATTTATCCACTAATGGACATGACAATGAAGATTCTGAAGCAGAAGTGTGACATGTTCATATATCTGCTTTAGAGTAACCCTAGGAGGGGACTGAAGGATCGTATTTGTGAACCAAGAGAAGACTTTGTTTCAAGACAGTGAGAATGGTAAGCGGTCTCATAAAATGAGATCAGAAAAAGTTTCTCCAGATTTGGGAGGAGCAGTTGCTGCACAGGAGTAGTTAGGAAATTCTGATATAGAGTGAAGACTAGTTAACTAGCAGCGTAATCCTAAACACGTATGTGTTGGGAAAGAAGTCTTTCCCACAGGATAATAAAATGTTGAGCATTTGGCACCTAGAATTTGGACGTCTTGTAGTTTTAAGATAAGGAGGCTGAAGACACTGAATTAACAAAATATTTCAACCTCCCGATAAGTAGAAATACAATGAGAGAGATAGCAAAGACAGCAGTTTTATTGAAGATAAGTCATCTTAAGAAGTGGTTACTGAAGACATTTTCAAGAAAGAAAACTATGTTATATTGACCAGAAGACATCCTACTCTTTATTTTAATGAGGGGGGACAGAAAATAAGTGGTAAAGTATGCTGATAATCACAACCTTAGAATAACAGGCTCTTTATCCTAGAGAGGAGTAAGCCATACTTCCCCATCACATGAAAAAACATACCACACACACTAACACTTTAGATTTGTAGGTGGGGACTTCCCTGGTGGTGTAGGGAATGTGGTCCCCGGCATTGCCTCTGAATGCAGGGGACCTGGGTTCTATCCCTGGTTAGGGCACTGGATCCCACATGCCGCAACTGGGAGCTTGCATGCAACTAAGACTCAGTGCAGCCAAACAAATATTTTTAAAAATAAAATTTGTAGGTGGCGAAATTGAGTTAATTTACCCTCCACACTTAATAATTTTTTAAACTATAGCACAGAATAAAACTAACTTTGAAAATTTATTTTGAAATTGAAATTATCCTTTCTCTAGCTACATTGCTTAAATTAAACAGATGTTTCCTAGAATCCCTTGCTTTTATGAACTTAAGGAAAAGAATGCACAGCAGGCTAGACATAATACCACTTTCCAACAGGTAACATATTCTACCAATGTTATTTGGAAGGGGTTACAGTCAAACATCGTATCTTTAATCTATCTGTGTGTCATTTAAGAAGACTTATTTTGAAACCACCACCTATGGTTAAAAGACTCTGCCAAATGATGCAAAAATAGATGCTATTTTGGTCCAACCATATTTACTGCTTAACAAAAATAAAGCTTCTCACTATGGAATTCACATGAATACTGTCTAAAAATACACATTTAAAAAAATAAATAGAGCAATAACTCACCAATTACTCCAGGCCCATTACAGTGAAGCTCCTTCCTTATGGTATCAAATATAATTACCTGGAATTGACATGCCTTTAAGATTGTGATTATATTTATTGTTGTTATTGTAAAGATGCTACAAAGAAATATTTATGCATTTCTGATGATTTGATATTACAAATCAGAACAAGTTTTGGTCATATTAAAATATTTCTATTTTTTAGTGCCAAATTATTCTGAAGACATAGAAAATATTTTTTGAAAAGAAAATTTATGCTGAGAACAATAATAACAACCAACTTTTACTGAAGTGGCCTTCCCTTGTGCCTTAACTGTAAAGAATCTGCCTGCAATGCGCAAGACCTGGGTTCGATTCCTGGGTTGGGAAGATCCCTTGGAGAAGGGAAAGGCTACCCACTCCAGTATTCTGGCCTGGAGAATTCCATGGACTACACAGTTGCAAATAGTCAGACTCAGCTGAGAGACTTTGACTTTCACCTTTTACTGAAGTGTTACTGCATGCCTGGCAATGAGTAAAGAGCTCTTATATGTATTGCTTTAATTCATTCTTATAGGAATTCCATTAGATTGTTCCTATTATTATCCCTATTTTACAGATGAAAAAAATTGAGTCTAAAAGGAAGTTAGGAAGTTGTCAAATGTGACACAGCCACTAAGTGGAAGAGCAATGACCAAACCCGGGCCATCTGACCTGGCAATTTACATCACTGCCTCAGAAATAGTCATGCTTGATTCTACAAATTTATTTAAAGAAAATGTATCTTCTCTGTTTGGCTAGAAAAAATAAAGAAAATTTAACAGCATATCCATTCTTTTACAATTAAAAATTACTGAAGCTCTCTTTTGACTATTTTCATTGCATAGTGAGTTCGGCTGAATTATTTTTGTTATTCTGAAAGGAAATTAATTTCCTAAATTAGCACCTTAGATGGCAAAGGTGTGATGAATCTATCACCTGAGGTCCTAAAAAAGTCTTGATATATATTTGTATTTCTCTTTTTCAAATTTTTCAAATTCAAAGAGGAATTCAGCTTTCCATATGAAACAAAAGTCTACAGCTGAACTGATATTTCCAGTTTCCCTTGTCTATATGAAAAATCATCTATAATAATAAGCACAAGATAAAATTTTACATTTGGCATAATTTCAGGAGTCTCCATGATTGTGGTCTTCTTGTAATGAACAATTTGAAACATCTAGACAATGAACATACATTTCAGGAATAAAGAAATAAACACTAACACTCCCCTCACAATTTCCTGCTCTTTTGAGGGGGTTGTCTGAAATTGACATTTTCTATTATTATCAAAGATATCATTCAATTTTTCCATTTAAGTACTGGAAAAACACTAACATTTAACCCACAAACAAAAATGTTTAGATGAGAAATCTAGCAATAAAAATGAATGAGTGAGTATATCATATTCTTTTCTCACTCCACATACTTAAGAGAATGAATGATGGAAAGAATAATGACTTTCACAAACGAAGTTTATGCTCTTGATTAATAATATAGTGATGAATATCCACTCTGTGGAGGAAGTTCAAAGGGAAGGAGGAAAAAGCCATGAAAAGGTTTTTAGCTTCAAATTATGGTTAAGATACACAGACAAAATGAATTTAGCAAATGATAGTAACGATCACATAAATAACACCAAACGAAGTTTAAAGAAAACCGCTTCTACAGGGCTAAGAAATGCAATTCACGAGATTGGGAAAAGATGCAAATTTTCTCGACTCCACCCTACTAAGAAACAATCAATCGGTGCAGCAATCAAGAATAAGCCCTTTCCTAGATTGCCAGAAGAACCTTAAGAAACTCACCTCCTAACTCAGGGCGTCTTGATTTTATTTCTCTTTGGCATAACCTGCCTACTTGCTGCCCTCTCTTCCCATTACTCGGCCAGAGGGCTGGGAAGGGGGATATTTTATCCAGGCGCTGCTGGCCAGGAGAGACTCTTGCCCAAACCGGAGATGGGAGGAGGCTACTGCTGCGCTCGTACCTCCAGCAGTGACAGCGACTGTGGTCACCGCTTCTCTGCGCGAGGCCAGCCAGTTCCGCCGGGATTGGCACGGGTCTAGCCAAGATGCAACCAGGAAGGCCCCCGCCCGCCCCTCGCTGCAGCTTCTGCTGGAGCTGGGATAGCGCGCGCCCGTGATTCAGCGCCTTTCTGCTGCGTGGTTACCACGGCGACGCGCGCGCACGCGCACACGTGCCCCCAGGGATGGGAAGGCAGCAGTCCTTACCCAGCTCTTGGCTCCCAGCTCGTGCTCTAAAGACGGGTACGCAAGCCACCCAGACTCCCACCCCATAGGGGACCAAGCAGAAGGCTTTCGGGCAGCAGGGTGGCCTGCATTGCTCACCTTTCCTTCACCAACCCCTCAGGCCACCTTGGTCCTAAACAGCCTGAGGGGATAAGTACCTCTTCCAAATGCCCGGGCCAGGTTCAAGGGAGGCGTGAGCACAGTACTTGGGTCAAAGACCCTTTGCAAATGCCTCCCCCAAAGAAAAGTCACCCCAGATGCACACGTCCTGCTCCTCCAGCGGGAGCCTCTTTAGGCTTCCCATGAATTTTGAGCACGTGTTGCTTTCTAAAACGAGGATGGGAACCGGTGCTAGGAAGTATTGCATTATGGGAAGGTGATCGTTGGAACAATAGAACTCCTGTGAAAGATTCTCCCTTGCATTTATAGTTTCTTTGTAAGAAAGATGCACACATCGAGATATGGTAATATAGGACCGAAAACCAAGCCAGGACACTGCTGAGGCCTTCCTTGTACATTCCCATGACTATTAAGTTTAGAGCAGTGCTATTGGAAGCAATGACTTTGGGAGAAATATTTCCTGTTAATTTTGCTTCTGGGTTAATCTGTACCTGTCCTCCCAGCCTGATCAACTGCTATTTCCACTCTCAGTCCTGAGTAGTTTCTGACGAACAATCAATCCCCTTCTAGGCTATGCCCTGGCTATGGCTGGGCCTTGAATGAGTTACTTGCTAAACCTTTCTTGTCAATTATAAAATAGAGATGGTAATAGCATTTGTATAAGATGATTGTGGGGATATGAGGAGTGCACAAAGAACAAAAACTATTCAGGACTGAAAGAGTGGAAACACCAGTTGACCACACTGGGAGGACAGGTACAGATTAACCCAGAAGTGAAATTAACAGGAAATATTTCTCCCAAAGTCATGCAATAGCTATAAAATGACATAACAACCTCCTCTTAGAATGACTGCTTTCCTACCAGCCACCCCCCTTTTCTTCACTATTTCTGTTAGTAACTAGTGATACCCCATTGCTGAATTCTCCTTCCCTCATGACAGCGCCCAATTCATAGTTAGTCCCTGCTTCTCCCAACATGGCTCTGAAAAAGAGTAACCCAACAGGACCAATCTCTGATTCCAAGACCCTCCTTCAGAGGAAACCCAAACCTTACAAGACACTCCGTCCTTTCTCTTCTTACAGTGGCATTCCATTGTACCCCCTGAGTGCCCTTTCTCCCCACATCAAGAAATCTGATGTACTCAGACAATAAGGCTATTCCCAGGAGTCTCTAACTAAAAACTAAGTAATGGGCTTAAAAATTTTTTACATATATATATATATATATGCTTACATATACATGCAAGTTTAGCCTAGACTTTTAAACTCAGAGTCATTACAATGAGTATCTATTTTGACATATGTAATACATATAATCGGGGAACTTCCCTGGTGGCTCAGACGGTAAAGCATCTGCCTGCAATGCAGGAGACCTGGGTTCAATCCCTGGGTCAGGAAGATCCCCTAGAGAAGGAAATGGCAACCCACTCCAGTACTCTTGCCTGGAAAATCCCATGGATGGAGGAGCCTGGTAGGCTACAGTCCATGGGGTCGCAAAGGGTCGGACACGACTGAGCAACTTCACTTCACAATACATATAATATCTATTTTCACACTGAATTGTGAAAATATTCGCTGCCTCTGTAAGGCACAAACAAGAGGCCACTATCATTTCTCTTTAGCATTTACTGTGTTCCTGCTACATGCCAGACACTATCATAAATACTAAAGATAAAATGATGTACTTTTAGTACAGCTTTCCAGACTTTATCTGATCTTTATATGCTGTTGGTTGGGACATCTGTTCTTATTGAACTGCGCAATAAAAGACAAGGACGAACATTTTTTTGAAGGTGGGACAAACAGGTCTAGCATGATTCAAGTACTTTCCATATCAGTGACAAAGATGCTGCTTACCACATTGATATATAAGAGTCTGAGTTGGAATTTCAACAAGACCGGAAATAAGGTACTCAAAGCTACAATACTGAGAAAACCTGAGATTCAAAGTAAAAACTCAAACAGAGGCCCTGTAATAACCTAGAAGGGTGGGAATGGGCAGGAGGTGGGAGGGAGATTCAAGAGAGAGGGGACGTATGTACACCTATGGTTAATTCATGTTGTTGTACAACAGAAATCAAACCAATACTGTAAACCAATCATCAATTAAAAATAAACATTAAAAAAAAGATACTGAGTAGTAGTGTCTTTATTCTTGCATTAAGAGAACTATGGCCTCTGGAAAGCAGATGAAAAGTAGCTTTATTGTTTTTATTAACTTCTAACTTGTTTTTTAGATTTTGTCACTATAAGCAGTAAATGGGAAGGTATTTAACTTGGATGTTGAGTCATATTAAGGAAATGATACTCCTTTCCAGTTTTTAAAACAATTTAGTAATTATTTAATCGAATACACAGTACTACATTTTTTTTTTATATTTAGCCTGTCACTTATCCAGATTTTTTTTTTGGTAATATGAAGTGTGGTAGAGTTATTCTAACTCTTCTTTCAAGTGAATAAGCAGTTTGTGCCCCAAACATCCTTTTCCCACAAAAAATGAACTATTGCTTCCATAATATATGCTAAAATTTTAGCATTAATTCTCATTTTCTTAAACAATTAACATATACACCTCTTTTCAATTGTGACAAACCATATGTACACATTCAGTTTGTCTTTTTAAAGGTGTTTTGGATCTTAATTTTGACACTCCTGATGAAAACAAGGTTCTGCCACTTATTCCAATTATTTACCACCAGTTTTCCTTTCTGTATATTGAGGAAGTCAATTCCTGGTAATACTTGGCAGAGTGAGAAGTAATGAAAAAGCTGCTTTCTTCCACACAAAGGTGAAGCTGCAGTAGCTGTGCAGCCAGAAATAGGAAGCAGGGAATGACTTCAATTCCATCACGAGCACAAAAGCATGTTAACACAGACTACAAACAAGCAAAAGTCTTTATTTAAAGTATACCCTCTTTTGGGGAAAAAAAAAATGTTTCCTTAAAGCACACGTAGAAGTGTTCCTTATTCACCTCCTGAGAAAAATTCAGTTTTACAAGCAGTAAAACTAAATGTCTATTTCTGTTGACATATTTTTCCCTTAGAAAAAGAGCCCAATGCCTCTGGAAAACTGGCTTTAATCATTATCAATGACATAACTACAAACTCAAGTTTGACAAAAAATCTGATGGACAATAACTATCAGATTATCTGGATTTATGAAACAGTATTAAAAGATCCAATCCCAAGGACTCTGTAACCTTTTTATTTTGAAGACTTACTTAAAATATAACTATTTTGGTACCTGATTTAAAAAATAAATCTAATATAAAGGCTAGTCCACAGACAAAATGTGGCCCTGCTTGAAATCCAGCCAGCAGCTATGAACACTATTAAAAGCTCTGGTAGCCATTGTGACTTTGCATTAAGAGGCCTCATGTTTTCAACACAGGTATGCTTTAGCTTAAATGAACATTAAGATTTAGTTCTGAAATCTGAGGACACAATCCACAAAACAAAATCACAGTAGTTTTTCCTTCTGTTACAATGATCCAGTTTATAATTCCTCCTTGGTAAACTACCTTTCCAGAACAAATAGAAATTTAATTGAAATTATAATCACAGAACAAAATCACTTCAAACATTTAAAACTAGTATTTGAAAAGCAGTTCACAATATTATATCTAAGTTGCACAGAAGACCCCAGTGATCACTGGGAAATCTACCACAGTCCAGTTTTTCCAGCCCAAGCAGGTCCAAACTTTGGGGAATAATGTGGCCACCTTCCGCTGCGGCTCTAAAAAATATTCGATCAAAACGAAGCTTACAAGTAGCAGCTATTCCAAGATTAGAGTTCATTTGTGTATCCCAGGTATACTGGCAGTGCTTAGGTTTGCCCAAAAACTCCCAGACATCCAAAATGTTGTTGGGTAAACCACCACATTTGGTAACCTGAAAAGAAAAAGAAAGAACTCTTTTCAGTCTTTTTTCCCTTAAATTAAAAAGGTCTTTACCATGACTGCATCTAAGTACAATTTATACAGTCAGAATGCCACAGATTATTTGTTGATGCACAAATGCAAAACCGGGTACAACTAGATATTTTATAAAAGTATTTTACTGCATGATAATAAGTAGGCAATGTAAAGATATCAAGAGAGCCAGAGAGATCTGAAATTTGCCCTTTCTCTTCTAACATAAATAGATCCCTAATTTTGGGTATCAGATAAAACCCAGAAGACTGACAACCCATGGCCTCAGTTATTGTTATTAGTAGTTTTTAAAAAATGAACATAAGTGTAGAGAAGGCAAAACTGTTACTCTAAGCTATTTAGATGTTACCTAAATTTAGACATAACCTAAATTTAGATGTATACCATTTTATATGATCTAATAATGTCAAATAGCTGCAGTTTTATTTGAAATTTACTAACATTAACTTTTCCTCCCATTCACTCTAGGATTTAAAAGAAACTTTTATTGTGGTAAAGTATACATAAAATATATGACATTAACACTACAGTTCTATGGCATAGGATTCCAATTTCTCCACATTTCTGCCAACACTTGTTATTTTTTTAAAAAATAATAGTCATGCTAATGTCTGTGAAGTGGTATCTCATCTTGGTTTTGATTTTCATTTTTCTCATGACCAATGATATTAAACATCTTTTCAAGTACTTATTGGCCATTTGTATGTCTTCTTTGGAGAAATATCTTAATCTTTTGCCTTTTTAACTTTTCATTTTGTATTGGGATATGGCTGATTAACAATGTGATAGTTTCGGGTGAACAGAGACAGGATTCAGCCATACATAGACATGTATCCATTTTCCCCCAAACTTGCCTCCCATCCAGGCTACCACATAACAGAGTAGAATTCCATGTGTATTTTACCCATTTTTTAATGAGGTTTTGTTTGTTTAACTGTAGGAGGTCTTTGTATATTTTGAATATCAATCACTCATCAGATATATGACTTGGAAATATTTTCTACCATTCCATGGATTGCCTTTCACTCCACTGATAATATCCTTTAATGCACAAACGTTAATTTTGATTAAGTCTACCTTATCTAGTTTTTCTTTTGTTCTCTGTGCTTTTGGTATCATATCTAAGAAATCACTGCCAAATCCAATGTCATGAAGGTTAAAAAAAATAAAGGTTGAAAAAAGAAAATCTCAGAAGGAAAAGTTAGGGAAAAGTAGGCTGGTCAAATCTTTGTTCTTCTCACCTTGCGACTAGAGAAACCGAAAATAAAGCGACCTTTGCTAAACTCTTCTAATATTATTTTCTCTACACCCCTCTTTTTAATCAACATATATTGTTTTGTGTTGTCCTTTTCATATGCTATATATATACATATATATTTCACTAATAATGTAACAGCGTCTTCTGCCTCTGCTTTCCCTGTGCAAGGCAAGTAGTAGTCTAAATAATTATTCACTGAACTGCATCTGCAAGGCCACTTACAAATAATGAACAAATGAAGGTCCTAGTTTTAATAGCTTTAGTCAAAAGAAACCTAGGGGACTTCCCTGGTAGTCCAGTGGCTAAGACTCTGCACTTCCAATGCAGGAGGCCCCTAAGTGATCCCTGGTCAGAAAACTAGATCCCACATGCCTCAACTAAGAGTTCTCATGCTGCAGCTAAAGACCCCACATGCCACAATGAAGATTCAGTGTAGCCATGAACAAAATTAAAAAAAAAAACACCAAAAACACAAGAAAATCTAAATGAATTTCCACAGCAACAAACTGCCCATAAACACTGAACTGACTTCATCACTCACTTCTTGATCCCTGAGATTTGTATCTCCAGCAAATATAACTGTAGCTGATCCTGGAGCCTCTTGCATTTTCTCTAAAACCATTTTCAACTGATTCATTCGTTCCTTAGCATGCCCTCTGGTGCTTTCCAAATGAGAAGTCATAAGGCAGAGTTCATTTCCTGACACACTCACCTGCAACAAGATAAATAAATGATGAGAGCTGGAAAATGATCCACTGTTAACACTGAACTTTGTTAGCAGAATCAGTAATTATTCAATTGATTGGTTACATAGTAATATTTATTACAGTGAAACTGTATCATCAGCAATGAGCTTATCTCTAAAAGGTCAAAGAAGACTCCCAAAGAATACTGAGCAAGTACCCACTAATACTGCAAGACCTAACCCCAATGTCCGCTCCACTGTGAGCCCTTTCCCAATGTCCCAGGTCTCAGTGGCTCCCTCTTCTATCCTCCTACAGCACGCTGTAGACTGTTCATAAGGTCCCGCAGATTAAATTGCAGCCCCATTACCTCTCTCCTACAAAGCTGTTCAATCATTTCAAAGCAAAGGCGGCTCTTTTGTTTTCTACTATAGTATCGAGAGCCTGGCACATAGCTAATTCCAAGTAATGTCAATGAATGAATGATCAATGAATGAATGAGAATCACATACCGTTTGCAATGAAGATACCAACAATGTAAGATCTGTCAATATTTCAACTAATTGCCTGCACAGTCAAGTCCAAATTCTTTTATGCTGGGCATTCATGATCTCTTATAATCTGGATCCAACCTACTTTACTAGCCTCTCATCACACTACCCCTCCTCTTTGTACCCTCTACACTCAACTGAATAGAACGCTCATTTCGAGCTGTACATGCCCTCTTTCATATAAACATACCCTGCTATTTGCAATTTGCACAGGTTTGCTCATGGTGGCTCTGCCACCATGTTCTTAATGTCTATATTTGACGTAGTTTTCAGGGCCCAATTCAAATACAACTTCCATCATGAAACCGTCACTAAACAATGTGGCTAAAAGTCATCTCTTCCTCTAAGCTTTCAAGGCACATGATTACACCTCTCCTACAGCATTTATGCCTTTCCTTTATTTCAGTTACTATACATATAATCTCTCCCCTGCTAATATAGGAATTCGATGAGAGTAAGACCTATTTGGCTACTTTTTGAAAGACTCACAGAATGCAACACAGTACCAATTACAGTGCCATTAATGAAAAAAAAAAAAAAAAACTAGAAAGCAAATGTGGAATGTTAGCAAACTCATATATTAAGAAAATATCTAATGAATCAAGGATCTTTTTACAAATTTGTCTATATTTGAAATGTGTCTAAAAAATTTATTTATAAAGTTCTTTAAGACTATTTAAAAGAATCTGGGAGGAGTAAATATTTCTCTAAATACAATGTTTTATTGTTTTTTTAAGACATCATCAGGGAGCTATGAAAAAATTAGTTCATTCTTCTTTTTAAGTCAATTTAAAAAAATTACTTACATGCACACACAAAAGGTTTCTCATCATCTGTGTATTTGGAAAAGGAATAATTTCTTGGCTTTTAAACTTCACTCTCGATTTCTTCAACATTATAGCTGTGAAATATCCTTCTTCATGCCCTTCAGGTGTTTGTGGAAAAGAATGTACACTGAGAGGTCAGGGGTATTTGCAGTTTACCCAAGTTCCCTACTAAAAATTCTATTTTAACAAACAGGTACAGAATTTAAATGGATCTACATCTTAAGAGTAAACTATTACTTCAGAATAGTTGAAGATGGCCAACTAAGTCCCGACATAATTGAAGTATGGAAGAAATACAAAAATGTAGCTGGAAATATAGAAGAAATACAAAAATAAAAATGAATTTACATAAATGCCTCAAACAGTTAACAGTGCTAATACCAAATATAAAAATTTGAAAAAATTTTGAAAGGCAAGAGTATAAGACAAATTGAGGCAACTTCATAGGAACTTACTTTTAACTCTGAAAGCACCAGAAAAATCATAGTAAGTGAATAAAAAATTTAGAAAGTAAAAACTTGCAAGAAGAGAAGAGAACAGAAGTGGAGGGGCAGTGAATAAAAGCTTCCAGGTTTCTCAGAGAGCAAAGCAGATGGAGAAGGGGTGACTGGTTTATCAGAATAGAGGGAAACCAGGAAAAGAAGAAAAGGGAGAGAAGGGAGGAAGGACTGGAGAGGGAGGGGCAGGGAGGAGGGCAGCAGACTAGGAAGACAGCAGCTGGGCAAGGCAGCGGGAGGAAGGGAGGAGGGAGACGGAGGGAGGAAAGGAGAAAGAGAAAAAAGAATTTTCTAGAACCGAAGGATATGAACCTCCAGACTGAAAGGCCCTATGATTTTTTTAGTATCAGAGAGTGTGACTTCTTTTTCTCAAGCTTACTTTATTTGTGCTTTTTTCCCCTATGTTCCAATTGTTTAACTTTGATTTATCTCTCTCCTTGACTTCTTTTTCAAAAAAAAAAGACAAGTTAAATAACATAAAAATTGTCACCTGTAATAATCTTGTAACTACTTGCTTTCTTCTTTAGGTAGGCATAATATGGGGGAATAACTTCCTGTAGAAATATCACATCCGGGCTGTACCTAATTAAGCACATCAATTCATGATAAGTACCAGGTATACCATTTCATTTGCAGCTACCTATTAGGAAAATACCACAGCATAAAAGAAACACAAAATTATAGTCCTCTAGGACACCTACTATTTGATGTTTACATTGATCTTTGATAACTATAAAATGAGAAAGATCTGTGTTACTTAACACATAATACTGTAAAGATCAAATTAAAATATATATATATATGACAACTCTTTAAAGTCAGAAGAACTGGAATCACTGATCGTAGACACCCAGTAATATTAAGAGCTTCCAACTGTCTTATACTCTAATAGATGCCTGAAGTGTTGTCTCTTTCTGTCCTCTTGAAACAGTTATTATCCATGATGAAGAAAACGGAGCTCCAAGCTCCAGAGAATTGAAGTGGCTCTCAAGTGGTTCCACAGGGTCACAGAGCCAGTGTGTGGCAGATACGGATCACACTGGCAATTTTCTTTTCACAATAATAATTATATAACAAGTTTAGTAAGTAAAACAGTACCAGAAGGCTTCAAACAAAAGTCAGTGTTCCCTCTGAACCCCAACCCACAGTCCTGCTCCCAGAGGCAATCACTGCCGATTCTTTCTGATATTTCCTCTGACAGCTGGACTCTGAAGTCAAGACCAATTGCAAAGCCCATAACCTTGATCTACTACCCTCCTTGTAGGCAGGTAAGACACATTATCACTATCATGAAACAGATGTAATAATACTTACAAAGCTAAATAGGAACACACCCCTCGAGCCCTCTCTAGCAGATTGTTCATGTCCAGTCCATCAATATTCCAGGTAATGAAAGAGAATACGCTGCCATCTTCTTGCTGGACAGTTTTCTCTTCAGATGCGCTGGTTTTAGAACTAATGGAATCATTTGTTTCTTCCTTGGTTAGGTCAACACTGGCAAGAGCAGAATGAAACACAACTCTGCAACTAATCTAGAAACTGATTAACTTAAAAATCATTTTTCAAATCTTTGTAGCCCTCATTTTACAGGTAAGTAAAATTCTCTTGCTGAAATTGTATTTATGTTATTTTTATTGCAATTCATGATCAATTTTGGATTTCATATTTATTCTTAGTCTTCTTCATTGCGAAGTTGGGCAGGGGGGTAAGTACATTTTAAGAGTCCTAAAACTATCTGCTTCTGGAAGACCAAGAGTCTGATGACTACAGAAAACTAGATTCTGTGTCATGCAAAAGTCTGCTCACTTAGAACCAACTTGATATCCCCCAATGATATAGGTCATTAAAATAACTTTATAGACTACAACCCCAAATTAGATTAAGTACGTAAGATTTCCACATTTATTTGGATTCATCTTAAATCATATTTGAAATATGGTTTCACTGTGCCAGATAAGGAATGGCTACAATTCTGTTATTTGCCTCACTGAGAGGTGAAATCCAATGAACACCCTTCTCTTTGAATCTGGGCTTCAGTGACTTACTTCATCAACAGAACACAGTGAAAAGGATATTGTGGGGTTTCTGAGGTTTGGCCATTAGAAGCCTTGCAGCTTTCACTCCAGTCTTTTGGAACCTCTGTCCAAGAATCTTGAGCTCTCACATGGCAGTCTGACTGCTCTGTGACTGCCATACTGGAGAGACCCCATGCGTGGCTTCCAGGCCTCAGGCCTGCCTGACTCCACCTCTCCCATCAAGGCCTGAACATTTGAGTGGAGGGACAAACGTTACTAAAAGGTGACTCCTAAACATTTATAAAATACACACAAATTTAAGAACTAGGGTTTTGTATTTATAATTTTAATATATTGAATGCCAGAATTTTAACTTCTTTTAGAAAATTGTTTTTTATTTTATGGCCTTGCCACGCGGCTGGCAGGATCTTAGCTCCCCAGTTAAGGACTGAAACCCAGCAACAGCAGTGAAAGCTCCAAGTCTTAACCACTGGACCACCAGGGGACTCCCCCCATTTTTTGTTTTAATCAAAATATAATTAACCAGTATTGGGGACAAATCCATATCAGGTGCCTCCTGATCTACCGCACTGAGGAGGACACCCTATCACTTCTGTGTCACATAGTATAATGTATATAAAACATTATACCAGTTTCAGGTATACAATATAATGATTCAATATTTGAATATACTGCAAAATACTCACCACTGTAACTATAAACTTTCTTTGCAAATAATTTCAGACTTTCAGAAAAGAGTAAAAAGAATTCTACTCACCATTCATACAAATAAATGTAACATTTTACTTATTTAACATTTACTTGCTTTACCTGTTATTCAGAAACAATTGCATAAGTATTCTGAATGTACTGATCCCCTCGAGAAGGAAATGGCAACCCACTCTCTATTCTTGCCTGGAGAAGCCCATGGACAGAGAAGCCCAGTGGGCTACAGTCCATCGGGTCAAAAAGAGTTGGACGCGACTGAGTGCGCAAACACACACACCTAAAGATAAGGACATACATATATACCTAGTACAATTATAGAAAAGCAACAAAGGAGGAAGAAAAAGGTTCTAGGCAGAGGTGATAAATATCTTTACAAGAGCTGAAAGGCAAGAAAAAAAGACCCACTGGAGAAAGGAAAAGTTTGATATGTCTAGAATGTGAAGTTATGTGGGCCTATGAACAAAGCTAGCTGAGGAGATGGAATTCCAGTTGAGCTATTTCAAATCCTAAAAGATGGTGCTGTGAAAGTGCTGCACTCAATATGCCAGCAAATCTGGAAAACTCAGCAGTGACCACAGGACTGGAAAAGGTCAGTTTTCATCCCAATCCCAAAGAATGCTCAAACTACCGCACAATTGCACTCTTCTCACACGCTAGTAAACTAATGCTCAAAATTCTCCAAGCCAGGCTTCAACAGCACGTGAACCATGAACTTCCAGATGTTCAAGATGGATTTAGAAAAGTCAGAGGAATCAGATCAAATCGCCAACATCTGTTGGATCATAGAAAAAGCTAGAGAATTCCAGAAAAACATCTACTTCTGCTGTATTGACTACGCCAAAGCCTTTGACTGTGTGGATCACAACAAACTGGAAAATTCTTCAAGAGATGGGAATACCACACCACCTTATCTACCTCCTGAGAAATCTGTATGCAGGTCACGAAGCAACAGTTAGAACTGGACATAGAACAACAGACTGGTTCCAAATTGGGAAAGGAGCACGTCAAGGCTGTATATTGTCCCCTTGCTTATTTAACTTCTATGCAGAGTACATCATGAGAAAATGCTGGGCTGGATGAAGCACAAGCTG